>NC_064928.1:194675907-195925907 GCF_023897955.1 Schistocerca gregaria | reverse complement strand
GAAATTTCAATTTTGTCTGTACTTTGTAAAATGTTCACATTTCTTTCGGAACCATTGTGATACTACGAGGGCTTTGAATGATGTATTTGGTATGGGATCATGATTTTTAAGGTACGTTTGAGGCAGATGACACTTTTGACATCAGCAGAGAATTTTTTTTAGGTTTTGAAATTATTGGAGGAAGCTACGACGATTTTGAGATTTGGCTGAGGTTTTATGATGTTATGATGACGATGTGTATTACGCTGTTGCGGTATGTTTATGATCAATAAGCTGATGCTATATGAGTTATTTGATTATGCTACGTATATGTTGTTGTTGTTGTTGTTGTCTTCAGTCCTGAGACTGGTTTGATGCAGCTCTCCATGCTACTCTATCCTGTGCAAGCTTCTTCATCTCCCAGCACCTACTGCAACCTACATCCTTCTGAATCTGCTTAGTGTACTCATCTCTCGGTCTCCCTCTACGATTTTTACCCTCCACGCTGCCCTCCAATGCTAAATTTGTGATCCCTTGATGCCTCAAAACATGTCCTACCAACCGATCCCTTCTTCTAGTCAAGTTGTGCCACAAACTTCTCTTCTCCCCAATCTTATTCAATACCTCCTCATTAGTTACGTGATCTATCCACCTTATCTTCAGTATTCTTCTGTAGCACCACATTTCGAAAGCTTCTATTCTCTTCTTGTCCAAACTAGTAATCGTCCATGTTTCACTTCCATACATGGCTACACTCCATACAAATACTTTCAGAAACGACTTCCTGATACATAAATCTATATTCGATGTTAACAAATTTCTCTTCTTCAGAAACGCTTTCCTTGCCATTGCCAGTCTACATTTTATATCCTCTCTACTTCGACCATCATCAGTTATTTTACTTCCTAAATAGCAAAACTCCTTTACTACTTTAAGTGTCTCATTTCCTAATCTAATTCCCTCAGCATCACCCGATTTAATTTGACTACATTCCATTATCCTCGTTTTGCTTTTGTTGATGTTCATCTTATATCCTCCTTTCAAGACACTGTCCATGCCGTTCAACTGCTCTTCCAAGTCCTTTGCCGTCTCTGACAGAATTACAATGTCATCGGCGAACCTCAAAGTTTTTACTTCGTCTCCATGAATTTTAATACCTACTCCAAATTTTTCTTTTGTTTCCTTTACTGCTTGCTCAATATACAGATTGAATAACATCAGGGAGAGGCTACAACCCTGTCTCACTCCTTTCCCAACCACTGCTTCCCTTTCATGCCCCTCGACTCTTATTACTGCCATCTGGTTTCTGTACAAATTATAAATAGCCTTTCGCTCCCTGTATTTTACCCCTGCCACCTTTAGAATTTGAAAAAGAGTATTCCAGTCAACATTGTCAAAAGCTTTCTCTAAGTCTACAAATGCTAGAAACGTAGGTTTGCCTTTTCTTAATCTTTCTTCTAAGATAAGTCGTAAGGTCAGTATTGCCTCACGTGTTCCAACATTTCGACGGAATCCAAACTGATCCTCCCCGAGGTCTGCATCTACCAGTTTTTCCATTCGTCTGTAAAGAATTTGCGTTAGTATTTTGCAGCCGTGGCTTATTAAACTGATAGTTCGGTAATTTTCACATCTGTCAGCACCTGCTTTCTTTGGGATTGGAATAATTATATTCTTCTTGAAGTCTGAGGGTATTTCGCCTGTCTCATACATCTTGCTCACCAGCTGGTAGAGTTTTGTCATGACTGGCTCTCCCAAGGCCGTCAGTAGTTCTAATGGAATGTTGTCTACTCCGGGGGCCTTGTTTCGACTCAGGTCTTTCAGTGCTCTGTCAAACTCTTCACGCAGTATCGTATCTCCCATTTCGTCTTCATCTACATCCTCTTCTATTTCCATAATATTGTCCTCAAGTACATCGCCCTTGTATAAACCTTCTATATGATGAAATATTGAAGAAGTGTCGACGAATAAGGTAAGGAATAATGAGTAGCGGTTAGGGACTCTGGTTTGTGAAAAAGGTTGTTGGAAACCAAGAATCGTACTTTAAGAGTTATGAAATGTATGTAAATGCTTGAATGTATTACAATGCCGACTAACATTTTTTGGACACTGTTATATCAATAGGATTTGGTTTCTACAGATGAATAACGCAAATTCTTGACCTGTGAAATTTTTTATATGAGACTGCCACTGTAGCAGAAACTGCTGTCATAAATATTTCAGTAAGAAATACGTTGTGGGCACCCAGCTACGCGACAGACGCCTTGAAAAAGGCCATTAGTGTGTGCCTGTCAGAGGCACAGGTGGAGAACAAAAGGAGGGCCTTATCCTCGCTATTGACATTCCTTTGTAGAAAGCATCGCAAAAACGACACGCTCATTACTTGGAAAGATACTTACTTACATCTGCACACCTGATAATGACAAGTGTCATTCTATGAGAGTTGAGAGAATTTGTGCTAACTTATGAAATGTCACATGACTATTAAATGATATTTTTATGCTTTGCCTTTCATAGTTGCTTATTTCATTTGATATCTAGTTTCCAGCTGTGTTGCAGCATTGGTTTTATAAAATAAAATTAAATGCATTTGCTAATGTGAACACATTCTGTCAAAAGATCTATTAAATAATCATTTTATGATCCACGTTCTTGGAAAAAGGAGCACTTGGAAAGGAAAGAACAATAAGAAGGGATTAATAACAGTTACTGCATACTTAATTTTCTTTCCAAGTACTTGGTAATATCTTTTGTAGAATTATTTTTGTGGTGCACCACTTTAATGACATAGATATTAATATGTGAACAGACATTTCCCTTTTCTGCATTGCTCTCCTTACTGTAATATTTTTTCTGCTTGAGCTTTGTCATGTTTAGATATAAGTTATTGCATTTGCTACTGCTGTTTGCCAGGCATAGTGTTACTGAATTTCACTTTGTATTACTCTGTTAAGCCAGTTTTACTACTGATTTATTTTTCTTGTTGCTGTTCATTGCTTCATATTAGTTGTAATGTAGCATTTGCTTTGCTAAGTCCTATATTGCTGCATATTTTTGCCAATTTGCATTTTTTTGTCATTGCTGTTTGCGTTAATTGCTTTGTGCTGCTGCATTGCCTCGTCTCGTAGTTTAGCATCTGCGCTCAGTAGATTTAAGTTCTCTTAAGAGGGGTAGCCTATATAAGAGAATGAGTTGCGATGAATTGGAAGAAATGCACTGAGAGGTTATACGAGAAAAGTACAGAAAGCCGGTATAGATAGGACTTTTTGGAAATAATAAAGAATGAAGGGAGATCTTCGAGAAGTAAAGAAAGTTTTGTTTGCAAAATACTGCAGTAAAACAAACCCTGTCCTTTCCTTGTATTATCCCACTATGTGTTTGTGTACCCTTGTGTATTTATCTTCTTCCTGTCTTTATATGTTTATCTGATAAGACTTATGTTGTAGAATTTTTCTAATACTCAGCTACATGAACTAATATGAGGAATACTGTTATCCTCAAATATAATTTGCATTAATAATATGTTATTTACTTTGTAAAGATGTTAGACATTATTAATCCCGTTCTGTTTCAATGCTCATGTGTGAAATTAATGTTCTGAAAACTATTCTCATTATTTTATGTTTTTACTTATGTCATAATTTCTGTAACACTGATGTATATGTTTATTTCTATTCTTTTGTAAAGCCTGTATTACTCCAAATGTTGTCTGTACTATTATGTTCTTTAATGATATATTTTTTACCTTTGTAATTGTATTCTTGTGTTGTAAATTTATTACTGTATAGACACCAGCTCTTCAAATTAAGTTTCATTTCACTGCACACATTTCTGTTGGTCATAGTATATGGACAATATGTGAGAAGTAGGGACTGACAGTGTTAGCACGTGCGTTAATAATTCAGCAAGGGACTGGATAACAGCATTTCTGGTTCTAGAGACAATCCAACAAAAAATTTGTGAGTGCACAAGTGGTGGTTCATGGACTTGCTATATTCTCCGCAAGACTCTTCGATGGTGATTGTGCACCTGCACAGTTGCAACGGATGGCTGCTGGCCGTCTCTACAAGAACTACAGTGGGTCTGCAGCTTTGATGGCCCTCAATACCATTATTTCTACAAGTACTACAGTGGGTCTGCACGTTTGATGGCCCACCAATACCATTATCTCTACAAGGAGTATAGTGGGTCTGCATCTTTGATGGCCCACCAACACCATACTCTCTACCAGGACTACAGTGGGTCTGCTCTGTGATGACCTACCTACCAATATTCTTCAAAACTTCGACTGACTCTGCTGTGGGTTTGCTCTGTTGTGGCCCATTACCTGTCTGCATGTCAAGAGTCAGCACTGTCTTTCCGTTGGAAGGACAACACTACTTCAAGACTGCATGGAAATCCACTATTTCCATGTGCATTTTCTTTTACTGCTCAGACTTTGAGAAAAACACTGCTATTTTACTGTGATGAATGATCAGGACTGTCTTTATGGACTGTGAGAAAATTTTAGCTTTTGACTAACATTGTATCAATAAGTGTGTGCATTTCATATCTTTGTTACTGTAACTATGAAAAATTTTGTCAAATCATTATTGGACACTGCCCAAAACAATTTGGAAAATTTTTTGTGGGGCGCATGGGGGCTATGTAAGTAGGCTGTTTAGGTTTTCTTGTTGGTAACGCCATGTAGCGCTCTGTATAAAAATCACTGGCTGTGCCGTGTGCAGTCTGTGGTTGGTTTGCATTGTTGTCTGCCATTGTAGTGTTGGGCAGCGGCAGCTGGATGCTAACAGCGCGTAGTGTTGCGCAGTTGGAGGTGAGCCGCCAGCAGTGGTGGATGTGGGGAGAGAGATGGCGGAGTTTTGAAATTTGTAAGAATAGATGTCATGAACTGCTATATATATATATATATATATATATATATATATATATATATATATATATATATATATATATATATATTATGACTACTAAGGTAAATAATTTTTTTTCCTCTATTAAAATCTTTCATTTGCTAACTATGCCTATCAGTAGTTTTTGCCTTCCGTAGTTTGAATCTTTTAGTTAGCTGGCAGTAGTGGCGCTCGCTGTACTGTAGTAGTTCGAGTAACGAAGATTTTTGTGAGGTAAGTGATTTGTGAAACGTATAGGTTAATGTTAGTCTGGGCCATTCTCTTGTAGGGATTACTGAAAGTCAGATTGCGTTGCGCTAAAAAAATATTGTGTGTCAGTTTAAGCACAGTCTTGTACAATTGTTCAAAGGGGACGTTTCAATACACACATACACTCTGCTTCACATAACAAACAACAGATATTCAATAAGAGAAATGCTGGTCTACAAGGTAAGGAAGCAAATCAATTTACTGGCACAGACAAAACTGCAACCTTAAGAAACAAAGTGGAGACACAGTAGAAAAAAACTAAATAAACTAATTTTGAAACGAACTTAGTAACAACATACAACCACTTATTCATGACCATTCAGTGGAATTGAAAGAAAGATTGAATGGATATTTCCAAACACTAGATATAAATCACAATGACTGGAAAAGAAATCATTTCTCATATTTCATTACTCTGAATTCATTGAGGAGGAGTAACTGACATACCTGAAGACAAACTGCACTTTAAAACTTGTAGACTGGCATTTGGCTTGTTGAGTATTTTAAATAAACCAGAATGGAAAGCTAGTTTGGTACTCCAGAATCATATCTGTGCTACTTCTCGATTTCTATTCAGCAAGAATACCCTCGCATATGTACCGTTTTGCTACAGTTTTCCACAACAAGTTCGTGTGAAAGCTCTTTTTCTATAATGGCTAATATAGAAACTATTAAACATGAGTTTGAGAAAGATAAGGAATTGCATGTGAATTTGTTCTAGATTCGAGCTGAAATGCCTTGCAATGGTCATCAGGCCCATATGAGTCATTTAATTCATGATAAAACTACAAAATCTGTATCTGTGGGAAGGAGCGTAATTTATATGGTCGAGTCACATTAATGTGGTTAAATATCAAAAACGTGTATAACCACCCTTTGCAGCGTGCACATGCAGGATGAGAGTCAATGAGGTTCTTGAAGATACAAACACAGATGTGGCCCCTTGACGACTCCATCGCTCTGGCCACCTGTGCTAGCTTTCTCAGTTTAGGATTCATGGTGCAAACAATCCGATCGAGGTGGTCGCGTATATTCACGATTCAATTTCAACCAAGAGAGTTTGGGGGCCAGGGGAGTACGATAACCTCATTCTGGTGACTTTCAAACCATGCGTATATCCTGGGAGCTGCGTGACACGTTGCACTGTGTGGCTGATAGGTGTCATCATGCTGAGGAAAAACAGACTGCCTGTAAGGGTGGATATGGTTCTGAACGAGATATGTATATTTATATTGTTCAACTATGCCTTCCAGAATGACGAGATCACCCAGAGAATGCCATAAAAAACATTCCCCAGACCACAAAGCTCCCTCCTCCCACCTAGAACCTTCTGACAATTGTTGCAGTGTCTTTGCTTTCAGATGTTTCACGCCATACACGCCAATGGCCATCTGTCCAATGGAGCATGAGACACAGTGGATGTCCAGCTGTGGTGCTGGCGTGCAAATTAAAGCCTTTGACGTCGAAGAACAACAGTCAGCACGGGTGCATGAATCAGGCACGTGTTTTGAGGAGCAAATGCAGAAAAATGTTGTTGATTCTTGTGGGCCACACGGAGTGGCCACGTGGTTGCAGGCGCAATGTGACTGGCTGTGCGGCCCCTCCTGCCAGAGGTTTGAGTCCTCCCTCGGATATGGATGTGTGTATTGTTCTTAGCATAGGTTAGTTTAAGTTGTGTGTAAGTCTAGGAATTGATGACCTCTGCAGTTTTGTCCCTTAAGAACTCACAAAAATTTGAACATTTTGAATTTGATTCATTTGGGCCGTCAGTTGGTCAACACTTGCAGCTCTCTTCACCCATACACATCTCTGCAGCTTTCGTTCACACCTATCATCTATGTCTTGTCGCTCACCACAGCTGCCTTAGTGCTGGTTTTGGATAGCACCATTTTGCCAAGCACAGAATACTTTAACCACAAGAGTACCCGAACAGTTAACCAACTTAGCCTTTTCGGAAATGCCTCCACCCTGGACTCAAAGTCAAGGACCATGCCTTTTGGATGTCTGATACATTGATCCGTTTCCACTTTACCTCAATGACTCCACTGTTTTCTGTGTCTGCCCCTCTTCCCCCTGACACGCTTTACGTGCTCTCCACTGCTGCTACTGCCATGTGCCATCTGTGACTGGTTATTGTACGTTGGCATCGAACATAGGTGGTGGACACCTTAATGTGACTGGACGATGTATAATTACACTGTACTTCAAAATAAAATATTAAAATTAATTTCTTTAAAATACCGTTTTTCACAATAAAATCTCTTTTATTAATAAACTGTCGGAAAAAATACTACTTCTGGGAAGACAATATCGACATTAATTCGGTGATGGCATACCAGGTGCGACAATAAAGTAATGAGACCGAGGTGAAAAAATATGTTGCTTACCGTTTTAAAGTCTCCTTCAAAGTAGTTCCCTTCTGATTGCACACACGTTTTCCAGCGCTTCTGCCATTGGTGGTAACATTTCTGGAACTCATCTTCTGTAATATCTTCCAAGACCCTCGTCACAGCTTTTTGGAAATCTTGTGTTGTTTGAAAATTGTGTCCCTTGACCGCAAGTATTGACTATTGGATATAAGTCGCTCGGAGCGATATCTGGTGAATAACGTGGCTGTGGTAGTATTGAAATTTGTTTTGACGTTAAAAATTGCTGTACGGACAGAGCAGTATGGGATGGCGCATTATCGTGATGCAGAACCCAATTATCAGCAATGTTGCCACAGACACGAAGAACTCTTTTACGAAGTGTTTCAAAAATTTCTTTGTAATAATATTCGTTAACTGTTTGTCCAGGAGCACCCACTCTTTATGAACAATTCCCTTGGAATTAAAGAAGCACACAAGCATTCATTTTAGTTTTGACTTTGACATGCGAGCTTTTTTTGGTCTGGGTGATCCCTTTGAGCACCATTGCGAACTTTAGCGTTTTGTCTCTGGATCGCATGTAAAAACCAACTTTCGTTATCAGTTATAACACGGCTCAGCAATTCTGGATTGATTTCCGTTTACTTTAACAGATCTGCTGACACATTTTTCCGTGTTTCTCGCTGTTGTGGTGTGAGATTTTTGAAGATCATTTTTGCACAAATCTTTCTCATACCAAGATCTTCAGTTATTAATAGACGAACCGTTTCTCGACTGATGTTCAGGTCTTCATGGATAATCTTCGATCAGATCATACGAGTTCACGCACCCTGGCATAGTTTGCATCCGTCCGTGAGGTTGATGGTCATCCACTGCAGTCTTCATAACATTCGTTCTGCCTTCACTCAACATTTTATGCCAACGAAAAACTTGAGCTCTTGACATAACCTCCTCTCCAAAAGCCTTCTCAAGCTTACCGTAAGTTGTCTTAGCGTTTTCACCCAATATAATGCAAAAAAAGAATGGCATACCGCTGCACAATATAATGCGGTTCCATTTCCGTGACAAGAGAAACAAACACGTGTTAACGTATTACAGCACAACTCACGACAGAGCAGTTGCATTGATGTCCCGCTTGTACTAGAAGCAGCTTATAGACCAAGGTGAAAAGATATTGTGCCTATACAAGCCTGCTGGGTTGCCACATCTTGCAAAGAAAATCAGTCATTACTTTATTGTCGCACCTCGTGTGCTACCTCAGGGTGGTAGATGTACAGATAATGGTTTCAGCACCATGCGCAAACAGAGAGCATAGTGGCATAGCTATCAGAGCGCCATCTGTGTCTACCTTTTAATTGGAAATACTCACAGCCAGAAGGCTCAGTGTGATGCAAATGTATGAAGCAAGCAGCCAGCTATGAGATGCAACCTGCAGCCAACTGAGCGCTTGGCGCCCACACAGCACAGATGCCCGCCAGAATCGTCATATTGTAAGGGTAGCAGGGGCAGATTGTACAGCTAGCACAACGCAGATATGAGGGTTCGTGAGTCCCGACGTGTCAACACGAACTGTTGTGAACCGGTTATTGGCAGTGGGATTATAGACGTACACACCTCTAGCCTGTCTACCACTCGCTCCATGCCACGGTATGAGGAGTGCTTGGAGGATGGAATGGCGCGCCATGGTTTTCAGTGTTGAAAGTAGATTCTGCCTGCATGGAAGTGACGGTCATTTGCGCGTACGACGTAGGCCTGGTCAGCGTTGTATCGTAGAGTGCATTCGTGCAAGACTCATTGGGTGAACCCTAGGCCTTTGGTATTTCTGAAGGGCACGCTAACCAGTACACGATAGGACCAAAATATTGTTAGATCCGTTCCTTTGCCGTTTTCGCAACACGAAGGTGATGTGTTTTTCCAGCAGGATGATGCTCGCCCATACATTGCCGTGGAACTCAACGAGCTCTGCTGGCCAGGGAGGTCTGGACAGCCAGTACTCGCCCCACCGCTGGGAACACACATCCACTGTCCGACGGAAGAAGACTTGAGCGTGGACGACCGTTGGTTGGTCGTTCCGTCAGCCATCTCATTGCGCGACGTGTATTTGGTCTTCCGATCGATTCTGGGCCTCTTCAATTGATCATCTTGCGGGACTTTGCTCGATACCTTCCTTGTGCAGAGATGCTGGGTGGCCAATGGGCCGGTTTTCCCTCTGCATGACTGGGTCGGAGCCAGTGTCTCTGGGACGTCGTCCATTCAAACGGAGTTGGGATGGAGCTTCAGTGAGGCCTGCACAGCCAGTACTCGCCCGACCGCTGGCGACACACATGTACTGTCCGACAGTTGGTCGTTGGTCGTTCACTCGGCCGCCTCATTGGGCGACGTATATCTGTTCTTTTGGCCGTTTCTGCGCTTCGTCAGTTGGTCATCTTGCCGGACGTGGGTCAGTTTCTTCCTTGTGCAGAAATGTCGGGTCGCCAAGGGCCAAGTGTTACCTCTGCATGGTTGGGTCCGAACTAGCGCGCCCGGGTCGTCGTGTCTCCGAGTTCTGAATGGACATCGAGTTGAGTCGGGATCGAGCTGCAGTGAGCTCCGGACAGCCAAGACTCGCCCGACTGTTGCCAACATACATCTACATCTACATCTACATGATTACTCTGCAATTCACATTTAAGTGCTTAGCAGAGGGTTCATCAAACCACAACCATATTATCTCTCTACTATTCCACTCCCGAACAGCGCGTGGGGAAAAACGAACGCCTAAACCTTTCTGTTCGAGCTCTGATTTCTCTTATTTTATTCTGATGATCATTCCTACCTATGTAGAATGGGCTTAACAAAATATTTTCGCATTCGGAAGAGAAAGTTGGTGACTGAAATTTCGTAAATAGATCTCGTCGCGACGAAAAACGTCTTTGCTTTAATGACTTCCATTCCAACTCGCGTATCATATCTGCCACACTCTCTCCCCTATTACGTGATAATACAAAACGAGCTGCCCTTTTTTGCCCCCTTTCGATGTCCTCCATCAATCCCATCTGGTAAGGATCCCACACCGCGCACCAATATTCTAACAGAGGACGAACGAGTGTAGTGTAAGCTGTCTCTTTAGTGGACTTGTTGCATCTTCTAAGTGTCCTGCCAATGAAACGCAACCTTTGGCTCGCCTTTCCCACAATATTTTCTATGTGGTCTTTCCAACTGAGCCGGCTGGGGTGGTCGAGTGGTTCTAGGCACTACAATCTGGAACTGCGCGACTGCTACAGTCGCAGGTTCGAATCCTGCCTGGGGCATGGATGTGTGTGATGTCCTTAGGTTAGTTAGGTTTAAGTCGTTCTAAGTTCTAGGGGACTGATGACCTCAGCTGACAAGTCCCATAGTGATCAGAGCCATTTGAACCATCTGAATCAGAAATGTAATGATTTCATATACTCCATGTGCACTGTTGCAACAGTATATCACGAGTTAATTGGAAACCACTAAAACCGGGTGCTACACAAAAGAGCCAAAGAAACAAGTACACCTGCATAAGGTCGTGTAGGGGCCCCCCGGGAGCATGCAGAAGTGAGGCAAAATGAAGTGACATGGACTCGACCAATGCCTGAAGTAGTGCTGGAGAGAATTGACACTATGAATCCTGCAGGGACGTTCATCAATACGTAAGAGTACGAGGATGTGGAGGTCTGAATAGCACGTTGCAAGGCATTCCAGATATGGTCAATAATGTTCTTTTCTCGGGACTTTGGTGGCCATCGGAAGTGTTTAAAGTCAGAAGAGTGTCCCCGGAGCCACCCTGTAGCAATTCTGGACGTGTGGGGTGTCGCATTGTCCTTCTGGAACTGCCCACGTCGTCGGATTGCACAATGGGCATGAATGGACGCAGGTGATCAGACAGGAGGCCACCTAGACTATCAAGGATCCCATATCACTCCAACTGCACAGGCCCCACACCATTACAGGGCCTCCAAAAGCTTGAACAGTCCCTTGCTGACATGCAGGGTTCATTAATTCATGAGATTGTCTCCATACCCGTACAAGCCCATCCGCTCGATACAATTTGAAAAGAAACTCGTACGACCATGCAACATGTTTCCAGTCATCAACAGTCCAATGTTGGTGTTGAAGGGACCAGGCGATGCCTAAAGCTTTGTGTCATGCAGCCATCAAGATACACGGGTGGGCCTTTGGCTCCGAAAGCCCATATCGATGATGTTTCGATGAATGTTTCGCACTCTGACACTTGTTGATGGCCGGGTATTGAAATCTGCAGGAATATGCGGAGGCGTTGCACTTCTGTCACGTTGAATGATTCTCTTCAGTCGTCGTTGGTTGCGTTCTTGCAGGATCTTTCTCCGCCCGCAGCGATGTCGGAGATTTGATGTTTTACGGGATTCTTGATATTCACAGTACGAGGATTGTCCGGAAAATACGTATAAAAGTTGAATAATAACTTTATTTTACAATTATCATGTATTACAACATGGTCTCCTTTAAAGTACTCGCCCTGAGACGCGATACACTTCTGCCAACGCCGTTTCCACTGTTGATAACATTGCTGAAAGTCTTCAGTTGTGATGTTGTTCAGTTGCCATGTAGTTTCCGCCTCGATGGCTTCCACATCTCCCAAGTGCCACCTCCGAAGCACCGTTTCGCATTTCGGAAACATGAAGAAGTCACACGTGGCTAAATCGGGTGCATAAAGCGGGTGGTCCGTCACGGTGATTGAGCTTCGGGCCAAAAAGTCGCGCACAACGAGCGACGTGTGAGCGGGCGCATTGTCGTGATGAAGGATCCACCTGCCCCGTTTTGCCAACTTCGGTCGAACTCGGCACACAAGAGCTCTGAGACGTGTCAGAACTTCAACGTAAAAATTTCCGTTCACTCTCTGGCCGGGAGGGACAAATTCCTTGTGAACAATGCCCTTAGAATCAAAGAAAACAATCAACATTGGCGTCACATTGGACCTTGATTTTCACGACTTTTTTGTTCTCGGTTCTCCTACTAGTTTCCATTCCTTGCTTTGAGATTTGAGCTCCCCATCTAATTCGTAAAACCAGGACTCGTCTCCAGTGATGACTCGATTGAGAAAGTCCCCTCTTTCCTCTGCTTCCAACCAATCCTCACAGCACTCAACTCTCTTTGCTTTCTGTTCTGGCGTCGAAAGCTTCGGTACGATTTTCTCTCACAAAATCTTCATTTCAAGTTTTTGTGTCAGGATTTCGTGAACGATTGTTTTGGGGATTGACAGCTCGTCAGCAATCATTCTGACTGTCAATCTACTGTCTTTAAGAACACAAGCCCGAGTTCGTTCGACATTTGCATCGGAACTCGATGTCGACGGCCGTCCTGGGCGAGGGTCATCGTTCACTTCTTCTCGGCCACCCCTGAAGCGTTTTAACCACTTGTTCACGGTTGGTTCCTTGAGAGAATTGTCTCCGTAACCCTGTTTCAAACTCTCAAAAATCACACGGCTATTCTTGCCTAGCTTTGCAAGAAACTTGATGTTGACGCGCTGTTCCTCAATCAGAGAGAGAGCTCCATGCCGACGGCAGGTGGAAAAGGGTAACTGTCAACAAGCTGCCGCACACTCCCACCTTCACGCAGAGTGCTCTGACTCGAACTGAGAGTTGATGCGATTGATTACAGCAGTAGTCCCACCTGGCGGTGACTGCAACTAGTAACATAAAGACATTTTCAACTTTTATACGTATTTTCCGGACAAACCTCATACAGTCGTGAAATGGTCGTACAGAAAAATACCCACTTCATCGCTACCTCGGAGATGTTGTGTCCCATCGCTCGTGGACCGATTATAACACCACGTTCAAACTCACTTAAATCTTGATAACCTGCCATCGTAGCAGCAGTAACCGATCTAACAACTGCTCCAGACACTTGTGACGCAGCGTCATGTTGGGCCTGTTTACATATCTCTGTATTTGAATACACATGCCTATGCCAGTTTCTTTGGCGCTTCAGTGTATTTTGTTTGTGGCAGTGTATAAGTGGAAAATTGTCTCTTGAAACTGTGTGTATTGTGAGAGTGTCTGCCATAAAGATAAGTTTGGAAAGCTCTGCTCCAGAAGTACGATTTTGCGACTGGCGGTTACTTACTCCGTAGGCGCGGGTGAGGGCGGCGACGGCGGCCTTGGTGGAGCTGTAGACTGGCGCCAGGAAACTCGGCTCCAGGCCTGCGGTCGAGGAGACGTTTACCACCAGCCCTCCCCTGCCGCCGCTGTCTCTGCCCATGTACTGGAAGGCCAGCAGCACGCTGCCGATGGTGCCCTTCTGCAAACGACAGAACCGCTGATGACAATTCTTGAATGATGAAATACTCTTCTCAACCAAAACATTTTGACTACAACCCACCTTGAGATTGGATGCCACCTGGTGGCAATGTGGACACAAAACAAGGGCAGAAAAGTGACAGGTGCCAAAGTGAAACAGGTGATTTTAAACCTCCAACAGCGATACAGATTTATTTACAGCCATATAGCAGAAAATACAACATGAATTTCCAACGCTTGCAATTTTTAATGCCCATCATTCGAGGGAGAAGTGTTATGAGTGGAACAGAGAATAGTATCTATCTAGAAAAGGCATATGACCGGGTTCCTAGTAGGAAGTTATTGTCTGTTCTACAAGATTATGGAATAGGAGGCATACTTTTGCAAGCAATTAAAGGTCTTTGCATGGGTAGTCAGGCAGCAGTTAGAGTTGGCGGTTCAGAGTAGTCTCAGGGGCAAGACAAGGCTGCAACCTGTCTCCACTGTTTTTCACATTATTTATGGATCATATGTTGAAAACAATAGACTGGCTGGGTGAGATTAAGATATGTGAACACAAAATAAGCAGTCTTGCATATGCGGATGACTTAGCTGTGATGGCAGATTCGATTGAAAGTTTGCAAAGTAATATTTCAGAGCTAGATCAGAAATGTAAGGACTATGGTATGAAGATTAGCATCTCCAAAACGAAAGTAATGTCAGTGGGAAAGAAATATAAACGGATTGAGTGCCAAATAGGAGGAACAAAGTTAGAACAGGTGGACGGTTTCAAGTACTTAGGATGCATATTCTCACAGGATGGCAACATAGTGAAAGAACTGGAAGCGAGGTGTAGCAAAGATAATGCAGTGAGCGCTCAGCTACGATCTACTCTCTTCTGCAAGAAGGAAGTCAGTACCAAGACAAAGTTATCTGTGCACCGTTCAATCTTTCGACCAACTTTGTTGTATGGGAGCGAAAGAGGGGGGGATTCAGGTTACCTTATCAACAAGGTTGAGGCTACGGATATGAAAGTAGCTAGGATGATTGTAGGTACTAGTAGATGGGAACAATGGCAGGAGGGTGTCCACAATGAGGAAATCAAAGAAAAACTGGGAATGAACTCTATAGATGTAGCAGTGAGGGCGAACAGGCTTAGATGGGGGGGGGGGGGGGGGGGTCATGTTACACGCATGGGAGAAGCAAGGTTACCCAAGAGCTTCATGGGTTCAGCAGTAGAGGGTAGGAGGAGTCGGGGCAGACCAAGGAGAAGGTACCTGGATTCGGTTAAGAATGATTTTGAAGTAATAGGTTTAACATCAGAAGAGGCACCAATGGTAGCACTGAATAGGGGATCATGGAGGAATTTTATAAGGGGGCTATGCTCCAGACTGAACGCTGAAAGGCACAATCAGTCTTAAATGATGATGATGATGATCATTCGAGGTACGCCCAAAGTTACTTTTACGTCTGAAGATTTGTCTCCGTTAAGAATGAGATGCCGTGTTCTTTTTGCTGAACACTCTTCCATCCAATAATAAAATTGGTGTGTAATTGCGTATCATCGTGTTTTGTTCGTGAGGCGGCAGTGGGGAACTGTACCGAACGTCATCTGGAAGTGAAGGACCACTTTCGACCTTTCATTTATGTTCTCTAGCAAGTCGAGTTACACCTCTTATTACAATTTTTTAGTGATTATACATGTACTATGCTAACCAATGGGTCGTTAGTGTCTAACTGTCTTACTAATGTGTACGAAAAATATAACTACGTCTAATGTTTAATGTAGCTTTATGTAATATATTTCCAGTTAATTGTATTTAATGTAAATTGTGCAAAAGTAGAAAACTATATTAATCGTGTAAACGCTGATTCAAATACCAGCGAAACGCTAATTTTATTCTTTGAATCATACCTCCATTTATATCCTACACCTTCTTTAAACTATATAAACGAGAATCTGGTTGACAAAATAATATGAATAATATAACGTTTCTGTGTACTCTTTTTCGTACTGCCATTCCATACATGAGGCCGACTAATTCACATTACACCGACAGAAGTCCTAATTTCTGTGAAAAGTTTAACGTATTGCGTTGGCCAATAAGCCCCGGCATTTTTCTTCATCAAAAATTTAGCGTAAAAAAAAACATTCTGGCAATGTATTTTATGTTATTCGATAGAGAATCATATGTCTACAAAACTGTGTAGTTTTTTATGCTGGTATGCGTTTGTCTTTTTAAGATTATTAAAATGGAGCATCAGTGGATACAAAAGAGCATTTTCAACGCCTTCTGCTTTTTGCATTCAATCGAGGTGCCAAAGCCACAGAAGGTCTTGATGGATTTCTGAAGTGTCTGACGAAGAAGCAATGCCTACTAGGACGGCTCAAAATTGGTTTAAGCAATTCAGAGACGGCAGTTTCAACCTCTACGACATGCACGATCCACCACGAATTGCTTGATCAGTGCCAAACAGTGAATGCGGAAGTTTACGTCCAACAACTGCAACGACTCAACAATGCTGTCCAGCTAAAACGACCTGATCGGCAACATGGCGCTCTTCTGCAACAAGGCAAAGCCATTCAGACGTTTGGCTGGGATGTGCTACAACATCCGCCGTATTCTTCCGACTTGACGCTTTCCGATTTACATTTGCTCGGATTCTTTTCTAATGGACGTTTTGCCCAATAACAGTGACGTGGAACTGAGGCTTGGCTGGACGATTTGTTCGAGTGGAAACAAGATAATTTCTATCGTCCAGGCAGTGAACAGTTTGTTGCATATCGGGAGCCAGGGTGTGAATCGGACATTCAAGAAAGCTGTGATCCCCCCTGAAAATGTTCTCCGCGGGTGGGTACGAAACGTCGGGCTTTAACGTGAAATCCATTCGACCACGGCACATTGATTGTGTACGAGATCTGTTCAAAAAATTCCGTAACATTTGTAATTTCGCGCCATTGGTTTGGTGGAGCGAAATGCGCTATGCGGGCACACCGCTGTGTTTATGTGTAACTGCCGGAAGTTTCGTTATTGTATGTAAGTTATTGTACAACGCTGTATTGAGTAGGATGTTGTGTCGCACCGTCGCATGGTCGAAACAGAGAGGATATAAATTATGGACTGGCAATGCGTTTCTGAAGAAGAGAAATTTGTTAACATCGAGTATAGATTTAAGTGTCAGGAAGTCGTTTCTGAAAGTATTTGTATGGAGTGTAGCCATGTACGGAAGTGAAACATGGACGATAACTAGTTTGGACAAGAAGAGAATAGAAGCTTTCGAAATGTGGTGCTACAGAAGAACGCTGAAGATTAGATGGGTAGATCATATAATTAATGAGGAGGTATTGAATAGGATTGGGGAGAAGAAAAGTTTGTGGCACAACTTGACTAGAAGAAGGGATCGGTTGGTAGGACATGTTCTGAGGCATCAAGGGATCACCAATTTAGTATTGGAGGGCAGCGTGGAGGGTAAAAATTATAGAGGGAGACCAAGAGATGAATACACTAAGCAGATTTAGATGGATGTAGGTTGCAGTAGGCACT
The DNA here is from genome assembly GCF_023897955.1 of Schistocerca gregaria. Lineage (NCBI taxonomy): Eukaryota > Metazoa > Arthropoda > Insecta > Orthoptera > Acrididae > Schistocerca > Schistocerca gregaria. The sequence goes on along the minus strand of NC_064928.1, from coordinate 195,908,595 downwards.
GGGAGATGAAGAAGCTTGTACAGGACAGGGTAGCATGGAAAGCTGCAAGAAACCAGTCTCAGAACTGAAGACCACAACAAAAACATACGAGATGAAAGAAAATTCACAGACTGCACTCCGTGGTATCCATGAAGAGGCGTACAAAGACTGCTTCCGAAGTAGAAACGGTCTTGGGAGCGTAGTATCAATTGTGGAGGAGAGTACTTCGAAAGAGACAGTGCACAATAAGTAAAAGGCAAGAGTAGAAAAATTGTGTGGACAAACTTCCGGATTTTTTTGAACAGACCTCGCACTTTTTCCTCATGTACGCCATTACAGCAGTAAACTAGGCCCTGACATCACTTTTGTGAATATAGTACGTGACGTCAGGCAGAGTATGAAAGCTGTGTACGGTGATCACTGCATCGACATCAGTAATGTATGAGACTGGGTTGTTCGTACTCGTAATGATAAGTGGTGGGGCAACCCTCAACGTGTGTGACAGAGCTCGGAGTGAACAACAGCGTCCGACGACCGATGACACTCATCAGAATCGGGTTGACGAACTCATGAGAGAACATCGTCGGATAACACAGACACAGCGCTAGGTAAGTGTGGCATATGGCGAGAGCGTGTACAGGCCACCAGTACAGAAATCTGTGTGCACAGTGGGTGCCTCCAGTATTCATTACTGGAGTGCAACAGAGGAGACTGTACATCTGTCAACAGTTTCTTTTGGGTTTTGGGCGTGAGGGTGATAGGTTCCTTATCAACATTGTGACGAAACCAACAGAGCATCAGTTGAGTTCCGCCACAGTTGATTGCCAATGCCAAAAAAGATGAAGGCCATGCCATCAACAGGCAAAGCTGTGCTCACAGTGTTCTGGGATCTTGAAGGTGAGGTGCATTTGGAATTCATGCCTGAAGGCAGCACCGAAAACTCTACAAGATATACAATTTGAAAGGTTCGTCCACATCTGGAGCATCTTGTCCATCAGCATTACAATGACAGATCCACAGGTTAAATTACTGGGCAGCACGACTCAGAAGACAGGATAAAGACCACAAGGGGGTCCAAACGGGACATTCTCTTGAAAATACGTGGGCTATCCACAAAGTACATTACGTTTTCGTTTGTGTCCGTTAGGGGCGGGGCTAGCGCGGCCATCTTGGTGTCATGGCATTCCGCCGCTCAGTCGGCGTCCGGCCGTGCTAGTGAGAGGTTCGCGCTATACTCCGTTGAGTTACTGTGACAATTTGAAATGTCAGCGTTAATTGAAAATGCCGCGAAGTGTGAAGTGCGTGTTGTAATAAGGATTCTGACAGCAAAAAACTGTACACCGATAGAAATCTTTCGGCAGCTTTGTGAAGTGTATGAGGACAACATAATCACTGAAGGTGGAGTGCGTCAGTGGGTCATAAAATTTCAAGTGGAAGACCAAGCACAGTGACTGCCGAACTTGTCGAAAAAGTCAATGCCGCGGTCCGTGAAGACCGTAATTTCACAATAACGGAACTCTCTATGAGTTTTCCATAAATTTCACGAAGTTTGTTGCACGAAATCATTACCGAACATCTTGGTTACCACAAGTTGATACTTGGATACCAAAAATCTTGACAGAGATTCACCAAAATCAGCGAATGGCTGCAGCGTTAACGTTTTTGGACGCTTACGAGAAAGATGGCGACTCATTATTCGATCGCATCGTTACTGGTGACGAAACATGGGTTAAGCACGTGAACTGCGAGACAAAATTGCAGTCAATGCAGTGGGGGCTGGGTGCCCCCAAAAACCCAAGAAATGCATGCAGACAATGCCGGCAAGGAAGGTGATGGCGACTGTCTTTTGGGACAGAAAAGGCGTGATTTTTGTGGATTTCTTGGAAAGAGGCACTACAATAAACTGTGCACAACCTCAGAAGAGCAATACAAAACAAGCGCAGGGGAAAGTTGGGCTCAAAGATCTTGCTGATTCACGACAACGGCCGGGCCCACACGGCAAATGCCACTCGTGAAGTTCTCGAATCTTTTAAGTGGCAGTTGTTTCCTCAACCGCCGTACAGTCCCGACCTGACACCGAGCGACTCCCACTTATTCCCAGCAATGAAGAAGTGGTTGGCTATGCAGCGTTTTGATGACGACACACGGATTCAAGAAGAGGTAACCACGTGGTTGAAGGCGCAGGCGGCCGAATTTTACGACGAAGGAATTTCCAAGCTCGTCCTTCGCTACGATAAGTGCCTTAATTTAAATGGCAACTACGGAGAATAGTAGTATTTAAGTGTGTCTTTCATCTGCATATAATAAAAAAATTTCCATATTTTATTTATTTTTAATTCCAAAACGTAATGTACTTTGTGGATATCCCTCGTAGTTTGAAAAAATTAGAACCTAAACTAGTTTTTGGAACATTCTGGATTCCTCAGACACCACACACTTTGAGGCACTTAAAACTACTACAACGTAACAATGTAAGACAGAATTAAACGTGTTTCGCAATTGCCGAGTTAATAAAGTTATATAATGTTAACATTTAAATTTATCAACAATGTAAGAGTCTGTGTTGGATTATCATGTATTGTGTTCTAAACCTTTATGTAGTGAAGAAAAAAGGAAAAAGAATATGTATAGAATATAATACGCTGTACATGACAATCAGTTTAAAAACCAACTGATAAATTCCTATAACCTAGGTGTTACTACATTGTAGTAGTAAAGTTGAGTAAACTGGAATTAATTTGGTAATAAACATTTACTTACCATCATTCCTATGACCTTTCATAAACAAGACTATTGATAAATTGCCTTAAACTCTCCTTATATCAATTCCTCTTGAGTCAAGAGGGTTACCAGATTTCGGAATGCCAAAAAGAGGACATTTTCCATATTTTAGGATGAAAAGGAGGACACTTTCTATTTCTTAAATTTATTACATAAGAAAAAAAATAAAAAACATTACACACATCTCACACACCTACTTTTTTTTAATTAGACTGAATCTTTTTTAAAATTTCCTTTTCTTGACACAAATATTTAAAAAAGTTCTTGCCATTCAAATTTCTAAAATTAAATTTCACCATTGCAATTCCCTTTACAGTGTCAATAGTGAGTCTATTTTTCTCCTTTGTCCACTGTGCCTCTATTAAGGAGAACAACCTCTCCACAGAAAAATTATGGGCTGGCAATGCGAAGAAGAATTGTGCAATTTTAATTAACTCACTAAACTGTTCCTCACTGCTACACGACTCAACATACTTGCAACACTTCTTATGGGCCAGTTCTGATTTTCCAACCTATGTGGCTATGAATTTTTTAAACTGGAAAACTGATCAGAGCACTTTTCATCGTCAGTTTTAATATATTTATTCAACAAATATTTGACTGATTTTTCCACGTAAGACCACGATATATCTGAAAAATCGAGCCTCTTAAAACAAGAAAATTCACAAAATGGTTCCATCCACATATTCAGGTACTCCTAACATCCTTCATAGAGGGTATCAATATGGCACTTAAAATCCTTCACCTTCAAAGCATAACCATCATTTTCCATTTGAAACAATCTTTCTTTGACACTCAAAGATATAACATTTTCATCTTTTCTGTGCTGAAGAACACCACGAAGGGAATACAGTACATCGATATGGGAGTTTTCTTCCTTTTCTAAGATACTAATATACTTATGAAAAATGCCAACTAAAAATTAGATTTGCCATAGATATAGCTCATTGATAGCGTCCATAAAAACATTCTTTAGGACTGTTGGAGGTTTGTTTTGTGACAGAAAGAAGGATTTCAGAGCGGGAAACATATCTGTAAGTCTCTGATGGCTGGAAATAGTGACAGCTATCGAGTCTTGCTATGGCTGAGAAGTTGTTGGTACTCTATTTCGACAAAATCACAAAATTTCTTTAGTGACTCTACACGGACAGAGTATATCGAAAAATGATTATATATTTTCATTATTAATCCTTGTAAGTCAATTTCAAGGAGGTCAGTTGCGTGCTGAATGCAGTTATTAAGAACATGAGCAGGACATCCCAGTCCAACCAAAACCTTGTTAAGTACCCTCTTTAGATTAGCAAATACATTATTTCCATCACCTCTTTTAATACCACCAAACATTGTGTTGCAATTATTAACACCAAACGTCCCACATTTGTCCTTCATTTTAAACTTGTTAAGGGTATCAGTGATATATGTTGAAATAGTTTCTGCCGTTTCATTTGGTCTACTTTCTATATTTCGAAGTTTAATTTGTAGTCCTCCATACCTGTGATCAAAGTACAGAACTATAATGGGGATCTTTTAGTATTCCCATAGTTGTTAGCATCTGTCGAGACACCAACAAAAGGAATGCACTCCAGATCGTTCATGATGCATTCTAGTGAATGAGGTGCTAGAACTGAATTGACTATGGTTTCAGTTTTGGTACGTCCACACGAGATTTTTGATGATATGGACGAGTCGTCGAAAATTTCTCTCAACAGTCCGCTGGTACAGTCCATAGATTTGTGGTGAAACACAGTATGGTGAGCAAGGGTTCCTTCAGCAGCACTTACTTTGGTGTTCAGTTCAGCACAGGGTTTTGTAAAAAAAAATTACTGATTTTACCTGATGAACCTGTACCTCTAAGACACTTCATATGTTTTTCTGTTTTCATATCAATTCCAGATCGCTGGTACCGTGATTTGCTATAGATACATAAGTCCCTGGGCAACAAACCACACATTCTGCTTCCCATTGAACTCTTTCAGAACGAAAGCTCGGATATTTTTCTCGGAGTTTATCCGTAAATGCACACTTCCTCTGTGGCATGATGAGAAATTATCTTAAACAATAGTTAAACAAAAAATTATCAAAACGTATTGTTCAGCTAAACCATGAAAAAGTCTTCACTTACAAAACTTAACTATAATTCTGTGCCATAAGCTACATTTTGAAATTCACGAAACTTACCCAATAAGATGAATACGGATAGTAAAGATGCAGCTGAATGATCAACAAGTTCGCTAAAAACACGCGTGTCACACAAAAACAAACAGCACGTAGACAATCACAGATATGCTTTGACCATAGATACTACATATGGTCGATGCAGCTACCTTGAAGGTAAAAGATACATAATTTGTATGCAATACAAATCGATATTTTCGATTTTGTGAGTGTAACAGATCGAATTTAAGCTAATAACAAATGATGCAATTCCATGACCGAAGTAAAAAGTACATAAATTGTTGACGATACGACATGAAAAGAAAAATCAAAAGATCTTCATTCCCAAAACCAATGCGGACGTTAACAGAAATCGCAAAAATGTGAACGTTACATTTCACGTCGAAAATGATGACATGTCTGCGTAAGTGCGGACGTGTGGTAACCCTACTCTTGACACGTACACTGATTATAACTTTATTATTACACCAACACCGGACTGTAAGTGATTGTCGCGTGGCGTTAGATTGTTAGCAGTATGCCTCTTGGCTCTCAGCCACCCCTCCTACAAACCAGATTCATGCTTATCTACCCCGCTCCTTCATCACACGTAATCGTACCAACAAATTCATTAAAACTTTGAATATTGTCTTTTTAGTGAAAATATAAGTGGATTTGATTTACTGACACGTTAGTAAACCCAGCAAAAAAAATATTAGCGGGGCGGGACGTTCCTCCTCTCACTCTGTGTGCCGCACCGAGACTCGAACTCGGGACCTTTATCTTTCGCGGAAAAGTACTCTACAAACTGAGCTACCCAAGTGCGACTCACGCCCAGTCCTCACAGATTCACTTCTGCCAGTACCTCGTCTCCTACTTTCCAAACTTTACAGAATTTCTCCTGCGAACCTTACAGAACTAGCACTCCTGGAAGAAAGGATATTGCGGAGACATGGCTTACCCACAGACTGGGGGATATTTCCAAAGTGAGATTTTCACTCTGCAGCAGAGGTCGCGCTGATGTGAAACTTCTTGGCAGATTAAAACTGTGTGCCGGACAGAGACTCAAACTCGGGACCTTTGCCTTACGCTGCAGACTGAAAATCTCATTCTGGAAACTTACCCCAGGCTGTGGCTAAGCCACGTCTCCGCAATATCCTTTCTTTCAGGAGTGCTAGTTCTGCAAGGTTCGCAGGACAGCTTCTGTAAAGTTTGGAAGATAGGAGACGAGGTACTGGCAGAAGTGAAGCTGTACTTCGGTAGCTCAATTGGTAGGGCACGTACCCGCGGAAGGCAAAGGTGCCGAGTTCGAGTCTCGGTTTGGCACACAGTTTTAATCTGCCAGGGAGTTTGAAGAAGGCACGTGTTCGTGCAGCAACATGTCGTCGAGCATTGTCTTGCTGAGAAATGGAGAGTGGTGTGTTGTGCAGAAAGGGTACGGCTACAGGTCGCAGGATGTCATTCATGTAGTTCACACTGGTCACAGTGTCCTGGACACACACCAACTGTTATTTGTTGTTGTACCCAACAGCATCCCACACTGTAAGGCCTTGAGTTGGCAGCATACGTCATGTGCGAATGTAGTCACTGTCTGCAGCGAACCAAAATTCGGCCATCATTTTCAAACAAACAGAATCTGGATTGATACGAAAACGCCGTCTGATGCCATTCCTGTCCCCAGCGACGTTGTTCCAGACACCATTGCCCTCTAGCATGTTTCTGCACATTCGTCAAAGGTAGGCGGAGAAGTGGACGTAAGCCGTGCTGTAATAAACAGCGACGGATGTCACCGCCGATAGTGTACAGTGTGTTCCACTGTTGTGCCAGAGACGAATAGGACGCAGATCTGTGCTGTAGTGCCATTCGGATGACGTGTCGATCTTCTCGATGGAGGGGGGAGTGATGAGGGGGATCTAGTGTTCTAAGGCCTTCCGTGAACCATTCCGCGCACACCGATGCACTGCCAAAACACTTTGTCGCACACGAGCAGCAACTTCCCGGGCGGATGCGTCACATTCTCTCATGCCAATAACGCGTCCTCTTTCAATCTCAGTGATTAGAAGGCGCGCTTCGCGTAAAAATCTGAAGTGCATCCTGCACATCTACTCAAGTCACACTGTTCCATTATTTTCAGTTAATAGCGACAACGACAGCAGCAGGCACATTTCACCGTTAGGTGGTGTTGCTCCGCGATATCGATGTTGACCTTGTACCCGCGAGCCGACATTATTCAAATGTTAATCATTTCTGCAGAACATGCTAATGTAAACGTCCTGCAAAATATAAAAGGCCTATCGCTAGTCGTTAAAGGCGTTCCGTTTCCCTGAATATGAGTGTAGTATGCACAGCCTTTTTCAGAAACGTTTTTCTTGCTGTTGCTATCTCTCTTACTCTGGCTTTAGTCAGTTACCTTGCTGTCTACACAGTACAATTGTTCTACAACATTAAGTGTCTTCGGGACAAATACGAGGGCAATCCACAAAGTACATTACGTTTTGGAATTAAAAATAAATAAAATATTGGATTTTTTTTAATTAAATACAGATGAAAGCCACACCTATTTTACTTTTCTACATAGTTGCCATTTAAATTAAGGCACTTATCGTAGCGATGGACGAGCTTGGAAATTCCTTCGTGATAAAATTCGGCTGCCTGCGCCTTCAACCACGTGGTTACCTCCCCTTGAAGCTGTGCGTCGTCATCAAAACGCTGCACAGCCAACCACTTCTTCATTGCTGCGAATAAGTGCCAGGTCGGGACTGTACGGCGGATGAGGAAACAACTCCCACTTGAAAGATTCGAGAACTTCACGACTGGCATTTGCCGTGTGGGCCCGGGCGTTGTCGTGAATGAGCAAGATCTTTGAGCCCAACTTTCCACTGCGCTTGTTTTGTATTGCTCTTCTGAGGTTGTGCAAAGTTTGGCAATACCTCTGAGAGTTTATTGAAGTGCCTCTTTCCAGGAAATCCACAAAAATCACACCTTTTCTGTCCCAAAAGGCAGTCGCCATGACTTACCTTGCCGACATTGTCTGCATGCATTTCTTGGGTTTTTGGGGGCACACAGCCCCCACTGCATTGACTGCAATTTTGTCTCGCAGTTCACGTGCTTAACGCATGTTTCGTCACCAGTAAAGATGCGATCGAGTAATGAGTCGCCATCGTTTTCGTAAGCGTCGAAAAACGTTAACGCTGCAGCCATTCGCTGATTTTTGTGAATCCCTGTCAAGATTTTTGGTATCCATCTTGCACAAAACTTGTGGTAACCAAGCTTTTCGGTAACGATTTCGTGCAACAAACTTCGTGAAATTTGTGTAAAACTCATAGAGAGGTTCGTTATTTTGAAATTACGGTTTTCACGGACCGCGGCATCGACTTTTTCGACAAGTTCGGCAGTCACTGTGCTGGGTCTTCCACTTCGCTATTCGTCGTGAACGTTAGTTCGGCCATTTTGAAATTTTATTACCCATTGACGTACTCCACCTTCAGTGATTATGTTGACCCCATACACTTCACAAAGCTGCCGACAGATTTCTATCGGTGTACAGTTTTTTGCAGCCAGAAATCTTATTACAACACGCACTTCACACTTCGCGGCATTTTCGATTAACGCTGACATTTGAAATTGTCACAGTAACTCAACGGAGTACAGCACGAACCCCTCACTAGCACGGCACGATGCCGACTGAGCGGCGGAATGCCATGACACCAAGATGGCCGCTCTAGCCCCGCCCCTCACGGACACAAACGAAAACGTAATGTACTTTCTGGATAGCCCTCGTATATGAGGCAAACAATGGTGTCAGACTTTAGTACGAGGAAGGCCTGCCGACTGGCCGGGGTAGCCGAGCGGTTCTAGGCACTACAGTCTGGAACCGCGAGACCGCTACGCTCGCAGGTTCGAATCCTGCCACAGGCATTGCTGTGTGTGATGTCCTTAGGTTGGTTAGGTTTAAGTAGTTGTACGTTCTAGGGGACTGATGACCTCAGAAGTTAAGTCCCACAGCGCTCAGAGCCACTTGAACCATTTGAAGGCCCGCCAAACAGTTCTGGAGACTTACCAGGTTGATGTCGACCTCCTGCCGCCACACGCTCTCCCGCAGGATGCCCGCGCTGTTCACGACTATGTCCACCCGGCCGAACGTGGACACCGCAGTCCGGAAGACCTCTGCAACAGGGAGGCAGGCTCAACGCTACAAAGAAGCTCCGAAAGACACACAATCGTTACAGTTGCAGCGAGAAATTAGATACATCCTGGCTGGATGCCATTTCTGTAGTGATGAGCTTGTTAAGGTTTAACGTTTCAGATTCATGAATGTTGATTATATTGAGCCTTGTAGCTGTGCCTAAATATTGATGAAACTACACTACTGGCCATTAAAACTGCTACACCAAGAAGAAATGCAGATGATAAACGGGTATTCAATGGACAAATATATTATACTGGAACTGACATGAGATTATATTTTCACGCAATTTGGATGCATAGATCATGAGAAATCAGTACCCAGAACAACCACCTCTGGCCGTAATAACGCCCTTGTTACGCCTGGGCATTGAGTCAAACAGAGCTTGGATGCCGTGTACAGGTACAGCCGCCCATGCAGCTTCAATACCATGCCACAGTTCATCAAGAGAAGTGACTGGCGTATTGTGACGAGCGAGTTGCTCTGCCACCATTGACCAGATGTTTTCAATTGGTGAGAGATCTGGGGAATATACTGGCCAGGGCAGCAGTCGAACATTTCCTGTATCCAGAAAGGCCCGTACAAGACCTGTAACATGCGGTCGTGCATTATCCTGCTGAAAAGTAGGGTTTCGTAGGGATCGAATGAAGGGTAGAGCCACGGGTCGTAACACATCTTAAATGTAAAGTCCACTGTTCAAAGTGCCGTCAATGTGAAGAAGAAGTGACCGAGACGTGTAACCAATGGCACCCTATAGCATCACGCTGGGCGATACGCCAGTATGGCGATGACAAATACACGCTTCCAATGTGCGTCCACCGCGATATCGCCAAACACGGATGCGACCATCATGATGCTGTAAACACAACCTGGATTCATCCGAAAAAATGACGGTATGCCACTCGTGCACCGATGTTCGTCGTTGAGTACACCATTACAGGCGCTCCTGTGTGTGATGCAGCGTCAAGGGAAACCGCAGCCATGGTCTCCGAGCTGACAGACCATACTGCTGCAAACATTGTCGAACTGTTCGTGCAGATGGTTGTTGTCTTGCAAACGTCCCCGACTCAGGGATCGAGACGTGGCTGCATGATCCGTTACTGCCATGCGGATAAGATGCCTGTCATCTCGACTGTTAGTGAAACGAGACCGTTGGGATCCAGAACGGCGTTCCGTATTACTCTCCCGACCCACCGATTCCATATTCTGCCATCAGTCCATGGATCTCGACCAACGGGAGCAGCAATGTCGCGATACGATAAACCGCAGTGGCGATAGGCTACAATCCGACCTTTATCCAAGTCTTAAACGTGATGGTACGCATTTCTCCTCCTTACACGAGGCATCACAACAACGTTTCGCCAGGCAACGCCGGTCAACTGCTGTTTGTGTATGAAAAATCGGTTTGGAAACTTTCCTCATGTCAGCACGTTGTAGGTGTCGCCACCGGCGCCAACCTTATGTGAATGCTCTGAAAAGCTAATCATTTGCATATCACAGCATCTTCTTCCTGTCGGTTAAATTTCGCGTCTGTAGCACGTCATCTTCGTGATGTAGCAATTTTAATGGTCAGTAGTGTATTAAGTCTACCTGGGTAAGATTATGCAAAATGTTGTGGTCAACGTTTCAGGTGTGAAAATGACACATACACTTTCCGCTCGAAGGCATACAGTCCAGAATCGGTATGATAGGCAGGCAAAATCACCGTGAGCTTTGAGACAATCATTGCACTGACGCACCAGTTTGAAGACACCCGTTTAGTAAAGCACCGTGTCCTCATGCGTGAAGAAGTCCGTAACAGCCTGCTGCACATCCTCATCACACAGGAATCCTAGGCCACTTCAAGGCCCTTTTCTAAGGGACTGAATGCGTCATACTCGAATTTTGGGAGGGGGGGAGGGGGGGGAGGAAGATCAGGACTATAGGGTGGATGCTCGAGTGTCTCCCACTTTGAGAGGTTCCATGCCCTCTTTTACATGTCACTTCTCATTTTCATCAATTTTATGCACGTCCTATGTCATTGAACGTTGGTAACGGACCAGATAAGGTTATTGTAATGAGAGTATTTTTTTCTGAGAGCTTAAAAAAACTTTTCACTCGATTCCTATGCACGTTAGGCTACTTTCTTGTGTGGCCTGTGCGAGGCGAGCATCGGAGGACGCGGCATACTGCATTTCTGGTTGGGGGCTGCAGTTCCCCGAATTCTGACGGGTTCGTACAATAGGCTTAAGTGCCTGGTGGAACGGTTGACGGCGGTCGAGTTTCGCCTACTGTATGTAGGGCGAAACGACGTGCTAGACGTCTGAGTGTCGCCGCAGTTTTTGTGATTACCGTTCCGGCGCACCTGGAATGAAGACTTCTGGCACCGACTGACTGCATCGTCCTCTTGATTCTGATACTACTTGGGGACTGTGCCCTGCTGGGTACGACTTTCTGGCGCCGGATGGCCGGTGGTCTAGGCAGGTTGTTTTCATAGCCGGTCAAACGGCAAGTTCAGTGCCCTCAGCTGAATAGCAGAGCCATGATGGGTCAAATTAAACTATGGCTAGTTGGCGTCATAATGCCCTGCTCGAAATTGGAAGGAACGGTTGCTATTGGTGTGAATGATGTTCTGAGAGAGTGTGGGGGAATTTTGGAATCAGCACTGAATGCTGGTTCGCAGTTTTCGAGGGAGTTCGGCAATGTTGGCTTCGCTCTTGCGTCGCGCGGCTTCTGGGACTCGGGATCTGGTCTTCGTGGGACTCGAATGGTCTTGCGACTTAGTCGCACTTTTTCGGCAGAATTCTCTGACAGCGTTCGAGGCCAGGGGTTGAAACATAGTTGCTGCACAGCAGAAGCCGGTGCCTACATCATCAGAACACTGCCTACCGACGACCTGCGACACATTTCAGGATTGGTAAGGTATTTTGCGGCTCCAGCACTGTAGGACCTATCATTTGTATACTGAAGCCCTCAGCAGCACGCGCGCTCGCTTTGCTACAACTCCGCCCTGCTTGTTTCTCCATGTGATCCCATTTGAGCTCTCACTACTAATCAGGATACTGCAATATTGTCAGGTGGGTAATATTTGACTAATTAGGACCTCCAGTCATTATCGTCAAGCTATTGCACCACAGAGAGTAGGAGCCCCTTGTTCTCGAGCCAACTCATATTCTCAGTTCAGTACACCCTAACCTTTAACCCACGGTTTGTGTCGATAATCATGTGCCTTTATGTTCCGATGTATAATAAATCTCATTGTAATATTTAATCCGCCTACCATTTCGTATAAATATGCAGAATCCCATTTCCTGTTATTTATTATGATAAAGTTCTCTTTTTTTATCTGAGTAGATTACGATTTTTATTAAATTATTGTGAGTGAGCACTCCTTATTTTACCAACTAGCAGGGGCCACCATCATTTCCTTCCGTTACCATTGTGCACATAATTAATTAGGTGGTAGGTAAGGAGGGACTCGAGTACATGTCTCATTCTCATGGAAAATTCGTCAGAATTAAAGAGGTTCAAAAACTCTTCTCCAACCCGGCATCTCGCAACTCGAGTTATCGTAACTTTCGCGTTGCAATATTTTCGATATTGGAACATCGACCAGCGTATTCTGACGAATAGCACCATTGCAAAACAGTGGGTTTTGGCAGACCTGCTGTCCCATACACATCCTTCATTCACCGATGGATGTCTACTGGTGTTTGTCCTTCGGTAGCCAAGAAAAGAATAACAACTCTGCTGTGTCCTATCTTGCATTCCTTCCCCACCTCCCACCCCCTCACGTCTCCTCAACCCAGTCCCTAGGGGTGGAATGTCATCTACCATCTATGAGCCTAGCAGCCACGAAAACTATCGATTCGATGGTAACATCGATCGTTATCGAATAGCTCCCCACGTAACCACCACCCCTAGCGATGGTACGAGGACAATATGGTAAGGGTGCGGTTTGTTTTTGCTTATTCTACAATTGAGAACAACTGTGTAAGGTGAAATGACAAGTTTAATGTCGCAATTTTTCTCACAAAATTACACGCTTTTACACAGTTTTCAACCCGACAACATAAAAACAGCGCAATGGATAACGCATCTTGCCAACATCAAAAAGTGTAATAATTTTATACACAACGATGTTAAATTTTAACTCTGAAAAAACATTAATCCTAAGCACAATAGCATGAAAGTTTAATTGAAAGTTTCTTTACATTAATGCTAATCACAATAACATGACAGTTTAATTGGACGTTTCTTTACAAAATTACTCCTACACATACGTTATGATGTTGGTCAGTACTACGAAAATCGTCCAGTTCCGGTTCAAAGTTCGGTACTATTTAGGATGACAATTAAGTCTACGTTGGACGGTTAGTCAAGTGACAAATTTGAGCGCAAGATTACCCAAGGCTGCTCGAGTTTACAGTGGATGCAAGCTGGTGAACCAACAATGTTTATGCCTCTGCACGCGGTATTTACCTTAAGCTGTGACGTGCTGCTGTCTGCAAGGTCACTCTCTCCCACTGGAATTCCTACAAAACTAATCTGGCCTTTGCTGAACTTTCCAGCAGAAACTTTCCCTGTTTCCCGTTATGCAAGAAAACATGTACTCAGCCCTAGTCATATTATGTGGCGATATAAATTCGAATGGTTGGAGCAGCGTGCATATTATAGTGCCCTCTCAGTTCTCGCAAGAACAATTAAATGATATGGCTGACTCGTTTCTCCACAGTTGGAGCTAAACATTGCTACTGATAATTCTTTAGCTGAAGTGCAGCCACTGTGATCGCAGTGTCCACACAAATGCATCACTCTTTTGTTCGTATCCCGCTGGAATTCCGAAACGTAGTTTTCTAAAGCTTCTTCTCTGCCCTTGAGCAGATGCCCTCGCCACAGGTGGCCCTCCAGCTTGAATCACATGGCCCGGGGTCGCTGTCCTCCTTCCTGCCAGCCCTTCAAGTGGTTTCTGGCACAACGCCCGCAACATGGCTTTGCTACACTGTTGTCGAGCTGGCTTTTCAAAACTAAAAGCGACTCGACTCGCGTTAGCTGTTCTACCTTCCGCTCAAAGACATGCATTGTATAGGAATGGTGTGTTAATTACCGTCGATTGACTGTCATCCGTTTTTGCATTACATATTGATAATCAAATGTTCTCATAACTGTCGATTTGTGTTAGGTGTCATCTTCACCTTCTCATTGTGGTTTGTAAAGGTTTCATGTAAGGTGTGAATCTGATCATTTATTCTGCCACCTTACAATATTTTCTGGCAAACTACTAATATACCGGCATGACACAAGTGCAAATGAAATAGTTTTTTGATAATTGATTAAGGTGTAAATAGAGATCCACATATGTAGGCTTAAAATCTCACTTATCATGGAAAAGTATTAGTCTTTCCTTTGTATTTTCTTTCCATTTTCTTCAACAAAAACATTTTATTCAGGAATATATATATATATATATATATATATATATATATATATATATATATATATATATATATATATATATATTGAAACGGTAAACTTTATACGCTAATACACACAGAAAACAAGATACTTAAAGTTCAAAATTTTTAAATAAATGATTTTCAATACAGGTTTTTGTTGATATTTAAAGACTCCATAAATGCAAGGAAACAATAATCATAGATTAATTTTTGCGAAGTAATAATTTTAGTGCCAGTAAATAAGCCCTTACGTTCTATAACAATCTTCAAGACTATTATTTTTCACAATACATAAATACATTCCGCTTTTGATGGACATGTCTCTTATCTTGGCATTGCAGACAGATTTCCTGCATTTTGAGGTATTCCTGACTCAATAAATTTTGGTAATTGGGTTACATTGCAAAACCTAACTTCTAAAACTAGTTGCAACACAGCTCTTCTTGGCTTCTTTATCGTATTTCACACATAATTTACATCTCCACTGTCAGAGGAATTCACTGTATGAGGACGTCCGCTTCTCTTATCTACTGACCCACCATCTCAGCATTGTCATTAATTACCAGTCAGTTTCACCAAACTCAGCAGGACAGCCTTCAGTCACAAATGAGAATTCATCTTCTCAGTCAGATAAATCCGGATTGCTGTCATTAAGGAAAACTTCTAATTGCTCACCAATTAACATTTCATGCACTGCTATAGAGCGTAGAAATATCGGGTATTTCAGTATTTCATTATCGAAGACGAAATTGAAATGAGCAGGTATGCATTATCACCCAAGGTCCACATGTGAGGACATTCAGAAATTGTGTTATTTCAAAGTAAAAAAACAAAATTAATGCAAATTGAATCCAGAATAGTTGGCCAAAGATGGGTAGAAACAGGGATTTTCGGTCGGTTTAGGCATAATAGTTATTTTCAAACATTTTTGATTTGTACATGTAACCGTTTCCTGTGTAACATTGTTGCATTAATTTGATGTGTAAGCGGTGCTGATAGACAATAAAAGCGGGTTAAAAACTGTGAGCTGTCTGGGGTTAGTTAACCTTGCATTACTGCGCAACTGTTTCACCAGGTATCCGGTCTAGCTTACCAAATTCTCAACCAGATTAACATTAATTATAATCTTTTAATAGTCATACGACAACCGGTAATATATATATATATATATATATATATATATATATATATATATATATATATATAAGAGAATTTAAATAAAAAGAAATAAATCAGTTTACGTTTGGAAATTTATTTTAACATTGATCATTGAAATTTCAGCATATTAAACTTGATTGATAACTAAACTGGTGCCTTATTTAGAATTGTGAAAATGTGAGATTGTAATCTTACGGAACACATCAAATATGGAGCCAAGATTAGGAGACTGCATACAACACTGCAACACATGAAGAACGTTGAAACATATGCAAGAGGAAATTAACCACAACCGAACGATTCAATTTTCACCCAAAGAAGTTACGTTCGTAGCGCAATCCTGTCCGTCATGTAATTACCACATACTGGTATACTAAATTCATACTAACTCTCTGTGAAATCTTCCCGAAAAGAATAGCTGAGAGATACTTTGATGATTACATCAAATGCTTCACGTGGTCAACTTG
Organism: Schistocerca gregaria; assembly: GCF_023897955.1. NCBI lineage: Eukaryota > Metazoa > Arthropoda > Insecta > Orthoptera > Acrididae > Schistocerca > Schistocerca gregaria. Next base: position 195,892,435 of record NC_064928.1, on the reverse strand, counting down.
GCTTACACAAAAAATTTAACTCTACAATAATTCTGATAATTAAAATAAATTAGATCGAAAAGCAATTTACAAAAGAAAAATCTCGAACAGGTTACTATCGTCTTACTATTAACCTGATGGATCAAACAATTGTATAAGCACGTGGTACTGGTCTCACAAAGCACATCCCACGTGGCTTGAACATAAAGAAAAGTTGCTATATTGAAAAATATTCTCAAGACGAGACGTTATAATCTCACGCACATTCGCATTTAAGATTGATGATCTTAGTTAGAGTTACTGATCAACACGTGGTTCCACTTTACTCACAAAGTAGTGACAAAGCAACTACCGGAATATATTCCGAACTTCACAATCGAATTACACTGCGTTGCAATTTAAGATAACATTGGATATTTTAGAGCTAAACCTGAAATAAAGGTGATTAAATTTTCAGTTAGGCTGATCTTAAGAAATGCATTGTCCTACGGACTTAGCAGACACGCGCTTAGCCGGAGATCTTACCACTTCAGACGCTCGCCGCGGACAAACTGCCCTGCGCTCCTACCGAGCATGCTTCCCAAATACAAACGGAAGTGACCAGAGAGGCAGCTCCCTATACCAACATGACAAGGGACGGACAGGACCATAATAAGGATAGAAACCTCTTTGCTTTTAGAAAGCGTAGCTACCTGTTTCGACGTTGGTCCTACTGTTCTCTAGCAGACAGGCTTGTCTGCTACCCTCAAGCATGCAACTAGAAATACATTTGCTCATTCATCCTCTCACACAGAAGAGAAGGGGGATGATAGTATCTTATCATATACAGTATATAAAAGAAAGCGGATGTAGGTTCTGTATAAGACTGTGTGACACGAATTACACATAAACTGTGTTTTAAAGTGTAGTAGTGTGACAGATAGTTCTTGTTTATGTGTAAAAGTAACACGTTTCACTGCTCAGTCTCCTCCCAGATAGTCAGAAACACCAAAGTAAATTTAGAAGAGGAATTTATGCTGTAAATGACAACATATTTAAGAAATTAACATGAAAGGAATCCAACAGAGACCTTTCACCTGAATGCCCCTAAGTGCAAACTAACATATGAATCGTTCCTTGCAACATGCTGCGCCCTGGTTTTAAACCTAAGAACTGAAAGGTGTATACTCGCAGATCATCGGTCTATTAGTGGAAAGGACCCCTATTTATGAACAAAAGAAAATAATGAGCAAAGGTTCACATGTGTGGACTGAGGGAACGAAGAGGATGGGAATGGAATATCTTGTAAGCCTGTATGACATGTAAGCAGAGGAGTCACATACTTGAGCTTTGCAATTTCACAGCTGCTCACCTTCCAGTGACTCGGAGTCCGCCACGTCGGCTTTGACGAAGATGGCGCTTCCCCTCCCGAACTGCTCCTGCAGCCCTTCAGCGGCCTTCGTACCGGCCGCCTCGTTGATATCCGTAAGCACCACCTGCAAGACAGGACAAAGCAAGGCAAGAGAGCAAGTCAGTGGAGTTGCACTCCGATTAAAATCACTTTTGGAGTGGCGTTTCAGCGTGTCGGGTGGTAGGGGGCAGTCGTCAGCCAATCCTAGTTCCTCCTCGAGCGCCAGATGCTTGCTGTGCTGCCGTTTCCTAGGTACGTCCAGCGCCTCGCCACACACTGGCAACACTGCCATCCCCCTCCTCACTGCAACCTGCCACTCACAAGGTAATTGTCTGCCCCTGGTAGCTGAGTGGCCAGCACTACAGAATGTCATACCCAACGGCCCGGATTCGATTCCCGGCTGGGTAAGAGATTTTCTCCGCTCAGGGATTGGGTGTTGTTTTTAGTTCTAGCTGTGTCATGTTCAGTAGATGATTTTTCCCATTTTTCCGATTATTTTATCGATATGATGTGGAACAAGTCAGATTACAAAATATATATACACAAACATGAATAGTGCTAATATTAATATTAATGAAATTTTTAGTTCTAGACCTGCAACTACATTTAGAGGTACTATTTTGTTTTTTGTACTATTTCTGAAACAGAAACTCATTCCTGGAATAGAAGGAGTTGTCCAAAAGAAGTGATTTTAAGCTATATTTAAAACTTGCTTTGCTATCTGCCAGACACTTATGTTGTTCGGCAAATGATCAAAGATTTTTGTTGCTGAAGAATTTACTCCTTTTTGAGCAACTGACAGCTTCAATAATGGATAGGAAAAGTAATTATTCTCTCTAGTGTTGTACGTATGAACATCACTGTCCATCGCAAACTGAGATTGATTATTTATAACGAATTTCATTAGTGAATATATGTACTCTGATGGTGCAGTTAAAATACCTAGCTCCTTGAAAAGGTGCCGACATGATGTCCTCGGGTGAACACCACTAATTATTCTCACTTCTCTCCTTTGTGCAATCAATGCTTTATCTCTAAGTGGTGAGCTACCCCAGAAAACTATTCCATAAGACATTATTGAGAGGAAATATGTAAAGTGCGTTAGGAGCCTGATCTGTTTATTACCAAGACTAGCGATTATACAAAAAGTGAAAAAAGCTGTACTTAACTGTTTGAAAAGCTCAGTAATATGCTTCATCCAGTTTAAGTTGTCGTCAATGTGAACACCCAAAAATTTCGAGAACTCTTCCCTGTTAACTGAGCCCTGTTCATATGCTACATCAGTTGCCAGTATTACTCTATTTGGTGTACAGAACTGCATATAGTGAGTTTTTTCGAAATTAAGGAAGAGTCCACTTTCTGAGAACCACTTAATAATTCTTTGAAAGACATCCTTAACAATATCTTCAGCTGCTTTTTCTGGAATATGATTTATTATAACACTCGTTCATCTGCAAAAAGTACTAGTTCTGCTTGCTGAACGTGAAGTGAGATGTCATTCAAATGAATAAAGAACAGCAGAGGATCCAAAATTGAACCCTAAGGGTCTCCCTTTAAGGTAATTCCCCATTCACTAGAATTTACCACCCTCCCAACATTATTTCTCTTATTCAGCAAACCTTTTCGCTTTCTGTTCATTAAGTGTGATTCAGACCAGTTGTGCGTATAGCCGTCAGTTCCATAAAACTTGAGTTTTTCTGAGAGTGCGACATGATCCACACAGTCAAATGCCTTGGAGAGATCACAAAAAATACCAACTGACGATAATTTGTTATTTAGGGCTTGTACTATTTGATGGATAAATGTGTAGATAGCATTCTCAGTCTAGTAACCCTTCCAGAATCCGAACAGTGACATGCTGAGTAACTTATTTTCACTTAAATGTGAGACTACTCTTGAATACATAACTTTTTCGAATATTTTAGAAAAAGAAGTCAGCAATGACATTGGTCTATAATTATTTAAGCCACTCTTGTCCCCTTTATTATGAAGAGGTTCGACAATTGCGTTTTTCAATCAATCTAGAAAAATTCCCTGTCCCAGCGAAGCATATCATATATTGATAAGGACTCGACTTATTAAATTGTCCTTATCATCATCATTTCATCCCCATCCACATGCAAGTCGCTGAAGTGGCGTCAACTCGAAAGACTTGCACCAGGTGAACGGTCTACCCGCCGGGAGCCCTAGTCACACGGCATTGCCGTTTTTTTACAAAGTGATTTTAATCACATTATAGGTCACAATGTCCTACACCCCAGTTGTGCTCCAGATTGTTTGTTCTCATCCACATGAAGCGTTCAGGATCCAATTTGCACAGTACACGAGCTACTAAAACACTTGTGGGCACACAGGTATGTGAGCGTTACCAAAAGCTGTCAGCACACAGGCTATGCTGTCGCACATCAACGTTGAACGTGCTGAGTTCAACATGTTGCTCAACGTTCAGGAACGATGAGACTTGTGTGTGTGGTACGTGTACCAAAACGTGGTACACGCAATCGCAACACACTCCAGCGGCAGTTGTGGGATGTTTCTAGTTCGTAAATCATACTGTCTACGAATCGGCCGCGTGTAACATTCCCACGTTAGCTCTATTAAAACCCCCATTAACCATGGACCTTGCCATTGGTGGGGAGGCTTGCGTGCCGTATGTGCAACCACAACGGAGGGGTATCTGTTGAGAGGCCAGACAAACGTGTGGTTCCTGAAGAGAGGCAGCAGCCTTTTCAGTAGTTGCAGGGGCAACAGTCTGGATGATTGACTGATCTGGCCTTGCAACACTAATCAAAACGGCCTTGCTCTGCTGGTACTGCGAACAGCTGAAAGTAAGGGGAAACTACAGCCGTAATTTTTGCCGAGGGCATGCAGCTTTACTGTATGGTTAAATGATGATGGAGTCCTCTTGGGTAAAATATTCCGGAGGTAAAATAGTCCCCCATTCGGATCTCCGGGTGGGGACTACTCAAGAGGATGTCGTTATCTGGAGAAAGAAAACTAGCGTTCTACGGATCGGAGCGTGGAATGTCAGACCCCTTAATCGGGCAGGTAGGTTAGAAAATTTAAAAAGGGAAATTTATAGGTTGAAATTAGATATAGTGGGAATTAGTAATGTTCGGTGGCAGGAGGATCAAGACTTTTGGTCAGGTAATTACAGGGTTATAAATACAAAATCAAACAGGGGTAATGCAGGAGTAGGTTTAATAATGAATAAAAAATAGGAGTCCGGGTAAGCTACTACCAACAGCATAGTGAACGCATTATTGTGGCCAAGATAGACATGAAGCCCATGTCTACTACAGTAGTACAAGTTTATATGCCAACTAGCTCTGCAGATGATGAAGAAATTGATGAAATGTATGATGAGTTAAAAGAAATTATTCAGGTAGTGAAGGGAGACGAAAATTTAATAGTCATGGGTGACTGGAATTCGAGAGTAGGAAAAGGGAGAGAAGCAAACATAGTGGGTGAATATGTATTGGGGGAGAGAAATGAAAGAGGAAGCCATCTGGTAGAATTTTGCACAGAGCATAACTTAATCATAGCTAACACTTGGTTCAAGAATCATAAAAGAAGGTTGTATACATGGAAGAATCCTGGAAATACTAGAAGGTATCAGATAGATTATATAATGGTAAGACAGAGATTTAGGAATCAGGTTTTAAATTGTAAGACATTTCCCAGGGCAGATGTGGACTCTGACCACAATCTATTGGTTATGAACTGTAGATTAAAACTGAAGAAACTACAAAAAGGGGGGAATTTAAGGAGATGATACCTGGATAAACTGACTAAACCAGAGGTTGTACAGAGTTTCAGGGAGAGCATAAGCCAACAATTGACAGGGATGGGGGAAAGAAATACAGTAGAAGAAGAATGGGTAACTTTTAGGAATGAAATAGTGAAGGCAGCAGAGGATCAAGTAGGAAAAGACAAGGGCTAGTAGAAATCTTTGAGTAATAGAAGAAATATTGAATTTAATTGATGAAAGGAGAAAGTATAAAAACGCAATAAATGAATCAGTCAAAAGGGAATACAAATGTCTCAAAAATGAGATCGACAGGAAGTGCAAAATTGCTAAGCAGAGATGGCTATAGGACAAATGTAAGAATGTAGAGGCTTATCTCACTAGGGGTAAGATAGATATTGCCTACAGGAAAATTAAAGAGACTTTTGGAGAAAAGAGCACCACATGTATGAATATCACAAGCTCAGATGAAAGCCCAGTTCTAAGCAAAGAAGAGAAAGCAGAAAGGTGGAAGGGGTATATAGAGTATCTGTACAATGATGATGTACTTGAGGACAATATTATGGAAATGGAAGAGGATGTAGATGAAGATGAAATAGGAGATACGATGCTGTGTGAAGAGTTTGACAGAGCACTGAAAGACCTGAGTCGAAACAAGGCCCTGGGAGTAGACAACATTCCAGTGGAACTACTGACGGCCTTGGGAGAGGAGTCCTGACAAAACACTACCATCTGCTGAGCAAGATGTATGAGACAGGCGAAATACCCTCACTTCAAGGAGAATATAATAATTCCAATCCCAAATAAAGGAGGTGTTGACAGGTGTGAAAATTACCGAACTATCAGTTTAATAAGTCACAGCTGCAAAATACTAACATGAATTCTTTACAGACGAATGGAAAAACTGGTAGAAGCCGACCTCGGGGAAGATCAGTTTGGATTTCGTAGAAATGTTAGAACACGTGAGGCAATACTGACCCTACGACTTATCTTAGAAAATAGATTAAGGAAAGCCAAACCTACATTTCTAGCATTTTACAGCTTAGAGAAAGCTTTTGACAATGTTGGCTGGAATACTCTCTTTCAAATTCTGAAAGTGGCAGGGGTGAAATACAGGGAGCGAAAGGCTATTTATTATTTGTACAGAAACCAGATGGCAGTTATAAGAGTCGAGGGGTATGAAAGGGAAGCATCGGTTAAGAAGGGAGTGAGACAGAGTTGTAGCCTGTTCCCAATGTTATTCAATCTGTATATTGAGCAAGCAGTAAAGGAAACAAAAGGCAAATTCGGTGTAGGTATTAAAGTAAATGGAGAAGAAATAAAAACGTTGAGGTTCGCCGATGGGATTGTAATTCTGTCAGAGACAGCAAAGGACTTGGAAGAGCAGTTGAACGGAATGAACAGTGTCTTGAAAGGAGGATTTAAGATGAACATCAACAAAAGCAAAACGAGGATAATGGAATATAGTCGAATTAAGTCGGGTGATGCTGAGGGAATTAGATTAGGAAATGAGACACTTAAAGTAGTAAAGGAGTTTTGCTGTTTGGGGAGCAAAATAACTGATGATGGTCGAAGTAGACAGGATATAAAATGTAGACTGACAATGGCAAGGAAAGCGTTTCTGAAGAAGAGAAATTTGTTAACATTAGTATAGATTTAATTGTCAGGAAGTCGTTTCTGAAAGTATTTGTATGGAGTGTAGGCATGTATAGAAGTGGAACATGGACGATAAATAGTTTGGACAAGAGGAGAGTAGCAGCTTTCGAAATGTGGTGCTACAGAAGAATGATGAAGATTAGATGGGTAGATCACGTAACTAACGAGGAGGTACTGAATAGAACTGGGGAGAAGAGGAGTTTGTGCACAACTTGACAAGAAGAAGGGACCAGTTGGTAGGACATGTCTGAGCCATCAAGGGATCACAAATTTAGCATTGGAGGGCAGCGTGGAGGGTAAGAATCGTAGAGGGAGACCAAGAGAGGAATACACTAATCAGATTCAGAAGGGTGTAGAGAGCAGTAAGTACTGGGAGATGAAGAAGCTTGCACAGGATAGAGTAGCATGGAGAGCTGCATCAAACCAGTCTCAGACTGAAGACAACAACAACATTTTTCCAGTGACTATATGCTAGTCACTTTGTTCTATCTGCAGTATACAAGAATAAGAACTTCAATATCAGAGTACATGTTTTAAAGGAAAAAGAAAAGTACCATGTGCAATCCATAATGACATAGGCTTATAAAATTTCCATTACAAATATTGCGATACAAATTTGCAATAGTTCTCCACATAAGATAAATATTTTTTTATCATTCCCACATTTTAGTGAAACCCTAATGTCATTCTTACTTGACCACTGTTGCTATCCAGTAGCAGAATCTTTACAATATGTGAATTACGAAATTTAAAAGAAAAATGGGCAAAATATCTCACTACAAGTAGTGCAAGTAGATTAAGCCAATCGGACAAACTCACTTCTCAAAAAAGGGTGCACATACATTTACATAACATCGAATATTACAGTATATACTTATATTAAACTAATAAGAAAGTATCAGATCCCATTAAAACGCGAACGCCAGAAAAAAAAGTGAGATGATGGGACGAGAACCATCACATCACTACCTTCGTTATTTACCGCTAACGCTAACGTTAGGGCTAGCGCTACTCTGGGCACTAAATGAACAACAACTGTTTGCTGGACAATCCCAGAATGTTGCCATTTGCTAGAAGCTTTAGTCTTAGTTTTGTTACTAGCTGAAATTTAATTATAACAAATTGTACCAAGAGTAGTGCATTTTTGAGGGCTCCTCAATGTGTCATTGCCTGCAAATAGCATACTCTTCTAATATGTAAATCTTGGAACCTAACTGTTGCCTTTGTGAGTTGCTTGCAGTTGCATCTGAATCTTCGGAGGTTGCTTAGAATAACACAGTGTGGCAGGAGAGTGATGATTTGCATACTATCGTGCTGAAATAAATGTTTTGGCCACACACACAGACTGATAACCATTGGTCTGGTTCGATGGCTAACATGGGTGCGGTTTTTAGGTGCTTTTCCATGTTCATTTAAGCAAATGATAGGCTCGTCACCTATATCCGCCAAAGAAAATATGATACACGAATATCTAAAGTACAATAACACAAAGAACTAAGTTTACAAAATTTGCAGAGTGTGGCAAGCATGACTTCCCTCTCTTGGGTTAAATGGCGATTGTGGATACAGGAATGGCATCCGGTGACACATTTAAGTAAAATAAATTTGACTAGCATGAAAAACAGTGGACCCTGCACAGTGGAACTAAAGGTGTTACCACTGGTCTCTGTTATGAAGACCACTAGCCACGAGTTTTAGGGAAACAAATGTGCTTGAGAGAGAGGTACAAAAACTTCTGGGCGAGGCAAAAGTGTGGATACACACCTACAAAAGCCGAAATGTGTGAGGAATCCTAATGGCTTCTGGTATGGTGCATCTGTAAGTGGGGGCGTAACGTATAGAATCTACGGCGACAGAGGCGGCCATCTTGAAATCCGCCATCATGGATTTGGATTACATGTTTCAAATGGGAAGCGCGTCTTGTGGCACATTACTTTGAATTGTCTGTTTATCAGGAATACACATGTGAAATCAGTTTTCAGATATCATTATTTGCGTAGTAGTTAAGGCTTGTTAAAGTTTAGGACGTTTGTCAGAGTCGGCATTATAACATATCCTCAGTATGGCGTCCCTTGCATGGAGAGACCATCAGAGTCTTTTTTACCAGCCCTACTGAACACGTTGCAGGATCTGTCGGTCAACAGATGCACACGTTTCTGTAATACACTGGAAAAGGTGGGCTACATCGTTAATTTTTACCTCATAGATAATTTATTTCAAATGTCCCAACAAGATAAAAGTAAGGATGTGTTAGATCAGGTGACCATGGTGGCCATTCGATAGGATCCCTCCTACCTATCAGGTGACCTCCATAAACAGTCTGAATACAATCATGAGGGGTTTGCATCTGACTAGTAACGATTATTGTATTTGTTTACTTCTCCTTGCACAAAAAAATTTGCTTTGTCAATAAACAACACCTGTAGTATGAAGTATGGATTCATGTCACACTGATGTAGAGCCCATTCTGCAAATTCCACCCGTCAACCAGGGTCATCCTGTGAGAGGTAATCTTGCAATTGTAACTTGTACACGTACCACTGGTGTATGTGCAACACACGCAGGATTGAACGCTAACTGACGCCAGGTGTTGCTCATAACTGGCGCGTACTGCGTTGTGGACTTTTGACAACACATGGTCAGGTTTACACAGGTATGCATGCACAACAGTCAGAAGACATTACAACATGCGTTTTACAGAGTAAAAATTCATAATACGCACTTTTCGCACATTCGCCTCTAAGCATTACCGTTGGTGACACACTACAGTTGTTGTACAGTCCTCAATAATGTTCGAATATCCCACAGTCAGCTTCAGTGTACCTGTGCGCCCTTTGGAGAACATGTATTGTTTGAACGCCTCTGCACATTCCCTAATGAGGACAGCAGCGTCCATGATGCGACCAAGCAGTTCAACTCACTTATTCACCTTTCGTTTGTATACCTCAGCCTTCATCCAAACCTATAAATAAACATGTAGTCGCCTAATGTCTCCCGATCTTGGTGGACAACTAATAGTACTGCCACGACCAGGCTAGCGATTAGGATAAGCGCGGCTGAGACGTTCCCTTACATGTCTGGTAAAATATAGAGAGCCTCTGCCGTGCTGGAAGTATACTGTGGTCCACATGGCCAAAGGAACATCCTCAAGGTGTTCAACAAAAGAATTTTTCAAAAAATTTAACTAAATTTGCACTGTCGTTCACTCTTCTAAAATGACTGGATCTACACTATGTGATCGAAAGTATCCGGACACCCACAAAAACATACGTTTTTCATATGAGATGCATAGTGCTGCCACCTACTGCCAGGTACTCCATGTCAGCGACCTCAGTAGTAATTAGACATCGTGAGAGAGCAGAATGGGGCGCACCGCGGAACTCACGGATTTCGAACGTGGTCAGGTGATTGGGTGTCACTAGTGTCATACGTCTCTACGCGAGATTTCCACACTACTGAACATCCCTAGGTCCACTGTTTCCGGTGTGATTGTGAAGTTGAAAAGTGAAGGGACACGTACAGCACAAAAGTGTACAGGCCTTCTTCGTTTGTTGATTGACAGAGAGCGCACACAGTTGAAGAGGGTCGTAATGTGTAACAGGCAGACATCTATCCATCATACAGAAATTCCAAACTGCATCAGGATCCACTGCAAATACAATGACAGTTAGGCGGGATTTGAAAGAACTTGGATTTCATGTTCGAGCGGCTGCTCGTAAGCCACACATCACGCCGATAAATGCCAAACGACGCTTCGCTTGGTGTAAGAAGCGATTGGACGATTTGTAAGTAGGCTGTTTACATTGTCAGCATGTCAAGAGTCAGCACTGTCTTAACGTTGGAAGGACAACTCTATTTCATCAAGACTGCATGGAAATCCACTACTTTCATGTGCATTTTCTTTTACTGCTCAGACATTGAGCAAACACACTGTTATTTTACTGTGATGAACGATCAGGACTGTCTTTATGGACTGTGAGAAAATTTTAGCTTTTGACCAACATTGTATCAATAAGTGTGTGCATATGATATCTTTGTTATAGTAATTATGAAAAATTTTATCAAATCATTATTGGCCACTGCCCAAAACAATTTGTAAAAATTTTTTGTGGGGAGCATGGAGGCTATGTAAGTAGGCTGTTTACATTTTCTTTTTGGTAACGCCACGTAGCACTCTGTTTGAAAAATCACTGGCTGTGCCGTGTGCAGTCTGTGGCTGGTTTGCATTGTTGTCTGCCATTGTAGCGTTGGGCAGCTGGATGCTAACAGCGCGTAGCATTGCGCAGTTGGAGGTGAGCCGCCAGCAGTGGTGGACGTGGGGAGAGAGATGGTGGAGTTTTGAAATTTGTAAGAATGGGTGTCATGAACTGATCTATATATATTATGACTATTAAGGTAAATACATTGTTTGTTCTCTATTAAAATCTTTCATTTGCTAACTGTGCCTCAGTAGTTAGTGCCTTCAGTAGCTTGAATCTTTTATTTAGCTGGCAGTAGTGGCGCTCGCTGTATTGCAGTAGCTTGAGTAATGAAGATTTTTGTGAGGTAAGTGATTTGTGAAACGTATAGGTTAATGTTAGTCAGGGCCATTCTTTCGTAGGGATTTTGGAAGTCAGATTGCGTTGCGCTAAAAATATTGTGTGTCAGTTTAAGCACAGTCTTGTATAAATTTTTCTAAGGGGACGTTTCATATGGCGACCCTGCCAGGGTACCTCACTGGAATCTTCTGATTTTTTCTTGTAGTTTGTGTAATTATTGTAGCTTTTGTTTATTGCTAGGGCGTAATCGTAGAGAGAATTTCCTTTGTAGTTGCAGTCTTTCATTTTTGTACAGTAAAACAGTTTTGGCATACATGTAGTTTTGCACGAAGTATTTCACAGCTGCGCTTGCAATTAACTAGTTATTATTTTGAATGCTATGTTAATGTGTTTTCTTATTTTGCTCTTCAAATTGTGCTTTTCTGTGTTGTCATGTGAAATATTGTGACTATAATGGCGTGTGAAAAACGTAATACTAGGCTCCAAAGTAAACTAAGAAATGACAGTGAAGACGAAAGCAGTGTGTTAGCGCCACCATGTAATGAATTAACTAATGTTCAAAGTAGTAATTTGGTAATTGTACATAGGGAAATGGAGCGAGCTGCAAACAATGGTGTAGACAGTGAAACAAGTAGTGAACAGGGAACAATTATCGATCGATCAGTCGGCAACAGCTCGCCTCAGGATTCCGAAATGACAGGACACATTCTTGCAAATACTGTAGATTCAGGTTTTGCGTCCTCACCACTTTCTCAAATAAGTCAAGACACATTTTCTGTTTTTCAAACTGCGAATATTGCCGGTTCAAATGCATTGCTGAATAGCACTAAGGAACATGTTTCAGACACCAGTGCACTGTTATTACAATTAATGCAACAAATGGGACAAAAGCTTCAAAAGTTAGACACAATGGAACAAAATCAGAGACAAACACAGCAACAGTTGGACACAATGGAACATAATCTTCGAAAGTTAGACACAATGGAACAAAATCTTCGGAAATTAGACACCACACTTGATCAAACACGTGAAGATTTAACTACTGAGTTACATAACATTGAATCGAAATGTCAAAAAATCTGTAATGACGTAAAAACACAAATTTGTGAGCATTTTCAACCTATTTTTTCGCAGCATGAAAACGCATTACAGAATCACGAAGCAGCCATAAAAGAATTGCAAACTGTTGTTCGTGAAAATCACGACACCTTGCAAGCTAAAATGGACTCAGTTGCATCCACCGATTCAGTTACGAAACTTGCAAGAACTCAGGAAAACTTAAAGTACACAGTAGATTCGATTTCAACACAAATGGACACTCTGAAACTTGGTTCAGAAAAACACACTGAGGAAATATGTTCACTATTGGAGAAAGTAACCGAACTTTCGGATCAGTTCACTAATTTATATCCAAAGGTAGATGATGATCTGAATGACACAAGACCTGTAGCCATCACTGACACGGAAGAGTATGGACAAATTAAGAAATTCAAACAAAATCAGAATCAAATTAATACGCAATACAAAAGTGAAATCCGGGAAGTACAAGATCAGTTGACGCAGGTAATTCAAAAATTACATATTTCAGAGGACACTCGCGCTCCAACACGGGAAGACGAACTTAGAAATACGGAAAAGCCACAAAATAATAACACAGGGCATTTCGGAAATCATGAAAGAAATTGGCAAGGTGCGCCGAATTTTGAGATGGAACCACCGACGCGACGTAACAAAGACCGATATGCTACTCGCCGACACGATGATTTTGACTATAAGCTGTTCATTGCTGCACGTAAATTCAAAACATTTAAGTATTCTGGCAACGACATTCATCCACAAGCGTGGCTTCATCAATTCTCTCATTGTTTCCCCCCCAACTGGTCATTAGAGCACAGATTAGAATTTATGTGTGGCTACTTAGAGAATGAACCAGCTGTAAGAATGCGATCGGTCATTCACGATTGCCACAGTGAAGGAGAATTTTACCATGTCTTCCTCTCAGCATATTGGTCCCAAGCCACACAAGACCGAGTAAAACGTGGCATCATGATGATGAAACATTTCGAACAATCTGAATTTTCCAGTCTTGTGAAATATTTTGAAGACATGTTGCACAAGAATCAGTACCTGTCAAACCCATACAGCCCGTCAGAACTCATCCGCATTTGCTTAATCAAATTGCCTGAACATTTACGGCATATTATTTTGGCAGACCGTTGCAAAGACGACATTGAAGCTTTTCAGGGACTCTTAGAAGAATTAGAAATTGACACTGACAATCGCGGAACGCGAAAACAGGAACACAACAATTACAAGTCACACCTGTCACAATTTCGCGATGACAGAAATAATACACGACAAGGCTATTCGTACAACGTAAATCGTGACCAAAACAGACACCAGCCGTGTGACAACCGTTAGCAGAGTAGTAATAGTTACAGAGAAAGATCGCATTTCCGTAGTGATGAATATAACAGAGACAATCATAGAAACAGACAATATAGCAACCAGAACTATTATTATCACGGGAGACAGAATAATTTCAGACGCAAGGGTCCACCGCGCAGTGATAATTCAGGGAGAAATTCTCCACCACTTAACCGACAAGAAAGAAACTACAGGAACTACCGACATGACGATGGACGATATAATCATAGCGACAGACCGGAATTCCATCAGAACTGGCGAGCTTCAAACAGGGCAGGGCCTTCTCGTCAAGGTTAATTTATAGAAGTTAGGTCCCCTAATCCCAATATGACGTGCGCCAACAAAGAGACAGGCAATGATTCGCACCGCAGGCAGCCGCGTGCACCGGCTGACTCAGAGAAAAATAACATAGACGCTAACCTTGAGAAAAATTCCAGTATTCTTTACGGACGTATACCACATGATAATTGCGTTGAAGTTGAAACTCTGCGTACTAGGAAGAGTAAAGGTTTACATCACATTTCACATGTAAAACCGTTTATTGAAAGATAATCTGCTTTTTAACTTTGTCTTTGCCATAAAGCTGTTGACATCACGTCACTAGTATACTTTGTCAGACTAAGAATCTGTTAACATGCAACAATGTTTTGAAGTTAACTATCCAGTCTAGAACTTAGAGAACTTATTTAGGCAGTATTTACGAGTGCATTGTTATAGTGAACAGACGTCACAGTGTTATTGTTTGTGTACATTCTTACTTGTTAGATGCACGATTACGTAACAACTATAAGGCTTCCATACTTAGAACATTTACCAGTACTGCTAATGAAATTTTTATGCAACGTTTTGGTTTACTTGAAAATACATTCTTTATTTGAAGTACATTCGGTGAGATTGAAGATGACTTAGCATTTGGTTTCTCTGATAGCTACAAGATTATATCACGACGCTACTAATATGTGACACCATTTACATTGTTGCTTTTGCGGTGTATCTGTTTTATATCTGCACAGTTTTTCTGTATTATTCTGGAAAGTAAAACATGTTTTAGTAGTAACTTTTGTGGTATAGCTACAATGAGACAGCCTTTATCGTAGCACAACAATACGTTACATTATAGTACTTTCTTGATCACGGTAAGGTACGTAATAACTACAATATCTATACGGAAAGCATTTCACTTTTGTTTATCATGAGGTCAGTACATTGACTTCTGCAGAACTTAGCTTTCAGAGGACGATAACTACGACACTTCCACAGAGATTATCTTACAACAAGACGCACAGTTTAGTGCTACAGTACGCGTATTTGAGTGACTAATTTTGTACTTAAAACATTTATTTTTAAAGATATTTGAAGTTCAATGATACAAAGGTTTTCCGCGATACATTTCATTCCATTGCTGTAATCTGTAACACCTGAGGATATAATTACAATAATCCTCAGGGGGTACACGCTTACTTTGTGTACCATGTGTATGGCAAGCTCAAGGAGCCCTAGCTAATATGGTATTTGCTTATACAACTTTACACATCGGTACCATATTTCTCTAACACATTAATTACACAGCTATCTGATCATTTGACAGAGAAACCAACATCTTTTTACTACGTCAGTGACACATGTTTACGCAATTACGCAGGTGGATAACTTCACACTTACGAAATTGTATTTTGTCTGTACTTTGTGAACTGGTCATACATTTTCGGTACCATTGTGATACTATGAGAGCTTTGAATGACATAATTGGGTATGAGATCATGATTTTTAAAGTACGGTTGAGGTAGATGACACTTTTGACGTGAGCAGAGAATTTTTTTTAGGTTTTGCAATTATTGGATGAAGCTACGACGATTTTGAGATTTGGCTGAGGTTTTATGATGTTATGATGACGATGTGTATTACGCTGTTGCGGTATGTTTATGATCAATAAGCTGATGCTATATGAGTTATTTGATTATGCTACTTATCTGTTATGATGGAATATTGAAGAAGTGTCGACGAATAAGGTAAGAAATAATGAGTAGAGATTAGGGACTCTGGTTTGTGAAAAAGGTTGTTGGAAACCAAGAATCGTACGTTAAGAGTTATGAAATATATGTAAATGCGTGATTGTATTACAATGCCGACGAAAATTTTTGGACACTGTTATATCAATAGGATTTTGTTCTACTGATGTGTAACGCAAATTCTTGAACTGTGATTTTTTTTATATGAGACTGCCACTGTAGCGGAAACTGGTGTCGTAAATATTTCGATAAGACAGTTAAGTGACCACCTGCACATAATGCGTCGTGGGCACCCAGCTGCGCGACAGCCACCTGACAAAAAGAAAGCCATTAGTGTGTGCCTTTCAGAGACACAGGTAAAAAAAAAGAGGCCATTATCCTCGCTATTTACATTCATTCCTTTGTAGAAAGCCTAATGAAACGATGATAAACATTACAAAGCTATTGTCTTGCTAGTTGAGAGAAATGCCATATGGACTGCTTTATATATTTATTTTCTCATTTTGTTTAATATCTAGTTTCTATCTGCACTGCAGCATTGGTTAAAATACAATTTAATAGATGTACTAATGTAGTTATTTTATGCCTACAGATGCAGTAAATAATAACTTTACGATGTACTTAAAAAAACGAAGGAGCACAAAAAGACTTCCCTTCACAGGAACTGCATACATAATTTTCTTTTCAAGTACTTGGTAATTCTTATGGTAGAATAAGTTGTGGTGCACCACTTTAATTATATAGACATTAAGATGTGAATCGACATCTCCCTTTTCTGCATTGTTGTCTTTACTGTAATATTTTTTCTGCTTGAGCTTTGTCATGTTTAGTTATAAGCTGTTGCATTTGCTTCTACTGTGTGCCATGCATAGTGCTACTGAATTTCCCTTTGTATTACTCTGTTAAGCCAGTTTTACTACGGATTTATTTTTCTTGTTTGCTGTGCATTGCCTTATATTAGTTTTAATATTGCTGCTTCTTTGACAACTTCCATTTTATTTCATTGTTGTTTGTATACATTGTTTTGCGCTGCTGCATTGCCTCGTCCCTTAGTTTAGCATCTGAGGTCAGTAGCTTTAAGTTAGCTTAAGAGGGGGTAGCCTATATAAGAAACTAACTATGATGAATTGAAAGAAAAGCATTGAGAAGCTATAAGAAAATGTTTTGGCCAAAAAAGTAGTGTACAGTGGAGGAAAACTATTTTTGAAAGAGGATGTGAACAGAATACAGAAAGCAGGTTTAGATAGGACTTTTTGGGAATAATGATGAACTAAGGGAGATATCTATGCTAAATACTGCAGTAAAACAAACCCTGTCCTTTCCTTTCGTATTATCCCTCTATGTGTTTATGTACCCTTGTGTATTTGTCCTTTTTCCTGTCTTTATGTGTTTAGCTAATAAGATTTATGTTGTAGAATTTTTCAAATACTATGTTATTTTCCTTGTAAATATGTTCAGACATTATTTATTGTGTTTTGTTTTAATGCTCATTTGTGAAGTTGATGTTTCAAAAGTTATTCTGATCTTTTATGTATGTACTTATGTTGTAATTTTTGTAACGCTGATGTATTTGCTATTTCGATTCTTTTGTAAAGCCTGTACTACTGCAAATGTTTTCTGTATTGTTATGTTCTTTAAAGATGTATTTTGTACCTTTGTTATTGTATTCTTATGTTATAAAATTGTAATTGACACCAGTTGATCAAATTAAGTAATTTGTAAGTTACATTTCACTGCACACGTTTCTGTTGGTCATAGTATATGGACAATATGTGAGAAGTAGGACTGTTAGTGTTTGCATGTGTGTTAATAATTCAGTAAGGGACTGGATAACAGCACTGATAGTTCTATGGACAAATAAATAAAACAAAACTTTGTGAGTACACAAGTGGTGGTTTATGGACTTGCTATATTCTCGGCAAGACTCTTCGATGGTGATTGTGCACCTGCACAGTCGCAACAGATGGCTACTGGCCATCTCTACAAGGACTTCAGTAGGTCTGCATCTTTGATGGCCCACGAATACCATTACTTCTACAAGGACTACAGTGGGTCTACACCTTTGATGACCCACCAATACCATTATTTCTACAAGGTCTACAGTGAGTCTGCATCTCTGGTGGTCCACCAATACCGTAATCTCTACCTGGACTACAGTGGGTCTGCTCTGTGATGACCTACCTACCAATAGTCTTCAACTTCGACTGACTCTTCTGTGGGTTTGCTCTGTTGTGGCCCATTACCTGTCAGCATGTCAAGAGTCAGCACTGTCTTAACGTTGGAAGGACAACACTATTTCATCAAGACTGCATGGAAATCCACTACTTTCATGTGCATCTTCTTTTACTGCTCAGACATTGAGCAAACACACTGCTATTTTACTGTGATAAACGATCAGGACTGTCTTTATGGACTGTGAGAAAATTTTAGCTTTTGACCAACATTGTATCAATAAGTGTGTGCATTTGATATCTTTGTTATAGTAATTATGAAAAATTTTATCAAATCATTATTGGCCACTGCCCAAAACAATTTGTAAAAATTTTTTGTGGGGAGCATGGGGGCTATGTAAGTAGGCTGTTTACATTTTCTTATTGGTAACGCCACGTAGCACTCTGTTTGAAAAATCACTGGCTGTGCCGTGTGCAGTCTGTGGCTGGTTTGCATTGTTGTCTGCCATTGTAGCGTTGGGCAGCTGGATGTGAACAGTGTGTAGCGTTGCGCAGTTGGAGGTGAGCAGCCAGCAGTGGTGGACGTGGGGAGAGAGATGGCGGTGTTTTGAAATTTGTAAGAATTGGTGTCACGAACTGATATATATATTATGACTATTAAGGTAATACATTGTTTGTTCTCTATTAAAATCTTTCATTTGCCAACTATGCCTATCAGTAGTTAGTGCCTTCAGTAGTTTGAATCTTTTATTAAGCTGGCAGTAGTGGCGCTCGCTGTATTGCAGTAGCTTGAGTAACGAAGATTTTTGTGAGGTAAGTGATTTGTGAAACGTATAGGTTAATGTTAGTCAGGGCCATTCTTTCGTAGGGATTTTGGAAGTCAGATTGCGTTGCGCTAAAAATATTGTGTGTCAGTTTAAGCACAGTCTTGTATAAATTTTTCTAAGGGGACGTTTCAGATTTAACAGTGGAATAACGTTGTGTGGAGTGACGAATCACGATATACAATGTGGCGACCCGATGGCAGGGTGTGCGTATGGCGAATGCCGGGTGAACGTCATCTGTCAGCGTGTGTAGTGCCAACAGTAAGATTCGGAGGCGGTGGTGTTATGGTGTGGTCGTGTTTTTCATGGAGGGGTCTTGCACGCCTTGTTATTTCGCATGGCACTATCACAGCACATGCCTACACTGATGTTTTAGGAACCTTCTTGCTTCACTGTTGAAGAGCAATTCGGGGATGGTGATTGCATCTTTCAAAATGATCGAGCACCTGTCCATAATGCACGGCTTATGGCGGAGTGGTTACACGACAATGTTCGCCCCTGTTAGCTGAGTGGCCAATGGGTACGGGTGCGATTCCTGGCTGGGGCAGGAGATTTTCTCTTCTTAGGGACTGGGTGTCGTGTTGTCCTCTTCATCATTTCATCCCCATCTCCGATGGACAAGTCGCCCTCAGTGACCGAACTTCCCCAAATGGGAGAGTCCCGGCCCACAATTCCGTACACTCATTTCCATTTTTACAGCCGGCCATGGTGATCTAGCGGTTCTCGGCGCTCAGTTCGGAGCCGCGCGACTGCTACGGTCGCAGGTTCGAACCCTGCCTCGGGCATGGATGTGTGTGATCTCCTTAGGTTAGTTAGGTTTACGTAGTTCTAAGTTCTAGGGGACTGATGACCATTGATGTTAAGTCCCATAGTGCTCAGAGCCATTTTTCCATTTTTACACATCAATAACATCCCTGCACAGCATTTTAGCCAGTGGCTATGTAAACACAGATGACCGATACTTCTCTTTAAAACAACCTCAGACCCTCACACCACTTCACACACAACACACAATGGACAACTGCACTTTCATCAAGCTAGTTTAATGGCAGGGAGACATCCTGACCAAAAGGTTGAAAGCAACGAGGTCAGTTGAGCTAGAATGAAACATAAAAGAGGTTGGTGGGCAAGATACATATGTGCGTGCTACTAGCCCCAAGACAAGTGTACTTCAAAGGTGTTCTACGTTGGAACTCATTCAGAATATGACTACGTCCGTCCATATGAAGTTTTTGACTTCAAAGAGCTTTCCTGTCATATCCCTGAACAATAACCACACCTCCTGGGACATTCTTTATTCTAGTGTTTATTCACATTGCAGAGAAACATTTCTCCTCTCTGATGCCATTAGCTGCATGTGTCTTATGAGAATCAGCAATCATATCCTTCATAGCTCACCAACAGTAATTGACTCCGTGTACTAGGCGAACCAGTTTTTTTCTATGTCCTAGTGGAATTGCCATAATGGCAGGAATCCCTGTTGTTGTTCGTAATGTGGCGCAGACATTAGGTGAAACACAGTAACTACGAACAATTGAGAAGTGACTCATTGAATTCAGAGATCTTGCAGACTGAAAGCAGCCACCTTAGAGACGCTGGCGACACTGACCTTGGCTCCTGCGCCGAGCAGCACTCTGCAGAAGGCTCCCCCAAGCACTCCTCCAGCTCCAGTCACCAGGGCCACTTTTCCTGTGGGATCCATCCTGAAATGCAAACACAACTCTTCAGAAGCCCCTCTGTTTGCAGCTAGTGTGTAGATTTAATTATCAATTCATTCTAGAGAAGCTGCACGTTCAACAATGGTATCTGTTCTTTTGGGAACAGATATTACCGTCATATATAGTTAAAATATGGCTACCCGGCCATTGACCTTCTTCTGCGAACACACACACTATGCCCCAGCTCGTACGGGATTTGGTAGATTAATCTGCGACGAGTAATGAGTGCGATGGGCAAACGTGTATTAGGAGCATTATGAATGTAGTGGTGTGGACACGTTGGGAATGTGGGTCTCACGGGGAGCGTGCAAGGGATAAGTCACTGCAGGCGCACTATCCTCTGTGCCTTCAGTGGCTCAGTCGGATAGAGCATCTGCCATGTAAGCAGGAGATCCCAGGGTCGAGTCCTGGTCGGGCACACATTTTCAACATGTCCCCAATGATGTATATCAAAGCGTGTGTGCACCTAGGGTGTCGATTTAATTATCATTCCATCTGTTCATAGTCTGGAATTCATGTGGATGCCAGAATATCAGCAGGCTGGTCTCGTTACTGTCTTAGAAAAACTCAAGTTTTATGAAATTGATGACTTTACACACAAATGGTTTGAATCGTATTTAACAAAACAGAATGCAAAAAGTCATACTAAATAAAGTTGGAAGGTTAGAAAATTTCAGTGACTGAGGAGGAATCACAAAGGGAGCCACAAGGTTCAATTTTGGGTCCACTCCTATTCCTTATATACTGATGAGTCAAAACATTGTGACCACTGATCACCACGAGGTTGAATGCCTCCTGGTGGTGTTGCAGGAACATATTGAAGTAAGGAAAGAATGTAAGTGGAAGAGAGACGAATGGGCAGCCACTATAGAGAAGATAAGGGCCAGAAACGTTGAGGAAACCCATTGATATAAGCAGTTTTGACAAAGGGCACATTGTTGTGGCGCTGTGGCTGGAAACAAGAGTCAATGAAACGGCAAAGCTGGTCACCTGTTGGCATACTACTGATGTGAGTATCTATGGAAACTGGTTGAAGGATGGTGAAATAACGAGTAGCCTGTATGGTATTGGACGACCATGTCTCATCACGAAAGCCAGATGTCGGAGGATCCCCCACTGTGTAATCCAGGATAGGCAGCGATCTGTGGCAGATATGACGACAGAATGCAATGCTGGTGCAGGCACAAGTGTTTCGGAGCACGGCGTTCAAACGCCATTGTTGGACATGGAGCTTCACATCAAATGACACACGCGTGTTCCTGTGTTAACCCAACGACATGGCCAGTTATGATTGCCCACTGCAGTCAGTTATGATTGCGGTGGGCAGAGCATCTCTGAGTTTTTACTCTGGATTAATAGAAACGTTCTGCCTATCGAATGAATCGCATTTCTTGTTACACCAAGTCGATCGTCGGCTCATTACACGCCAGCATGAAGGCAAATAGCTGCTCGAAACATGCATCACCTCACAGATGCGGGATGGTTGGGCAGAATTATGCTATGGGCTACACTGAGTTGGGCTTCCGTGTGATCTGAGATGGTAATCAAATGCATCATGACAGCAATGAATTACGTGGACACTATTGTAGGCCACCTGCATTGCTTCATGTTTGAAGTCTTCCCCTACGGCAATGGCATCCACCAGCAGGATGTCCATGTTGCAAGGTCAGAATCATACTACAGTGGCTTGAGGAGCAATATAGCGAACTTACATCGATGTCTTGGCCAGCAAATGTCCCTGATCTGTTCCTATTGGAACACATATCTGGCACAAGCTGTGTGCCCATAAACTACCATCCTGTAATTTGCGTGAGTTACTTGAGCTGTGCAGAGACATCTGGTCCCACATACTTCTGGGACCCAGTCGTGGACTGGTAGAATGTATTCCAAGCAGAATATCTGTTGTACTGTGTTTGAAAAGTGGAACATGCTATTAAACAGGTGGTCATAATATTCTGGCACATTAGTGTAGATGTGAATGACGTACTAGTTAATATTCAACAAGCAGAATTAATAGATTTTGCAGACAGTATTAGTGTTATAACAAATCCCATTACTAAGAAAGTAGTAGAATAAAATGTCAGTGATTTTTTTCATAGGATTATTAACTGATTCCGTAATTCTGAGAAAAAACATTATATCCGGTTCTGTACAACAAATTGAGTCATACAAACAGCTGATGTAGCACATGAACACAGGTCAGTAAATATGACAGAAATTTTTGCGTGTATGTATTGATAAAAATTTGAACAGAATCAAACATATTAGTGAGTTCCTCAAACAATTAAGTTAGCTACTTTTGCCTGTCATATAATTGCTTGCCTTGGATTCAAATCAACCTCCAGACATATAGTGGTTATTTCCACTTATAAACGTCGCATGGCATAACTTTCTGGGGTAACTTGTAAGGTGTTCGGATTTTATGGACCTTACATGAGCTTGATCCATAATGACAGGACGATACAGTATGAGATCCTCAGAAAATAATAATTATATTATATCAGCAAAAGGCAATTGCAGTTAATCTCATGTACCGAAAAGTAACAGAACAGTCTCTACCAATATGGACAATGGCATGGAACAAACAAGTTAAAGCGAAACGCGTGGTGGTTAATGATATCGTAAAACTCCCATTTAGCAAGATAACGGTGAGCTTCAGCGCAGAAAGGGATAAGGCCAGAACAATACATTATTCCTTTTAACGCAAATAAAGCCGGACCGAGTGTAAGTGGCTGCACGTCATTAACAGGGCTAGGCTGCGACCCAGCAAGAAAAATAAAAATGTATTCACATCCAGCGAAACGGCGATTGGCCGAAGCCATACTGCGCGAGGCAGACGCGACACGGTGGGATCCCCATTATATAAAAGTATTTTGTGACCGTAAGGATCTATCTCTCTCTCTCGTCTTACGCCGGACCACACAAGTGTGTTGAAATAAGTGAGGGCGTTGAGAGCTTTGCTTTCTGCAAAGTGAGGACAATATGCTTCACGTATCGTGGCGACAGATAGAAAAGTGGTAGTTAATTATTCCTTCGGGAATTTTTGTGGACAAAGAAATTGTGCACATCACTCCAACCCATAGCGAGTGTGCAATAGCCATTATTTCGACTAGGAAAAGATTAACCTTCTACGGAACGCAGACTCAGTGAATTCAGTCAAGGCCAGAGTAGGGAATTAGCGTTTCAGATCCAGCGCAGAGACAACGCATTTGCAGATGCCGCTTGGTAAAGTACCATCGCGCATTAGGCCATGGTAAATGTTGAGTCTAGATTTTGCTCACTCCAGCTTGTGTACGCTTTGACCACTGAATAACAAAAACTATGATACTAACCTACCCTCACATTGAGTACATGAGAGGTCTTTCATTGGTTCAAAAAGTAAATTTATTTTCCACCAACTCAGTGCATTGACCAGTTATGACAGCACAGATTTCAATGAGCTGATGAGGATTTTTAATAATCGTTCTTTCCTGTGATAAAAATTTTTCATGTGTAGAGATAACGATTTTAATAATCGTCATTTCAATATGCCCAAGAATTAAATATTTTGTTATTGAGTGTCAAAAGTAATTGTACATGATTGTTGTGTATCACTTGACCCTTAAAAGCAACAGTTGATAAATTAAATGTAGAATCAAAAAAGAAATTTACCACTCAGAAAGTATTGATTACACAAATGCGAGCAGTAAATGGTGTTCAGCTGTCGTCGTGAAGTAGGTACCTTTTCAAGCAGCTGGGCATTTTAAATGCTCTGTCCCAAAACATATTTTCACATTTTCACTTGTGAAATGCGTCATAGTTTATTCATCATAATTTGAGAACAGAGACCTCAAATTACTATTGTACAGGGATAAATTACCTTTATTACCTATTATTAAAACTTTCAGTAACTAGGAAAGAGGTTCAGTTTGCAGCAACAAAAAATGTATGACCATGTGCCTATTAAGATGTAATGTCTCACAGGCAGTAAAGCAAGTTTTATATCTAAGCTAAAATCATTTTCCCTGGACAATTCCTTCTATTCCATGGAAGAATTTCTATTTGCGAGGGTGAATCAAATGAAAACCTTAAATATTCTTTTTAAATATTATTTATTGTGCAGAAGTGGTACAAAGCTGTATCACTTTTCAACATAATCTTTCCCACGCTCAATGCAAGTCCTCCAGCGCTTACAAAGTGAAGAAATTCCTTTAGAAAAAAATTCTTTTGGTAGTCCGTGCAACCACTCATGCACCACGTAGCGTACCTCTTCATCAGAATGGAACTTATTTCCTCACATTGCATCTTTGAGTGGTCCAAACATATGGAAATCAGTTGGGGCGAGGTCTGGTGAGTAAAGTGGATGAGGAAGACACTCGTTTCCGGTTAGTGGAAGTGAACCCAGGTTTCGTCCCCAGTAACGATTCTTACAAGGAAGCCATCACCTTCCCGTTCGAAGCGCCGAAGACGTTCTTCACAAGCATCAATACGTCGTTCTCTCATTTCAGGAGTCAGCTGCCATGGCACCCATCTTGCAGACACTTTGTGAAACTGGAATGCATCATGCACAGTGTGGTGTGCTGGCCCATGACTAATCTGTAAACATGCTGCAATGTCATTCAGTGTCGCTACATGGGTTTCCTTCACTATGGCTTCAACAGCTGCAATGCTCTGTGGAGTCACAACTCGTTGTGCCTGACCTGGACGAGGAAAACCTTCCACTGAAGTCACACCATTTGCGAACTTCCTACTCCATTCGTAGACTTTCTGCTGTGACAAACATGCATCACCGTACTGAACCTTCATTCGTTGTCGAATTTCAATAGGTTTCACACCTTCACTACGCAAAAACCGAATAACAGAACGCTGTTCTTCCCTGCTGCAAGACGCAAGTGGGGCGGCCATCTTTATATTGATACTGCGACGGTATGTGTGTGTCTGCACTGTGCTGCCACCTACAGGTCATTCTGCACCAATTTGTAGCGCAACGGCGCGAAATTTCGATTTGTTATTAGAAATTTAAGGTTTTCATTTGACTCACCCTCTTAAAAACTGGAAGCCTCAAAAAAATAGATCTCGGTTTTAAGTGTAGTCGTGTGTGTAGGACCACAAGGTAATGCCAGGTAGTAAAGGGTACAGCAATCACTTGCAGTGATGTTTATTGCGTTTCTAGATTTCGATCACTGAGTGGCCATCATCAGGGCTGAAAAACATGTCAAGAAATCGTTACAATAAGGTAACATGCATGCCTTACTAAATCAGCAGTTGCATAAGTTTTAAATGTAAGTCAGTCATAAAATACATATGAGTAAATGAAAGGTTAAACGTTAAAACCACTTGTGTATACACATAGTCCCAACTGGACATTAATGTCAAAGGTTGCGTTCACACTGAAGCCTCTATTTACAGTTACAGCAAGCTGGGTTCAGTGCACATCATACCACTTTACAGCGCCGTCCTTTCATATAAGATACGTTGACGGCATGTATTAACTTTATTTTTCCTTCATAATACGTATGTTTTATCATTTTATTTATTTTATGCTTTTTAAAAACTTGTGTACTTAAAACAAATACGGTGGTTGCAACTAAAAACAGAAACTAACGTTTTACAGTTATACTAGTGTTAACTGTGTGAACTAGAAGTTGGTTTCAGTTACTGCTGCATATTTTACAATGGAACATAATTTACAAATAAAAAACATTGCTCTCAGTGTGAACTGAACCTCTGATATGAACAGTGCAGCTGGGGCTACATGCATATACCAGTGGTTTTAATGGTTTAACTTACTTTTACTGGCATTTATTATATGACTGACTTACATTTAAAGCTTATGCAGCTGTACATTTAATAAGGCATGCCACGTTATCTTATTGTAACTGGCTCTTCATATGCTTTTTAGTACTGAAGATGGCAACATAGTGACAGAAATGTAGACATCCAATATGCATCATTGCGAATGACTGCTGTACCCTTACTAGTTTAAATGAATATAGTAGCTGTGCAGATCGTTTCCCAGCGGAATCAAACCTGATAAAAGATTGTTGTTGTTGTTGTGGTCTTCAGTCCTGAGACTGGTTTGATGCAGCTCTCCATGCTACCCTATCCTGTGCAAGCCTCTTCATCTCGCAGTACCTACTGCAACCCACATCCTTCTGAATTTGCTTAGTGTATTCATCTCTTGGCCTCCCTCTACGATTTTTACCTTCCAATGCTACATTTGTGATCCCTTGATGGCTCAGAACATGTCCTACTAACCGGTCCCTTCTTTTTGTCAAGTTGTGCTATATACTCTTCTCCCCAATTCTATTCAATACTTCATAATAAGTTATGTGATCTACCCATCTAAACTTCAGCGTTCTTCTGTCGCACCACATTTCGAAAGCTTCTATTCTCTTCTTGCCCAAACTATTTATCGTCCATGTTTCACTTCCATACATGGCTACACTCCATACAAATACTTTCAGAAACGACTTCCTGACACTTTAATCTATACTCGATGTTAACAAATTTCTCTTCTTCAGAAACGCTTTCCTTGCCATTGCCAGTCTACATTTTATATCTTCTCTACTTCGATCATCATCATTTACTTTGCTCCCTCAACGTTTTTATTTCTTCTCCATTAACTTTAATACCTACACCGAATTTGCCTTTTGTTTCCTTTACTGCTTGCTCAATATACAGATTGAATAACATTGGGGACAGGCTACAACCCTTTGTCACTCCCTTCTCAACCGCTGCTTCCCTTTCATATCCCTAGACTCTTATAACTGCCATCTGGTTTCAGTACAAATAATAAATAGCCTTTCGCTCCCTGTATTTTACCCCTGCCACTTTCAGAATTTGAAAGAGAGTATTCCAGTCAACATTGTCAAAAGCTTTCTCTAAGTCGTAAAATGCTAGAAATGTAGGTTTGGCTTTCCGTAATCTATTTTCTAAGATAAGTCGTAGGGTCAGTATTGCCTCACGTGTTCCAACATTTCTACAGAATCCAAACTTATCTTCCCCGAGGCCGGCTTCTACCAGTTGTTCCATTTGTCTGTAAAAAATTCGTTAGTATTTTGCAGCTGTGAATTACTAAACTGATAGTTCTGTAATTTTCACATCTGTCAACGCCTGCTTTCTTTGGGATTGGAATTATTATATTCTTCTTGAAGTCTGAGGCTATTTCACCTGTCTCATACATCTTGCTCACCAGATGGTAGAGTTTTGTGAGGACTGGCCCTCCCAAGGCCATCAGTAGTTCTAATGGAATGTTGTCTATTCCCGAGGCCTTGTTTCGGCTCAGGTCTTTCAGTGCTCTGTCAAACTCTTCATGCAGTATCGTATAAAAGATAATGTGTTCATTATTGGTAACACCAGCTGATTTGTTCCATGTCACTTCGATGAAAGAACCGTTCAAATTGTCTACGGAACAAGTATCTGACTAACCAGTCAGCGAGAAGGACAGGGTGACTTCCATCAATACAGGGGCACCCAAGATCTCACCTTCGCTCTTTGAATGTGGCCACTCGGAAATGTCTACAGGAAAACGAAACCTTCCGTGCTCTGTCTATACCTACATTGTTACTCCGCAAGCACCTTACGGCACGTGGTGGAGGGTACACTGTACCACTACAACTCATTTCCTTTCCTGTTGCAAATACAACGAGGGAAAAACAACTGTCTGTATGCCTAGGCATGAGCCCTAATTTCTCGTATCTGATGTTCGTGGGCCTTACGCGCAATGTATGTTGGTCGCAACAGAACCGTTCTGCGGTCAGCTTCAAATGCCGGTTGTCTAAATCTTCTCAATAGCTTTCTTTGAGAAGAATGTCGCCTTCCCCTCCAGGAATTCCCGTTTGAATTCCTGAAGTATCTCCGCAACACTTACATGCTGTTCGATCTTATCAGTAACAAATCTAGCAGCCCACGTCTGAATTGCTTCGATGTCTTCCTTTAATCTGACCTGGTACGGATCCCAAACACTCGAACAGTACTCATGATCGCACTAGTGTCCTACATGCGGTCTCCTTTACAGATGAACCACACTTTCCTAGACTTCTCCCAGCAAACCGAAGTCGACCATTCGCCTTGTGAGCGTGTGGGGTTGATCTGTTATTCTGTTATTCTGGGCAACGGATTAATCTGAGATGTACCCTTTGCCCTGAGGCTCCTGCAAGATGCAATTTCCACCCCCACACTACTACAGAAGTCAGACAGACGCTCCTAACGCTCTAAAGAGAAATGCCTGAAAAACTTTCAGCAATGAATATCTTTTGGAGTCGTCCACTGTAAGAAAATGACATAAAATTTATTACGTAACTAGTGGGATGCTTGGGTACTGGAATAGTGCTACTTAGTGTAAAAAAAACACGTAACTAACGAAAATTATTATTTATTTTGCAAAAATTCTGAGAAATCACAATGGCACTTTTACTTATGAATTGAACAAGTTATATCCTGGTTCTTTTCGGAAGTTACCTCTCAAGGATAGGATTCGCTAATGAAATTTCTATACAAAGTTTAAGATGGTTGTTGACTTGACAGAATGGCTGAGAGCTGCGCCTACTCAACTTGAATAGTTATCCTTTAGAATGTTGCTAGGTACGGTCGAGGCTGTTGTGTGTGAAATGAGTGAAGTGTACTGTTGTGGAGGAAATATGGGGCTCGCAATAGCTGTAGCACACAATACTGTAAGCTGTGATGACTGCTGTCTGCGCCACTCGCTTCTGACAAATTTTCTCTCGTTCTATCTGGATTGACCTTCGCCAATCAAACTTTCCCTATGCTTTAATGAAGTCAAGGTTCCTATTTGCCCCTAGTCTAACTATTAGTGTGGTACACCGGTCAAATAACCAGTCCACCGCGATGCCACTGAAAATTCGCTCACAGGTGATTAACTATAGCTCTGTCCGTTCACACCGCACAATAACTGTGTCGGCCACCAACGCTTAATCGCAAGGACTCAATATAGAGTAGCACTTCGATTCGCTCTCGAGAGAGGTGCTCTCCCAGTGAAGTACTGAGGAGAGACTTGTTCTTCGCTCCAAGAGCGACAACAGAACGGTGCCTCTCCACGCCAGACGTGAAGGGGTATATCTTTCGGTCTCTTCCATTATTCCTTCAGCTCAAGGCTTCAGAAATATCGTCTGCCAATCAGCATTGGCATAGTCTAACTATTAGCGTGGTACACCGGTCAAATAACCAGTCCACCGTGATGCCACTCAAAATTCGCTCACAGGTGATTAACTATAGCTCTGTCCGTTCACACCGCACAATAACTGTGTCGGCCACCAACGCTTAATCGCAAGGACTCAATATAGAGTAGCACTTCGATTCGCTCTCGAGAGAGGTGCTCTCCCAGTGAAGTACTGAGGAGAGACTTGTTCCTTGCTCCAAGAGCGACAACAGAACGGTGCCTCTCCACGCCAGACGTGAAGGGGTATATCTTTCGGTCTCTTCCATTATTCCTTCAGCTCAAGGCTTCAGAAGTATCGTCTGCCAATCAGCATTGCTCTTCTAAAACGGAAGAATAACGTTTCGTTTAAGGCGACCAATCCAGAAACCTGTAGCTTTGGCGTTTGCTGTCTCCCTGTGAAAATCTCTGAAACTGCATGCTATGTGTAAAGAATGCATAGGCTGGCCGCTTCCACACAATGTAGCGGAATTTGCTTTTAAGCCGAACACAGGGTTGTTCCCCCCCTTTCACTCTGGCCCACACTGTCCGCTATACAGGCGGTCACCGGCCGACATAGGCTGGCTCGTCCTCTGAAGGGTACGGCGTCCCGTTGTGTGGTTTCTCTCCCAAACTAAAAGCTACTGTGACCGTCATGTCTGGAATGTACGTGTGTACGCCAGCCTCGAGTATTTCAACCACAGTGCGCTTACTTGTTAATTACATATCGTTTACATGAATTCATACAACACTGACTTTATCTTATCGAGTGTGGGTTCGAATGAAGCGTCTTGACGTGCGGAATGTGATTGTGAAGGCGGAATATGTAACCAATGAAGGTCAGGAGACCACGACGTCTTACAGCCTTTCCTGTTAAATCCCCATATGCTCGTCTCAATTCACATCGCTTTGAAACGTTACATCCAGGTATTCAAATGATGTGACTGTGTCAAGCAGGACTAATGCGTTATCCGAACATTATGGGTTTGTTTTTCCTGCTCATTCCCATTAACCTACATTTTCCCACATTTAGAGCTAGCTGCCATTTATTACATCACCTAGAAATTTTGTCTACATCGTCTTGTATCCTCTTACAGTCACTCAACTTCGACACCTTACTGCATACCACAACATGATCAGCAAAAAACCGCAGATTGGTGCCCACCCTGCCCGCCAAATCATTTATGTGTACAGAGAACAACAGCGATCCCTGTCACACTTTCCTGGGGCACTCCTGACGATACCCTTGTCTCACGTGAACATTCGCCATCGAAGACATACTGTGTTCTATAAATGAAGAAGTCTTCGAGCCACTCACATACTTGTGAACTTCTTTGATATGCTCGTACTTTCTTTAACAGTCTGCAATGGGCACCGTATCAAACTCTTCTCGGAAATCTAGAGATATGGAATCTGCCTGTTGTCCTTTGTGAGGTAACGGACGAGTTGTGGCACTCTTAAAATATTCAAAGATCGGAGTTGGCGTAGCCGCGACAGTGGGAAAACGTTGTGTGGAGTGATAAATCACGGTACACAAAGTGGCGATCCGATGGCAGGGTGTGGGCATGGGGCATGCCCAGTGAACGCCATCTGCCAGCGTGTGTAGTGCCAACAGTAAAATTTGGAGGTGGTGGTGTTATGATTTGGCCGTGTTTTTCATGGAGGGGGCTTGCACCCCTTGTTGTTTTGCGTGGCACTATCAGAGCACAGGCCTACATTGATGTTTTAAGCACCTTCTTGCTTTCCACAGTTGAAGAGCAATTGGGGAATGCCGATTGCATCTTTCAACACGATCGAGCAGCTGTTCATAATTCACAGCCTGTGGCGGAGTGGTTACGCGACAGTAACATCCCTGTAATGGTCTGGCCTGCACAGAGTCCTGACCTGAAGCCTACAGAACACCTTTGGGATGTTTTGGAACGTCAACTTAGTGCCAGGCCTCACCGACCAACATCGATATCTCTCCTCAATGCAGTACTCTGTGAAGAATGGGCTGCCATCCCCCAAGAAACCTTCCAGCACCTGACTAAATGTATGCCTGAGACTGTGGAAGCTGCCATCAAGGCTACGGGTGGGCCAACACCATACTGAATTCCAGCATTACCTATGGAGGACGCCACGAACTTTTTCAGCCAGGTGTCCTGATACTTCTGATCACACAATGTAATATCGATAGATGTTACCAATTTTTATTTCAGATTACTCCTGAGGGGCTACACTGCATATTTCAAACTCGCAGGCCAATGACCAAACCATAATAACGGGCGCCATTTTGTTCTGTTTTTGGTATTCAGATGTAAAATAAAGTTCAAAGTATTATCAATCACAATCCCCAAACAGATCCTTCGTGTGTCTTTTAATTGTCTCAAAAAATTCGAATCTATGCCTATTATTTGTTCATTTGAATGAGAATCTGATCTTAAGCAGAATGACCACATAAAACAAATAGTAGCAAAAGAAGATGCCAGACTGAGATTCAGAGGAAGAATTTGAAGGAAATATAACTCATCCACGAAGGAAGTAGCTTAAAAGGCCCTTGTCCGACCGTTTCTTGAGTACTGTCCGTCAATCGGCGGTACTTACCAGGTAGGATTCCCGCGTGGAGTGGCCGTGCGGTTTGAGGCGCCATGTCACGGATTGCGCTTCCCCTCCCAACGGAAGGTTTAAGTCCTCCCTCGGGCATAGGTGTGTGTGTTGTTCTTAGCATAAGTTAGGTTAGTTTAAATAAGTTTAAGTAGTGTGTAAGTCTAGGCACCGATGACCTCAGCAGTTGGGTTCCTTAGGAATTCACGCACACACCAGGTAGGATTGATGGAGAAATTCCAACGAAGAGCAGTGTGTTTCGCCATAGGGTCACTTAGATGGCGCAATAGCGTTACCAAATGCTCAACAAACTCCAGTGGCAGAAGCTACAAGATAGGCATTGTGCATCTCGGAGAGGTTGAGTATCAAAATTTCGACAGAGCGCTTTCCGGGCAATAGTCGGACAACATATACTACTGGCCATTACAATTGCTACACCACGAAGATGACGTGCTACAGAAGCAAAATTTAACCGACAGGAAGAAGAAGCTGTGACATGCAAATGATTAGCTTTTCAGAGCATTCACACAAGGTTGGCGCCGGTGGACACCTACAACGTGCTGACATGAGGAAAGTTTCCAACCGATTTCTCATACACAAACACCAGTTGACCGGAGTTGCCTGGTAAAACGTTTTGTGATGCCTCGTGTAAGGAGGAGAAATGCGTACCATCACGTTTCCGACTTTGATAAAGGTCGGATTGTAGCCTATCGCGATTGCGGTTTATCGTATCGCGACATTGCTGCTCGGGTTGGTCGAGATCCACTGACTGTTAGCAGAATATGGAATCGGTGGGTCAGGAGGGTAATTCGGAACGCCGTGCTGGATCCCAACGGCCTGGTATCACTACCAGTTGAAACGACTGGCATCTTATCCGCATGGCTGTAACGGATCGTCCAGCCACGTCTCGATCCCATAGTCAACAGATGGGGACGTTTGCAGGACAACAACCATCTGCACGAACAGTTCGACGACGTTTGCAGCAGCATGGACTATCAACTCGGAGACCATGGCTGCGGTTACCCTTGACGCTGCATCACAGACAGGAGCGCCTGCGATGATGTACTCAACGACGAACCTGCGTGCAGGAATCGCAAAACGTCATTTTTTCGGATGAATCCAGGTTCTGTTTACAGCGTCATGATGGTCGCATCCGTGTTTGGCGACATCGCGGTGAACGCACATTGGAATCGTGTATTCGTCATCGCGATACTGGCGTATCACCCGGCGTGATGGTATTGGTTACACTTCTCGGTCACCTCTTGTTCGCACTGGCGGCACTTTGAGCAGTGGACGTTATATTTCAGATGTGTTACGACGCGTGGCTCTACCCTTCATTCGATCCCTGCGAAACCCTACATTTCAGCAGGATAATGCACGATCGCATGTTGCAGGTCCTGTACGGGCCCTGGCCAGCACATTCTCCAGTTCTCTCATCAATTGAAAACATGCGTTCAATGGTGGCCGAGCAACTGGCTCGTCACAATACGCCATTCACTACTCTCGATGAACGCCATCCAAGCTCTGTTTGACTCAATGCCCAGGAGTATCAAGGCCGTTATTACGGCGAGAGGTGGTTGTTCTGGGTACTGATTTCTCAAGACCTATGCACCCAAATTGCATGAAAATGTAATCTCATGTCAGTTGCATTATAATATATTTGTCCAATGAATACCTGCTCATCACCTGCATTTCATCTTGGTGTAGCAATTGTGTTGACCAGTAGTGTAATACTTCCTCACCGCATACACGTCGCGAAGTGATAACGAGGAGAAAATTCGGGATAGTAGAGCTAATACAGAGGCTTACCGACAGCCATTATATCCACGCGACGTTCGCGAGTGGGACCACGAGCACCCCCCACCACACACCATCAGGTGGCGTACGGAGTATTGATGCAGATGTATCACTAGCAGCAGCCACACGGTACCAACACCACCTCAGCATCAGGATACCGTCCACAGTCGCCGTTAAGAAAAACCAAATTGGACATTCGACAAGACATCGTACAGTTATTGAAATATACAAAATTAAATCATCATGACTTCTGAACGGTTTGCGTTAGGATGTTCAAACTGTCTGGTTCAAATGGAGCAAATGGCCCTGAGCACTATGGGACTTAGCAGCTATGGTCATCAGTCCCCTAGAACTTAGAACTACTTAAACCTAACTAACCTAAGGACATCACACAACAGCCAGTCATCACGAGGGAGAGGAAAATCCCTGACCCCGCCGGGAATCGAACCCGGGAACCCGGGCGCGGGACTGCCTGGTTCGCCACGGGCATCGTAGGAATTAGTATGGTTTGGTTTGGCGACGAAGCCCACTTTCAATGGATGGGTTAGTCAATAGGCAAAATTGGCGCATTTGGGGCACTGAGAAACCGCATTTAGCGATCGAGAAGTCTCTTCACCCTCAACGGGTGACTGTGTAGTGCGCAATGTCCAGTCAGGAAGTGCCTCCTCAACTCTGGTGCTCCCACTCATTTCTGTACTGCTTCCGGATCGTCATCGGCTATTGACCTTTCCTTTTGCTCTCCAGCACTCGCGGATTCTGCTCTGTGGGAGGCTGCAGCTGACCTCCATTCTAGTGACCACTTCCCCCTCTGGATTCGCCTCCTGGATGAGGCTGTGGCATTACCAGTGCCGCCCCGGTGGCACCTTTGCAGAGCTGACTGGACACTTTTCAGCCAACTGGCT
The DNA here is from genome assembly GCF_023897955.1 of Schistocerca gregaria. Taxonomy (NCBI): domain Eukaryota; kingdom Metazoa; phylum Arthropoda; class Insecta; order Orthoptera; family Acrididae; genus Schistocerca; species Schistocerca gregaria. Next base: position 195,857,557 of record NC_064928.1, on the reverse strand, counting down.
GTTTTGGAACACTGTGCCAGCGTCCACGAATGGGTAGACCATGTTGCAGCCGTGATCTCTCATGCTGCTGAATTGTCAATCCCACGATCATCCGGTCATCCCAAGAGGCGTCCTGCCCCTTGGTGGACCACTGAGTGCCACTCAGCAATCCGCGCCCGCCGTGCAGCACTGCGCTGCTTCAAGTGCCGTCCCTCAGCTGACAATCTTGCGGCCTTTCGGGTGGCAAGGGCCAGAGCGCGGCGAGTGATTAAAGAGAGCAAACGACGGTCATGGCAATCGTTCTTGAATTCCATCTCTCGCTCCACTAGTTCTACGAAAGTATGGGAAGCCATCAGGAGGATTTCCGGAAAACTCAGCCAGCTACCTGTCACGGCATTGCTGCATCAGGGATGTAGGGATGTCTCCTCACGGCGCCGAGAGACATTGCCCAGACACTGGCCATGCATTTTGCGGAATCTACCGCCACTATTAACTGTGATCCAGATTTCTGCCGCTACCGCACTGCCGTCGAAAGGGGTCACTTGGACTTCCGGTCTCTAAATTCTGAACCCTATAACTGCCCCTTCACAATGTGGGAACTGGATTCTGCGCTGTCTGTGGCTCATGATACTGCGCCTGGTCATGATCAAATCCGGTACAGCATGCTGCGGCACCTGTCGCTGCCATCCAAGGAAGTTCTCCTGAACTGTTTCAATATGATATGGTTATCTGGCACGTACCCTGACTCGTGGAGGGAGGCAATTTTGATTCCCCTCCTCAAACCAGGGAAGGACCGAACGCATCCCAGTAGTTATCGGAGTATTGCCTTGACGAGCTGTGTTGGGAAGACGTTGGAACGCATGGTCAACCGCCGCCTGGTTTGGCTGCTCGAGACCAGGCAGCTCCTTAGCCCCTCTCAGTGTGGCTTTCGGAGATGTCGTTCCACTATAGACAACTTGACCCTGCTTGAGGCCGCCATCCAGCAGGCCTTTCTACGTAACCAGCATTGTCTAGGGGTCTTCTTCGACATTAATAAGGCGTATGACACTACTTGGCGCCGCCTTATCCTCAATCAACTCCATGAGTGGGGCTTTCGTGGCCGTCTCCCCATCTTCATTCGGTCCTTTCTTTCTCACCGCCTCTTTCGGTATCGGGTTGGTAATGTGCTATCGGATTTGTACGTGCAGGAGAATGGTGTTCCTCAGGGCAGCGTTTTAAGTGTCACCCTCTTTGCCGTTGCTATTAACAGTATCACGTCCACTATCCGGAGTCCTGCCCAATGCTCCTTGTTTGTGGACGATTTTGCTGTTTTCTGTTCTTCCTCCAGTCTTGTCAGTGCTAATCGGCAGTTACAGCTTACGATAAAGCGCTTAGAGGCATGGACTGCAAAGACGGGTTTTACCTTTTCTGCAGACAAATCTGTGTGTGTTCATTTTAATCGTTCTCGGCGTCTTTTTACCTCCCCTGAATTGCGTCTGAGGGACACCGTTCTTCCTTTTAGAGACACTGTGAGGTTCCTGGGCCTCACTTTTGATTCCAAGTTGTCGTGGTTGCCTCACCTTAAAGACCTCAAGGTGCGGGCCCTGAAGGCACTGAATATTTTGAAGTGTCTGAGCCATCGGTCCTGGGGAGCAGATCGGGCGCGTCTGCTGCAGTTTTATAGGGCTTTCGTCCGATCGCGTCTTGACTATGCTTGCACCGTGTATGGGTCAGCAAGGCCTTCGTATCTGAAGATCCTTGACGCAGTACACCATGAGGGTATCAGGCTGGCCACTGGTGCCTTCCGTACGTCCCATCCCCAGCCTGTGTGCTGAGGCAGGGGAACCGCCGCTCGCCATCCGGCGGAAACTCCTCATGGTGCGACGGGTGTGTCATTTCCTTGCCTGTCCTACCTCCCCTGCGTACCCTACCGTTGCCCGACCGCCTATGGAACGTCTCTTTTCCAGTCGTCCCAGGGCAACAAAACCATTTGGGATTCGTGCCAAGCATTTGCTTGAGTCCCTTGGTGTGGAGCGTGTGGCCCCCCAACGACAAGGTTTTACTCGCCTGCCTCCCTGGTTGCTCCAGAGGCCCAGCATCCTTTTAGACTTGTCGGAGAACCGGAGGAACTGCACTCCGGCGTTTGTTTTTACCTCCTTATTTTACGATATTTTAAACCAGCATCCGGACCATGTACCTGTATTCACAGATGGCTCTAAACAGGGGGACACTGTTGGTTGTGCTGTTGTTTTCCCTGATCGAGTCGTCAAGTTACGGCTTCCTGCGGTGTTTACCATCCTCGATGCCGAATTGTTTGCAATATTGCGGGCATTGGAGCAGATGAGATGTGTTCCCAGTATTAAGTTCCTCATCTGTTCTGACTCCCTGAGTGCCCTTCAGACCATTCAACACTTGTACCCAGCGGATACGGTCGTCCAGAACATCCATGATGCCCTACTCCACCTGCAACGGCAGGGGAAGGAGGTTTCTTTCTGCTGGGTGCCGGGGCACGTGGGTATTAGGGGAAACGAACTGGCGGATGTGGCTGCCAAAGATACATGTTCCCTCCCTCACGTTGTTGAATGTGCCGTCCCCCTCCATGCTGTAACCTCCCTTTTGCGTTTTCGTGTTATGCATCAATGGGAAGAGGAGTGGTTGGCAGTTTCTGACAATAAGCTGCGTCTGGTAAAGGCCACTACGCGACCATGGCGTACGTCCTACCAGTCATACAGGCGGGATGAGGTTCTCCTCACTCGCCTCCGCATTGGACACAGTCCCTTCACGCATGGTTTTTTACTCCGGCGGGAGGACCCCCCAATCTGCAGTGCTTGTGGCGTCCAGATTACTGTCCGCCACATTTTACATGACTGTCTTTTATTCTCTGACCAGAGGGCGGTGGTTTCCTTGCCACCGGATTTGCCCTCTATTTTGCAAGACGACGCAGCGACTGTGGTTAAGGTTTTACGGTTTTGTGTCCTGTCCAATCTGTTGCCTCGGATTTTAGGGAGAAGGTTTTAATGTGCTGCTGGGTGACTGGCTCACCCAGTTTTTAGGTAAGAGGTCCGCCAGTCACGATTACCTCCTTGTTTCACTTCGGTATCTGTTCTCTTTTCCTTGTGTTTCCTTTCCTTTTTTAGTGTGTTTCTTCTCCTCTTGTTTTGCCTCTGTATGTGCGCATTTGGAACTGCGTCAGGCCTGTGTCTTTTAGCCGTTCTCCTTGTTCGGCGTCCGTCTTCGTCCCTTCACCGCCTGTGTTCCTGTTTCTATGCGCTTGGGCGCTGATGACCACGCTGTTTAGCGCCCGTAAACCTCAAACACACACATACACACACACGAAGTAACCAGTGCGACATTCCTTGATAGCATGGTGATTGCCGAACGGTACGTGAAGGTTTTGGTAGATGAGTTCATGCTCATTATCCAGAGTGCGCCTGATTTCGACAATATTTGGTTCATGCTAGGCGGAGCTCGACCCGATAGAAGTAGATGAGTGTTTGATATCCCGGAGGTTCACTGTGGGGATCGCAGTCTAGCTCTGGGGTACCCAAGAGGCCACAGGCATGGGCCTCGATTGACCGCCACATTCTCCAGATCTGAACACATGCGACTCATTTTTGTGGTGCTATATTATAGACAAGGTATACAGCAATAACCCCAAAACCACTACTGAACTGAAAACAGCCATACGGGAGATCAAGCACAGCATCGATGTTCTGACACCTCAGCGGCTCATGCAGAATTTCGCTATTCGTCTGCGCCACATCATCGCCAATGATGCATCAATATCGAACATGTCATAACCTAAATCCGAATATCTGTAGTGACGTTTACATGTTGAATAAAGTGTGTGCACGCCGTAGTTTGTAACTCTATCATAATTTACGTTTTTTTTCATATACTTCATTAATTTCACCCTGTAGTTGCTGTCCACTGAATTCTGGACTAGACCAGAGTTGATGACAGATCAGTGCAACTGAACACTGATTTATTGTAACGCACCTTCTTCATGCTGCAGCTGAGTAATAGGAAGTTTCAATAAACAAATTGTTGCTACTTTGTGTCGCCATCGTTTTGCCGTAAGTGTCGCCTAGTCCTGTTTAGGCTGTAGTGAGGCTGTATAGTTGCAAGGTGCAAGCGGTCTATCTCATAAAAGCTACTACTGTTGATTGTAGGAGGATCTGTATCTTCCGCATTTATTGTTCTGGCACAGAAACCGCCGTTCCTTATCTTCTTCAAGGACGTGGTTTTTTTTATTCAAAAAGAATAATGATGGACAAACATTTTTAATGGAATGCACAGAGCAAGAACGACGTTTTGTGTATAATGCACTTGCTGGGTCCTGAGTCGTGCTCGGTAGCTCAGGATCCCGTTATATATATATATATATATATATATATATATATATATATATATATATATATAACTCCTGGAAATGGAAAAAAAGAACACATTGACACCGGTGTGTCAGACCCACCATACTTGCTCCGGACACTGCGAGAGGGCTGTACAAGCAATGATCACACGCACGGCACAGCGGACACACCAGGAACCGCGGTGTTGGCCGTCGAATGGCGCTAGCTGCGCAGCATTTGTGCACCGCCGCCGTCAGTGTCAGCCAGTTTGCCGTGGCATACGGAGCTCCATCGCAGTCTTTTAACACTGGTAGCATGCCGCGACAGCGTGGACGTGAACCGTATGTGCAGTTGACGGACTTTGAGCGAGGGCGTATAGTGGGCATGCGGGAGGCCGGGTGGACGTACCGCCGAATTGCTCAACACGTGGGGCGTGAGGTCTCCACAGTACATCGCTGTTGTCGCCAGTGGTCGGCGGAAGGTGCACGTACCCGTCGACCTGGGACCGGACCGCAGCGACGCACGGATGCACGCCAAGACCGTAGGATCCTACGCAGTGCCGTAGGAGACCGCACCGCCACTTCCCAGCAAATTAGGGACACTGTTGCTCCTGGGGTATCGGCGAGGACCATTCGCAACCGTCTCCAAGAAGCTGGGCTACGGTCCCGCACACCGTTAGGCCGTCTTCCGCTCACGCCCCAACATCGTGCAGCCCGCCTCCAGTGGTGTCGCGACAGGCGTGAAGGGAGCGACGAATGAAGACGTGTCGTCTTCAGCGATGAGAGTCGCTTCTGCCTTGGTGCCAATGATGGTCGTATGCGTGTTTGGCACCGTGCAGGTGAGCGCCACAATCAGGACTGCATACGACCGAGGCACACAGGGCCAACACCCGACATCATGGTGTGGGGAGCGATCTCCTACACTGGCCGTACACCTCTGGTGATCGTCGAGGGGACACTGAATAGTGCACTGTACATCCAAACCGTCATCGAACCCATCGTTCTACCATTCCTAGACCGGCAAGGGAACTTGCTGTTCCAAGAGGACAATGCACGTCCGCATGTATCCCGTGCCACCCAACGTGCTGTAGAAGGTGTAAGTCAACTACCCTGGCCAGCAAGATCTCCGGATCTGTCCCCCATTGAGCAGGTTTGGGACTGGATGAAGTGTCGTCTCACGCGGTCTGCACGTCCAGCACGAACGCTGGTCCAACTGAGGCGCCAGGTGGAAATGGCATGGCAAGCCGTTCCACAGGACTACATCCAGCATCTCTACGATCGTCTCCATGGGAGAATAGCAGCCTGCATTGCTGCGAAAGGTGGATATACACTGTACTAGTGCCGACATTGTGCATGCTCTGTTGCCTGTGTCTATGTTCCTGTGGTTCTGTCAGTGTGATCATGTGATGTATCTGACCCCAGGAATGTGTCAATAAAGTTTCCCCTTCCTGGGACAATGAATTCACCGTGTTCTTATTTCAATATATATATATATATATATATATATATATATATAAAGATGGTTCAAATGGCTCTGAGCACTATGGGACTTAATAGCTATGGTCATCAGTCCCCTAGAACTACTTAAACCTAACTAACCTAAGGACATCACACAACACCCAGTCTTCACGAGGCAGAGAAAATCCCTGACCCTGCCTGGAATCGAACCTGGGAACCCGGGGGAGAGAAGCGAGAACGCTACCGCACGACCACGAGCTGCGGAAAAAATAATAGTATTTGATCCAGTAAAGTTCTCTTGCTCCTATCCTTCCATGGCTCTGAGAGGACGGAAATGGGACATCGAGCCAGGCCTCGGAAGATGACCCCTGCCCTCTTTGCCCCCGACTCTTCTCTCAGGCCCTTAATGGAAAAAAATGGTCGGTAGAGCAGTTGCTCGCGAAAGGCAAAGAGTCCGGGTTCGTATTCCGGTCCGACACACATTTTTAATAGGGAAGGAAGTTTCTTATGTAAATCTTGTTTTATTATTGAAATGCCGATGTATGACTTTCTTCATCTTCCTAGAATGGTATGTTTCAACTTAATACGACACCTTGTACTTATGATAGAGATGTAATTTTTTGTAATTTAATATTTCCTTTAGATCATGCATTGTGTACAGATAAGCACACGATGATATAGGACAAGTCAAAAATGAAGACGAGGTGATAAGTGGTCAAAATGGCTGTGATCCTGATATTATAGCGATATAAATGTTCATATAATATATATTTAATGCCAAGAAACAGGAAAGCAAATAGGTGGCTATCTTGTGAAAAATTCAGAATTGCACAATATTCTTAAATAAGTTCACATTATTAAGGGAAGAAACCTGTAAGCAAAGGACATGGAAATTCAAAAGTACCACATGCATTTAAAAATTCATTGCAAAAGTAAGACAGTAAAAGTGACGCACTTCTCTATTAAGGTGTCTGGGTTTACATAAAAATTACATAGCCAGAAAAAATAACACGGAAATTCAAAAGTATGCTTTAAAAATACTTTACAAAGGGGAAAACTCACTTCGGTATTACAAAGTGTGCTCTTGTATACAAACGCATAGAGCGTGGACAGAAAAAGTAACAATTTAAACAGAGTTACATTCTACATTAGAAGATGTAATGGGTTGCAAATTTTTATGCCCATATATTTAACACCATAGAACGTAATTTGGTGCTGTGTGCTTCAGTTTTTAACTGAGATTTGCGTCTAGAGTCGTATGTGTAGCAATCTGGATTTCTGTGTAAGGTTCGTAAATGCTGAGTTACAAAACAAACGAGTTCCATTATATAAAGACATGGCATTAGCAGGATTTTTAATGTTTTAAGCAATGGTTTACTGTGTTCAGTTCTGTTTTTTGATGTACTGAGGTGTATCTGCATAAGATCCGATGATGGCCACTTAGATTTTCCGAAACCGGTCGTCAAAAATTAAATTATATTGACGTTTTTGTTTCTATTACCCTGTATTTTTCTAGCCGTCGGTCTCATCTACGTCTACATCTATATCTACATGGATATTCCACAAATCACACTTCAGGGCCTGGCTGATTTTCTATTATTCCACTCTCGCTCAGCGTGAGAAAAAACGAACACCTATATCTTTCCGTGCGAGCTCTGATTTCCCTTATTTTATTTTGGTCATCCTTTCTCCCTATGCAGGTCGGCGTCAACAAAACATTTTCCCATTCGGAGGAGAAAGTTGCTGACTGAAATTTCGTGAGAAGATCCCGTGAAGCATCCCAAATCCTGTATCATGTCCGTAACACTCTCCGGTCTATTTCTCGATAATGCAAAACGTGCTCCCTTTATTTGAAATTTCTCGATGTACTTCGTTAGTCCTATGTGGTAAGGATCCCACACCGCGCAGCGGTACACTAAAAAGAGGACGGACAAGCGTAGTGTAGGCAGTCTCTTTAGTAGAGCTAGTTTAGCCAATAAAACGTAGTTTTTGGTTCGCCTTCCCCACAACATTTTCTATGTGTTCTTTCCAATTTAACTTGTTCGTAATTGTAATTCCTAGGTATTTAGTTGAAATTACAGCTTTCAGATTTGATTGATATATCGGATAACCGAAGTTTAACGTGTTGCTTTTAGCACTCATGTGGATGACCTCACACGGTTCATTATTTAGGGTCAATTTCCAATTTTCGAATCACACAGGTATCTTTTCTAAATGGTTTTGCCAGTTGTTTTGAGATTCTGACGACTTTACTAGGCGGTAAACGGCAGCGTCATATGCACACACCTATGATGGCTGCGCAGATTGCCTCTTACATCGTTTATATAGGTAAGGAACAGCACTGGGCCTATAACACTACCTTGAGGATCGGCAGAAAGCACTTCTGTTTTACTCGATGATTTTCCGTCAGTTACTACGAACTGTGGTCTCTCTGACAGGAGATCATGAATCCAGTCGCGTAACTGAGACGATATTCCGCAAGCACTCAATTTGATTACAAGCCGCTTGTGACGTACGGTATCTTCTGGAAATCTAGAAATACGGAATCAATTTGATATCCCTTATCGATAGCACTCAGCAATCCGTGCGGGTAAAGAGGTACTTGGGTTTCACAAGAACGAAGTTTTCTAAATCTGTGTTGACTGTGTGTCAACAGACTGTTATCTTCGACGTGATTCATAATGTCTCTTCTGCCGTAGTAACGATGCACAGCTCTAACTTTTTGTTCAAATCGTCAAAACCCCTACAATTTCCTTTTTCATGTACAGGGTGTTTCAAAAATGACCGGTATATTTGAAACGGCAATACAAACTAAACGAGCAGCGATAGAAATACACCGTTTGTTGCAATATGCTTGGGACAACAGTATATTTTCAGGCAGACAAACTTTCGAAATTGCAGTAGTTACAATTGTCAACAACAGATGGCGCTGCGGTCTGGGAAACTCTATAGTACGATATTTTCCACATATCCAACATGCATAGCAATAATATGGCGTAGTCTCTGAATGAAATTACCCGAAACCTTTGACAACGTGTCTGGCGGAATGGCTTCACATGCAGATGAGATGTACTGCTTCAGCTGTTCAATTGTTTCTGGATTCTGGCGGTACACCTGGTCTTTCAAGTGTCCCCACAGAAAGAAGTCACAGGGCTTCATGTCTGGCGAATAGGGAGACCAATCCACACCGCCTCCTGTATGTTTCGGATAGCCCAAAGCAATCACACGATCATCGAAATATTCATTCAGGAAATTAAAGACGTCGGCTGTGCGATGTGGCCGGGCACCATCTTGCATAAACCACGAGGTGTTCGCAGTGTCGTCTAAGGCAGTTTGTACCGCCACAAATTCACGAAGAATGTCCAGATCGCGTGATGCAGTAATGGTTTCGGATCTGAAAAATGGGCCAATGATTCCTTTGGAAGAAATGGCGGCCCAGACCAGTACTTTTTGAGGATGCAGGGACGATGGGACTGCAACATGGGGCTTTTCGGTTCCCCATATGCGCCAGTTCTGTTTATTGACGAAGCCGTCCAGGTAAAAATAAGCTTCGTCAGTAAACCAAATGCTGCCCACATGCATATCGCCGTCATCAATCCTGTGCACTATATCGTTAGCAAATGTCTCTCGTGCAGCAATGGTAGCAGCGCTGAGGGGTTGCCGCATTTGAATTTTGTATGGATAGAGGTGTAAACTCTGGCACATGAGACGATACGTGGACGTTGGCGTCATTTGGACCGCAGCTGCAACACGGCGAACGGAAACCTGAGGCCGCTGTTGGATCACCTGCTGCACTAGCTGCGCGTTGCCCTCTGTGGTTGCCGTACGCGGTCGCCCTACCTTTCCAGCACGTTCATCCGTCACGTTCCCAGTCCGTTGAAGTTTTTCAAACAGATCCTTTATTGTATCGCTTTTCAGTGATTTGGTTACATTAAACCTCCGTTGAAAACTTCGTCTTGTTGCAACAACACTGTGTTCTAGACGGTGGAATTCCAACACCAGAAAAATCCTCTGTTCTAAGGAATAAACCATGTTGTCCACAGCACACTTGCACGTTGTGAACAGCACACGCTTACAGCAGAAAGACGACGTACAGAATGGCGCACCCACAGACTGCGTTGTCTTCTACATCTTTCACATCACTTGCAGCGCCATCTGTTGTTGAAAATTGTAACTACTGTAATTTCGAAAGTTTGTCCGCCTGAAAATGTACTTTTGTACCAAGCATATGTGCAACAAACGGTGTATTTCTATCGCTGCTCGTTTTGTTTGTATTGCCGTTTCAAGTATACCGGTCATTTTTGAAACACCCTGTATATCCATTTCATGTGCTCACATCTAGAGAGTCTACCGATATTACGATCTACCGATATTACGAAACACATCGATTCGGAAATACCACGAGGTTTTGTTGCTATTTTATGAATCTGCGCAAAATTTATGGAGTTATGGCACCTTCGCTGTTGACAACATCAGCAAAAAATTTTCAGTGTGTACGATACGACAATTTTAGATCATTTTCAAATCTCTTTTCGCCCTTTTCGCACATCGACAGGCGCTTGCTTCTGCAATCCGCTCGCTGACAAGCACACGTTAATGTACTGTTCAAAGAAGGACTGAAACCACACGTGAACTCACGATAATGCCAGACGGAGACATAAAACATTCAGCTGGCGCTAACCTGCTGCAGTGTTACTACAATCCGTTCATCATAAGAATAAACCTGATGTAAACAAACACAAACGCGATGATTGGTCAGAAGCCGTAGCACACGTACGCTGATGTTGTTACGCTCTTGGAAGTAGGTCCTACTTATGTATTAGATATACTATTACTAAGTTACGTTAAATGAAACTTTAAGATATTCAAGTTTATTAACAGCCATCAAAGTTTTTCTTAATCACGCTTTAGCTACGTAGTTTTTATTTCAAAAATCGTGTACAGTGGCAGTCTCTGCAGCGTTTTGCTCTGATTGTCACGCTGTTAGTGTGCAGTATAAAAAGAGTTCAGGCTGCTTTCTGTTCCGTAGTGAAACACGCGAGTGAAACACAGTTTAAAAGTGCCGAGAAATAGGCTGTTCTTAACGTTTTTCATAAATTTACAGAGATAATCGGCTTTGAAATGTTCCCAGCGTTGTACATAATGCAGTTGACAATCAAACCCACATGAAAGGTGTAGTGCAGTTGGCAGCGGAATGGAATGTGAATCAACTGCTGTTATTCGTGCGTTGGTACCAGTTCTCCCCTGCAGTAGTTTTTTTTTTTCCTCGTTCAATTTGAAATACCTACATCTCCTAATTATGAAACTCATCATCATTTTTTTATGAATAATGCACGTCTTTTTGTTTCTAATTGCATAAAGAAAACGAAATGGCCGAGCGGCTCTAGGCGCTACAGTCTGGAAGCGCGCGACCGCTACGGTAGCAGGTTCGAATCCTACCTTGGGCATGGATGTGTGTGCTGTCCTTAGGTAAGTTAGGTTTAAGTAGTTCTAAGTTCTAGGGGTCTGATGACCTCAGAAGTTAGATCCCATAGTGTTCAGAGCCACTTGAACCAAGGAAACGAAATTCCTGTTTCCATTTCAAATACAAATTCTTAATTATCGATGTTTTATGAAAGACTGTTCATAAAAGTTGTTTAAATTAAGGAAACATAAGAATTAAATTTTTAAGACAAAAATGAAAAACCAAATCCTCTTCATTTGGACAGTGTCCATAGTTTTATGTCTCAGAGCTAGATAAGTATCGTAGAAACACGAAAAACAATATTTTTACAGCATCGAGCACATCATACAAATGGTGCATTTTTACATTTGCTACTGTACTATTACAATATGAACACAACAGAACCGATCTGGAGCCAAGCTGCGGGATTTAACCTGAGAAGTATCGCACAACACAAACCTACCCTTATTGTCGTACTTGACAGTACTCTAGAGAGCTTGGCTGCAGTCCCACGTGAAACGGAAACCCAATGAGGTTCCAGCAAACGCGGAAGAATACACAGTGCAATGTTTACATAAGGTTTATTCTTATGATGAACGGATGATAGTATACGTGCGGCAACAAAGCTATGAGGCGAGCGATTCACAGCGCTTTAGCACCGGCGGACTGCGGGATGCTTGTATGACCTTGAGGAACCTTAATTTCGTGATTGCTACTCTAGTGGAAACACGCCTTAACGAATAAGAAGAATGTAGACTATCATGTTCATCGCACGACTTACGTGGTTCGTCTGAAACGCTACGACTTGCGGAGTGTTTTAAAAGTCCGTCTCCCTTCCGTGTGCCCGTATCAGCGCGCGCTCGCTGCAGCTGTTGTTGACACACTGTGGGTCGTTCAGCGGGCTACAAAGGCCGTCCTATCACTGCCTGAAGGAGGCGCCCTGTGCAGAGTTCAAGGTGCTGGAGACGTCGAGAGGCGCAGGAACTAGTCCACCTTAGTTTCTCGCGTTCGTATCGAGTATCTCCATTATGGTGACACGGTTAGGCACGGTACAGGTCAGCAAATGTATGCGTTTGAGGTAAGCAACACACCGGTAAGGGGAGGCCATGACGCTGGGATCACAGACTTGGATCATTGGAACAGCGGAAAGCTCCACGGGACGAAGAAGGCCCAGGTCATAGCAATCTACAAAAAGGGTAGAAAACCGGATGCACATAATTACCGGCGAATTTCACTGACGTCGATTTGTTGTCGAATCATGGAACATATTGAAATGAAACTCATTATGGAACATATTTTCTGTTCAGACATAATGACCTTTCTAGACTCTGAGAAGCTCATCTGCAGAAACCAGCACGGTAGGAAACAGCGGTCATGCGATACACAACTGGCCCTCATTGTGCATGATATACAGCAGGCTCTAGATACCGGCTCCCAGGTTGATGCCTTATTTCTCGACTTTCAAAACGCGTTGGACCCAGTTCCGCACTGTCGCTTTTCCAAAAATTGCGCGCTTACGGCCTACCCGATGACATATGCGGTTGCATAGATAGTTTTCTAACAGACAGGGAGCAGTATGCCGTCCTGAAATGTGTAACTTCAACACAAACAAGAGTTACTTCAGATGTGTCCCAGGGCAGCGTAATAAGTCCTCTGCTTTTTACGATTTACATAAACGATCTGGTTGATGGTATTGAAAGCGGCATTAGACTGTTTGCCGATGATGCTGTAGTCTACAGGAAAGTAGTATCACACGAAAGTTGTGAACAAATCAATGAGGATCTGCAGAAAATAAATGCGTGATGTAATGACTGGCAGTTATCCCTCAATATCACTAAGTGTAACGTACTGCGTGTAACAAGGAGAAAATCCCCATTACCGTAGGAGTACAAAATAAATGCTCAGTCTTTGGAAGCGGTAATATCCGTCAAGTATCCGGGTGTGACAATTCTAAATGATCTCAAATGAAATGATCAGATTACACAAGTAACGGGCAAGGCGAACTCTAGATTGCGGTTTATTGGTAGAATCCTGAAGCGATGCAGTCCTTCAACAAAGGAAACTGCTTACAATACGTTAGTTCGTCCAGTCTTAGAGTGTTGTTGGTCTGTATTGGACCCATACTAGTTGGGTCTGATTCAAAAATGGTTCAAATGGTTCTGAGCACTATGCGACTTAACTTCTGAGGTCATCAGTCGCCTAGAACCTAGAAATAATTAAACCTAACTAACCTAAGGACAACACACACATCCATGCCCGAGGCAGGATTCGAACCTGCGACCGTAGCGGTCGCTCGGTTCCAGATTGTAGCGCCTAGAACCGCACGGCCACTCAGGCCGGTTGGGTCTGATTCAAGAGATTGAGAAGGTCCAAAGAAGAGTGGCAACATTCGTGTCTGGTACATTTAACCATCGCGAGAGCGTTACAAATCTCATAGAAAGTTTGAAGTGGGACACACTTGCAGATAGACGGCGCGTTAAGCGGAAGGGGCTGCTCACTAAATTCCGAAATCCGATCTTTGCCGAGGATGTAGACTATATATTATTACCACCAACTTTTAAAACGCTCATACTGAGGCGTTCAGACACTCGTTTTACCCTCGCGCCATCCGCAAATGGATCGGACGAAGGGAAATATAACTTTGGCGCGAATTGTGCCCTCCGCCAAACACCACTTGGTGGCTAGCGTATATATGCAGATGTAGATATGTAGATGTAGAAAATTTGTACGCCTTTAGCAGACCTTTAAAACAACGTAATGTACAAGTAGAAAGATGCGCTACAAGCAATTCCGAGAAAATCACATGAAGAGTTTTACACATGAATTACATGTCTGTGCAAAGGCGACGTCATTGCGGTCAAGTGGTAAGTCGCACACGTATCAGGCAACGGTTTGACTCCAGCTAAAAAGGAATTATCAATCTGTTCTTTTTTATCACTGGTTATATTATTTAATTTACGCTACTGGCCATTAAAATTGCTACACGAATAAGAAATGCAGATGATAAACGGGTATTCATTGGACAAATATATTATACTAGAACTGACATGTGATTACATTTTCACGCAATTTGGGTGCATAGATCCTGAGAAAACAGTACCCATAACAACCACCTCTGGCCGTAATAACGGCCTTGATACGCCTGGACATGGAGTCAAACAAAGCTTGGATGGCGTTTGCAGGTACAACTGCCCACGCAGCTTCAACACGATACCACAGTTCATCAAGAGTAGTGACTGGCGTATTGTGACGAGCCAGTTGCTCGGCCACCATTGCCCAGATGTTTCCAATTGGTGACAGATCTGGAGAATGTGCTGGCCAGGGCAGCAGCCGGACATTTTCTGTATCCAGAAAGGCCCGTACAGGACCTGCAACATGCGGTCGTGCATTATCCTACTGAAATGTAAGGTTTCGCAGGGATCGAATGAAGGGTAGAGCCACGCGTCGTAACACATCTGAAATGTAGCGTCCACTGTTCAAAGTGCCGTCAGTGCGAACAAGAGGTGACCGAGACGTGTAACCAATGGCACCCTATACCATCATGCCGGGTGATACGCTTCCAATGTACGTTCAACGCGATGTCACCCAACACGGATGCGACCATCATGACGCTGTAAACAGAAGCTGAATTCATCCGAAAAAAATGACGTTTTGCCATTCGTGCGCCCAGGTTCGTCGTTGAGTACACCATCACAGGCGCTCCTGTCTGTGATGGAGCGTCAAGGGTAACCGCAGCCACGGTCTCCGAGCTGATAGTCCATGCCTGCAAACGTCGTCGAACTGTTCGTGCAGATGGTTGTTGCCTTGCAAACGTCCCCATCTGTTGACCCAGGGATCGAGACGTGGCTGTACGATCCGTTACAGCCATGCGGATAAGATGCCTGTCATCTCGACTGCTAGTGATACCAGGCCGTTGGGATCCAGCACGGCGTTCCGTATTACCCTCCTGAACCCACCGATTCCACATTCTGCTAACAGTCATTGGATCTCGGCCGACGCGAGCAACAATGTCGCGATACGATAAACCGCAATCGCGATAGGTTACAATCCGACCTTTATCAAAGTCGGAAACGTGATGGTACGCATTTCGCCTCCTTACACGAGGCATCACAACAACGTTTCACCAGGCAACACCGGTCAACGGCTGCTTGTGTATGAGAAATCGGTTGGAAACTATCCTCATGTCAGCACGTTGTAGGTGTCGCCACTGGGGCCAACCTTGTGTGAATGCTCTCAAAAGCTAATCATTTGCATATCACAACATCTTCTTCCTGTCTGTTAAGTTTCGCGTATCTCCGTGGTGTAGCAATTTTAATGGCCAGTAGTGTATATGACATCTGATAGATAATATAATGAAACGAAACCACGTGTATTCGCGTGAAGTTACAATTTATGTTTTCCATGTTTTTACGACAAATACCATGCTGCAACGTGAGATGTTGAGAGCACATCCGACGAGTAACTGTACATTACTCTTGTGCTCTGGCACATTTGTGATTTAGTATATTACTGATTGTGAATCACGTCATTCGCTTCATTATTTATAGAGCTTTGGTTTGGGCTTTCCAAACCAGTCCCTCGTCTTTGAAAATTTAATTACAAATATTAAATTGACAAGTAACATGAAATTCACTACAACTTTATGAAAACGCACGCGGTTCTTTTTCATTATAGTTCCTGTCAAATGTGGCATGAGCTAAATAATGTGAGCAATGAAGCAGAAAATGTAGATTAAAAGTAAGTGGTGGCGGAATTAAAACCATTGCCTCGTCCATTATCCACTAACCACATTTTTTTATTTTGTTTAATCTCATATTGTTCGTTGCGGACGTCTCATGACACTCGTTTTAGTTCACTGTTGACTTTTTTTCCCCTTTATTACATAGGGCAGCTCAAGGGCGTACCCAGGATCTAAACTGGGGGGTGAGGGGGGGGCAGGTCATACTAGTCTCAAGAAACAAGGACCCGAGACAACATACAGCACTTCTTATTAAATAAAGCAGTAAACCAGTGAAAAACTGCGAATATCTTCTGGGGCGGGGCAGCTCCCCCCTCCGCCCCTCCCCCCGCCCCTACCCCTCGCTTGGTACGCCCATGGGGCAGCTACCCCTTTGATGAACACGCTGAGCCACCGTGTCGGCATCCACTATGACTTCAAACGGGCGTCCCGTTCGCCCAGTTACACAACAGACGGTAAAACTTCTTTTGCGATCTTCTCTGAATTGTCAGAGTAGTTCACTTTACTGCTTGCACATTATGTTCTTTTAACGGTCTACTAAAGGTGTACAAAGTTTGAAGCAAAACTGTGATCCCAACGTCGTCGCCTCCCCTTGTGAATAAAAAGAGTCTTGGGATACGTCTGTCATTACGAAATGTACATTGCCATACCTAAACATGATGGCCACAACTTGTCAGGAGATGAGGTACAGGGGGGCGGGGGTGGAAATAAAGCAGTGTGGTTGTGTCGTCAATTGTTCTGTGGTAGCTGACTTCATACACACATCAAAAAAAAGTTTTGTATCGCCCCAGTTCCTAGAACTTCTGAAGGTAGACGTTGACTGTGGATATTGTCTCACAGACACAGTCCCTATGACTGTTTAGAGATGTCACTAAACCCGCCCAAAGATGTAAACAATCATGCATGAGCAGCGCCTATTAGACGGAAGGGGTCCGACAGCCGATCAGTTCCAGTCATTCCGCCAGGAAGGAGGTACACGGCTCGTATTGTCTGTAGTTCAACCATGCCTAGACGGCCAATACCGCGGATCGATAGCGTCTGCATTGTTACATTGTGCCAGGAAGGGCTCTCAACGAGGGAAATGTCCAGGTGTCTCGGAGTGAACCAAGTGATGTTGTTCGGACATGGAGGAGATACAGAGAGACAGGAACTGTCGATGACATGCCTCGCTCAGGCCGCCCAAGTGCTACTACTGCAGTGGTTGACCGTTAGCTATGGATTATGGCTTGGAGGAACCCTGACAGCAATGCCACCAACACCACCATGTTGAATAATGCTTTCTGTGCAGCCACAAAAAAAAAAAAAAAAAAAAAAAAAAAAATGGCTCTGAGCACTATGGGACTTAACTACTCTGGTCATCAGCCCCTAGAACTTAGAACTACTTAAACCTAACTAACGTAAGGACATCACACACATTCATGCCCGAGGCAGGATTCGAACCTGCGACCGTAGCAGTCGCGCGGTTCTGTGCAGCCACAGGTCGTCGTGTTATGACTCAAACTGTGCGCAATAGGCTGCATGATGCGCAACTTCACTCCCGACGTCCATGGAGAGGTCCATCTTTGCAACCACGACACCATGCATGGCGCTACAAATGGGCCCAACAACATGACCGCTTAAGATTGGCATCAAGTTCTCTTCGCCGATGAGTCCCGCATATGCCTTCAACCAGTCAATCGTCGGAGACGTGTTTGGAGGCAGCCGGCCTGGCTGACCGAGCTTCGACCCATTGTCCAGCGAGTGCAGCAACGTGGAGATTCCCTGCCGTTTTGTGGTTCCAGTATGTGGGGCCGACGTACGCCGCTGGTGGTCATGGAAGGCGCCGTAAAGCTGTACGATACGTGAATGCCATTCTCCGACCGATAGTGCAACCATATCAGCACCATCTTGGCGAGGCATTCGTCTTCATGGGCGATAACTCGCGCCCCATCGTGCACATCTTGTGAATGACTTCGTTCAGGATAAGAGTGGCCAGCATGTTCTCCAGACATGAACCCTATCGAACATGCCTGGGATAGATTAAAAATGGCTGTTTACGGACAACGTGACACACTAACCAATCTGAGAGATCTACACCGAATCTTCGTTGAGGAGTGGGACAATCTGGACCAAGAGTGCCTTGATGAACTTGTGGATAGTATGTCACGACGAATGCAGGCGTGCATCAATGCAAGACGTGCTACTGGGTACTAGAGGTACTGGTGTGTACAGCAGTGTGGACCACCACCTCTGAAGGTCTCGCCGTATGGTGGTACAACATGCAATGTGTGGTTTTCATGAGCAATAAAAAAAGGGCGGAAATGATGTTTATGTTGATCTCTATTCCAGTTTTCTGTACAGCTTCCGGAGCTCTCAGAACCGAGGTCATGCAAAACTTTTTTTAGTGAGTGCAGTTTCATATCAACGCACACTCTGCTGCAGGATGAAAGTTCCATTGTGGAAAGGATTCCTCCTGGCAGTGGCTGACAAAGGGACACAAGGAGCTTGCTCTCACCTATTTTATTCATACTAATAGCGTGTGTAGTGCACGACTAGGATGCAACATACGTAAACAGGGAGACACAACTCTCAACCGTTTTCGAGAAAACTCAGTTTCAAAATTTTAAATTTGCTTATAAATTTCGTATGGTCGTTAGTATTCAAGTATTGTGCAGCCTAACGATTAAGCACTTAGTCTCCTGAACTAGAGGTGTTTGTGTCGAGTCTGTCTTCCGGTGAATTTTTCCCCGTAATTCTGTCAACAGAGACACGTGGTGCGCGAGAAAATTTTGTGATGATCGAGAACCGTTTCAGAATGTAAACCAAATTTGTATTGCAATGTACACACTGGAAAAGCCATACAGATGATAAAATTCGGCTACCATCACATGCACTGCACGTCACAAGTAATTATTGGTTCCAATGTTTCTATGATTAGTGCCGTCCTGATTCGTGCAGTGGCCCATAGGTTACACGTTGCACTTGCTACAAATGAAGATACAATAATATAAATAAAACGCCTGCACTGAATTGGATGAAAGTCCTTGTGTATGCTGTTTTTATATTGAATCTTCTTCGAACAACAAAAATTTTATATCCTTTTTTCAGGATAAAGATTATGGAAATAATAAACGAATAATGGCATAGTGATAATTAGCACACACATTAAAAATCTGTAGTCACTATTACGGGTGATTCGGCGGTGTGGCCGAGCGGTTGTAGGCGCTTCAGTCCGGAGTCGCGCTGCTGCTACTATCGCAGGTTCGAATCGTGCCTCGGGCATGGATGTGTGTGATGTTCTTAGGTTAGTTAGGTTTAAGTAGTTCTAAGTTCAAGGGGACTGATGCCCTCAGATGTCAAGTCTCATAGTGCTCAGAGCCATTTGAACCATTTTTATTACGTGTGGCAGGTGGCAGTTGACGCTAAATAACGAAAAGTGTGAGGTGATCCACATGAGTTCCAAAAGAAGTCCGTTGGAATTCGATTACTCGATAAATAGTACAATTCTCAAGGCTGTCAATTCAACTAAGTACCTGGGAGTAAAAAATTACGAACAACTTCAGTTGGTAAGACCACATAGATAATATTGTGGGGAAGGCGAGCCAAAGGTTGCGTTTCATTGGCAGAAGATGCAACAATTCCACCAAAGAGACAGCTTACACTACACTCGTTCGTCCTCTGTTCGAATATTTCTGCGCGGTGTGGGATCCTTACCAGGTGGGATTGACGGAGGACATCGAAAGGATGCAAAAAAGGGAAGCTCGTTTTGTATTATCACGTAATAGGAGAGAGAGTGTGGCAGATATGATACGCGAATTGGGATGGAAGTCATTAAAGCAAAGAAGTTTTTCGTCGCGGCGAGATCTATTTACGAAATTTCAGTCACCAACTTTCTCTTCCGAATGCGAAAATATTTTGTTGAGCCCAACCTACATAGGTAGGAATGATCACCAAAATAAAATAAGAGAAACAGAAAGGTTTAGGTGTTCGTTTTTCCCGCGCGGTGTTCGGGAATGGAATGACAGAGAGATAGTATGATTGTGGTTCGATGAACCCTCTGCCAAGCACTTAAATGAGAATTGCAGAGTAGTCATGTAGATGTAGATGAGAGGAAAAAGATGGATCGGCAGTGAGATCAGATCCAATGACCTGCGCACTTACTCGCACGGCTGCCAACTCCTTGATGAATAGCGACCACATATACGCACGCGTAAATTATCAAATCTCATTTTCTCGGAAACTTGAGAGTTGCGTCTTCCTGTTTACTTATGTTTAAGTCCTAGACGTGCTTCGCACGCCCTGTCAAATGGTTCACATGGCTCTGAGCACTATGGGACTCAACTGCTGTGGTTATCAGTCCCCTAGAAGTTAGAACTACTTAAACCTAACTAACCTAAGGACATCACACACACCCATGCCCGAGGCAGGCTTCGAACTTGCGACCGTAGTAGCAGCGCGGCTCCGGACTGGAGCGCCTAGAACCGCACGGCCACCGCGGATCAAGTCAGCGAGGGGACATTCTTACAGTCCCCTCATAAGCTATGTCTCCGTAATAGCTTTTCTTATGGGAGTGTTACGAGGGTTTCCCCGGAAAATATTCTTCTTTATTGAACATAATGGGAAGTACACACACGAAAGAATGGTGTTTTATGTACACACTCAATTTCTCCACGGAATCTCCATCCCATTCTATAATCTTCTTCCAGCTTCAAATAAGGGCGAGTATGCCCTGTCGGCCCTTCCCTGTCCTGGCGGAGGAGCCAGTGTTTCACTGTGTGAATCACCCCATCATTGTCCTCAACATGTCTTCCTCGAATGGCACCCTGTAATGGCTCGAACAAGTGAAAGTTCGAGGGGGGTTTGGTCAGGGCTGTATAGTGGATGGGGTAACACTGACCAACCCTGTTTCGCCATGTGTTCAGCAGTCCTCAAACTTACATTACTGAGTTGCAACGAAACATCTCTTGGGTTGCTATGGCGCTGAAACCGCCGGAAGCACGTCTCGAGATTTGTTACAATTAATGGTACCGCCTCTTAGCAACACATCAATGAGAATCACACCTTCACAGTCCCAGAACACGGTGATAATGACCTTACCGGCGGAAGAGGTCGCTCAGATTTTTTTCCTTCTGTGGGGAGTGGGAATGGCGCCATTCCATCGACTGTCGTTTGGTTTCTGGACCAAAATGGTGAACCCAGGTTTTATCCGGCACATGAAGGCCTCCCACTCGACTTAAAAACGTTGCAACAAATCAAGACAAATGTTTTTTTTCTGTGTGATTTGTGATCCACCGTTAGACACCGCGGGACCCATCTTGCACACACTGTGGACGCTCTCCCCGACTGCTGTAAATCGTGGAGCTCCGCCAAACCACCCTCTGATGACTTCATGCTCTGTGTCCAGCGACTAAACTCTACTTCTGTCGCCAGCAGATGCTCCATAGATTTTGCACAAGTGTTGGTGAATACGCCCCACACTTTCTTTCTCTGCAGTGAGAAATACGAGAGCGTTTGAAAAGTCCGTGCAGAGTCCGAGAGATGACACCACTGGCGCATATTGAGGTCATTTTTAGTTAGTGGCATCTTTGGAAAGAACGGACACCAAGTTTCAGGCATATTGGTGTATTTCTTTGTGTTTAGCATTCGTGTGAGTCAAGGAAGTCGAGTTATTGTCAAAAAATGGACGAAAAAGAATTTCGTGTGGTGATTAAGCATTACTTTATGAAAGGCAAAACGTCTCAGGAGACTAAAGAGAAGCTTGATACACATTACAGTGACTCTGCACCTTTGATTAGAACAGTTTGTAAGTGGTTTCAAAATATTTGGAGTGGCCATATGAGCACAAGTGATGCTGAACGTTCTGGACGCCCTGTGGAGGTTACAACTCCAGAAATCATTGATAAAAACCGTTATATGGTGATGGACGACAGAAGAGTTAAGGTGCGTGAGATTGCTATTGCTGTGGGCATCTCGAATGAATGGGTACATAATATTTTGCATAAACATTTGGACAAGAGAAAGCTATCCACAAGATGAGTTCTGCGATTGCTGACGCTTGGCCAAAAACGGAATAATGTGAAGTGTTGGAAGGATGGGTTGCAGCTGTTCAGGAAGAATCCACAGGACAAGAAGCGTCGTTTCATCACTGTGGATGAAACATGGATACATTACTATACTCCTGACACCAAACAACAGGGAGGAATTCTCCAAGGGAGAATCTGCACCAAAAAGGCGAAGACCATTCCTTCGGCCGGAAAGGTTATGGCGACTCTCTTTTGGGATTCGCAAGGGATAATTCTCATCGACTATCTGGAAAAGGGTAAAACTATTACAGGTGCTTATTATTCATCGTTATTGGACCGTTTGAAAACCGAGCTGCAAGAAAAACGCCGGCGACTGGACCACAAAAAAAAAGTTATTTTCCATCACGACAATGCACCCGCACTCACCTCAACAGTTGTGGTCACAGAACTAATGGAAATAGGATTCCAACTCGTTTCACATCCCCCACTATTCTCTAGACTTGGCTCCCTCAGACTACTGTTTGTTCCCCAATTTGAAGAAATAGCTGGCGGGACAAAGATTTTATTCAAATGAGGAGGTGGTTGCAACCACTAATAGCTATTTCGCAGACTTGGACCATTCCTATTATTGGGGAGGGAGCAACAAATTAGAACAGCGTTGGACGAAGTGTATAAGTCTGAAAGGAGTCTGTCGAAAAATAATAAAGGTTTATCCCAAGCATGCAAGTAGTTTTTATTGACTTTTCAAACAAACATACATTACCTAGAGATGCCATTTTGAAACTGTTCTGCATCTACGCTATCTATCGGAAGTGATGGAGATTGGTGCGATCACTCAGGAGACTTCAAATAATGAATACCGCAACGTTTCTCATTCGCAGCGTTGTTTTCGGCTGAGAAAAAAAAAATGCAGTGCATTGCTTTCTGGGCAACAATAGCAGTTTTGCAAGTTTCGTGGGGGAACTTCCGTTAAGTTTGGGGGGTAGGAGATGAGATGATGGCGGAAATAAAGCTGTGAGGATGGGTAACTGAGTTGTGCTGGGGTAGCTCAGTTGATAGAGTCTTGCATGTGGAAGGCAAAGGTTCGAGGCCCAGTGCAGTTCATAGCTTTAAAACTGCCATGAAGTTTCATTATGACCGCTGCCCACCGCGAGACTCAATGCAGGCTGGTGAAGACGTGGACACGCGGCGTAAGGGAAGAGCATACGCGGAGCAGAGATGGATGGAAAATCGTCCTAGTGGCGGAGTGCTTGCGATAGTTAGCAGTAAACATCTAGGTCATCAGAGGACTTCCATCTCATGTGTGATGAAACGTGACACATCCCTTTTAACGAAGATTTATGTGATGTATTCCATTCCCCCGTCTCATCTTGGGTGTAAAATCGATACTTCAGTTTCATAACTAAGATGATTCTAAGTTAACGATAGGTGTTTGTGAGACACTGCAATGCCTGTGTAGGGGAGAGCGGGGAAATACTGTGCACGTAAGCCATTTTTCAAATATTTCCTATTTTTCGAACTCAATTGAAATGCTGAACGCCTTTTTCTGAGCCAGAAATCAATGCCCCACACGTTTATGCCTTCATATTTGATATATTAAATCGATTTACGTTCATACAGCTGTTTTACAAAAGTGTTATGTTGCACGGTATTACCCCGAGGGGTGGGGTAATACCACGCAATATATCTTATGATACAGCATAGCACATAAAATGACAAAAATTCTGTAAAAATAAATCAAATTAAGAAATTCGAAATACAGAATTTATTTAGAATTGAAAAACATAAATTTTACAACTTATTAAAGTTTCTAAAGACAGAAAATCCTTTTACTGGGAAAAAACAATTATTGGATTATGGTGTCAACTTGTCTCTGAACACATTTATCCCCTGTTTTAAAGGCAGTAGTCGCAAATACAGTTTTCAGCTGTGCCACATGCACTACACTCTGAATGAAAAGTAAAAATTGAGGAATGATGTTGTCTGGCAATTTTCTTCAGTTCTGGTAAGGGAGCAATATCTTTGAATTGTAGCCCAACTTCGGGCTGAACGTGTAGGCCTAAGGCTTTGTCTCTATCATCGAGGACACCAGTCGCTGTCTCTGAAGAACAGAGCACACCTGTATCACTACTTTCATCATTATTAGCGTTGCAATCCCTGACAACTGATAAAGCTAGGCCTATTTCTTCATCTGGATGCACACGCATTAAATCTTCGTCATTAAATGTGGTAGGATTTAGAGGGAAAATTCCTGTTTTGCGAAAGCCAGAGATGCCCTTCTCAATATTAGCAACCCTCATGAAGGCTTTGCTACAGATAGGACAAATGTCGTAAGGAGTTATTTTCTGGGATTAGACCTCATAAAATTGTCACATTCTTGATTACATGCAGCCTTCAGGGTACTGAAAAAGGCCACATCTAAAGGTTGTTGCCTGTTTGATCAGTGAGGCGGCAGTGTTACCACTACTATTCCATTGTCTTTACAACAGTTGTAGGCTTCTAGAGAGACATGGCTAGTGTAATTGGCTAAAATCCAGAGAATGGTGTGGTCCTTAGAGGCTTTGGTAAAGTTAGCAAAATGTTTCAGCCACTTTGGGAAGAGCTCCTCAGACATCCAACCATCCTTGCTACATTCGTATATTGAATTTGGTGGTCCTCCTCTCTGTAGGGCAGGCGTCATCCCAAGCCTCGGAAAAATAAACAATGGAGGCACATATACCCCACTGGCACTCACTTTACAATACACTGTAATATTTTTCCCATGCTCCCAGCTTGTTGCTGAGCCAACTTGTTTAGCTCCTTTGCATGCTAAAATTTTTCCCGGCTTCTGAACCGTTGATATTCCTGTCTCATCAAAATTGTAAATTCTGGAGGCATTGAACTTATGGACGTCCATCACAGTGGTGAGATTCGAGAAAAAAAGCTTAAGTAATTTCTAAGACTTTCCCGGCGATTTGCTGACATCTCGTAAAATCGGGTGTACTGCCGGTGGTCCGCGTCTTCCCAACACGATATTTCGACGTCGTAACTCGGCGTCTTCATCAGGTGTTCCCTGAGACTGGTTGGCGAGCTGACCTCGTCCCATATTTATGCCTGGGCGGAGTGTGGTGCTCCCTATGCCGTCCGCGCCCGCTGTGGCCATTTCTGTCGGTGGTATCAGTCTCTAGGCGCTTCCTCTTCGGTCCGCACCCGTTGCGGCTCTCTTTACCAGGACAGACGGCACCTTAGGCCACAGTGTGTACAGGAAACCAACACACACTGACTTATATCTACAGGCCGACAGCCGCCATCACCCAGCAGAGAGGCATGGAGTGCTGAGAACACTCGTGCACCGAGCCAAAACACTCTCTGACACAGACAGCCTGAGAGCGGAATTAGAACATCTACAAAGAGTGTTCACAGACAATGGATACTCCACCAGGGACATCCGCAAAGCGCTCCGTCCCACCAGACGACCTGAGGCAACAGAAGAGGAGCAGGAAGAAGAGACCAGGAAAGTAGCCTTTCTACCATATGTGGGGCCTATATCTGCCAAGATCAGCAGAATCCTGGAGAAACACAATATCAAGAGAGTGTTCTGCCCACCTAACAAGATCAGGACGCTCCTTGGAACTGTCAAGGATGATTTGGGGTTAAGGAAACCTGGTGTCTACCATATACCGTGTGAATGCGGGATGGCTTACATCGGCCAAACTACAAGAAC
The DNA here is from genome assembly GCF_023897955.1 of Schistocerca gregaria. Classification (NCBI taxonomy): domain Eukaryota; kingdom Metazoa; phylum Arthropoda; class Insecta; order Orthoptera; family Acrididae; genus Schistocerca; species Schistocerca gregaria. The sequence continues at coordinate 195,831,904 of NC_064928.1, read as the reverse complement.
AGTTGAAATAAGATGTAAAGAACACCAGAGACACACCAGGTTACGACAGGTAACTAAATCTGCAATAGCAGAACATTGCCTTGACCTTGAGCACACCATGGAGTATGACAAAACTAGGATCCTGGCTCAGACCCCCCGATTCTGGGCTAGTGTCATTAATGAATCGATTGAAATCAAGATGACGGAGAACTTGATCAACCGAGAAGCAGGATATCAGCTTAGTACTGCGTGGAATCCTGCTTTGGAACTACTACAGAAACAACGGAAGGAAGTTCCATCCTCCAGGAATGAACTACAGACGTCCAAGGGTATAAGTAACGGAACAGAAAGGCATACGCGACACCAGGCGGCAGCAAGCTCCTTGGAGGATGGCCATCATAATATGCAGCTCCAACAACAGTCGGATGCCACAGGAAGCGCACCTCACAGGCGCATACTGGGTTCAGAAGGCCAGGACAATGGCTCGGCCACGAGAGAAACTCGCCGCGGTCGCGGACAGCATAAGGAGCTTCAGCAGAGCCATGATAGTGCTAGGATCGCGCCTATAGGGCGCGGACCCAATAGGGAACGCCTTGGGACGTCCGATACCTCAGAAGAGAGCCGCAACGGGCGCGGACCGAAGAGGAAGCGCCTAGAGACTGATACCACCGACAGAAATGGCCACAGCGGGCGCGGACGGCATAGGGAGCACCACACACCGCCCAGGCATAAATATGGGACGAGGTCAGCTCGCCAACCAGTCTCAAGGAACACCTGATGAAGACGCCGAGTTACGACGTCGAAATATCGTGTTGGGAAGACGCGGACCACCGGCAGTACACCCGATTTTACGAGATGTCAAAAAAGCTTAACTTTACTTGAATTAAAAGCCGAGATCCAATTGAGACTGGTAGCCTCAGGTTTGCGAATGCTGACTGATGGATTTCTTCTAAGAAACCTGAAGAGCCAATCCTGTCCATCTCTTTTTGATATTTTATTAAAATTATGCTGAATATTATTTGCCTCGGCATATTCACAAACTAATCTCCTCAGCTCCACCGACGATATTCCATATAATGTCTTTGCTAGCAAAAGTACATGCTTAGCTAAGTCATCTTCCTGTTCTTTTGAAAATATAGGTTTTCTTCCCAAATTTACTTTAACAAGCTCCTGTTTTTATCCTATCTCTTAAAGTAAAAATAGGTATTCCATACATTCTTGCACCTACTCTGTGGCTTTGCATTTTCTATAACATCGTGGAGTGTGCAATTCATTTCATGTTCCGTCCACCCTTTGCCCCTCTCTGTGGTTCTGGCTCTGTTCCTCGCCATCTGTGATTTAAAAAAAAAGAAAGAAAACTTGTAAGATGACACACATACACACACACTTCCAAATATATAGTTCACGAAAATACCAAAAGAAATTACCATATCATGCAATACCGTTCACCACGGGGAAATACCGTGCATTGGGCACGGTATTGCCCGGAGACAACATAACTCGCCATTGTAAATTCTAACCCAACAATTACGAAATTTAATGTCTAACATTTGATGTTTAAAAGAAGATCAAGAAATGCGTAACTAAATAGAGCTCCTTTGAAATATTGTTTATATTAACATATTTCACACACCTCTAGAATTATTATCTTTAGATTTTATAAGCAAGCAGTCGAAATCAGTTGGAACTCATTGTCGAAGACGTCTGCGCCGTTGAGCGATTGTAGATCCCTCTGTATCTTATTATAGTTACTTCCGCTATGTGGCAGCACCATGCAGCACTCTCTGGGAAGCTGGACAAAGCAGTGCACGGTATTACCCCACTGTACGACATTGCCCCGCCCTCCCCTATACATCTGCTTGACAGATGTGCTGTTTACAGAGTTAGTAGTGGCATGACTTGTAATTTTACATGTCGGACGCTGCTGCTATGCATTTATCTCTTTCCTTGTAAGTGGTATTCTCTGTTACTAACGATCATTTTATATAGGACTGATGTGGGCATAGTATAATTTCTGAACCGTGATCGGCTGTGAACAGTGGACGCTATACATCTCTGCAAAGCTATATTGTGCATGTATCACACTGACCCACTGTATTAAGGAAGCAGCTTTTTCGTTTTACAGTTTGTTACCATAGTTTATTGTAGAGAAACCTGCAATAAGGATGTATGTAACGCACTGGAAATATATTTCTTACATTGAAATATTAACAACGCTGCATTCCACATGACTGATAGGATGGAAACTCAAGTGATCTAACAATACAGCCTTAAGTGCAGAAACGTGTAGCCTTAAGAGTGTGTGTGGTTTATGTTTTCTCTTACCAATACCCTCCTGGTACTGATCTCAGACACTAGAATTATACTTTAAAATTAATAGCGTAGTTGGTTTACGCAAAATGCTTCGAACGTCATCCGTCCGGAGCTCCATAATTCATAAAAATCACCCATTGTCTTGTTCTTCTTAATCGCCTGCTACTACATCACAACACTTTCAAATCTGTTACTATACATCGATAAGGAGTGCTAACCTCCTTGACATGGGTGCATCTGGGAAAATCTTGTGCATTTTGATGGGAGAGTATTCGGCAAGGCCCATTCATTCACGCGTCACGGAACGTAGCAGTCTATTTCTGGTCAGCTGCAGATTAAATTGGTAACGGTGCCGCAGTGCGGGCTGGTCAAAGACAGTGTGAGGGGATCTATCAGTCTCTAATTTTATCTTAAGACTGCGAAAATGCTGTATGACTCCCATCCACACAGAGATAAATCGTAAATTATGCACTATGCTTGAGGTGCTAGAAATATGTAGAGCACTGTCTGGTATACTTTGATGATGTATGTGTTCGAGAATTAATAATCAATGGAAGTACTGCACAGTCATCTATCTACATTTACAATGATACCCGTAATGTCGAGGAGGAGGCGTTGAGCTATGACACTGAAATTGGGAAACATGATGGCACATCACTTGTTGGTGTTGAAATTACTGTAATATTGCTAAAAATGTTTGCACTATCAACTGCGATGCTTATTATTACAGTAAATCTATGGTGTCTTTTCCACCTCATCCGTCCACTGGTACACTGTTAGTTACCGAATAATGATTGATTGGCATCACTTGTTTGAGATGGAGAAAGAGTTTGGTGGAGGAGCAACACCTTCTGGGGATGGCTAGCAACGAAACAGTGATTGCATACATGATTGCAATATGAGGAATCATGGCCATCAGCTATTCCATCATTGTGACAGATGAGTTTAAATGTAGAGGTCATCAGTCACCTTGGCACAGCAGTTTGGAAACGCTCCACAAAATCCCAAACCTTTCCAGTTCCCTTGTGTTGTAACGGTCTTTTATTTAAAATCACCCAGTGTGTGTGTGCTGTGTTATGGTAGCAGCAGTAACAACACGATTTACACCATGCAATGCCTAGTTTTCTGCGAGAGGCAATGGATCTAAACGAGTTAATGTCAGTTTAAAACCTGACACAGACCTCGAGTCATGGCAGAAAAGCAAACTGTATGGCAATGTACAAAGCGTGTTACAGTAGAAACAAAAAAGCAATATTTCAAACAATGACACAAGGTCACATAAGTGTCTCTTGTGACTGACAGTATAGTCTGTGGGATACGGCCATCCTCCTACAGTACAGGTGATGAAGCTTCAGACTGGTGTGTGCAGTTGATCAATACCTGTTATTTAATAGGATCACCACATGTGCTCATTGCCAGCATGCATAAGGTATTTGTTTTCGATATGTTGGAGGAGAGAGATGCGGTAAAAATCTTACTGAGTTCTCTATCGGATGAAGTCAGTTGAGCTTTCATAGTTCGTAATTTTTATCTGTAGCCTGCTACAGAATAGTGATGATAGAGTGTTGGGGTGATAGACATGAATGAGCCCTGAGGGATGCGGATCTGCTTCGGAGAGCAGTATCTGTACACAGTTTTGGGTCACACCACAACGCAGTAGCAAAATCCTGGTCCTTCTACCAGTTCCTGTACTGTCTTTTCTAATACCTTGTGTTGCAGGAGCACAACTGGCGGGGTTACGACAACACATTCTCGTTTCTTTTGAATTGTCAAAACACAGTCCTGTTGCACTAGTTCAGCTTAGCCTGTTTCTACATGGGCTGCAGAAGGTGGCAGATACAGCTTTCTACAACTTCTAGTCAGTTCCGACTTAAACTGGAACTACCACGTGCGCAAAGTGCCGGGATGGTAGCGTAGAGTCTGAGGGGCAGTTGCAAATATGCATAGGGACTATCTAAAATTTTACTGTAGCAAAACAGGTACGAGAAAGGGGAGTCAATTCAAGATATGAGAGAGCCAGAAATATGATTCACTAGTGGCTGTAATCATCAAAGGATTTCCCCTTGGATACAATGCAGGAATGTGGTTGAATGGAAATATTTGATTTGAAATCATTTCTACTAAAAGTGTTGCACTAGAGATTTGAAACCTCCGTCAGCACACCATCTACTACTGTTTGTGATTCTTCTCAATCAACTATTGCCTATAACCCAGTCGATAAATCACTAAACCTGTGATATGACATTGAGACAGAATAGATTACAAATACTGGAGAAATCTCTAGCGGCAGAATGAGGAAGAGGTGGCAGTCGGATGACTTAGGTTAGTGGAGGTAGCCCAAGCGACCTATTTTCCTGCCGTTTTCTTAGTTTAGTGGAAGTAGCTGTGGCGTGTTGCATTGTCCTAATGGAATTTGAACTTCCCAGCTGCATAGTAAGAAGCCAATCAAATTATTTTCCTTAATTTTGACTGTAGTAATCGTCAGGCCTAAAACATGTTCTCACTGTACTCATGTTCAGCATTAACAAAATGTGTTAAACTTTTGTGTGTGTGCGTGGGGGGGGGGGGGGGGCTACAAGTGAACCCACTAATTTCCAAGAGTAATTAACAAAAATTATGACACATAGATACAGACAGTTTATGTCATCTTGTAAAGCAACTCAAAAGTTTTGTATTGATTAATGATTACCAGAAATGGCTACACCTCAAGAGAGAGCCCAGTGCATGGTGTGGTATCATCTATTGCTGTCCAAAGAAGTTTTTGATGTGAATTTTAAAGGGAGCCACTAGAGGTTATGGTGCTATATATATTTTCTTTTTTTAAAAAAAAAAACATCATGAATGAGAGCTAAACATCCCTCACTCAACAGTTCATAAAGTGCTGCATAAACAACTTCACTTGAATGCTCATGAAATTCAAACTGTGGAAGCACTTCAGTGTAATGACTTGCAGCCCTGCCTGTTGAGATATTGGCCTGGATCGGCCAAAGCTCCAGCTATTTAGGAACTGTCATTTTCTCTGATGGGGGAGCCTTTCCACAGATGTGGCAAGGTTAATCAACATACCATTTGTGTCTGTGGTTTGCAAAATCCTCACAGTTTCAGAGAACATATCAGAGACAGTGAAAAGTTGAATATGTGATGTACAATGATGCATAGTTGAACCACTTTTCTTCATCAAGCAAACACTAATAGGAACTATTTAACTGGACACTTTTGAGCCACTGATTGTCCCTCATCTTCTTCCTCTTCATCCAGATGTGATCTTCTGGCAGGATGGCGCAATATGACACTGTAGTTTAGATATTCGTGACTTTTTGGGCCAAAACTTTCCACTGCAATGAGTAAGACATACGATGGGCCTATCATGAATTGAATATTATAATTGGTGTTAGTAGCTAGTTCACTTCCTACCTTCCCAAACAAGGGCACACGAAGTTTCTACGAAGTGATCCAGGTGTGGCAACAACTAAAGAAGCCTCAGTTCAATCCCCTGAGTGTGTGTAATGATTAATAATGGTTTGTAATGATCAATAATTAGTAGAATCCTGATATTCATCTAACTGCCTGGATTTCAAGCCAAAGTGTATCATTCCTCATAATAGATACAAGTCCTGGACATATGGAGATCCTAGTAATTCCATGGAATAAATACTTTACCTTAAAATTGTGTAATTGATTTTGCTTCAAATTAAATAAACTGTTTAAACTCCAATAAGCAATCATCGCAAAATAATAACTCAACAAACGCCAGTTTACAAATCAGAAAGTCACGAATGCTGTAAGTCAAGAGAGCATATTCTTCGTAATTCAACACAATTATTGAGCATGATGAGTCCTTGGCAAACTTAATGTATTTTCAAGTAACCCAAATTCAATTAAAGTCTTGGCCTGATGCATAGATCTTTGGAGTCATCAATTCAAAGGCTTCATATCACCATGTTGGCACTCAACACTCCACGAGTGCTTGTATTGTAGGTCAGCAGCTGCTGTTCACACAACCTTGGCTGTACATTTTTATCTCCTCCAGCCCCTTAGGATACAGTGTATGGCACAAAAAAGTCCTTCTCAACATTTTCCATAAACATTAAAATGAAAACCTTCCCTGTATTCATAGCAAGCTAACCCATTCAGCAGTGGTTATTGCCAAAAATTCCTATACTTGCACTGTATTTGAGGACCAAATTAAATGTTGACTAATGCACTAGGTGATCCATCAGACATGATGGTTGAACCAACTGGCCACAATGTTATATAAACATAACCTTGCTCGATTTCTCTCTGTGGATTTTTATGAAAGATGTTGTGTATACCTCACCTGTATGGGCATTGGCAATCTCTCCATAATAATTTTGCATGCAATAGCCTCCAACACCCCGGCCAGATTCATTCACACATTTGTTGAGATAGACTACCATCTACACATTTAGCAGGTTATAAAAGGAGTCCATGTAGAATTGCATTCATTTTTTGTACAAAAATTTTTGAGTTGCTTTACCTGATACCACAAACTACAATCGTTTGTGTCTTATAGTTTTTGAATTTGCATTTGCAAATAAGGGAATTTTCATGTAGAAATCCTCTGCAAGCTAGATAATCAAATCAATGAACATCCTCAGAGTGCATGTTTGGTTGGACAGTAGCTGTTGAGGGTGGGCGAATCACCCTCATAGCGTGGAATACTTTGCTGTGGGGCTCAGATGTGGCAATTGGGAGTGGTTGCACCAGGTCTGCTGCCAGTTAGCCATTGCTATAGTTGTAATCACGAACAACAGCAGTCAAACTTAGGCTTGTTCTGCACACTTGACGTTACACATTCTCAGACATCCAGTGAGTGTTCAGTAGCGATGTGAGCGCTCTGCTGTGAACTTTGCAGCCAGTACAAGCTTTTAACTTGACTGCAGAGAGTTATTTCATGAATTTCTATTGCGAATTGCTATGGCTGATGGTGGTGCTAGGTGACAAATTCTGCATAAGCAAGCAAGACAAATAATTTGGAGGGTACATGCTTCTTCAAGCTCAAAGCTTGTGATAAGATCTATATATGTCTGAATCATCTATTTCCAAAAAGGTTGATGTACATCTTAATTTTTTTTCAATTCGTTGACATTTGATCTTTGATTGCTCTCTCAAAGGGACGTCCTGTATTTAATGTTTTGTAATATACTTAATAATTATAAATGAATTTGTTTCATTATTTTCACAATCATTATTTTTCTGTCCTACTAATTGTGAACTATTTATACACTACTGGCCATTAAAATTACTACACCACGAAGATGACGTGCGACAAACGCAAAATTTAACCGAAAGGAAGAAGATGCTGTGATATGCAAATGATTAGCTTTTCAGAGTATTCACCCAAGGTTGGCGCCAGTGGTGACACCTACAACGTGCTGACATGAGTAAAGTTTCCAACCAATTTCTCATACACAAACAGCAGTTGACTGGTGTTGCCTGCTGAATGGTTGTTGTGATGTCTCATGTAAGGAGGAGAAATGCATACCAACACATTTCCAACTTTGATAAAAGTTGGACTGTAGCCTATTGCAATTGCTGTTTATCGTATCGCGACATTGCTGCTCGTGTTGGTTGAGATCCAGTGACTGTTGGGAGAATATGGAATCGGTGGGTTCAGGAGGGTAATACAGAACGCCGTGCTGTATCCCAATGGCCTCGTATCACTAGCTGTCAAGATAACAGGCATCTTATCCCCATGACTGAAACGGATTGTCCAACCACGTCTCGATCCCTGAGTCAACAGATGGGGACGTTAGCAAGACAACAACCATCTGCACGGACAGTTCGACGACGTTTGCAGCAGCATGGACTATCACCTTGGAGACCATGGCTGCAGTTACCCTTGATCCTGCATCACAGACAGGCGCGCCTGCGATGGTGTACTGAACAACAAACCTGGGTGCATGAATGGCAAAATGTCATTGTTTTGGATGAATCCAGGTTCTGTTTAGAGCATCATAATGGTCGCATCAGTGTTTGGTGACATCGCAGTGAACGCACATTGGAAGCGTGTATTCGTCATTACCATACTGGCGTATCACCCAGCGTGATGGTATTGGGTGCCATTGGTTACACGTCTCGGTCACCTCTTGTTCGTATGGACGGCACTTTGAACAGTGGACGTTACATTTCAGATGTGTTATGACCTGTGGCTCGACCCTTCATTTGATCTCTGCGCAACCCTACATTTCAGCACGATAATGCACAACCGAATGTTGCAGGTCCCATATGGGCCTTTCTGGATACAGAAAATGTTCGACTGCTGCCCTGGTCAGCACATTCTCCAGATCTCTCACCAATTGAAATGTCTGGTAAATGGTGGCCGAGCAACTGGCTCGTCACAATACGCCAGTCACTACTCTTGATGAACTGTGGTATAGTGTCGAAGCTGCATGGGCAGCTGTACCTGTACACCCCATCTGAGCTCTGTTTGACTCAATGCCCAGGCGTATCAAGGCCGTTATTACGGCCAGAGGTGGTTGTTCTTGGTACTGATTTCTCAGGATCTATGTACTCAAATTGCCTGAAAATGTAATCACATGTCAGTTCTAGTATAATATATTTGTCCAATGAGTACCTGTTTATCATCTGCATTTCTTCTTGGTGTAGCAATTTTAATGGCCAGTAGTGTATGTTTCCAGATAATTGAGCTATTGGAAGTGGTCGGTTTGGCGATGTGACACTAGCATGCTATCAAATGTACATTTACATTTTGACAAGTTGAGTCTGCATGCTAATTTACTTTTTTTACTACATCTGAATAGTACTGATATTGTCACGCAAATCCTTTATTACACTGTAGTTTTTATATTTTCAGGATGCCGCATCACCAAGTTTTTCTGCTCTCCAGCAAGGACTTCTGTGCCTGGCATTAACAAGAATTTGAAACCTCGGGCAACAGAATTTTATCTGACATGGTAGGAGTTGCAATTTTATCGTTAATACAAAGAATCTGTAAACCCACATTATTGTTATACTCTAGCTGTTATCAATGTGGTACGTCCCACTTCCCAGATGATTAATCACATAATTTTACTCTTTACATTTATTTCATATTTTTGTGGGATACATCATGGAAGTACATAAAATTTATAAATGGCCTTTTTAATGGTGTCTTTGAATGTCAGGTATAAGATGGTAATCAGCCAAGAGTGTTATCATTAGATAATTTTGTTGATTAAATTTATGGCTGTAACAGCATAACTATTGCCTCAACATATCATGAACATGGATCCTTGCTGTAAGTATTCTCTTTTCCAAAAAGTAGTGCGGTAGGCCTCTTCTGTCTAGTATTTCCCTCAGCATTCCCCCGTCTGCATTGTCAAAGGCTTTCACATAATCAGTAAATAGCAGATAAGTTTCTCTGTCACATTCTACATGTTCTACAATTATTTGTCTGAAGACAAACGTTTGTCTGAAAAAGACGGACTCTTTGTGGATCCAGTTTTCTCCTCTAACAACATATTTTCTAAAAGTAGTATGAGTCTTTTTTATCATCTTCAAGCAAAAAATGTCCCTGTAGTTCTGAAGCGACTTCTATATCTTGTCTTAAATATAGATTACCAACATACAGGGAAATCTTTAAATGCAACTATCTATGCTAGACTGTTCTAAAGAAATCTCTTCATCTCTGCATAACTTGAGGTCTAATTCTACAGTTCTGCCCCCCCCCCCCCCCGCCCCCTCCAATTGCCAAAATTCCTTTTCCTGCATGCCATGGAATGTATCCTATTAATTGATCTCATCTCTTAGCTAAACTGTGCCATGAAACTATTTTCTCCTTGCTCAGAGCATTATATTCACAACAGTTATTCGCTCTACTCATCTTTTCTTGACATTTGTCGATAACACCACATTTTAAAAGTTTCTATTCTCTTGTTGTCAGAACTGTCTGTTGCCCACATTTCACTTCCATACAAGGCTACAGTCTAGATAAATGCCTTCAGGGAAGACCTCCTAACACTTAAATTTATATTAGATGTTAACAAATTCCTCTTCTTTATAAACACTTTTCTTGCTACTACCATTCAGCATTTTAAGTTATCTGCACTTCAGACACTAAATTATTTAGCCAATAGTAATGTGTAGTATGCTGCTGTAACAGCAGTGGGTTGGGTTGTTTGGGGAAGGAGACCAGGCAGCGAGGTCATCGGTCTCATCGGATTAGGGACAGGCGGGGAAGGAAGTCGGCCATGCCCTTTCAAAGGAACCATCCCAACATTTACCTGGAACGATTTAGGGAAATCACAGAAAACCTAAATCAGGATGGTCGGATGCGTGATTGAACCATCATCCTCGCGAATGCGAGTCCAGTGAGCTAGCCACTGCGCCACCTCACTCGGTCAACAGTAGTGCGAGAGAGAAGTGCAGGGTGATAAAAATTCCATGACAGTAAAAAGAAATGTGATCACCATCACTTTCTCTACTGATGGAACAACTTCATTTTTTTGTGTGTGTTTTGCCAATTTCCATACTGTGCTGGCTTGTTTCCCTTCAGGATCCTAATGATGCAGCCATGACTCGTTGTTGGTGTAATCGATTCCAGAAATGCATGCAACGTATCAGTAAGGAGACAGCACTTCAGGCCTCGTTTTCATCACTCGCACAGCCTTTTGTTCGGGAGTCAACAGACGTGACACCCAATTGGCACAAACATGGTTCCTAAGGATACGATTGTGTGTAATCGTATATTCACTACCACACGAAATTCTCAGCACTTCACCTAGGATACATGATTTTATCCACCAGTCCTCATCAACAGTCAGAACAACTGTGTTGATGTTGGCTTGTCACAGCAGAAGATAAAACACCAGGGGCCCCCTTGCTTAACACAGGCAAGCTGGACTACTTTGAAGTTCTTGAACTACCTAACACTGTTGCATGAGATAGCACATATTCACTGTACATTTGCTGTAGCTTTTCATATGTTGCAGTGGTTGTATAGTTTAAACATACACAGAATTTTATTGATCCTCTCACATCACCTCCATTGTTTGGTAGACGAAATGCAGAGTCTGTCTACAAAATAGAACATTACTACCAGTATGAGAGTGCTACCGCCTATGGACATTATACATAAAAATCTGCTCTTTTCAAATGTTCATGGTACAGATAGGAAACTATCACAGAAGCTAAATGACAAAATCAGTCTCATCCTTTGTCGATCAGGCCTCGTACAAGAGAGAGTAATTCCAATGGAAAGTCAAGGTCGGAATATCAACAATTATGAAAAGGGAAGACCACTGCATGCCGTAAAGATGACATTCGAGTTTCAGATAGGCGCAACGAAAACACTGTTACACACTAAGCTTTTGGCCAAAGCTTTCTTCAGAAAAGAAAGAACACACACACATTTACAAAATCAGGTGCACTTCACACATACGTGGCCACTATCTCCAGCCAAACTGCCAGTCCGGCTTGAGCAGCCAAAGACAGCAGTCATGTGTGTATGAAGTGCACTTGCTTGTGTGTATTCTCCTTTCTTTTCTGAAGAAGCCTTTGGCCGATAGCTTAGCGTGTAAGAGATTTTTTTTGTCACACCTGTCTGCAACTTGACCGGCCATCTTTACGGAAAGGGTAATTCAGAAGAGTTTCTGCACGCAGACACAGGAGGCAGTTATATGGCCTTTCTCCCATGTCTCCTGTGTGGTTATTCAAAGGATGCTGGCTATATTGTGTCTTAGTATGAGCTCTATAGTGTCCTTGGACTTTGTGCTATCTGTAACTGGCTAGCACTACTAGGTACTGAATATAAATTCTTTAAGGTGGAACGAAAGATAATAATATATATTAACTTATGTGGGCCCATGTTATGAATGACTACTGTGATTGTACAAACCATTGACCACTCATAGCAGAATACATTTTCAGTAAATGTACTATACATAATAAGGGCATTTTTACAGAAAATTTCTTACACTGTAACACCATTTCTTTATCAACTCACTTAAAAATCAATGGCAACAATGTTTATTTTAGACAATTCCCTTACATTGTAGAATGGATGTTTAATAACAAGTTATAAATGATATAAGTTCAAAAATATTGTAGGGTAAGGCTGAGCAAATTATGGACATTTTCAAAACACATTATTTTGTGTCAGTCTGTGTGTTGGTACATCAAAGTCCAATTTGCAGCCATGGCTAATAGGTTCTTCCTCCGGAATTAAAAAAAAAAGGGGGAGGGTGGTAATTTTTTGTTTTGTTGAAAGGAAAGAAAGAAAAAAGGGTGAATAAAGGTGAAGGGAAGTGGTTCTATTTTTACTGGAATGAACTTATTGATGGACATCACAAAAATTTATTTTACCTATATTTTTTTTTTTTACTCATCGAAGAAGACAACACAACACATATAAAAGAAATCATCACACTAATATTATCCACAGAATGATCGTTTCACAAGACACTTTCTAGCTCGACTGACTCTTAAGACTGAACAAGACTCGACTGACTCTACTCTCTCTCTGCACCACAGCCTCTTCACGTCCCTCTGGACCAGAGATTTCAACTGTGATTATCACGCCGATTATTTAATTAATCGTACAGCCGCTGGGCGCGCGCTTGGCGCGTCATTTAAATGGGGTTAAACGCACACCGCGAGAGGCGTGGGCTAGCGGTGTCTTACAGGTATCGCCACACGCCCCCCTCTACTGGTGCGTAAGTTTTTCAAACTTCGCGGCAGTACCAGATTTGAGTTGACGAACAAGGTTGTGCAGTGTTTGCACCAGCATTATACAACATTTTCAAACATATGACAAGTACATACATATATAAAGAATTATAGCCTAAAGTACAAAGTTTAAGTAAATATACATAAATTGTGGCACATTACAAAATAGCCACTTTGAAATTGATCAATGGATGATTCATTTTTTTTAGAGAGATGCCTGCACCATTGGCAGTCCTGTTATTAAAACAATAGCTGCTACCCTGTATTCAGAGTTCTTATTGTGTCGACCAGTGAGCACTATGCTTTGCCTCAGTTCAGTGTGGTGCGTCGTGCGAAGCACAGTAAAAGTCACAGCACCACAACTTTGTTTACTTTACAGTTTGCACATCAGGACAATAGGTAATGAATTTGCTTACGACAAAAGAACACAAAAGGTCATACAATTTGGTTTTAAGTTGTCGATGACAACAAAGTTCATGTCAGTATTGTTGGTGTTTAAGAGTGGCTGTGCGTGCACGAGTGCAGTAATTTTGATAAAGTGGTCCATCCACCACGCGCCGCGGCACTGCGTACAGCCTCGCGCTAGGGTCCGCTGTTGAGGTATAATAGGCGGTGACACGTCTGGCGGCGCCACCCCTTACGACGGACGCGACAGTACTGGTAGCCGCATCCGAAGACCATACAACGCAGACTTCCAAGCACTTTCCAAGGTAGGGATCACTGTGATACGCATCATTGCACTTTATCGTAGAATTTGAGATTAAACTTATCACTTTGAACGGAAAACACTTTTCTATCATATTTTTACTCTTGACTGGTTGATTTCTCTTTATCAACACTATTTGATTTTTTTTTACACTGTTCAGAAGGGAGGTTCGACGTCCTGTTCCTTCTGAGAACACATTTTCACAGACACTTCACTTTTGAGCAAAATTACACTTTGCATCTTTTCTCCTTTTATATTAGGTGCACATAGTAAGACTGTTTTGTGTGTAGCCTTCACAAGAGGACATTTAAGTTTTGAATAGGCAAGTTCAAAATTACATAGAAAAAATGGACATGTACATATACATAAAATGATTACCTACTATAGACATGAAATTCAATATACATAATACAAATGAACTTCTTCGTAGCTAAGTTGCTACATAGCCATTGAAATACTTTGCTAGTCGTGACCTGTGAAACTCACCCAAAATTCATACTTATATAGAGAATACTAGTTGTTTACATCTTCAAAAACTTACAATTAGACATGTTTTGCTAGTCGTGTCCTGTGAAACTTTACAAAATTCAGATTTATATTGAGATTGCTAGTTGTTTACATTTACAAAATTTTACAATTAGACATGACATGACATATTTATGTACACTAAATTCAGGTTGTGCCATCTATTTCTTGCTGTGCATGTGCACTAACGGAGTACTATCTCCTTCTTTACAGAATATTGAAATCTATGGCATCTGCCATCAAGAATTCTGCAAATCTCGACGAGAGACCCTAAGTGCTGCAAATTATGAATGGACAAAATATACAAAAGAATAGTGCAAAAACCTCACTACCCCACTATCCATCGTCCAGCAGTGGGCAAGGAGGTGGGAGTAGGATCAAGATAGAAGGATTGGGTTATATTCATATTTACAAAATCTTCATCAATACAGTAGTGTTTTCACACATGTGTGCGACGAATAGTGTATCTGTTTGCGTAACGTATGCATCATAAACTTTGCCATTGCGCAAGTGTCACTGACTTTAAGCCAATTCATGTTGTATTCAGTTTCATCCTTTAAAGTTGATCCGAATTGCTGTTTAAGCAAAAAGAAATTCAATGATCATTGTCAATCACTTCCTGTAAATCAGTCAAAGATTTTTGCAAGAATCAATGTGAGTACCGTATATGGTTTAATTCACTCGTTGAATCAGTCATGTTTAGGTAAATACGCGCTTAATGACACGGTAGTTTATATTCCTGAAAAAAAAATTCGGTCAGTAAACGTACTAATAAATGACTATAGGATCCTTCCATAAGAGGTGTACTTTAGTGAGTATTACGTAGTAAAATAAATATATGAATTTCCTGTAGGTAAAGGAAAATGAATGCGCTTTAGTTTCCATAAAGACAAGAAAATCGCTGTGTTCACGAAGACAGCTGCGTCGTACTGCTTCACACACAAATCTTCAAAAACTTATCCACTTTGCTGAAAGAGAAAGAAAAATCTCATACAGTAAAGTATGTTTTCTTGTAATCGTGAATTGTACGTCGTACCGGTAGTCGTGTAGTTTTTGTTTCCTGGTCGAGAACATGAGCAGAGAGCGGGAGACTTCGTATCCTAGCAATTGTTTTATGAGAGTTGCATTTTCTTAACTCTGGTCCAGACAGAACGACATAAAATTGCGTAACTTATATACTATCCCACTTACACAAATACATATGTCCATGTCGTCACAGTATCAAGTAATGAGTGCTAGATTTCACCTAAATTACTTCACAGGATAAAAACATTTTTTTTTTTTAAATAGTGTTAATGTTAGTGAGTTCATAATTTCGTAACCATTAAACACGACCTTCGTAAATGTAGAATACGAATCTTACGAAGGCAGTCTGCATGCATGGTACTACACAATTAGCCTGTATAAAGAATGAGATTCTATAACGATAGCAATTTTTATTCGCTACGTAAGCAGATTATTTATTTCGCTGTGGCTGATAAACATTTTTCGTCCACAATGACCTAAGTACAAAATTTACGTTTGTTACGATGGAGAGCACACAAACTCTTTATGCCAAGCGTGAGATAATGGTTTTTTAAATAGGGCACATACCAAATAAGTTTTTCTTTCTCCTTTTTTATTGCCTACACGGCGAATCATTTCTCATTAACATCTATCAGTATTCATACACACGTATCGTTTTCATTCATACAGCTTCATATAATTAATATTCACCTTTCTTCTCATAGAACAGCTTCAATATAAATCGCAAATCATCAAATAATACTACGTGGTGGCATCATTGGCTCACACACAACGAAATCCTCATCATCATCATAAAAACTACCTTATAAACTAAAATTCACATTCATTCTTTCACACTCATTTCAGCACAATCATTCACTCATGCTGGCGTATAGTATAGCATTCTGGTGGCTCTCAAATTCATCACAGTTATTAACATAATAAAATCTTTTTTCTTGTACATAGTTCCCTGTTCTAGAAAATGCCTGTTTAAGGAGTAAGTTTGGTCGCTAACTTCGTTGTCCTTGGCTAGTAGTCAAATTATTCGTAGCATAGTAAATATAACGTAGATTAAATAGTTCTTGGATTGCATGTAATGTTTAACGTAGATTTGCTATAGTTTAATGCGTTATGATTCTTTGCATTGACTAACAATTAACACTAACATTTTAGCTGTAACTAGCACATCCTTTCTCTTTCTCTTACTTTACATACTGCTTTAAGTGGTGGTGGGCGTAAAGTCCTTTAACTTTCTGTGTTGTAGGGTATGCTAATAAATAACATCCAGGGTGAGGAATATCGACGATCCGGTATGGACCTGAGTAAACTAATTGCCATTTCTTAAGCAAACGTTTTAGCCTCGTAGATTTGGGATGGGTTGTGAGCAATACCAAATCATCAATTTCGAACACACGTGTCGGTCTGACCCGTTTATCAAATTTTTTCTTCCGGAGCTCCGCAGTGTGTGCCAGGGTAATGGCAGCTTGCCTTACCTTTTCCTGCAAAGAAATATCGTTCGAAGACAACTTAGGCAGGGGACTTGACCATGAGTTTTTTTCTGGTTCGTCTGATAATAATTCGGCAGGTGAGAATCCGGTTGAACTATGTGGCAAATTGTTCACAATGTACTCGAACGGAGCGAGGTATTCTATCCATTTGGAATGTTTTGTAGAAGAATGGATGCGCATAAATTGATTAAATTCTTTAAAAATTCGCTCAACGGGGTTACCCTGTGGGTGAAATCGGGAAGTAAGAACATGTTTAATATCGGAATCTTGCAGAAATGATTTCCACTTTGCACTCGTAAAGTACGATGCATTGTCCGTTAGGACAGCGACAGGTTTTCCGACGCGGGCTAGGTAGTCGGCCGAAAAGCGTCGAATGATAGCCGCAACAGTGGCTGTGCGCAAGGCGTACAATTTCACATACTTAGTAAAAACGTCCAATATAGCCAAAATGTATTTAGCACCACCGCGGGATTGTGGATAGGGTCCGCCAATGTCTACGGAAATCAAATCAAGCGGTTGCTTTTGAAAAATGGGATGCAATTCAATTGATGCATGTTTGTTCAAATATTTTGCCTTCTGGCAAATGATACATTTGCGAATGACCTGCAGGACTCTACGTCGCATGTTAGGAAAATAGCAGAAGCGTAGGATCTTGGCGGCACATTTATTAATGCCATAATGTCCCCAGGTTTTGTGGGTGAACAAAATGAAGTCGTCAACATAAGCTTCCGGTAAACATACCAACCAACGCTCTGACACGAGATGGGAACGATGAAACAGTACACCATTGTTGATCTTGTAGTAATTTTGAAGATTAGAATTTGAATTCTGACATAATTTTGTTTTTACTATAGACCACCTAGGATCGGCATCTTGTAGCTGTGCAAAATCCCTGCATTCGGTGATAGTAGCGGTTGTAGGATTCGTCATACATTAACATGACCTGAAAGTCGGAAGTTTGCTCATGCAAATCTGAAAGATTTTTCGCATCGTGCGGAAGACGAGAAAGAGCGTCCGCAACAATATTGGTTTCGCCGGAGATGTAAATAATTTCGAAATCGTATTCTTGTAACGACAAACACCAACGAGTGAGCCGGGAATGAAGTAATTTGTAAGACAGTAAAAATGATAAAGCTTGGTGGTCTGTATAGATGCGTGTATGTTTTCCCCAGAGAAAATATTGAAATTTTCGCATAGACCAAATAATTGCAAGGGTCTCGCGTTCCGTAACTGAATACGATCTCTCGCATTCAGTTAAGGTGCGACTGGCAAAACTGATAGGTTTTACTATTGTTCGATCATGTTCAACAGACAGTTGAAACAAAAAGGCCCCAAGTCCATAAGATGACGCATCGGTCGATAGGCAGAAGTCTTTTGACATGTCCGGATGACAGAGGAGTGGTGCGTGGATTAATGATTGTTTAATTTTTTCAAAATCGGCTTGACATTCTGTAGTCCATCGCCAAAGGGAATTTTTCTTTAGAAGATTTAGAAGATGTGGGCTGTTAAGAGCTTGCTGTGTCACGAACTTTCTGAAAAATGACGAAAGACCCAAAAATGCTTTAAGTTGTTTTTTGGTTCGGGGTGCAGGAAAGTTGCGAATTGCTTCAGTCTTTTTAGAGTCCGGCCTGATGCCTTCCGGCGTGATGATGTGGCCAAGGAACTTAATCTGTTGTCGGGCGAACCTTGATGTTTCCAAATTGATTGTCACGCCTGCATCGGCGAATTTAATCAAAATTTGTCTTAGAAGATCGACATGTTCTTCCCAGGTGGCAGTCGCCACAACTAAATCATCCACATAGGGAGTGATTTGTGAAAGTAAATCTGGCCCGAGGACGTCGTCAAGCGCCTCGATAAAGATTCCTGCACTTATTCGTAACCCGAATGGCAAAACACGGAATTGGTATGATCGTCCTTCGCACAAAAATGCGGTATATTTACGTGATTCAGGATGTAGAAGAACCTGGTAGTAGGACGATCGTAGGTCGATATTAGTCAGAAATTTGGCGTTGTGAAATTTCAGGAGTTGTTCGTCCGGATTTACAGGGCGAGTATTTACCGGTATAATAATTTTGTTGATTTCGCGTGCATCGAGAACAAGACGCACGCTTCCATCGGGTTTCGAAACTGACAACAAAGGGTTGCAATACGGCGAGTGCGAATTTTCTATGATTTTCCAACGTAGCATTCTGTTAATTTCCTGCATAACCGCTGGTTTTTTAGACCACGGTATATTGTAGTGTGTACGACAAAATGTTAGGTGGGGTTTGACATCCATCTTGTACACATACCCACGTATGATACCAGGTTTATCTTGAAAGACTACTGAAAATTGTTGAAGAAGGTGAAACAGATTCTGTTTTTGCAAATCAGTTAGATGGTAGGCTTCGGCACACTTTTCCCACAGAGTTTTACTATCAGCATTGTAAGAAGAATTGCAATTGTTTGTCATAGAAAAATTAGTGATGGGCACAGATTGTACTTTCAAGTGACGTACGTCCCGATAAGAATTGTTGTTATTAATTGTTTTAGATAAAGGTATCAAAATTCTTTGCTTTTCAACCGTCAATTGACAGATACCATTCCCTAAGTCAATCACTGCTCGATACTGATTTAAGAAATCGATGCCGAAAAGACATGGAACTGTTAAATTATCCACAACAAGGAAATGATAACGAACATGCACGTTGGAAACAACAAAAGTTAGAAGAGCTTGTAATTTGACATTTTTTGATTTGTTTCCAGTGGCACCGATGATTCGGCAGTTCTGCACTGGAAACGTCGGAAGTTTAGAACCTTTATCTAGATCCAAGTACAGGGAACTAGAAATCACGCTTGCTGACGCTCCAGTGTCGAATAACACTTCTACAATGGATTTCTCTAACGATAAAACAGCGGTTGCCTGAACCGTTACCTTTACTTTGTCGTTATTACTAGACTTATTATTCTCGGCAAGAAGGTCATGTTCCATAGTGTGTCCGTCTTGGAATCTCAAAAAACAATTTGCAAGATTATTTGCGCCCGTGCTCACGTTCTCGACCGGGGGTTGGGCGCTTACGCCGGTCTGCTCATGTTTTCCGCCGCGTTATTAGGCGACGCATTTTGGTCATCACTTACCTCAATAATATTTATCCTTTGTTCATGGACATGTTTGGTATTCGGTGGAGTTTGATTACCGCAGTCCTGATTATTAGCATTGTTTGTTGGTTGGTACAAAGTGTCGTGCATTCGGAAACATATAATTGTAGTTGTGTGGTGTATAGTTCGGGTTTCCCCACTGCGGGGGTGGATAACTGACTCTAGAATTTTGACAATTTGAATTATTCTGCTGATATGGCGAATTTCTCTCAAAATAACCAGGGTTGTACCTTCCATCCTGACGTCTGTTTTGATTGTTGTTGTTTCGGTTACGGTTGTTGTTGCCTCTGGAGTACTGATTGTTGTTGAAACTACCATTGCGTCTGTTGCCATTACTATTACTTTTTCGGTAAAATTGACCATTACCAAAACTGTTGGAATTTTGGAATCGGGGATCGCAAGATTGCTGCGAATATTGTGTGAAGTTGGGCTGTTGTGATTTTTGCCCCTGATTTTGAGGAAGCGGGTTTGCATTCCACATGTTACCGCTGTTGTTATTTTGATTGAAATTATGGCAATTGTTTTGGCGAGAGTTGGAATAAGCATTATAAATATGTGGAGTGTTCCCTGAATCTCCTCTAAACACAAGGTCTACTTCATTCAAATAATCTAGAAATTTCTTGATGTTAGTTTCCGGAACACCAATTAATTGTGTCCGGTAATGCAGGGGTAAATGACTTTTTAAGGTGTTAATCACATCGGCAAGATCGGCCGGTTTTGACCAATAAAGTGTTTTGTCCAGGTATCTTTCAGAATATTGACGCAAAGTTCTTTACGAGGGTTGTATGGTTCGGGATTGTGAACTTCACGTCGAAGTTGTTTTTGCTCATGTTCTGACCAGAATTCCTGCAGAAAAGCCTCTTCAAATTGCTTGAAAGTTAAATTTTGCCTTTCTATTTCAGCTCCCCATCTGGATGCTCCCCCCTCAACAGATTACTTACAAAAAAAATCTTTTCCGCATCTGACCAGTTGTGCGGAAACATTCCGTCAAAAGACCTAATAAAAACAATCGGGTGCACCGCTTGGGTATCATCGGAACTGAACGTTGGAAAATAGGCATGTTTAATCATGTTACCGTCAACAATACCGGCAGGCACTATAGGGCCTGAACTATTGTTCCCTGGTGAAACTTCATGGCACAAGGGTGGTTGAGAATTACTGTTTTGTGCGATCACTGAGAGCGGCTCTGTTTGATGTTTTTCGCTCGCAAGTGATTCGCTATTAGACTGTGGAACAAACTGCACAGTGAAATTAGGCGGTGAACTCATTGTGAGTGGGGTTGTAGGCGGAACAGTAACTACATTAGAATCGGGAGTTAATAACTGAGAAATTTGGTTTTTTAAAGTGTTGTTCTCGGTTTGCACCTGCGACATGGCCTGGTGTAAAATCTCTTTTGTAGCGGTTTCTACCCTTTGCTCAATATGCTTGTTGCAAATACCACATTCGTGCACTAATTTTTCTGCAATGTTTGCGTTACACTCTAAAGAAAGCGATTCTGTTTTTTCCTCCAAATGGGAAATTTTTTCTTTCATTTCTAATTGTTGTAAGCATACTACGCTAACTTGTTGAGTAATACCTTCGATATCCATCGAAATTTTATTTTGTGAGGTGGTTTGATTTTGCACGAAATTCTGAACTAGATCATTGACCTGAGCCTGAGCGTTCGTGACCTGATCCAACTTGGTTTTACATGACTGCATTTCGGAATTTGTCACTGTTTGATATTTAACAAAGGAATTTTCGTGAGTGTTTACACGACATGACAATTCGTTGAAACTTTCGGTCAATTGTGTCGTTTTTGAATTAAGTTCTGAGATTTGGTTAGCCTGTTTTTCCAGAGTAGATGTTACCTCAGAAGACAATTGATCGATTTTGCTGTTTAATTCTTTTGTACTCTGCTCCTGTTTATCAAATCTAGTGTCTAGTTTATCAAACCTTTCATTAAGGATGCTATCCATACTTCGCGTAAGAAGTTGTATTAAAATTCCGTACTGATTCGGATCAATGTTTGGATCATTGTTCCTTTCACTAGAGTTGTGCAAATTAGGATCGGAGTGGGAAATCCCTCGTTGGACACGTCTACTATCGTTTTCCATAGGGTCAGGATTATTGGGTGTGTCACCTGATGAATTACTTTCGTTACTTAGTATTATTTGATGTGATACACCTGCAGTAAATTCCATAGATTCTGGGCTGGAAAAGCCTAGGAAAGGGGATGCTGATGATACAGTAGCATCACCGTTATCAGTTTGCTGTTGCTGTTGTTCCATTTTTGCCAATAATTAACAAACGTGAAATATACAAATAGTACACCCAGAATGGCGATGGCTTGCAAAATACAAAAGATAAATAAAATTTAAATAGTTAGACGGTAATAACTATTACTTGATAGAATTTCCAAAAATGTCTGAATTATTATTGTGGTTGTAACCGTATTCGCGTAGCTAATCTGAAAGTGGTGACATGACGTAACAAACAGGATTGACTCATAACAATGACTTCTGCATATCTTACTGTTGAATTTCAATGTTACAATAATAGAATTTCTATTGACAAAGGGTATGATTCTTGTTTAGGGAAAGGCATGGGAAATGGGAATAAAAGTTAGCATAGGCGGGAGGCGCACGCTGGACAATGGCATAGCAGAACAAATGCTTTTGCACTACTCACCGCGCTGCGTTGAAGCTTGCAGAAATCTTGTTAATCTTGAAACAACGTTAGCTCTCGTTTTCATATTGGGCATGAAAGAGAAAATTACAGTTTTTTAGCCAATGTACAAGACAATAAATATTACTACACGTATGATTTTACTTTAATTTGCCCTTGTTAAGTTCATTCCAGTAAAATCCGAAGATTGGCGTCCTGTAAACGGTCGCCAGTGTGATGTCAGGAATTTAAAAAAAAAAAAAAGGGGGGGGGGTGAATAAAGGTGAGAGGGAAGTGGTTCTATTTTTACTGGAATGAACTTATTGATGGACATCACAAAAATTTATTTTACCTATATTTTTTTTTTTTACTCATCGAAGAAGACAACACAACACATATAAAAGAAATCATCACACTAATATTATCCACAGAATGATCGTTTCACAAGACACTTTCTAGCTCGACTGACTCTTAAGACTGAACAAGACTCGACTGACTCTACTCTCTCTCTGCACCACAGCCTCTTCACGTCCCTCTGGACCAGAGATTTCAACTGTGATTATCACGCCGATTATTTAATTAATCGTACAGCCGCTGGGCGCGCGCTTGGCGCGTCATTTAAATGGGGTTAAACGCACACCGCGAGAGGCGTGGGCTAGCGGTGTCTTACAGGTATCGCCACAGCAAATTATGGACATTTTCAAAACACATTATTTTGTGTCAGTCTGTTTGTTGGTACATCAAAGTCCAATTTGCAGCCATGGCTAATAGGTTCTTCCCAGATTAATCTGGAATCATTGTGAAAGCCTAACAGTTTTACTGAGGAGGAGGAGATCAGTGTTTGATGTCCTGTGAACAGTGAGGTCATTAGAGACGGAGTACATGCTCGGATCAGGGAAGGAAATCTGCTGTGCCCTTTCAAATGGGCTATCCTGGGATTTGTCTGAAGCAATTTAAGGAGATCACAGAAAACCTAAATCAGAGCACCCAGATGTGGGTTTGAACTGTCGTCCTTCCAAATGTGAGTCCAGAGTGCTGACCACTGCGCCACCTCGCTCATTAACAGTTTAACCGATTTACTTTCTACACCTTTAGTGAATCCCAGAATCAGCACCTGCACTTCATCAGCATGACAAAGCAGTTCTAACAAATTATGAAACAGAATACCTGGCCTGTGTTTATCTTCTGTAGGTGACACATTTAGTATTGCTGATTGACATATGCACATCGTCTAATCAAAAGTATCTGGACAACCTAGTAATTGGCATTGTTGCCCCTATGCATGATGGTTTCCAGTGATCTCCAGCTTCCATCAGACTGCCTCGTAGTATATCATGATTCATCATTTGTTAATAGTCATTCTGCTCAGTGGCTTCACTCTTTACACCACCTCGAGTGTCTCTTAGCACTATCAAAATATGAGGAGCTGCTTTACCACTGCACCCCATTCTTTTTAAGACCCTAAGCATAGTCACTGCACTAGCTGGACTGCTGGGAGCATTTGGGAACTCAAGTGATTCTTTCCTCAGATTTCGTGACAGTTTTTTAACAACCCCTCTCCACATTGTCCGATGGTCCCTGCCTGTTAGTATATCAGTCTCTGCCTGCATGAACATAGCTTAAGTGTCACGATTGCCAGTTTCTTGATAGACTAGGATCTGGACTTAAATTATGTTTACCCTCATGTAGCCCGTTTTACTCTACAGGTCTGTGCTGTTAACTCATTGTGGCCACTTTTGGATTTACCACACGTTATGCTGCAAACTCTGAAATATTAACCATGAGCCAAACAATGAAGTGTTGTACAAAAGACTGAACGCATAAATTTTAATACATATATCTAAAAACAAAGTTGGTAAATAAAATAGAAAGAAACTTCCACATGGGAAAAATATATTAAAAACAAAGATTCTAAGACTTACCAAGCGGGAAAGCACCGGCAGACAGGCACAATGAACAAAACACACAAACACACGCACAGAATTACTAGCCTTCGCAACCGATGGTTGCTTCTTCAGGAAGGAGAGGGAAAGACGAAAGGATGTGGGTTTTAAGGGAGAGGGTAAGGAGTCATTCCAATCCCGGGAGCGGAAAGACTTCCCTTAGGGGAAAAAAAGGACAGGTGTACACGCGCGCGCTCGCGCGCGCGCGCACACACACACACACACACACACACACACACACACACACATCCATATCCATCCGCACATACACAGACACAAGCCTAGAGGGTGATTTTGAGGAAGAGGAGGTCACACATCCATATCCATCCGCACATACACAGACACAAGCCTAGAGGGTGATTTTGAGGAAGAGGAGGTGGGTCCCGCTGTGATGGAGGACGGAACTGTTGCAGGCAGGGTTCAATTTGGATAGTGTCCTGGGGAGTTGGATCATTAGGAGTGGGATCAGGATTATTTTTCTTCGTGACAAAGTGATATTTCCAGCAGAGACTACGAGTGTAGGACAGTAAATCTTCGACAAGGGCAGTTTGGTTGAACCTGGGAGTGGGGCTGAAGGTGAGGCCTTTGGATAGGACAGAGGTTTCGGATTGGGAGAGGGGTTTGGAGGAAAGGTTAACTACTGAATTGGGGTGTTGTGGTTCCAGATAGTGTTGACTAGAATTTTGAGGTGTTGGGGGGAGTGGAGCTGGAAGTGGGAGATTGAGTAGATGGGAGAGACTGGGTCTGTGTGCAATGAGAGGAGGTTGAGGTTTGGTGGAAAGGTTGTGGAGGGTGAGTGAGTTGCCTTTCCGGAGGTGGGAAACTAGGAGATTGGATAGTTTTTTGAGGTGGAGGGTGGCATGTTGTTCTAATTTGCGGTTGGCCTGTAGGAGGATGCTATGTACAGCCGGTGTGGATGTGGGAGAGGAAAGATTGAGGACTTTGATTTGGGATAGGAGTTGACGGGTGTGTTCATTGGCCGAGTCGATGTATAGGTGAAGGATTAGGCGGGTGAGGGCTATGGATTGTGCTGTTTGGAACTGGTATAAGGACTGATGGAAAGAAGGATTGCAGCCAGAGATGGGAACTTTAAGTGTGAGGCCTTTGGGAGTAATGCCAAATGTCAGACAAGCCTGAGTAAATAAAATATGGGAGCGTAATCTGGCTAGGGTGAAGGCATGATTGCGGAGGGAATGTAAATAAAATTTAATGGAGTCGTTGTAGGGATGTTGTGAGGTTGACATGGTATTAAGGTGGAAAGGGTAATATGAGGTTAAAGTGAAAGTAAATAGAAATTTATATAGGGAGAGATAAAGGTGTGAAAAAAGTCGAAAAAGTGTTGGTTTGAGATGAGCTATGTTGATCCTGTGCTGAACTTAGGTTGGTGAACAACAATGGGTGCAAAGGTTGGGTAGTTATGTTGTCTCCAGATCACGTTAAAGGGTGGGGAAATTCAAGAAAATTTCGAAAAAAATTTTTCGAAAAAAGTTCCGAAAAAATTTTTCGAATAAAATCTCGAAAAATGTGTATGTAAATGTATTCAAAAGGACTGGTTATGTACTGGCAGGTTATGAGAATGAGGCTAACAATTGTTTGATGAAGAAATAATAACGTGTAAACCTGTGGGAAGCTGCTAAGAAATGATCGGTTATGTGGGAAAAATGGGAATGGAAATAAAACGAAAGTTGTTGGAAATAACTGAGATGGTTGTGTAATGGGTGAAAGGAACTGAAGCTGTGAAATAGTATTCACGAATTTACACGAAATGTTTGTAAACTTGGAACAATGGATTTTATAGCTGCGGTTATGTTGAAAGCGTTGAAAATTTTAGGTTATGGTCTGGAAGTAAATTACGTATTATTGAGTATAATTAGGCAGGATAAAATGTATGGTAGATTACGGAAAAAGGGAAGATGAATACAAAGTGAAACTACTTGTACAAACGAAAAGAGAAAGTAAGACGATAGAGAAGATTTCGAAATGCAACAGAGACAATAACAAACGTAATTGTTGGGTTCAAATTAATGATGAGGTAAATAAAATAGAAAGAAACTTCCACATGGGAAAAATATATTAAAAACAAAGATTCTAAGACTTACCAAGCGGGAAAGCGCCGGCAGACAGGCACAATGAACAAAACACACAAACACACACACAGAATTACTAGCCTAAGGGAAGTCTTTCCGCTCCCGGGATTGGAATGACTCCTTACCCTCTCCCTTAAAACCCACATCCTTTCGTCTTTCACTCTCCTTCCCTCTTTCCTGAAGAAGCAACCGTTGGTTGCGAAAGCTTGAATTTTGTGTGTATGTTTGTGTATCTATCGACCTGCCAGCGCTTTTGTTTGATAAGTCACGTCAACTTTGTTTTTAGATATAGTTTTCCCACATGGAATGTTTCCCTCTATTATAAATTTTAATACAGCAGAAATGTTACGAGGTGGATAATCTTTAAATAAAAGGCAAGAAAACATTCTGTGCTGATCCTAGACAAAATTTCATAACAAAAGTTTGCTATTTAGCACTAGAGCTAATTCACATCTACATCCACACAACTACTGTATAATTCACATTTACGAGCCCGGCAGGGGGTTCTTCGAAGAACCTCCATGATATTCCTCTACCGTTCCACTCTTTACGAGCATGTGGCAAAAATTAATACTTACAGCTTCCTCCAATTTCTCTTATTTTATTGCGATGATCATTTCTCTCTATGTAGGCTGGGGAAAATAACATTTTTGCATTCAAAGGAGAAAGTTGGTGATTCAAATCTCGTGAAAAGATCCTTCCGCAGTAAAAATCAACTTTCTTTTAATGCCTGCCACTCCGAATCGCTTATCATATCTGTCACACTCTCCCCGCATATTCGACATCACCACCATTATCACACAAGAGTAAAATGAAATGCACTAATTAAAAATCCAAACAAATTAATCAGCTGTTTTTAAACAGTGTGCCAAATGTCTGGTGTATGGTGGAATTTTGCATATACTCAAAATCGAGAACGGACTGTGGAGACAAGAGACCCTTTAACATTTTCGATCAAGTATTAACTGATTTTTTTTAATTAGTTTTTTGCACGGTGAGTATCTGAAATCTCTGGAATATATAACAAAGCTCCAGTACAATGGTGCACATTTGTCACAAAATCAAGAATCTTCCTCAAGGCATATCTCGCGTTTTCTCTACAAAAAGCTGTGGTAGATGTGGAAATTATCTTGATCTTCAACTAACGAATGAGTTGATACCAACTGTAAACACCGTCATAGTTCAATACAATAGATTACAGATGGCGTGTTCCACAGTCGTGCAATGTCCGCGAGGCCTTATTACACTATCAAAAATGTCTGACAAATCTTTTAAAACAGCCAGGACCATACTAACTTTATAAAAGATGTAATAAAAGTACTCCAACACACTGTCTGGTATTTTATACATATTTCATTGAAAATCTTTTACAAAGTTATTTTACAGTGTATTGTGTGTGTAAAGCAGATCTCAACCTCAATTCAAAATATCAAGGTTCAGATGTGTGATGCCAATTTCTCGGTCTCATTGCACACTTTTTATCTTTCTTATTCCATTCCATTAAAACATTTTCAGTTGTGCCCGCAACCAAGAGCGCACTGCTTCATCGCTTTCAGACTTGTCCTCTGAGAGAAGCCTTCAGGGGTCCAGTCACACAGTAATCTGAAGGAGTGAGATCAGGGCAGTATGGGGGATGCAGTATAACCTGAAATCTCAATCTCCAAATGACAGCAAGAGCTGTAGTGGCAAGGTCTGGGCATGTGTTGTGAAAGAAAATAACACCTCCAGATAGAAGTCCTCTGCAGCAGCACTGTATTGCTGGCCTTAGCTTGTTCTCGAAGATGGTGCTATAATTGGCACTGTTCACTGTTTTACCTCATTGCCGACTGTGCTCCAAAATTGGCCCACTCGTATCCCAAAAGAGGGTGAAAAGGACTTTACTGGCAGAGGGCTGAGATGAATTTATTTTTGGCTGGAGAATATGTGTGTTGCCATTCTGAAGATTGCCTTTTGCTTCCTGGTTCATAGTTATGCACCCAGATTGCACCTCTTGTAACGATACAAGTCAGATAGTCATGTCCTTCAGTGTACTATCGTACCAGAAAAGACGTGGTGCCTAAACATGTATCGTCTTGGATTCATCAATGAGCATCCTAGGCACCCATCGTGCACACAAGAAACTGTACTTGAGAACCTCACTAATAATAATATGGAGTGAATCCGACACACACTCAGTTCCCTGGCTAAAGCGTGTACAGAAACACACAAGTTCTCATTAATCATGTTGTCAGTGTCACACATTCCTATCAGTAACAGCCGTGCTGGGACGACCAGAGCATTACTCATCTGTGACTGCCGTACGTCCATATCTATCCACTTGTACACCCTTCTCTCCCTAATGCAGCTATCTCCATGCCTGTCCAACACTCTCCTATGGATTCGTCAAGGTTTTACAACCTCCAGCCACAAATATCAAATTACTGTTTGCTGCTGTTCTATGGTACACACAGCCAGGTTCAAAGCCATTCTGTTTCAGCAGTCTTTCCTATTCCGCCTGTCATGCCATATGTCAGCATATGCTGGAACCTTCTCAAAGCGTGTACCTCCACTGACCAGGAATTTCAAATTCCTGAAGTGTTGATTTGCATTTAATACTGATAACTTGCTGTTACTTTTTGAATTGCCCTCGTTAAATCACTACATGAGTGATCACTCTTCATATCGACCACCTACGCAATTTTCTTCAAGCTGCATTGTACCATGTTACGTGCAGGTATTCCAATTCACGACAATACACAGCACTGCAATTCATGCACAATCTTAGCACTAATCAAACACTTGAAGCGTGTGTTCTATATGTTCCATACTCACTGTACCTCAAAACTCTCAACCGTTTGGAGCTCTTAGAAGCAACAAGGAAGTTTTGGAGAGAGGGGAAGAAGTACACCACATGGTAGGTAGGTGCTTGTGCAGAAATCCCTACAAACAGTTTTCAAATTTTATGCAATTTAAGCCACGCAGTGCTGACAGCTTCATACTGAACTTTGTCTAAAAGTGGTTTAGTTTTGTACCACCTGTTTCATTTTCTTAAAAACTATATTTACAGTTTTCATTTCACTCAGCCTCACAATTTTTTAAACAAAATACTCTTCTGGACACTACAATTGCAACATCATGAAGGTAACATGCAGCAAATGTCATTACCATGAAGTGTACTACAGTCTATTTAAAATTACTTAATAGTTGACATCTGTCACTTTGCGTTGCAGTGTTTCCACACTGGTGACACACATGGCAGTTCACTTCAGAAGTGTTTAAATGCTGTTCACGTAAAGTGGAGCGATGTTGGATGCTGCAGCCATCAGGTATGGCAGGAACGTGTTCTGTCCACAGCTAATGTTAAATGACCAATGACTGAAATGTATCAGACTACACGTTTTGTAACACTGGCTTTACACTTTTTCCCCTAACCTAACCACAACCTCTTGATGTGCAATATATCCGAGAAAACAGCAGCCAATAACCTGCAGTGGAACTACTTATCATTCTCACTTTGTTCATGGCATTTAAAGCTGCCCTGTATGAGCAACCTCAAGACAGTGAAAATACTGTTTTGAGGGGGGGAAAAAATGATAGGAAGAAAAATATTGGAAAGCGCAAATAAAAAGTAAATACGATGACGAAAATGACGCAGCAGAAGATTAAATAAAAATACATTGAAACCAACTGATTAAAAATAATGAGTGTCATTGTGCTAAAAATTTAAAAATAAAAAAATTATCACTATAGTATTCAAACCCACAATCCTTGCATTTCAAACTAACTATACCACTTTTTTTCCATTTGCTTTCCCAAATTCCTTAGTAGTACTAAAAAAACCATGAATTACAATGTTATACCATGCTACACAAGTTGTTTCAGTTAGATAGATAGATTTATTAATCTGTAGAACCAGTTGCAATGATCATTTGCTGCCTTAAAAAGTTCGGTTTCAGGCCACATCGTATGAAATTTACCTACTGTAAACCCATCTCTATGAGGATGATAAACAGGTGAAGCTGAGTCGCGTCTCATGCGAAAGAATCCAGTAGTAGTGGCGTGTATGAAATGTGTTATTTCCATGTGTGTGTGGTTTTGGATGTGTTTACTGTGTGTGATGAAATGTGAAATAAAAGGGCCAGACCCTGGAATCAGGATCCAGACACGACAATGAAAAATGTTGGGCAAGGAATTGGATGGGAACTGACCGTTTGGGAACAGTGAATAGCCGGTCACAAGTCGAGCCCCCGGATTGGAGGAAGACACATTCAATATGCGAAGTATGGCAAATGCTGAGATGGTTCCTTTGAATGGGCATGGGCTGCTTCCTTCCCCATCCTTCCCTAATCTGATGGGACCGCTGACTCCCTGTTTGGTCCCCTACCTCGAATCAACCACCCACCCAACCACATGAAGTCTCAACTGTCAAGTAATTGTAATCAGACTATAGATACTCAGATATGCGGATAATAGTATTTCAGTACAACCACAAAAAGTAGGTAGGAGGAAAGCAATCGACATTCGGTGTATGAGGGCAAGTTCCCTGGTAATGATCACATTTAAACGTTGGTTGGTTGAGAGTTCATGTTTGCCTCGTGTAACAAGGATAAATGTCTACACATGTCACAATTAAGACAGCAGCAGGATTGATTCTGCAGTTCATCATTTGACAATACTGCTGCTCGCATTACTCAGTACCTCACGACTAGGAAGGGTTAACTGAATTACTGGTTTCAGTGACTATCGTTGCAACTTCCCTCACCTCAGTTCTGTGTACGGCAACATGATGGATGCCTCTATGTATAGGGCCTATGAGCACAAACATTGCCATATTGCAATGTCATCGTCATATGGGTCCAGAATGTATTAATGATATGTGGAGCAATAGGGTGCAAAGCACAATCACAACTGGCAAATTAGGCAGCATCTGTTTACATTCTGTTGTGTCAGTGTCAGTGACTGTGGCTATCTCCGAACTCTGGTACTATCCTTAATTGAGATAAAGCAGGACTGCACATTGTGCTTTGTACTCATAACTAGATCAATACAGAGAGATTACAACTGTAGGCCTGGTCGGCACATTCTCTAGATGTCTCACCCACTGACAACATGTGGTCACATGGTGACTAAAAACTTGCACACAACCAATGGCAAGCCACCACTACTGATAAATTCCGATATGAGCTGAAGCAGCATTGAATGATGTACCCAGATCTGTCAACCAAGCTCAGTTTGATTGGATGCCCAACTGGGTTAGTGTCATTTTTGCTGCCAAAACGGGGTAGCTTTGTGTACTCAAATTCACACCCTGTAAACCTTCATATCACCTAAGAATTTAATGACATATTTTTCCTAAGACACAGAACATGTACAATAAGTAAAATTTCATTATTTGCTGTCATTCCTGGTATTGCTGTCTCAATGCCTAGTAGTGTACGATAGCTACTATACTTTGAAGCACAGGTATCCTCCACCTTACCATTATTCTTTATTCACTAGAACATTCCTACCTAGTCCTTACCTGGCAGATGTCACAATCCTTTGTGCAAGTAAGTTCTTCAGTACCTGCCAGTCTGTGTGTTCAGCTCCTTTGCTAATCACTGTGTCACCGACCAGATGTAAAAATCTAAGTCTTCTTTTCTTTGATGAAACAACATTTGTAGCAATGACACCTTTGTCGTTGAAACGTCATTTTTAATTTTGTACTTTCATCAGACACCAATACGTAGTTATTAAAAATATGCTCCACTTTTATTAATATTTGTTTCTCCAACTATAAGCTGGATATGAATAATCAATATGCAGCTGAAAACAGGAAGTGTTTAAGCTTACAAACACAGGTTATAAATGTTCACTGTGTCTCCCTTCCGCTGCACAGCAATCATGTGGCCCATGCTTCACTCACTGCAGACACATTCTGGAAAGTTTAAACCTATGGCTTATTCTTTTCCTATTGGTGGTTCAATCCTGAATTAGAGATAAAATACCCTCTGCACTGAAACAGCAGACTCACTTCTTCCGAACTTGTGAACACAGATAATTTTATGCCACATGGCAGCCATCTAATCCTCAACTGCCTGTTGACTTCCTGTTTGTAAAGACTGTCACAGACACTGTCTCCAAAGAACTCAGAACACAATACAGTGTTAAACCAACAAGAAAGGTGCATGAATATCTGAACACTGCAGAAGAACTAATCTGCCACTTGCTGCAGCAGCTATATATAAAATACCTTGCAATTTGCAGCAATGTGCACATAGGAACTACAAAATGAAGCATTAACCTCCACCTAAGGGAACACGAGCAATTGTCGCCTGAGCAAGACAGATAAATCAGCACTAGGACCAGGAAACCATCACATTAATTACCCTAAAACTGTGGTTTTACCAAGATGATATAATTACACCACCATGTACACAGAGGCCGTAGAAATTCAACACAAAAAGAGGAGGGTAGGAATTAAGACTATTTGTAGGGCTTACAGCTAAATAAAACAGAGAACCAACTCTTCCCTGCTACAAGCTCCACAATATGTATAGCAGGAATTACTATCTTACTCAG
Source organism: Schistocerca gregaria (assembly GCF_023897955.1). Classification (NCBI taxonomy): domain Eukaryota; kingdom Metazoa; phylum Arthropoda; class Insecta; order Orthoptera; family Acrididae; genus Schistocerca; species Schistocerca gregaria. The sequence goes on along the minus strand of NC_064928.1, from coordinate 195,798,825 downwards.
GGGTCTGATGACATCACAAAATGACCATTTTGTGGATAAATATAAACAGAGCAGTTGCCCGCGAAAGGAAAAGGTCTCGAGTTAAGAGTCCCAGTCTGGGACACACTTTTAATCTGCCAGGAAGTTTCATATCAGCACACACTCCACGGCACAGTGAAAATTTCAGTCTGTAAATATAAACAGTTCAACTTGCTGAACTTGTGTAAGTCTGTAGCAGCTTTCCGAGACATTAAAGGCTAAGATAATGTCTCCAGCAGTGGAAGATGAAACATGAGGCAGAGAATTATGCCATGAACCACAGTCTTCTGCTCATAAAAAATATCAGGAATAATAATACAAACACCAGTTGTGAAAGCCTACATTCCTAGGACTACAGAAGTAGATTGCACAACTACCAGCAATCTCAACTTCAAACCATGTTTCCAATAGTGTGTAGATTATTTGTATCCAATTTATGTTTGAAGAGTGGAAATGGAAAAAGGTTTCAACGTGCCTTTTTTTTTCAAAAACACATTTTCAACAATATTGTGTTCTTGATACTCCATTGCATGAGCCTAGACTTGAAGGTACATATGATCACCACGCCAAAACAGACTTTTTGCAATATGAAAATGCTTCTGAAACATTGTCAATGTAGGTGTGCGAGATCTCCCAATTCTGCACGGTCTAAGTGTCCCATACTCATCCATTTCAAACAGCTATTGAAACTTCTTATTTTGAAGCAGAATAATAGAAAACTGTTAGTGCATTCAAAAGAAGAAGGACCATGGCAGATGTATGCCATGCTGTACTTCATCTGAAAGTTTATTAGCTGCAAAACCGAAAGACCTAAGGATGATGACACCATTTCTTCAATGCCAACAGGGAGTTTTACTGTAAACTTTGCAACATCCGATGCCAAGAACAGAGTAGTTTGACAAACAGAATTCAATAGTGAAGAACGCTTTTGTTTTTCATGATTTTATAACGTTTTCCTCTCATAAAAATGTAAATACATGAGAAATGGTATTTGCTGATTACTGTTCAACTAGCTAAAATATTACTGCTATATTTCTTTACTATTATCAGAAATAAAACTTAGTGCCCATATATAAATGGCTCTTGGAACAAAAGTACTTATTGGCACCGAGAACCAGTCAGTTTCCTGGTATGGCAATGGCATTTAGAATGTTGTTAATATTTTTTTTTTTTTCTAATTTGTCTCATTATATTTGCAGTGATGAGATGGGCAGCGTAATTCTGTGATGTCAGAATACCTTATAAATCTGTTGGAAACAATTAAGTCATGTACAAAGAAAAGATACTGTATTTGTTGGCATATAAGACACAATGACGTACAAGAAGTGCTCAATTTTTTTTAGAGAAAATATTTCTCACTTAATACATCTAGCGAAAAATAATTATAAGACATGTACCTCAAATATCTAGGCAAGATAAATAGGAAAATGTCTTTTACAGCGCTCAGAGATGATCTATTTTTCAAAAGTGATTTTTTTTAGAGAATTGCACAGCACTGCATTAAGAAACTGATTTTTCAGGTCAGTACGAAGCAAACAGAAGAGGGACCATACTGCAACGGTCGCTTGTTAGTCTGTGAAATAACTGATACACATCTGTAAGTATCTTTTTCAGTTTTAACTATATGTTGTAGTGTTACAGTTTCATTTTTCTTCCTATGTGTAATAATCTGTAATACTTTTTTAAATAGTTTTCCTGCCTTTATTTAGGAAACCATTTCCCAATATGCAAAATAATATCAGAAAAAAAAGAAGAAGAAGAAAATAAGAGGGAAGTACGGTTTTTATTGCTTTTGTGTTGTATGAAAAGCACCACTGACTTGCAGACTAGAAAGTTTTAGAAGTAATCAGCACCATTACTCTTCTCCTTAAATGTAACAGTTTCTTTGTTCTTGAACACACGACGTATCACAAAATATTTTCTGTTATCTGGCAATTTTTGTTGAGAATATAACAGAGTAAGCCATCAGCATTTTTAGTATCTGATCCATAAATCTGTGATGATTACTTTTTTTTTTTTAAATACTGAATAACACCCAAGTTGTGCCATAGATAACTTTGGTTGAACTTAGAAATAACATGGACTGAACAAATTACTTGGACTTTAACACAGTATTGCAAATACTCTGCATGACCCTATATCAGAAAGTACTGTTAATAAAAAGTTTTTTTATGGAGTACATAAAACTGATGGTTTGCAGGAAGAGAAACATCTCCACCAGCACAGATCTTTGTTACAGTATATGATAAGTAGCAGCAGAAAGTCACATACAAAGTTGAATAGCTATAAACAATGTGCTATGATACTAAAGTGAATCATTTATCCTCACTGTAAAGGGAAACATCACAACCAACCCTAATAAGTAACAATGTAATCTAAACCCATAATTATATGACAATAACAAACTAATGACTGACGAAGAAAACAGTCAACAAGGTGAAATATTTCAGCATTTGACTAATCAATTTCATATGAACATCCAGAAAATGTATTTAAATTGGATACAAATTTGTGTTCCATTACAGTTTTATTGTAAAATGTTTTCTTTCTCAATGTTTGTGAGCACAGCATTTCTATTAGGAAGTTGCTTCAATTTTCTGTGAGTGGTTATGCTTGCCACATTCATAGAAAAACTATTAGGAAGGATTTTATACTACTCAAACACTCAACAGTTTTGGAAATTAGATTTTTTCATATGTATGTCACAACACATTTCTAACACATATTTACCTCTTTATTTCTTAACAACACTGCACTACAAGAACTTAAGAATATTTTTGAATCCTACTTGTACGAGTACCTTTCTATATGGTTCAAACTACTCAAAATTTCTGCTGTAGTATTTGTTAATAGCTTGTAGTTTCTCAGCAATTTACATGTCACAGCATATTGTGCGCACTTAAAGGAAGGATATTACTTTCATTTCCTGTCTTAGTGACATTCGTTCTTAGCATAAATTTGCTTTCTTCCCTGATTAATGCTCAGCACCTTCTTCTCTCCTCAAACTACATCACAATTCTAATTTATTTTATTTTCTTGTAATTGTAAAACATATACAGACTACGTAACCCTCCACAAATTCCATTCTAATGCAAAATGACTCCGTACAACAACTCAGGAGTAGCACAAACGTTCGAAGACCTTTCCAAACATCTGTGCCTACCATTCTGAATTCAGTCACATACAGAAATTTTAACTGTTCACAGAACCTGAGATTCTTGGTCTTCATGAAGTCCAATATGTAAAGGGATGTATTCATTCACATTTACGAGATCTACTTTCACACTTGAACAAAAGTATTCACCACACAAACTCAACAAAAAAGCATAGACAATCTTCTTACATTTGCACCAAACACAGCTACCAGATACTAAGTAAATAGTTTATAAATCAGTCTTCTGGTAACAAAAAATTGTACTTAATAAGCACCAATAAAAATAATTTAAATATCTTGCACTAATACACTACTAAGAAACTGTCCTTTTGTTCTAAACAACATTAAAGAGTTTCTCATGCCAATTCAATGTTCTTGGGGACATAAAATAGTGTATCTTTTCTGACAAGTTCTCTGCTCATGGCGGCAGCATGCCCAGTAAACTTGGTGCTAAAAGAGTTTTGTAAACATATAGAATCTGACAGGCATTTCACTCTCTTACAATGAGAGACTGTAGCAACTGCCAACTATCAGTACAATCAAGACAAATACATACAAGCTGGTTGCTCAGAAATAATACAAATCTATCTTTTAATCAGGTTAAAAACGAAGCCACTCCACTGTGTGGCAAGCGCAAATAAAGATAGTGTACATCACTGACAGCTATAATGAAATAAACACTACCACTTTTGGAATGCCACGTGCAGAGTCAATACAATGCCTAATGTGATCTGCAATATTATAGCTCATTGTACCTCAGTCTGCTTGCTTGTAAATTGTGATGCTGCCCACTTACTCATAAAAACCAGCAAATGTCTACCACACATTCAGAATGTTTCAGATGTGCAGCAAACTCATGTTGCAGATCAGAGGTACGTGTTGAGACTGCCGAGTGAGGAACGGTTGCCGTCCTGCGCACACCCTTCAGCAGCGGAGCCGAGGGGTGCGCGCCACACACGTGATCAGTGACCACTCGTCGCACCGGGTGTGCCGCTGCCTGCTTTTAGAGCCCTGCGTCCTTGCCCTTCTTCTGCCTGGATCTGGTACGCCAGGGGGTGGATCTTGAAGCCGTACAATCTGAGGCAGTCACGACACGAGCATTAGAATTGTCAAGTACATAGCATGAGAAATGTGGTACAAAAATGGGAAAAATCAAATAGAAAAAAAAAGAACAACTGTTTTTATTTCTAGAGGTTGAAAAGTGTTAATAATTTATTTTATGAATAAAGTACTTCAAATAGCTGTATCAAATTCTGAGTTATTTTCCTGTCATCAGTCATGACACTATAGAAATGATACTTCTATAAAAAAAGTGATTAAATATTTGATAATAATCATTTCCATTTGTTAATACCGATAGAATTTAATAATAATGCTACCAGTGAGATTCAAACTAGCAACCTCTATGATTACATGAATTCTGCACTGCACACTTAACTAGCGGTGAACGTCTTCCAAGGCGATTCCTTATCTCCCCCCCCCCCGCCCCCCCCCCCTCCTCTCTCTCTCTCTCTCTCTCTCTCTCTCTCTCTCTCTCTCTCTCTCTCTCTCAGGCAGAACTGAGTCTTACTCTTTTAGAAAATTGACATCCTGGCACTGACACACTGACATAAAGGGATCTTTAGCCCATGGGATAAGTGCAAGGCAAAAGGAGGAAGGGGTGGGGGTAAAATAATTACTGCCTTATTTCACTTTATACAGAACCTGACATTAAAATCTACCATACAAAGTATGACTACGCAATAACGAGACTATTGCCGTGAAACATTTTATTTCAAAAACATACATATCTAGTTATTGTCACCCTCAATATACTCCCCTCCTCTATCCCCATACACCATGCAAATTTTCCATTGATGAAAACAGTGCTGGATGTCCTCGATGATGTGTGCCACTTTTTATTTCAGCTCTTCAATGGACTGAAATCTTGTTTCTTTTAATGCAGATTTGACCTTCGGAAAGACATGAGTCATATGCTGCTAGGTCAAGAGAATACGGTGCGCAATCAAACAATGGGATGCTGTCCTCCCTAGAAACTTCTTAACACACAATGTGCTATTAGCCAGTGCATTGTCTTGATGCAGAACCGATGACGTTTTCTTCCACAGTTCAGTTCTTTCTTTCTTATTTTCTGAAGGAATTGAGCAAGAACCTCAAGGTAGTAATGTTGAATAGTTTGATCTACAAGAACCAAGACAATACACAATTCTCGGAGTATCCAAAAAACACTTATCATTGTTTTGCATCTCCACTTGCTCGTTAGACCTCTTTTCGCTCTTGGTGAAGTTGGACCCTTCCGTTGCATGGTCAGACATTTTAGTTTCTGCATTATAAGTTAAAAACCAAGGTTTGTGACATGTTACCTATCTTTCCCAGATATTAGAATCATTTTCAACGGCATTTCAACTTCAAGGAGTACAAACTTTTTAAGAATTTATTCTTGTTCAAGTGTGAGAATTTTCGTCACCAGTATCGCATCAATTCAGAGGCTGTCAACAATGGCCTGCACTCTGTATATTGTTGAAACTCTTTATAGAATCATAGACATAATCAAGCTTGCCAACCATGAAGGTGAAAGAAAAATGTTCAATTTTTTTAATGGAAATTCACCAGACTTAGCAAACGACCCTTCTATACTGCAATATAATGTATTGTTATTGCGCACTTGCAAATCTGGAGAAAAGTTTTGACATAAATTACATCTTCCATATAAGTATTCATTAATTATAAAATTTAAGTTTTAACGTGAGAGTGAAAAACAGGTCACGCCTATTCTGGGCAACACAAACGAGACATTCCAACTGAATGTGAGGGCATATAAAAAACTGTGGCTACACAATCCTTGTCAGCAACACACATCTGGCAGTCACTTTTTTTCCCTACAATAGTATCTGAATGGAGACTGCATTAGAAATGACATTCATAACAATAACATACATTTATCATACTGATCTGATAATTGGGATCTTCATTGACAGTTACAAGAGGAAACCTGTACATCTACATACACACACTGCAAAACCACTGTGGAGTGAATGGCAGAAGGTACTTTTCATCTTACCATTCATTAGTTTCCTTCTGCTTCAGTAGCATATGAAGCATGGGAATAATGACTGCTTAAACGTCACTGTATCTGCCGTAACTAGTGTTATCTTGTCTTTGCAGGTGCTGCTGGAGTGATGTGTAGGGGCACGAAGAGTGAAGAGTCTCTCTGGATTGTTCACTTGATACTAGTTCACGAAATTTTGTAAGCAGGCTTTTTCAAGATATCTGGGATCTGTCTTCAAGCATCTGCCAATTGAGATTTTATGACAGTTCTGTGATGCTCTCTTACGAATCGCACAAACTTGCTATTATTGTGCCATCAACTGTATAATTTTAATGTCCCCAGTTAGTCATATCTGTTGTGTGTCACCAGAGCAATATTCTAAGATGGGAAGCAGCAGTCATTTCAAAGTAGTCTCCTTTCCAGGCCAACTACATTTTCCCAGTATCCTGCAATGAACTGAGGTGTACCACCTGCCTAACCTGCAATTTTGCCTAAGTGATCTTTCCATTTAATATCCTTGCAAACTGTTAAATCCAGGTATTTATACTAATCGATCTATTTCAACTGAATGCACTGATGTGGTAGTTATAAGATGCAGTAGTGAACTGATTATCCAAGTACTGTCAAATGAAATAACTGAAAGCATTCCATCTGGCACATTCCAAGTTGCACACATGAGCAATCACACATTCCAGTGTCGCTGGGCTGCTCAGTTCCACAGTTTACCCCTCATTGGCAACTGTCACTGCTGCTATTCAGTGATGAATGCTGAACTTTCAGCTTGTGACAGAATGTGGTGCTGTGGCACCCTTTTGCAAGTGTGACTACATGTTAACAAGTTTTTAGCGTTTGAAGTACAATTTTTTTTATTTCGTTTTTATTATCTAATTGAGCCTCTATGGATTGCGTGGTAACAACCAATTTAATTTTAGTGTCTACGTCTTTTTCTTGTTCCAGCTTTGACTTCCTGCCAGTATCTTCTGAGCCCTCCAAGAAGTGCCTGTTTATGCTCTTCGGATAATGGTCCTCTCCGTCTTTTGGACGTTGATGTCATTTTAAAACCTTTGTAGTTGTTCACCAATCTTCTAAATTTGCTACTGTCAGGAATTTCTCTTTCTGAGATACCAATCTGCCTAAGATCCTTTTCACATTCTTTGAATCATCTTGGCAATGTTTTCTTAGATTGGATGAAACTCCATATTCTTTTAGTCAGTCAGTCACCATCCATCCTCATGAGATGACCGTAAAATAACAACCGTCTCTTCTTAATGTATGCTGTCATAGGTTCTGTCTTACTGTACAAGTCCTCATTTGCTCTCATTTGCCATTGTCCATCAACCCATCTATTACTTAGGATTTTCCCTAATATTCTACACTCTCCCCTTTCCAGCCGCTCAGCTTGACCTTGTCTATTGATGGTCAAATTTTCAGACACATAAGCCCTCAGGTTTTACCACTGTATTATAATGTCAGAACTTGGCCCCTAAACTCTTAGACTTTTTGTTATAAGCATTTTTCGTCAGGTGGTATGCTTGCACTAACTTCCTCATCCTGGCATTAATTGCTTCTTCTTCTAATCCATTCTCATGGATGACTTCAGCGAGATACCTGAAATTCTTAACTCATCTGATTTTTCCCAGATTGGTGACCATCCATTCAGGTCCATCAAAGCTGATCATCATATATTTTGTCTTTTGCATAGAGATCTGGAGTCCAACTTTTTCAGCAATTTCTCACAGCCTATTGATCTTGTTGACTGCTGACTATGTTGTTAGCAAAAATGGTCAGGTCATCCGCAAAGGCCAAGCTGCCAATGTACACTCCTTTATTCTTAGGACCAAGTCTGAGCCACTCTTCATCTGTTTCTTCTTGAGCTAACAACTTTCTCTACTCTCAAATGACCTTTTCCAAGACGCAATACAGTTGAAAAGGAGTGGGGATAGTCCATCTCCTTGTCTTACGCACGTTCTGATTGTAAAGTGTTCTGATATCACACCCATAAATTTTATTTTTGACACTGTGTTAGTGACAGTTTGTTTGATCAGCTTTCTTTATGTATCATCTAACCCAAACTCTTCCAAAATATTCATTAATGCCTGACAGTCTGATGTCATATGCCTTCTGAAAATCAACAAACAGGACCACGTAGATATTTCCTCCTGTTTTCTTGTACCTGATGATGTTCTTTAGGTTAAAGATCTGTTCTGGGCAAGAACAACCCTTTCGGAAACCAGCTTGATACCTCCCCAAACAGTTGCTCACGATGACCTTGTATTCTGTTCTGTATTGCTTTGGAGGGAATCTTAAATGGAACAGATACTAATGAGATGCCCTATAGTTATTGCTAATCATTTTATCAACTTTTTTGTGCAGAGGCTGGATTAACGCTGACTGCCATTCAGTTGGTATCATCCCAGTTCTCCAGATCTCCTGAAAAAGTTGGACTAGTACATCTAAAGTTTCATTATTTGCGAGCTTAAGTAGTTTCGCCACTATTGAATCTTCTACAGATGCCTTATTATTCTTAATGTTAATGATGATCTCTTTGATCTCCTCTTTACTAGGTGGAGATGAGTTGGGTAGTTTGTGGATCGTGGCACATACAAGGAATCTTTCTTTCAGTTCATCAAAATTAAGTAGGTTTTCAAAATAATGAGACATGATGGTGCAGTTTTCTTTGTTGTTCAGGCCACCTCTAAAACAGACTAGGGGCTTGGTATCCTTTCAAATTCAATTTGAATGTCTGATAGAAGTCTCTGTTATTGTTTCTCCGGAAATCCTGATCAATCTGTTCTAACTGCTGTTTCTCATACAATTGCTTAGCCATTCATAAAGCTCTGGCTGCATATTTTCGAACTTCACAGAATACATCAAAATATTCAGGTCTCCTGGTAGAGTTCCACTTTTTCCATGCGTTTGTTCTTTCGGCCACCTCCTCATCACAAACCTCATTCCACCATCTATGTTTTCTCTTTATAGCTGTCAGGATAGCAGTATTAGATGCTTGTTGGATCATAAAGGCATCTGTTCATTTATGGGATTGAAATGTCAGTTGCTAGTGTTATTGTTCCAATACGTTTTGACTAATTTTGAGATTCGCAATGTCATAAATATGAATTTTATTTCTGGTTTACACAACCTTATTGAGAAGGATGAAATTCAGTTTGATCTTGGAGAGGTAATGATCCGAATCAAACTGGGCACCCGTCTGTACTTTAACATTCATTATTTACTTAATTGTCTCCTAGAGATTGCTACATGATCAATCTGTTTCTCTCCAAACACATTGCCTGGTGATCGCCAAGTCTTCGGTTCACTTGGCTTGTGTTTGTAAAATGTTGACATTATCTGGAGACTGAAGGATAGACACAGATTGAAGAGTCTTATATCTTTTCTGTTAGTCATCTTGTGAGCAGGATACTTTCCAATTGTTGATCTGAATTGAGTTTCTATTCCCAGTTGAGCACTTAAGTCACCTAGTAGGATCTTTATGTTCTTAGATGGTATTTTCTCTAACTGTTCTTCAAGAAGGGCCCAAAACTGTTCAAATTTCTCGTAAATACAACAATATTAAACATTTAAAAAATTAAACCCATTACATAATATGCAAGTGTACTTGCCAGTGAAGAGGGAAGCTTGCACAGAAAAATTGTGAAAATAACAACACCAGGACGACATACGGGATAAGCTCTTTCCTTCAGACGATTCAGCACCTGAAGAAGAACACCATACAGCCAATTTGTATCCAAACCAGCTGGATTGATTAAAGAATGTTCAGCATTTGAAGAATAACATACCAAGATTTTAAGCCTGTCTTTAGTGTGGTGGTGATAATCAGTTACCCAATTATTTGTTGACAATGAAATAACTGCCATTGTCCAGGACAACTGAGACATTTGCAACACCGAGGAAAGAACCAAGTGACAATGAGTGGGCTGAAAATCTAACATCTACTGAGAAAGCTTTCCACTGCATTGAGACAGCTGTTAGAGGTACGTCAAAGCCTTGTAATGGATGGTTACCAGGACTTCTGCTGTTCAATATGGAATGAAAACAAATATCTGTAACCAATTTTAGTGCGCCATTACACCATCTTCAGGTCTATTGTCCAACATGAATGGAGAAGAATCCAATCTCGTGTGCAGCCATAAGAGGACCCAATATTATATAACTCTTGTCCAACAACTTGTACGATGAACAAAGAGACAGTGTCATGCGAACCAGAGACCTGGGCACACCAGTTATACACTGGAGAGCCACAGGAAACTAGTACACCTGCCTAATATTGTGTAGGCCCCCCCATGAGCATGCAGTGCCACAACATGACATGGCATGGACTTTACTAATATCTGAAGTAATGCTGGAGGGAATTGACAGCATGAATCCTGCAGGGCTGTGCATAAATCCATAAGAGTAAGAGGGAGTGTAGATCTCTTCTGAACAGTACAATGCAAGGTATCCGAGATATGCTCAATAATGTTGATGTCCGGGGAGTTTGGCGGCCAGCAGAAGTGTTTGAAGTGCTCCTGGAGCCATTCTGTAGCAATTCTGGACTTGTGGCGTGTCACATTGTCCTGCTTGAATTGCCCAAGTCTGTCAGAATGCACAATGGACTTGAATGGATGCAGGTGATCAGAAAGGATGCTTACGTCAGAGTGGTATCTAGACTTATCAGGGGTCCCATATCACTCCAACTGCACATGCTCCACATCATTACAGTGCGTCCACCAGCTTGAACACACTCCTGCTGACAAGCTGGGTCCACAGATTCACGAGGCTGTCTCCACACCTGTACACGTCCATCCACTCGATACAATTTGAAACAACACTCTGACTAGGCAACATGGTTCCAGTCATCAACAGTCCAATGTCAGTGTTGACAGGCCCAGGTGAGGTGTAAAGCTTTGAGTCATGCAGTCATCAAGGATAAACTAGTGGGCCTTGGGCTCCGAAAGCCCATATCGATGAGGTTTCGTTGAATGGTATGCTTGCTAACACTTGTTGACGGTCCAACACTGAAATTTGCAGCAATTTGCGGAAGGGTTGCACTTCTGTCACGTTGTCAGATTCTCTCCTTCAGTAGTTGTTGGTCCTGTTCTTGCAAAAAAAATTTTCGGCCACAGTGATGTCAGATTTGATTTTTACCAGATTCCTGGTATTCACAGTACACTCGTGACATGGCCGTATGGGAAAATCTCCACTTTATCACTACCTCGGAGATGCTGTGTCCCATCTCTTGTACGTCGACCATGTTCAAACTCACTTAAATCTTGATAACCTGCCAATGTAGTGGCAGTAACAGATCTAACAACTGCACCACACACTTGTTGTCTCATGTAGGTCTTGCAGACTGCAGAAGCAAATTCTGCCCATTTACATCTCTCTGTATTTGAATACATACCAGTTTCTTTGATGCTTCAGCGTATGATAGTGGCTGCTCCTATGACTGTACACGTTATTGGGTTTCTACCAATTCATGTTGGGTGAAGAGCCCAAGATGGTTTAAAGGTGCACACAAACTGGTCGCATAAATAATGTAATGCATTACTGATGGCTAAAGTTATTTTAATTTATTTTCAGTTCTGAAACGATCTGAACTTAACCAAACATGCCTCATCTCCAATTGTTTGAAATACTTGATACTCTATAGTACCACATTTCGGCATTTTGTGAAATATACAATTTACATTCCCTAAAAAAAAAGTTGCCAATCTTTGTACTACTTTGAAATCATACGGAGATTTGACTGGATGTTTGTCCAGCTTTCTCACGCTTTACATCATTACAGACAACTGCATCACCTGCAAAAAGTCTGACATTACTACTGATGTTGTGTGCCAAGTCATTAACCTTTTTCTGCTACAGATGTGCTCTCTGCATTCTGTGCTGAGGGCAGCTTTTGTTATGGCCATACTGCTCACCAAATTCTGGTGCCTGTGCTAAGAGAGAGCATTCCAACCAACACAAAATACTTATCATTCATTTTTTCAAGAACTATTAGGTGAAAAATTTGATTTTTGCACATCTTACTCTGATATTTTCACTCGATAAAAGACTGAATTTCTTTTCATTATCCAGCATGCTTACTGTGTTGCATCAAATTATGTAAAACTCTACATGCAATTTTAAACAGTTTACAGAGGTAGAAACACATTGTCTATACTTTGTGTATGGTTGATTTTAGCTCTTACATTGCAGTGAATGACACACCTGGTGAATGACACAGCAGGATGCATATACATGTCCGCATCAGTGAAAGGTTTAATACACAATATGAACAAGTGTCCCAAGACACTTTGCTGCAGCATATCTGAAGTTGCTTCTGAAAGAAGGAGAACTGTGATTCTTCTCCTGTTGCCACGTAATCAGCAGGATCAGAAATGGACACCCTTCACCTCCCTCCCCCAACATAAGGATGCACCTTTCATTTCTGGCAGAAAGCACTAAAGGACTGTGGACCAAACAGGAAATGATACAATCATATCAAATGGTTTAATGAGAACAATTCTGTAGCATTATTCTAAAACTTCAGACATCTTCACAATGGGTCAGTGGGAGTGAAGTGCCAGGAAACAACTACAAAGGTCACAGGTTCAATCCCCAGTCACTCCCAGGATTTTAATATGTCACCTGTCACTATCTTCACCACTGGCTACATTTATTACTTAGAATTTTCTAAGATGTACAGTGGTTCAGGATCCATGTTAAACTATGGGTTTAAGAGTCACAGGAAGGCAATACACTGCGATGTCCGAACAAACTTTCAGGTTTTTACTTTGTTCTTGTAAGACATATTTTAAAAAAATTACCTTGTAGAATGTTGAATAGACACTAAAAACTTATCAGCTACCGCAACTGATATCTTTTCTTTTTATATCTGTAAGAGGAAAGAAGATAATTTTTGATTTTAATGTGAGATACCTTGGAACAAATTGTTGTGTTGGTTTTGGTGGACGACACTCTGGGTGGACCATGAAAACCATCTGAGGAAATGATGTCCCAAAGAAAGCTCCATCCACTTTGTGATGTCTGGTAGATTTTGGAACATACACGTCATTAGACTTTGGGCAGTACAGTTTCACCATTTCTTCTCCAGGAATGTCTGACAAACCTATGGAAAATAACAGTATCATATTAACATTCAGTAACAGGAGGAGATAATTTCTCAATGGAAAATCTGAATTTGAAAGATTTGGAAGTTTTTGTCTATATATAAACTGAATCCAAGACATTTCAAGAAAGCATACTAATTCAATAAAATAGCAGCTGCCTCACCATATGTAGTTCTCGAGTCATGGATGCATGAGGTTTATTCAGATAGTCAGTGCGATTAACCTACATATAAAAAATGCCAGTGGTTTTTGCTGGTTTCCAGAGATGAAAAAATGTCTTGGGTTTCAGTGGTTTGAAGATGACAAGTTAAAGGAGAGTGCAAAGTGTGACTCAGTTCACAAGTGGAAGAGTTGTAACTTGTTCCCCATTATGACTGGTGCCAAAATGTACGGGGAAAATATGCAGAAAAATAGCTTTAAGCTGCATGTAATAAAAGCTTTTTATGTATTAGTACCCTTTTTTTTTAAAAAAAAAATGTATTTACTACGAATACCTATCGTACCACTTGAAAACATATAATCATTGTACAATTACACTGCAATCTAAACTTTCACAGATATTCCAAAATATATTTGGACACAGCAGTCATCCTCACATACAATCAAGAACAACCTGAATTGGAAGTTACACTGAATAAACTGAAAGTAGTAGTTCTAAATTACCAATTTCATCAATCTGCATTGGGTTCACAATGTTTGAAGAAGTTTGATTTCTCTTTCCATTTTCTAATGAAATGTCACTGCATCAGATTTATTTCCTGATCCTTGCTTTGTGGTAGCAGCAGGCATTAAAATTATAAAGGGAACAACCAAAAACAGTCAGACATACTGTCTGGCCCCATACATGTGGGCAACAGCTCAGGATCAGTCATACCAGAGTGCACAAAATGTATGCGATAGGGCAATGGACAACGGCAAGGGGTGGTGTATCGCATGATGCTCTGGCCAGAAGCGCTGAGCGTTGTTCATCTATAGTGTGCACTTAGATGTGCATGTAGAACATTTTAGCACTGATTCATGTTGGTTCAGATTAAAACACTTGGCCATTTCAGTGGCTATGAGAGTTACCAGAATAACCCCCACCCACTTCCCAGGGAGTTCGGCTAGGAACTGTTTGATCATCCACCTTACAGTCATGACCTTGTTCCCATTGATTTTGATATTTTCTTGCAGTTCAAGAAATTCTTGTTGTCTTTTTGTAGTAACAAACAGCTGAAGATGACTAACACATGGGTGAATTCCCAAGTGGCAGATTTCTATGGCACAAGAATACAAAAGTTGATCCCATAATATTAAGAGTGTCTTTATTTTGATGATGATTTGAAAGTATGGAAACCTAATTTCTGGGAGATCAGCCTAGAGCATTCAAACCTTTTATGACAAATATTATGTTAAAAAGTGGTAGCATTAGTTTTCTAACCACATATCTTTCTTAGGAGTCCGACTCAGAAACAGTGGCGCAATGTGGCACTTACCACAATCTTGTCAGTTATCAGGGTAAATAACAGCTGTGTTGTGTGGTGTCGGACAGACGAGGAACATACTGAGACCACAAAGTTACATCTATCTCTGTGCAAAATGTATTGCGCAGATGCTTTCCCACTTCCACACCTTTGTAAGCAGTTGTCCCACAAAGTCTCCAAAGCTGTGGTAACCCTCGAGTGGCTGCATCAATATTTGTAGCACAAGTAGGTGGGCGGCACACTTTGTACACATTTAAAGAATAGCTGTCTTCATGATACCAACATAAACACGAATATGCAATATCACAGTGTAGTTTAAATAAATGATTGTAAGACAAACTTACACTATATGAGCTAAACACTGTTCAATTAAAAATAAACTTTCACTATATCACTCTGACCCAATGTGCTAGTCCTACCCCACAGCAAAAAAATGGCTCCGAGCACTATGGGACTTAACATCTATGGTCATCAGTCCCCTAGAACTTAGAACTACTAAAACCTAACTAACCTAAGGACATCACACAACACCCAGTCATCACGAGGCAGAGAAAATCCCTGACCCCGCCGGGAATCGAACCCGGGAGCCCGGGCGTGGGAAGCGAGAACGCTACCGCACGACCACGAGCCTCGGACTACCCCACAGCAATGACCCACTCAAAGCAGTAGGCAGTGCATCTGCAGCAAATCACAGCCAACCGCTCATTATATTGCTAATTATCTCTTCTACAACTCCCTCTTTGTGGGATTCTGTCACTAGCTCAGAATCTTTGTCATCACCTTGCACAGTCATACATTTTTTCTCACCTAGCATGTAGTTTATTTTATATTACTGCTGCTCGCTTGGACACGACAGCATAACTAAGCACCGGGTTAGCTGAAGCAATATCAAAGGAACAGGATGGGCTCACAGTTGTACAGCAACAGTGGAATGGTGCAACACAACGTTATTTATGGTTGGTGCACTTCACACAAAGGTGCGCCTGCTCGATGGTTAAGAGAGAATTCTTTACCCTGATTAATAAGGTTTGAAGACACTTATTTCTAAAGGTATATTAATTATTTTGTCCATAGACCCATCACTGGAACAAATAATTTACCATCTTTTAAAAATATGAATAAGGTCCTCACTCTATGCTTCACCAGTCTGTGTTCTGTGAAAAAATGGCAAAAACTGGAGTGAGATTATTAAGTGTAAGACATGCCACTTGGAATTTGATAAATTCCAGACACAGAAAGACTTTGTTTATGTTTTAGTCTCCACTCTTCTTTTTACAGGCAATCCAATGGAAGAATTATCATCAATACAAGAGATTACTCTCCATACGACTTGCAGACATGTGCAAACTGCCACAAAAGGAAACCCAAAAAGTTTTAAACATAGAAATATTCTTTTGAAGTTCTGTCTGTAATAGAGAGTGTTAGAGGCTAAAATTTTTCAATCACGCAGCACTTCCCCAATTTCAGAGGGCAATATGGGTGAGCAAGAGAAGTGAGCCCAAACAAGCAGACAATGTGGCTGGGGGAGGAGTGATGGGCAGGGAATGAGTTTCATCTTCCTCATACACTGTTGCCAATATTCCTACATTTTACACTGGCCACCTACTGCCAAATGGATTACGAATATTCTTTTCTAAAACGAAAGAAAGAAGAAGAAGAAATAAATAAATAAATAAATACCTGTCTTAATGTCAAGAGCATAGATGGAAAGCCAGTACTAAGCAATGAAGGGAAAACTACGGTGAACAGAATGTTAGAGAAAGGGAAGAGGATGAAGATGAATGAGAGATACAATACTGCAAAGAGAATTTGACAAAGTATTGAAAGTTGATACAAGGTCCCTGGAGTAGACAATATTACCTTAAAAGTTAATGAGTTTCTTGGGACAGCCAGCCATGAAAAAACTATTCCACCTAGTGTGCAAGATATCTGAGAAAGGTGAAGTAGCCTCAGACACAAGAGTAGTTTAAAAATTCCTATTCTGCTGGTGATAGGTGCTGACAGGTTAATAATACCAAACAATCAGTTTAACGAGTCACAATTGGAAATACTGCACTGATTTTTGTATGATACAGAAGAATGGAAAAACTGGTAGAAGTTGACCTTAGGGAGGATAATTTTGGTTCCAGAGAAATTTAGAAACACATGAGACAATATTCACTTTACTACTCATCTTCAAAGATAGGTTGAAGTATAGCAAACCTACATTTATAGCATTTGTAGATTCAGAGAAAACTTTTTACAATATTTACTGAAATAAACACAAATTCTGAAAGTATCAGGAATATAATAGAGAGAATGAAAGGTTATTTACAACTTGTACATAAACCAGACAGCAATTATAAGAATCTAAAGATATGAAAGGGAAGCAGTAGATGAGGAAAGAGTTAGACACCTATCCCCAATGTTATCCACCCAATACACAAAGCAAGCAGTAGATGAAACAATGGGAAAATTTGGAAACTGAATTAATTTACATGGAGAAGAAATAAAAGCTTTGAATCTTGGTGACGATACATTCTATGAGTGACAGTAAAGGACTTGGAAGAGCAGTTGACTGATGTAAATAGTGGCTTGAAAAAGAGGTTAAAAGGTGAACATCAAGGAAAGCACTACAAGGGTAATGGAACATCGTCTAATTAAATGAAACCATGTCAATGGAGTTAGATTAGGGTGGGAGACACTAGGAGTAATAGATAAGTTCTGCTATTTTGGCAGAACCTAATCCACCCTTGTTCCTAATAAAACAATGCCACAAGTGTGAGAATAAAACAGACGAAACATATAACACAAAACGGAAAGAAAGGAAAAGCCACAGAACGAAAGGAAGACAATGAACACTAAAAGGAACAGAAGAGGACAAGAAAACAACAGAGACGCTAGAAACAGAGGAGAGTAAAACATGAAAGTAGATTACAGTGGCTGGCCAACCACGAGAATAAAAAGGGAAAGCCAGCCACTCTGCAACACATTAAAACTTCCACCCTAAAAGCACTAGGGTGGAGGACACAAAAGGACAAAGGACATGCGCTAAAACCTACATAGAAGTATAAAACCCATTCTCACGGATAAAATGTAAAACTAAAGCTGGTGTAGAGGCATTGTCACTCAACACCCGAGGTAGGGTGCTGGGAAAGTTAAAAGTCTGCCACAGAGTGGCTAAAAGTGGGCATTCCAGCAAGAGGTGGACCACTGTCATTTGGGAGCCGCAGTGACACTGAGGTGGGTCCTTGCGACGGAGTAGCTAACCATGCGTTAGCCAGGTATGGCCAATGGGAAACCGGCAGAGGACAACTGATTCCCTGTGAGAGGCCTGCATGAAAGACTTCCACGCATTCATAGTCTGCTTGGTGATACACAGTTTGTTGCGTGTGCTGTTATGCCACTCCATCTCCCAAAGCCGGAAACCCTGTGGTGTAAGACAGAACGCAGGTCAGCTTCAGAGATGCCTATCTCCAGAAGCTGTTTCCGCATCACCTGTTTGGCCAGCCTGTCGACAAGTTCGTGCTAGGGATTCCGACGTGTCCTGGGGTCCACACAAACACCACGGAACGGCAGGACTGTTCCAGGGCAAAAATGGGCTCCTGAATGGATGCTACCAGAAGGCGGCAAGGGTAGAACTAGTCTATAGCTTGCAGGCTGCTCAATGAGACAGTACACAGGAGTAATGACTCCCCAGGGCATGAGCGGATGTACTCAAGAGCACGAGATACGGCTGCCAGCTCTGCAGTGAGAACACTGCAGCCAACTGGCAAGGAGTGCTGCTCAATATGTCCTCCACGAACATACGCGAAGCCTGCATGACCACCAGCCACTGAGTTGTCTGTGTAAACCACTTCAGAGCAATGGAACACACCAAGAATCGAGAGGAAGTGACAGTGGAGAGCGGCGGGACAACTTAACGCCATGCAAAAGGTCCAGACAAAGCTGCGACCAAGGCGTACACCATGGAGACGTATGTGAACAGACCGCAAGTAGAGGTGATAAAGGGAAGGACTCCAGTTCGGAGAGAAGGGACAGTACGCAAACCACAACTGTTTGCCCCAAACTGGGCCGCTGATGCGGGAGATGGACAGCTGCATGCGGTAAAAGGAGACGGTAATTTGGATGCTTAGGGGAACTAGGAGTGTGTGCTGCGTAACTGGCAAGCAATTGCACACATCTGATCTGCAGTGGAGGGACACCAGCTTCCACCAGAACGCTGGTCACCGGACTTGTCCTAAAACCTCCTGTCACTAATCCAATCCGACAGTGGTGCACAGGGTCGAGTAAATGTGGAAGGCACTGCCAAACCATCAACCACACTCCCATAGTCAATTCAGGATTGGACAAGGGCTCTGTAGAGCTGCAGAAGCTTAGAGCGATCTGCACCCCAACTGGAGTTGGCACCCAAAGTGGAAACATATCTCTCCCAACACTCCTCCTTCCATTGTTTGGTAAGGCAGCGAATATGGGCACAGAGCTGTTTAAAGGCTGTGACGTGCTCCAGGGAAGGGTGCCACTTATGCCACTGTAGAGCTCGCCGACGCTCTGTAATTGCTTCAGCGACTTCTGGCAACCACCAAGGGCTGCCTTACACCTATGGAACCTCAGAGAGCAAGGTATCGCATTTTCTGCTGCAGAAACAATTCTGCTAGTCACCTGCTCAACCATCCTATTGGTGTTACCAAGTGGGGGAGATTCAGCGGTGACAGCAGAGGTGAAAGTTCCCCAGTCCGTCTTGTTCAAAGCCCATCTGGGCAGGTGTCCATGTGCCTGACACTGGGGCAGTGACAGGAAGATGGGGAAGTGGTCACTACCTCACAGGTCGTCATGTGCTCTCCAGTGGATAGGTGTGAGAAGTCCTGGGTGGCAAACTGATAAATCAGTGGCCGAGTAACTACCATGAGCTACACTGGAATGTGTGGTGGTCCCAGCTTTTAAGAGGCAGAGGTCGAATTGTGTCAGTAAAGTTTCGACATCTCTGCCTTGGCCAGCAAGCATGGTACCACCCCACAAGGGGTTATGGGCATTAAAATCTCCCAGAAGTTGGAAAGGTTTAGGGAGTTTATCGATCAGTGTAGCTAATACATACAGGGGTACTGCATGATCTGGAGGAAGATATACATTGTATCGTCCTTAATCTGACAGCCACAGCTTCAAGAGGGGTTTGAAGGCAGAAGGCAAGGGTCCGCATTGCTGGAAACCAGGTTTCCTAGAGGTTAATGCAGATAGAGGGTGTAAAGTTTAACAGTTGCTGTAGCTCAGCCAGGCGGTGGAAAAAACTGCTGCAATTCCATTGCAGGATGACATCGTGAGACTGAGAAGGCGTGGAACATTCAATGAGGCAGTTTACGCCTCAGAGTCACCAGCTCCCACCAATTTATTGCCTGAGCAGTGTATATCCATTGTGTCTGAGGGTCTGGCGAGATCTAGGTCCTCAGCGCACACCAAATCTCCAACCCATCTCCACCCCATCCTCAGCCACAGAGCTTGTCGGTAGTGGTGGTGTGCGCGCGCTACTGCAATTACCTTGGTCTTAGGAGTTTTCTTTTTGGATTTCTCTCGCTGCTCTTTGGGTTTCCCTGGCTGGGAGGACTTCACTAGCTCAGTCTCTGGAACAGATGATGAGTGTGAAGCCCTATGACCAGTTGCTTTTGGACTCTTCAGCCACTGGCGGGTATAGTCTTTCCCCCTAGAAGAAACCTGGGAAGAGAGAGACGCAACGGACCCCTTCCTAGGGGGTGGAGGTTTGCTCCCAAAGTAGGTGGTGCAGCTGCAACAGGGAGGGAAATGCCCCACCATCAAGGGGGCAGGTGTAGTCTTCTGGCTCTGACAGAAGACCTGGGTTGGCAGAGCTCATGGTGCCAGAACTGTTGTAGTGGTGGCTAAGACTATTTCATACGCACAGGATGCAGGCGTTCAAATTTTCTCTTAGTCTCAGTGTAGGTCCGTCTGTCCAGGGTCTTGTCCTCCATAATTTTCCTTTCTTTCTGAAGACTCCTGCAGTCAGGGGAACAAGGTGAATGGTGCTCTCCGAACTTGACACAGATGGGAGGCGGGGCACATGGAGTATTGGGAAGTGATGGGCATCCACAATCTCGACATGCGACGCTGGAAGTACAGCGGGAAGACATATGGTCGAACTTCCAGCACTTAAAGCACCGCACTGAGGGAAGGATATAGGGCTTTACATCACACCGGTAGACCATCACCTTGACCTTCTTGGGTAATGTATCACCCTCAAAGGCCAAGATGAAGGCACTGGTGGCAACCTGATTATCCTTTGGACCCCAGTGGACACACTGGATGAAATGTACACCTCGCCACTCTAAATTAGAGCACAGCTGGTCGTCATACTGCAAAAGAAGGCCTCTGTGAAATATGATACCCTGAACCATATTTAAGCTCATATGGGGTGTGGTGGTTACAGGAACAGCCCCCAGCTTGTCACAAGCGAGTAACCCCCATGACTGGGCAGAGGATGCTGTTTATATCAAGACTGACCCAGATTTCTTTCTGGACAAGCCCTCCACCTCCTCTAACTTATCCTCTAAATGCTCAATCAAAAACTGGTGCTCCATCATCATGAAAGATTCCCCATCAGCTCTCAAACATACAAGGTACCAGAGCGAATAAGATCCACTGTCATCCTTAACCTGATGTTCCTCCCTTGGTGTGGCCAGGGAGGGGAACAATTTGGGATAATACTTCTGTGCTTTGGAATTGACCTCGTGATCGCTTAGAGACTGCTAGTGTTTCACCACCAGCAAGAGATGATGGGCAACGCTTCATTGCGTGTCATCCACCTTGATGCCACCCACTCCGACCAGGGGCCCTCCCGACGGGTGCCACCCAGCTGCAGCAAAGGCCACCTGGCAGGATGGCCACTGTCGGGAGTCCCAATGCCCCAGGAAAACAGGCAACTACTCCTTTGCATATGTGCGGAGTTAACAGCGCAGGCATCAGCAGAGCGATACCTGTGTGGTCAGGGGGCTACAACCAACAGGGTACATGGTGGCCCCAACACAACGGACTGGCTACCGTGCTGGATATCAGGTCATCATCGACCCGAAACTCTACACTGCATAGTGCATGGTGGTAAATGCACCCAGGAAGGTGTCCTTGCCCAAGAGATGGAGAATGAGCAGGACTGCAATGCGATGGCGAGAAATTGGGCTAAAGATCTCAATGCACAATGGACAGGATGCACCTTGTAGGGCACCCTTCCCCAATTGGCTCAATCTTCGGGGTAAAATTTTGAAGAATGGAGGTCAAACCTTACAGGGGTTATCACACAACGGCCAAAACATGTGAAACTTCTTTTGGTTTAGAGGTTCCTGCATGAGCATCAAAAATTTTGATGAAATTTTGCGTGAACAACTGCATATGTTCGCAATGAACATTGGTTAAGTTAAATCATAATTAATTCAATACGTCTGGAAATATAGCCATTTGTTTGACCCCATAGCACACAACAGGGCACGCTCTAGTTTTCGGCAAATTTTATACATAATGTCTCCAGTAATATATTCTTGAAACAAACAAAACTAAGTCGTCTTGTACAACACTTTGCATTAAAAAAAACTCATAAAAATGCACAGTTCAGCTTTTTATATCACTCCTTCACATTTTTATCGAATTTTGCCTTTCATAATAGAGCTTGATGTTGTAGATTAAAGTAAACTTTCTTTGAGATGTCCTCTTTACCCAGATTGTCTTCCTTAATTTGTGGCCATCCCTTTAGCCAGTCTTGAGAATCATCCTTGCCATACATCACTTGGTTGGGCGAATATCCTATAGAAGTAAGAGGCAAGTCATAAATCCTTTCAAATTCTGATAACTACTTGATCCATTTGCAACATTGGTGTGTGGTATATGTACGTAGGAATCTATTTAATTCACAGATCAATCTTTTGATTGGATTCCCACAGGAATAAAAACATGATATCTACATATATGTTTAATATTGTATTCCTCCACAGTCTCTCTCCAGATTCCGCTTGTGGACTAGGCAGCACTGCCTGTCAGTATCATCATCGGTTTTCCAAACTCTGTTATGAAATCACTGACAAATTTCCTTAACATAGGACGCACATGTAGATTCTTCAAAGGATACAATTTCACATACTCCAAAAAAATATCGTAGAATGCCAGAATAAACTTAAATCTTCCATGAGTGGTATGACATGGTCCACACACATCCCAAGATATTAATGCCAAAGGTTGGTGTAGTATGATTGGATGTAATTCAATTTTTCAGCAATAGTTGATGGGTTCAGTTTTCTGGCAAATCTTACCTTTCTTTACAATGTTACTACCCAAGTTTTCCAAATTCGAATGGTACCAACATTGTGCTAACTTGGCTTTTCATTTTAAAGATCAAAAGTGCCCCACTTCAAACGTGTATACCACAATAAAGATTCAAGATGTTCCTTTGGAATGCATACTTTCCATGCTACAGTGTGAATTTTTCTTCAAAATAATATATTAGATTGTAAAGTATATAGACTACCAGAATAATTCATAGCTCCTTGGCTGATTACATCTCAAATAGGTTGCCAATAAGGATATTATTCTTGCAACTGCAGCATATTGTGACAACTTTGAAATTTGTTTCTCACATAATGCAATACATAGATTAATTACTTTGAAATCTAACGTCTGTTCCTCAAGTTCTTCACTATCCTGTCTTCTAGGCAAACGAGATAGAGCATCAGCTACAACATTGTCATTCCCTTTTACATACTGCACTGAAATATATATAAGACAAAGCTTTATGGTCACAAAATATGGTTATTCTTTTTCCATAGACAATATCTAAACTTTTAAAGTGCCTGTACCACAGCCAGTACATCTAACTTTGTGGTACAGTATGCCCTTTTACATTTAGAGAGTATTCTGCTTGCGAATCCTATAATCTTAATGGTATTCATATGTTGTGGATCATCCATTTGGAAAAGCATAGAGCCTAGGCCTGTTTTGGAAGCATCAGTGGCTATGTAAAAATCCTGTTCAACTTTCGGATAATGTAACAACTGAGCGTTAACTAAAGCATCTCTGATTTTGTCAAACACTTGTCTACACTCAGGAGTCCATTCCCATGTGATGTTCTTTCATAATAACAGTAATAAAAATTCTTGGCAGAAAAATGAGGCTAAATTCCTTTTGACATTTAGGATAGGGACACACTTTCATAGCACTCATTTTCTTAAGATTCGGCATAATATAGTCCGGCGTAATTAGATGTGCATGGAACTTCTGCTGACTTCTGGCAAATCTCTATTTCATTAAATTTACTGTTACTCCATTCTCTAAGAATTTCATAAATACTTTTTCAACCAGACTGAGATGCTCCTCCCATGTTTTGGAAGCAATCAACAGGTCGTCCACATACAAGGTAACTCTATCGAGCAAATATTGTCCAAGTAAAGTGTCTAGCGCCAATATAAATACACCTCCACTAATATTTAGTCCAAATGGCATAACAGTGAATTGTTAACTTCTGCCCATAAAAATAAAAGTAGTATACTTTAGAGATTCAATCGAGATTTTCGTTTCCCAGTACGAACTTCTCATATCAAGGGATGTCAGGAAGCAGGCACCACAGAATTTCTGAATTAACTCATCCAAATTCTCAAGTATTGTCTGTACTGGTATGATTATGATTTTATCTCTCTGGCATGTAGAACTAATCTGACATCGCCATTTGCTTTGAAGACTGCCAAAAGAGGATTACAATCTTCAGAATGAGAGGTCTCTATAATTCCCCACTCAAATTTTTTTAATTTCTTTCTTTAATGCATCTCTCTTTGACCGAGGAACAGAGTAGGAAATGCAACAAAAAGATTCGTGTAGATACGTTTTAATGTCACATTCAAAACCTTTGATTATTCCAGGACGTTTGCAAATACTGGTGGATAATTACTTAACATGCAACACAAATCATCTTGCTGACTTGCAGATAGGTATTCAGATTTGGAGATTTTCTCCTGAAGTGAAACTTGACTTCTTTCTTCTCCAGTATATTCAATACAGAAAATATCATCAACAAATTACAATCAATATCAATATAGCTAACCATTAACTTTATGCAATACTGATCTGGGACTATTTAACCCTTTATCATAGAGACTATCAAAACGTCACCTTGAGTCCACAGTATATGTTCCTTCTTTTAAAATTGATGACTGCTACAGCATCACACAAAAATCTAGACCCCAAACACATGATACAGGCATTCTTGAAACAATTAAGAAGGTACTTTCTATTGAAGCCGGATACAGTACATCCAATAACAGTAAATGTAAGCACTTTTGTTCCTCGACTAATTTCTTAAAACAATCCTGCATCATTACACTGATGGTTGCTCCAGTATCAATCCCATTTATTACTGCTTGAACTACTGTCCGCAAAATTCATCCACACTTATTCGAAATGTAAGGTCTTTCTTCAATCAGTTCCTCCCTTAGGTCCAAATCATAATTATACCTCAGTACAAACACTTTAAAATGATTCCTGCCCTCCTGATCCTCTCCAGTCATCCCAGGAAGGCTTTCGGTGACCAGTTCTAGTTTAATCTTTCGGTAGATATATTCGGTGGTTCGTGTACTGCAACAATACATACAGTATGGTAGGAATTTGGTAGTTGTTCCCTTCGTGACTTTGTTGCTTTTTTACCAAGTGGTATCAGTCCTAGTGGTGGTTGTGCTTGTTGAGTTACGTTTGTATCAACACATCGAACTTCAGGTGTTGAAGGGTCTTTCCAAGGTTGTATACTGTCAGGACTGTCTTCTGGGTGTATATCATGTCTGTGTGAATTACCATACTGATTATTTTAATCATTATATCTGTGTTTATGATTTGGTTTTCCTGTACTAATCTGATTCACCTGGTTATTATTATTTCCATAGGTTTCTTTAGTATAATAGGTGTTACGTTTATATTGATCATCATCATCATCATCATCAGCAGCAGCAGCAGCTTTACTACAGCCGTACGATGTTGCTTGTCCTCCATGTAGTATAGGTTTAGTGTATTATTATTATTATTATTATTATTATTATTATTTCTTTCTTTCTTATCTCAGATGTTATGTCTGGTCAAAAGTAGAAAGTGACGCGGACCTTGATCAAGCGTGACTTCCTTTTAACTGTACGGCATATGTTATATTGCATTTAGGAACTTTCGGGTAATTGAACATGTATGAATAATTACGGATTTCTGTTTTTGTATAAATAAGTTTGGATGTAGCTGTATTGCATTGATGTACTGGTGGATATTGTGTGGTATGACTCCTGTAGTTGATAGTATAATTGGTATAATGTTAACTTTATCCTGATGCCACATATCCTTGACTTCCTCAGCCAGTTGGATGTATTTTTCAATTTTTTCTCCTGTTTTCTTTTGTATATTTGTTCTATTGGGTATGGATATGTCGATCAGTTGTGTTAATTTCTTCTTTTTATTGGTAAGTATGATGTCAGGTTTGTTATATGGTGTTGTTTTATCTGTTATAATGGTTCTGTTCCAGTATAATTTGTATTCATCATTCTCCAGTACATTTTGTGGTGCATACTTGTATGTGGGAACGTGTTGTTTTATAAGTTTATGTTGTAAGGCAAGCTGCTGATGTATTATTTTTGCTACATTGTCATGTCTTCTGGGGTATTCTGTATTTGCTAGTATCGTACATCCACTTGTGATGTGATCTACTGTTTCTATTTGTTGTTTGCAAAGTCTGCATTTATCCGTTGTGGTATTGGGATCTTTAATATGCTTGCTGTAATATGTGGTGTTTATTGTTTGATCCTGTATTATTATTATTATTATTATTATTATTATTATTACATTGTGAGGTTGATTATTATTCGATACTCAGACGTCTTCTAGTATCATATCGATCGAATCAACTAGACAGACAGAAACCGTTCCACGTCACAGTCAGGGACATTTGTAAGTTTCTCATGTATATGAATAGGTAATCTTTCATTCAAAATACGTATCTCTTCTCTATGGGAAATAGGATCACTCTAGTACCTTGTTATATTAATGTATTTCTAGAAAGAGTCCTAATGAACTTTGTTTCTATTATAAAACTCTGGTTGATATGCCTCATTTTGTAGCCTCTCTTGTTTGCTACTCAACCAACATTTTGCTAAGAAAAGTTGTTCAAACTCCGCGCATGTATTACAAGTCTCACTCACTTCTGCAGCCCACAGTGCTGCTTAACTTGTGATCTTGGACACAATAAATTTAAGTATATCATGTTCAGACCGACTGTGTGGAAAAATATGCTTAAAATTGTTGATGAGAAGTTTTGGATGGATGTTATCTTTTTCAGTTGAAAAGGTAGGAAACACTGTGCTTTTGAATATGCTTGTCTCAGCCTTTAAAGACGACAAGTACCCTCTTTGGACAAAAGAGTCATTCTCATTTCCATAACAGTCACAAAATTTATTGAGTGCATTCCCACAACAGTTACATTTTACTTCACTACAGGGTTTATTATTCCTAAGCGTGCCTTCGGAATTAGTCAGTGCTTTTTGTGAAGATATTTTTTTTGATTCGTACAATTTACAACTTGTTTCACATTGCCAATTAGGTATTCTTCAATTACTTTAGCTTTAATAGTCTGAAACCCACTAAGTAAATAACTTGATAAGTTCACTACCCATCTGTTTTTCCTTAAACTACCTCAGCTTGTTTCAACTCTAGAGTGGTATTGACTTTCTCTTCGATTTCCTTATTTTTACCTTTTATTGACTGAAAGATAACCATATAATTTCTTAGTTTGATCCTTTAAATATTTATCTATGCCCTGACAAGTGTATTTCGAAATCTGACATCTTTTTAGACAAATCCTCGACTTTCACATTAGTCTTCAAGTAACTACTTTCACAATTACAGATTTTATCTGACAAATCACTATGCCCCTTTGAAATAGTTTCACATTTATTCTTTATCTCATTAATTTTACCCATAACTTTGGTGTGTAGGTTAGTCATTTCCATGAAACTTTTATTTCTAATTCACTAAATTTAGTATTTAGTCATTCTTCCCACTCTTCTTTTAAGTTATCGAATTTCTCATTTAATTGTCTATTATCATCTTTAAGTGAAACACTTTCATTTTCAAGTGACTCAAACTTCTTGTCAAATTTTTCATTTAGTAAACCCCTATTTTCTGAAGTAAACCCATTTGAGTGTTCAATTTTTCAGTTTGGGAATCAAATTTAGTATCAAACTTATCATCTAAACATCACATATTCTCAGTTAACTGACGTTGTATACTGGCCATGAATTTAATAATAACATCGTCATCTTTGAGCTCTGTAACATTTAATGTAAGATTCACACTTTCCTGTGTAACTATGGCAGTTATAGACTCTTGTATATTACTATTTCTACTTTTACTTGGGTTTGCTTCTACTGTCACCTCCACATCAATGATATTAGTGGCACTTAAATTATGTAATTGCTGTCCTACATTTATTACATTTGACACTCCTTCACCAAGATTTTCCTCACTCAAACAACGTTTTGTAATAATGTGATGTGTGTATCTCACGTGTGAAACTGGATTTGTCTCTATTCGGCTCAAAATCACAAAATGAAATTCACCGCACAGATCAGCGAACTGTACACGGGCACTTTCAGCACTAAGTGGTAACTCCTCAAAGAGCAAAATCTGCACATAAATTCACCCTTTTTACATGCATACAAAAATCAAAACACCTTTATATTAAACAGATAAATAATGGCATGCAACTAATAATTAAACATTTCCTATTCCAAATAAACAACAAGAACTTTTATTTCATAATTGGTAAAATTGTATCACGTGAAAGAAACTACTAGCCTGCTAAAACGGATTCAGATTACTGTCAACTCATGTCTGGACGGTGATGTCACGAAGTGATACTTGCTTGGAAATGAACGAAATACTTCTACTGAAAAATATTATTAGTTGAGTAATTTACGGACTTTAATGACAAATTTGATACCCCTTGCATCGGTACACTTGCATTAACTTGAAAGGTTACTACAGTAGGGCAAAGAGGAGCATTGTATTTGTTACTTTAACATTGTTATTTTGCATTTGTCCATATTGCAGATTGACATGTCATTGCAGAAAACAATTCTCACAACCAACAACTGGGGGGAAAATATTTTTTTTTTTTTTTTTTTTTTAAATCATCATCATCTCAGGCAGGTAGAGATGAACATGTGACAACACTCACACAGCACCCATGAGTATAGACACATATATAATGTTTTGTAGCCCTTTCAACTTTTAAGAAATAGCAATATTGCTGTCAGACCGTCACAGAGTGCTATAGCTTCTCTCATGACAGTTAATCAATGGTTTTCTGAGTGATAGGGGGTTCCCACATATTTCTCCACTGAATCTGAAATTATACAAGCTAATAAAGTAACATTAATAAGTTTTTCATTTTACCCCGTCATTGCAGCACATGCCATTCTTATTCTTTTGTATTTTTTCCCCGAGAAAATCACAAAAGCAGCTGGGCCAATATGAGCAATGTTTTGTCATTTAAGTTTCAGGCATTCAAAATACAAAACATTGTTGTACAAGTGTGCTTTAAGTAGCTTCAACAGTGATCCGAGAACTGCTTACTGCTCACTCAGTGCAAACAAATCATTCACAAGTGGCTACCAGATACAGCATTGTTTAACAGCAAAGATTTCCAGTGACTGGAGGTGGGAGAAGAGAGGAAGACTGTATGCCCTAAGGATTGGGCAATTATTTTTGTTTCTTTTTCATAAAATTACAATAAGATGCTTTTAATTGTGATTGGTCTCTGCAGTAAACTGATCATCTTCAGAAACTACACTGCAGGAAAATGAAAAATCCACATAAGATACTGAAAAGCTGGAAAAAATACACCAGCTCTACTATATGTGGTTATGACCATAAACCTTAAACAGAATACCTTCCAGAGTGTACACAACAGGCATTATGATGCTGAATCAAGAAAACAAAACCAAGGAATTAAATAGGCCAACAGAGCAGTGCTTAACTTCACCTCATTCCTTGAGTCTGGCTGGTTGGGCATAGAGCGGAGAACGGGCTAAAAGGTCGAAACCACGAGGTCAGGAAACCCACAGTCGAGAGCTATTTCATCTGGAGTTAGCAATGTTAGACAGGAAGTTGATAGCATTGTGACAGATGTAGGAATGATAAAACTGGTTAATTAGAAGCAGTATTGATGCCAGAGATGAGAAATAATTTGAAGAGAGTTAAAAGATATCAACTCAATGATGGGATCAGCCAGTGACATTGTTTATTCCATCTTTTATCTAGGAACATTGTAGTCATTAAAGTCAGAATGCTAGAAGAATAATGAACTTCAGTTGGACTGACAGTAGTAAAATAAGCTAAGAGAATACTCAGATTGGTAGTAGGGTGGGGCCAGGAGAGTGTCTTCCAGGGAGCAGCATGCAATTGTCGTGTCCCTCCCACAACTGGTCCATCCTCAATCCATTACAGTCAAAGTATTAAAGATGGGAATAGAAGACATTCTCTTACTGAAGCTTAAAAACCTCACAACTGTTCTTTCGTCATGAGCTAGTACTGAGGATAAGGAATCCTTTAGGTCTTGCCCTTATCCAAATGCTACTCCTGAAAGATAAAATAGGGCATGGCAGAAAAAAGCTCCAACTGCCTCTAAAAGCAACTAAAACAAAGTGAAAAAACGATGACCATGGCAGCTGGCTGAAGAGATAGGGTCAAGAGTCCTCTGGGTATGGCATGTTATGGAAGACACCCCAACCCCTACAACCTCACCGTTGCCCCAAAAGCATTTTGAATTATCACATCTGAAAATAAAACTAATTTCATGGAGAGAAAACCAGTTCACCTATCTGTACATTGTCTGTCAATATTATCCTGAAGACAACACTTGGCATGGTGAGCCAGAAAGAGTGGGATTTCCACAAGAATGTGAGCTACCTGAAAGGCTCCCCAGCCACAATGTGGGGTTGCATTACATAAGATAAAACTATGTATCAATCCGGTATGATGGATGCGAAGGCAACACGGGACACAGTACCACTCCTCGAACTGCATGCATGTACACATAGTAGCCCCCCCCCCCCCCCCCCCCCACATACACACGACATGTTGCGTCAATGCAGAATGTGACAAATCTCGAAATGTGGAAAACACTGTGAATAAATAAACTTTCCTAATGTTCTATTCTATTCTGCTGTTCTTCAATTTGGGGCTAACAGAAATAAGAATGGGCTAGTAAACATCAATCAAATCTCCATTAACAGACTACACATTTTGGTCCAAGTCTATAAACTTAAGAAGATTCTGAGTAAGACAGGTGAGGTAAGGTGTAATGAGAAAACTTTTCTTCACGCACAACTGACCTATTGGCAGCAATGGCTGGTTCTGGCAGTACACTCGGGGGCAGTAGCCGAAGACGCCAGATTCATATTTCTCCATCATCTGGCCAATTCCTCTATTAGTGAGTATATAGCGTGCATGGATAAGACCGTACAGAAGTTCTGCCGCTGCTTCCACTTCGTCTGCAAGTCCAGACTCCTCTGGATCTACTGAAAAAGCGCTACATACAATAGATGCACGTAAGATTGTCACAAATAATGGAACTTACACTAAATGTAGAGATGGGCAATGATGTCAGTATCAAGTTGACAATATTCAACCAATTAGTATCTTATTGTTTATGGCTCTGTTTAACAAGTTTATATATGTCAATATGTGAAGAACATTTGTGTTTCTTACGTACAGTACAATGAGACATTATATTTAACAAGTATTTTATGGAAAACAAGCCTGAAGATTGAGGATTACACAAAAATAACTATGTATGTATGTGCGTATATAATTGTTGTGTATTAAAGATTGTATTTTACTGGAGTACCTGACTTTACTCACTTTTTGCACAATTACAGAACCTAAACATGGAAAGAACTAAAGTGAAACATTGAAGTGCTAATTATTCCAATCACTAAATTTTCTGCGAAACTCTATGCACTTTCGCATTCTTAAAGTCGGTATTTGGAAAAAAAAAAAAAATCCCACAATTTCTTCAGAGCTGATGAAACCTCTTCCAAGGAATTGAGTTTCACAGTACTGAAAAAGAAACAATCACACGGGATCGTGTGAGAGCAGCAGGGAACATGAATTTTAAGTTTGACTGTTGTGTACTTCAAGAAATGAATGATGAGGCTGGCTGTATGTGAGGGCATTATGACAATGCAGAATAGCCCCCACAGTCCTACTTGGCAGCTGTTCTAGAGGCTTCTAAACACATTTGAGAAGCTGTAACAGGGAACTATTGTTGATGGTGTTATGATGCACTCCAATGTACCCCATACACATCACTAGTCCTCTGGCACATTTAAGTGCACATTTTCCAGGAGGCGGCACTGTCTTGCTGAATTGTTAAAAAAAAAATGTGTAAGTGCTACCATGCACACGTTTGTATGCGAGGTGGCAAGAGACAGTGGTCATGTGTGTCTCAGTTGCGCTTGTATGAATATACATGTCCGTGTGCATGCTGGAAAAAGGTATTTTGGCCGAAAGCTCACATCTATAACAGTTTTTGATGAGCATGGTTGCGAGTCAGTATCTCCTCTTTATGATAGATAGCAATCTATCCTTTTCTTAATACTCAAAGTTATAAATAATCTGTGTGAAAGAGCTGGCAAGCTCAGTGAGGGCTACACTAAGTAATTTACATAACAAGATGAACAGAAGTAGCACATGCTTCAAAATATGCAAGCACTACCACACAGTTTCAGGATGTAGAAAAAGAATAAAAAAATAAGAATTTCCCACAGAAAACATGATTTTTTATTGTGTTCAGCTCACAAACATTGAACATAGCTTTATAAATTGTATTACTAAATATATTAAGATTGCTGTATTAATTAAAGTTGAAAGTTATTGATTAATCATCTGTTACTATTCTTTGAGATAAAACGTAAATGAAATTTTTATTTTTAAATTTTTTTTGTGTGTTTTCCTTAATGTAGGGGCCAAGGCGTACACCTTCACCTTTTCTTATTCGGTTCAAATTACACACAACTCATTTCTTTTTAGAACGGAACCGAGGTGAGTAGGTAGCAGAAAGAAGAAGAAGAAGAAAAAATTAAACTTGAAAAATAATGTCATCACAGCAATTGGTTTTTTGGATTGTTCTGTATCACTTCACTTTCATTAGTGGACATTTATCAGAAAAATGAAAACAGCTCAGAAATGCCAAGTTTCTGGATCAAGCTCGTAAACCTAGGTTTCATCACAATTACAATTTCAGTAACTGTTGCCCTCGAGGTCCAGGTCTGCAACTACATCCATAAAATGCAACCCACTGAAGTGCAAGGCAGAGGGTACTTCCAACTGTAAGTTATCAGCGCTTCTTCCCATTCATCCACATACACAGTAAGGGAAGAATGTCTGCTTAAATTCCCCTTTGTACACTGTAATTAACCTATTCTTGTGTCTCACTATCCATGTGTAAGCAATATGTAAGGGGTTGTTGTATATTACTAGATACATCACTTAAAGTTACAGGAGTCTTCATGGCATCTGCCAAAAATTTGTTGCAATATTCAATATAAATGCCCTTTTGCACATCTGGCAGAATGAGGATTCCAACAAAATGATAGTTTTATAACTAAGAAAAGTGTGTAATATTTTGGAAAACCAGCATAACATACTGCAGGGTTACTTCAATGGTCTTAAACAGTTCCAACAGGCAACAAAAACTTGCGCATGCATCCCTCCACCACTGCACCGGTCAGTCAACTGACCTATGGTGTCACCAAACTGACTCACTGTCTATCCTGCTGGCCTGACAATAAGAAAAGTTAAAAGTCATTTAACTTAATGGCCAATGGCACATTAAACTCTACTGTCCACCTTGTACTATGTGGACCTGCAATAATTTTGTGTCAATCATTTAGACAGTAAAGGTCTTTAACCATCTGTGTATGTGAACAGTCAGTGTTACTGCTACAAAATGAGCTTTGTTTTCAACTACGTAAATACATATTTTGTAAAGTGGTATAATGTTCATAAAGGCTGTGATAGTATTCTCATTCTAGCCTTCAATGATTCTCTTCAATCACTGAATAGTCTTAAAGCAGTATAATTTGCAGTAATCAAGATATTTTTCCAGAGATTTCATGTTACTCTTGAACTCAAATATGTCATTTCAGTCATAATACTTTTCTTATTGGTGCAATCACTGCATGATGACTGGTTTTTCACAAAGGTACAAAGTGGTTACAGACTCATGTATAGGAATATTTATGTTTGCTCCCAAATCTGACTATGAACAAAAACAAATCACAATTGTTGGGATAAGACACTTACTTTATAATGTGCCTTTAAGGTACCACAAATAGAAGTCATCCTTTCACAAAAGTACTTAGAAATTATGCATTTAGAAATACACCAAGTATACAATAGTGGTACTAAGTGTATTTCCAGTTGCCAGATACCTCAGCATTACTTGTAAATTAATGCAAATTGGTATGCCATCTCACATGTGTATCTGACTTATCTAAAGGAAGAAAGATAGCTCAAAAGAAACTGAAAATTAATTGTTCTCTTTCAAAGGTGGTTTCCAAATGTAACTTTGTTCCCTGTTGATACCTCTTATGTGTATGACGTCCACAAATTATTTCTATGAAAACACTGTTTATTTTCGTTTTCAGTATTTGATTATTCTCCATTATGTTTCTGTAACTCCTGATCTATAATCTACACAACTATAGTCACCATCCACAGACATTATTTCAGTTGACATCATCTTGACAACTGTGCCAGTACACATTTTGACTGTGATTTGGAAAAACAATTATGTACCAGCTTCTGAAGGTGGTTCTAATAACAGCATGTGCAAGTTTCTGTGCCTGTACAAACACAGCTTTAATCACCAAACTACTGTTCTTTCAATGATGTCTCAACAAGTCACTTCACTGCAAAAACTCTTACACTGTAAAATAGCTACATAATTTTACAAGTGTAAGTCAATACCTACTGATACAGACTCACCTGGTTCCAGATCCAAAATCATGTCATGAGCATTGTGGAAGTGAGGAACACATTCTATCAGTCCAGTCAAGTTGAATTTGTCTTGTATGTAATCTTCATCCACCTGCACAGAGCAGCACTCACAAAATTTTAATGCCACACAAAAATTAGCAGACTAAAAACTTTCCATATGTAATGTGTGTGAGGCAGGTAACATAAGACAAAAAGCTACAAGAAACCATTAACAGATTGAACAGTCCAGTAATACAGTTAATGTAGCATAAAGTAATTATTAACAGATTCCATTAAGTAATACTATCTTATGTGACTAGGAGTTCAGAGATTCCACACTTCCTGGGAAATGTCAAATAGCATAGTGATGGTGTGAAGAGAAGGCAACATGGGAAATTACCCACAACTTGAGGCACACCACAATGACTTCATTTGAGATTAAATCACTAATGTGAGTCACAAAATATTGAAAATCTGACTTAGTGGTTGCTCACAGTCAACAAAACTGGCAGACAACATCTACCTATTAACTACAGCTTAAAGGTACCCCGAGAAGAAAGCAACATAACTGCACGCTGCCTCTTTGTAGGCAACTGGGAGGGCTGTAGTCAACACAGACAGTCAAAAACATTACCTTTGCTCCATCGCTTCCAATACTCCTGTCAAATGGCATCTAGTGGCTGCCATTTGGCAGTAACCACTGATGGAGGACTGTAATGCGGAAGTCATTTATGACGATCATCCGCAAATTAAGTTTTCCGCTTTTATTAAGCAAGCTTATTTAGCAGAAAATATAGCACATGCACTTAAACATGTCAGTCAAGTGGTGGATTGACATGTCTCAAATCCATACCACGTTTATATCGTCTGAATATATGGTGCTATACTGGTGTTTTCAAAGATCGAGATGGTAACATGCCTTAATTTCCCTTTGTCTCTGTAGTTAGTTGCATATCCTATACGTCTTGTGCTGTACTAATCTGATACAGTTTTGGGCAGGTCCTCACTGATGGAGGGGGAAGCTGGTGGTTAACCCCCCAGAGGTCCCAAGAGAGAATATGCAGCTTGTAAGAATTAAGCTGCTAGAAGCAGAGGTAGCGACCTGAACCATGGCCATCAGACAGTTGTGGGACCCTATGCTGTACAGCTCGACACTGACATGGCGCAAGCTGTTAAAATTGCCCTGGCTATGACCACACTGCAGGTTTATGAGTCTGTCTAAAAAAAAGGTGAGTGGAATTAACTGTGTCAAGCTTCCAGCCACTTCAAATTATTTTTAGAAATCAGTCCCTCTGCTCAAAGACCACCGAGTTGGAACCATGGTTTTTCACGGGTAATGCTTTTCCTAGAAAAACTGAGTGTGCCAGGCTGGTTGGGAGATATTTGTCACTACCTTCTCATAGGAAACTAAGTGGCTGTTTACTATTAAAAGATTTTTTCGTCTCACCTTGTGGGGGAGAAAGTGTGACAGCCATGGAATAAGGACTTCTCTCTAGGAAGCCCAATGAACGCTATAAAAAAAAATATTTGAAAGTGGTAGTTCAGGGTACCAAACATGGAAAAACAGCCCATTAGGTGGCATAAAAGAGAGATCTCGAAAGTGCAAGTTTGGAGCCCAGTTTCCTCAGAACTGTATGCCCTGGAAGGCAGCCCTTTGGACAAATTACACCACACTTGCATCTCAACAGAGCCAGTCACACGACACCTGATGACCATTGGCTGGCAGGAGCCTTTGGCACATTCGGCATACTGCGCTCTTGACTCCTCGACTGTGGTAAGAGTCGAGTGCAATGCAGGGCAACCAAGAATGAAAGCAGTTGGACGCTTTTGGTCCATACCTTCTAAGTTTGATTAGAAATGTATTAAGTCTCAAGTCCTGAAGATTCGAGGTCTCATCGGTGACTAACCCCACTGTCACTTGCAAGCCGTTTTCAAAGGGCATTCTGGCATGATTATGATAATCACTGCACACCCCTCCACAATTATATACTTTTGAGATTGACCCATTGACATGACTGGTTATCCCATCCCACTTGTTCCTTGCTGAATTTATCAAACCAATCAACCTTCAATTTAAGTGCTTGTCAATGTTCATAATTGGTAGTTCCTTCGTTTTTTAATTTATTTCTCATGTTACTGTGTAATTAATGCTTTCTTGATTATTTATGTACTTACAAGCAACGGTTGTAATAAATTGGGCTACGACTTAATTCAGCAGTCTGATGAAACACCCTTCTAGTTATTAAACCCTTAATGCTTTCTGCAAGAGCCAACACCCAGGACTCATTTACAGTCATATCATTCAACCCACTGCTCAACAGAATCATTTATGTATCAAAGTTCATGGGGAGTGATCTGTCTGTCGGTTCAGCTGGTGTAAATCATTATAACAGTCAAAAGCCTTGCTTGCTCGGTTGGCGGCATAAAGTTCAACAGAACTATGACAACAGAACTATGACAATCACATGACAGCAGGAAAAGTCTTCACTGTTGCCAGTATTGCTGCATCAATGGCTGAAAATAGCAGCTCTTTTTTTCTACCACCAACCACAAGATTGGTCTGTGATAAAAGGTTCTTAATGCACAAAGTGTAGTGCCTACTGAATTTAATCATATGTAGGGGTCCAAGGTCATAAACAAACAGACAGTGCATCACTGATGTAGAAAATTTTCTGAAGGTCATCAAAGTATCAATACTGAAGATGGCTATGAGAAACTGTCCCTCATCAGTAACAGCCTCGTAGGGCTGGTGCAGCAGCACATTATGGAGACCTGTCAGTTGTGACCTGGTTCCCTATGATTTTGTCTTTTCTTACATTTCAAAAAAAAAAAAAAAAAAAAAAAAAAAAATCGCTGTCTTCTGTTCAGCAATTTCACAATGAGCAAGAAATGATGACTGTCACAAGCTGGATCTGTTCCTTGTGGCAGACATTTACGACACAGGAAAACAAAATCTGATCTCACAATATGACAGGTGTTTCAATTCCATTGCTGACTGTGTTGAAAATCAGCTCAAATATGACACATATAGTGATGCAAAAACTGCATGATCCACAGCAAATGTAATGCCACTAAAAGCAATTGTGAAAATACAGATTCAGGACTGCTCCTTAGCCAACTGCATTCTTGTGTGACAATTGGTTCCCAATTGATGATCTGGATAAATACTGGTACGCAACTCGAGACGTATGTACAGTTCATGAAGTGTGTGGAAGAGGCCATGTACTGCTCAAGGTTTCAGTAAAGGTGGAAGTCTAACAGACTAAGACTTTGAAAACATGTACTTAGGGTAATTATTGCTGACGTGCTTCAGTGTTCAGTTACAAATTTAGTTTGGGTACTGGTGATTTGTCTAGACATGGTGTCACATTTCACTGAGTGAACATCATACAGTTTGAGAGGTTTTGTGCAGAATGGTACATTGACTGTCTCAATTGTCCATTTACAGGACAAGAACGAGGGCTGGCAATTACTGGTTGCTGAAACTTCAGCAATGTGCAGTCCGAACTGCTCACCTATGATAAAAATGTCAGTGATAAGGTTGCCATTTATAAGATGATTATAATGATTATGTGTTTAAAGGACTAAACAACAATCCTCCATCCCTCCAAATCATGAAAGAAACGTGTCAAAATGTAAAAAGCTAAAGCAATGAGGACTGGGCTGCTCAACTATATAAGCAAGTCAAAGAGTTTAATAGGGCACGACAATGTTGTACCTCAACAAGTGAAAGAAAAAGAGAAAATGGCAGCATCCCTGTACAAGGGAGGCTGAGGGCGTGCTGCAAATCGGCCAGCAGGCTGCACTCAAAGACATGCGTTAGCATCAGTAGACTACTGCAGCTGCAGTGAGGAGGATCCTCCTGACGCATACAAAACTTATGGGCGAGTCTCGTGTGCCCAATGTGTAGTCGGCACAACACAATGGCACCTTTCCGGGAGGCCTGGAAAGATGTCTGCCACACCTTAGTGGACACTTTAATTGCTCTCAACTTGTTCTGGACCATAGTACCCTGCCATTCCAATTCCCAGAGCCTCAAAATATTGTTTCGGAGTTGTAATCTTAAGTCTGGGCCCGGTATCTCGACATAAAGTTGATCTCCTGTAGTTGTGCCTTTAGCTAGATGATTGGTGAGTTAAGTTCCTGGAATGCCTACATGGCTCAATGCCCAGATGAATGTCACTGACTTTCCAAAGCTGTAGAGGTCAGCCAGTAGGTCCTGGATGTTTGCAACCTAAAGGGTTATGCCTTTTAAGCAACTCGCGGAATCACTAAACATCAGAAAGTTGGTCGTGGGCTGGAATTTGACATACCGTAAAGCCTGAGAGATGGCAACCATCTCTGCAGTGTACACAGTGCAGGTGCTCTGCAGAGTGCTTCTCATGTCCCCTTGCACGTGCAAGAGTGTAATTGACACTGTTGTTGATTTTCGATCCATCTGTGTAGATGCATACCAAATTACAATAATTGTGAAGGACTTAAAGAAACAGGTGTCAAAGAAGTGCAAGATCATGCATCCTTCTTGGGACAACAAAGAGGTCCATCCATATCACAGGACATCGTACAGCCCATGGAGGATGTCGAGAGGGAGCTCTAAGAAGACAGACTATTGTAGGCTGTTGGAGGTCCTTCTGTAGAATACAGAGTTGGATCCCAGCTGATCATCCTAGTTTTGGGTGATGTGCAAACTGTCTGAACTGCTGGTTGTGGAACATAATTGAGTTACATGGGTTGGTAGGCATCTGACTGACAGGAACTGTGTAACTTGCCAGAAGCTGCTATTGTCTGATGTGCAGTGGTGGGACACCAACTTCCACCATGAGGCTGTCAATGGGGCTTTTATGGAAGACCCTATTGTCAACCGCATGCCAGTCTGGTGAACAGGGTCCAGTAGGCTCAGTACACATAGTGCTGCCGACCCATAGGAGTCATATCCATAGTCCAAGAGGGATAAAATCAGAGTTTTGTAAAATCTCAGAACTGTAAGGGTCCATATCCCACGAGGAGTGACTAAGAAAATGGAGAGCATTCAGCTGCTTCATGCAAGTTGCCTTGAGCCATCAGACATGCAACAGCCAAGCAAGCATGTGGTCAAATAAAATACCTAAAAACTGGAAAGTGTCAATGACTTCAAGTAACTGGTCACCAAGATAAATTTCTTGGTGTGGATGCACAGTCCGGGGTTGATAAAAATGCATCGCTCGTGATTTTGCAGTGGAAAATTGGTAGCCATGGTTCAGGGCACAGTCATGGACTCTCCAACAGCCCCCTGAAGCTAGTGCGCAGTGATGCAGAGGCATAGCACAAGCAAAAATTGTCAACTTATAGTGATGGGGAGACTGGAGCCCACTGATATTTATTATAAAAAGGTAATCCCAAACGTAAGGTTTCCTACAGCTTGAACATTTAGCTAATTTTCGACACAATCAGCATTTCTGTCGATGCATTTTTGTTGACGCTGTGGCAATGTCCATGTCATACCAGCTCACCGTCAAGGTGTTCAGAAAGTTATGAACCTCTTCTTGCACCTCATCGTCAGAGCTGAATCGCTGGGAGCACAATTAATGCTAATAGGTACTGTGAGACTGAAAAAACTCAAATAGGCAATTCAGAAGCGGAGAAAAGTAATGTTGAGCATGGGCATACACATTCTCCATGACAACGTTCACTCACACATTGCTCGGCAAACCGTTGCTCTCTGCAACAGTTTCAGTGGAACATAATCACCCACCCACCCTATAGTCCTGTCTTGGCACCCAGCTCCCTTTGTTAAAAGAACATTTGGCCAGAAAGCAATTCAACTCTGATAACGAGGTGAAAGAAGAGGTTCATAACTTTCTGAGCAGCATGGTGGTGAGCTGGTATGACATAGGCTTACAAAAACTGCCAGAGCGTCTACAAAAATGCATTGACAGAAATGGTGATTATGTCAAAAAATAGCTAAATGTACAAGCTGGAAACTGATGTAAACCATTGTAGAAATAAACAAGTCTATGTACTCACAAAAAAAAAATTGGAGACCTTACTTTTGGGATTACCCTCATACCTTTGATGGCGATAGCAAATAGCGTTACATCCGGAACTGATTCCTGACGGCCTCCAGTTTTCTGTACATAGTGGTTGCTGAGAGTCGAGTCTATCCAAAACAAAAACAAAATTGGAGAGATAGAAAATTCTGGATAAAAATGGGTAAACTGCTCTGGTCACCAGACTCGTGCAGTGTAGATAGGATGTGATGTTGCCAAGTGGTGTTGTATGGCTTCTGTAGGTCAAAGAACACAGCAATCAGATGACTGCGGAGCGCAAAAGCACTACAGATTCCAAATGAACCAGGTGATCTGCGGTGGAGCAGTAAGCCGAAAGGACACTTTGGAATCGCAATATATGGCCTCCGACTTCCTTCAAATAGTTTTCACAGCCCGTTCTTTAGAGAGATTGATTGGTAGTTAGTTAAAAAAATGTGGGTCCTTTCCTGTTTCAGGAAGGGAATACCACCACCTTCCCACCATTGAGAGGAAAATACACCCTCCCTCCAAATGAGATTAAAAAGCTGGATGATACGCTGCATGCTGTTGGCACGGAGGTGTTTGAGCATTTGGTTGCAGATTTTGATGGGTCCAGGGGCTGCCCAAGGGATACGAAGCTTCCATTCACTAAAAGGGACACTGTATGATGAGCTGTGTGCATAGAAAGATAGCGGACGGCACTCTATAAGGTGTTTCTGGGCCAGGAAAAAGAGGATGGTAATTACTGCAAGTGGAAACTTCAACGAAGTGTGTTGGAAACCATTTGGCAAGTACTATAGGATCAGTGCAGATGTTACTATTGACAAGGACACCAGGAACTGCCACGGGTGGTGGATGGCCACAAATGCAACTGAATTTAGTCCATACTTGGGATGACTGAGTGTGGAACCAAACAGTTAAGACATGTTGGTCCCAACACTCTAGCTTTCTTTTCTTTATTAAAGACCACACTTGCATCTGATTTTTCTTGAATGCGATTATATTATCCATAGAGGAATAACCCAGTGGGAGGGCATGTATCCAAACCTTTGGCACTTAAAATCATCTCATCAGAAGAGGAAAGAACGGCCTGGAATCACACCTACAGACCAAGACCTTAACCTTCTCAGGCAACATGGTGCCATCTAAGGGTAGTGTAAAAGCTCCAGAGCCCACTCTGTTATCCCTGGGTCCCATCTGGATGCGGCGAACAAAACGGACTCCACCCGACACCAGGTTAGTGTGCAGCTCTTTATCATTTTTTTGTGTCAGGTCCCAATGGAAGATGACACCTTCAATTCTAAATTCTACTGAGCTTGTTATGAGGAGAAATGGTGACTGGTATATCACCTAACTTGACACAACCTGATGTCCCCTTGGTTGGTTGGTGTGTGACGTTTCGATCAGCAAAGATCCATTTATCATCTTCTCTATTGTCGCAACCTCCCCAAACCGATGTTCAAAATTTTCAACAAGAAACATTGGCTTCATTGAAGCGAGAGAGCGCCAAGGCACAGTCAATGACAGGAATGCCATAGGATAGTCAACTTCTGCATTAAAATCACTGTTCCTCACTGATCAAACAGCCATGTTGGTACAGTTTGATTTGTTTCATTGCGGACCATCCATCCCGATGCCACTCACACCCATCAGAGGTTCTGTCCGTGGGCGGCAGCGGCATTTATAAGGATACTGGAAACGGTTGTAGATAGTTGTCCCAGTATCGAGCACCCCCTGCGTTTTTATGATGAGTAACAGGAAACAAACTGCAACTCATCAGAGCAGTCAATCAAATATTCAGCTCTGGAGACAAATGTAAGCCAAGCCATGCAAATCCACTTTCACAATTAACATAATTTCAGGCGAGCAATCAAAACGAAATAAAAATGCACATGTTATAGTTTTTTAGATTTAAAGTAGGAAAATAACCATGAACTGTGCATAATAATTCTATTATAATAAATAGAGGTCCACAGATGACACATAGTTTTTGAAACCCATCTGGGTAAACAGAAAAAGATACACAGTGTTTTGCAGAATGTGGAGTTTGAAAACTGAAATTTAAGTCTTAATCATCAAAAAGACGACAGGAGCTTCCAGTTCCAGTAAGATCAAAACTTTTACTTGAGGAACGCAAATGGATAAAGTAAAAAACACTATACAATACACATTACTCCTGTATACTGCGAAAAAGATTATTCATGAGTGATGTGACTGACCCACCACAGTTAAATAGTCATGTTAGGAAAATGTTTTGGAAGCAAAGAAGGCATCATAAATTTTAAGCCAAGCTAACAAATGCTGAGTAAAGACAAAATGAGTGCAAGGAGAGCAGAGGAGGTGCCCAATGAATTCGAAAGAGAAATTTTGCCAACCTCTCTGACTAGTAAGTTTCAGCCTTTCTTACAGCCAATAAGCAGATCAAAACCATCTCAACAGTTGCTCAGTGATCATATTGGTACCAAAATGGAAGAAAAGAGCAAAGGTGGAAATACTGGATTCAGTCTTTCAAAATTGTTTCACTGTGGAAGATTCTAAAGTGGTTCCTCCTGTAAATCACACAAATGCTGCGTGGCAGATATTGAGATAAGTGATTACAGAAAAGAAATGTAATTAAAATCGTTAATCCTGTTGGGACTGGACAACCCTGTTACCTTTTCCATGTTTAAGAATCACATTTCAGTTTACAGACTCCAACTTCTGCAAAACTTAATGCATTTTCCCTTTCTATTGATAGAGATGTGTTTCAACCACTGTGTGTCATCTTTGGATCTCTGTTTCTATAAAAATATTACACAAAGTTCATGGTTGTTTTCCCATTTTAAGCCTAAAAACTATAGCACGAGAATTTTTATTTGATTTTGATTGCTCACATGAAATTATGTTAATTGTGAAAGTGAATCTGTACAGCTCAGCTTGCATTTAATAACCATAAAAAGGCATGAACGAAAACCTGCCTGTATGAATCAACTTCCACAATCAATGTAATTTCAAGTGAGCAATCAAGACAACAAAAAACTCACAATTATAGTTTTTACAGAAATAAAGTTAAATCTACACATGCCCCACAGGAGTCAAAAGATGTGCGGATAAACAGAAAAAAAGAAATACAGTGGGATTCACAAGAACCTAAATTTAAAATCACTCAATAGCAGAAATCAAATGGACCTGATGTGATATCAAAGAAATAGAAATTCTACATGGATTACATACAAGAAATTGCTCCCCTTTTGCCAGTAGTTTGTTGTAGGTTGCAAGACCAATGAAAGGCACAAAGTGATTGGAGAAAAGTACAAAATTCCTGCACAAATATTCAGTCAGATCTTGATAAGATTTCAATGTGGTGCAGAGATTGGCAAATTGCTGTAAATGTTCAGAAATGTAAAATTCTGCACTTCACAAAATTAAAAAAAATGTAGTAGCATATGAGTATAATATAAAAGAGTAACTGTTAGAACCCACCAACTCTCACAAATACCAGAGTGAAATGAAATGATCACACAGGTTCAGTCATGGGTAAAGCAGGTGGCAGACTTCGGTTCATTGATAGAATACTGGGGAAGTGGTGGTGGTGGTGGTTAGTGTTTAATGTCCCGTCGACAACGAGGTCAATAGGTTCGGAGCACAAGCTCGGATGAGGGAAGGATTGGGAAGGAAATTGGCCGTGCCCTTTTAAAGGAACCATCCCGGCATTTGCCTGAAACGATTTAGGGAAACCTAAATCAGGATGGCCGGAGACGGGATTGAAC
Source organism: Schistocerca gregaria (assembly GCF_023897955.1). Classification (NCBI taxonomy): domain Eukaryota; kingdom Metazoa; phylum Arthropoda; class Insecta; order Orthoptera; family Acrididae; genus Schistocerca; species Schistocerca gregaria. Next base: position 195,754,247 of record NC_064928.1, on the reverse strand, counting down.
CGTCCTCCCGAATGCGAGTCCAGTGTGCTAACCACTGCGCCACCTCGCTCGGTAATACTGGGGAAGTGCAATCAGTCTACAGAAGGGATTACATACAAAACACTCTTGTCACTGGTTTTAGAACATTGCTCTAGTGTGTGGGACCTGTACCAGATAGGACAGCCACGGGATATTGAACATATACAGAGAAGGGTAGCAAAAATGGTCACAGGTTTGTTTAATCTACGGGAAGGTGTAACAGAGGTACTGAAGGAACTGAACCGGCAGACTCTTGAAGGCAGACGTAAACTTTCCCGAGGAAGTCTATTAACTAAGTTTCAAGAACCGGCTTTAAATGATTAATCTAATAATATACACAACCCCCCTAAATATTGCTCACATAGGGATTATGATGACAGGATTAGAATACTACATGCAAAGAGGCATTTAAACAACCATTATTCCCGCATTCTATATACGAATTGAACAAAAAGAAACCCTAATAACTTGTACAATCGGACATACCCTCTGTCATGTACCTCATGGTGGTTTGCAATATAGAGGTACATGTAGAGGTATGACACTACTGACATTTTCCTAGTTTATTGAAAATATATATTTTCCCACTTGTTTTAGTTGTCCTTCGTACTTTGGTAATCACTGTGTCATGCTCATTACTACTCTTTCGATGTGCAGATTCTCAATAAAGTCAGGTCTGTTTGTTGCTATTAAATCTAATGTATTTCTGTAATTGCTGGGATTCCAAACTGTGTGTTCAATGTAGTTTTCAGAGAAGATATTTAGTAATGTTTCACAGGATGACTTATCATGGCCACAATTAGCAAAAGTGTAATTCTGCCAGTTGATTGTTGGATAATTAAAGTCTCCACTGATGATTACAGTATGATCGGTAAACTTACGTTAAAATGAACTGAGGTTCCTCTACAGTTTTCATTTACATAACAAGAGTCTGGTGGGGGATAGTAGGATCCAATTACTATTCTAGTCTTGTCCAAACAATCACAATGTGGCTTCAGTTTCCATCTCTGTGGAGTTAAGTTGATGCCACATGTCCACTACAACCTTCTTACAATGTGGCAGAAAATTCAACCAGCAGTTAGATGGAGTTACTATTGGATACCCTCCTCCATATGCCAGGCATCTGTGCCCCTCTTGTTTCTACAGAGCGATGAAACATTTGTTGTACTCCACGAACTTCCATAGCACCACTTGTTCCTCTAAAATTAGCCACACAGTTGTGTTCTTTATGTTCATTGACTTTACAACATTCGCAATATTTAGACATTACCTCCACATCTTAACACTTTACCAGTGTCTACACTCGTGGCAGTCACTACTCCATTCAGAGAAGTATGTCCTCTTTTCTGCCAACTTCCATCAAGTGCAACTGCAATATCCGAACATCCATCATTTTCTTCCACTGCTTCCCTTGCAGCCAGTTTCATACTTTCCCCACTGACCTCACATACAGCTTTCTCTAATACTGCAGTCAATTTTTCAAATTTATTTGGTGGTTGATGTTCTCCCTGCAGCCAGGCCCTTGCCAGTGGATCGTAAGGCATAAGCTAATCTAGTATTGATTTCATAAGGGCCACTTACATCTGGTTTTGAAGAACTCATAAATGAAATCACAGCTGAGCATTTAGTGCAAATTAAATCGACAGGTATTGCTAGGCCTTTTCTCCCACTGGCACCGTCAAGAATTTTCACTCACCACACTGTCTACATTGTGGAAATTTAGAAACCGCATCTGATAATGTTCTCAAATTTATAATGTTACTGCACCCCACGCCACTTACAGTAAATTCGCTTTAACTCTCTTGAAATGGTGAGAGCTTCTTTGATGATATACTTGTTGCAGAATTACAATTACAAACATCTTTGCCAGGTGTGACAGCCTCTTGTACAGAAAGCTTTCTAAACTTGGTTCCTCTAAATTGTCGTTTCTTGAAGATGCCTTTACATTTCGTCATCTTCAATAAACATGTCTAAAAAAAGCACTACAAACTTAAGTATAACAACTACTTGCCATCACTCTAACAAAACTAACTGCATGTTTGAAAGCGTGTTGTTTACAAACAGCAGAAACAAAAGAATATTAACCGTTGTATTCCAAGGATAGCCAACACACTCTGAAAAAAAATTCCCTAATGTGCAATGTAGGGGATATAAAATATATGCAGAAAAGTGGATGACAGAAAAGTGGGCTTGGCACATAAACACACGTGGTAGGAAAATGATCCACGAATGATCGAGAGGGGAGGGGGGCAGGGGGGGGGGGGGAGATTCAGCAAAATCCTTTTCAGAGTACTTAAATAAAACCTTAATCTATCAAAATATGATGAAAACTGAAAATCGATTTTTTTCGACCTGAACCACAGTGTGGTCCCCTGAAGTTGGGAAAGGTGGAGAAGCCACATCAGCTGGGAACCGAAGACCAGTCCCAAAAAGTTGTGCAACTCAATTACAAAGAGTAACTGATTGTCTAGGTAAAGCACTGGGTGTGACTGGACAGTAAGAGAGTGACAGAAGTGTACGACACGAGTCTTGGCGTCAAAATCAAAAGCCATGGGTGACAGCCCATGACAATGCCTTTCGAAACACAACCTGTTGGTGACTCAACAACAATACTAGAGAAGAAATAATAAAAGCAAAAGTGTTTGGCATATGAGGAGGGCAATACTGAAGCCCCACAGCCATCACTAGACCATTGCTGGCCACAAAAACAGGGACAAGGTCAGCAAAGAGCAATGCAGGACCCTGTTCTCTTGGATATGGGGGTACTGAGTGAAGCACCCACCTGAACCCAAAATGTACAGTGCAATACGAAGTTCTTGACAAAAATCAGGAGTGGACCCGGAGACACCACTCGTGTAACTTAGTAAGGATATGGTGATGCCATGTCACATCATAAGCCTTCTTTAGGTCGAAGAAGACAGCGATGAGCTGCTGACAATGCTGTCTGGATGGTGGACTCCAGGTAAACCAAATTATCAGCAGTGGAGCAGCCTTTGTGAAAAACGCCCTGAGATGCAGCCAAAAGGCCCTGAGACTCAAGGAGCCAACACAGACACAGGTTATGATGATCCATGATCATGTGTTGTCACTAGTCGAGATGCCAGGGACCCACTGACATAGGTTCTGCGGAACATTGCTTGGGGGGGGGGGGGGGGGGGGGGGTTGTCTGGTGTTTCAGGGGCCACCAGAATCTCCACCTTGGGCCCAAAAGAATCTAAGAAGACTACTTTTTGTCCCCCTGTTTAGAAGATGAGGACTGGGAAGGTGTCTCTGAATTGGTTTCAGGGACAGAAGAATAAGATGTCCAATGGCCAGCAGCCCACTGCTCCTTCAGCCACTGGTCAGCATCTGGCTGTGGACTAGCAGGAACTGTGGAAGGAAGAGTGCCAAGGGATCTCTTCCTAGCTAGAGAAGCCAGAGGAGGATTAGGCAGCTATAGCTGGAGGATGGGAGCCGGTGTCTCTGGCAGGTGAGGAGCCAATGCTCTCTAAGTGAGCACAGTGGAAGCACCAGAAGGGGCCCCAACCACCTGGGAGGGGGGCAGGTATAAGGGCCCAAGGGCCCACTGTAAGAGGCACACCAGAGGAAGGCAGTGTTGACAGGGAAAGCAATGATGTTGCAGCTGTAGTGTAAGGTTGTGTCATTTGTATGGCATTAAGAGGCTCACACACTTTTTTTGACCTCTTGATATGTGAGCTTGTCCAGTCTCCTACTTCTGAATATCCTTCTGTGGCTTAAAAATGGAGCAATCTGGCGAGCAGAGAGAGAGGAACTCACTGTAGTTTACACAGATGGGGAGAGGGGCACAAGAAACATACACTTGCACCGCATGTCCACAATCCCTGGGTACAGGGGTTAGCATCAAAACAGGAAGTCGTATCTGCACTTCACACACCTGAAGCATCTCATAGGAGGAACATAGCATTTCACATCACACTGGCAGACCATCACCTTGATCTCCTTGGGCAATGTATCATCCTCGAAAGTGAAGATGAAGGCCTCAGTAGCTACTCTTTTTATCCCTTAGTCCCTGTGAACATGAAGTGGACACCCCCTCGTTCAAAGTTGACCTGCGGCTCATTGTCAGATTGCAAAAGAAAATGACAGTGAAAGATGATGCCCTGGACCATGTTGCGACTCTCATTGGTAGTGAGAGTCTCAGAAGTGTCACCCAACTTTTCACAAATCAGGAGGGAACTGCTCTTCGTCTTACAGATGGCTGCAACTTCCCTGTATCTGTCCTCAATGTGTTCCACAAAAAAATAAAGGCTTTGCAGCCAAAACGGCATCTGTGTCAGTCCTGGTACAGACCAGAAATTGGGGGCGGGGGGATTCTGCTCCTTGTCTTCTAGTCCTGCGTTCCTCCCACAGCATGAACAGGGAATCATATGATGCCTTTCCATTTGAAGAGACTGCTGGGGCCACGTGACCACCAGCAGCACAAAGTTGACGTCACTTCATATGCAAACTACACTCCACGGTGCCACCCACTCTGAAGGGGAACTCTCCCCATCGATACTATCCAGCCACAGCAATGCAAACGTGACCATTAATCTGTTGCCGGGAGTCCCCATGCCACAGTCATGATGGGCACATACTCAGAGGCATACATGTAGAGTGTGCGGCACAGGCATCAACAGTGCAATCCCTGTGCGGGCTATCATCGTGCAGGTACTTGACTCCATCACAATGGGATGGGTCCTGTGTTGGGTTTGGGCATTGTATGAAAGAAGAGTACCTAGGTGGAAGAGCACAGAGGCAGAGCATATTGCACACTGGCGACCTTCCCTGCACAATATGAAATACTGCAAAATTTGGAGAAGATGGCAGGTGAGACTCAATAATGGGGACCATATAACCGTCAATGGAAGGTGAAAATAACGCTGGGAGTGAAACTAAAAATCAAGACCAAAATCGTGAATGAAGTCCATGCAGGACTTGCACCAAAATGGTCATCAGATGGATAGTCAGAGGAGGTAAGAGATAGTCAAAGTGTAAGTTTGTAGCACAGAGAGAGGAAACAGTGCTGCAAAGGTGGTAGCAAGCATGTACTCACCAAAGGGTGGTGAGCCCCCTGTGGGACTTTGTTTTTGAGTTATTAATGAAATTTTAACTTTAGGTGATTGGAGCTCATCAAAACAAACTACTTGCAATGTCTTCTTGCTTCTAAACATGCATGCACTTTTGGAAACGGACTGTCAACACCCTTTAAAATATCTCTTGATGATTTAGAACAGTTTTGCAGGTTTCCACGACATGTCAACGTAGAGTATCTGCATCTGGGTGATGCCCTGAATAGACCAATTGTTAAGGTGCTCTCAGAGATGATTATCAAGATGACTGAAGTTAGTAAAATGTACAGGACGTGGAACTGGTCCTCCTCTATTTATCTGTCATGTAACTGGATAGATAAAAAAAAACTACTTACCATGAGGCACTAGGAGACCACATATGTAAAGGTATTTAAATTTGCAAGCTTTTGGAGCCACATGTTTGTTCTTCTGGCAGAAGGGTTGAAGAAGAAGGAAGGAGGATTAGTGAGGTTTAGGTAATGGGGTTGGGTTGTTTCGAGTAGAAGACCAGACAGCGAGGTCATCGGTCTCATCGGATTAGAGAAGGACGTTGAAGGAAGTCAGCTGAGCCCTTTCAAAGGACCCCTCCCGGCATTTGCCTACAGTGATTTAGGGAAAGTGTGGAAAACCTAAATCAGAATGGCCGGATGCGGGTCTAAAATGTCATCGTCCAGAATGCGAGTCCAGTGTGCTAGCCATTGCACCACCTCGCTCGGTTAGGAAATGGGGAGAGAGGTTTTTTTTTTTTTTTTTTGTCATCAGTCTACTGACTGGTTTGATGCGGCCCGCCACGAATTCCTTTCCTGTGCTAACCTCTTCATCTCGGAGTAGCACTTACAACCTACGTCCGCAATTATTTGCTTGGCATATTCCAATCTCCGTCTTCCTCTACAGTTTTTGCCCTCTACAGCTCCCTCTAGTACCATGGAAGTCATTCCCTCATGTCTTAGCAGAGACATTTCTCGTCACCTAAAACCCTGGGACAGGAGAGCTCTATCAAACAGAATGAGACGGAAAGACAGACTGAGGGCGGATTGGATAAGATGTGAGTTGAAAATCTGAGAGCTAAACCTCATCTGGTGCAGTCCCCAATCATCAGTCTTTCCTTCTCATCCCATCTGCTAAGTCTCCCCTGGTCCAACGTTCTGGGAAACTTTTCCGAACTCTCCTCATTTCCTAAACCTCACCACGCCTTTTCCTTCTCCTTCGACCATTCTGCCAGAAAAAGCCACTGGCTTGCAAATTTAAGTATCTTTATAACTGTATTATCTTGTTGTTGCTTTGTGAGTACCTTTTTAATCCATCCAATTATTTTATATTTTCAAAAATTGATTATTTTTGTTAGTATATTCAGCTGTCAAGGCAGCCATCAGCCAGTGCATCTCAAACACCAAGGCTGAAATGCACTGGAGCTCCATCAGGCATAAACTAAATGTTTCTCCTTATTTGCAGAGGCATATCATTTAGGATGTCTTTGCGACTGTTATCCCTGTAGGCAGCATCTTTAAGATGTGCTGGGAGAATGCATGGTCCTATCAGACTGTCACTTACAATTCCAGCCCACACATTATTCTCAAATTGATGCAGATGTCTACCGTGTACTGTAGCATGAGGATTGTAGTCAGCCCATGTGTGTTCACTGTGAAAATTTGATATTCCATTTCTTCCAAACACTGACTTGCCTATAAACAACAATGGAAAGACTAGCAATAGTCACAGTCTGTACAACAAACCATCAGCAAAAGTTCCTCCAGGGATGATATGGACTCATGAGTTGCTCAGGAAATCCGTATGGAACTTTAATGAGATGTACAGTGTGATTGTAATTAAAGTTAAACTTTAAAACCACTGTAGAAATAACACTACTTGTCAGAATGACATCAAATTTTAATGGAATATTATCGTAGAAGGGGGCAAAACAAATGGCAGAAAAAAATAAATAATTACAAAATGTAGCAATAGATGGCACTGTAAGCATCATAATTTAATAGTGGTGACAAATGAATCAAAAAACAATGACTAAGATGAACTTTTGATGTTGGTTGGGTGTGGGATTGAAGGGACCAGACTGCTAAGGTCATCGGTCCCTTGTTCCACGATAAAATCACACGAAATAAAAGCTGTCAGTCGTTAAAAACAGAGAACTGAGACAAGGGACGACACAATACAAGAAAGACAAAGACCAGACAAACGGAACTAAAATCACACCGAGTGTGAAGGTGGTTGGCTGACCATGAAAATAAGGAAAAGCCAACCACCAAATGACATTAAAACCCACAGTTTCAAACCACAGGCCAAAGGCCCAAGTCAACACAGGAAATAAAAGGACAAACACTCAAATCATACGATAAAAACCCCCTGCCCGAATAAAACTCAACACGAGGTCCGCCATAGCAACGTCATCACATAAAAGGGCAGGGAGGGTATCAGGCAGCGCAAACGTCTGCCTGAGTCCTGTTAAAAGCGGGCAGTCCACCAAAATGTGGACCACCGTCAGAGCTGCCCCGCAGCGACATAGCGGTGGGTCCTCCCAGCGCAACAAATGGCCGTGCGTCAGCCACGTGTGGCCAACGCGCAGCCGGCAGAGGACGACAGAGTCCTTCCGAGAGGCCCGCATGGAGGAGCGCCACACACCGGTTGTCTCCTTCACCGCCCAAAGTTTGTTGGGCGTGGGCAGGGTGCGCCACTCGTCACCACAGGCACCAAGCACTTTCTGGCGAAAAAGCGACAGGAGATCACACTCCATAAGGCCGAGTTCCAGAGCCGGTGAACTCACTGCCTGTTTAGCCAGCGTGTCAACCCGCTCATTGCCCAGGATGCCGACATGACCTGGGGTCCAAACAAAGACCACGGAGCGGCCACAACGGGCAAGAGCATGGAGCGACTCGTGGATGGCTATCACTAGACGGGAACGAGGAAAGCACTGGTCAAGAGCTCGTAAACCACTCAGGGAGTCACTACAGATGACAAAGGACTCACCGGAGCGGGAGCGGATATACTCTAGGGCGCGATAGATGGCAACCAACTCAGCAGTGTATACACTGTTCCCGGGTGCCAGCGACCGTTGCTCACAATGATCCTCTAGAGTAAGAGCGTAACAAGTGCGACCAGAGACCATCGAACCGTCGGTATAGGCCACGGCAGATCCGGGAAACTCGGCAAGGAGAGAAACAAAGCGGCGGCGGAGGGCCGGAGGAGGGACCGAGTCTTTCGGACCCTGTGCCAAATAAAGCCGAATGCATGGTCGGCGCACACACCAAGGGGGCAGACGGAGATTGGCCCGGAAAACAGGCGGGAGAGGAAAAAACTCAATCCCACACAGTAGAGCCCGGATGCGAACCGCGATCGTACACCCTGACCGGGGCCGCCTGTCTGGAAGATGGACGATCGAGTGCGGGAACAGGAGACGGTAGTTGGGATGCCCTGGCAAACTACAAACGTGGGCAGCATAAGCAGCCACAAGTCGGTCGCACCGGATCCGCAATGGAGGAACACCAGCCTCCACAAGTAAGCTGTCAACAGGGCTTGTCCGAAATGCTCCTGTGGCGAGTCGGATCCCGCAGTGATGGATGGGATCCAGCAATTGCAACGCTGATGGCGATGCCGAACCATAAGCCACACACCCATAATCAAGGCGGGACTGGATCAGCGCTTGATACAGCCGGAGAAGGGTGGACCGATCGGCACCCCATCCGGTGTGGCTAAGACAACAGAGAGCGTTTAAATGCCGCCAGCATGTTTGTTTAAGCTGCCTAATATGAGGCAGCCAAGTCAACCGGGCATCAAATACCAGTCCCAAGAACCGATGCGTCTCTACCACAGCAAGAGGTTCACCGTCAAGGTAAAGGCGTGGCTCAGGGTGAACCGTGCGACGCCGGCAGAAATACATAACGCAGGTCTTAGCGGCCGAAAACTGGAAGCCGTGCGCTACAGCCCACGACTGCGCCTTGCGGATAGCGCCCTGCAGCTGGCGCTCAGCAACTGCAATGCCAGCGGAGCTGTAGTAGAGGCAGAAGTCGTCTGCATACAACGAAGCTGCGACGGACGATCCCACCGCCTCAGCGAGCCCATTGATCGCAAGTAAAAACAGGGAGACACTGAGGACAGACCCCTGTGGGACCCCGTTCTCCTGGACCCGGGAGGAACTATGGGACGCAGCAACTTGCACGCGGAAGGAACGAGACGACAGAAAATTCTGAATAAAAATCGGGAGCGGGCCCCTAAGACCCCACCCATGAAGTGTGGCCAGGATGTGATATCGCCAAGTCGTATCGTACGCCTTCCGCATGTCGAAGAAGACGGCAACCAGATGTTGGCGGAGTGCAAAGGCTGTACGGACGGCAGACTCTAGGGAGACCAGATTATCGACGGCAGAGCGGCCTTTACGGAACCCACCCTGAGACGGAGCCAGAAGGCCTCGAGACTCGAGGAGCCAACTCAACCTCCGGCTCACCATACGTTCTAGCAACTTGCAAAGAACGTTGGTGAGGCTTATGGGGCGGTAGCTGCCCACCAAGGCACAGTCCTCCACCGAGGGGACCCGGATGAACAGGGAATCGCAGATGCCGCCGCAGAAACGATGCCGGTGGTGACCGACTGAACCACCGCATCAATGGTGTCAGGGGAAGGAGGTGCGATAGTGGCGAGAGAGGAGAACAAGCCCCAATCAGCCTTATTCAGAGCCCATCTGGAGGGGCGTTCAGAAGAGTGACGCTGTGGTAGTGACAGAAAGATGGGGAAATGGTCACTACCACATAAGCCGTCATGGACACTCCAGTGGATAGATGGTGAAAGTCCGGGGCTGCAGATAGAAAGGTCGATGGCCGAAAATGTGCCATGGACTACGCTGAAATGTGTCGGCTCTCCCGTGTTTAAGAGGCAGAGGTCAAGCTGCGAGAGAAGAGTCTCGACATCTCTACCCCGGCCAGTAATCGCGGCGCTACACCACAGGGGGTTATGGGCGTTAAAGTCGCCCAGTAACACAAAAGGAGGAGGCAGTTGTGCTATCAATGCAGCCAACACATGACGCGAGACATCACCATCTGGCGGAAGATACAAACTGCAGACAGTAATAGGCTGAGGTGTCCACATCCTTACAGCAACAGCCTCTAAAGGTGTGTGAAGAGGTACACATGCGCTGTAGACAGAGTTAAGGATGTAGACGCAGACTCCACCAGATACCCTCTCATAAGCTGCCCGGTTCTTGTAATAACCCCGATATCCACGTAGGGCAGGGGTCCGCATTGCCGTAAACAAAGTTTCCTGTAGGGCAATGCAGAGGAAAGGGTGACTGCTGATGAGTTGGCGAAGCTCAGCAAGGTGGTGGAAAAAAGCGCTGCAGTTCCACTTGCAGTTCCACTGGAGTATCGCTTTGTCCATGTCCGAAAAAGGCGTGAAGGGGCCGAGGAGGCAGATCACGCCACTGAGTCACCTGCTGCCACCGATGGAGGACCAGTACAATCTGCTTCCATGGTGTCTGAGGGTCCGGCGAGATCCAGGTCCTCAGCGGACGCCCGGATCTCCACCTTATCCTCTGACGCAGAGCCTGTAGGGAGTAGTGGGGTGGATGCCACCGCGTGGTCCTTGGCCTTAGAGGTCTTCTTCTTCGTCTTGTCTCTCTGGTCCTTGGGTTTCATTGGCTGGGAGGGCTCCAGCGAGTCAGTCTCCGGGACGGAGGAGGAGCGGGAAGCCCTGCGACCAGCCGCTGGTCTGCTTTTCTTCCATTGGCTGACGTCACCCTTCCCAGAGGCGGAAACCTGGGAAGGAAGGGACCCAAGGGACCCTCTCCATGCTATTCGAGCTGGGGAAGTTTGAGGCTTCCCCAGCTTAGAAGTGGGGACTGAGGTCCCCGATGGTTGGGGGGTTGCTGCTCCTGAGGCAGGTAGAGCAGGAGCAGCAGGGAGCGAAGTGCCCCCCACCATCAAGGGGGCAGGTGTAGCATTCCGGCTCTGAGAGGTGGCAGTCTGAGGGAGAGCTAATGGGGCCATAACAGTAGTAGCCGCGGCGTAAGAGGCAGTCATTCGAACAGGATGGAGGCGTTCGAACTTCTGCCTGTCCTCAGTGTATGTCAGGCGGTCCAGGGTCTTATACTCCATGATTTTGCGCTCTTTCTGGAAGATCCTGCAGTCCGGCGAGCAAGGCGAGTGGTGCTCTCCGCAGTTTACACAGATGGGAGGCGGAGCACATGGAGCATTGGGATGTGATGGGCGTCCACAATCTCGACATGTGAGGCTGGTAGTACAGCGGGAAGACATATGCCCGAACTTCCAGCACTTAAAGCACCGCATCGGGGGAGGGATATATGGCTTGACGTCACAACGATAGACCATCACCTTGACCTTCTCAGATAAGGTATCACCCTCGAAGGCCAAGATGAAGGCACCGGTGGCAACCTGCTTATCCCTTGGACCACGATGTACGCGCCGGACGAAGTGAACACCTCGCCGCTCTAAATTGGCGCGAAGCTCGTCATCAGACTGCAATAGAAGGTCCCGATGGAATATTATGCCCTGGACCATATTAAGACTCTTGTTGGGCATGATTGTAACCGGAACATCCCCCAGCTTGTTACAATCGAGTAACCGGCGGGACTGGGCGGAGGACGCCGATTTGATCAAAACCGAGCCCGAGCGCATTTTGGACAAGCCCTCCACCTCCCCGAACTTGTCCTCTAAGTGCTCGACAAAGAACTGAGGCTTCATGGATGTAAAGGATTCACCATCAGCTCTCGTACACACCAGGTAGCGGGGCGTGTATGGTTCGCTGGCAACCTTAGTCTTTCGTTCCTCCCATGGTGTAGCCAGGGAGGGGAATGATTTGGGGTCATATGTAGTTGCGTTGTATTGAGCCCTGGAACGCTTAGAGACTGCTGGCGGCTGGCCACCAGCAAGAGATGATGTACCACGCTTCATTGCGGGTCATCCGCCCTGATGCCACCTACTCCGACCAAGGGCCCTCCCCACGGGCGCCACCCAGCCTCAGCAATGACCACCTGGCAGGATGGCCATTGCCGGGAGTCCCAATGCCCCAAGGAGATAGGCATCTACTCCTTGGCATACGTGGGGAGTTAACGGCGCTGGCATCAGCAGAGCGATCCCTGTGTAGTCAGGGGGCTACAGCCAACAGGGTACATGGCGGCCCCACCACAACGGACTGGCTACCGTGCTGGATTTCAGGTGATGTAGTCCAATATCGTCATTGGCGCATAAAGCGACACAGCATAGCAGACTGCAATAAACTGCACCCAAGAACAAATCCACGCCCAAGAGATGGTAGGTGAGCGGGACTGCTAAGCGATGACGACAAACCTGGCTAGAGATGGTAATGCATGATGGACACATCGCTCCTTGTAAGGCGCCCTTCCCCAATCGGCTCGCTCTTCGGAAAATTTAGAAGGATGGAGGTCAAACCCGTTAGGGGACCATCTCACAAGGCCAAAACGTTTGAGACTCCTTTTAGTCGCCTCTTACGACAGGCAGGAATACCGTGGGCCTATTCTTACCCCTGAACCCACGGGGGGGGGGGGGGGGGGGGGGACTTTTGATGTAAAACAAACTGTACTACTCAGTGTACATGGGTGTACAGGTGCGATACTGTTAGTTATGTAAGCCCATCCACCACGGCAGGTTCATATCACAGCGGATGGGAAAAGTCTATTTTTAATTGACCTGAGGCCACAAACCACATAAAAAGCATCAATCAAAATCAATCTGATGATTAGTTTCTGTGCAACTGGCACACACTGTCCACTGTTTTCTGCAACAAGTTGGAATTGAGAAACAGCATGTTCCACAACTGATCGAAGTGTTTCCGGGGTCACGTGCAGAATGTGTTGCACAATGCGTGTCTTCAGTGCAGCTAAGTTTGCAATAAGAATACAGAACACATCTTTCACAAAGCCCCACAGCCAGAAGTCACACGGATTAAGATCAGGTGATCAAGACAGCCAAGCTATAGGGAAACGGCGGCTGATAATTCTAGCATTTCCAGTATGGCACTTCAGCAGCTGCTTAACTGAATTTGCAATTTGCGAAGGTGCACGATCTTGCAAAAAAATGATCCCATCCACACACCCATACTATTTGGAGAGCTGGATTGATGTTTTTCCACAAAAGACACTCATGGTGCTTACCAGCGACAGTACAGGTAAAAGGACTGGAAGCACCTGTCTCAAATGGTCCTGAGCACTATGGGACTTACCTTCTGAGGTCATCAGTCCCCTAGAACTTAGAACTACCTAAACCTATGTAACCTAAGGACATCACACACATCGAAGCCTGAGGCAGGATTCGAAACTGCGACCATAGCAGTCGCGCGGTTCCAGACTGAAGCACTTAGAACCACTCAGCCACACTGGCCTGCGGCACCTATCTCTTTGAAAAAATATGGCCCTATGATAAATGATGCTGTATACCCGCACCACACACAGACCTTTTAAGGATGAAATGGTACTCCATCTCCATACCTCCATCTCCATACCTCCATCGTGTGGCGGAGGGTACCTCGTACCACAACTAGCATCTTCTCTCCCTGTTCCGTTCCCAAACAGAACGAGGGAAAAATAACTGCCTATATGCCTCTGTACGAGCCCTAATCTCTCTTATCTTTGTGGTCTTTCCGCGGAACGTAAGTTGGCGGCAGTAAAATTGTACTGCAGTCAGCCTCAAATCCGGGTTCTATAAATTTCCTCAGTAGCAATTCACGATAAGAACGCCTCCTTTTTTCTAGAGACTCTCGCCCAAGTTCCTGAAGCATTTCCATAACACTCGCGTGATGATCAAACCAACCAGTAACCAATCTCGCAGCCCGCCTCTGAATTGCTTCTATGTCCTCCCTCAATCCGACCTGATAGGGATCCCAATTGTTCAAGCAATACTCAAGAATAGGTCACACCAGCCTTCTATAAGCGGTCTCCTTTACAGAAGAACCACATCTTCCCAAAATTATACCAATGAACCGAAGACAACCATCCGCCTTCCCCACAACTGCCATCACATGCTTGTCCCACTTCATAACACTCCGCAATGTTACGTCCAAATATTTAATCAACGTGACGGTGTCAAGCGTTACACTACTAATGGAGTATTCAAACATTACAGGATTCTTTTTCCTACTCATTTGCATTAATTTACATTTATCTGTATTTAGAGTTAGCTGCCATTCTTTACACCAATCACAAATCCTGTCCATGTCATCTCTAGAGACTTCCACCCAAGTTCCTGAAGCATTTCCATAACACTAGTGTGATGATCAAACCTACCAGTAACAAATCTAGCAGCCCGCCTCTGATTTGTTTCTATGTCTTCCCTCAATCAGACCTGATAGGGATCCCAAACACTTGAGCAGTACTCAAGAATAGGTCGTATTAGTGTTTTATAAGCAGTCTCCTTTACAGATGAACCACATCTTCCCAAAATTCTACCAATGAATCGAAGACGACTATCCGCCTTCCCCACAACTGCCATTACATGCTTCTCCATCTTTATATCGCTCTGCCATGTTACGCCCAAATATTCAATCGACGTGACTGTGTCAAGCGCTACACTACTAATGGAGTATTGAAACATTAGAGGATTCTTTTTCCTATTCATTTGCATTAATTTACATTTATCTATATTGAGAGTTAGCTGCCATTCTGTACACCATCACAAATCCTGTCCAAGACATCTTGTACCCTCCTACAGTCACTCAACGACGACACGTTCTCGTACACCACAGCATCATCAGCAAACAGCCGCGCATTGCTATCCACCCTATCCAAAAGATCATTTATGTAGATAGAAAACAACAGCAGACCTACCACACTTCCGTGTGGCACTCCAGATGATACCCTCACCTCCGATGAACACTCACCATCGAGGACAACGTATTGGGTTCTGTTATTTAAGAAGTCTTTGAGCCACTCAAATACTTGGGAACCAATCCCATATGCTCATACCTTAGTTAGGAGTGGGTCACCGAGTCAAACGCTTTCCGGAAGTCAAGGAATATGGTATCCGTCTGATACCCTTCATCCATGGTTCACAAGGTTTCATGGGAAAAAAGGGAGAGTTGTGTTTTGCTGGAGCGATGCCTTCTAAAGCCATGCTGATGCATGGACAGCAGCTTCTCTTTCTCAAGGAAATTCGTTATATTCGAACTGAGAATATGTTCGAGAACCCCGCAAAAAACTAATGTTACGGATATTGGTCTGTAATTTTGAGGATCCGTCCTTCTACCCTTCTTATATACAGGCATCACCTGCGCTTTTTTCCAGTCGCTCGGGACTTTATGTTGGGAAAGAGATTCGCGATAAATGCAAGCTAAGTAAGGAGTCAATGGAGTAGAGTACACTCTATAAAACCGAATTGGAATCCCATCAGGGTCTGGCGATTTATTAATCTTCATCCCATTCAGCTGCTTCACAACCCCTGGGATGTCTATCAATATGTCTTCCATACGGGAATCTGTACGAGACTCAAACGGCGTTATGTTTGTACAATCCTCCTGCGTGAAAGATTTCTCAAATGCTAAATTTAAAATTTCAGCTTTCATTTTGCTGTCTTCCGTTGCCAGGCCAGACTGATTAGTGAATGACTGGATGGAAGCCTTCGACCCACTTACTGATTTTACATACAATCAGAATTTCCTTGGGTTTTCAGCAAGATCTTTTGCTAAGGTATGACGGTGGTAGTGGTTGTATGCTTCACGCATCGCTCTTTTTACAGCAGCACAAATCTCTACTAACTTTTGCCTGTCCTCATTCTCCCGATCTTTCTTGTACTGTGAGCGCATCTGCCTTTGCTTCCTGAGCATTCTCAGAATTGCGCTGTTAAACTTACAGGTCTTTTCTATCTGTAACCCACTTTTTCGGCACACACTTGTCCAATGCATGATTTACAATGTGTTTAAAATTTCCCCATAATTCTTCCATGTCCATTGTACCGGAAGTAAATGAAGTCGATTCATTTACTAAGTGGGATACTAACAACTGCTTATCTGCTCTTTCTAGTAAGAATACTCTCCAAGCCTTCTTCACAGACTTTTTAACTTTCGTAACCATAGTCCTACTGACAACATCATGATCACCAATTCCTGTCTCAACACTGACACCGTCGATGAGATCTGGTCTGTTCGTGGCAACCAGATCTAAAATATTTCCATTATGCGTTGGCTGTCGATTTAGCTGCTCAAGCCAGTTTTCGGATAATGTGTTCAAAAGTAATTCACACGACGGCTTGTCTGTACCACCTGTAATGAATCCATAGACATCCCAGCCTATACTAGGTAGGTTGAAGCCGCCTCCGACTAATATAGCATGATCTAGGTACTTCTGTGATACAGAATGTAGACTCCCTTTGAATGATTCTAAAACTGTCACAGTGGAACCTGGTGGCCGGTAATAACACCCCACAATTAACTTTATTTCCCCTAGCCCTGTTAAACGTGTTCAGATAACTTCACAATCACACACTACTTCGACCTCAGTAGACACAATATTTTTGTCAATTGCAATGAAGACACCACCTCGTATAGTGTCTAATCTGTCTTTCCGATACACGTTCCAACTCTCACTAAATACTTCAGAACTCCCTATCTCAGGGTTCAGCCAGGTCTCAGTCCCGAGAATAATTTGGGCGCCACACGCTTCCTGGAGGGCAGTAAATTCAGGAACTTTATTCCGATCACTCTGAAAATTTACTGCTAATATCTTGATAGCTGAAGTGTATTTACACTGAGCGCGTCCTGATTTCCCTGCCTGCACGTCGACTTCTGAGTGTTCATCAGGACACCTTGCACTACTGCCTAGCCTAAAAAACGCCCATGTGCACGCCACAAGTACTCTGCTACCCGAGTAGCCCCTTCCTTTGTGTAGTGCATCCCTGACCTATCTAGGGGTATCCTGCAATTCCCCACCCAATAGCACAAGTCTAGAAATTTGCAGCCAAGACCGTCACAGAGTCGACGAAGCCTCTGGTTGAGACCCTCCACTCGGCTCCAAACCAAAGGACCCCGATTCAGTCTGGGAACGATGCTGCAAATAGAGAGCTCTGCTTGCACCCCACATTCGAGGCCAGCAGTCTTCACAAAATCCGCCAACCACCTATACAAACCGAGGTCATTGGTGCCGACGTGAGCAACAACTTGCAGACGACTGCACCCCGTACGCTCGATATCTGCAGGCAAGGCCACCTCCACATCTTGGATGAGGCCTCCCAGCAGACAATCCGAGTGCATGTTGAATTTCTTTCCAACTCTGTACGCTATTTCCTTAAGAGGCTCCATCAGCCGCCTAACGTTGGAGCTCCCAATAACCAGCAAGCCTTTGCCCCCGTGTGCCTGCTCGGACCCTGCTGAAGGAGCAGCCACCTGCCCACTGACACGATGAACGGGTAAGGCCAGCCTCCACATTGGCGCTCGAGGCAGCAGCCTGAAGGCGGCTGACTGTGGCCAACAGCACGCTCAGCTGCTCACGAACCGCGGCCAGTTCCTCCTGCGCCCGCACACAGTACGCACCCACCCTAACCATCCTACTGCAAATATCTGACGACTCCGCGAATTTACACTCTTCGGCTATCAATAAGAAATATTACACCTCTCAACTACGAGAATACACAAGGATCAAGTGCACAAACACTCGGAAAGAAATTAAGAAACTAACTACAAAACAAATATGAAAGCTAAATATGCGACTCGCTACTGCACTGATACTTCACCAGCAGCTGCTCAAGGCTCTCTGTCAGATGGAAGTGAGCTTTGTCTGTCTACAACATCTGCCAAGGCCAATCACTGTCCACTTCCATGCGGGCAAGAAATTCTAAAACAAAGGTCTCTCTTGCTGGCAGGTCAACAGGAAGCAACTCGTGCACATGGGTAATTTTGAATGGATAGCAAAGGAGGATGTTTCGTAGGATTTTACACACTGTGCTCACAGGTATGTCCAATGTTCAGGCAATTCTCTGTGCGCTACACATTGGCACATCACCACTCATTTCCTCCTGCATTGCTGTGGCCACTGCTTCTACTGACATCAAATCAATTCCTTTCCTTCCTCTACCAGGTTGCACACCAAAAGAACCTGTCTTTTCAAATTTCCAAATCATTTTCTCCAGACTCATGGCACTCTTCCAACCAACACCTTTTTTCAAACACTTCAGTGTCTGGAACCTCTGCAGGGCGACTTGTGCACAGCCATCAATCTTGTAATACAGCGTTACACACAGAGCACGATCCTGCATTGAGACACTCAGAGAAAGTTGCAGACATGAAAGGAGGAAAAGCCATGTACCCTGAGTGTTTATACCAACTTCAATGGGTCGTGCGCATGAGAGGTGTTTCATTTATGTATTCTGAGACATACAGCACCATCTATTGATCAATTTTCACACTATTTTTTTTTCTTTTGCCATACCTTTTCCCCCTTCTCCAATAATATCCTGTTGCTATTTGATATCGCTCTGACCAGTGTTGTTATTTCTACAGAGTATTGAAAGTTTATCTTTAATTATAATCACTTTGTACAACATGTCAGGGCCATCTGTCTTGTGCTGATAACTGGCTCTTCTTCAACAGCCCACATGAACAACATACAATCTTCCTCAATCCATAGTATGTGATGCTTCTGATCCTGCCTTGGCTACACAAAGATACACAGGACCAAATGTAGGATGACAGCTGTCTTTGGCCTGGGAATGCTGTCTGATACAACTGTACAGCCTCAATTCCATTACTTGTCAGGAGGGTAGTATATAAAATGACTATTCTGCCATGTTTGAACAGTTCACTACCCACCTGTAGTAGATGTACACAATGGACATGAAGACATACAAATACAAATAACTCTCCCTGGCAACACAATGCCATGTACGATACAGAGCGTCAGACAAGTACATAGATACACTAGGTGATCAAAAGTATCTGTACACCGCCAAAAAACATACGTTTTCGTATTATGTGCATTGGGCTGCCACCTACTGCCAGGTACTCGATATCAGAGACCTCAGTAGTCATTAGACATCGTGAGAGAGAAGAATGGGGCACTCCACGGAGCTCATGGAGTTTGAATGTGGTCAGGTGATTGGGTGTCACTTGTGTCATACCTCTGTACGCAAGATTTCCATACTCCTAAACATCCCTAGGTCCACTGTTTCTGATGTGGAAATGAAGTGGAAACAAGAAGGTACAGGCTGACCTCGTCTGTTGACTGATAGAGACCGCCAACAGTTGAAGAGGGCTGTAATAGGCAGATATTTATCCCAACCATCACACAGGAATTCCAAACAGCACCAGGCTCCACTGCAAGTACTGTGACAGTTAGGCAGGAGGTGAGAAACCTTGGATTTCATGGTTGAGCAGCTGCTCATAAGCCACACATCATGCCAATAAATGCCAAACGATGCCCCGCTTGGTGTAAGGAGCATTAACATTGGATGACTCAACAGCGGAAAAACGTTGCGTAGTGTTACGAATCACGGTACACAACGTGGCGATCTGATGGCAGGCTGTGGGTATGGTGAATGCTCAGTGAACGTCATCTGCCAGCGTGTGTAATGCCAACAGTAAAATTCAGAGGCGGTGGTGTTATGGTGTGGACGTGTTTTTCATGGAGGAGGCTAGCACCCCTTGTTGTTTTGCGTGACACTATTACAGCACAGGCCTACATAGATGTCTTAAGTGTGGTTACAAGACAATAACATCCCTGTAATGGACTGGCCTGCACAGAGCTCTGACCTGAATCCTATAGAACACCTTCGGAATGTTTTGTAATGCAGACTTCGTGACAGGCCTCACCTACCAACATTGATATCTCTCCTTAGTGCAGCACTCCGTGAAGAATGAGCTGCCATTCCCAAGAAACCTTCCAGCACCTAACTGAGCGTATGCCTGTTAGAGTGAAAACTGTCATCAAGGCTAAGGATGGAGCAACACCATATTGAATTCCAACATTACCAATGGAGGGCACCACAAACTTTTAAGTCATTTTCAGCCAGTTGTCCTGACACACTTGATTACACAGCATAGGTAAGATAATTTGATTGCGTACTTGGAACCTGTTGAAAGTCAACTTTCATTACTTTAATAACTCAAAAACAAAGTGATTTTCACTTTATGTATATATCAATATTATTGATGTTTTGGCATATGGAACATGTTCCAGAACCAATGATCTCAGCTTTTTGGTTCCTTAGGAATTCACACACATTTGAACATTTGGAACATGTTACCAAGGTTTGTGAAAGTATTTTTGAAACCCCTGGACATTTAGATACGACGGACTTCTGTTAGCCATACACCAATATTGCCAGGTATCAGCAATATTCATGTTTCTCTTACATGTTGATCTAACTATTATCACTCGGACTTTACCTTTTCTTCATTCACAAGGTACTAATTACACATTCATAATTAAAAAAAAAACTTTTAATACACACATTGTCATCCTTGTTAGCAATGCATACTTACAAATAATAAGGAAAAATGAAGATGAGAAGATTTAATGATGACATATCCATAGGCCGATTCTCTACTGATTATGTATGCATTTATTAAGAAATAAACACAGTGTACGTGACGATTAGAATCTGTTATGATTCTTAACCTCGTTTATTTGTCCTTATCGTTCACTGTTCAATTATTAATACTGAGTTACCGCTTTAGTCTCAAGAATTGCGCACAGACAAGTAAATATCTAAAAGAAATATGCAGACTTAGTGTAACATGGCGAATTAGTACTTTCTGCCTCACTAACCTCACAGAAGAATTCGTTCCCACGTTGGCTGCAGAACCAGGTGATCCATGAAACCTCCTCAGAACTGCTCATTTTATGTCTGAAATTGTTAATATATAATACCTGTTACTAGCTTATTTCAACGACCGTAATTTTATATGAACCGAAGCAAACAATGTTAGAGAGTTTGTCCAATTGTATCATATTAGCCAAAATATTCTTTTTAATTGATTTGAAACGGTTCCTCACATTCTTTATTTTGCTTGTCTATTGGTTACGAATCCTTACAGTGAAAAACAATTATTTTTAAAGCAAACATGTAGTTCTGGAGATACATGTCATCCTCTATGTACTACATGCACAAAATGCAGATCTTTTAAATCATACGAATGTCCTCTGATAGTCAAAACACAGCTGGTTTCGAATGTCATAATCATATGTTCAAAGTTATTAATATCAATAAAAGGGCAAATTGCAAACCTTGAGGTCGCTCGTGCCATTACCATTAATCGTATAATACTTGATTATCAACGGACAACAATAAACAATTTTAAAGCAGCATGTAGCAACTTAACAGCAATAAACTAAGAACTTAAATCAACCTCTCACCAACTTCTGCCGCGATTAGCCTTACTTGATCAGGGCTTTCAATGAGCCAACTTACCATTTACCTCTGATTTCAGTACTGTTGTGTCAAACTTACCGCCGTACATATTTTAGCGCAACTGAGTATGAAAAGTATCGATATGAAGCATACCTACAGTAAATTTTAAAATCTTCTGTAAACCACTTATACTTTTTAGTCCCCTGGCAACACTTTTTCCCTTGTTTCCACAGTCAAATAGGGAAGTTATTGAAAACCCTTGGAAACGAAAGCCATCTTTGGTGTGTACAATGTCGAAACCAAGATTATGCCGATGATTATTTGTGTTGTTGGCGATTAGTTAAGAGGTTTGTCACCGTTTCAAGCAAACTAGTAAATAAATGGAAATATAACTGTCTGTAATGCAATGTACCTGTTCACCAGTACGTTGAAATTACTGTTGAAACTGAAAAAGTAGCAGAATGTTTATGGAGGAGTGCGTAGCGATGACTACGTGTTTGTATTTGTTTTTTTTTTTTTTTTTTTTTTTTTTTCGTAGCTGTTCTCATATTTACGTTGTGAAGAAATAGAACAGATTTGCTGATTGAAGAGAGTGAGTAACTGGAGTCATATTGTGTCATTGTTTAATAGTGCATTCTGCTCTTAAGCACATAATTTGAGAGAACCGGCCATTGTTATTTATCTAACAGCTTTCATCGGGAGATCGCCGTAATTTTAGAGTGAATTGTAAACTAATTTCTTGCGTAACCATCACCTAAGTGTATAACAGTTATTTTTTTGAACGAACAGTGGAATCTGTTTACCGTGGATACTGGGTTAAAAAGGAAAAGAAAGTGCCGTATGTCCGAAGGCAAATAGAGAAACTTTGACTGTTGTGAACCATTTTCTTGTTTGTTGGATTCACACCTTTTGTTCCTGACACTAATTGTATTTGCTAATAAAAATTACAGATCATTAGGTTTTGTACTGTATGTGTCATATGACCAAATGTAAAAAAAAAGTCGTCAGTTAGTTTACACACACACACGCGCGCGCTCGCGCGCGCGCTTGTGTGTGTGTGTGTGTGTGTGTCGAAGCAACGTAGTGAAGCAAAATGCCTCTCTTGTAGCGGCAAGTGAATCTGGATGAGCATCTCCTTGATGTTTTTGTGCTTACTGTAGGAACCTGTTATAAAACATGCTGCCTCTATTTGCTCTATCAGTCCTGTCTGGTAAGGGACCCAGAGTTACAAGTAATAGTCTGGTATTGTTGAAATGACGATTCTGTTAGGTATCTGTGCGAGGACCACACTTCCTGAAAATTTTGCACTAAATCTGTCAGCTAGCCTTATGATTAGTTTTATTTAGTCATTCAACTGTAAATTGCTTGGCACACTTTTTCCCAGATAAGTTATGTGATGGGTGTGATTGCACACAGTAACTGTTCAGCAGTCATATAACAGAGTCTTTCCACCAATTTATGTGCTTCATGTTACAGCTTTTTTTATGTTTGCTATTGATCAGCTGCCAATGTCTGCACCAAGCGTCAGTTCACTGCAAGTCTTCATGCATTCATCTACAATTTTCTTGTTTTGATACTTCTGTACATACAACAGCATTGTTTGCAAATAGTCTCTTGGAGTGTCTGATATTATTCATTAGATCTTTTTTAACAGTAATGATCCTATGAACATACCCTTGCTGGACACTCGAAGTTACAAGGTTGACGATATAAAGTCAGTTTGTACTAAAAATATTTCTGTTACTGATAAATCAGATGTATGTACAGTATTTAACAATTATTTTCTAAGTGTTGCTGGTGAATTAAATAAAAATTTTAGTTTCTACCGGGAATCGTATAACTTTCTTTGCAAATGACTGATGTCTGAAATATTCCTCTGTGATACAGACAATGGGGAGATTGAGACAATAATTAAATCACTGAAGACTAATGACTCTGATGGTTATGATGGAGTGCCTAGCAGAATATTAAAGTACTGTTCTGCACATGTTAGCCCTGTATTTAGCCATGTTTGTAATTTTTCCTTTAGGAATGATCAGTTTCCTGAATGATTAAAGTACTCAGTAGTAAAGCCGCTTTATAAAAAGGGAGAAACGGATAATGTAAATAATTTTAGACCTATTTCTACTCCATCAGTGTTTGCTAAAGTTATTGAAAAGGCTGTGTATTCAAGGATAATTTATCATTTTATATCACATAATTTGCTATCAGATGCACAGCTCTGCTTCAGGAGTTGTTTAACAATGGAAAATGCTATATTTTCTTTTCTCTGTGAGGTACTGGATGGGTTAGGCCTAAACAAAAGGTTTAGAAGCCTGGGCAAAAATTTTTAATTTAACTACGGCATTTGATTGTGTTGATAACAAAATATGGAAATAAGGAAGTGTCAGATTCCACTCGTCTGCTTTGACCCATGACGTCACAAATATGGCGGAAATGACCATCCACTACGACTCCAATATGGTGCATATGATGTCATTATGTAAACATGACAACAGACACGAAAATACATCGAAAAACCAACACACACACGCCCTCCACATAAAACCTAATCAAACCAACGGGTTAAGTGTGGGAAATTGAGGGTTTTTGGGTGGGGACAAACTAAATATAAACACATGCCACTACACTAAATGACAAAAATACTAAAATAACTGTAGTAAGCCTCATTTCTTCATGACACACTGAACACTTAACGACTTCAACCAACAGGCCGAATAGCTGAAGAAATTTTATTAGAGACAATGCACTGTCTCCCTTCATCCTCGACAACCAAGAACTGTTGACCTTGTCAGTCATACCCTTACATACCAAAGGCAAAAACTAGCAATTCACCAAAATTGACACACAATGAACACAAAAAAACAATAACGTGACATAACAAAACCAAAATCGTTGTCGTTGTGGTCTTCAGTCCTGAGACTGGTTTGATGCAGCTCTCCATGTTACTCTATCCTTTGCAAGCCTCTTCATCTCCCAGTACTTACTGCAACCTACATACTTCTGAATCTGCTTAATCTATTCATCTCTTGGTCTCCCTATACGATTTTTACCCTCCACGCTGCCCTCCTCAATGCTAAATTTGTGATCTCTTGATGCCTCAGAACATGTCCTACCAGCCGGTCCCTTCTTCTTGTCAAGTTGTGCCACAAACTCCTCTTCTCCCCAATTCTATTCAGTACCTCCTCATTAGTTATGTGATCTACCCATCTAATTTTCAGCATTCTTCTGTAGCACCACATTTCAAAAGCTTCTATTCTCTTCCTGTCCAAACTATTTATCGTCCATGTTTCACTTCCATACAATGCTACACTTCATACAAATACTTTCAGAAACAACTTCCTGACACACTGAAAAATATTCCACTGAAAGGGCCGTCACGACCGATACCACACACGTATGATGTTACCCTGCAAATGAACCCCATATGTCACATAACACGCTACCTATAAACACACCAGCAGAGAGAACCACTAACCGCAACAATACGCCACCTATAAACACGCCACAAACTAAACAAAAAATATCACCTAACACACAAACACACCACAAGAGAGCACCACCGACCACATCAAAACGACACCTACAAACCCGCTGCTCTCACAAGCTAAACTCCATGACATTACACACCACAACAGCTTCACGTCCCGACGGGTGGGATCGGATGCTTCTGTCGACCCCAAAATATTGCTCCAGAACTTGGACCATTATGGAATACTGGGAGTAGCTCACAATTGGTTCACCTTTTACTTTGTCAACAGACAGCAAGAGATCATTATTCAAAATGTTTAAAATGGCTGTGATGTGAGGTCTGAGTGGGGTATGGTCAAGTGGGGGGTGCCCCGGTGATCAGTGTTGGGGCCAATCCTGTTTCTTGTTTATATAAATGATATGCCCTCTAGTATTACAAGCAACTCTAAAATATTTCTGTTTGCTGATGACACTAGCTTGTTTGTAAAGGATGTTGTATGCAGCATTTGTTTGGTTTCAAATAGTGCAGTTCATGACCGAAGTTCATGGCTTGTAGAAAATAAACTAATGCTAAATCACAGTAAGACTCAGTTTTTACAGTTTCTAACGTACAATTCAACAAAAACCTGACATTTTAATGTCACAAAATGGGCATATGATTAGCGAAACTCAACGGTTCAAATTTCTGAGTGTTCAGATATATAGTAAACTGTTGTGGAAAGCCCACGTTCAGAATCTTGTTCAAAGACTTAGTGCTGCCATTTTTACTATTTGAATGGTATCTGAAGTGAGTGATCATTCGACATGAAAATTAGTCTACTTTGCTTATTTTCATTCACTTACGTCGTATTGTATTATATTTTGGGGTAACTCTTCCCATTCTAAAAGGATATTTTTGGCTCAGAAATGGACGGTTCGGGCTATAAGTCGTGTAAGTTTACGAACCTCTGGTCGACCCCTGTTAACGAGGCTGAGTATTTTGACATTGGCCGCTCTATATACATTTTTTTACTGTCGTTTCTTGTTACCAGTCCTATTGTTAGTTGGGAATTTTCTAGTTACGTTCTTGGAGCTTGTGAGTTATTCTCATCGAGCAGAGACATAAGACGATAGAATGGGGTAAAAGAGATATATAAGAGATATATAAGAGGTAGATAGGTTAGAGGAAGAGACATAGAATGGTAAAATTCGAAGCTGTGATCGAGAGGAGAAAGAAAGAGATGACAGGGGCACAACAATGGTGGCTATACCATCCCTAATATGCAAGTTTTGAGTTCCCTCTTGAATGTTGAGTAGTTTTGGATAAGATGCAGATCACAGGGGAGCGCGTTCCATAGTCGTATGGCTGGGATGGAGAATGACACGGAGAAAGATTTTGTGTTATGTAAAGGTACAGCCAAGATGCTAGACGTATCCGATCTGGTATTGTGATTGCAGAATGATGATAGGTGTTTAATGTGAGAAGATAAGTATTGGGGGCACCAGTGGCTAAGAAATCGAAGTAAGCACATTGTGTGGAGATCACGTGCCTTATGTGGGCGTATCCAACCTAGCTGGGAGTATGAAGGACTGATATGATCATACAACCGAATATTGCACACGTATCTAATGCAAGCATTCATCACTAGCTCGAGGCATCTAGAATTTTCGCTATTTGTGCCGTGTTGAACTACATCACAGTAGTAAAGATTAGGCAAGACTAGTGTTTGGACTAATTTTTGTTTAACATGGGTTGGAAATATTTTTCTAAATTTTTGAATTGCGTGTAGGGAGGAGAGCGATTTCCGGAAAGCTGTGAGTGTTTGTTCTTCCCAGTTCAGGTGTTCATCCAAGATTATTCCAATGTCTTTTACTGTCTTTTGGTATGGTGGTTGGGTACCATTGAGGAGTATTTGAGGGACTGTTTCGTGAAAGTACCGGCTGATTAACTTTGGATGAGATATAAGTATGACCTGGGATTTCTTGGGGTTTAGTTTCAGACCTAGGTTCTGTGCCCATCGAGAAACAGAGCAAAGATCTGTGTTCATACTCGCTACTGCGTCAGCAATGTTTTTGGGGCTTTCACTTTATGTACAGTTGGATGTCGTCGGCATATAGATGGTAGTTGCAGGAGTGAATCACTGAAGAAATATCATTAATGTACAGTGCGAAGAGTAGTGGACCAAGGACGGAGCCTTGGGGAACTCCAGAGCGCACGTTTTTCCATGATGACTTTTCCGACCCACAAATGACTTGTTGACTTATGTTTCTGAGGTAGCTGTCGAAGCAGTGTATTGTGCTGTTTGAGAAATTCAGCTGTTTCATTTTAATTAGTAATATATCGAAGTCAGCTGTGTCAAAAGCCTTGCTAAAGTCAAGCAGTGTTAGGATAGTAGCTTCACGTCTGTCCATAGCATGTTTAATGTCATCAGTTACTTTGACTAATGCAGTTGCTGTACTATGGTGCTTTCGAAAGCCTGACTGATATTCGTCATGGATGTTATGAGTTTTGAGGTAATCCGTCAGCTGTTCTTCGACGGTGTATTCTAGGGCTTTAGATATTGCAGGTAGTATGCTGATCGGCCTGTAGTCATCTGGCGACTTAGGGTTGTCCTTCTTGGGTATAGGTTGAATTAAACTTTGCTTCCACTCAGTAGGATATGTACTACTGACAAGAGACAGGTTGAAGGTGTCTGTGATAACTGGAATAATAGTGTCTACGACGTTCTTAACCATGCCAATGCTCACCCCATCATTTCCTACTGCCTCGGAAGAGATTCTCATAATTGCAAAAAGGTGTGCAGTATACTGCTGCATCCATTTCCAATAAGCTACCAGTCGAATTCAAAACTCTTAGCAGTAATCCACGTGCGTTCAAATCGAAACTGAAGAGTTTCCTTGTTGGTCACTCCTATTGTCGAGGTGTTCCTTGAGAAATTAAGTTGATTCTTGTGCTATTGTTGATTGTGTTTACTTAAACTTATGGATTTACTTTTTCGGGTTCATAAACATTTTATTTTTCTGTTATGACTTTTATTTTGTAATTTCATGTACTGACACATTCCATGATGTTGGAGGTTGGTCCCTCAATTTGGTGCTATGGAACTCGATGTGCAAATAAAAAGAAAAAAAATGAAGGTTTCTGTGCACTCATATGATCTGTTTGCCAGACTCCTAATGCAATCTCAAGGCTGCTGTGATAGTCTGTATGCATGTATTTCGTTCATTAGGTGATAGTTTCCAAAGTTGAGCAATGTGTCATCAACCAGTATGCTGGTGTTTACTGCGTCGTGGGTCTCATGGACAAGGAACATAATATCAACCTATACGCAAGTGTTTGCTGCATCCTGGGTCCCATTGACCGAACAGTCAGCTGGATTTCACAAGATCATTATTTGTGTAATCTGTGTTTATTCCCACAGAGGTGATGTTTGGTTTCCCGAAAGATCATAATGTGTGAACATGAGACTAGAGGGATTGTAGGACGCAGCAGGTGTGTTAGAGGAATAGTGTCGTCTGAATCTGCCTCGGTCCCTTCCCCACCCTGCCCCCAACCACTCCAACACCACCTTACCCCTCAGACACTTTCTGTCCAATTCTTCTTTCATTTTCACAATCCCCATTGCCCCCGTCTCATCTACACCCTACTCTCACGTCTCTGTCCTTGTTACCACCCTGTCTGACATCCTTAGCACCACCTCCTTCCTCGTTTAACATCTTACTTTTTATAACGTAACTCAGGTCCCGACATCTTGGTATAGTCTGTATTTCTCACTGTCGACATAGTTTTTCAAACAGTGGCCTAAGTAGTTCTCTGAAAATGGACTCCCTTTAATTCGAAAGGGGGAAGAGGGAGAAGTAAATACTGTAGGGCCTATATTTAGTTCTGTAAAATTACTGTTTCAGCACCAACAATTCATGTAGCATGTCATTTGGATTCAGTAAATAGGGTAAAATGTTAAAAGTTGATGAAAACTTGGTCTGGAATAAACATTGCACTGAGCTGATTAAGCAGCTAAGTTCAGCAAATTTTTCTCTTCATGATGATTGGGCCATTCCATACCAAGTAGTCTAATTTTGGAAAAAGTTCTCACATGGCAATAATATATTTTGCTGAATATGTTCCCAGTTAACAGGATGAAGTGTTACTTTCACCAGTATAGTACTCGCAGAGGGGCTGTGATTTGTTTGACCACATAACACAGCTTTCAGTTCTGCACCCCTGAGTTTTTGGTAACTTTGAGACACAATATATCCAACAACAATTTCTTGAAGCAAACAAAAGTAGGGGGTCTGGGCCACTTTGTAAAACTTGTTCTAATAAGTGAAATGGTGGTGGTGGCTGTAAAAACTATTTCTGTATAGCTCTGAGAATTAAAGCAAAGTGGAAGTGCATTGAAAATATGCCCATATTCCTCTGGTACTCCCAACCTGTTATTCTGCTGTAATAAATACAGAATCAAACTGATTATAAACTTAAATAAAATAGAAAGAAACTCCCACATGGGAAAATATATTAAAAACAAAGATTCCAAGACTTACCAAGCGGGAAGCGCCGGTAGACAGGCACAATAAAATAACACACAAACACAAAATTTCGAGCTTTCGCAACCGGCGGCTGCTTCGTCAGGAAAGAGGGAAGGCAAAGGAAAGATGAAAGGACGTGGGTTTTAAAGAAGAGGGTAAGGAGTCATTCCAATCCCTGGAGCGGAAAGACATACCTTAGGGAGAAAGAAAGGTATATACTCGCGCGCGCGCACACACGCACGCGCACACACACACATAATCAGACATATTTAAAGGCCTTTAAATATGTCTGCTTTTGTGTGTGTGTGTGTGTGTGTGTGTGTGTGTGCGTGCGTGCGTGCGTGCGTGCGTGCGTGCGTGCGTGCGTGCGAGTATATACCTATCCTTTTTCCTCCCAAGGTAAGTCTTTCCGCTCCCGGGATTGGAATGACTCCTTACCCTCTCCCTTAAAACCCACATCCTTTCATCTTTCCTTTTCCTTCCCTCTTTCCTGACGAAGCAGCCGCCGGTTGCGAAAGCTCGAAATTTTGTGTGTGTGTGTTATTTTATTGTGCCTGTCTACCAGCGCTTTCCCACTTGGTAAGTCTTGGAATCTTTGATTATAAATTTAAAAATTCAACTGTATGTTACCGATACACTGAAGATCATGGTAGTCATAGCCTATAAACTGCCTTCAAGCTTTACAACATTGTCTCAGTGTGTAAATTTTGGTGAAGTTCTCAGCTGTCTGCCTGACATATTTAGGAGAGAATTCATGTTACAGAGAATTTTGAGTGCCTGTTTATTGTGCAATGTTATTGATGTGCTAGTTTAACTTTGGTTCACAGTTTAGCATATTTTGTACTTGCATTTTGCAGTTTTCGTGGACCATTAGTGTAATGATGAAAAATTGTATAAATGTATTGCTAACTTAACCACTGCTGGTTTCTTCTTCTTATTGTTCTTTCTTTGGAAAAAAAAAAAAAAAAAAAGGCCAGAGACAGGTGATCTGTGTACCATAGGTTCCCAAGCCTGATAAGGGTTTCTTTACACAGCATACCAAACCTCATCCTAAGTTTATATTTACTTCAAGATACACGATTTTTTACAGGCTTCATTTATTTGCTATAGAATGTCACAAGGAAAACTTTACTGCCAGCCAGATGATGTCACTGATGATGCTGGAATAACTACAGTAATGTGCTGTTATGGTACCCTGGACTTGTCACAACATGATGGCCAGTAAAATGAATTTGCTGGTCCATGTGAGTGCACAGAGCTTATTAAAGCATACTTCTGCTCAAAGGACGTACCACAGATATACAGTCCACCACTCATTTTTCATAAATTCATGCAGCATGTTGTCTTGGATGGAGGTCTAATGTTAATATAAACTGATCACCCAGAACATTATGACCACCAACCTACCACCACCATAAACCTGCCCAGGCCATAGCAGCATTACCTGGTGAGGAATAACTGTTAGTCAGACACACACATGATGCATGTAGTATCAGTGAGTGAGCTGTCCCTACGTAGAATGGGGAAGGCGCGTAATCTATCAGAGTTTGGCTGACAGCAGGTTGTGATGACCCACAGGCGAGGCACAAGCACTTCGGAAACTGCACAACTTGTTGGGTGTTCGAGAAATGGTGTGGTGGGTGTCCTCAACACATGGAGAAACCGAGGTGAAACCACATCCAGATATCATGGGGTTGGGTGGCCACCCTTCCTCATAGATGTCGAACTTCATAGGCTGGACAGACTGGTAAAACAGGACTCGTGGTGGAACTAACCTATGGATTTAATTCTGGGCAGAGTACAATTGTGTCTGAATATATAGAGCAATGAACAGTCCTGACAATCTGACGATGCGCCTCCACAGCAAATGACCCATGCATGTGCCAAAAACGAACGATATGGGCATGTGACCATCGGCACTGGACATTGGTGCAGTGGCAGTGTGTTGCATGGTCCTATAAAACTCGATACCTTCTTCGCCGTGCAGGTGGGAGGGCGCAAAACCTTCATCTTCCAGGGGAACAGCTCTTCTACACATGTATTGTGGGACGGAGACAAGCTGGCGGTGGATCCATGGACGTCCAGGGGTCCAGTGAAGCTCGTGCAAGGCACAAAGATGTCCCAAGAAATATCGTGCACTGGTTGCAGACCACGTACACTCTTGCATGATGATCGTATTTCCCAACAGTAGTGGCATTTTTCAACAAGAGAATGCTTCATGTCTCAAGACCTCGAGTGTGATGGAGTAGTTAAAGAAACATAGTGGTGAGTTTCAGTTGAAGTGCTGGCCCCCCAGCTCATCAGATCTGAACCCAATTGAACACATCTGGGATGTGATTGAGTGTGACGTCAGGGCTCATTGACCCCTTCCCTGGAATTTACGGGAATTAGGTAACTTGTGTGTGCAGATGTGGTGCTAAATCCCTCTAGCAACCCTCCAAGACCTCATCGCTTCCATGCCATGATGTGTCGTCATTGTTATCTGTGCCAAAGGTGGACTACTGCCATTAAGTAGGTGGTCATAATGTTCTGGCTGACCAGTGTATCTCCTTCACTATTCATTAATTTTGACCAGAGATGAGACCTTATTTGAAACTTATCTGGCCTGAATTTTTGTTTCCCTAGTTGGAAAATAATGTTTTCCTCCAGTACCTGTTAGACTGCATACATGTTTAAACTTCTCTTTGTGTTCAATTTCTTCTTTGCCGATGAAAGTAAATTTAAGCTCTCAGTGCAGAAGAGAAGCAGATTTTGCCTCCAGACATGACCATATGCTGCACACATTTATAACAGAATCGCAGATGGCTCATCATTGCAGTAATTCCAGCATCATTAGTGCCTTTGTCCGCAGACAGTATTGTTTTCGTCATGACATTCTACAGCAAATTAATGAAGCCTGTAAAAAAATTCAAATGTTGAGGTAAACATAAGCTTAGTATCCTAAAAGGCATCTAGTTTGGTCCCTGTCACTTAGCGTGGGATCTTGTGGAAAGAAACTGGTATCAGCTTGGGAACTTGTGGGGTATGCGGGAGGGTGGGGGAACAACAGTAGTTAATCCTAGGAACACATGTATACAATTTTTTGTCAGTGCACTAATGGTCTACAAAAACCATGAACTGTGAACACAAAATGTGCTACACTTTAAACTAGAGTCAAACTAGCACATTAATAACATTGCAGAATAAAAAGACACTCAAAATTCTCTACAACATGAATTAGTTACTAAAAAATCTCAGGCAGGCAACTATGAACTTCACCAAAATTTACACAATGTTTATGTGGTGTGTGTTGCAGATGTTTCATAACAGTTTTTACTAGCATGACATCCAGTGCGCTTGGTAGTCCACAGTTACATTTTGAAGTTTGTAACCAATTTGATTCTGCAGTTGCTATAACTTAAACAGGTTGAAAAATGTCTTGAGGCGTGGCGAAAGACACCCCTTTTTTGAATTTTTAGCATTATTTTGACTCAATCTCCCTTCCTAATCATTGGATCATTTGATACTATTTTCCGCAGAGAGTACTGTACAGATGTAGAGTGTAATAAAATATGTCAGATTTGAGTACCAGCAGAATATGGGGCTATTCTAAGAAATTGCATTGGTATGTTATTACATGCTAAATCTCAGGTTCATGCCACAATTGCTTCCTGATATATGGAAAGCTTAACTACAGATTTTTTTCAAGCATCCATTTCTTTGGCCGAGTTTGCTTCAAGACATACGAAAATCCCTTAAACTTTTTTTAAGAGAACGCAAAATTGTGTTTTGCTTCTTTCAAGAAAGTATTGTTACAGATATTATGTCTGAAAGTTGCCCGAAAACTCATGTGCACTGTTTTGAAAGCTGTGCTATCGGGTCAAACAAATTACTGTATCTCTGCAAGTAGTATATTGGCAAAAGTAAAACTTTACCAATGTTCATTGGGACCACGTATAACTGCTCAAGTGGCTCACAACTCTTTCGTGAGTACGTGTTTGGCTACCATGGTTCCCCATCCTTTGCAGCACTACTTTATTTCATGCTGCAAGCTTATACTTCCACTATCCCTTTCTCCCACTGCCTTTTCATCAGACAATTTTCTTGGTGCAGACCATGCTTGACCCTGGTTTATGATTTGGGACTAGACTTTAAACTACTTTTTTTTTCTACAACTTTTCATTAAATAAATGCAGGGTTCCCATTGTTGGTTTTGGTGTGCCACCAATTTTCAAAATTCTCCATACGTACAGACTGTGCAAGCAAGGTCGCCCAATGCTGTGTACACTCTACATTTGTACCTTTGCATCTTTGTGCCCTTGCATCTTTGTGCTCTTCCCTTTAATAAGGTATTACATCCTAGCACCTTAGCTCTCCTGTTGTGGGGCATGCATGGGTCACACTGTTGGTGCCTGCACTGGAAACTCTCCATGTGTGTCAAGGAGTATGTGCTCGCTGTGCCTGGGGCACGGGGGCTTTGAGCAACAGATTACTACCAGGTAGCCATTGCTGAGGGTGGATGGCGTCCATGGGGAAAGCCCCCGTTCAGAGTGGATAGCACCATAACAGTTGAGCTGCAGATGAAATGGACGAAGATGTTTCCCACTAGTGGCCAAATGGCCCCAACAGTCTCTATGGAATGAAGGTCCTTGTTTAATGCAAAGATGACCCTAAAATGTTCCCTTCCCTGGCTACACCATTGGAGGAATATAGGGCTAAGCGGCAAGCAGAGAAATACTCTTCCCCAATACTTGGTTTGCACAAGGACAAATGGGGATTCCTTCTTGGCCACATAGTCCTTATTCCTTGTGGACAGCATAGAAGACACATCAATTGAATTCACTAAGATGCATGAATTGAATTTGCTATTGTGAATAAGAACTACCCTCACCTGTAGAATGAAATGATGACAATGAAAATTTGTGCCAGACTGGGACTCGAACCCAGATTTCCCACGTATTGTGGGTGATACATAGAAGACAAGTTTGGGGAAGTGACAACCACCTCTACAATGGAAAATGGATCAGTTTTGATCAAAACAGTCTAAATATGGTTCAGGGCATTATTTTCCACTGAGACCTGCTCTTGCAATCTGATGATGAGCTTCACACCGACTTGGAATGACTGGGTGTACACTTTTTCCATTTTGTCCATAGGGGTCCAAAGGACAATAGGGGTGCTAACGGTGCTTTCATCTTGAGTTTTGAGGGAAATTCATTGCCTGAAAAGGTTAAGGTGCTGGTATACCAATGTGATGTGATATGTGTATCTCCAAGAAGGAGAGTCCAGTGGCCCCTACGCCACCAGATCTCGCCTGTTCCACTTCTTAGGCCGAGGCAGAGATACCGGCAGCCTCAGAGGCCCCAGGTCACACACCACTACAGAACCCAGAACCTGTGTGTGTTGATGCCATAAGCCTCCTAACCAGTGGCAACAAGTGACCCTAGGACGTAACCTGCTTCCTTTGTCAATTCATGGCCTTATAGTAAATTGACAGCATTATTCTCCAGTGGAATTTTAGTGGTGTTTTCTGCCACCTACACCTGCCTTCTGCGTTGCCCTTCAGGAGATATGCTAACTATGACAGGGTGTCGGTTAGAGATTGCACATGTGTCCTGGACACACAATATAGCAAACTAGCGCCTCTTAATACACCTTGGAGACTGTGGCTGTTTGGGTAACAGTATTGCAGGATATTACTATATGCAGTGTTTAGCTCCCACCTGATGGTGAAGTGTGTCAGAATGTATTGTTTGCATTGGTTTCTCAGCTCTTCTAACATTTCCTAATGTTGGATGATTTCAATGCCCATAACCCTGTGTGTGGTGGAACAATGATCACTGGCCACAGTAAAAACCTTAAAAACTTATTCGCACAACTTGACATTTGCCTCTTGAATATTGGTGCCCATACACTGTTCAGTGTGGCACATGGAACTTTCTTGGCCATTGACGTTTCCGTCTGCACCCCTTGTATTCTCCCACCCATCCACGGGAGGGTCCATGATGAAGTGTGGTAGTGACCACTTCTCGATCTTCCTGCCCCTCCATCAGCGTTCCTCTCCTGGGTGCTTGCCCAGATGGGCTCTCAACAGTGTTGACTGTAGTGCTTTCACCTCTGGTGTCGCCCTTGGCTACCCGATGCATGGAGATATTGATGAGCTTGCATATAATATAACTCAGCCATTCTTTCGGCAGCTGATTTAGCAACCCCTGTTCCCGAGGAGTGCCCCGACAGAAGACAGTACTTTGTGGTCATCAGAAATCGCAGAGACCATTGGAGGTGGCTGTCCATTGCCATAAGTGGTACCATCAATATAGCACCTAATTGCCTTTAAGTGGCTTCATGCTCCCATCAGCAAACTAGTAAAAAGATGGAAGCAAGAAATTTGGGAATGGTATGTTTCAACCATTGGACCATGTACCTTTCCTTCACAAATCTAGGCAAAGATTGGATATATCTATCAATACCAGACACCTGGAGATGTACATGATATTACCTTGACCAGCACTGTTGACCCAGACTCTGCCACAAAACATTTTGCTCTGCATTATTCTTGAGCCTTAGCATCTGAGAAATATCAACCTGCTTTTCATCTCCTAAAACTGCAGGTGGAGCGAAAGCAATATAATGCTCCATTCAGTGAGTGGGAATTCATCAGTGTCTTGGCCCATTGCTGTGATACAGTCCCAGGGCCAGACTGCATCCATAACCAAATGCTCAAGCACTTACTGTTGGGTTGTCAGTGTCATATCCTTGCTATTTTTAACTGCATGTGGAGTGAGAGTGAGTTCCCATAGCAGTGGCGAGAAAGCATCATTGTCCCAGTACTGAAACTGGGTAAGCACACTCTAGAGATGAACAGTTATCACCCAGTTAGTCTCACCTATGTTAATCGGTAAGTTGCTTGGACACATGGTGAGCTGGTGGCTGTGTTGGCTCCTTGAGTCTGAGTTTTCTGGCTCCGTCCCAGGTTGGTTTTCACCAAGGTTGCTCCACTGCTGATAATCTGATTTATCTGGAGTCTGCCATCTGAACAGCTTTTGCCTGCTGTCAACTTCTTATAGCCATCTTGTTCAATCTGCAAAAGACTTGTGACACCACTAGATAACACCATGTCCATGGTACCTTACACGAGTGGGATCTCTGCGGTCTGCTCCAAATTTGTATCCAGAACTTCTTGTCTCATCTTGTTTTCCACATTCAGGTTGGTGCCTCCCACAGTTCTCCCTGTATCCAAGAGAATGGGGTCCTGCAGGGTTCTGTACTGAGTGCCCCACTCTTTCTAGTAGTCTTTAGTGGTTTAGCAGCAGCTGCAGTGTCGTTAGTGTCACGCCCCTTGTGTTCTGACAGCTTTTGCTTCTACTATTGCTCCTCTAGTGTGGGTGTTGCTGAATGTCGACTGCAAGGCATCATATGAAACATGCAGACATGGTCCCCCAACCACGGCTTTCGGTTTACAGTTGCCAAGAGCCGTGTCATACACTTGTCGACATTGTACTATTCACTCATGACCAGAACTTTAACTCGATGACCAACTACTCAATATAGTGGAGACTTATTGCTTTTTAGGACTGATCTTCAGTACTCGGTTGATGTGGATTCCCCATCTTTGCCAGCTTAAGCGAAAGGCTGACTGCACCTGAATACACTTCGCTGCCTGTGTAACACCAGCTGGGGTGCAGCTTACACTTGTCTTCTGCGGCTTTGGAAAGACCTTATACAATCCCATCATGGTTATGGGAGTCTGGCATATGGATCAGCATCACCCGCAGCATTGCAGTTGTTGGATCCGATACACCACTGCGGTGTTTGACTTTCAGCTGGAGCTTTTTGAACCAGCCCTTTTGAACAGCTTACTTGTGGAGGATGGGGTCCTTCTGTTATGGATCAGGTGCCAATAACAGTTTGTCAATTATGTTACACAGATTTGCAGCTTCCCTGATCATCTGAACTACTGTCTCCTCTTTCCAAACATGTAAATCCATCTCATGCAACAGCAGCCCATGTAAGGGAGTATGATCACAATCTGCATTTCGGTCCCCCCTCTCTGAACTCCAGTTGTTTCCGGAAACGGATCTCCGATTCGTATTACGCTGTCCAGCTAAAGCTGGAATACGGAATGGATCACTCTGACTTAACCAAACTAACTACTGGTGATAAAGGAGACAACAAATCTTTGTAGGTCCTCCATGTAAGCCTCTTGCAAGGACTCTACAGTCCATTGCAGGCTCCGCATTGGCTATACTTGGCTGATTCACAGTAGTTTTCTTTGTCGCAAGGAGCTCCCTTCCCACTGTCATTCTGGTTCCAATTTGAAAGTGGTCCACATTTTGCTTCACTGTCCTAACCTAGCCGCCCTGCGGCATACTGATAATCTCCCTGACCCCACTTCCCCCGGTGAGGGTAGCTCGCTGACTGATTTAATTTTAGTTTTTGTTTGTGAAGGGGCCTTTTACCAATCTCTTTAAGGTAGGGCCACTTAACCTTTTTGGTCTGTTGACGGATTGGTGGAACACACACTGTTGCCTCTTCTGCCACAGACAGGGCTGTGGCTGGCTGAGCTTGGTGATACATGACTGCCTTCACCCTATCTGTTCCTTTACTCCTCCTCCCCCTCTTGCGTGGTGTATTAGATATGTTCATCTTACGTCTATCAGTGGTGCCCTTGGCCTGTTCATGTTGCCAGTATTTTGTAGGTAATTTCTGAGTGTTGTACTTCTGGTAAGTGGCGGGGGATGGGGTATGTATTGCACTCTGCATTCAGCGTCTGGAAGATTTTTGCTACATGGTCTTTTCAGTTTGTCTTGATTCCTAGAAGTTTTGTGCTACATGCACTTTCCAACTAATTTCTGCCCAGTACCAGTTGGAGTTTTGTTTTTTATTCATGTTTCCAAAGTGAATATAATTGGTTTTCTTTACATTAAGGGCCAGCCTTTCGGCATTGAACCATGAATTTGAGGTCTTGAGGACTTGATCATTTATAGTAGACAGATTTTCCTCACCAACTCTCAATATTACGGTAATATCATGTGCAGACATGATCTTAGTTGCAGTTTCTGAGGTCTATATGTAATTTATCTAAATATGTAACAGAACAAGCCTAACATCATCCCATGGTAAACCTATTTTGATTTTTTTTTTTTTTTTTTTTTTTTTTTTTGCATCAGATATTCATCTTATTTTTATGATTAAAATGAGTTGAAATGAGTTCTAGAACCTGTGATCATATATGGAAAATATGTTTGAAACCACTGTTGTACTGTCGTCTTTATCGCGATTGATTCCAACTTAATAGTATAAAAGAATTTCATGACTAACGGTATTGAAAGCTTTAAAGCAGTCTAAATAGAAATATATAAACAGTTATTTCATTAGGCATCTAATTATTCCATTTTCCATTATTGCTGTTACTGTACTTGTATCTGTTCGAAAGCCATGTTAATTACTATTCAGGAGTTCATGACGATCACGTGGTGATTTGTTGTTTCAATAATCTCTCAAATAATGCCGAGAGGAGTGACATGGGTTGATAATTTTCAACTTATTGCTATTACCACCCTTGGATAAAAAGGCAATATTTTTGAAATTTTTAATGTGTGGGGGAACACTCCCTCAGTGAGTGATAAATTAGCAGTGCATGCCAAGAGCTTTGCAATTCCTGAAGCAGTACTGTTATGAGTGACACTGGTACGTAATCTACACCAGCTGACATTTGGGACATTGGTACTTGATCTGCTTGTGCTAAAAATTTGCGTTTGAGACTTTGTCACCTCCACTACTTCATGTTCACTAATTGGAGCTAAACTCATGCTATATACCAGTAGACAATACTTACGTTGCTCGAACAGTCCACGGGTGTACTGTCGGTCTATAGTGTCCAACAGGCACAATATTTCGGCAATCAGGCATGTCACCATCGTTAGGTGCACTGACGAACTTAGCTCCTGAGGGTGGGTGGCCGTCTTAAATCCCCTCCTCTTGCGAGGCGTTCTGTCCTCAGTTCTATTCAGTATCACCTCATTAGTTATGTGATCAACTCATCTAAATTTCACCATTCTTCTGTAGTACCACATTTCGAAAGCTTCAGTTTTATTATTTTATTCTTGTCTAAATGGATGATTGTCCGTTTCACTTCCATACGCAGCTGCACTCCTGAAAGGTGTCTTCAGAAAATACTTTCTAACACTTAAATTTGTATTCAATGTGAACAAATTCCTCTTCTTCAGAAATGCCAGTTAACATTTTGTATCCTCTCTGCTTCGCCCATCATTAGTTACTGTGCTGCTGAAATAGCAAAACTCATCTTCCACTTTGAATGTCTATTTCCTTGTCTAATTCCCTTAGTATCATCTGATTTAATTCGACTACATTCCATTATCTTTGTTGTGCTTTTGTTGTTGTTCATCTTATATCCTCGTTTCAGGTCACTGCCCATTCCATTCAGTTGCTCTTGCACATCCTTTGCTGTCTCCAGCGG
Organism: Schistocerca gregaria; assembly: GCF_023897955.1. Lineage (NCBI taxonomy): Eukaryota > Metazoa > Arthropoda > Insecta > Orthoptera > Acrididae > Schistocerca > Schistocerca gregaria. Next base: position 195,714,411 of record NC_064928.1, on the reverse strand, counting down.
AATTACAATGTCATTGGCAAAATCAAAGTTTTAATTTCTCCTCCCTGCACTTAAATTCCTACTCCAAATTTTTCTTTGGTTTCCTTTCTTTCTTGTTCAGAGCACAGATTGAAAAGCATGGGGGAGGGGATAGGCTACAACCCTGTCGCACTCCATTCCCTTTCACGCCATTCAACTCTTACACTGCCACATGGTTTCTGCTTAAGTTGTAAATAGTCTTTCGCCCCCTGTATTTTACCCTTGCTACCTTCAGAATTTCATAGAGTATTCCAGTCAACATTGTCAAAAGCTTTCTCTAATGCTACAAATGTAGGTTTGTCTTTCCTTAACTTACTCTCTAAGATAAGTCATAGGGTCATTATTGCCTTGCACATTCCTATGTTTCTCCAGAATCCAAACTGGTCTTCTCCCCCTTCGGGTCCGGGGGTCAGAAGAGGCCCGAGGTATTCCTGCCTGTCGTACGAAGCAACTGAAAGGAGTTTTACACATTTCGGCCTTTATGTGATGGTCTCCTGTAGGATTTGACCTCCATTCTTCAAAATTTTCCTGAAGTGCTAGCAATTGGGGAAGGGCGCTTTACAAGGTGCATCGTGTCCATTGTGCATTGAGATCTTCAGCCCACTTTCTCGTCGTCGCGTTGCAGTCCTGCCCATTCGCCATCTCTTGGGCGAGGACACCTTCCTGGGTGTGTTTTCCACCATGCACTATGCGGTGTAGAGTTCTGTGTCGACAATGACCATGGACTTCTTTGCTCCTGATATCCAGCACGGTAGCCAGTCCGTTGTGGTGGGGCTACCATGTACCCTGTTGGTTGGAGCCCTCTGAGCACACAGGGATCGCTCTGCTGATGCCTGCGCTGTTAACTCCCCACATATGAAAAGGAGTAGATGCCTGTCACCCTGGGGCACCGGGACTCCCGGCAGTGGCCATCCTGCCAGGTGGCCTTTGCTGCAACTGGGGAGGGCCCGTGGTCGGAGTGGGTGGCTTCAGGGCAGATGACATGTGATGAAGCGTAGGCCATCATCTCTTGCTGGTGGTGAAACACCAGCAGTCTCTAAGCGATCACGAGTTCAAGTCCAATGCACAGAAGTATTACCCCAAATTGTTCCCCTCCCTGACCACAGAATGGGAGGAACGTCAGGCTAAGGATGGCAGTGGATCTCATTCGCCCTGGTATCTTATATGTTTGAGAGCTGATGGGGAATCTTTCATGATGATGAAGCACCAGTTTATGATTGAGCATTTAGAGGATAAGTTAGAGGAGGTGGAGGGCATGTCCAAAAGAGATCGGGGTCAGTCTTGATCAAAACAGCACCCTCTGCCCAGTCACGGGAGTTACTCGCTTGTGACAAGCTGGGGGATGTTTCTGTAACCATGACCCCCCCATTAAGAGCTAAAATATAGTACAGGGTATCATATTTTACAGCCCAACGATGAGCTGCGCACCAATTTAGAGCAGTGAGGTGCACATTTCGTCCGGTGTGTCCGCCGGGGTCTGGAGGATAATCAGGTTGCCACCGGTGTCTTCATCTTGGCCCTTGAGGGTGATACATTGCCCGAGAAGGTCAAGGTGATGATCTACTGGTGTGATGCGGTGCTTTACGTGCTGAAAGTTCAGCCATATGGCTTCCCGCTGTACTTCCAGCAACACATGATGAGATAATGGACACCCATCACATCCCAATACTCCATGTGCCCCGCCTCCCATCTTTGTCAACTGTGGAGAGTACCATTCGCCTTGCTCGCCTGACTGCAGGATTCTCCAGGAAGGCAGGAAATTCATGGAGTACAAGACCCTGGACAGACTGACCTACACTGTGGCTAAGAGAAAATTTGAATAACTGCATCCTGTGCGTATGACATTGTCTTATGCTGCCGCTACAGCAGTTCTGGCACCATCAACTCCGCCAACCCAGGTCACCTCACAGAGCCGGAAGAATACACCTGCCCCTTTGATGGTGGGAGGCATTTCCCTCCCTGTTGCTCCTGCACCATCTACTTTGGGAGCAACACACGCCTCCCCCCCCCCCCCCCCCCCCCCCGCCTCCCCCCAACCGTCGGGAACGCCCGTCCCCACTTCTAAGCCCGAGAAGCGTAAGTCGTCTTTGGCTTCTCTCATTAGGAAGGGGGCCCTTGGGTCACTCCGTTCCCAGGTTTTTTTCTAGTGGGAAAGACGACACCCGCCAGTGGCTGTTGAGCCCAAAAGCAGCTGGTCATAGGACTTTACACTCATCCTCGGTCCCAGAGACTGTACCAGTGAAGTCCTGCCAGCCAGAGAAACCCAAAGAGCAGTGAGAGAAAACCAAAAAGAAAACCCCTAAGACCAAGGAAATTGCGATGGCACCTGCACCACTGCTACCTACAAGCTCTGTGGCTGAGGATGAGGGTGGAGATTTTGGCGTCCACTGAGGACCTAGGTCTTGCCAGACCCTCAGACACAATGGATATAGACTGTTCAGGCAATAAATCTGTTTCAGCAGAGACTCTTGAGGCTTAAACTGCCTCATTGAATGTTCCATGCCTTCCCAGTCTCACGATGTGGCATCCTCCAATGGAATTGCAGCGGTTTTCTCCACCGCTTGGCTGAGCTACAACAACTGTTAAGCTTTACATCTGTTATCTGCATTGCCCTCCAGGAGACCTGGTTCCAAGCAATTCGGACCCCTGCCCTCCGCGTCTATAAGGGATATTACAGGAACTGTAGCGACTATCATTAAGTGTCAGGTGGAGTTTGCGTTTATGTTCTAAACTCAGTCTGTAGTGAACATGTGCCCTTTAAAACCCCTCTTGAAGTCGTGGCTGTCAGAATAAGGACGGTGCAGGAAATAACTGTCTGCAGTGTATATCTTCCTCCAGATCCTGCAGTACACCTGAATGTAGCTGCATTGATTGATCAACTCCCTAAACCTTTCCTACTTCTGGGAGATTTTAATTCCCATAACGCCTTGTGGGTTGGTACCATACTTACTGGCCGAGGCAGAGATGTCGAAACTTTACTGACACCATTTGACCTTTGTCTCTTATGACCTTTACCGAGCCAGGTGGTGCAGTGGTTAGCACACTGGACTCGCATTCGGGAGGACGACGGTTCCATCCCGTCTCCGGCCATCCTGATTTAGGTTTTCCGTGATTTCCCTAAATCACTACAGGAATATGCCGGGATGGTTCCTTTGAAAGGGCACGGCCAATTTCCTTCCCCATCCTTTCCTCACCCAAGCTTGCACTCCGTCTCTAATGACCTCGTTGTCGACGGGACGTTAAACACTATCCTCCTCCTCCTCCTCCTCTTATTACCTTTGCCTCTTAAAAACTGGACCCACCATACATTTCAGTGTGGCTCACGGTAGTCACTCTGCCACTGATTTATCAATTTGCAGCTCAGGACTTCTCTGATCTATCCACTGGACAGCACATGATGACCTGTGTGGTAGTGACCACTTCCCGATCTACCTGTCACTGCCCGTGTCAGGCGCACAGACGCCTACCCGGATAGGCTTTGAACAAGTTGGACTGGGGAACTTTCACCTCTGCTGTCACTACTGAATCTCCCCCACTCGGCAACATTGTTGTGATGGTTGAGCAAGTGACTAACACAATTGTTTCTGCAGCAGAAAATGCGATACCTCGCTCTTTAGGGTGCCCGAGGTGTAAGGCAGTTGCTTGGTGGTCGCCGGAAGTCACTGAAGCAATTATAGAGTGTCGGCAAGTTCTACAGCGGCATAAGTGGCACCCTGCTGTGAAGCACGTCATAGCGTTTAAACGGCTCTGTGCCAATGTTCACTGTCTTATCACACAACGGAAGGAAGAGTGTCGGGAGAGATACGTCTCCACCATTCGGTGTCAAATGTCACCTTCCCAAGTCTGGGCAAAGATCAAATGTCTTTTCGGATACCAGGTCCCAACAGCTGTCCCTGGTGTAACCATAAATGGCGAGTTATGTACCGATGCACACGCGATTATTGAGCACTTTGCTTGAGCTTCTACGTCAGAGAATTACCTCTCAAGCCATTCACACTCTCAAATGGTGACTGGAAGGGAATGTCCTCTCGTTCACTACATGCTGCAGTGAATCCTGTAACGCCCCATTTACGTTGTGGGAGCTCCTCAGTGCCCTTGCACATTGCCCTAACACAGCTCCTGGCCCTGATCGCATCCACAGCCAGATGATTAAACATCTCTCATCTGACTACAAGCAACATCTTCTCGTCATCTTCAACCGGCTCTGGTGTGATGGCGTCTTTCCATCGCAGTGGTGGGAGAGTGCCATCATTCCGGTGCTCAATCCAAGTGAAAACCCTCTTGATGTGGATAGCTATCAACCCATCAGTGTCACCAACGTTCTTTGTAAGCAGCTGGAACATATGGTATGTTGGCGGTTGGGTTGGGTCCTGGAGTCACATGGCTTGCTGGCTCCATGTCAGGGTGGCTTCCGCCAGGGTCGCTCTACCACTGATAATCTTGTGTCCATGGAGTCTGCCATCCGAACAGCCTTTTCCAGATGGCAACACCTGATTGCTATCTTTTTTGACCTTACGTAAAGCATATGACACAACTTGGTGACACCATATCCGTGCCACAATGTATGAGTGGGGTCTCCAGGGACCACTCCCGATTTTTATCCAAAACTTCCTGTCGCTCCTTACTTTCCGTGTTCATGTTGGCGATTCTCATAGTTCCATCCATATCCAGGAGAATGGAGTCCCGCAGGGCTCTGTATTGAGTTTCTCTCTATTTTTAGTGGCCATTAACGTTCTAGCAGCAGCTCTCAGGCCCTCCGTCTCACCTTCTCTGTATGCAGACGACTTTGCATTTTGTACTGCTGCTCCAGTACTGTTGTTGCTGAGTGGCGCCTGCAGGGAGCCATCCACTAGGCACCATCATGGGCTCTAGCACACGGCTTCCAGTTTTCAGCCAAAAAGTCATGTGTCGTGCACTTCTGTCGGGGTCATATCGTTCATCCGGAACCTGCACTTTACCTTATTGATGATCCACTCACTGTAGTGGAGACATGTGAGTTCATAGGACTGGTTTTCGACACTCGATTGACTTGGATCCCTCATCTTCATCAGCTTAATCAGAAGTGCTGGCATCACCTCAGTGCCCTCCGTTGCCTGAGCAACACCAATTGGGGAGCAGATCGCTCTACCCTGCCGCAGCTCTACAGAGTCCTTGTCCAATCCTGAATTGACTATGGGAGTGTGGTTGATAGTTTGGCAGCACCCTCTGCATTGCATTTACTCGACCCTGTGCACCACTGTGAGATTCGATTAGCGACAGGAACTTTCAGGACAAGTCTGGTGACCAACGTACTGGTGGAGGCTGGTGTCCCTCCACTGCAGATCAGACGTGCGCAACGGCTCGCCAGTTACGCAGCACATATTCATAGTTCCCCTGAGCATCCGAATTACCGTCTCTTTTCCTGCCCGTGGCAGTCCATCTCCCGCATCGTCGGCCTAGATTAGGCCTAAAAATTGCGGTTCACGTGTGGTCCGTTCTCTCCAAACGAGTCCTTACACCACCTCTACTTGCGGTCCGTTCACGTACGCCTCCATGGTGTACACCTCGGCTGCAGCTTCGTCTGGACCTTTTGTGTAGTCCTAAGGGCTCCATTAACACACCCCCCGCCCCCCTTCTCCCTTCGCTCTCAATTCTTGATGTGTTTTTGGACTCTGGAGTGGTTTACACCTACGGCTCAATGGCTGATGGCTTCGCATATGTTCGTGGAGGAGGACATATTGAGCGGCACTCCTTGCAGGTTGGCTGCAGTGTTCTCACTGCAGAGCTGGCGACCATATCTCGTGCTCTTGAGTACATCTGCTCACGCCCTGGCGAGTCATTTCTCTTGTGTACTGACTCATTGAGCAGCCTACAAGCTGTTGACCAATGCTACCCTCACCATCCTCTGGTAGTGTTCATTCAGGAGTCCATCTATTCTCTGGAACATTCCTGCCATTCCATGGTGTTTGTGTGGATCCCAGGACATGTCGGAATCCCCGGCAACGAACTTGACAGGTTGGGCAAACAGACAATGCGGAAACCACTTCTGGAGGTAGACATCTCCAAAGCTGACCTGTGTTCTGTCTTACACTGCAGGGTTTTCCGGCTTTGGAAGATGGAATGGCATAATAGCACGCACAACAAACTCCGTGTCATTAGGGAGACTATGAATGTGTGGAAGTCTTTCATGCAGGCCTCACACAGGGAATCAGTTGTCCTCTGCCGGCTCTGCATTGGCTATAGGTGGCTGAAGCATGGTTACCTAGTCTACCGTGAGGACCCCCCTCAGTGTCGCTGTGGCTCCCAAATCACAGTGATCCATCTCTTGCTGGACTGCCCACTTTTAGCCACTCGGTGGCAGACTTTTAACTTTCCCAGCACACTGCCTTCAGTGTTGGGTGACAATGCCTCCACAGCAGTTTTATCTGTGAGAGTGGGTTTTATATTTCTACTTGGTTTTAGCGCATGTCCTTTGTCCCTCTGTGTACTCCACCCTAGTACATTTAGGATGGAGGTTTTAATGTGTTGCAGAGTGGCTGGCTTTCCCTTTTTATTCTCGTGGTTGGCCAGCCACTGTAATCTGCTTTCATGTTTTACTCTCTTCTGTTTCTAGCATCTCTGTTGTTTTCTTGTCCTCATTTGTTCCTTTTAGTGTTTGTTGCCTTCCCTTTGTTCTTGTGGCTTTTCCTTTCTTTCCGTTTTGTGTTATATGCTTCGTCCTTTTTATTCACACACTTGTGGCATTGTTTTGTTAGGAACAAGGGACCAATGACCTCGCAGCTTGGTCCCTTCTCCCCCTTTAAACCAACCAACCAAACTGGTCTACTCTGAGATTGACTTCTACCAGTTTTTCCATTCTTCTTGTGTAAGGAATTTGTGGTAGTGTTTTGCAACCATGACATAGTAAACTGATAGTTCAGTAATTTTCATATCTGTCAGCAACTGTTTTCTTTGGGATTGGCATTACTACTTTATTCTTGGTGCCTGAGGATATTTCACCTGTTTCATATATCTTGCATACCAGATGGAAGAGCTTTCTCATGGCTGGCTCTCCCGAGACTATCAGTAGTTCTGACAGTAGTTCTCACTTACCCTCTGACCTTGTTTAAACTAAAGATCTTTCAGAGCCCTGTCAAATTCTTCTCACAGTATCATGTCTCCTGTCGTATCTTCTTCTACACCCACTTTCTTTTCTATAATCTTGCCTTTAAGTTCATCTCCCTTGTATAGATCCCCTGTACACTCCTTCCATCTTTCAGCTTTCCATTCTTTGCTTAAGAGTACTTTTTCCTCTGAGCTCTTGATATCCGTACAGCTGCTTCGCTTTGCAAAACTAGCACAGATCTTTTTCTCCCACAAGTAAGTATGGATAGCTGAAATCATATGGATGAGTACATTATGATCGGGTAGCCCTAAACCAGTATTAACAGTTTCTCTTTCTGTGTGTCCACATTCAGCAATATGTTGTCTACAATACTTCCATTCTGTTGTGATTCAAGTAGGGTTATTTGTCATCCTTGAGCATTATAAGCTGTTGATAATGTGTCATTCCTCCAAAAACTCGCAGATAATTGGACCATACACTCCAAAATATGGTAAAATGATCTTACCAGCTAGTGGTTGCATTTTGAATTTTTTAGGGCTAGGTAGTTCAGGGTATTTCCAATGTATCCAAGGACACTTGGACTCTGCTTCAAAGTGTTTTATCTAAGTTTCATCACAGCTTAAAATCCCATCCAAAAGTGCCTCACATTTGCTATTGAAATAATTTGTGAGGTCAGTACAAATGCCCAATATCTGTTCCTCATGGTGTAGGGTAAGCTCTCTGGAAATAAACATTGCTCAAGCATTTCCAGTAGTTCAGTTTTTTATGCTCACATTCATCAACATCTACAAGCCACCTAATGGTGTGTGGCGGAGGGTACATTCAGTACCACTATCTGATCCGTCCAACCCTGTTCCACTCGCGAATAGTGCGTGGGAAGAATGATTGTCGGTAAACCTCTGTATTGGCTCTAATTTCTCGAATTTTCTCCTCTTCAATACGTGAGGTATATGTGGGGGGAAGTAATATGTTGTCTGACTCCACCTGAAAAGTGCTGTCCCAAAATTTCAATAGTAAATCTCTCTGTGATTCACAGTGTCTCTCTTGTAACACCTGCCAGTGAAGTTTGTGTAGCATCTCCGTAATGCTCTCTCGCCAGCTAAATGATCCTGTGACGAAATGCGCTGCTCTTCGTTTGATTTTCTCTATCTCCTCTATCAGTCCTACTTGATAGGGATCCCAGATAGATGAACAACACTCAAGAATTGGTTGAACAAGTGCCTTTTAAGCCACTTCTTTCATGGATGAGTTACATTTCCTTAAGAGTCTTCCGATGAATCTGACCCTTGGGTGTGCATTTCCCACTTTCTGTTTCATATGGTCATTGCACTTAAGGTCACTCTGGATAGTTACACCTAGATATTTTACTTCAGGTGCTGTCTCCAGCTTCAATAGTCTAGCTGTTCAGTACTGGATTTCTTTTCCTATGTATGCGCAATATGTTACATTTAAGTTCAGGGTAAACTGCCAGAGTCTGCACCATTCAAAAAGTATCTGCAGGTCTTTTTGCAAATTCTTACTATATCCTGCTGTTGCTACTGTGGTATAAACAACTGCATCATCTGTGAATAGCCTTAAAGAGTATCCGTTGCTTGCTATTAGATCATTTATATATATATTGTGAACAACAGTGGTCCTATCATGCGTCCCTGTGCTACTCCGGATATTATCTTTACCTCTGTCGATTTAGTTCCATTAAGAGTGACGTGTTAGAGTTTTATTTGCAAGAAAGTCTTGAATCCAGTCGCAGATCTGCTCCGATAATCCGTAAGCTCGAATTTTTTTCAGTTTGTGGGGTGCGGGACAGTGTCACATGCCATACTAAAGTCAAGGAACATGGCATCACCCTGAGCACCATTGTCCACTGTGCTGTGGATCTCATGGAGGAACAGAGCGAGCTGAGTTTTGGATGTTCTGTGGTTGCGGAATCCATGTTGATTTTTATAGAGGAGCTGTTCATTTTCCAAAAATGTCATAATTCTTGAGCATAAAACATGTTCCATAACTCTACAACAGATTGGCGTCAACGATGTGGGTCTATAATTGCGTGGATCTGTCTTACGGCCTTTCTCAAAAACGGGAATGATCTGCACTTTTTTCCAGTCGTTAGGTACAGTTCGATGCTCAAGCGATCTACAATAAATCACTTCTAGAAGGGGAGCAAGTTCTATAGCATAACCTTTATAGAATCTTACAGGTATCTCATCTGGTCCTGAAGCCTTTCCACTACTAAGCTATTGTAGCTGCTTTTTGATTCCGCGATATCTTATCCTAGTAGCTGCCATTTCGATGTTCGCGTGACCATTGAAAGGAGGACAGTGTTACAGTCTTCCGCAGTGAAACAACTTCGGAAGACCGAATTCAGTATTTCAGCCTTCCCTCTGTTATCTATCGTTTCGGTGCTGGGAGAATGAATAGATGATTTTGACCCACTTACTGATTTTACATATGACCAAAATCTCTTAGGGTTTTTACTAAGGTCGGTTGACGCGTCTTACTTTCAAAATTATTGAACGCTTCTCTCATTACACTCATTGCTCTCCTTATGCTCATTTTCACTTCATTCAGTTTTTGTATGTCAGCTAGATTTTTACTTCTCTTGAATCTGGGATGAAGTACTCTTTGTTTATGTAGTGCTTTTCTGACAGGGCTATTAAACCATGGTGGATCTTTCCCATCCCTTAAAACCTTACTCAGAACATACTTGTCTAGGGCATATTGAATGATGCCTTTGAATTTTTTTGCATTTGTTCTCCACATCTTCGTCCTCATCACCAAATATTTGATGCTGGATGCTATTATATTCTGAAATTTTTATCCTGTCCCATTTTCTGAGCAAATATATCTTCCTACTTTTCTTAACATTCCTTGTAGTACCCATCATCATAGATGCTGTCACAGCCTTATGATCACTGATACCTTCTCAGCGTTAACTGATTCGATAAGTTCAGGTCTGTTTGTTGCCAGGAGGTCTAAGACATTACCCTCACGAGTTGGTTCTTTAACTATCTGCTCAAGGTAATTTTTGGAAAAAAGACATCCAGAACAGTGCCACAGTGGCACCGGTTTTGATGGCATAACGCTACCAGTGTATACCTGGCAACTTGAAGTCACCCTATATTACCACAGCATGATCAGGAAAATTACTAAAGATATTTTGCAAGCTCTGTCTGAAGTCAACTGCAGATCCTGACCCAGGTAGTCTATAAAAGCATCCAATCACCTTTTTTTGACCGTTGTTTGATATTCAGTTTTACCCAGATTAATTCACATTCGGAATCCATGATAACCTCACTAGATGTTATCGGATATTTTACTACAATAAACAAGCCACCACCACTGACGACTAACCTATCCTTATGATAAACATTCCAGTCTGAATGTAGGATGTTGTTGTCATTATCTGGCTTTAACCAGGTTTCGGTTCCCAGTACTATCTGTGCATTATAATCTTCAATAAGTAATACTAATTCTGGGACCTTTCCTTGGATGCTCCTTCAGTTTACTAAAATCATATTAATCTTGTCTATCTCTGGTCTGCGAGCTCCAAGATTCTCTGAGGTCTCTGTGACTGATTTAACAGGCAAATTGTGTTTGCTCCCAAGGGAGGGGTCCTCTAATGTAAAAAAGCCCCATGTGCACACCACACCTACTCCACTACCATAGTAGCCGCTTCCTGCATGTAATGCACACCTGACCTATTAAGGGGAACCCTAGAATTCTGCACCTGACAGGAGAGGTCAAGAAATTTGTTTCAGATACCGTTGCAGAGCCATCTGAACCTCTGGTTTAGGCCTACCAATTTTCTCCAAACCAGAGGATCGCAATCAATCCTGGGTACAATGCTACAAATAGACAACTTAGCCTGCTCCCCGTGTGTGTTGCTAGTTGCCTTCACCAAATCAGCTAGCCACCGAAAGGAGCCGAGGGTGGCCTCAGAATGCAAGCGACAGGCATCGTTTGTGCTGAAATGTGCCACTGCATGCAGCCGGTTGCATCCAGTGTGCTTGATAGTCGCCAGCAGGACCTACTTCACATCACAGATAAGACCTCTCGGCAAACATACCGAATGCACACTGGAATTCTTTCTCGCCTTGCCTGCTATCTCCCTGAGGGGCCTCCATTACCTTCCCAACATTGGAGCTCCCAATGACTAACATACCCACCCTTTGTTCTTGTCTGGACTGGGCAGGAAAATTAACTGTTGGCCCAACAGGAGAGGCATCCCATGCTGGCTCAGAGTTATTATCCACACTGGGAAGCACCTCGTACCTGTTGCTAAGACGTAGGGAGCCAGCTGCACAGCCTGCTCCCTCTTTCCCCTTCTGCCCAGTGACATGCAAACCCAGCACTGTCTGCCACCCACTTTGGAGTGAGGAGCGACCGGTCAGATGTTGTGTATCAGAAGCTGCAGTGACATCCGGGCCACAAGGGGATTCTAGTGACACCAAAGGTGGCACAGGTCTCGTCACTGGCACCCCAACGTCACCGCAACTTCGAGCATCAGCTAGGAGCTTGTCGACGGTAACCAATGCACTTCCAGCTATTTATGGACAGCAGCCAACTCTCTTTGTGTCCACTCACAACAAGCACAGTCCCCAGCCATATCGTACTCTGTATAAAATAGGTATAAGGTGTCAAATGGTGCTACTGAGTTTGAAAATATACCAAGGGCAAAGAAAGTAACACTAAAAGTTGGTTTGCAGATTTCTCACTGAAGTCTGAGACCGCTAGCTATTAAAAAGAAAAAAATTTCTCCACACAGAAAATTTACACTAGAAAGCTGCCCTACTCAATGATATTCTCGAGACTTATGCAAAAACAAAAACTAAGATTAATTTTCTAACCACTAGTCTACACAGTAAAATACACATATACAGTTCACTTCTTTTCAGAAGCACATGAACAAAAAACAAAGACTAAATTCATTTACAATTTATCACACAAGTGCTGCTGTTGCTCAGCTGCGTGTCCTCTCAGCTCGGTGGCTGCCGCTACACGGGGGTTGGAACTTTAATAGTGGCAACTATTTATTCACAGCTCGTACAAAATACATACGTGTTTCAAAGTTCTACTGACCTTCAAAGTAGTCACTAGCATTGTGTATAACCCATTGCCAGCGATGTGGAAGTCGTAGTATACTCTTAGCAGTGTCAGTTGTGTTGGCAGTTCAAGTGGTGGGGTCTATTGCCTGACGAATTTGTAGCAGTTCTGAAGCGAATGCTGTGAAGCGTTTCCTTTTTTTTAGAAATAGAGTGACAATAAGCGGATTACAGAGTACCTGACGGCTCAACACAAAAGTTTTGTCTCAAGGACAGATAGTGTTGAGGATCAGTGGACAAAGTTCAAAACCATCGTACAATATGCGTTAGATGAGTATGTGACAAGCAAGATCGTAAGAGATGGAAAAGAGCCACCGTAGTACAACAACCGAGTTAGAAAACTGCTGCGGAAGCAAAGGGAACTTCACAGCAAACATAAACATAGCCAAAGCCCTGCAGACAAAGAAAAATTATGTGAAGCGAAATGTAGTGTGAGGAGGGCTATGCGAGAGGCGTTCAATGGATTCGAAAGTAAAGTTCTGTGTACTGACTTGGCTGAAAATCCTAAGAACTTTTGGTCTTATGTCAAAACGGTAGGAGGATCAAAACAAAATGTCCAGACACTCTGCGACCAAAATGGTACTGAAACACATGATAACAGACTAAAGGCCGAAATACTAAATGTCTTCTTCCAAAGCTGTTTCACTGAGGAAGACTGCACTGTAGTTCCTTCCCTAGATTGTCGCACAGATGACAAAATGGTAGATATCGAAATAGACGACAGAGGGATAGAGAAACAATTAAAATCGCTCAAAAGAGGAAAGGCCGCTGGACCTGATGGGTACCAGTTCGATTTTACACAGAGTACGCGAAGGAACTTGGCCCCTTCTTGATGCGGTGTACCGTAGGTCTCTAGAAGAGCGTAGCGTTCCAAAGGATTGGAAAAGGGCACAGGTCATCCTCGTTTTCAAGAAGGGATGTCGAACAGATGTGCAGAACTATAGACCTATATCTCTAATGTCGATCAGTTGCAGAATTTTGGAACACGTATTATGTTAGAGTATAATGACTTTTCTGGAGACTAGAAATCTAGTCTGTAGGAATCAGCATGGATTTAGAAAAAGACGGTCGTGTGAAACCCAGCTCGCACTATTCGTCCATGAGACTCAGAGGGCCATAGACACGGGTTCACAGGTAGATACCGTGTTTCTTGACTTCTGCAAAGTGTTTGACACAGTTCCCCACAGTTGTTTAATGAACAAAGTAAGAGCATACGGACTATCAGGCCAATTGTGTGATTGGATTGAGGAGTTCCTAGATAACAGAACCCAGCATGTCATTCTCAATTGAGAGAAGTCTTCCGAAGTAAGAGTGATTTCAGGTGTGCCGCAGGGGAGTGTCATAGGACCGTTGCTATTCACAATATACATAAATGACCTAGTGGATGACATCGGAAGTTCACTGAGGCTTTTTGCGGATGATGCTGTGGTGTATCGAGAGGTTGTAACAATAGAAAATTGTACTGAAATGCAGGAGGATCTGCAGCGAATTGACGCTTGGTGCAGGGAATGGCAATTGAATCTCAATGTAGACAAGTGAAACGTGCTGCGAATACATAGAAAGATAGATCCCTTATCATTTAGCTACAAAATAGCAGGTCAGAAACTGGAAGCAGTTAATTCCATAAATTATCTGGGTGTCGGCATTAGGAGTAATTTAAAATGGAATGATCATATAAAGTTGATCATCGGTAAAGCAGATGCCAGACTGAGATTCATTGGAAGAATCCTAAGGAAATGCAATTCGAAAACAAAGGAAGTAGGTTACAGTACGCTTGTTCGCCCACTGCTTGAGTACTGCTCAGCAGTGTGGGATCCGTACCATATAGGGTTGATAGAAGAGATAGAGAAGATCCAACGGAGAGCAGCGCACTTCGTTACAGGATCATTTAGAAATCGCGAAAGCGTTAAGGAGATGATAGATAAACTCCAGTGGAAGACTCTGCAGGAGAGACGCTCAGTAGCTCGGTACGGGCTTTTGTTGAAGTTTTGAGAACATACCTTCACCGAAGAGTCAAGCAGTATATTGCTCCCTCCTATGTATATCTTGCGAAGAGACCATGAGGGTAAAATCAGAGAGATTAGAGCCCACACAGAATCATACTGACAATCCTTCTTTCCACAAACAATACGAGACTGGAATAGAAGGTAGAACCGATAGAGGTACTCAGGGTACCCTCCGCCACACACCGTCAGGTGGCTTGCGGAGTATGGATGTAGATGTAGAACTCATGAGGACTTAAGTCAGGCGAGTGCAGTAGGTGGTATAGCAGTTAGCAGCCCCATCAGTCAAACAAATCAGTAACAACTTGCGTTCTGTACTTGCTTGAGCACTGTCCTGCAAAATGATGGTCAGGTCCTGCCTCTATGCTGTTGATTTTTGGAACACAACCTACGACCAGCTTAGAGACCGAAGTGATGACACTTTCTGCAGGACCTGACCATTTTGCTGGACAATGCTCAAGCACATACAGTGCAAGGTGTTGCTGATTTTTTTGACTGATGGGGCTGCTAAGTGCTATACCACCTACTGCACTCGCCTGAATTAAGCCCTCATGAGTTCAACTCGATTTCTAAACTGAAGGAAACACTTCATGACATTTGCTTCAGAACTACTACAAATTCGTCGGGCAATAGACCGTGCCGCTCGAATAAAGTTCCAACCCTCGCATAACTCATCAGGGTTCTTGGATAAATGAATTGGTACAGACTTAGAACATCAGACTCAATACTGCTACCAGTTGCATGAAGCAGCATTAGTCGGTTATGCTTTTGTAGCCCCTCGTGTGGGTTGTGCAACTGCTGCAATAGTGTTTGTTCATCTAAGAGGACATTTCTGATTGTGGTGCACTTTCTGAAACTGCAAATCAGATCAGAGTGCTGTTCTTCTAAAGTACTTTCTTTGAGCAGACACGTTGTCTCAACTGAGACCATAGACATTATGATTACATAAATATTGATCAAACAAATGACTAACACTCTTCACTTGTTAGCCAGCTAATGCTTACAAAAGTTTCAGTTCCCTATATGTTACACATTGCCTCCACTCTTTGATTGTTGAATGAAACTTCAGAGACATTACCAATCCACCATTTTTCATCATATATACAGGCAATGTATTGGCCCAGTTGTAAGGTTGTAATATTTCTGAATGAAACTGTTGCTTGACTTTAGTCAACATTTGCCACAAAAAAATTTGTATCATTGGATACTTTAGTAATACAAACTTGCTTTTCATTTAATGACACAAAATGGCGAGTCTCTCTTGTTCCTGATACTGTGCAGCCATTTTTGAACCTTGCTTTCTGCCTAGTTTTTAATGTTTCAGTTTCTTCTTTTGAAACAAAAATGAATTAGATTCCTCTGATATTCTTTGTACAGTATTTAAACAAATCAGTTGGTGCAAAATCTGGTCCTCAGTTGGTCTCTGAAGCTCTTGCTGCTAGTTGCTTTACAGTTCCTCCAATTCCATCACATGGAGATTTTCCGTGGCTTGTAGCAAAAAAGTTCCATTCAGCTGAGATTCCAAAGTCATTTTGATGGTGGCAGAATGTCAGAAAATTTTTGCAGTTTTTGTACTGCGCTGCTGGCCCATCACTGAAGTGGTAAATGTACGTGAGTTTTCGAAGGAGGAATTTTAGATCTTCTATTAATGTCACTATGGAATCATGTACAGCGATTGCATAATTTTTTAGGCTGTCACTTGTTATACAGTATCTGATGCTACTGATGTCAAAGTACACAACAAATGGGTGTAAAGTTGCTTGGCAATTATTCCAGTGAAAACCTTGAGCTGCACCCTGGACAATGAAGGAATAATTTTCAGCAAAGTCCGTTGATATGATCTGTTCAGTTGCCTTACAGCTTTATTTTATGCTTTTTAGGTACTTGCTCTGGTGCTTTGCAACATAATGATGAGTGGAAAATTTGTCAATTTTTGAAATAAGATCTTCAGTAAAATCCTCAGTGGTCATCTGCTTGGTTTCTAATCCATCTCTATCAGTGTACACCCACTGTTTGAACTCAATGGTATCATCTGGATCACTGTCTTCAAAACTGCTTTCTAAAAACTGTTCCAGTTGTTCTTTTCCCAGACAGATTACACAGCAATGAAGCATGCAGTCTTTGGATTCCAGATAACACACTGATTTAGCAATCAGACTCTTATAATCTTCTTTAATTGGAGTGCTTGCAAGCATTAGTTCACATTTTGGTGTAAAGTGCAAACACAGACTGAGTGGGTTCCTGCACCGCCCACTCAATTTGCAAAATTTGGAAAATCCGATTTCAGGCCCATGCTGAAGTTGATATGCAGCAAACATTTCTTTCACGTTATTCAGAAGAAGGTATTTTTGCATCAAAACTTTCTTTCCTTCTATTATAATTGATACACAGTCTTTTTTACCGGGACAAATTGTTCATTCTGAAGAAAAAAAAATGTTATCACTCTTTCTTTTATGCCATTTGGAATCTTCTTGCAACACTTGTTCTTTGGCAGAGCTAATATACCATTTTCTGCCTGTAACATCCTTGCTGCTTTTACCATCCTCTCTGAAACACCAAATTCTTGCATTGTCTCTTTTATTGTCCAGATTTGTGGCACTAATGTCAGTATCTGCATTTTTTAGGTTGCGTTGACAATTGCAACTTCCCTTTCAATTCTTTAATCAGCTGCTCATAATCTTTACAATCAGGACATGTCTTGCTTGTACTAGGTGTTTGAAGATCTTTTGGGGCGAATCCTCGAGCAGCAGCAATGTTATTCGCAATTGCCTCTTGAGCTTCACTTATTTTTCGTTTTGT
Source organism: Schistocerca gregaria (assembly GCF_023897955.1). NCBI lineage: Eukaryota > Metazoa > Arthropoda > Insecta > Orthoptera > Acrididae > Schistocerca > Schistocerca gregaria. The sequence goes on along the minus strand of NC_064928.1, from coordinate 195,697,405 downwards.
GTAATCTTTCACGTCCCTTTTTGGTACACTCTGAAATTTTAGAGGGGAGACCCCAAAAGCAGTTAGACTTTAATTGATTGACACTTCTGGATATGCTTCATCTTCTGACTGGTTTGAAATTAACTGTGATTTTTCTGCTCTCTTTGCTAAAAATTGTTTTCTGCTAGTTGGACAGATCTTCTGGCCAGGTTTCACATTGCTCTTAGTCACGACTTGCTGTTTCCACATTGACAATCCGTAAACCCTTTTTAACAGAATGGTCCTTTGCACCAAAAGGATTAAAACAAAATCTCTATAGAAAGCCATATATGTCCACAAGTATTACTTTGTGGTGAAAGCATATTTGTGATTTTCAGTAAAACATATCTCACTTCTTTGGTTTATTAATTCCTGTTACTCTACCGAAAATTTTTTGATTGGAATGAAGCCATGTTGATGTGTGTGTATGTGTGTGTGTGTGTGTGTGTGTGTGTGTGTGTGTGTGTGTGTGTGTGTTTTCTTATGTTGATGTTGTGGTCTTCAGTCCTGAGACTGGTTTGATGCAGCTCTCCATGCTACTCTATCCTGTGCAAGCTTCTTCATCTCCCAGTACCTACTGCAACCTACATCCTTCTGAATCTGCTTAGTGTATTCATCTCTTGGTCTCCCTCTACGATTTTTACCCTCCATGCTGCCCTCCAATACTAAATCGGTGATCCTTTGATGCCCCAGAACATATCCTGTCGACTGACCCCTTCTTCTGGTCAAGTTGTGCCACAAACTTTTCTTCTCTCTAATCCTATTCAATACTTCCTCATCAGTTATGTGATCTACCCATCTAATCTTCAGCATTCTTCTGTAGCACCACATTTCGAAAGCTTCTATTCTCTTCTTAACCAAACTATTTATCGTCCATGTTTCACTTCCATACATGGCTACACTCAACACACATACTTTCAGAAACAACTTTCTGACACTTAAATCTATACTCGATGTTAACAAATTTCTGTTTTTCAGAAACGCTTTCCTTGCCACTGCTAGTCTACATTTTATATCCTCTCTACTTCGACTATCATCAGTTATTTTGATCCCGAAATAGCTAAACTCCTTTACTACTTAAAGTGTCTCATTTCCTAATCTAATTCCCTCAGCATCACCCGAATTAATCCAACTACATTCCATTATCCTCGTTTTGCTTTTGTTGATGTTCACCTTATATCCTCCTTTCAAGACACTGTCCATTCCATTCAACTGCTCTTCAAAGTCCTTTGCAGTCTCTGACAGAATTACAATGTTATCGGCGAACCTCAAAGTTTTTATTTCTTCTCCATGGATTTTAATACCTATTCCAAATTTTTCTTTTGTTTCCTTTACTGCTTGCTCAATATACAGATTGAATAACATCGGAGAGAGACTACAACCCTGTCTTACTCCCTTCCCAACCACTGCTTCCCTTTCATGTCCCTCAACTCATATAACTGCCATCTGGTTTCTGTACAAATTATAAATAGCCTTTCGCTCCCTGTATTTTACACCTGCCACCTTTAGAATTTGAAAAAGAGTATTCCAGTCAACATTGTCAAAAGCTTTCTCTAAGTCTACAAATGCTAGAAACGTAGGTTTGCCTTTCCTTAATCTTTCTTCTAAGATAAGTCGTAAGGTCAGTATTGCCTCACGTGTTCCTGTATTTCTACGGAATCCAAACTGATCTTCCCAGAGGTCAGCTACTACTAGGTTTTTCCATTCGTCTGTAAAGAATTCATGTTAGTATTTTGCAGCTGTGGCTTATAAAACTGATTGTTCGGTAATTTTCACATCTGTCAACACCTGCTTTCTTTGGTATTGGAATTATTATATTCTTCTTGAAGTCTGAGGGTATTTCGCCTGTTTCATACATCTTGCTCACCAGATGGTAGAGTTTTGCCAGGGCTGGCTCTCCCAAGGCCGTCAGTAGTTCCAGTGTAATGTTGTCTACTCCGGGGCCTTGATCTTTCAGTGCTCTGTCAAACTCTTCACGCAGTATCGTGTCTCCCATTTCACCTTCATCTACATCCTCTTCCATTTCCATAATACTGTCCTCAAGTACATCGTCCTTGTATAGACCCTCTATATACTCCTTCCACCTTTCTGCTTTTCCTTCTTTCCTTAGAACTGGGTTTCCATTTGAGCTCTTGATATTCAAACAAGTGGCTCTCTTTTCTCCAAACATCTCTTTAATTTTCCTGTAGGTATCTTACCCCTCGTGAGATGAGCCTCTACATCCTTGCACTTGTCCTCTAGCCATCCCTGCTTAGCCATTTTGGACTTCCTGTCGATCTCATTTTTGAGATGTTTGTATTGCTCTCCATTTACTGCATTTTTATATTTTCTCCTTTCATCAGTTAAATTCAATATTTCTTCTGTTACCCAAGGATTTCTACAAGCCCTCGTCTTTTTACCTACTTGATCCTCTGCTGCCTTCACTACTTCATCCCTCAAAGCCACGTATTTTTCTTCTACTGTATTTCTTTCCCCCATTCCTGTCAGTTGTTCCCTTATGCTCTCGCTGAAACTCTGTACAACCTCTGGTTCTTTCAGTTTATCCAGGTTCCATCTCCTTAAATTCCCACCTTTTTGCAGTTTCTTCAGTTTTAATCTACAGGTCATAACCAATAGATTGTGGTCAGAGTCCACATCTGCCCCTGGAAATGTCTTACAATTTAAAACCTGGTTCCTAAATCTCTGTCTTACCATTATATAATCTATCTGATACCTTTTAGTATCTCCAGGGTTCTTCCATGTATACAACCTTCTTCCATGATTCTTAAACCAATTGTTAGCTATGATTAAGTTGTGCTCTGTGCAAAATTCTACCAGGCGGCTTCCTCTTTCATAACTTACCCCCAATCCATATTCAATTACTACGTTTCCTTCTCTTCCTTTTCCTGCTGTTGAATTCCAGTCACCCATGACTGTTAAATTTTCATCACCCTTCACTATCTGAATAATTTCTTGTGTTTCATCATACATTTCTTCAATTTCTTCATACATTTCTTCAATTTCTTCGTCATCTGCAGAGCTAGTTGGCATATAAACTTGTAGTACAGTAGTAGGTGTGGGCTTCGTATCTATCTTTGCCACAATAATGCGTTCACTATGCTGTTTGTAGTAGCTTACCCGCATTCCTATTTTCCTATTCATTATTAAAGCTACTCCTGCATTACCCCTATTTGATTTTGTGTTTATAACCCTGTAGTCACCTGACCAGAAGTCTTGTTCCTCCTGCCACCGAACTTCACTAATTCCCACTGTATCTAACTTTAACCTATCCATTTCCCTTTTTAAATTTTCTAACCTACCTGTCCGATTAAGTGATCTGACATTCCACGCTCCCATCCGTAAAACGCCAGTTTTCTTTCTCCTGATAACGACCTCCTCTTGAGTAGTCCCCGCCCGGAGATCCGAATGGGGACTATTTTACCTCCGGAATATTTTACCCAAGAGGACGCCATCATCATTTAATCATACAGTAAAGCTGCATGTTTTTTTCAGATGACATGCAGAATCATTTGCAAGGCCAATGACACATGGTACTGAAACATCGTTGATATTCATTACACTACAATTAAATTTATGCTTCCAATTGCTGTTTGTTTCCTTGTTAGATAAAGTAGAAGTGGTGTATATTTGCAACTGAAAAATATGAAACAATCATAGATAATGGGAACTTTCTTAAGAATGCGACAGAAAAAATTTAAATAACCTGATAAACATTTCTAAAGAGTCACCCCGTCCCTTGAAATAATTTTTACTTACCAAAAAAAGATGTTTATCCAGTAATGACAACACACTTAACATCATTTAAAAAGGCACATACAACATCTGAACATTCTTCACTACACAACAGTGTGCTTCAGTTTGATTGTTGAAGCATGTTACCAAACTCCAAAATAAAAACAAATTATTCTAATCAGACAAGGTGAGCTCAGATAACTCAGTTATTATTTGAGCAATCTGGATGCCACTTGCAGAGCTTTATGACATACTGAGAGGTTGCAGATAACTATAGTATCAGCTGCAGAAAGTTATTCTTTCAGTAGATACAAGGCAATAAAGTATAGTCAAAATTTGTTACGACAAGATTTATGAGCCACTTTGATAGCACACTATGATGAATTTACCATACTTTGACCTTTTGTACGATAACTGAGCTTTATACCCAAAAAGTTGTACAGGATCATAAAGTTTCAGCACGACAGGTCTCTTAGATCCTGAACAATGGTAAAACAAAGTTGATCATTTATTCATTTCAGTCGCAATGTCAACAAACAAGCCTTTACGAAAACGTGCCTAGTGGCCCCACCATACTTCTTATGAAGCTGTATTTTGATAGTACTTTATGTAGTGTCTATATGTACATCCTGTAAAAATTTCATCGAAATTGGAGATGATCGAGTAGGGATCCTTAGGCCACTTGAGATGTCAACAGCTATTACATGGGAGTGGAAATACCATCTGTTCTCATTACCAAAGCTGTCATTGGCTCAGAAAGGTGTTCAATATTTACTCACAAAAATCTTTGATCCTTTGTCCAATAACATAAAATATCCAACACATGGCAATCCAAATTTTCAATCTTGTCTAAAATAATTTCTTCTGGACAATGTCTCCCATTCTTTTTAGCGTTTTTAAAGACTAATGCCAGAGGCATCAAAAAGTGTTTATACATTTTGAACATTCTTACAGCATTTATTTTCATAACTACAAGTGTACTTTCTTGTTAAATTTATTGTGCCAAATGATTGTTGAAGGATAGTTTAAAATTATTGGCCTTCTGCACCAATACATTTCCGAGTATGAGTTGTCACAGATTCTGTAGCTCACACTGTAGTGTCCATTGGGAATTCTGTGCACCCTGCTTGACTCTCATCCCAAAGTCTATCCAGCTTGCCTGGGACGCAGTAAGAGGGAACGTGTACTGTTGTAACAGCACTTGTTCCCACCTACTTTGCCCCATAAGAACCAAATGGAGTGGTATGAGGCTGGAGAGTGTTAAGGAAACTCTGTGGGTCCCAAGTGTCCTGTCACTGACCAGGTACAGTTTGCTCAGTGCGTGCCCACACATACCTGCAATAGTGTGGACGAGTACTTTCTCATTTCACTTCAATTAAGATAACTTTGCAATTGATGCTTCAATGAGTTGGCGTGGTGGAGGTTGGGCATTAGCTAGTTGTAGCTGTTCCTTTAGCTCCATGTGTTCACTGTGTTGCATGTTCAGCAGGCACAAGCAGCAGCCTTGCCAGGCAACGCAGGGTGGATGAGGTGGAAGTGGGATAGTTGAAGACACAAGACACATTGTTTCTGCATGCATAACTGCATGTTATGTATAAGCTGGCAACTGCACTCCCCTCTACAGACATCTGTCAGCCACAAAGTTATTTTAATTGAAGTATAGTAATAAAATCTGTCAGTGCCATACATGGCAAGAATGCAATAGAAAATGTAATCAGCTTACATGTCAGGTACTTCCTCAAGTTCAGGCAACTTCAAGATGGAAAAGCCCAAAGAGACCTATAGCAGAGTAACTGCACCATTTGTTCACTCCAGGCAAATTTGTAGCTTTTTCAACAATAATGCGGGGCTTTTCTTCAGCTCAGTAGCTGATTGACGGGTCCATTAAATTTGAGTTGTACTCCCATCCAAACTATAGGGGCCATAAATCCTAGTTCACAGGTAACCACCACTAAAAGTAGTTTACAGAACTGTACCCTTTGGTGTAAGTTGTCATCACATAGTGTCAGAATGAATGAAAGCAACTTGCTTCCTCATTTCAGAGTGCATCACACACTACTTGAACTTTCACCTCACTGTGTGACCATACCTGGAAGAATTTTGTGGGGAACATTAAAACACATCAAACACCACATTGAGCAGTCATGACTGGCAGACATGCAATGTCACCCTAATTGGCAGTTTTGCCTATCACACACTGTTACACATACCTTGAATTGGTGTCGTAAAGGTGTAATTGTTACCCTCATTTGGTTGACCAGCCCCATGCCGTCTCTCCACTGTCTCTGAATCATAGCAACATTCTCAGTTTCCAATACCATTCCATAACCTACTTCCACATTTCAAGGCCCAAACATACATTTGCCATCTTGATCTTGGTCTCCTGACCGTGACTGGAGTTCACAACTAGAACAATGATTTTCTGCTATTTACTGAGAAAACGTAAAATTAGTCTGTTCCAGAAATTTAACAGTGTGGGTAGGAAAAAAAATCTGTGACCACCTTGTTCTCTGTGTACATCTTTTTGGCAAATCACCTATCTTTTTTTTAATTAAATTTTAGTCTAGTGTGCTACTTAGTAACCTTTAAGTAGTCAGTACATAGCTGTGCACAAGACTAACTGTATATACCAGGATGAATTTTCACTCTGCAGCAGTGTGTGTGCTGAGTTAAAACTTGTTGGCAGGTTAAAATTGTGTTCTGGACCAGGGCTGGAATCAGGGGTCTTTGACTTTTGTAGGTGATTGCTCTACCTACTGAGCTGTTCGGGCACGATTCACCCACTTAGTTGGGATATGCAAAGGTTCTGTGCTAGAGTCATGGTCTGGCACACAGTTTCAACTTGGCGTACACTCCACTGCAGAGCGAAGATCCGTATCGAAAAAGTCCCTTAGGCTTTGGCTAAGCCTTTTCTCTACAATGTCTTTTCTTCCAGGATTGCTAGTCTCATAAGGTATGCAGGAGAACTTGTGTGAAGTTTGGAAGTAGGAGATGAGGTTCTGGCTGAATTAAGCCACTGAAGGGAATTGATTCCTTTGTGGGTAGCAGATACAGAGGAGTTGCCTGTAAAAGGAAAGGTTTCCAGGTTGAAGTTCCATTCCGGCATAGGGATTTAATCTGCCAGGAAGTTTCAAATTGAATATATATAGCCTGTAACCGTTAACTAAGTAACAAGGAGCTGTGACAGATAGACCTTCTTAAATTTTTTCCATGCTTATAGCATTTGAAGGTCAGTGCCCAGACATCAGTTTTCTAAAGCACTATGATGCAATTCTTAAAGGAGTCAGGAAAATTGTCTTTGAAAATTGATTTGTGACAGCTGTTGATCGCAAAGCCAGGGTCATGATTCTTCTGGAACATCTTGGAATTCTCAGGGAATTACAATTTATCTGGAAAAATAAGGGAAATCTCGGAGAATTCTGTGCTTTTAACTGAACACTGGAATTTAACTTTATTGAGCTGTATAAATCACAATTTTTAAAATACTTAATATTTCAAAGTGTGGTTTATTTTAATATTAGTCCATATAATTATTGATGTTTACAGCGAAGAGGAAAGAAAAGTCATTACTGTGAGATGCTCAGTACCATGACCCCCTCACTATTACTTTCTCAAGAGCTTCTTATGACATCGTCTTCTTCCTTATACCTGGAATTCTCTGTCTTTTTTGCTCCAAGTTTGAGTAATCACCCAGAAAGCATTTTGAACAAAACTGTCATAGTTGCCAGGAGCTGAATGTGTAGTGTACAATTCTAGTACTTGAAAAGTCGTCAGTACGAATCTCATTGGTAACAATTTAACTTTTTATGTCTATCTAAATTGCATGTTTATTAACAAAATGATATGTTAACAAATATTTTTTAATAAAAATAACATCTTCCTGTTTTTAAGTACTAATCACATGAAAATACTAGTGATTACATTAAATTGAAATTTATACAAAAATACTAAATACTGACTGCAAAAATACACTGTATTTCTAAAGATTGAACAATATTATTGATGTTCATACGACTTTTTAATTGCACAATGAATTATTTTGCATTTCTATCAAATTTTCATTTATTTCCTTATGATTAGTAATTAAAAAATAGAGGTGATATTTTTACCAAAAAGATTCAGTGTTTGTTAGCTAACTTGCCATTTAACAAATATGCAATTTAAATAAAAGTTAGAAAAGGTGCTACCAGTGAAATTATGATTAGTAGACTTCCATGCTATACACTCAGCTGTCGGCTGCTATGCTGATAAGCTTAAAATGTTTTGTAGGTAACAGCATTGGAAACCTGCTTTTTTAGCATGATTTTTTCAGGGATTTTAGAATTATGTCATACCGCTTTAGGAAATTGATGTCTGGGCACTGACTTTCAAATCCTCAAAGTATAAAGGAAATCCAACAAGACCAGTTGATCCATTCTGTATTGCCCACTGCACCAGCACTTTTATACTGCTCTTTATAATATGGCACTGTCCCTGGCTAAACTGGAGCTAACTTTCTCAGATAACAAGTTCCCCCCCCCCCCCCCCCCCCATTTATTTCTCTCTTTGCTCTTGCCTCTCCCTTCCCATCACTTACGACTTTGTAGAGCCACTGCCTCCAGCTAACCCTACACTTCAGACTGGTGCCAGGACACTGCAGCTGCATGTATCTCTGCTCAAAGGAAGGATAAGGTCTGAAAGTTGAACTACCATTTTCTAATTTTTTTGTTTACTTGGCAATTTACTGGCCAACACCTCCAGTAAGAAAAGTTGTTACTTACATGCCAATGTGGGTAAATGAAATCTAACCACACCACATCCAAAGTGCTTTATCCGCATTCACAAGTTTTGATCAGTATTTTGCAGTTATTAAGATTTTGTAAATCTCAGAAAAGCATTCACTATGCTGGATCTTTGCCACTAAACTTCTGCAACGCATGAATTTTCATCTGGATCTCGTAATTTACATTCTATTTAGTAAGAATTTAGGGCCCAGTCTAATATATTTTAACACAACGTGTCCTGACATTTTCCTCATATGTTCTGTAAGTTACTATTTTCTATCATTGTTACTGAAATGTTTTTGTGGATCTTTTTGTAGAAAATTCTCGCAACACTTGGAAGTAAAATGAAGTTGTGGTAAAAGTTGTGACTTGTGGCATACTATCAAATGTTTGTGATGTATTTCTTTTATTAGTTGGATGTTAATTCACCATAATATTAAACTGTGTTAATGTGCTTCACTTACAAGTGTAAAAAGTGTTGGAATGTGAACTTGTAAGTGCATTTAAGAGAAATGTTGAGAGAGCTTATGTTATTTGTTAAGAATAAGCTGGAGTTAGAAGCTACGTAGCTGTAGAGCTTTTGGTAATTGTGTAAGTGATGGCTTTCAATTCATATGGAACAGTAGTGACTCAGACATATGGGTACAGCTGCTACAACAAAAATAAGATGTACGTGTAATATAATTGTGTAGAAAAACAGGAAGAAAGGCAAGGCACTATTTTTAACTCTTGCAGATATCTAAGACAAAGGTATTGTCTGTGGGACACTGTACCTTTCAGTCGATGTGTGATACTCCATCTTGAATGGGTAGTAATAGTGACCCAGAACAGTAATATTTATTATTATTACTGATCACATGTCATCCAGATAGATCATAATTGTAATATTGACACTATCCTGTAGCTTGTTACCATAAAATAATTGTTATTGCTGATATCCACAGATATAACTGGATGCCCACATCAATGTGAGCATTTGTCTGCAAAGTAAATATTACTGCTGATACTTCCACCAGCACAGACAGATACCTGTATAAACAGTACATACTTGTCTCAAGGAAATTGTAATTGTTAGGGATGAATAATTCTCTCGCAATTTGTTGCTGTGTTGTTGTCTCCTTGGCACAATATTTTGACAGTGTAGCTCCTTGGAAAAATCTGGTACTCCCTGATTTGCTAAGGTGTCAGGGGAATTACTCTGCCTGTAGATCATAATTTGAGCTTGTTAACAGAGGTGGCAGTAGCCCAGTCTGAAGCATATTCTACATCTGCATCTACATGACTACTCTGCAATTCAGATTTAAGTGCTTGGCAGAGGGTACATCGAACCACAATCATACTATCTCTCTACTATTCCACTCCCGAACAGCGCGCGGGAAAAACGAACACCTAAACCTTTCAAATCGAGCTCTGATTTATCTTATTTTATTTTGATGATCATTCCTACCTATGTAGGTTGGGCTCAACAAAATATTTTTGCATTCGGAAGAGAAAGTTGGTGACTGAAATTTCGTAAAAAGGTCTTTGCTGTAATGACTTCCATTCCAACTCGCGTATCGTATCTGCCACACTCTCCCCCCTATTACGTGATAATACAAAATAAGCTGCCCTTTTTTGCACCCTTTCGATGTCCTCGTCAATCCCACCTGGTAAGGATCCCACACCGCACAGCAATATTCTAACAGAGGACGAACAAGTGTAGTGTAAGCTGTCTCTTTAGTGAACTTGTTGCATCTTCCAAGTGTCCTGCCAATGAAACACAACCTTTGGCTCGCCTCCCCACAATATCATCTATATGGTCCTTCCAACTGAAGTTGTTCGTAATTTTAATACTCAGGTACTTAGTTGAATTGACAGCCTTGAGAATTGTACTATTTATCGAGTAATCGAATTCCAACAGATTTCTTTTGGAACTCATGTGGATCACCTCACACTTTTCGTTATTTAGCGTCAACTGCCACCTGCCACACCATACAGCAATCTTTTCTAAATTGCTTTGCAACTGATACTGGGGAAACACGCTTCACTGGGGAACACCTGATATCACTTCAGTTTTACTAGATGATTTGCCGTCTAGTCTTGTAATTGAAAAGTCATTGGATCAATTCTTGCCACTAGATTTTTTAAATTGCTTTTATTGAAAAGAATCTATTATCAAATGGAAATGTTAATTATCATATTTTGAATCATTACATTAATTTTTTATTTTTATTTACTGACACCATAATAAAATCAGAGTTGACGGTAAGCTACAATTTGGTACAACAGTGCGAAACATCAAATAGAGAGTAAAATACTTTTCTGTTTGTATAAATTGAACAGATTTGTTGTTAGATATACATTTTTCATTAAAAAATAAGAAATTTTGCATGTTTGTACCAAATTTTAATTGCTTTCGTGTAATTATCAAATGAAATTTTAAAAAATTATGACTCAGTATTTCATAACTAAAATTTCTGTTTGATAAAAATGTTTAAAATTTAAATAAAAGTAAAAAAAAAGAATAGTATTGGTGAGAATCGAACCAGAAACTCTGTGATTATAAGACTACAGAGCTACGCACTGTGTTACTGCTGATTACATTAATAAGATGGAAATGTTTTGCACTTGATAGCACTCCAAAATTTTCTGGTGTTTGAGAGTAGTTTTGTCAAGCTTATTATTATTATTATTATTATTATTATTATTATTATTATTATTATTATTATTATTTCTAGGCAATAACCTTCAAATTGCATACATATAAAGAAAGTCAGATGACCAGTCTGTGAAGTCCCCTTGTCAGTGGAAAATTTGTTACCGTAGTTGTGTTGAAATAGTGGCAGTTACAGTATTAATTAGTGATGTATACTGTCATTGTGATACAAGCTGTGCCCTTTTGGTTGAAGAATATAACAGTTTAATCATAATTAAGCATACTTCGTCAGTACTGAGATCACAGTCTCTATATTAATTTGCACTCTTGGTTGTTTCATATCATTAAAGATCCTCGTTTGTAATGGGATCTACAAAATGCGATGGATGGATGGAAGCATAAATTGAAAGTGCTCCTGAATTGTACTGTAATATGTGCAGTCATTGGGAGTAAAGCGTGGTGTTTAATGTTTGGCGAACTTTGAGATCAATTCAGTACATTAGTCTTTTTCTTTTATCAGATCCTTCATCATGACATTATTCTTCGTAGTTTGCTCTAAAAACATAACATTGAGAGAGGCTGAAACTTCCTGCACTCATAATAGTTCATAATTTGTTTTATATATGAACTGGCGTGAAACTCTGTTTTCTTTCTAACTGTCAAAAGTAACGTGTACTCAATTTCTTTTTCAGGCACTTCTAATAAAGTGGTGACAAAGTTGTAACCATGGCTGAAACCCCATTCAGAGGAAATGATGAAGATGACGAATCAGACGGTTTTGACGAGTCCATATTGAAGGGTCTAGAGGTCGTGGATACGTGGTATGATGACGATGAGGAGGAGGAGGAGGAGGAGAGGAGAGGCAGTATGGAACGACAGACTAGCTCCTCGAGGGCTAACAGGGAAGTGGACAGATTGGGTAGGAACGAAGAGAAAGAGGAAAGAAGACATAGGGGAAGAGAACACAGCAAGGAGAGTGAGAAGGAAAGAGAGAGAGAAAAAGAGAGGGAGAGAGAAAGGGACAAACGCCTTAGGGATAGGGAATCAACAACAGTAAAGGAAAAGTGGTACACGGAAAGGACAAGTAGGGAGGACCCCAGGAAAAGACGACTCGAAGAGGCGGAAAAAGAACTGCTCAAATTACAGCAGATAAATGAACGCAGGGCCAAAGAAGGCCGGCCATTAGTAAAACTACCTGTGAGTGGTATAAGGCGCACACTGGAGGAATTAAATGAGCGCCGGGCAAAAATGGGCCTACCATTATTAACAGTCCCTTGTGAAGAAACACCACCGAAAAGACAAATAGCACTGAAAGGCCGGGATACAAAAGAAGATTATGCTGGTGATCACAAGTATAAGGGTAGCAAACAATCTGAGGAAAATCGCATAGTAAAATTAGAGCATTTGGATGAAGATCTCCCTGGCACACGAGCAAAGAAATTACAACTTGCCAGATACAACAAAGCTTCAGAACGGTCACGGAATGTAGCGAGATCATCTGGCTCTGATGACAGATCACATAAATACCAGAATGATCCGTATGCCAGAATGAAACAGCCAGAAGACAAATTAACGAGCAGTCAGAATGTCTGTGTTACACAAGTTTTGAGGAACGCTCCGGGAAGCTACACGACATCGGTAATAACATACAACACGAACATAACCAAGGGGTCGTCAGTGTCACAGTATTCGACTGTCGTCCAAACTTCCATCGACGACGATCTACCTGTCGTTCCTCCTCCACCACCTAAGCTGGGACCAATATCTTTCAAGATAAGTCAGTCATCAAAAAGTTCTAAGCCCGCCACAGCCCTGGCGCTCAGTGAAGAAGAAGAAGAAGAAGAAGAAGAAGATGACGACGACAAAATTGAAGAAGATGATGACGACTTCAAACCTTCTTGTTTAAGTCAACGCTTGTTGGCAGCAACAAAATCGCACAAAAATATGGAGGTCAGCACTTACAAAAGGTTTGTGTTAATATTTTTTTCATTATGCTAAATATTTTTGTAATTTGGGTATAATTGTATAAAAAGCTGAGACATTTTTTGGTCTTCAGTTTTGTGACGGGTATTTGATACAGTCCACCAAGAATTTCTCTCCTGTTCCCTTGTTTTCATTTCTACGTCTACAACTACATTTACATCCTCATCCATACTCCACGAGCCACTTGACGGTGTGTGGCGGAAGGTACCTTGAGTACCTCTATCAGTTCTCTGTTCCATTCCAGTCTCGTATTGTTCCTGGAAAGAAGGATTGTCGGTATGCCTCTGTGTGGGCTCTAATCTCTCTGATTTTTATCCTCATGGTCTCTTCGTGAGATACACGTAGGAGGGGGCAATATACTGCTTGACTCCTCGGTGAAGGTATGTTCTCGAAACTTCAGCAAAAACTCGTCTCTCTTGCAGAGTCTTCCACTGGAGTTTATCTATCATCCCCATAACGCTTTTGCGATAACTAAATGATCCTGTAATGAAGCTCGCTGCTCTCTGTTGGATCTTCTCTATCTCTTCTATCAACCCTATCTGGTACGGATCCCACACTGGTGAGCAGTATTCAAGCAGTGGGCGAACAAGCGTACTGTAACCTACTTCCTTTGTTTTCGGATTACATTTCCTGAGGATTCTTCCAATGAATCTCAGTCTGGCATCTGCTTTACCGACAATCAACTTTATATGATCATTCCATTTTAAATCACTCCTAATGCATACTCCCAGATAATTTATGGAATTAACTGCTTCCAGTTGCTGACCTGCTATTTTGTAGCTAAATGATTACTATGTATTCGCAGCACATTACACTTGTCTACATTGAGATTCAATTGCCATTCCCTGCACATGCGTCAATTTGCTGCAGATCCTCCTGCATTTCAGTACAATTTTCCATTGTTACAACTTCTCGATATACCACAGCATCATCTGCAAAAAGCCTCAGTGAACTACCTATCTTATCCACAAGATCATTTATGTATATTGTGAATAGCAACGGTCCTACGACACTCCCCTGTGACACACCTGAAATCACTCTTACTTCTGAAGACTTCTCTCCATTGAGAATGACATGCTGAGTTCTGTTATCTAGGAACTCGTAGAACACCGTACCCCTTGTCTTCAGTTTATTCTCTACAGCTCCCTCTTGTACCATGGAAGTGTCGCCTGATGTTGTCAGTATCTCCACATGCTTTTTCCTCATTGATTCTGTGGAGAACCACCTCATTTCATTTCTTGTCAGTCCATATTATTCTCAACATCTTGCTGTATCACCCCATCTGAAACACTTCTGTTCTCTTCTTTTCTAATTTTCCCATCAGTCCATGAGTCACTTCCATTCAATGTTATGCTCAAGATGTACAGTCTCAGAAATTTCTTCTTCAAATTAAAGCTGATGTTTGTTGGTACTACATAATAGACTTCTTGTGGCCAGGAGTGCCTTCTTTGCCTGTGCTAGTCTGCCTTTATACCCTCATTTGCCATCCTCAATGTGCTGTTTTGCTTTCTAGATTGCAGGATTTCTTCACTTCGTCTTCTACATCTACATCCACATCCACATTTGTAATCTGCAAACCACCATGAGGTGCATGGCAGAGGTACGTCCCATCTCCTGTAAATGTATGGTAAACTATCTGAGAATGAGTTGCCTCAATGACTTTCCAACATCATTCAACAAGATCCAGTGATCCAGGTTAATGGTTGTCTTGGGACTACTACGATAACCTAAAACTCATATAATCCACAATACAAATTTTTACCAAAACTATTGGCTTATTGTATTTTCAAAATGTGTAATGTGTCATATTAGAAAGCCTACTGCATTATTTAACACATTACTCTTGAAAATGACAACTTATTTACAAAGTTGCTCTGAAAACAAACTGTATTTGGCACCACTTGCTTTCAGTTCACTATTGGAAAATGGTGCGTCGTCCATACTCTAACAACAGATCAATGGTTTATGTTGCTCCAGCTCCAGTGTGTGTTCTGAAATGAGATTCAGGCAAAACAGTGTGTTCCTTTTTTTCCTTTGTCTTTTCTCACTCAGATGGGGGTTGACTTTCTTAGCAAGTCTCCATTTTCCTCAGCCTCATTATTTAAAATGTTTTCCCTCTGTTTCTCAGATACACTGTCCATCTTCTTTGTGGCCTTCCTCTTCCCATGTCATTTCCAGTGCCACTTCTGCCACTCTCGTGCCAGCATAGGTGTCATCCTTTCTTGTGACATGTCCATACCATTGCAGACTTCTCTCTTGATCTTTCTTTGATATCTCTTGTCACTTTAATGCTGCCACTTATTCTTTACTTTCTGATCGTATCAGCTCTGGAAGTGCCATAAATTTTTCCCAACATTCTCATTTCATCCACATCCATTGCCTTACAATGTGTTTTACATGGTCAATGTGGGGGGGGGGGACACACACACACTTACAAGTGTACTTGTTCCTGGCCTTTTGATACATACTGTATGCAAAGTAGTTATTAGAGACTTGTAATGGGGATTCTGGCCTGTTGGTTTGCAACAAAACTTCATAGTGTGCAAGGGATATCTCCTGACTCATCAAGCAAATCCCAAACTTAATATTTTTGCATTCCAGTATGGTTCTGTTTTCAGTGCAACAATTTCATTAATTCAGGGTTGTGCTAATGCCACGTTTGATCGCAACTGTAACAGAATGGTAAGTGTTGCTGCCTTTGGTGCGGAAGAACCTAGGATTGATTCCTGGAATCTTTTTAGACTTCTGTGATGTAGATATGTATGGAACAGATCCACTCAGCCTGCTGAGGCCGAATGAGGAACAACTTGAGTAAAGAACTAGCAGCACCAACAGGTTCATTTACTGGAGAGATCGGCGACATGCTTATCACGTATCTCACAGTAGTGGATAACTCCTCACACTGCCTTGTTGGCAGAACAAGCCTAAGGTGAATCTGCTAGTGGCGTTTACGTTTACTAATTCCATGTTAGAATATTGCCTTTCAGCAATGAAAAATACTACAATGGCTTTTGAAAGTTGGTGTGTGCTAATCCAAGCATGTACAAAAATGATTATAAAAATGCAAGATATTGATTATCAGTTACAAAACATTTTAAAAATGAAGTATATACAGTGAAACCTCTTTTTACACTTTTCAGCAGACAAAAAAAATGAAAAATGCAGGAAAGTCTAAAATACAGGAAAGCAGAGGAGAGATCGTGAACGTGAATAAATTACACTTAATGTCATTCTCTTCGTATTGTTAAAAATATGAAATTAAAACAATTTCTTTCTAACAGCAATTAGCTCTACTTGTCTCTCCACAGTACACAAAGCATCTGTCACAAAGGCGGTGGCTGTCTATTGACACACAAAATGCACATATGGGTTTCCCCTCTTTTTTTCCAGTCATCTCTAATGGTGTAAGTAAAACACAGAAGCAAAAAGCTTTCGTGAAACCACAGTAAATAGGTATTTGTGTTCTAATGTGATGCTTATTATTTATTCATTGTGAAATTACAGTGAATAAAACTTGTAACACAAATTTTGGTTAAAACCTTAAACAGAGAACAATAGGCACATAATCTACAGCTTGTCGGCAACAATCAGGTCTCTCAGTTCAGGTATATCCTGGTTGAGAAACATGGCAAAATTGTAGTCATGTTACCAAGCATTCTGAGGAGGAATGTTTACATCTGACATCAATTTGTAAAACTTAAGACTGCGCGCCTAGTAAGGATTAGCGATTTCACGTGGAAGTAACAACAGTTTGTGAAAGCCCATTATGGAGCTGGCCATCTTCAAATGTGCTGTTTATTTGTATAAATGACTATGAAATTAAATGATAGCAATGAGCAGAAGGAAGGTTACTTCTAGAATCACTGTCGTCAGATCACGATTATCATTGAGACAGTGACTCAACATTCTTTCCCACCCTTCCAAACACTGCAGACCTATAATACAGGTGGCTGTGACCCAGAAATGCTGACAGTGAAAAACTTGCATACCTTGCTAAGCTAAGTTACGTAATAAATAACTTTGCTTATAGTCTCTGTGTTCTGTTTTTTTCCCAGGCTGACCTTCAGCAGGAATATGAGGCACTTTTTGGGGAAATCTGTAGGGAAATGAGTTTTAAAGGTCATGATAATGTCAAACAAAACTTAAAATGCTGGAAATGTTATAACACGAAATCATTAACAATGAGAAAGCATTGTAGTGAGAGAATAGGACTTATGTCGGGACTGACAAAAATGACCATAGGAAGCCTGTATAAAAACCTTGTGTATTATATACAAATATCTCCACAAGTTAGAATCAAGAGGTAATGAGATATTGTGACCATGTCGGGGTTAAAACAGAAATGATAATACCATTGTTATGGTTAATCTCATGATGGACAAAGTGAAGTAAACTTGGTCCAGTGGCTCAATATAAAAATACGCATCTTAAACCAAGGCAAAAGCCAAAACTGTAGATTTTTTACCTTCATAGGCTAAGTCGC
Source organism: Schistocerca gregaria (assembly GCF_023897955.1). Lineage (NCBI taxonomy): Eukaryota > Metazoa > Arthropoda > Insecta > Orthoptera > Acrididae > Schistocerca > Schistocerca gregaria. Next base: position 195,679,791 of record NC_064928.1, on the reverse strand, counting down.
AAAGTGATTGAGTGTGATCCAGATAAGAGTACTGGTGTTACATTTGGACACATCTGACATGGCAAGAAGTTGTGTGCTACATTAATTCCCTAAATCAATTAATGAGAAGGCTGGAATAGGTCTTTTCAGAAGAACTCTGGTATTTTCTTTTACAAAATTTAGCTTCTGCTTCATCTGTGAATGAGCTTGTTCACAGCATATTGAAGCCTCCATCTGTTCTTATAAAGAGAAACTGTCATTGTTACTGGATCCCTTTGCAAGTTCTTGTGTATCCATTGGCAACTGAAAGAAATGACACCAATAGTGTTGTTACATGAAGACACATACACCTTGTGTTATTGTTTATAGGCTTTAACATGTGTGTTTCATTTTAATATCTGTAGTTTCATAAGAACTTCCATGTATTCACGTATTCCTTTTGGTTAAGTCAGAATTAAAAATAATTTATTCTTAATTGCCTTTGGATTATGGAGCTTGGGAGTGACCTGGTTATCCACTTGCTACAGGAATGGGACGCTTATGATTAATTTCTAAAATCTTTTGTGGGAACTCATGTAACATAACACTTAAAATCATGACCTGAAATGAGATCCATTCTGTCTGAAATTTTGCCCACCACACCTAAAATAGCTTTTTGTTGCCCTCCCAATTTCCACAGTATTCTCGTCAGACCTTATGCTGCTCTTGCACCCATCTCCCTACCCTATGGTCCTACCCTTGTGACTGTCCCCACTGGAAGAGTTGCCCTATGCACCCTCCTATCACCACCTATAACAACCCTGTAACTGGCAAAACATATACTATCAAAGGGTGAGTCACCTGCTAAACAAACAGTCATATGCCGGCTGTTATGTAAGCACTGTTCGGCCTTCTACATCAGTGTGACTACCAGCAAATTGTCAATTAGGATGAATGGGCGTAGGCAGATGGTGCATACTGACAACCCGCAGAGCATGTTCTACAACATGATATTCGTGACCTGGGCGTCTCTTTCACCACACACGCCATCTGGATTCTTGCGCCAGACACCAGTTTCTCAGAACTCCGCAGGTGGGAACTAGCGCTACAACATGATCTCGGTTTGAGAATGAGATTTTTCACTCTGCAGGCTGTGGCTAAGCCATGTCTCCGCAATATCCTTTCTTTCAGGAGTGCTAGTTCTGCAAGGTTAGCAGGAGAGAGCTTCTGTAAAGTTTGGAAGGTAGGAGGCGAAGTACTGGCGGAAGTAAAGCTGTGAGGATGGGGCATGAGTCGTGCTTGGGTAGCTCAGTTGGTAGAGCACTTGCCCGCGAAAGGCAAAGGTCCCGAGGTCGAGTCTCATTCTGGCACACAGTTTTAATCTGCCAGGAAGTTTCAAGATCTCGGTTGTCTGCAGCTCGTGGTCTCGCAGTCGCGTCCTCACTTCCCGAGCACCAGGTTCGATTCCCAGCGGGGTCAGGGATTTTCACCTGCCTCGGATGACTGAGTGTTTGTGTTGTCCTCATCATTTCGTGAACATGTCGAGATTGGGCTGAGCAAAGGTTAGAAATTTGTACGGGGGCTGAACACCGCGCAGTTAAGCGCCCCACAAACCAAACATTATCATCATCATTATCTCAGTTCTCGCCACTCACCTGGAATTAATTTATGTTAATTTCTTCTGTCTCAACATTTCTTCACTGTAACTACTCTTTGCTTCACTCCATTTCAGTTTTATACACCTTGCATTGTCTTCCCCATCTATTTTGCACCATCCTCCTCCCACTTCTGTTATGTACAATGCACTTAGCTTTTTACTCTTGTTGACTTGTGCATGGTGTTTAAGCAATGATCTCTGTCTGCATATTTCCCTGTCTTCCACCTTTAAGCTCTCAAGTTTTCAAGTCTCATCCAACGCAGTCCCCAACAATCAGTCTTTCCTTCTCGTACCATATGGTAAGTCTCCCCTGGTGATTCTGAGTGACTTTCCCAAAATCCGCCCTCTTCCTTCCTTTTCAACCCTTCTGCCTGAAGAAGGAGCCACTGGCTCCGAAAGCTTGCCAATTAGAACCGCCTTTTATGTGTGTGTTCTGTCGCCACTTGGTGAGTAGATTTTTTATCTATCCAATTAAATAATTTTGTCAATAATTGAATGTTGTTGTCGTTATATTAACCTTTGTCACCATAACACGTTCTGATTGATTGAAAATTTTATAGAAAGTGATTGTATACAGGGTGGTCAGAAATGCTCTGGAAAGCTCGTATGGGAGTTGCAGGGTAGGTTGTGCTGAGAAATAATTGTTAAGAAAAAGTTAGATACGTTTCACCATTTCTGAGTTAATTAACATTGAAGTTAGCCAATCAGGCCATTGTGCACAAGTTCAAGTGGCCTGCCAGACACAGTTGTTCTCATTGTGTGTATGATAGCACACAAGATTGTTCGGCTTTTGGGTGAGGTTCAGCACTTACTATTGTCCCTCGTTCAATTTTTGTGTTGCTCACCTGCTCGGTTTTATGAAACCAAATGGAGAACACGTTTGGCAACACAGTCTTTGGCAGGCTGTTGCATTTGCACCTGATTGGCTAACTTCAGTGGTAATCAATTCGAAAACTGTGAAATGCATCATCGTTTTTTCTTAATAATACTTTCTGTGTATAATCTGGCCTGCAACATTCTAACAAGCTTTTCACATTGTTTCTGTCCACTCTGTAGATAAGAACAAAGAGAACTTGTCTAAAATATGGTGCCGTTATTAACAGATTATGTACGCACTAGAGAAAATCAGTTTGTGCTTTTATTAAATATTTTTGATGCAGTTGTCTTGTAAATTTTCAATGAAAATTTGAGGTTTTGAGAGTATCCACTGTTGTTGTTGATAGGAACACAGCTGACTGTCGAAGAAGTAATGGAATCTCACAGATGTCTTAGTGCCCAATGTGACCAGACATTGCATTGTCACCATAATAAGTCATCTACAGCATCTGTGTTTCGTTCATGATGTATAATTTGAGAAATACTCTTGTGCAGTCTGTAGATGTGTGTGCAGTCTGTAGATGTCAAGTGTCCTCTTGAATGCGAACACTGTATCACTATTAAAATTCTTAACACACAACCCAGTTTGCACAGTGTCTTTTGCGACTGAGTCCCAGTAGTGTGAAGTGTGGGCTGGAATATGTGTCTACTCTACTAGACCAAGATTTTGTGCTTGTAGGTAAGACTGCATTCGGCAACAACAGATTGTTCTGGAATTCTGTATCTGCCACCATTGTTTGGTACAGTACTACTCAGTCATCAAAGGGGCTGTGGAAATTAGTGTGTGTGTGTGTGTGTGTGTGTCTACCTTCAGTAGAGATACGAAATTCAAACTCGGGAGTTCATGACTATGTTCTTGGTGCAATAGGCTGCATTCTGTATCTGCCACCATTGTTTGGTACAGTACTACTCAGTCATCAAAGGGGCTGTGGAAATTAGTGTGTGTGTGTGTGTGTGTGTGTGTGTGGTGTGTGTGTGTGTGTGTGTGTGTGTGTGTGTGTACCTTCAGTAGAGATACGAAATTCAAACTCGGGAATTCATGACTATGTTCTTGGTGCAATAGGCTGCATTTACTTTGTCTGTAAGCAGAAGAGTGAGCAGTACTTTTGTTTTACCCAGAACAACAGACAACTACTACTGCACAGGAGTGCAGTGGAGTGCAGTTTGTGAAGATTCTCTTCATATGCATTTATGCTTTTTTTTTTAATGCTAGAATTCTTGTGTATGAAACAGCTTCAAATATCTGATTAATTTACAAATGAGTTAATGTGTGAAATATTTGACATAAAGCACATAAGTCAGAAAAGTTTTGAAATTATGCTTTTGTTGAAAGTTGCTAAGTGCTGTCATTATGAAACCCTGGATGAAAGTACTCTGGGCTACTTGTGTTCCATTTTAAGCCACAGCAAGTTTTTTATGCCTCTCAAAATTCGTGACATCACACCCCCTGAACTATTTATGATACAATGATATAATTGTGCAGGTACATTCAGTGGTGTATGTGGATATTGTCTGCTAATTGTGCTGTGAATAGATTGGGTAGTGAAGTAGTAATAAATTAAAACATCATGGCTGATGACGAACTTTTACTATATGGACTACGAAAATGTAGTGAGCAGTAAACTTTTTTTCCTTTCATCAATTTTTGGGGGTGTCAGCAAGAAAAAGTTTCATAAACACTTCAAATTATGTGTTAAGTTATTGGAACTCATCAAGTGCTCTCATTCTCAGGTACTGAACACACACACACACACACACACACACACACACACACACACACACACACACACACAGTTTCAAACTGTAATTTGTGTTGTATTGGTTAAATTTTTAGCATGAGATAGTGCCTCTTAATGAGTAAATTATGACAGCATTTTAAATTTTTAATTGTTGCCAGTAATTATGGGAATACTAAAAATAAAATTTTTGTTGCCCCTGCAAGCCATTAATTAGGCAACCTGCAACTGATGTTGGGTTCCAGGACAGTTGCTCAGTAATATAGGTTCCTAATTTCAGTACTGTGTTCACACATTTAGTAAAAAAAACAAGCAATCCCCAAGCATGTCTCTACACTATGTAGAACAGCCTGTAGTTGCTCCTTGTGACATAGCCAGATGTCCAGAATTAGGATTTGCCTGGTCGCTCTTTAGTTTACAGATAGCTGTAGCAGTGTGTCCTTTAATATGTATTGTGATGGAAACAAAAGTGCTGTGAGTGATTGTTGCTGGCTGCCAATGTACTCTCTGCCCACAGTGCATGCTACTATATCATTTAATATCTGTGTGATTTTGTTACACCTTTGATAGTTAGTTGCTTTCCGTACATTCATGATGGTGAATGCTGTCGCCGCCATAGAGAATTAACTTGAAGAAGCCACCGAGAACATTTAACAAAACAAATCCATCACAAAAGACTGTGGTTTATTTAGTTAGCACTTCCTATTTTGTATTTGTGTACCACACAGTGTGTTTATTTGCAGGATGGACAACAAGAAGAAAGTGTATACCTCTGATGCCTCATTGGATAGCATATCGGAGACATCATCGCCAGAAAGGGATCTTCAGCTGTCCCCCGTCTCATCAGATCCAGAAAGGTTTGTACTGCAGTTTTAAGCATTGCATAATCACAGTGTATTTGATGAAGGTAATCCTCAGTGAAAAAATACTCTTCTAATCTGTGAACTGAAACCAGGTCTCCATCATAAGATTTTTACATAATATCAATGTACAAACTTTGTACATAATTATGTAATGAGAATAGGTAAAACATATAAGAAAACATTTATTGTCAGGAAAATATTTTATTAAATGTTTGTCATAAAGCAATAACCTCAACTGAAATCAACTTCTACACATAAATTTTCCACGCACACAAAAAGTGCGCTAATATGATGTATTTTACATTGCTTAAATATTTTATTTTGAAAGTTTATATTGCGCCAATAAAAGAAAGTTATTTTTGGCCACATCTCTTTACTAGAATGTCGTATGTTACTGAAATTACTAAGGGAGTCTAATTCACCTTCCACTTTGAAGTTTTTGAAAGTTTCTGTGTGTTCTTTCAGTAATGCGGTCCCAAATTAGTCTTCTGTGACGTTAAGTGTAAGGAAATGTATTAAGCAGGCCAGCAAAACGTGAAGAATAACCAGATGCTGAGCAGCTACTTGGTATCGCTGCTGAATGGTGGTAGCAGACAGGTGGAATCACATGGGACACGGGGCAAGTTGGTTAAGGGTGACACGGCAAAATAATGTCTGCTGAGTTTGGTGTCTGATTTCTCTCATAATTTCTCCACCCTGTACTGTGAAGTAATGTGATCTTTCAGTCTTTCTTGGTGTGATTAACAATGTGATTTGGATCTTCAGCAGAATGTGTGTTGCTATTTTTATGCCGCTGTATTTCAACACCAGCCATTCTTCTTCAGGTGCTGCAGTCTGTGTTTTTGTATATGTTCACTGCCTGACTCCAACAAGACTGTGAGGTATTGTTGGTGTTGGGCCATTATTTATAGCTGTCAAAGAAAAGTCAACTTCTCAGTACACTGACCTTCCTCACAAGGTAGTGAAGTAAGCAAGTTGACCATGTTTGTAAGTACAAATGACAGCTGAGGAATTGAACTCAATATAAACAGCGGTACGACACCCAACAGTAGATCTGGCCGATTCCTCGCAGAGACACACGCAATGCCACAACTCTTAAGCAGTAAGCTCCTGCTGCCGCCGTTGATTATTCAGAAATAATTGATGCGATTGGAGGCCCTGTGGAAACCTGCTCTCACGTACATAATAAGACTTTGCTTCTGGAGAACAATTGCGATTTTCAAGCCCAGCTACCGCTTACAGCCTCTCTCTCCTCCACAGTTATTCTGTTCGTGTTGAGGTCCATCATACTCAGCTGCTTGGTGGTCTGATCGAGGGATAAATCCAAAATTATCTCTCTGATCAGGGCATCACAGCGGTTCATCTGGAGATGAAAAAGGTTGATACTTAAAGCCTACATGCACTCTTTTTCTCACATTTGATGGAGTGGTGCTCCCATCAAATATTATGGTAGGTTATGAACTCATTACAGTCCAACCATACATTGCAAACCCTATGCATTGCTACCCATGTCAATGTTATAACCACACTTGTGTGTCCTGACAATATGTGGTGGGGATGCTCATGAGGATGACTGCCCACCTCCTCCTCCCTGTTGTATCAATTGTAATGACGACCATACCACCTTATCCCACAAGTGTCCCATGAATCTCGATGAGTGGGTTGTCCAGGAGATCCGGGTGAAGGAAAAAATACTGTACCCTGTCACTTATGGCTAGTCAAATGCCCTGCATTTTGCCACCCATCACTTATAGTACCATTCTTGCTGCGCCTCGTTACATGGAGGACATGGCAACTCAGAGATGCGATTTCCAGTTCAGTTCTGTGGTTGTGAAATCACCCAGTATTACAGTGGCAACCCTGTCTCTTCCTCCTCCTCCTACAGCTACACAACAAGCCATCAAATTTTCGATCCCGGAAGTGAAATCACCTGCTACACAACTGACAGACCGGCAAAAGAAACACTTTCACAAAGACCTTTTACGTCCCTCCAACAAACAACTGAGTCTTTGTCTGCTAACCCTAAAGGCTCTGGGAAACCAAAGGCAAACTGTCTTCTCCTTCCCCAACTCAGAGTTGTCCTCAGCGATGTTGCACTCACCTGGCCGACCTCCAATTTGTTAGTGTGCATCGCTTACTGTTTTTCTCAGTGAATTCACAGGCCTCTGTAGTTTCCATGGAACAGGCTCTTCCAGCCTCTACACCCTGTGGCAGTGAGTCTTTGAAGGCTGGCACTTGGCAGCCACTGAGGTGATGGCCCTTTCTTCCCTCCTCGCCGTTCTCCATAATGACTCTTCTCCAATGGAAAATTTGTGGCAGTCGATCCAATAATGAGGAACTACAGCTGCCCTTGGAATGACATGGTTCAATTGTTCTCTGCCTCCAAGAAACAAAATTGCATCCCCGTGACCACTTTGACCTCTCATGTTTCCTTCTGGTCTACTTTTACCTTTTCCCTGAGGCTGGCATTCCATCTCGTGAGGGGACCTTGCTGCTCATTTGGGATGATGTCCATAGCCAAACCATCTCACTGAACACCCAGCTGCAAAGTTGTTGCTGTCCACATTTTGTTGTTGCTGTCCGCATTTTCATTCCTCGTTTCACCTTTTCTCTTTGTAACATCTACATCCCTCTGTCATTTGCTGTCACCAGGGCAAACTTACCCAGCTTATTGGTCTGTTCCCTCATCCTTTTTTTGCTGCTTGGCAACTCCAATGCCCACCATCCCCTTTGGTGCTCTTAGAGAACATGTTCAAAAGGTTCCTTCTTGGCTGACCTTCTGAAAAATCTCATCTGTCTTAACACTAGAGCGACCACATTCCTTTCAGAATCCACTCACATTTATTCCCATTTGGACTTGTCATTCTGCACTGGGTAGCTTGCCTGTCATTTCAAGTAGTCCATATTCGAGCAATACTTGTGACTATTTACCATTTGCCATCTGTTTGCTGACTCCTACAGCAACAGCATGTAAACCCCATTGGCAGCATCCTAAGGCCAACTGGAGGCTTACTCCTCCCTGGCAACCTTCGAAGAGCAACATTTCCCCAGTTATGATGACAAGGTAGAGGATCTTATGCACATTATCCTTACTGCCACAGAATGTTCCATCTCTCTCTCGTCTTTACTGCACCATGTCCCAGTCCTCTGGTAGACTGAGTCTTAGAGCAACACAAATCATGCTCTTCACATTTTTAACTGCACTCCTACAGTGGCGAACTGTGTTCATTATAAACAGTTGCGTACGCACTGTCGTTGCATTCCTAAGGGTAGCAAAAAGGCTAGCTTGATTTTCTTTACTAGTTCTTTTGACAGTTTAACTCAGTCTTATGTCATGTGGGGCAACCAACTTCGGCTCTCTGGGACCACTCGCTGAGTTCTGGACTGACTGTAGAAGATGATGTCATTGTGAGTCCTATTGCTTTCTCCAACACCTTGATCCGCTATTTCGTGAAGACTTGGATCTTCACCTACTATCACCCCTCCTTCCTCCCTCGGAAACAAGTGGAGGAAGCTCAGGTGGTGTCCTTCTCCTCTCAGAATCATGAATGTGGCCTACCTGACTATGTGCTGTACCCAGTCTCTTAAGTGTCCAATGTGTTGTACACAATACTTTCTTGGGAGTGGATCAGACCACCCTCTTCCATTTGTACTGATTCCTTGTCTGTTCAAAAGTAGACTATGGGTATTTTGTGTATGCATCTCCACATCCATCCATCTTATACCATTTTAACACAGTTCATCGTCATGGAATACATTTGGTGTTTGGTGCCTTTTACACTAGCCTGGTTGAGAGTCTATGAAGAAGCTGCCGAACCACCACTGTCATACTGGCACAATGTCCTCCGAAGGGGATAAGTGTACCATTTGTCTGCCTTGCCTGGACACCCATCGTGTGCCCTCTTTTTTGATGACTGCCTTAACTGCCAGTATGGTGCACGTCCTTCTTCTATGTTGCCTCCTGGAGCTCACTTTAGGCTACTGCTCTTGCAACTTTGCACTACCTGTTACTTTGGCAATGTATGTGAACCTTCACTGCCTCGGCTTCATGCAGTGGCCCATGTCCATCTTGGACTTCATTTGCTTCTCAAGGATTTGATCTGTCGCTGTAACTTTCTTGACCCTTGCACACAACTTGACGGTAGCAGCACCTTCGTGTGCACAGATGGCTCTTAAACACGCCGTGGTGTCAGGTATGTCTTTGTCATGCCACCAACTAGTTTTGGTATAGGCTTCCAGAACACTTCTCGATTTTTTTTTACTGCAGTACTCTTCAGTCTCTATCAAGCTACGCAGTACTTTTGGTATCATAGGATTTTTAATTGTGTCATACGCTCTGATTCTCTCAGTGCTCTTCAGAGCCTCAGTGTGCTGTACACAGTCCTCTCCTTCGCGCAACACATGCAGGAAAGCTTCCATTTGTTTGCTGTTGAGGGAGTCACCATGATGTTCGTGTAGGCGCCTGGTAATGTTGGTCTGAAGGGAAATGAGGCTGCTGATGCTGCTGCCAAGACTGCACTCTTACGTTGGCCTGCTATCTCCTCCATTCCTTCAGGTGATGTCTGTATTGCCATCTTTTAGGAGACGGTGTCATTTTGGCATTCTCTTCACGGGAACAAGCTCCAGGGAACTGACCACCTTTTGGCTCTCTTTTCACAAGAACCTCATTTTAGCTTGGTTACGTGTTGGGTACTGTGGTTTTAGCCATCGCCATTTGTTAAGTAGTGATCCCCCACCACTTTGTCCTCATTGTCATCAACATGTGGAGGTTCACCATTTTGTGTCCCAGTGCCCTTTTTTAAATCCCTTAAGTTCCAGTGTGTTCGCCATCAGATTTTCAAGGCATTTTAGCTAATGATGCACAGGCTGTTGATGGCATTTTACTTTTTATCCTTTGTAGCAATATGGCAAAGGACATTTAATCTTTGGGTCTGGAACTCTGCTGTCTCTATGGCATTTTTTTGCAGACCTTGCTCCAAGGAGAAGTCCATGTTTAGCAACTTCTTTTAATTGACTTTCTAAGGTTATTACATAAGTGCGTTGTGACCTCAGTTAGAGAGAGAGAGAGAGAGAGAGAGAGAGAGAGAGAGAGAGCACACATAACGAAGACGACTAGATCAGTTGTTGAAATATTCTACATTAAATGGTAACATTTCAGCTTAACACCGCAGACCGCGCTGTGTGTTGTTACTGATTGTATATTAGAGATGGTAAAGAGTAAGGTACCTAGCCACAATTCTAATAATAGACCAATACAGGCCCACTTTCAATTTCTTTTTCAGAATGGCCTTATTTTTCACTTACCACACATGTATGGCAAGTCTTGGAAGTGGTATTATATTGGCTGTATTAATACTGTGGCTATGTGGTTCATCTAGATTAGTCAATAAGAGCAAGGCACATAAACAGACCAATAATGAACTCTGCCCGTGTTGTATGGTGGCCTGCACTGCTATGTCTTGTTAGCTACTGCCATTCAGCAGTGCTACTCACTCACTGCTGGAGTTCCAGTTATGTTCCTATTGACACACATTGTTCATCTAAGTATTGCACCGCACCAATTTGAGCTCCCTGTCAAATTAGCATATAAAATGCCACTTTTCGAAACATGTTGTTATCTATACTGCGCAAGCCACAGTGTGTGGTGGAGGGTGCTCTGTGTACTGTGCTCACTTACCTGTTTTCTGTTACAGTCACAAATAGTTCACCAAAAGAAGCATCTGTGTGATCCACTAGTTTCTAATTTTGTCTTTGTGGTATTTTTGCTAGATACACATAGGAAGGAGCGACATATTGATTGACTCTTCTAGGAACGTATGCACTCAGGGTTTTAACAGTAAACCGCAATGTGATACAGAACGCCTCTCTTGTGGTGTCTGCCTCTGGAGTTGGCTGACCACATCCACGACTCTTTTGTGCTTCCCAAATGAAACTTGAACAAAATGCTCTGCTCTCGTGTGGATCTTCTCTACTTACTCTAATGATCCTATCTATTACAGATCCCAGACTAACAAGCAGTGTTAGAGGATTATTAGAGTGAGCGTTTTGTAAGCTACCTCCTTTGTGAGTGGACTACTCTTTCTGAAGATTCTTCAAGTGAATGTCAGTCTGGCATAATTGCCTTATTTTTGATTGAATGTATGTGGTCAATCCACTGTAAATCGCACTGTATACATACTCCCAGATATTTTGTGGATGTGACTGCTTTCAGTGATTGTTCGGCAGTTGTGTAATTCTACAACAATGGGTCTCTGTGCTTATTTATGTTCAATATACTACATTTGTTTATATTGAGGTTCAACTCCAGTTCATACAAAAAGTGTTAATTCTCTGCAGTGTTTTGCTGCAATTGGTACAATTTTCTAGCATTGAAACTTCTCTGCATACAAAGGCATCATCCATGAAAAGCCTCATGGTATTTCTGATAACATCCAACAAGTCATTTATGTGCATTGTGAAAAGTAATGCCCCTGCAACACTCCCTTAGTGTATGCATGAAGTTACTTTTACATCTGAGACTATTTCTAACTGGTGCTAGAAACTGTTCAGTTCCGTCCCAAAGCTGATCTGCTATTCCGTACGGTCGTGTTTTCTTCATTAGGTGGCAGTGCAAAATTGTATGGAACAAAGCCACTGTTGTTATAGTAACCATTGTTGATGCTTTTAAACAAAGCAAATTGTGTTTCGTACATATGAGACTTCGTACCATCCCAAAACTGAGCACAATTCTCATATTATATCAGGGTTTATACGACCCGGGACAACCGGGAAAAACCCAGGAATTTGTTCATCTGGGAGAAAACTGGGAAAAACCCGGGAATTTTTCATTGTTTTAGCTTTCAGTTAAATTTTTGTAATTTTGACTGCAGAATTGATTTCTAGCAAAGAATGTTACTGTATCCTGCTACTGGAGAATGATACTGCAGCAATAAAATATAAACGAGAGCGAAAAAAATAAAATTTTAGTGGCAAAGGAAGTGTGCAATTTACAACAACTAAAAACAGTGCACGCACAAGTGTCTGCAAATAGCAGAAATGTGTCAAAGGCCGTAGGGCATAGACTGTAATTCTTCATAACAATAAACTGCTTGCTATGAGCATGACATCACAACTGTTCACATTAGGTTCGTTTGACCAATTGCCAGCGGTCTGTTGCGCATGCACATTTGACGCGCGTATAAGCAGAACCTTCTCCTTCTACTTGAAGTATGGCTGTTAGCTGTATCAGTAGTAGCAGGAAGCAGTCAGATACAAACAAGAAAAATTTTTCTCGCGCGCCCTAGCTGCCAGATTCGCGCTTGCACAGAGTTGTCCGAGTTGTAGTGGGGAGGGGGATAACCTCCACATGACCCGTGTTTACATCAAGTGATTTCGCTGCTTCTCTTCGTGTACAGCTCTCACGCCGGCAGCGGTGGCCATGCGGTTCTAGGCACTGCAGTCCGGAACCCTGCGACTGCTACAGTCGCAGGTTCGAATCCTGCCTCGGGCATGGATGTGTGTGATGTCCTTAGGTTAGTTACGTTTAAGTGGTTCTAAGTTCTAAGGGACTGATAACCTCAGATATTAAGTCCCATAGTGCTCAGAGCCATTTGAACCATTTTTGAACAGCTCCCACGTCAAATGAAAACAAAACAGATTTCTGTGGCCGGGAGCTATCAAGTGAATTAAAATACATTCACATAATTACGGAGGGCAAAACTATATTATTAATTTCAGTTTTCTAATTTTATTTTATTTTCAAGTTAGTAGCAGTCAAGCATTAATCGCCTTGCAGAACAGTGAAGTTATTTTTGCAACTTTGCTAAAGAAATTTGGCTTTATTAATCTTTCCGCCGAGGCAATCATTTTATTTGAAACGAAGTGTTTTATTCTACAGTATTGGCTAGTTCCAACTGTTCACTGAATTTCAAGTGCACGTTACCATCTTCTGCCATATATGACATTATGCCATAATAAAGAACCAAAAATGAGATCGTAGATTACTGGTACTCCAAGCAAATTTACATCCCAAAAACCACACTGAAAAGCTTAATATCAGATGGGACCTATTTCATTGTGAATCTGGAAAAACACAATTGGCACTTAAAGCCGAATTATGCATTTTAGTATGGTTTACTTTGAAGTATCCTCTGATGCTCTGTTTCTTTTATGGTGTAATGTAAGCTCTCTTAGTGCTTTATAAACACGAACATAGGGCATCCTACACCACTGCAGTTGCACACGCACATTAACGCCTGTTTTCTGGCGCTCTTTGGCAACTGGTAAGTTGAACCTATTTCTAACAGTCTCTGGATAGTACTGCGAAAGGTGGTTGGAAAAGTGTTACTTTCAAAGTAAATTTCTTTTTACCCAAGACGAATTATGTTACGTCTGAGATAGTGGAACGGATATCTACATCACAGAGCGTTCGAAACTGAACAGTTTGAGGACCAGCCACTTAACAAGAATTTCGAGCCGAGACATTTATGTCATAATTTTAAATTTACTGGCACATTTGTGTGATGTGTCTTACAGTACAACACACGCAAAAAAAAGGTAAATATTACATGTGAAAGCTTAGCTTTTCTTTTAGATATACGGTACTGTGTACATTAATGTAAACCGTTAACTTTTCCTCTTGTGTGTTCACGCTATCTAACCAGTGATCTTGCTATCGGCTGACTATAACACGTGTCCTCAGCTCTGAATAGCTGCTGTCATCGGCTGACGAGATCTTGTTGCTTGAGATATGACTCAATTACAAAAAAAAGGAGAATGATGTAGTGATAAATTTTGTGCTTTGTTTGGCCCTTCGAGATTTTTTTCAGTAGGCAGATTGCACAGATATGTGCTGGATCCCTGATAGTTGTATGTTCACAAATCTACTACTGCCTTACACAATATAATTTCCTAGACACAGTGTTTACATTAATTGACAAAAAATTTAAATCACTGCAACAACGATATTAGTTGAATGTAACTCCGTCTCCCCACTCCCTTTTGAATGCCAGTATTTTGCCTTGGAAACCATAAAGATGCCCAAACATGATACTTGGTAACATCTGCTAATTACCACATCTGCTAATTACCTGAAAGGCTGTTAGTGAGGCAACCAACTTATTGTAACAACCAATTGCACAGTCAATTGTTTTTTGTTCCATTGTTTTTTTGTAATTGAATGGAACTAATCTCTGCTGCCACATAAGCTATGTGAATGTTTTTCACTCACTCTCTGGGTTCGAGTTTTTCTGCTCCATGTGAAATGACTGATACAAGTCCCTGACAGTTACAGTAGTTTTGGGAATGTTGTCACTTAGTGTCTGAGTTAAAGTGATTTCACTTGCATACTTTTTCAGCCTTTTTGGTTATGCATGAACCATGATTAAAATTGCCAAATAGTCTCTCATTTCAAGGAGAGGTGAGTAGAGAGTATATTTCTAAAAAAATATTTTCAAAATTTATGTATTTATTTACTTAATCCGGTTTTTTGTTTGTTTCTGGCATTGAAAATGGATTTTTAGTTGGTTTTATAAGAGTAAAAACTGCTGCCACATTATACATTTATGTTTAGGTGAATAAAAAATTAGTTTTTATTTCAATTTATTGAAGCTTGGTCTCTCACTCTTCACCGATAATAGTATTTTGGTAAATGGTGAGGTGATGTGAACAGAAAGTATATCGGATACTTTTTAGAAATATTTGTCATCATTTAGGTTTTCCGTGATTTCCCTAAATCGCTTCAGGCAAATGCCGGGATGGTTCCTTTGAAAGGGCACGGCCGATTTCCTTCCCCATCCTTCCCTCACCCGAGCTTGCGCTCCGCCTCTAATGACCTCGTTGTCGACGGGACGTTAAACACTAATCTCCTCCTCCTCCTCCATTTGTCATCATTCATTAATTTCCTATAAATTTCATTAATTAATGTACAAGGTGTACAACTTGGCTTTCGCTATTTTTTTTCCAATATTTGAGGCTTTAATGAAAAAAATTGGTTACACATGTATCATTAAAAGTATTTTCCATCGCTGGCCACTAGTTTGTCCCATCTTTCAGACAATGTATGAATCCCATGTCAAAAAAATTGTTCAGCTTTTGAATCGATCCAATTTGTGATTTCTTCATGATATCAGAAGTGTTGGTCAGCCAGGCCATGCGCCATGGATCTAAACAGGTGATAGTCAGAGGAAGCAAGGTCTGAAGAATGCAGCGAGTGGTGTAGGACTTCCCATTTTAATGTACCGTTTATAGCCGACGAACTAACATATTTTTAATGGTAATTCATTTGTGAAGACTGTTAATTTAAAGTACATTTTGACTTCTTTTTGCAACGTGGGGTTGAGTGTTGTCATGCTGCAGAATCACTTTATCATGTCTCTCACTGTATTGCAGCAGTTTGTCTTTTAATGCTCTGATCAAATGTATTAATTGCATTTCAAACGAGCACCTGCGATTGTTTCACTTGGTTTTAATACCTCATAGTACATGATGCCGAGCTGGTCCCACTAAATGCAGAGCATGATCTTGGAGTCGTGACTATTCGGTTTGGCCATCGACATGGAAGCATGGCCAGGATATCCCCATGATTTCATTTTTCGTCCCCAGACACAATGCGATGCAGAAATCACTTCCGTTTTTGCCTCTCAGCTCACACGGGACCCAGGTTCCTTCTTTCTGAATCAAACCCATAGCCTTGAGACATTTTGAAAAGGCTTGTGATGTCACTCCCACTAATTGTGCCAAGTCTTCTTGAGTTTGATGCAAGTCTTCACTCAGCAATGTCTGCAATTCTGCATCTTCGAAAACATTCTCTCTTCCACCACTATACCGGTCAATGACATTAAATCACCGTCCTTAAAGTGTTGAAACCACTCAGGACACGTTCTTTCACTAATAGCCTCCGTATCATACGTACTTGAGAGCATTTGATGAGACTCAGCCGCTGTTTTCTTCATATTGAAATAAAACAGTAACACCACCTGCAAATGACGAGAATTATGCTCGTAAACTGACACTTTGAATGAAGAACAACTTTATGGTGGAGACACAAATCAACTAATGTTTGAATGAGGTTATGTTGACCAAAGTCAGAGCTAACTGCCTGACATCTGCGATCTGTTCTTTCGACCACTACTTACTATTGTTGCCACCTATCTGCGAACAGCGGAAGCAAAGTTGTACACCTTTTAGTTTCAGAGTATGAGTCGTTCTTGCAGATGCTTCGTATCAGATTGGATTTATCTTGAGGTTCACTTTTTATCCATTCATATAATTTCCATTCTCACACTGCTGAGCATTTCAGCATTCTGGTCCAGAGACCAAGTTCACTTTTCAGAAAATGTCTGTTTATGAACTTGGATGAAAAACTGAGCTGAAAGCTACTTATGTGCACTCAGTAAAAAGGAAATGTTGGAATGTCAATAATAGGGATGATAAGTAATAAAAGTGTAGCCAGCAATAATCATTTAACAATGGTAAAACAATCGCTTATTTCTGGCCAGATTTGAATTCGTTGCAATGCATCAACTG
Organism: Schistocerca gregaria; assembly: GCF_023897955.1. NCBI lineage: Eukaryota > Metazoa > Arthropoda > Insecta > Orthoptera > Acrididae > Schistocerca > Schistocerca gregaria. The sequence continues at coordinate 195,663,196 of NC_064928.1, read as the reverse complement.
TTTTCGTTCAGGTACTCCCACATACTGTTATCACTGAAAAGAATAAATGAATAATTCAGTTGATACCTAAACCTACGAATGAACCAGTCAATTGTTTTCCAACAGCTGAGTGAATCCATTGTTTCCATTTGATTGTTCTCATCACTACCAAAAGCTTGGTAACATGCTTAAGAAACCCAGCTGATGGTCGGTAACCTTTATTAAGCAATCCACTAGGGCTGATCCTACCATGCTATTGTGCATGGGCACTTCGCAATGTGGATGCGAGCCTTTTCAGCCTTTTACTTATTAACAGTGGTAAAAACCATTATGGGTTAAAATGAGCTTTTAATTTCATTGTGACTACACACTACTTTAAAAAAATATCGTGTTTTATGATGCTCTTAAACAGCAGTATGTATGAGAAACTTTACGGATAGTTGTAGGCCTTCAGGAAAAGAAGCAACTGTCAATGTTTGATAATTTCTGGAAAAAAGATTACTTCTTCAAATGGTGGTTAGTACAAGTATGGATCAGGTCTCTTTCTCTCTCTCTTTTTCTGGTACTTGTGCAGAATTTTATTTTTCTCAGAATTGCCTCCATATATCTAAAAATTTATGAACCCAAAAGTGATAAAACTTGTGCTTTTTATAGACAGACTGCCCTCTTAATTTAAACAGGTTTTGTAGATGTATGTAATTTGAATGTTTCAATGATGGATTTCTCCTCCTCCTTAGTCTTCTTCTCCCAATTAAAATGTAATAAGGGGACCATATAGACTAGCTCTCCTCTATTTTCTCCAGACTTTAGGATTTGAAGACCAGTACCCAGACATCAATATACTAAAACAATATGATGCACTTCTCAAAAAGACTCATAAATTCACATCTGAGCAATTGATTTGGAAGATTCGAAGTATCGTTAGGTACAGAATATTTCGAACATTTTAACAGAACGACCAGTAACTGAGTGCGTAGTTCAAGTCTTGTAAGCACAAGTCATTGGTGCAGTTCTTGCTATTAGCAACATGTTCCCAACCTCCAGTTATTATTGACTGGAAATATTAATTAATGTATTATGAATAAAATTTTTAATAAACATAAAATCTTTTTTTACTGCAACTTGCTTAAAAATGTGAGTATTTGTAATAAAAATAAAGTTTTGTACAAAATCACAAAAAATCAAATAAAAATTAAAGTACACTTCCATTTCTAGACGTTGAACAGTATCATTGAAATATATAATTTTTCATTTAACAAAAAGACATTTCAGATTTTTATACAAAATTTAGTTTACGAGAAATATTTGTACTTTCATGCAGTTAAAAATTGGACATAAAATGATTTTTTAAAAAGTTATGGGTCAGTATTTGTTAATTTTTAACATTATGCACTCAGCTACTGGTAGCACTGTTAATATGTTGTAAATGTTGGATACTTAACAGCAAGAATTACTGGTATAGGAAATCACTGTCTGTGCACTGTCCTTGAGACTCTAGAAGTATGAAAAAAAGCAAAGAAGACTATTTGGTAAGCTCTTCTTGTAAGAAAGGTTTGGATGTTGATGAAATAATGTTGCTTGTATGAGAACATCTATCCCGCATCTGCTGCAGCTGTTTTTTGTGATAATCATTCTGCCAATGAATGAGCACCAGGAAAAGCTGCGCATCCAATAACTGAAATGCATTATCAGCTGGTAATACTAATTTCTAGTATGGTGACAGCCTATTGAAAAAAAAAATCATCTTATTCAACAAATGCATTCTGAACTGTACCTAAATATGCAAAATACTATTAAAATATTACATGAAAATTATTATTAAAATGTTGTTGCCTGACAACAAAACATGTAGTGTATTAGCAAACAACATTGTGCCCATTCCAATGGAAAATGCATCACTAATCTTTTTCCTTACTGTGCAGGGCCGTGAGTCCAGTTACCCGAACTTCTAAGTTGCGGCACAGGCAAGCATCACAGTCTTATGCGAGTGAGGCTGCACCTCCTCACTTCTCCCGCCAGAGACGCAGAGTTCCAGTTTCACGGACTCCGTCACCCCCGGTGAAACGGAAACGCGACAGTCCTGTGGAGACCAAGTTTAGCATGCGTGCATCGGCAGCTGCCGCGGGGTACAAATTGTCTAAGGAGCGCCCTCGTACTGCATCGATCTCTCCGGAGCCACACGGCGGTGGGTACGGGTCACCGTCCGGGCGCGGTGCATCTCCCGCAGAGCACGGATCACGTCGAAGGCACCGATCACCTTTCTGGCGTGAGATACAGCGCACACTTGCTGAAGAACAGGCACTGAAGCGAAAGCAGATGAATGAAATTGCGTCGCACCATTCTCCGGTGGCATCCCACCATTCTCCAGTGCCACCGTCACAACAGGTGATGTGATAGGCTATGCAGTGCTCATCATAATAAGTAGTGCATGCATAATGTAAACTCATGACAGTGGGATCTGAGACTTGTGCCCTGAAATGTCCGAACATTTTATTATTGCGCTATGAGCGAGGTTGGCTTTTCTTTATCAGATATGTGTCTGAGAAATAGCTTTTCCAATTATTCAGTCATTCTGTATTAATGAAGAAGCAGTTAATCTTCTTTCCTTGTGTGTGCGCACACATCTCTCTCTCTCTCTCTCTCTCTCTCTCTCTCTCTCTCTCTCTCTCTTTCTCTCTCTCTCTCTCTCTCTCTGTGTGTGTGTGTGTGTGTGTGTGTGTGTGTGTGTGTGTGTGTGTGTGTGTGTGTGTCTGATATTGGCAGTTCACAATAATTATGACACTTTTTGCAAGTATGTGTGCAACCCTCATGATGATCATTGTCACCACAAAATGTACTGAAGTAAATGTTCAGCCACTAGTGAAATATTATCTTTAGTGTATACTTTCTCTTGCATTGATATTTCACATAAAAAAAGTTAAGTCGGCAGCTGCTCGTCTGCTTGTGTCTCCCAAAAGCCACCATGATGGAGGTGGTTGTTAATGTTCATAACACACTCAATTATATTTGTATAACTCGTCATCCCCATACTGTAACTCGTGTACTTTATATCTGAATATGATATTCTTGAGCACGATTGCGATCTTCTGGAAGTGACTTTACTGTATGTGAAAACACAAATCGTTAACACCCTCACTAATAAGCAGGTCCTAACACACACTATTCTTGTTAACCGCAACACATTAATGTATGTTTACACACGAGTCATTTGTGAATGTCTCTGCATTTCAAAACAATTTTCTATCAACTTCACATCCCTGTACGCAACTGCAGTATCTATAAACATTCTCATAGTACTACAAACATAATCTGTTTGGCAATTCCACATGTTGTGTACAGTAGTGACCCCATCCCACTATCCTGAGGTACACCTGACACTACTCTTGCTTCTGATGACACACTGCCTGATAAAAAGTATTTGGACACTCTTATGTAATAATGCAGAACTGACCACCATGTCACGAGATGCAGACCCACAAGTATAGAAGGACACAGTGAGGTTGTGGTCTCGGTAGAGATCCAGTAACAGCAGAACGGGTGAGTTGAGATATAAGTGACTTTCAATGTGGACTAGACATTGAACGTCACCCAAGTAACAAATCGACCAGGACATTTCCACTCTAGTAGAGCTGCACAAGTCAAATGTTGGTCAAGTGACTGGGAGACAGAAATGTGATCGAACAACCACAGCCAAACTGAGACCGGCAAACCTCATGTATTGTTGGACAGGAACTGTTGAGTGTTGCAGGTGGTGAGTGTAAAAAATCTGAATCGGCCAGAAGGAATTACTCTTGAATTCCAAAGTGGTACCAGCCACACAGTGTCGGTGGGTCGACAGGTAAATTGAATGGAGTACAATGGTCAAGCCACAAGTTTCTGTAGTTAGTGCTTAGTGGTGCATGAGGTGGTGTAAAGAGCAACACCACTGGACAGTGGATGACTGGAAATGAGCGATTTGGAATGACTAGTTATATTACACAATGTGGTAATCCAATGGAAGTGTTTGGATGTGGTGAATACCTGGAGAATCTTACCTGCTGTCTTGTAATGCCAACAGTGAAATACGGTTGTGTTGTGTGCATGTTTTCAGTCAGGGTGTGGTCCTTTTACAGAGATTAAGAAATCATTAAATTCAGGAGGATTTGAACACATCTTACAACATTGTGTACTGCATATGCCAGAGGAACAGTTTGGAGATGACGATTGGTTTATAAGCATGACAGACCACTGTTTCAAATTAACATATGTGATGCAATGGTTTGTGGACAGTAACATTCCAAAAATGGATTGACCTGGCCAGAACCCTGATCAGAAACAATGGAGCATCCCTAGGATGAATTATAAAGTCAACTTTGCTGAAGACCTCAATGTCTGACATGACTGCCTCTTTGGATTTCGGACCATTTTGCTAGAGAGGCAGAAACTGTATCCCCTGCCCCATTCCCTTTCATGATTCCTGGTGCAGGTATGCAGATCCACATCAAATCTCTCTTTGCCCTAAAGTGGAATGTCTTCTGGTGCACTACTACTCTCAGCAATAAACTCCGCACAATCAAAGAGATTACTGCAGTTCCACACTCTTTCTTCCGCTCCTCTCAGAAGAGTTCACTGCCTTATGCCACCCACCCGTTGGTCGTACCAGGCTCACCTATCGTTTTCCCTTGTGTAATGAGCCACCCTCACGTTGTGACTGTGGAGCCAACTGACTGTATCCCATACATTGGTGGAATGGCCCCTTCTTTTGTCCCTTTGTACTAAGTATTGCCTTCCAGATTCTTCGTCTTTAATATTAGCAGACAATTCACGGATGGTTGAGCTGGTCCTCGGTTTCCTGCGTGAAAGTTGTTTTTATTTTCAGATACGGGATTTTGCTTACTCCTGGAGCAGTAGTATTGTGGTTGGGGTCTCTCTTCCAGTTTTCTTAGTCTGGGACTCGTGACCACTCACCCATGTAAAGACAGCTCTTTTATCCCTCATAGTCCAGTTTTTAGATTTGGTCTACCCTTTCATGCTTCTATTGTGTGTGTTTTAACTTCCTCGTTTTATAGATTTACCCCTCTGACTGCATCCCTCCACTTTTAGCAGACCCTTCTCTTCCGCAAGTAACTTTGGAATCGTGGGACTGATGATCTTGTCGTTTAGTCCCATAACCCGTCTGTCAGATTTCAGCCCTTGAAAGGGAATGGGCTGTTATTCCTCAAAAATTTAGACATCTCTCTGAAAGGGTTCCCAGCACAGTTCAAGCCATCATAAAGGAAAAGTGTGGACACACCCAATGTTAATGTCAGCTAATAGGTGTGTGAATGCTTTTTGGTCGGATTGCATGTACTGAGTTCTGTTTGCTAGAAAGTCCTCAGAGAAACTTTGTATCTGCTCAGACATTCCATGTGTACATTTTGTTTACTACTCTGCGTGATATGCTTGTCAGACATAGTACCTATTGTGTCGACACTTTATTGCATTGAATAGAACAAAAAAAGTAACAGGTTGTTATAAATTGCTGCAGAAAAGGCTGTATGCATCGCAGGACACTGAAACATCAAGAATATGAATTAATTGGTCCACTTTCTGCGAGCAGGCGAAAATATGGCGCCCTAAGTAGTCAGATGTGAAATGTTTCCTGTTTTGACATCAGTATGCTGTTGGTTGCTTGGCTGTGTTTGTTGATTTCTTTTATGAGGTAAAGGGTTAAGGAGGTTGAAGTTTTCTTCGCAAGATGCAATGGTTATTGAGTAGATGGACCATGCATGGCTGGTAAAGTTGTTTTGTCAGAATGGTAGTAATATCAGTACTGCATTGCAGGAAAATCAGGAACAGAAAGAGCTGCAAAGAGGCATCACATCAATAACTGGGCTAACAAATATGATTGAAAAATTTGAAGATACATGTCAATTAGGTGATGTAGCATGGAGAGGGGGGGGGGGGGGTTGGCCTATTCCCATGGTAGTTGTTTAAGAAGTTATGCGGCATTTGCCTCAAATTCTGCAGCCAGTGCTCGAGCTGTGTCATGGGAATTATCTTTCCAATGGTTAACAGTAAAAGATTTTGTGCTTCATTTTATGTTGGTATCCCTACCAGATGCAGCCTGTGCATGAAATGAAGCCTCAAGATAGGCTACAGCTCCATGACTCTGCCCTTCATTTGTTGGCACTTGTGGAAATGAATGACATGTGGCCGGGGAATATTCTTTGGGCAGACAAGGCACATTGTGCTCTGCACGGGACCGTAAAGACACAGAACTATCTCATTGTGGCTCTTCTCTGCCACATGCTGTGCAGTAACATCCACTGCACTCACCTTATGTGGCTGTGTGTTGTGGTTCAGAAGCTACTTCACTCTCCATCTGTTTGTTTTTGAGGAGATGACACCTTGTTGGCTTCTTAGGTGCACAGCAACATCTGCATGTAGTAATGTTCTCCTTGTGCAACATGTGATTCCAATTTTGCAAGAAGGCAGTTGTGTCCACACCACTATCTTCCTGCAAGATGACGTGACACCAAATGTTGCTTGCCAGGAGGAAGATTTACTTTACAAACCATCAGTAATTTCCACATCATCTCTAGGCAATTTCAAACTCTGTGGCCTTCCAGATCCCCTGACTTAAATCCATGTTATGTCTGGTTGTGGATATATTTGAAAATTGTGTATCGAGATGCATCCGGACTTTTCTTGATCTGAAGGATAGCGTAAAGCAACATATTGCTCCTACTACACCAGATACGTTGCTAGCAACTGTTGACCATGCTGTATAATGGATGCAACCTGTTGCTGAGGTCAGCATACGATCACTGGTATCTGGAGATTTTTTTTAACATTGCGGTCCTTGCATGCGTCAGTTGCAAACTCAATTGAAGATTGATGCGTGAGGGGATCACATTGTTAAAAAGAAGTCTATGGATACCAGTTACTGTATGGTAGCCGCTATTTCGGCTGTAGATGGGTTTGGATTCTTCCTACACTCAGGGAGCCTCAAGATAGTGTAGTGAAACACTGAATTCGGTTGCAAAAATAAAATAAAATTGGAAATACAGACGGCTGAAGGTGCGTTTGATTTGTCATTTTATAATGAACACATGTTGTAACTTAAATGATTAATGGAAAATCTCATATAAAGATGTGAAACAAATACTAACAAAGAGATGAGGGGCTGATGATACACAAAAAACAAAACCGAAAATTTACATTCCTAGCTCTCGGAACAAATGTTCCTCCATCGGGGAGGAGAGAGGGGAAAGAAAGGGAAGAAGGGAAAGTGGATTCAGTTACTTACAACCCAGGTTATGAAGCAACAGGGAAAGGAAAACAGGGAGGGTAGCAAGGATGGAGGCATGGTTGTCAGAGGCTGTTTTTTCATTTTAACTCCCCATGTGGCTTTATATTTACTCTTGGAGTAGAATATGAAGTGCCAATTAAACAGTTTCTTGGGGATCACAAATAACCTTTATCGTTTTTATACAGTTTGAAAAAGTGATGCAAAACTTATTGTTCTTATTTTTGGTGTATACAAACCACTTTTTTATTTTTTTATTTATGTTTTTTAGAAGTTTGTATTCCTTCTTACTAGCTCTCTGCAGTCCTGTGTGGATGCTACACAATAGTATTGCAGAGTTCAAATAAAATAAATAAATAAATAAAACTGTGTTAAAATCACCACATAACAAATAGGAGGGTACTTTTGAGTTGTAGAGCCTAGTTTTGAAATGAATATTATGCCAACATACGCTTTCTTATTTTGCATTTTTTATCTGGATAGGATAAGATAAAACCGTTGCTCCAAGTGCAATAACTCCATGTGTCCCTTCTGAAAAACATGGCGCAGTGCTGCACATGGTCACGTGATGCCACACCACCCACGAAATTCCAGACAGAAATGCAACAAAAGGTATATGAGTAGAGCAAACACTAAACATGAACTTCCTACGTTGTCATAGCTGCACATGCACAGTAATGCTTGTTCTCTGCCACTCTCTGGCGGCTTCTCAAATGAGCCTTTTTTAAACATTTTTGGAAGGTGACTGTGAACAACCATTAGGTAATGTATAAAATGCATATTTGAACCATCAGCTGCTTTTATCTTAAACCCAAAAATCTACTAGTTTCAGTCTTGGACCATTTTCATGGCTAAAGGTTAAAATGGTTTAAGCCACCATATTACATTAGTCATTAGTAAAAATGTGTAGTGCATACCATTAATGTAAATACACAACATGTGTACATTTAGCATTCGTATGTTTGCTTCCAAAGTTCTGTGTCATATATTTACATTCATGGCATGCGCTACACATTTTGAGTAATGACTAGTGTAATACAGTGGATTAAACTATTTTGACCCTTATCTGTAAAGATGGTCTAATACTGAAACCACTAGCTATTTTGGATTTAAAATTAAGGCAGCTAATGCTTCAAACCTGTTTCTAACTTGTAGTGGGAAAATATTACGAATGCTGGTTTGAAAAGCATTACTTTCAAAGTGAATTTCCTCTTGTGCAAGATAAATTATGTTATGCGTGAGAAAGTGCAATAAATTTCTTAAATCACAGTGTGTTTGAGTCTCACTAAACATTTTGAGAGTCATCCACATAGAAAAATTTCAGGCTCAGAAAACCAGACATATATGTGATTTTTTAAAATTTTACTGGCACATTTGTGTGATGCAACTTAAAGTGTAACACACGCAAAAAAAGACCAGTATTATATGAGAAACCTTAGCTTTTCATGTAGCTATATTATATGTTTATTAATTTCAACCATTAACATTTCCTGTTTGTATGTAGGCACTACATAAGTAACGTTGCTATTGGCTGACTACAGAATGTGTCCTATGCTTTGAAAATCTGCTTTCATCGGCTTGTGAGATCACCTGACACGAGCTATGATTGGCTTACAAAAGTGTGTCACAGTCGTGATTTCAGTGCTTCGGAAACTGACAGGCTGTTTTTTTGTGAAATTCGACATTACACTTTCTTAATTTGAATATATGCAGTGTACATGAAGCTGTGCATCAAAGATCTTTCCAATATTTATTTATTTGGTTTGGGGGGGGGGGGGGGTCATTTACTAAAGTGCCAGGGAGTTATACACTGGTGTATAAAACCTTAATCATTCATGGGATTGAGAGTGTTACAGTTCCGAGTGAAGGTATATTCTCATTTAACAGAAAAGTGTGTTTTTAACCGGGAAAAATCTGAGAATCTTTTTTTTTTTTTTTCATTGTCTGCATATATACCCTGTATTAAATGTGCCAGAAGCACCACCATCATGTTTTTGATCGTTCTCACCTTTTCCGGCACCCACACTACACTCTGACTGCTTACGGTGCCGTATTTTCACCTGCTGGCTGAAAGTGGGACTATTAATTCTATTAGCATACTCGGTGAGTGCACCGATTGATAAACATACCTTTGATATTCCAGTGTCTTGCGATGTATACAGACCTCACTGCAAGTCACCATCAGTTTAATAAGTTCAGTATAACCACCCAGCATATTTGTCATTAAATGTATATTTCATTTGTAACATGAGTTGTGACAAAGAGTAGTATGTCCATGTTTATTAAATTTACACCACTGTGCTATTTGCTATACTGTAAAGATCCATGGTGTGGCCACAATGATTGATCAGCAGTGATGTAATTTAACAGTAATATGTCTTTCCATTTATTTGTGCACTGTACGCTACATTAATTTACATTTAGCACTAAATGTTGGCCTCCATACCAGGTGTCAAACCTCAGCAGTATTACAGTATTTTACTAAAATTTTTGGGGTTTGAACTACTCTATACGGGTTAACCCAAAAGCTGACGAAATTTCGGAAGTTCTTCAGGGATATTTTGTTGGTATTTTGTGATAAGATACCCATGGTCTCTGGTGACTCATGACAGAGTAATTACATTTGATTTCTTTCCCCATTTATCTTAGTGTGTGTATTGTGCTGGAAATATCTGCACAATAGTGCAAATTTCAATGTTATGTGTGTCTTGTTTGAAGGCAGCCATTCACCAACTTCACTATTCATCCTCAAGCTTCCCTTGAGCACTGCTCACTTTTATCTTGCTACCGTACAAAGCAGCTATTGTGGAGGAACTCAGTCAGCATGGTTGGGCCAATGGCAGTGCTTGTTGCGAGGCTATCGTGTTAGCTGTTGCAGTTGACACCAGTCTGCTGGGTAGTGATGAAGCACACTTTCACCTGTCAGGCTATGCCAGTAAACAAAACTTTCATTAGACATACAGCAACAATCCTCGACAGATCCTAAAACGCCATCTCTGTGGTGAATGTGTTACAGTTCAGTGCGCTGTTGTCGATTTCGGAATTGTAGACCCGTCCAGTTTTGAAGGAGAAGACACAACTGTGACAATAACATTTCATTGTTACTGCTATGCAACTTCCTGCAGGTGACTATCAGTGGCCTGTGCAGTTGCAAAGAGACAGTACCACTACACACTCACAGCCAAGGCATCAACAAGCCTTTGCAGAAAAATGTTTCCAGGTGGCTGATTCTTTACAGGATGACCTTCAGTGGCCAGCCCATTCCCCCGATGTCGCCCCTTGTGATTTTTGCCTCGTGGGATACCTCGAGGTGGGTGTCATGTGTTTTAAGGTGGGAACACTGTACAACCTGAAAGCTGCTGTCTGTCAGAAAATTGTAGTGGCACCACAAGACGTTACTGGAAGGTTCACTCTAACTTCAGAGAGAGATTTCAGAAACACGTAGAAAAAGACAGTCATCATTTGGATATCATTTTGATGATATCATTTTCAGAACCTGGTTTGCACGTGTATGTGATATAAATGACAAAAACTACTCTGGCATTCACACTGTTCTTTTTACTTACATTTAATATTTGGAAATTATTTCTGCTACGCCCTATACTGATGAAAATAACTGCTAAGATTTTGTCTGCAGAGTTCAGTTTTACTCTTGATGCGACAGCATCTTTCACAGACAGCATTCTTGCGGAAGCTTTTAGTAAAAGGAAGTCCATAAACTGTGAGAAGATCGCATTACAAAGAGGATACGCTAAACTGCACAGCAGATGTTAAGAAATGTATACTTGACAAACGGAGATGGTGCAAGCAGGGGGCACAAGTAGTTTCTCTCTATCAGTTTTCTTTGTGTGGATTAGAAGCGATATGATTGGCTAAAGAAAATGTCTGAGATGTGCAATTTAACCATGTATTCCTTTTTTGTTTATTCAACTGGTAGTCTTACATCTCTGTAATAAAATAGAACCACAATATCCTATGATTACACTGCTATGTGGTCCCCACCCCCCATATTGCAGTCACGTGTTTGTTCCTATAGCACGAGTGTGTGTGCTGTGATATGTGCAACCATATTACCGGTGCTATAGTCGTGTGCATATCGGGAGGCAGGTGAATGCAATACTTGTGTGCACATAAAAAGGCGGGTGTCGAAGTGATGTGCAGCAACAAGCATCAGTTCACGACATGACACTGAAGCCAAAAGCGTCATTCTGCTGTGTGTGCCTGTAGTTCCCCCTTCGGGGTCCGTGTAGGATGTTTAGCGTTTATTTTCATGTTAGTTTAGGTATGTAGAGGTTACTGAGCCACTATAATGTTCATTATGGATAATATAAAGCAAACATGACAATATTAAGAAGTGGCAGTGATAGTTTTACCAGCGTATAAATCCTGCCAGAAACAGAAACAGTAGGTGGTCGTAGCACTCAGTTTGCAGTCAACAGATGGAGTGGGAGACGTGGAACACACACACAGAAAGAGCACATAGCTACACCACGAAGTGTATTCTATCTATCTATCTCTCTCTCTCTCTCTCTCTCTCTCTCTCTCTCTCTCTCTCTCTCTCTCTCTGTGCACAGAGTGCATTGTATTGTGGTGGTTCCTTCTTCTGTGCACACTGCTATAGTGAATAGTCATACTGGTTTTATAACAATCCTGACATTTGCACTCATGAGCAAAATAACAGTGGACACCATCTAAAAATATAACATGGTCAGAGACTACATAAGTTTGCATAGTGTGCTGTAGCTGAACTTATGCGTGGAAAATTTTTATTCATTGTGTCACATTTTATCGTCTCATGTGCAGCTGTGTTTAACTTCTTATTGACTGTTACTTCACTGAATTCCTGTTGCTTTCATCTGTCGAGATACTTCAAAATAATCTAAGACCAAAATTGTACATCAGTATTGAGGTTGTAATTTACATGTATTGCACAGTCAGTGACATTGCGTGAACCAGGTTCCTCCCTTCTTCTGATTTGCAGACAATGTACAGCGGAGGACAACCACTGTACCAGCCTGGGTTGCCTCCGTCGGTGCCCGTGCCGCCTCAAGCAGTCGCCGTGCCTCCTCCGCCAGTCTCTGTGGTACCACCCCACCCTCATCCGCCGGGAGTGGTGAACAGCTACGCACCCCCAGGAATGCCGCATACGGGTGCTCCACACCACGGGCAACTTGTCGGATACCCTGTCCAGACTCCACAGCAGTACATGCCACCCACGAATCATTACTACGAGCAGCCGGCTAATCAGTGGCAGACACAGCCCTGGACACCACAGGTATGAAATGTGTGCTGATTACTGTTGTAGGCTAAAAACAAAATTGCTTGTAGTATTGTGTTTCCATTTATTGTCTTCAGATTATGTCCCCTTTTAATACGTGGTCATATTTCAAGTGGCCATATGTACATCTCTGCGTGCTCTTCGTCAACTGGCTCACCAACAACTCGGACCGTTCCTATCCTGTATCGTTAGTGCTGATGAGAAATGGTGTTGTTGTGCTAATATAAGGAGAAGATGGGAATGGTTGATCCTAAACAAAGCAGTAGCTCCCTGTAAAAAGATGAACGGGCATCCACAAAAGGTTACGTTGTGCACCTGGTGGAGCAGCGATGGTGTGGTGTTCTATGAATTGCTTCCCTGAGCTGTAACCATCAATGCTGACATTTATTTTTAACAACCGTGTTGTATTGTAAACGCAGTCCAAGAGCAACAATCGACAAGGCTGTGTGAAGAGAGGTTACTCGACGATGATGTTCGCCCGCATTCTGCTAGACTAATAAAACAGCTGTACACTAGTGGGGTTGGGACATCATTCCTCACCTACCTTAGTCACGTGATATTGCACCCTCAGATTTACACTTTTTCTGCCCTTTAATGAACAGCCTTCAAGGAATTTCCATTTTGGATGAAAATGCGTGCCGAATATGCTTGACATGTTCTTACCCTTATGACCGAGTGATTTCTACAGTCAAGGAATCAAAAGTACCCCAGCATTGGCAGACTGTTGTAATTAGTGAGTGAAGGAGAACACTTTACTGCATTTTATATAAGATGCACTTTTTTCTTCTAAAACTTGTTTCCAAAATTCAAGTGCGTCTTATACTCGAAATTAATATAAAAATGCTTTGTGTTTGTTTTTAAAACTCCTGCCAGTCTTAAAAATGGCCTTATATTTGATGCTGTGGGAAACCCATCTGTATCTGGCAACACTGGATTCAACTGGCAGCAGCAGTGCACCAGTGCGATGAACAAAGGGTTGCGAAGATTCACAAGCTTGCTAACCCGGTCTCTATCTTGCCCCACCATCACAAACCCAGAATACGGCAGTGGTACAATATTTTTGTTAGGGGCTAGTTTGTTGTTGTTGTTGTTGTTGTTGTTGTTGTTGCTGCTGCTGCTGCTGCTGCTGTTGTTGCTGTTGTTGTTATTGTTGTTGTTGTTGTTGGGGTCTTCAGTCCTGATACTGGTTTGATGCAGCTCTCCATGCTACCCTGTCCTGTGCAAGTTTCTTCATCTCCCAGAACTTACTGCAACCCACATCCTTTTGAATCTGCTTAGTGTATTCATCTCTTGGTCTCCCTCTACGATTTTTACCCTGCAAGCTGCCCTCCAATGCTAAATTTGTGATCCCTTGATGCCTCAGAACATGTCCTACTAACCTGTACCTTCTTTTTGTCAAGTTGTGCCACATGCTCCTCTTCTCCCCAATTCTATTCAATACTTCATCATTAGTTATGTGATCTACCCATCTAACCTTTACCATTCTTCTGTAGCACCACATTTCTAAAGCTTCTATTCTCTTCTTGTCCAAACTATTTATCGTCCATGTTTCACTTCCATACATGGCTACACTCCATACAAATACTTTCAGAAACGACTTCGTGACACTTAAATCTATTTTCTTCAGAAACGCTTTCCTTGCCATTGCCAGTCTACATTTTATATCCTCTCTACTTAGAACATCATCAATTATTTTGCTCCCCAAATAGCAAAACTCTTTTACTACTTTAATTGCCTCATTTCCTAATCTAATTCCCTCAGCATCACCCGACTTAATTTGACTACATTCCATTATCCTCGATTTGCTTTTGTTGATGTTCATTTTATATCCTCCTTTCAAGACACTGTCCATTCCGTTCAACTGCTCTTCCAAGTCCTTTGCTGTCTCAGATAGAATTACAATGTCATCGGTGAACCTCAAAGTTTTTATTTCTTCTCCATGGTTTTTAATACCTACTCACAATTTTTCTGTTGTTTCCTTTACTGCTCGCTCAATATGCAGATTGAATAACACTGGGGAGATGCTGAAACCCTGTCTCACTCCCTTCCCAACTGCTACTTCCTTTTCATGCCCCTCGACTATTATAACTGCCAACTGGTTTCTGTACAAATTGTAAATAGCCTTTCACTCCCTGTATTTTACCCCTGCCACCTTTAGAATTTGAAAGAGAGTATTCCAATCAACATTGTCAAAAGCTTTCTCTAAGTCTACAAATGCTAGAAACGTAGGTTTCCCTTTCCTTAATCTTTCTTCTAAGATAAGTCGTAAGGTCAGTATTGCCTCACGTGTTCCAATATTTCTACGGAATCCAAACTGATCTTCACCGAGGTCAGCTTCTACTAGTTTTTCCATTCATCTGTAAAGAATTTGCGTTAGTATTTTGCAGCTGTGACTTATTAAACTGATAGTTCGGTAATTTTCACATCTGTCAACACCTGCTAGCTAGTTTAGTAATGGGAAAAAAAAGATATTCACATGATGCGCGCTATAAATTGAAAGTAATAGTATTTGCAGAAGAATGTGGAAACAGAGCAGATGAGTGGCATTTCAGCCCTCCACCAAAAGAAAAAACCATTCACAACAGGTGCTCTAGTAAAGAAGAACTGAAAAAAATGAGGGTTACTAAATGTGCAAATAGAGGATTGAATTCAAAATTGCCAAAACTATAAGATGACACATTAAAATGGATTGCAGGACACTGTGGAAATGGCATTAGAATGAATACAAAAATGATTCAAAACAGGCACTTGTTAGCTCGCTACAGTGTAACTTAACAAACTTTAAGGGTGGAGTTGGTTGGTGCTACAGGTTTATGAAGTGTCATGGACTTTAGCATGCAAACCAAAACCAAAATCTCTCAGAAAATACCAAAAGAGTGTGATGAGAAAGTGTTATCTTTCCATTGCTTTATTATTTATCGTTGAAAGAAAACCAGTCTGGAACCAAACCAAATAGCAGATATGGATGAAACTCCTGTGACACTTAATGTGCCGAGTAACAGAACTGTTACCATGAAAAGTGTTTGTTAAAATTGTTACTATGAAAACAAATGGAGATGGAACGATGCACTACACTGTTATTTTTTCATGCTGCACTGACAGTACTAAAGTTAAACCAGTGATCATTTTCAAGTGCAAAACATTGCCAAAATCTTCTGAAATACCGCCAGGTGGTGTATACGCACATGACAAGTGTGGGATAGATAGGGCTGGTATGAAATTATGGATTGACAGTGTGTGGAAGAGAAGTTCTCTTCTTGTGCTAGATCAATTTAGTAGGCATTTGAAAATTTCTTTGAAAGAGAAGTTGGGACTGGAAATACAGAGCTTGCTGTTATCTGGAAGGACTTACTTCACAATTGCAACCTCTTGATGTATCAAAAAATAAACCATTTAAAGTGTAATTGATAGAGGAATGGAACAAATTGATAATGGATGAAATCCGATATGAGTTAAATCCGAAGTGAGCTTTAAAACGAACTACAATCATACAAGAGTGTCAGTGGATAATAGTTGTGGTCTAGAGTGAGAGAAGACATTATTGTTAAATATTTAAAGAAGTGCTGCATAAGTAATTCTCTCAATGGTAGTGAAGACTGTCTCATATATGAATAGGATCTCAGTGATGGGGAAGAGGAGGAGGAAGAAAAAGAAGGAAGAAGAAAGTTCAGATGACATTTTTCAGGGATTTTAAAATTCAGTTTTTTTTATAAACTAAGAATTTTTTTAGTCTGGCTTTGCAATCTAATAATAAAAATGTCAGAAATATTATCTAAAAAAATTGCTTGAAAATTAAGACACACCTTACAGCCCGCAGCATCTTATGTCCATAAAATACGGTATTGGTGACTCTAGTAACTCCCACCGCGGAAGTCGAACATGCGCCAGAACAAATGGATGTGGCCAGCCCGTAGAGGGCTCCGTGACCGCGGCGGCCCTTCCGCTCAGCGGCTCTCGCGCAGTGAGGGCGCCACCGCTACACCACGTGCAGACCGCAGCCAATAGCCGCTCCCTCCGGTTTCGTATATAGGGACCCGCTCTGCCCTAGCCCAGTCAGTCTGGTACTTGCTCTGGATTGTGTCTCTATCTTGACAGTACAGCGTTCTGGTCGTTGCCCGTTGTTGACATTTGCCTGGTTCTGGCTTTGAGTGGATTTAATGTTGGTGTTTGGTGTGGTGGTTTCTACAAGCCTCCGTTGTTTATCTCTTCCTTGTTGTATCGGTCATCGTCGGTTGTTGTTGGTTGTTGTCGGTTGTCATTGGTCTGTCGTCCGACAAGTCCTTGTATTTACCCGGTGGTGCGTGCTCCACCGCCGGCGGCTTCTCCGCCTGGCAGCTCCGATCCCGCAGCCCCAGGGCGTTCCCGTGGTTGGTTTTGGTTACTACAGTGACTAAAGTCTTTATGTGTATCTGTTATATTTATTAAACTTATAGAGAAATGCTATGAACTTATGCACCAACCCAAAATGTTGTTGTGGTCTTCAGTCCAATGACTGGTTTGATGCAGCTCTCCACACAAATCTATCATGTTCATCTGCACATAACTATTGCCTCCATTTGAACCTGCTTACTGTGTTCAGGTTTTTTTCCTCCGTCTTCAGTTTTTACCTTCCGCACCACCCTCCGTTGCCAAATAACTTTCGTTAGCACTTCAGGACATGTTCTGTCAACCAATCTCTTCGTCTAGTCAAGTTGTGCTAATATTTCTCCACAGTTCAATGTTGTACAACTCCATTACATATCCATATCATCAGCATTTTTCTGCAGCACCACAGTTAAAAAGTTTCTAGTCTCTTCTCCCTAAGCTGTTTATTGTCCACATTTCATTTCTGTACAAGGCTACATTCTGTTAAAGTATCTTCAGAAAAGAGGAAAAGAGCTCCTAACATGAAAATTTTAATTAGACATTAATGAATGTCTCATTTTCAGAAAAACCTTTCTTGCTATTCGGTCTACATTTTATACCCTATCTACTTCAGTGCTTGTCAGTTATTAAGCTGACCAAGTAGCAAAACTAATCTGCTCCGTTTGGTGTCTCATTTCTTAATCTAATTCCCTCAGCATTGCCTGGTACATATTGAGTATATTTAATTACCTTTGTTTCACTTTTGTCGATTTTGCTGGTATTGTTGTCAGTGTAATGGGAATGATACATCACTGCTTGCAGCATTTTAAGGTTTTTATATATTTTTTCCATTGTGTAGATAGTTATTTCACAAATTCAACAGATTATATATTGATGCTTTGTCATCTCTGTTTATCCATTGACAGTCCAGAGATTACCACTGGCTAGTTGAAGTCTGTTATTATGTTGTGAAGTGATCATATAACTGTGTTATACACATCTTAAAAATACAGTAACATAATAAATTTATCACGTAATCAACATGTACAATATATCATTTTATTTTTTTCTGGTCTGCCAGGGTTGGTCAAATTATTGGATATAGAAGGGGAAAACTTCCTGGAAAGACTAATTTTGTTGAAGTAGAAAAATATGCGCAACTGTGTGGAGTCAATACAATTGCCACCTGTCTCTAACAAGGAACCTTGTGACCATGAGGTCGCTAAAGGCCAATGATGTTCACGCCATTCGATAGCCCACATATTGTCCACCATGCAACCACAACATTGGCTGCTAATGGTGACATGGGGCAGGACTGCTGGTATCCAGTGATAAACACAGCATGACACTAGAGAGAGTAGTTAAACTGCTTAGTCAGCGAGTAACTCAAAACTGTGCTACAGTGTTAGTAGTGGTGATACAAACCAGAGCAGTGGCAATAATAAACAAAGTAAACCTTGCATTATATCTGCAACAACAGCTGCTGAAGTTTACATTTCGTCAGAAAGGAACTCGAATTTCGCAGAATGTGAATGAACTGGCATATGAAATATAAATGTTTCTGCAAGATGAGTGAGTGGAATGTGTGGCATTGTATATGCTTTACTGTGCGGAGAATGTACTTGAGGAGTTCAATGATGACAGTACGTGCTCAACGAGTGAAAGTGACATTGAAACAGGTACGAGCCATGTAGTTAATCATCCTTGTTGGTCAGGAGCCAAAAATTCAGTCTCCAGTTAAGTGTAGTAAAGCAAAATCTTTGTCAAAGGAGGAGGTACTAAACATAATTATGTGCATGTACACAGATCACCCACAGCATGGAGGAAAAAAAATTACAAAAACTGTTTGCCCTTTTCATAGATGCTAGGTACAATTTACATGATGTGCCTGATCCTGATAATGACCTACTAAGTTATGCACATCAAATTGCACATGACATAGATTACAGTGATTTCAAGGAAAGCAGTGGATGGTTGCATGACTTAGACAGTGTCACAGAATTGAAAGATATAAGATAACAAAAATTCAAACAAAGCATCAACTTGATAATGCGCAGCAAACTGTGGAATTGGCCCAAAAATTTGTACATGTGATAAACAGACTTGTCCCATTGTTCAGCAAGATATTTGTTTTAAACTACAACCAATTGCGATTTGAACGAGACATGCATATGAAAGGAACACCGGAAATTAGAGAATTGTATCAAGATCAACTAACAACAATGCTGTAACACATTTTTATACAATTATGCCGACTGTTAAGCTGAATGGTAAATTGGCTGGAAAGTTACTTATTGCGCTGCAGGAAGGTGGAGGTGCTCTTCCCCCTATGATTCTTTATCATGTGCGTGATTACCCCATTACACCAGTATGATTCTGTATGTATTCTGCCTAGCTGAATGTCTTGCATGGTTTCTAAGTCTCAAGGAGTTTGCCTTTGATCTTGATGGTGTGAACCTGTCATGTGCCATTTTTCATTTGGTTTTCATGCTGCAAGTTAATAGTTTGTTTTGAACACTTCTTGAATGTCGACATTGCCCCCCAGACACACATTTTCTGTCGCCATCCTGATGCACACGGTGAGTCATTAGCAGCTAATATTTTTCAAAATTTCACATAAATCGTTTCATACATTGTTAGTTACCCTTCTGCCCTTCACTTTTAGCATTGTTTTGTTTGACTCTCACTCAGATGTCACTTGATCCATTTTCAGTTTTGTAAAATAAATAAAGTTTCTTCAGCAATTAGAACATTTAGTTCCATATTTTATTCCATCAAATAACTCGTGTTACATCACCGTCTATCGGCAACATTATGTGTGGTTGCTTTTACCAATTTTAACACTGCATTGAACAATCAGTAGGGCCTATCTTTTGAATGAGAGACGATTCTTAACTTCATGTTTACGTCACATTACAGAATTTTGTTTACAGTGAATAATTTTTCTCATTTTATTTTTCCATTTCAATTGGATATCTCCCTGCCGCCGTTGGATAAGCAGCTGCAGCAGCAAGTCGTATAACCCAAGCTTACTTATTTGTTAGATAGTTTAATTAATTTCTTTGCGTGTTTTTGGGTACTTGCATTGTTAAATTCATATATTTCGGGCGTATCATAGTATTTAACAGTGGTAGCATCGCGCTTTAGTGTTTACTTGGTAGATTCTTATTTAAATTGCGTGTGAGTTTCGTATAGGAGGTGAAATTTCGATTTTTAGTTACTGTAATCGTAAACTCAGCAGATTGTAGTGCAGTCATTAGGCATTTGTACAGGTTAGTTGATACATTCTTTGCGTGTTTCGCTTGCGTTATCTAGGCACGGACTCGTGTTTCAGTAACTGTTGTTCAACATCAATTAGAATGGACAGGGACTGCGATTGCTGTGTTCGGATGAGGGCTGACTTGGCATCCCTTCGCTCACAGCTGCAATCGGCGCTGACTTCGGTCGCGCAGCTTGAGGCTGTTGCCAATGGGCACCACTGTGCGGAGCCGGACTTAGGTATCACGGGAATGTCAACCTCGTCCCGTCTGTCCCCAGATCGGTCTGCCGCTGTGGTTGCCCCGGTTGCTGCCCGCAGTGGGGCTGAGCCCTCGCCTGTGGTTGATTGGGAGGTCGTTCCAAGGCGTGGCAGGCAGCGAAAGGCGTCCCCGGAGGCTGATCAGAAAGCCTCCCCGGTGCGTCTGACAAACCGGTTTCAGGCACTGTCTCTGGCTGAGCCAGATGCAGCTGCCTGCCCTGTTTCAGAGGATCATTCTCAGCCTTCAAGGTCCGGGCAATCGCAGAGGGTGGGCTTACTGGTAGTTGGGAGCAGTGTTTGGCGCGTAATGGGGCCGCTTAGGGATACGGCGGCTAAGGAGGGGAAGAAATCCAGTGTGCACTCCGTGTGCATTCCGGGAGGAGTCATTCCTGATGTGGAAAGGGTCCTTCCGGATGCCATGAAGAACACAGGGTGCAGCCAGCTGCAGGTGGTGGCACATGTCGGCACTAATGACGTGTGTTGCTTTGGATCTGAGGAAATTCTCTCTGGATTCCAGCGGCTATCTGATTTGTTGAAGGCTGCCGGTCTTGCTTACGAGATGAAGGCAGAGCTCACCATCTGCAGCATCGTTGACAGAACCGACTGCGGACCTTTGGTGCAGAGCCGGGTGGAGGGTCTGAATCAGAGGCTCAGACGGTTTTGCGACCGTATTGGCTGCAGATTCCTTGACTTGCGCCATAGGGTGGTGGGGTTTCGGTTTTCGCTGAATAGGTCAGGAGTTCACTACACTCAGCTGGCGGCTACACGGGTAGCGGAGGCTGTGTAGCGTGGACTGGGCGGTTTTTTAGGTTAGAAGGCCTCGGGAAAGTGTGGGATGGGCTGCAATGTCAAAGGGTGTTTGGCAATTACAGGACGTGCTTGGATCAAGGAACAGTCGGAATTATAGTTGTAAATTGTTGTAGTTGTGCTGGAAAAGTCCCTGAGCTTCAAGTGCTAATAGAAAGCACAGAAGCTGATATCGTTATAGGTACAGAAAGCTGGCTAAAGCCTGAAATAAGTTCTGCAGAAATTTTTACGAAGTCTCTGAGGGTGTTCAGGAAAGACAGATTAGGCAGAACTGGTGGTGGAGTGTTTGTGTCTGTCAGTAGTGGTTTATCTTGTAGTGAAGTCGAAGTAGATACTCCGTGCGAATTGGTATGGGTGGAGGTTATACTTAACAGCCGAATTAAGTTAATAATTGGCTCTTTCTACCGACCCCCAGACTCCGATGATACAGTTGCGGAACAGTTCAGAGAAAGTTTGAGTCTCGTAACAAATAAATACCCCACTCATACGGTTATAGTTGGTGGGGACTTCAACCTACCCTCGGTATGTTGGCAAAAATACTTGTTCAAAACCGGTGGTAGGCAGAAAACGTCTTCCGAGATTGTCCTAAATGCTTTCTCCGAAAATTATTTTGTGCAGTTATTCCACGAACCCACGCGAATTGTAAATGGTTGCGAAATCACACTTGACCTCTTAGCCACAAACAATCCAGAGCTGATAGAGAGCATCATGACTGGTACAGGGATTAGTGATCACAAGGTCGTTGTACCTAGGCTCAATACCATTTCTTCCAAATCCATCAGAAACAAACGCAAAATAATTTTATTTAAAAAAGCGGATAAAGTGTCACTAGAAGCCTTCCTAAAAGACAATTTCCATTCCTTCCGAACTGACTATGCGAATGTAGATGAGATATGACTCAAATTCAAAGATATAGTAGCAACAGAAATTGAGGTATTCATACCTCATAAATTGGTAAGAGATGGAACGGATCCCCCGTGGTACACAAAAAAGGTCCGAACGCTGTTGCAGAGGCAACGGAAAAAGCATGCGAAGTTCAGAAGAACGCGAAATCCCGAAGATGGGCTAAAATTTACAGACGCCCGAAATTTGGCACGTACTTCGATGCGAGATGCCTTTAATAGGTTCCACAACGAAACATTGTCTCGAAATTTGGTAGAAAATCCGAAGAAATTCTGGTCATATGTAAAGTACACAAGCGGCAAGACGCAGTCAATACCTGTGCCGATGGTACTGTTACCGACGACTGTGCCGCTAAAGCGGAGTTATTGAACGCAGTTTTCCGAAATTCCTTCACCAGGGAAGGCGAATGGAATATTCCAGAATTTGAAACACGAACATCTGCTAGCATGAGTTTCTTAGAAGTAGATACCTTAGGGGTTGCGAAGCAACTCAAATCACTTGATACGGGCAAGTCTTCAGGTCCAGATTGTATACCGATTAGGTTCCTTTCAGATTACGCTGGTACTATAGCTCCCTACTTAGCACTCATATACAACCGCTCGCTCACCGATAGATCTGTACCTACAGATTGGAAAATTGTGCAGGTCGCACCAGTGTTCAAGAAGGGTAGTAGGAGTAATCCATTTAACTACAGACCTATATCATTGACGTCGGTTTGCAGTAGGGTTTTGTAGCATATACTGTATTCAGACATTATGAATCACCTCGAAGGGAACGATCTATTTACACGTAATCAGCATGGCTTCAGAAAACATCACTCTTGTGCAACGCAGCTAACTCTTTATTCACACGAAGTAATGGCCGCTATCGACAGGGGATCTCAAGTTGATTCCGTATTTCTAGATTTCCGGAAAGCTTTTGACACCGTTCCTCACAAGCGACTTCTAATCAAGCTGCGGAGCTATGGGGTATCATCTTAGTTGTGCGACTGCATTAGTGATTTCCTGTCAGGAAGGTCGCAGTTCGTAGTAATAGACGGCAAATCATCGAGTAAAACTGAAGTGATATCAGGTGTTCCCCAGGGAAGCGTCCTGGGACCTCTGCTGTTCCTGATCTATATAAATGACCTGGGTGACAATCTGAGCAGTTCTCTTAGATTGTTCGCAGATGATGCTGTAATTTACCGTCTAGTAAGGTCATCCGAAGACCAGTATCAGTTGCAAAACGATTTAGAAAAGATTGCTGTATGGTGTGTCAGGTGGCAGTTGCGCTAAATAACGAAAAGTGTGAGATGATCCACATGAGTTCCAAAAGAAATCCGTTGGAATTCGATTACTCGATAAATAGTACAATTCTCAAGGCTGTCAATTCAACTAAGTACCTGGGTGTTAAAATTACGAACAACTTCAGTTGGAAGGACCACATAGATAATATTGTCGGGAAGGCGAGCCAAAGGTTGCGTTTCATTGGCAGGACACTTAGAAGATGCAACAAGTCCACTAAAGAGACAGCTTACACTACACTCGTTCATCCTCTGTTAGAATATTGCTGCGCGGTGTGGATCCTTACCAGGTGGGATTGACGGAGGACATCGAAAGGGTGCAAAAAAGGGCAGCTCGTTTTGCATTATCACGTTATAGGGGAGAGAGTGTGGCAGATATGATACACGAGTTGGGATGGAAGTCATTACAGCAAAGACGTTTTTCGTCGCAGCGAGACCTTTTTACGAAATTTCAGTCACCAACTTTCTCTTCCGAATGCGAAAATATTTTGTTGAGCCCAACCTACATGATGAATGATCATCAAAATAAAATAAGAGAAATCAGAGCTCGAACAGAAAGGTTTAGGTGTTCGTTTTTCCCGCTCGCTGTTCAGGAGTGGAATAGTAGAGAGATAGTATGATTGTGGTTCGATGAACCCTCTGCCAAGCACTTAAATGTGAATTGCAGAGTAGTCATGTAGATGTAAAGAGGCAGCAGTCTTCTCTCTTACCATTGCACTCTCTGTGGGCTCTTAGTGTGTCTGATGCCTTCCCCACCATGTTGGTGTAATGTCATCCTCACGACAAGCTGGTCCCTCCCATGGTACGGTCTGAGTGACCTGCCCTTCTTTTTTAACCCTGCCTATTCTCCCCATCTCCTCCCAGAGGAAGGAACTAATAATTTCAAAAAGTAGAGTAATGTTTTGTACATCGTCTTATATACACTGAACAGACAAAATATTATGACCATTCCTCACCGCAACTTTGGATGCTGCCTAGCGGCATTGCGGTCACCTAACACAGTAAGAAAAGTATGTAAGTAGAGCAGATACACAGACAGGTGGCCACTACAGTGAAACATCGGGTGGCAGATGCGAAAATCCATTGAGATAATAGACTTTGACAAAGAGCAGATTATTATTACACAGACACATGTGCCAACTATCCCGATTTAAGCAGGAGACTTCCGATTTTTCCTTCTTATTCCCGATCTCCCGACAGTGAAGACCGATCTCCCGATTTCAGAGCAGTTTCAATACTTTCCTTACTATTTGAAAATCCTGTGCCTTCGGTATATTAGTGGATGACAAGGTATGGCTGCTACTTGTCTTATGTGAACTTGGTAGATTGGTGCAGTGGCTGTTGGGAGCAGCAGTAGGCGTAGCTCATGCCTCGTATCTACAAGGAAGTAAGGAACTTATCGTTGGCAGCGTTCAGAGACAAATGAATATCTTTCAACTAGTACCAATTTCCACCGCTTCTGTTAGCACCAGCGCAATCGTGAAGTTATCGTGGACAAGCAGTAGTCGATAGTTGTTCCAAGCGAAGTGATTAGCATTGTTATGTCTAAAAGGCAGTGTTGCCAAGTTAGGGGATTTCCCCCTAAATTTAGGGGGAATTAAGGTGCCTATGGGGAAGTTAGAGAGATAAATGTTTCTGGGTTTCTACCCTCCCCTCCCTGCCTCTCCACTCGACAATTTCATTCTTGACTCCGTTTTCTCGCCCCACTGCCCTGCTTGCTTACCCGGCAGTTGACAAATTATTTAGGGGAATTTTGAGTGCAATATAGGGGAAACAGTGTGCGAGGGTTGGCATCACTGCTACAAGACCATTGCCTAGAATGTAGGATCATTGCGTTCTCACTTCTGTTGCACGATTTGTGTACTCAGTAGTAGTTGTTGGCTGCGTATCCTGGAGGTGTTGATTATCTTTTGTGCAGAATGGCGAAGAAATGTGATGCAGTGTTCAGAAACGTGTATAAGGAAGAGTTTTCGCGTTTAAGTGAATCGAGGAAGGGACAAACTTAGGCATTTTGTAGTGTATGTAGATGTGACTTTTCAGTAGCTCATGGTGGGAAATGCGACATTTTTAAACATGTGCAAACTAAAAAACACCAGGAGTGTGTCCATTGTGTAGAACAGAACCAGAAACTTAACTTCTCGTGTAAACCCCAAAATGTAGATTCTGTGACGAATGCCAAAGCTTTATTTACCGCATTTATTATAGAGCGTAACTTGCCTATAAACTGTGCTGACCACGCTGGGCCTTTGTTTCGCAAAATGTTTCCCGATTCTTAAATTGCGAAACGATATGGGTGCGCCAGAACAAATACGACCGCTATCCTTACGGAAATGTGCATGGAAGGAAAAGCGAAAGTTATTACGCACTTGCAGTCAAATACATTCACTTGCAGTTGAATCCATTCGCTATTGCCACTGATGGTAGTAATAAAATGGACTTTTAAGTTATATCCTATTATCTTATCGTTCTTCAGCCCTGAACTCCGTGAAATTCAAAATTACATACTCTCTGTGCCTAATTTAAAAGGGAATGCCACTGGAGCTAATATCGCTGATTTTCTTCTTTCAAATTTACGGGAATTCCGTATTCCATTAAAAAACTGTCTGGCTTTGGGTGCCGATAATGTTCCTGTAATGGTAGGGCTAAAAAAGGCTGTGGCAGGATCTTTGAAGCAGGAAATTGCTAACTTAATCATTGTAGGCTGTACTTGTTGCCTAATTAATCTTGCTACTGAGAAGGGGTCGACGTGTTTGCCTTTAAACGTTGAAGAAAATATTACTTATCATCATCATCATTTAAGACTGATTATGCCTTTCAGCGTTAAGTCTGGAGCATAGTCCCTCTTATAAAATTCCTCCATGATCCCCTATTCAGTGCTAACATTGGTGCCTCTTCTGATGTTAAGCCTTTTACATCATCATTATTCTTAACCGAATCCAGGTACCTTCTCCTTGGTCTACCCGGACTACTCCTACCCTCTACTGCTGAACCCATGAGTCTCTTGGGCAACCTTGCTTCTCCCATGCGTGTAACATGACCCCACCATCTAAGCCTGTTCGCCCTGACTGCTACGTCTATAGAGTTCATTCCCAGTTTTTCTTTGATTTCCTCATTGTGAACACCCTCCTGTCTTTATCATCTACTAGTACCTGCAATCACCCTAGCTACTTTCATGTCCGTAACCTTACCATTATTGATTAGGTAACCTGAATCCACCCAGCTTTCGCTGCCATACAACAAAGTTGGTCGAAAGATTGAACGGTGCACAGAAAATATTATTGACATATTTTATTATTTGGAAAGGAGAACAAAGAGGAAAGAAAAATTTAGAAAGTTCAAACTTTACATGACACAGAAATGAGGAAAATTCTGAAACATGTGCCTACACGATGGTTATCTTTGAAAAGATGTTTGGATAGGATTTTGGAATAGTGGGACCCTTTGGTTAGTTTGTTCAAGAGTGAAATTGTAAGTAAGGATTCTGAAGTGGAAACTTTGAAGAATTATAAAATACCAAAACATACTCAAAATGTAGATGTGTCTACTTCATATCACAAGTCCAGGCACTGTGATAAGATTTCACCACACTCCTCACTTAAAAGAAAAACCCAATCATCAGTTTTACGGAAAACTATTGACACTGTGGACCATGCTTTATCATGTGAAGATTGACTGTTCATGTTTCTGTCATCAAATTTACATAAATCTTTATGCCTTTTCCTTTCAAGTTTTATGCCTGTCTTTGAGAGCCCAAATGTAGCTCTTCAGTCAAGTGCCCCACATATCCACTTATTGAGGTCAATTTTGGAAGAACTATTGAAGAACGTGATGGGAAGATTTGTGAGACCACTCATTGTTAAAACCTCCAGCTCTCTTAATAATGTAGATTATCACACTCCAGCAAATCAAAAGGATGATTGTGATCTGATGATACGGAATTCTACATTTGCTTTGGTGACCAATTTGAATCCTGTAGAAAAGTCTATATTCTTTTTAAGTCTGAAAGAAAATATTTCTTATCATCATGTGATTACATGATACACAAATTTCCATTCAAAGATGAAGTTTTAATGCATGCAGGAGTTGCAAATATTTCTATAATTGTCAAAGCATCATTTTCCAGCCTTAGATTTTTCAGAAATAGGTTTCCTGATATTCTGACTAATGATAGTGAACACTTAGATACAGAAGTTGATATTCTTCGCTCTCAGTTCTGTAACTTTCAGCTGGAAGAAATCAATTTGGCAGCAGAGAGAATTGATGTTCAGTGGACGTTGGTAGGTCAGAAGAAATCGGTTGATGGGGTTCTTCAATATGATAAACTTGCAAAGGCGATGCTGGCTATTTTTGTCAGTTCCACATAGTAATGCGGAATGTGAGAGAATTTTTAGCACAGTTATAAAGACGAAAACTCAGTTCAGGTCCATGCTTTCAGAAACGCCTTTGGAGAAATTTTTGATTTTAAAATCAGTTCAAAAAGGCAAGTGCTTTGAGCAGAAATTTAGTTCAGAGTTTTTGAAGAAGGCTAAGTCAGCTACGGGTGTGCTGAATAAGTAACTACCGTAATCAGACAAATTCAGACTGATAAACTGTTCAGATTATTTGCTAAGTCTTACATGTACATCCTGTATAAAATTGATTTAAATTTGGGAAAGATGTTTTACAGATATAAGATGCCATGCAAATATGGGTTGCAATATGAAATGAAAACGTGTGATCATTTGACAGTGATTTATTCATGCAAAAACTGTGCTAATGTCAAAACAGAAATCTAATATACGTTAATTTGTTTCCCCGGATCGTAATTTCGAACTGTAGTTCTCTCGAGAGTGCTTCATTTGAATGTGTGTGAATCCAAAGAAACCTGCAGAGCTCATCTTTCATATTGTTCAGCATGTTGAATGATAAATTATACAGTCCGAAGGCTCAAGTATGTCCATTAATTACATGTAAATAATAAAACAAATGTAATTGAATTGTTAAAATTATTGAATTATTTCAACTTTAATCATCAGGGATGTGTTGTAATTCACAATAGTACATCGTTAAAATTCTCCTGATTTTTCACTTTTGAAAGTTGGCATGTCTGCTCAGAGCCTGTGAATGAGTATTTCGAAAATGGCTTAGCTGGTTGAATGTTCACATGGTACTGACATGAGCATTGATGGAAAGAGGAAGGACAGTGGAACTACCACTAGGGACTAAATGGTTGGACATCCACGACTCTTCACAGAACATAGGGTTCGGGAGCCTTGTCTGCTCTGCAAAGTAGGATAGATGATGATCTGTGGTATCTTTGCCAAAAAAGCACAATACTGGTGCACACGCAAGTTTTTCGGTGCACACTGTTCATCGTACATTGTTAAAACATGGAACTTCACAGCAGACCACCCCTGTATGTTCATATGTTAACCCAACAACATCATCAGTTAAGATTGCAGTGGGCACAAGGTAGTCCAATTCGCCCGTCGATTGATGGCAACATGTCTACTCTTTGGGTGAATCACATTTTTGCTAGACTAGGCCGATGCTCATCTCAACAAACGTCATTGAGGTGAACGGCAGCTCGAAAGGTGCAGCACACCCAGACCACAGACTGGTGGGAGCAGTATTATGCTATGAGAGACATTCTCCTGCACTTGCATGGGACCTGTGGTAGTAATTGAAGACATGCTGTCAGCTGCGAACCACCTGCAGCCCCTCATGCTTAATGTCTTCCCTGATGGCAATGTCATCTTTCGGCAGTATAATTGTCCATGTCTCAGAGCCAGAACCATGCTACATGGTTTGAGGAGCATTATAGTGGACTCACATTGATGTCTTGGTGACCAGATTCACTCTGATGTGAATCCTATGGAACTCCTGTGGGTTACTATCGAGCACCATCACCATATATGCAAATCAGCAGCCCATTACTTACACAAATATACATGACCTGTGCTACACATGTAATGCCACAAACCTACCAACAAGCTGTCGGACCCTTGACGTGCAGAATTAGTGATGTATTTTGTTCCAAAGTTGGACAGACAAGCTATTAAGCAGGTAGTCATAATGTTTTGGTTCATCTCTCTCTCTCTCTCTCTCTCTCTCTCTCTCTCTCTCTCTCTCTCTCTCTCTCTCTGTGTGTGTGTGTGTGTGTGTGTGTGTGTGTGTGTGTGTGTGTGTGTGTGTGTGTGTGTGTGTGTACTGGTACTAGCAAACACAGTGCCTGACGAACAAAGAGAAATGTCCGAAAGGGAATGGCAGTGTGGAGGGTGGTGGGAGGGGGGGGGGGATTAAATAAAACTTCAGTTTCTTTTCCCCCTTGCCCGTTTATAAAGTAAATTCAATTTATCAGTATGAGGAGTGCATTTATTGGTATGATGCTGCTGCACCCCATATACCTGGGATGCATGCACTGATTCAGTTGGGAAGATTGTTGTACAGCTGTCGTACTCTCCCCTGCAGTTACTATGACATAGGGATGTTGTTGGCATCTGAGCTGGTCCCACTTTTATTCTAGCAGGAACAGATTGCGGATCTTACTGGCTGGAGGAGTACCTGAATACATGCAGGCAGTTCAGGGATGCTCGTGCCACTTGTGGACCAGCATTGTCCTCTTGAAAAATGGTACTACAAAATTGTTGCAAGAGAGGTAACATGCGAGGACATGAGCCATCTGTGACAAACTGTTGTGCTGTGGAAGTTCCTTCAGTCACTACCAGCTGCGACCTGAAGTCGTGCCCAAAGGCTCCTCACACTGTGGCACCAGGAGTAACACTGCTGAGCCTCTCCAAATCGTTAGAAGAATGGGGCCTTTCCCAGGGTGCTGCCGTACTCGCCAAGGACCGTCATCCAGAGAAGTGCAGAACTGCGATTCATCACCATTTGTCAGCACTTTGTGTGTCCGTGTGATGACATCAGTGGACATGCATTGTTTCTTTCCCTTTTTTGTGATGTTAATGGCAGCTTACACATATGATAGTAAGTGTCTAGTCCGGCTCATGCTAGTCTCTGACTGATGGTGTGGGATGACACAGTGTTGTAGGGAGTGTGTTACTTTTTCGGATGACAGGTGCAGATGTGAAGGGGTTACAACATGCTTGGTTGTCGGTATAGCAATCCTTTCTTGCAGTGATCGGATGTGGTCCACTGGAAGCTTGATGACAATGCTTGCCATTGTGTTCGTGTGCACTCTGCTATCGGGTCACTGTCACATCCGTATGCCCCAATAATCTGATATTGCAAGATGTTTTACTAATCTTCTGGGGGACGTGAACAGGCTCAGAATTGTTATAATGTGGCCCGAGACCGTAAACTTGAAACATGTAAATTTATCATCCGTTTCTACCACATCTCTTCTTTCTTTCGACTTCATTTGCAGTGCAGTTGGTCTTGTGCTGGAAACTGTACAGGAGTACTCCATCTTCCAAATTCTACAAAATTATTGAACAAACTACTACTTTTATCTGCATATAGTTATCCAGCATTTACAGCTTGGAAACACCTCATATTGTACTTATCTGTAATATGATAATTGGAGTTACTTAAGTTGTGTTTGTTGGATTTGACAGATTATTGCAGACTAACTTCTTTTTTTGTCTGTAGATGTAATTGCTGATTGTCATGACCATCCTTATTTCTTGGAGTATGTTGTAATTCCATGGTGGAACCAAGCTGCAATGAGAAACCTCTAAACTAGCAAATGTCACAAAGCGGAGGCACTGCAAGTGTCACTGCATCTAATAGAAATGCTGTGTCCATCTCCACTCGATTGCATGCACAGACAGAAATGAATTCCAACAAACAATAAACATATCCAACCATCCAGATAAATTAACAGAAAATATTTTTGCAATTGATGAGCATCATTTGTCAATACTAACAACATGATGCAATGTATAACTTGAGAAAAGTGACATAGTACACCACAATTGCACAATTCAATCAGCTGGCCAAATGGAGACCCACAATGATACCATTTTCAAACCCTAGTCAGGAGCTGACAACTCTTCTCAATGTGCATGCAGCATTTCCTTCACAGTGATCACCCTGCATCTGACGCTGTTCCTGACCCATACTTTCCATACCGAGCCTAGTAACAACACTAAACACGAACAACAGTAATCCGCTCTGGTGGCCTTTCTACATGTCACAGAGAACTGCAACTAATCATTTACATGCAGTTATCTTTGAATTCTCGTACCCACTTATGCACTTTGCAAATCTGTTGGTGAATTTCTGCAGCAGACAGGTTCCTTGCTGACAAAAACTGTATCACTAAGTGAACCTCACGTGCGGCAGGTGAGTTGAAAATCTTAAAAATTTTGAAAGCACATAACAGAACCGTACATGTTAGGTACAGGGATGAAACGGAGCACAGTTGTTCCCGAGGCATGCCGGTACACGACACATGCGCTTGTTGCAGTATGTGCACGAACCACTAGTGTCTACAACAAAACGGACCTTACTTAACCCTAGGATGCATGGTGCCGAAAACACACATGAATGCATATGCAGGGCCTCCAAGGCTCTGCCCTAATTTGAAATTTTCCTGCTTTCATATAATCATTCTTTGGAGTTAAATTTATTTCTGTCAGATTTATTGTCACATTAAAAGATTCCTAAGATACAGTAACAGGATCTGTTGGGCATGATAAACATTTTATTAATTTTTTAAAAAAATGCTTAGAGTGAATTTTTATTAGTTAAATCCATTTACATACAACATATAAAATAATTTTATTAATTCACTTACAAGTTGCAGTTTACATTTTATAACATTTATTACAATCAATTTCTTCAATTAAAACACACTCATTATTCACAATATTATGTATATAGACAATATTTTGACAAAAATTATTATTCATTGTCCACATAAAATTGAATTTTTCTAGTTTTCAACATGTGACAAACAAGAAGCACAAAGAACGCCACTATGTTCCTTACAAATGTTGGTTTTACACTTAATGCATGTCATAGCACTTTTCCTGTGTTTATTATATAGACAATAATTGCATCATCGTCTTTTCCTAAAACAGGTAGTTGGTTCGGCAATATGACACCTATTTGAACACCACATCTTTGCATGGCATCAGCGATTTCATTTGGAAGATTAGGGATCTGAATATGAAGTTCCATTAATGGTCTTACCATTTCCTCTGCTAAATCTCTTACGAACAAACGCCTTGTATCACTTCTTCCACTATGGTATGTCGGATGTTGGGCGGAAAATAAAATTTCACTGTTCATTGCTGCGACATCCATCATATACATAATGCAAATGGCTATCTTCTTGTTTGTCTCTTGCAAATGTAATAATGAATTTACTTGTCCATTTGATCTACTCCGCCCTTCGTACAGTTATAGAACTTTATTATATCTGGTTTCTTTTTTGCATGAGTTTCATCAAGGTTTCTGTCGTGATGCATTGTGCTAATGAGAACTACAGACTTTCTTTTTGGTAACATAACTCACCATTGTAATGTCACCTCTAAATGCAAACAAAGAGGTATGAATCACTTTTGAGGCAGATGGTTTCATCTCGTTAGGAATTTCTGGTTTATTTTATTGTTCCCATCACTGTAATTTGCTTCTGAAGCATCTCTTCTGCCAGCTGCACAATAGTAAAGAAGTTGTCAACAGTAATATTTTTTGATGATCCTTCAATGCTTTTAGCAAGATCTTTCACCACATTCAATACAAGATTTTTCTGAATGGGTTCATGGGGCTTCCTTCCTGTGTAAACAATTCCATCTAAAGCATATGCAAATGTAGCATCACATAATCAAAATATTTTTATGCCATATTTGGCTGGTTTAGAGGGCATATACTGGCTGAAGCTGCATCTTCCATGGAATGGGACTAGCTGTTCGTCAACTGTGAGCGAATCATTGGGAATCATTCTATTTCTACACTTGTCAAGAAATAGTTCCCATACATAGCGAACAGCCGCAGGTTTGTCATCTGCAGATCGAGCTTCACAGGTACGCCTATCATCAAATCTAATCATTCTCCTTATATCCTCGAATCTATTTATTGACATGGTGGCCTAACATGTAGGATTTGCCTTTCCATCCAAGAATAAGTCTCTCATAGGGACATCCCAACTCTTCTCAACACCAGAAAGCAGTAAAAGACTGAGAAAACCCTCCATTTCAGCAAGCAAAACGTTTTTCCACGTTTTACCACATAAAGCAGCCACTCTTCTGCCTTGAATATTTGTGCAGTTGATTTCCTCTAGTATTTCCTTGGAGATGAAATAGTCCCAGGCATCCTTAGGTTTACAGGTTTTCAAACCATGGGTTGGACCAGGTGCCTTCTTTACAATATTATGGACAGGTGTACGAAAAGTTGCAGGAGGATCCAATTTCCAAATCGTTTCATTCCAACTAATGTATGTGTGGTCTTCTATGCCTTTTTGTGGTGGTTCTTCATTTTCAGACTCTGATGAAGTAATATTATCGGAAGGACTGTCATCTGCCTCAATATTCACATCTGCAGTTTCATTGGCTGATTCTTTTCTACTTGCATTTTCAAAAATATTTCCTTCCTCACAAGAATCATCTTCTTCAAACCACTGAGCCACAACGCTTGCAAAATTAGCTGCATTTGCATGTACTGACTCTCTTGTTTTGCGTGTCGAAGCCATATCAAAAGCCGTGTCTCTCGAACAGCAGCTTGTGCAGCACTAAACGAGTCATACTCGTAAAAATATGGGCCTTGCAGCAACAAACAAACAACAGTAACAATGAGTCTGACAAGAGCAGCTCAGGATGACAATACTATGCAATAATAAAACATTTGATAGCAAAAAGATCAATAATAAACCAACATCACCAATATGTGAAAATAGTGTGTATTATTTTTTAGTTATACTGTTACTACTACAGCTACTGCTGTTGTTGGCACTGCTGTTGCTGGAAATACCACTATAGTTATTGTTGAATTAATAACTGCTCCCAAACAAATGTTGAAGACACTATAGGCTAAAGAACATTTATAAATGTGTGAGGGCTTCTGAAGCCCTGGTTATGCATTCACAGTGTGTGGGTAAACGTATTGAATTAAACAAAAAGACTTAAAAAGGTATCTCATTCAAACTTGATAGGAGGAAGTCAGAGTTAGTGAAAGAGTACTGGAAAGCAGTTTAAAAAAGAGAGAGAGAGAGAGAGAGAGAGAGAGAGAGAGAGAGAGAGAGAGAGAGAGAGGTTAAAAAAACACGAGTCGTAGCAACTTTTGGTCAGCTTTAGAACACGCTGATGACTATTGGGTGAAACGAGAAAGAAAATTAATCGAAAATTAAATGCCTAACAAATGAAATAAATCACATTAAACTGACTGCAATTGTTGTCACAAGAATAAATCGCAGTGGAAAGCCCCTTTGGAAGATAGTATCTTCAGTATGAGTGGAAGTTCAAGAACTAGGCTGAATAGTGATTGTAGTCTTTGATTAATGTGTTAGGTGCTGTTGTTTAATTTGACCTGCATCCATGGTTCACTAGTGCTCAAGCACAGCACTACAGAATGTTGTCGTGGGGACAATGAGACCAGCTTGGTCTCATGCAGCCAAGCATGGGAATGTATACTACGAACTTTTGCTTTTTATGAACATCTACTGTGTGTGAACTGCAGTTTTTCTGAAACCATTTGTACCCGGAATCAAATTGACTTTAAAATTGAACAAATACTGTACAACAGCATAAATTTCTGCAGTAGAAGATTTGTGCCAGTGTTGTACTCGCGTGTTTTGTGCAGAAATTTTGCCGAAGCTCGCCATGAGGTATGATAGAAATGAAGGATGTGTGTGAGGTGCTGGTTCCACACACCCAGTGAGAGAGCAGCAGGCATTTTGGGAGTAAGAGACATTGTGCCATTCTCAAGTCAGTATAGAAGCAAAACCCACTGTGTGTTCAAGGGGGGGGGGGGGGGGGGGGGGGGTGCAAGTTGTGTTCTCAGTTCCTTCTGTAATAAACACCTCAGAAATCCAAGCATATTCAGAAGAAACAGCCAAATATTTGTGACTACATAGACGTTACTTTCATAGCTGTGCTGTTGGGATGACTACAATGATGATTAAATCAAAAAGTAGACAACCAATAAATGACACAAGTGTAGGATAGGTGTTGTGTTAACATTTCAAGCAGATACTTTGCATCAATAAAAGTTCGTAATTTTGATTAGTCAGAATACATTAAAAAATAAATTTTCCTTGGGGTGCCTCTTAAAAAGGGGGAGGGGGGTTGTCTTATATTCAGGGTCATCTTATACTCGGATAAATACAGTATTCTAAATGAACAAACTAACTTAAGAAACAAGAATTTTATTGAAAATTTTACAAATTCCTCTTACTTAAGGAAATTGACCAGAGATGAAATAATCTGAGAATGAAGTCTTTCGAAATGGCAGTGATACATTAAACATTCTTGGTTTTCTTGCAGCGTCAATTATTGTTGAGATATATGCAGTAAAACAGGAAGAGTCCTGTGTAGACAGGGTAAAAGGCCGATTTTTTGTTGTCCTAAGAAAATGAAGGAAATGATGTGCCCTGTTAAGGACAGCCTCAGCGTCCCTGGAATTTATGTCATCACTTGTAAATGTGGAAGAAATTATATAGGTTAGACCATTCATAACAGTTCCGACCCTGCTGTGCCGGATGCCAATGGCATATTAAGAATAGAGAACTATAGAAATTGCCAATTGTGGAGCACAACCTCACTAACAAACATTAAATACTGTTTGATGGTGCGTGGAACAAGTGCTTGATGCAGAGAAGCAGCAGAGACATTCCTGGCAGTGTTTATGTTCCCATGGAAGTGTGGCACCTCCAGCGCAGACATTGACACTGTCTGCAAGAGCAGTACATAATCACCAACCAACCAAAAGCCGTCCCAGGGCTATATGAAGCCACCACAGCAGCAGTGAACACAATCAGTTGCTCCGGATGATGACAATGGATTCTTCAGTCGAAAGCTCAAGATTTTATCCAGAATTGATGTGGCAAGAAAATTCAGTGTGTTTTACATACATGAAATAATCGCCTACAATACACTCAACAGAATGTATACAAATTATACACTCCTGGAAATTGAAATAAGAACACCGTGAATTCATTGTCCCAGGAAGGGGAAACTTTATTGACACATTCCTGGGGTCAGATACATCACATGATCACACTGACAGAACCACAGGCACATAGACACAGCCAACAGAGCATGCACAATGTCGGCACTAGTACAGTGTATATCCACCTTTCGCAGCAATGCAGGCTGCTATTCTCCCATGGAGACGATTGTAGAGATGCTGGATGTAGTCCTGTGGAACGGCTTGCCATGCCATTTCCACCTGGCGCCTCAGTTGGACCAGCGTTTGTGCTGGACGTGCAGACCGCGTAAGACGACGCTTCATCCAGTCCCAAACATGCTCAATGGGGTACAGATCCGGAGATCTTGCTGGCCAGGGTAGTTGACTTACACCTTCTAGAGCACGTTGGGTGGCACGGGATACATGCGGACGTGCATTGTCCTCTTGGAACAGCAAGTTCCCTTGCCGGTCTAGGAATGGTAGAACGATGGGTTCGATGACGGTTTGGATGTACCGTGCACTATTCAGTGTCCCCTCGACGATCACCAGAGGTGTACGGCCAGTGTAGGAGATCGCTTCCCACACCATGATGCCGGGTGTTGGCCCTGTGTGCCTCGGTCGTATGCAGTCCTGATTGTGGCGCTCACCTGCACGGCGCCAAACACGCATACAACCGTCATTGGCACCAAGGCAGAAGCGACTCTCATCGCTGAAGACGACACGTCTCCATTCGTCCCTCCATTCACGCCTGTCGCGACACCACTGGAGGCGGGCTGCACGATGTTGGGGCGTGAGCGGAAGACGGCCTAACGGTGTGCGGGACCGTAGCCCAGCTTCATGGAGACGGTTGCGAATGGTCCTCGCCGATACCCCAGGAGCAACAGTGTCCCTAATTTGCTGGGAAGTGGCGGTGCGGTCCCCTACGGCACTGCGTAGGATCCTACGGTCTTGGCGTGCATCCATGCGTCGCTGCGGTCCGGTCCCAGGTCGACGGGCACGTGCACCTTCCGCCGACCACTGGCGACAACAACGATGTACTGTGGAGACCTCACCCCCCACGTGTTGAGCAATTCGGCGGTACGTCCACCCAGCCTCCCGCATGCCCACTGTACGCCCTCGCTCAAAGTCCGTCAACTGCACATAAGGTTCACGTCCACGCTGTCGCGGCATGCTACCAGTGTTAAAGACTGCGATGGAGCAAACTGGCTGACACTGACGGCGGCGGTGCACAAATGCTGCGCAGCTAGTGCCATTCGACGGCCAACACCGCGGTTCCTGGTGTGTCCGCTGTGCCGTGCCGTGTGATCATTGCTTGTACAGCCCTCTCGCAGTGTCCGGAGCAAGTATGGTGGGTCTGACACACCGGTGTCAATGTGTTCTTTTTTCTATTTCCAGGAGTGTATTTTATATAGTTTGTTTTTATACTAATTATATCTTATTACTATTAATAAGTGGAGCAAAAAAAGTATTTAAATAAAACAGTTACACATGTGACTCAAGACAAAGGAAACAGTATGCATGAACCTAGAATACAAACATCTTTGATATCAAAGTACATTGCTGACATTGTATGCTGTATGCTGTCTTATCTGTAGCACAATGATAATGTGCTAAAAAACAGTTAAATGTTTAAGTAAAATTTCCACAAAAACCTACAAAAATTGGATGAGGACACAATTAAAAATTATACATAAGTATGGGCAACACAAAAAGAAATTGCATGCGTGTCTCATAGCATATAGTCTTGTGTTTTGTATGACCCATTGTATAGCTTCTGTAGGACTGCTGAAGACGGGCATGTAGATTGATAGACCAATATCAATAATCTGGCCAAATACAAGAACTTTTAATCATCTGCATCTTCACATTTTAGAATTTGTATTCTAAGTGAAAATATAGAACATTGTAACTTTAGGCTACTTTATGTATTTTTTCAAAATTTGTCAAGCTATACAGGAATAATCTGCAATGCAAATATCTGTAGCTTGCTATAATTTTGTCTGTTGGGTGTTCCTTTTGATACCATTAATTCTTTTGTTAATCCTGTGAAAGTACACAATACATTTACATATAGCTGTGTTTCTTTACTCCATTTACCAGAATATGGCCTACCACTTTTGTACTCCCCTGGTATCCAGAGGTAGTCCATTGCACTGGCTGTAGTTTCTGTTTGTTGTGAAATATAGCTTTTACGGTTATGGCAAGTATACAAATCACCAAATAATGTTGTTTTAAAGGGCATTGGGAAGTATGCTTACCACCAAAGTAGCTATTCCACAAAACCTGGCAGTATACTTATCACAAAATGTACATTTCTTTTTGGACTTTCAGAAGAATATTTACCACCAACTTAGTGGCTTTACAGCATTTGTGGGAATAGGTCTTTTGATCTCTGCATGTGCCTGAGACTATACCAAGTGTGTAAAAATTGCTTCAACAATCATTTTTTGTTTGTTGCGAGATCTGACAATAATTTTCTGTTTGTTGTGAGATGACTGCCATTGTCAGTTGTGGAGTCAGAACAAATTACTTCGTTTCTATAGCATGTATTATTGTCTCTCATGTAAATTCATTTCTTTATTGTGGCAATGTTAGGAAAAGGATAGATTGCTACTCACCATATAGTGAAGATGTTAAGTCGCAGTCAAGTATAACAAAAAGACCGCCAAACAAGTAAACTTTTGACCAAAAGACCTCCTCCTAAAGTACACATTCATGTGAGCACAACTTGCACAAACATCACTACTTTCGTGGGCTGCCAAGGCCTCGCTTTTGTAAATGTGTATGTGTTGTCTGCTTTAGAAGAAAGCCTTTTGGCCAAAAGCTTACTTGTTTAGCAGTCTTTTTGTTGTGCCTGTCTGCGACTCAATGCCTCTATTATACGGTGAGTAGTTATCTATCCTTTTTGTAATATTGTCATTATTCCATGTTGGATTTTTCTTTAATCTATGATGAACAAAGTTTCTGTGATTGTTTTCACCTTGTGGCAAGTACAGTATAAAAACTCAAAATGCAATGTGTTGATTTCCTCTCTGCTTCACCGCCATGTATAATAGCAACGCACATACCACAATAGTTTAACAGCTCACAAAAGAACTGTGGAAGACATACTTTGTACCATAGTTATCAGAGCTAATCACAAAAATGAAATCGTCAGTAAACAACAATCACAAATTTGGTATAAGATACGAAAAGAATTAATTTCACAGCATCGCTACAAAAAATGTGCCAACAAAGGGGTTATGTTGCTCTGTTACACATTGAAAGAAAGGGTTTGCCACAATTAAAGGGACATACGTAGTGTTCTTTCAATTTTGTAAAAGACACTCTATTTTCTGTTTCCTCATTTATTAAGCAACACGCTGTTCACACAGGGAAGTTACCCGGTCGGCCCGTCACAGCCGATTGCAGCACCTGTGGCGCCTCCCCACCCAGCTGTCACCCCCGCTGTGCCGGTCGCTCCCGTAGCCACTCCTGCGCCTGTGACAGCTCCAGCACCAGCTCAGCCATATGTACCGCCACAGCCCGTGCCACCCGGATCTGGAACGTTCAACTTTGTCCCGCCGCCAAAGTCTAAAGCCCAGACGAAGCGCGAGAGGCAACTTGCGGAGTTCCAGTTCGTCCGACCTGCCGTCAAACCGACTGTTGTGAGTAATTTGTTTATTGCTTGTGTATGTTTTAGTATGTGTGGTAGCAAAACCTGAATAACAGCACACAGTAGAAATCTAGATGAGTAGCACGATATACAAAAGAAGATTGAAACGTAATTAAAGAAATAACGGCAGAACTAGGATTAATACCTCTGCATGAAAAAAGAAGAAGGAAAAAACAATAGATGAATACAAAAGGAAATGGGAAAACCTCATCAGTGGGATGGAGGATGACAGACTACTAAAAGTACTGTACGAATACCAACCATTAGGATGAAAAACATAAGGGGCCCCAAAAGCAGGTGGAAGAACTTGGACTGGTAAGTAGTGATAACAGGTCAAAGGCTAACATATTCAGGAAATGATGATGATGATAAACTAGGTAGGATACTGACCCTGCAACACTTTTAGAAGACGTGAGGGTGGCTTGGTAAATATGGTAAATTTCCATGAAGATGGTGGCAATGCTTCTGGAAAACCTTGAAAAACTCAAATTCTCTGGGAATTTCATTTTACTTGGAAAAATTAGGAAATATGAGGAATTTCATAGAATCTTGGGGAATTCTGTATTATTAACCTAGCATTAAAATTGAATTTTATCGAGTATTATAAATATAAAAAACTTTAAAATACATAATATTTCAAGTTGTGTTAATGTTATGAATATTATTCCACATAAATTAGAAGTGTTTAAAAACATATAGATCAGTTGAGAGGTAAGAAGTTATTATTGTGATATGATCTCTACCCCCCCCCACCTTCACCCGCAATTAATTTATCAGAGCTTCTCACACTCACATTTGGAGTTCACCCCCCCCCCCCCCCCCCTCCGATGTTTGAGTAGCCATGCTGATGGGAAAAAGGAACATTTTTGTTGCGTCGTCGTGGCTGGGAAGTTTGCTTGTTTCAAGTAGCATAACATTTTAATTTGAAGGTTTGGAGTATTGCAGAAAACAGAATTAGGTGAAGTTCAAGCAGACTCTACACTGTCATTGAAGACCATTTACTTTTGGATTAATGAATTTAAATGTGCTTGAACAAGTACAGAAGATGAAGTGCATTCCAATTGTCTTATTGGGATCACAACAAAGGAAGCCATTCACAAAATCTGTAAGATGGTAATGCAAGGCTGCTGGGGAGGGGGGACACGTAAAATTGCTGAGACTGTAGGCATCTCAACTGAGTGAGTGAGTGCATAATATCCTGCACGGAGAATTGGCTGTGAGGAACCTGTGTGTGATGTAGGTGATGGGATTGCTCACATTCAACCAAAAGTGCATCCAGCAAAACGAACCAGTGAGCTTACACTTCAAATGCCGGACGACTGGAACCAAGCTGTAATACATCCTCTACATGAGGAGGGCGACAAGACGGACACCAACAATTACCAAGGCGTATACCTACTTCCAGTGACCAAAAAAATTATATCCAAAGCTCTACTGAATAAGATGGAAGATAAAAGTCAAAATGCACAATTGGTGAGTTCCAAGCAGGGTTCAGAAAAAATGAATTTTGCCAAGAGTAAAATTTTTAACATCAAAATTATCCTCAGGATCAGAAAAATGTGGAATCTTAAAACAGTTGTTATATTAATGGATTTCAAAAAAGCATATGATTCTGTGGACAGACAGACAGAAAGACAGTAAATATTCCTAACACTGGAAGATGCAGTTATCAACAGTGCCACCAGACAACTAGTCAGACACACACACTCACAGACACAAATTTAAAAGTTAAATTCCTGGGAGACATTTCTGAGCTCTTCAGTATTAAAACAGGTGTTTGGCAGGTCGATGGGCTCCTACCGGTTCTCTTCAGTGTGGTCTTACATATGGTCATGAGAAAGTGGGATCAAGAGAAACACATCAAGGGGATTAGTCTGGGACAAGAACAGCAATATTTGAGGTGAAATGTCTCAATTTGATGATAGTGCAATAACAGGGTGGCGATCCTTCTGGAAAACCTGAAATTCTCTGGGAATTATATTTTACC
The DNA here is from genome assembly GCF_023897955.1 of Schistocerca gregaria. Lineage (NCBI taxonomy): Eukaryota > Metazoa > Arthropoda > Insecta > Orthoptera > Acrididae > Schistocerca > Schistocerca gregaria. The sequence continues at coordinate 195,621,106 of NC_064928.1, read as the reverse complement.
TAGAAAAATCAGGGAAAAATCAGGAATTTCATACAATCTCAGGGAATTATTTGTTTTTAATCTAACATTGGAATTTGGTTTTATTGAGTTTTAATTAAAATCACAAATACATGTTTAGTCTTGGGGTCTGTAGTAGTTGGTTGTTCCTTGGTCTGAAATAATAACTGTTGTAAACTGTGGGGATACATCGCTTTATCAATACTATCTTAGCGTAGCGCAAATACCCAACGTTAATGGTGAACTCAACATGTTTGGAATATGTAGGAAGCAACCTTGCTGCAACATTTCAACTGCCTGATTTACGTGAAACAACCAGGCCAGCTACAGCACATTGCATGTTTCTTATGGATTCCATTGTCATATCTCTATGAGGGACACACCACCTATGATCAAGCCACCTGTAGGTGCAATAATCAGCAGAGTCTGGATAACCTGTACCCTTCTGGCAGCAAAGCCCTATATTATTATGGTTCTCGCAGTTTGTGTTTGTGCAGGTGACAGGGGATGAGGCTAGGTACAGCTACCTTGTCACAGCACTAAACGAGGGCATAGCTATGCAGGTGCAAGACATTATGATTGTGCTGCAGAGCTTCAATCGGTGTGCAGCGATTAAGGGTGCTCTGTTCACCCACCTGATGCAGCTTGAGGTGAAAAGACGTACTGACGACATGAGAGAGTGAACACCCTCGTAGTTGCTTCATTGCCTGCGGATGCTTGCGAGCAATGCTGTCAGTGATGATGTATTACGGGACATCTGGCTGTCACAACTACCGCCTGAAGTGCAGGAAATATTAACAGTGTGCGCCAGTGATTTTAGATGCACTCACTCGAACTGCTTTTCAGAGATATATCCTATCACAAATGCTGCAATTGTATGCCCACAGGTGGTTAGCACCTGTGTAATGCCCCTCATATCTATATCAGTGCAAATTGATAAGTTATGCCACAAGTCACCAATTTGCAAACATTGTGCCCTTGATGATGCGCACAGTGCCATCACTCGGCAAGGAGATGCTGTCAGTTACTTACAGCAACAAAAATCTGTTGGTGCCATAAGAAGTTTGGTTTGGAAGCATGGAAATAAAACACACTATGTGATATGGGGACTGCTACAGTGAGTCAGTGACAACAGCGTCTGGTCTATTGAATGGCAGCTGTCGCTTATTCGTCGTAAAGCGGTACATGAAACAGCAGTTTTTGTTAGACGCGGGAGCAGAGGTGTCAGTGTGTCCAGCTGCTTTTCTGCCATGCCGCAGCTGCAGTGACCACCACCTTTTCTCCGCCAACAATTCTTTGATGTAATGTATGGTTTCGTGAGACGTGATTCTCTTTCTAGATCTACGGTATAAGTTGGAGTGGCAGATGCGAGCCACCCTAGTCTGGAGGCCAATTTCTTGTCATTTTATAGTGTTTTACCAACCCCAACACTGCTACCAGTTTAACCAACAATGGGAGACTGTGATGTGTCACTGGTATTACTGTACGAACCACAACATACCACATTTTACTATATAATCCCTACCCCAAAACCTTCAATCCATTCATGGCCTCATCGATTACTACCTGAAAAGCTTAGGGTAGTAACAAAAGTGTTTTCGTCCATGATAGCACATGGAATTTGTCGACCCTAAAGCAGTATCTGAGGCGAGCTGTTACAGGTTGTACCAAAGAAGAACAATGGTTGATGTTCGTGCAGTGGCTACCAACAACTCAATGCGAGCACAATCCAAATGGGTATTCGATTTCACACATTGAGGACTTTGCACACAACGTATATGGCAAATACATCTTTTGTACCATTGATTTAGTGTGTGCATATCATCAGGTACTTGTCATGCCCGAAGATATAAACAAAATTGTCATTACTACTCTGTTCGGTTTCTTTGAATTTATGGGAGTGCCATTCGGACTATGCACCACCACAAACATTCCAACGTTTCACGGATGTATACTATCGATATTTTGGTGATGTCTGTTTCAGAATCAGAACATGTGGAGCATTTCTGCCAAATCTTCAACCAACTTTGTTCGCAGGGACTTATTATTAACCTTTTGAAGTGAGCGTTTGAAATGAAAGAAGTGCAGTTCCTCAGATACACTGTTGGTGACCAAGGAATCTGGCTGTTACAAGAGAGTGGGGGAGCCATACTCGAATATCCATGGCCGGACATGGTCTGGGAACTGCTACAGTTTTGTGGCATTATAAATTTCTACAACCATTTTGTATGTAACCCCGCACAATTGATGACTCCATTAAATGACTTGTTTATAGGGGATCCAAAACTGAAGAATGAAATTGTGTGGACCATTAAGACAGAAGTAGCTTTAGTGGAAGTGAAAACTGCCATCACTGAAACTACGATGTTAGCACACCTGACCACTCTGGGCCCCCCTCACTTTTATGCGGCAACAATGATAGACACCATGCTACAGCAACGAATAAAACAGTGTTGGCAGCCTCATGCATTTTTTAACCAAAAGCTATCACCAGCACAACCAGGCTGTACACATGCTTGCATGTTTTATGTGCCATATGCTCGAAGGGCAACAGTTTACTTTGATCATCGACCGCAAACAGCTGTCATTTGCTTTTTATCAGAAGACAGACAGAATATTGCCACAACAGCTATGCCATCTACTTAATCTCAGCGAATTTATGGTGTATGTTGTCCATTTTCATGCTTAGCTGAAAATTTCAACAAACACACTCATGTCAAAACGCTCACGACTGCAATCAATTACGAAGCCACAGTGAGGTCACAACACATTGATCCAGAGCTACACACAGTACTGAAGCAAACAACCAACCTGTGCCTACAGTAACATTGGTTAACGTACAGATTTATTATGATGTTTCAATCACGAAGATGTGACTGTTTGCTCCCTTGCAGCTTCGACATGAAGCCATGGTGTCACTGCATAACTTGGTGTGTCCAAATGTCTACACATGGTGAATCTTGTGAAGCACGCTTTCATGTGATCGGGTGTGGACAAGGATTGCAAGCTGTTTGTGTGACAGTGCATTGCTTGGCAGAGGAATAAAACAACCTGACATGTCAAAGCGCCACTAAGCACATTTATACCTCCATTCAACAATCCGAGCACCTCCATTTAGACCTAATGGGTCATTACCACCATATGAAGGTTTAACTTACTGTCTCACAGCCATTGACCCTAATCCATGTTGACCAGAAGCCTTCCCATGAACAGTGGCAGTCATATTCTTTCAAGGATACGTTGCCTTTTTCAGCATACCTCTTTGTGCGACCACAGGTAATGGCCAGCAGTTTGAGCCATTCTTCGTCTGTAAACACCATTGTGTCGGACATGAAGCTGGTAAGCTGCACTGCAGCTTGCCATGCTGCAGCTAACAGGCTTAATGGAATGACTGCACCAGCAATTAAAAGCAGCATTAACCTGTCGTGAGTCCCATCATTGGATGGAAGCATTACCCATGTGCTTGTGAGCCCTCCATGCACCCTTTAAAGATGATGTCAAGGCTACAGCAGCTGATCTCTTATATGGGCAAACAATACGACGACCAAGTGAATTTCTGGAGAATTCACCTAATGGTTGTATTGGTGCATCGGATGTCATCCCCAAGTTATGGGCACAAATCTGGCATCTCCCTCCTGTAGCATCGTGGGCCAAATAAGTTGTCATCTTCTTGTTTTCAGGGACCTTGATGGAATGTAGTCAGATTAAACCAAGTGATGCTAAGGGATTAAGTTTATGAAATGTGACACTTTAAGTACTCATAGTATAAGAGTTTCGCTATTTGGACAGGAAAATAACAGATGTTGCCCGAAATAGAGAGGAAATAAAATGTAGACTGGCAATGGCAAGAAAAGCATTTTTGAAGAAGAGAGATGTGTAAACATCAGATACAGATTTAAGTGTTAGGAAGTCTTTTCTGAAGGACTTTGTGTGAAGTGTAGCCATCTGTGGAAGTGAAATATGGAGGATAAACAGTTTAGGCAAAAAGAGAATTGATGCGTAAGAAACTTGTTGCTAGTAGAAGAATGCTGAAGATTAATGGCTAGTTCATGTAACTAATATGCAGATACTGAACAGAATTGGGGAGACAAGAAATTTGTGGCTCAACTGAAAGAAGGGACTGGCTAATGGGACACATTCTGAGACGTCAAGGGATTGCCAGTTTAGTATTGGAGGGAAGTGTGGGAATAAAAATTGTAGAGGGAGAGCAAGAAATGAATACAGTAAGCAGATTCAGAAGGATCTGGGTTGCCATAGTTACTTGGAGATGAAGAGGCTCTCATGGAATATAGTAGCATGGGGAGATGCATCAAACCAGTCTTCAGACTGAAGATCACAACAACAGCAGCAATATGTGACCAAGTCCTTATTTGGCACGACACAGTACACAAACCACTCGTATGATGGACTTTACAAAATCCTCAACAGGGGTGAAAAGATGTTAAAGGTCAGCATTATGAATGTTTGCTGCACAGTCTGTGTGGTTTGCCTGAAATCCACATTTTGCAGCTCATCCATTGCCACAGGCAATGCAGATGCTCCACCTATTTGGAAAACTGCACACCCAGCTACCAGCAACCAGCCCGTCATGAACCATTCACACCAATCAACGAATGACAAACTCATGGATACTGCAGCAGATGTGACTCCACCACAACATGTAATGAATGGCAGTTCACAAAATACTACACCGGGCTCCACAAAGCAAATGATCAAGTGAGCGGAATGCCATGTTGCTTAAATGTCAAATATCATTGACACTAGCATGGAAGTGACGTAGTGATCGGGCATTGAAGTGGTGAATGTAGTGACAGCACGCAGTGTTCAAAGTATTTATGCTCAGTGATATATATGTTTACTCTTTGGATTTGTAGTAGTTAGCTGTTCCTTGGTCTTAAATAATAAACGTTGCATGCTATGTCAACATACAGCTTTATCAGTGCAGTAACACAGATTTCTAATGGTCATCAAAGATAAGCAATGTTAGGCCCAGTTAGTACTTGGATTGGTGACCATATGAATAAGCCAGACATGATTAATAATAGTTAACATTTCTTCCGCTCATTAGGCTGTAAGTCAAAAATTTGAATTAAAAAACGGTCTTGGTTGCAACTTGTTCCTTTATTAACAACACATTTCCTCTTTGTGACACCTTCAGATTATCTTAAACCTTTCTTTTGCAACATTTTAAAAACAATAAAACAGCTTTGTGCCAGACTGAAGCAAGCAGAAAGGTTGCGGCAGATCCGTCTGGTTTGACACGTGCTTCAGTCTAGCACAGAGCCATTTTATTGTTTTTAATGAGTTGTAAAAGAAAAATTTTAAAATAATCTGAAGATGGTCCCATAAAGGCAAAACATGTTGTTAATAAAAGAAGAAATTGCAACCAAGACTGTTTTTAAATTCTAATAATAATAATAATAATAAATAATTATTGATGATGACACACAGTGATTTTGTGTGCAATGCCAGTATAATGAAGTGCGTAGTTCAAAAACAACAAAATGATAACATATAAGACAGCTGCATTTTAGATGGCAGCATAAAACGAGCTAGAAGTAAAAATACAAAGATGCAATAGGCAGTGAAGTAAATGTTTACAGTGAAGTAAATGTTTACCAATAAGCTGCATCCCCTTAAATTGTTATAAATGGTGGATGCCATTTTATGAGGGGGAAATTTTAAGGTACACCAGTATTTCCTAAGCCTACCAAGAATTTTCTGGAAAATTAAATTTCATAATAGAGTTCTATCACAAAGTAACTAGTTATTCTGGGAAAGTTATTAATTTCTGGAAACAGAAGGTCAGGGCCATAAAACTATAGCAGCACAGTTGTAGCTCGATTACACATTTTGGTTTGAATATTCTGGAAGATGATAATTTTGAATAAGTGTAACTTTTGAAACACACAGTTTCCGGGAAAGTCAAATGTTCCTTGAAAACTGGAGAATGATGAGGTATGTTGATTGAAAAACAAACCATTTTTGGCGGAGTCGAATTTTGGAGTGCACTCAGTTTTCAGGCATAATAAATTATGAATATTACATTGAGTAAAATGTTTAATTATGAACTAGTTACGCTATTGTTACCAGTAGGCTGTAAATTGTAAGTGTGAATAATAAAGTGTAGTGAAATACAGCATGGGTAAGAATTTAGAAACTTTAAGTAGTCAGGGTATATGCAGTATGCGCATAATAGAAAACATGAAAGAGAAAAATTTATTTAAGGGGTGTTATGCACAATATTTTCCTTGTACTGCTTCAGTTACAATAATGGGGCAACAGATCTATCTTATTTTGTAACTCATGACAGATTGCACCTTAAATGTGTGCTGCTTTCACATTAGCAGTCGAGAGAATGACAGTTCTTATAATGATTCTTTGCTTGTTTATGATCACTTACATTCTTTCTTGCACCCTCTTTGCTCCTCGACGTCCAACGCACCACCCAACCATAACGACCAAAGGACAAACCATCTGCTATGCAAGTGGAGGTGTTTATTTGCAGGTGCGCCTCGTTAATGTCTGGAGCTGACTTATTTACACTTCATCTGCACAAACGTGAAACAAGAGCACACACATTGGGACATTCTGCACTTAACTACACGAACGACATTCTTGCTGAAGAAAAATTGCAACTTACAGCAAACATTGCGAATGGTATGACAGGCGATACTAAGCTGATGTTAATTTGTTACAGTACTGCAATGGCCCGACTGAAACAAATAATGGAAATATTAATCACTCGTCTATATAGCATCCATGTTGAAAACTCAACAGCCATGTAAGCAATATAGAAATTGTTGCTAGTTTCAGACAGTGTCCTCCTTCAGAATTAACTGACAGGCAAAGCACACACCCAAACCTACACTGTGCTGGTGCTGCATTCTAAAGATAAACATTGTCCAGAAGCTTTGTGGCAATTTATGAGCCTGTCAGTCACTGAATGTGTGACTATACTGTTACTCCTTCCATTATTAATTATATTAATTCGATCATTTTGTACTTCATGAAATTTTCGTTCTGTTATTGGGTTAACATATTTCGGTCACTTGGATTAAATTGTGTTGTTTTGTACTGTTTTCTGTTTCAGGGTCTTGTTAAGGTTACCTCTATAGAAACAATAGTGTAATGTAATACGCCATACTCAGAATTACATGTTGCTAGCTGCAGTTCCTTTAAAAGTAGTTGTATCTGTGGAAATGTTGCTTGTATAAAAATTTCACTGTCAAATTAATTGTAAGCCAGCATAGTATGTGTCTTACTGTTTTTTGTTTCGTTTTATTCTCTTAAATCTTTCACAGTTGACTGATGTTTATTTTCTTATTTCTCAGGACAAAGGACAGAAGCAGAATCAGGATTACCAAGGTCAGATTATTAATAAATTATTATCTGTACTTTGTAGTATAGGTGGTGGGTTTATTCTTTTGTTAGGGGCATGGAACTGATAAGATAAAGCTCAGTTGTGGGTGTTCTGTGAAGTAAACTTTGTTTTCTGTACTAAATATTTATACCCTTAGCTGTAGTGTGTTAATTATCATTAACTCTTTCACTGCTGTGGATGTGTGTACACATCCCGCTAAGCTGTTCCCCATGTGCTGTGGGCACAAACACATGTGCCGCTTGGGTTTTCATACAGTACTATGGACATATGTATGTGTCCTGAGCCACTGACCTCTCACACGAGTTGTTAACAATTGTTATGACGGTGATTCGTGATACACAAGAAGGTGAGTGGACGCGCTGTATGTGATCATCCTTTGAATGCGAAACACAGTAACTCGAGAATGAAATGAGGTATCATTCTACTCTCAATTTTAAATGAAATTTCAATATCTTATCTACATTTCATTCACAGTAATGTATGAGCTAAAATCATCCATATACAAAGTTTACATGAATTTCATGCTGTTTCACTTAATTTAATGCAGCACAGTAAAGAAATTCTATTCTTTATCGAGTAAAGATACTAGACTGTAAGATGTGCAAAAATCAAATTTTTTCACGTAATAGTTTTCGGAAGACCAGATGATTAGCATTTCATATTGGCCGGAACACCATCTCTCTGTGCAGACACCAGCATTTTTGGAGCAGTACAGCTGAAACAATAGACGCTTTAGCACAGAATGCAGAGAGCACATCTGGAGCAGCGAAAGAGTTAATATTTTAATGTGGGTAGGTGAAATCTTTATTTTCATTCATTATTAAAAACAGGACTTTGGAGCATTGTCACACAAAATATGGGATGATACACTTAATTTAGTTGTAGGTCTAATGACGAATAGATGGATACGGTATTTTATTTTGAGTTGTTGGGACATAAGTTTTCCGTATAATCGAAGAATATCAGGAGAAAAGAAAGTCTGTGCAGTAGAGATGGGAGTGACAGTGAATGGAAAAGTCGTATGGAGCCTTATTTTAGGATACAGTAAAGAATCTGAATATGCACAGTGCAGTGAATCAGATTAAATATGAGCTACATAAGAGGTGCTGATAATTTATAAGGAGGTGTATCACGTTCAAACTGGAATGGAATGACTGGCAACCCAGACTTTGACAGAGAAAGTGTAGGGGAAAGTTGGGTAGATTCCTTACTTTAAAGAATAATAATAATAGGGTAATTTGAGCAGGCTGATTGGCTCTCTTGCTCACAGTTTTCACTGTTTGTTGATCAGAGGACAAAAGTGAACAAATCTCTTAGAGTGTGCTTCTGAAGACAAGAAGTGTAGTATTGTCAGGTGAAAGGCTGTTTTTTACAGTAAAGATAACATAGTCATATCATTGCTTATAAAGACAGATTTCGCATTCTTAAGTTTCCCGATACTGTACCGTAGTGTAAACTGTCAACAATGGTCCAAGTATACAGATTCAGTTCTCAAATATGCGACTGGCTTGAACACACTTTAGGTAATACCCTGTCTTGGCTGGGAAGTGTTCATCAGAGACAAAGGTATTATCAGAAGTACCTAAGGAAAGTGGAATAGAACCATTCTGGTTCTCAACGTACATACATGATTTGACGGATAGTGTGAGCAGCAATCTGAGACTGTTGGCTGATGATGACACCGTGCATCAGTAAATGTTTTCGTTGGGTTATTGTAGAGTGATTCATTATGATTCTGGCAGAATTTATATCTGGCCAAACAGTAGAGAAATGTAATTTAATGCAGATGAGTTGGAGAAATGTGTGTAATATTCAAATACAATATTAATGTTAGGCTGCTCAACTTAATCATGTCCATTAAATACAGGTTCGTAACATTACAAAAGGTACAAAATGGAATGATCACATAATTTAAGTTGTATGGAAGATGACAGTGGCTTATTGGAAGAACTGTGGGAAAGGGTAGCAAATCTATAAAAAAAGACGTAGAGTACAGAACACACGCACTACCTATTTTTGAGTAATGCTTGTGTGTTTGGGACCATCAGCAGGTCATATTAAAGGAAGATATCGAAGCAATTTAGAGATGTGCAGTTAGATTTGCAACCCATCATTTCAGTCAGTAAGAGAATGTTGAAGATACGCTCTCTTAGGTGAGAGTCTGTGGAGGGAACATGCTGTGAACCTCAGCTGTCCTCCACATCCCCTGACAGGTGAAACCCATAGAAGGCAATGTAACATGTGGCCCCAGTAATATCCGACTTGATTCTACTTACAGGTGTCAAAACAACTAGTCAGTTTGAACACCAATTAATTCGAGCTTATTATGGGGATGTAAGCAAATAGGAAGGGCTGTACTATAATAATAACAGCGATAGGAGCCCAAATTTGACTTATTATCTGAAATGTATACTGCATTTAAGATTTACAAACAATTAGGAAAACTAATATGTAGCACTGTAATTGATAGGAAAGAGTGCACTGCTTTTGAATGTCAGGTTTTCTGTGTGATCAAGCAAAAATGTTACAAGTAAGCCAGTGTAGGGTTGTGATCAACTAGGGAGGGAGATATACTAGCATTGTGGAGATCGTGTGATTGTTGTAGTCCATTTACCTCTTATGTATTGTGATTGTTGTAGTCCATTTACCTCTTATGTATTGTGATTGTTGTAGTCCATTTACCTCTTATGTATTGTGATTGTTACAGTTGATTTTCAAATTCTTGACTTCTCGAATAAAGTGCACGAGGCCTCAGAATCAGACTTTCCATCACGGCGCCCAGGATGAGGTCCTTTGTGACGGTCACTACATGTCGACATCTTCGGTACATTGACAGAAGCGAGGCCTATTGGGTCCTGGTTAAAAACTTGTTCCCAGCAAGAAAACAGGGTAGGCCCTGTTTTCTATAGCTGCGCTAAACGACCGTTCTTACAAAAAGTTGTCCGTCTTAAAAGCATAGTTCCGAGAGAACTCTGCAGATTTGTTAGGTTGCCATTACCTGGCCAGTCCTAACTGCCAACCACTTCCCAGGAGGGTATTGCTGTGTTCCTGCAGTTCTTCAAACCAAGGAGTCTCTCTGAGGGCCACTGCCACTGTGGTGACCACCAATGACAGTTTGAAAGGGGTTGTGTTATAGTTAACATGGCCAAGAATCGCGATACTGTAATTTCTGTTGCATTCTCATCTTGGAGACAATTAGAAAATCTGGAGGCAAGGTCTATTAGTTATTTTATGAGGACATTCTAAAGAAAAGGTTCAAATTACACTGTGGATATAATTGAAGTCTCTATTCAAAAGTAGTCACCAGAGGCCTGTGCACAACTATACCACTGTTTATACCTAAAGGAGGATTTCTTTTCCCAGAACGCCTATGGCTGTGGCAAAAGCCAGTTGTCACTATGTCCTTCCCTTTGAGATGTGTTTTTAGTGGATCAAACATGTGGAAGTTGCAGGGTGACATGTCCAGGCTGTAGGGCAGATGCTGAAGCTGGTCTCACTTGAACTTGACCATTATACTTTGTGAGACGTCGGAGATGTGTGGCTGTGCATTATTGTGGAACAGAATCACTCCCTCTGTGAACTATCCAGCTGTTTGCTGTTGATGGATTTGCATAGGCTACAGTGTGTCTCACAATGCATGTCACTATTAACAGTTTTTCCGTGCTCTAGGAATCCAATGAATATCGGATGTCAGATGCTGAAAAAGATGGTGAGCATTATATTGCCTGCTGAGGGGCACAGCTTCAAATTTTTTAGGGCAGGTAACAGTACACACCTCCATTGTGTGCTGTCCCACTTTGTCTCTGGCTCAAAGTGACAGTACCAGTTCTTGTCGCCAGCAACAATCCACTCCAGGAGAACAAGATATTAATGATACTGGAACAGGTGCCGCCCCGTATTCAATTGCTTTCGCAGTTTGCTGAGCATCTTTGCAACCCACTCCGTGCGCCTTCCAGTGACCCACCCTGTTTTGCAAAATTTTCCACACCATTCCAGCACTGGCCCCCACCATCGTTGCCAACATTTGCATTGGGACACGCTGATCACTTCAGGTCGTTTACCCTGGCCATGAGCTTTGCCATGATGACCATGTTGGCCTGGCCTCAGGTCACCACATGGTCACTCCCGGCCTTTACAAAAATGGGCACTCCACTTTCTAACTGACCTTGGCAGGAACACAGTCTCCCTTGTATAAGTCCACCATCTGGTGAAGAATATCAGCCAGTTTAACCCCTTCCGCAGTTAGATATCTGATGACACCTCACTGCTCCTTGATAGTTGAATTTTGCAATGTGAATGCCATGATGACGTCCTGACTGCATGGCTCTGCCAAATGGATAGAACACACGACTGCTTGTTTCTCTCCTGCATCACGAGCACACACATTTACATGACTATGCCAGACACTACATTCGTGTGCCTATATGTCTCACTAAATTATCCCCAAGCGGCATATACAGATTTCAGCCAATTTGGTTGTTACAGTGTTTTGTACCTATTCAGTTGAACACTTCCTATAATTTATTACTTAATTCTGTACCAAAATAAATGTGTTAGATGAAGATAGTGATCTTTTTCATGAAACGCTATTGACGAAGTTGAAAGGTCCAGCATTTGGGCCACTGCCTCCAATATCCCTAACTCGCAAGCATTTTTATGATAGGGAATTTAGGGCCCATGTAGTGGTGCACACGCAATCATTTCTCTCCATTCTATTATGGGAGGAACAGAAAAAGAGAATAAGTGGCAATGGTACAAGACATATTCTGACATGTTCTATACAATAATTTGCACAGTGTGTAAATATAAAGATAGTTGGTCTTTTCGCATATCTACAGCTAAGAAGCCAATGTTCCATTGTATTTTTGCAACATTCTGCACTCATCTGCCATTAGGTTGCTGAACTGATGAAATGTAGTAGTTGTGTGTTTGTTGCTTCAGTAATGATCTGTGTGGTTTCAGTATGTACAGAGTGTAAATGTTTTAGGAAGTGGTAGTACAGACTAATTTGAATAAAACATTCCATGTAACATATGTCCAGCAGGTTATATAGATACAGCTGGCTACAGAGATAAGTATTGTTCCTCATGTTGGTACTCCAGTTATTGGCAATTCTACTGTATTGTATTGTTCAAGGATGCCGCATGTATTTGCAAAAGCTGACAGTGCTGATTTGGTATTTGTGTAGGGGTTTGGTAGTGGAAATGCTGTTGCAGCCTGTAGATAGCACAGTACACAATTTCGTACCTTACAGAGTACCAGATTCCAAAGTGTTTATTCATGTTTTCACTAAACTGTTTGTGACTCATATAGTGCTGAGCACTGTTTGTGACTCATATAGTGCTGAGCAGTCATATGTTGTGTAGATGTGCAAACGAATGGAATCTGGGTGTAGTAGATCTGTTCAATTAGTAGATCATAGTGCTTCTGCAAGCACATAAAGAAATTCTACAGCTGTCGGTGCTCCACGTGTAAGAATATACCATCTGTCCAAAAAGTTCAGAGATTGATTTTATTCATATTGTATAAATGACATCAGCAATGTTGTGCAAGTTGCATCTGCACAGTAAGTGTTGTGGCAGCTTCAAATGACAGCTGCAAACAGTGGATCCGCATTCGAGCAACCAGCTAGTTGTAAACAAACAGTGTTAAGTAATGGACATGTAACTGTAATTTGTCAATGTTACTGTCACAAATCGTAGTGGAGTAACATATCTAAATTAAGTGTTTAAGATGTTCTCCAGAATATTTTGAAGAAGACAAAAGTGAATGCAAAGTTTGTCCTGCACACCTTGATTTCCAAACAAAAAAGGCGACGTGTGGACACCTGCCACAACTTGAGTGAAATGCAAAATGCAGACAGTTCTTTTCTGGGAAAAGACGTAATGGGTGACAAGACTTATACCATCAGTATGATCATACCATAAGACAACAAAGTGCAGAAATTCTCATGAAGGGTCAGTGCTTTGAGACACAACTGACTCACTGGCCAATGTGACATATGACGTGACATGTGAATTGAACAACATCCCAACAAGTTTTTTGACAGTTTCACATCACTGTTTCGATGTTCTGTGCATGGTACTGTTGCGGGAAGAGTACATAGCACACCTGAAGCATTAAAATGCCATCTTAATGTACCTCTAGTTTTCATCAATCCAATCTTGAAACATTTTGGACTGACAAAGTATGGCAGACATTACATATGCACAGCGTCTGTCCTTATCATTTACAGTGTATTCAGCATTCTGTCTTCATGAATTCAGTAAAACAAATGGTATGATTTCCCTTTGCTCTCTGCAGTTCTTCCCACATCGGGATGCAAATGATAGGATGAATTAATCAACTTCTATGGCTAATCCAGGTGTGATTTATCTGTCGTGAGAGTATTTCACAGCATACATTACAGCCAGTTTCACCATGAGTTGTATACTGACATCCTAATTAGGATATTGGCCTTTTATATTATTAAAGAAGAGTAGGATCACCAGTATGATGTGTGTCAATTATTTAATTCTTTGCTTACAGCAGTAAGTGCATTGTTGCCAGTGTTTTACCTTTTTTGGCGGTGAGATAAAGAGGAGGTTCTAATACTAAGACTTATCATGCAGAAACTTGCAGTAGCTGCATTTATAGTATTTGTAGTTTTTGGAAAATCTTTTGGCAATTTTGAGTGGACTAGCTTGTTTTCTCAAGGGTAAAATAAGAGTACCATAAGTGAAATGTTACCTTTAACTTGTACAGAAACCAGATTGTACACTGTCTGATCAAAAGTATCTGGGCACCAATTAGTGGACACTAATATGCTGTGTATCGCCTTTATGACAGTTTGAACTCTGCTGAGGGCAATTTCAGTGAGATGTCTAAATGTATTGTAGGAATGGCAGCCCATTCTTCCTCAAGAGAAGGTAGTGATAATTAGGTACTGGGGTCTGGAGTGCAGTTGAGGTCTTAACACATCCCAAAGGTGTTCAGTTCATTTCAGAAATATTATTGTCCACAAACCCCAATGGCCTCGCAGCAGCAGTAAGCACGATTCCCATCAGGTTCTGATGTTAAGCACTACCGGTCTTGGCTAGAACTCGGATGGGTGACTGTCCAGTATGCGGAGCACTGTTGGTAAGTGGTATGCACTCAGAGGCAAATTAAGGAGCTTCTTGACTGAAAAGTACCAGCTCCGGTCATAAAAACTGACAACAGCCATGTGAGTAGTGTGTTGATCGTACGTCCATCTATATACGCATCCAGTGGTGATTATACGCTGAGGATGACATGGTGGTAAGTCAGTAACATTGGGTCTTTCGAGACGTGTTCAGACGGAGTTTAGAGCTGTTCAGAGTATAGTCCACAAATCTCACTCCACAGATGCCGATTTATGACAGAGCGCATTATCGTGTTGACACAAACTGTTACAACCTCCAGATTGTTTCTCTACTGTATGCAGTGCTGTAAAATTTGTAGGTGTAGGGTTTTCTTAAGTGCAATAAGGAGACCACACCCTAAACACAAAAAAGCACCCCCATATCCTAACACTACCTCCTCCATACTCACTGCTGGCACTGCACATGATGGCAGATAACGTTCTCCAGGCATTTCCCAAACCAAACCCTTCCATCATGTGCTACAGGGTATAGCATTGCTAATCACTCGTTTCCAGTAATCCACTGTCTAGTGGTGTTCCAGTGGTAGCACTCTTTACAACACCTCAGGCATCTCTTAGCATCAGCTGCAAAAATGTGTAGCTTATGATGAGCAACTTGACCAGTGAACCCACTCCTTTCAACTCCCTGCACACAGTCATTGAACTAACTATGCTGCTGTTTTCCACTTTGGAACTCCTGGATGGTACCTTCCTCCGATTGCTTGTGATTTTATTACATTCGGTCACGCAATGTTTGATGGTCCCTGTCCTTTGGTATGTCAGGTCTGTGTGGTCTCAGTTTAGCTATGGTTTTTTCCTTCCCATTTTCACTTCAAAATCGTACTTGTGATGAGGTAGTGTAGATGCAAAAGTTGAATGATATGAAAGGGAAGCAGCAGCACTTGAGAAGGGAGTGAGACAGAGTTGCAACCTATCCCCCATGTTGTTCAAATTGCACATAGAGCAAGCGGTGAAGGAAACCAAAGATCAGTTTGTAGAAGGAATTAACCCCCTAACATAAACTGCTGAGTTATCTTGTTTTTATTGGTGTGACAGAAACTTAAAATCTAGAGTGTACTCGGGCAACTTGAACAGACATTAAAAAAAAAAAAAGGCATTTTTCGATACTCTACAAAACACATGCTCTCAGTCTCTCTCCTGTATTGTTGTTTAGGCAGTGCTTTCAAAAATGAATGACTGTAGTGATCCCGAGTTTTACACTGAATTTAGTTGCTCAGAAAGTGATGTTACTACATTAGAGATTGAAAGTGATGACAGTTCGTCAGTTGGAAGACAAGTGATCGCCAGTGGTAGGAGATATATACTCCACTGTGCTCCAGCCAACTCCTGCAAGATTTTTGCTCGGGGGAACTCATTGTGAAATACATGATTAGGCTTCATAGCTACACAGAAACTAAAAAATGACATCCAAGATTCAGGATATTTTCGTCAAAGTCCATTGCACGAGTATACTTGTGATTTTATTAATTGGTGATCGTCAGAATTTTCCAGTTAAGTTGCAAAAGTGTTTGATGGGATTCATGTCGGGTGATCTGGGTGGCCAAATCATTCGCTCAAATTGTCTAGAATGTTCTCCAAACCAATCGCGAATAAATTGTGACTCGGTGACATGGTGATTGGCTTGGGAACATGAAGTCCATGAATGGCTGCAAATGGTCTCCAAGTAGCTTAACATGACCATTTCCAGTCTGTGATCAGTTCAGTGACTCAGAGGACCCAGTCCGTTCTGTGTAAACACAGGCCACATCATTATGGAGCGTCTACTGGCTTGCGCATTGCATGGTTGACAACGTGGGTCCATGGCTTTGTGGAGTCTGCACCACACTCAAACCCTCCATTAACTCATACTAACTGTAATTTGGACTCACCTGACCAGGCCACGGTTTTCTGTTTGTACAAACCGATATGGTCACGAGCCAAGGAGAGGCACTGCTGGCAATATTGTGCTGCTAGCAGAGGCACGCACATTAGTCATCTGCAACCATAGCCCATTAATGCCAAATTTGTCCACACTGTCCTGATGAATATGTTTGCAATACTTTCCACATTGATCTCAGTGGTTTTCTCACGCTGTGTTGCCTGTCTGTTAGCACTGGCAACTCTACACAACCGCCACTGCTTTTGGTTGTTAAGTGAAGGCTGTTTGCCAGTTCGTTACCTATGTAATACATAATCCCTGAAATTTGGTATTCTCAGCACACTCCTGTCACATTGAGTGTGTTGTCAGAAGTGTCCGCTCAGATCACATTTCACAACATTTTGAGAAAGTGCATGTGAGGTGAAGTAGTGAGTGGAAATCTGTGAAAAACGGAGTGAAAGCAATGCACTAAATAGCAGGTGATTGAGACACCAACCAGGGACAGGAAACAGGATGGAAAATTTTGCAGATGACATGCTGTTAAAAAGAAAGAAGAAGGAGAAAAGACAACGAAAACGAGCACTAAAATCGATGTATAATAATACAGTTCAGTTAGCGATGTAATTTTAAGAAATAAAAATTTGACCCACAGAAGACGACACATTGGTGTCAAAACATGTCTGGGTAAATATAAAAATGAACTAATTGTGTTAGTGTAAGGCTTATTCCAAAACAATCCAGTGGATCATGGAATATTGAATTCCATAACAAAAACTTTGAGGTTCGCCGATGACATTGTAATTCTGTCAGATACAACAAAGGACCTGGAAGAGCAGCTGAACGGAATGGACAGTGTCTTGAAAGGAGGACATAAGATGAACATCAACAAAACAAAACGAGGATAATGGAATGTAGTCGAATTAAATCGGGTGATGCTGAGGGAATTGGATTAGGAAATGAGACACTTAAAGTAGTAAATGAGTTCTGCTATTTGGGGAGCAAAATAACTGCCGATGTTCATGGTAGAGAGGATATAAAATGTAGACTGGCAATGGCAAGGAAAGCGTT
The DNA here is from genome assembly GCF_023897955.1 of Schistocerca gregaria. Classification (NCBI taxonomy): domain Eukaryota; kingdom Metazoa; phylum Arthropoda; class Insecta; order Orthoptera; family Acrididae; genus Schistocerca; species Schistocerca gregaria. Next base: position 195,603,637 of record NC_064928.1, on the reverse strand, counting down.
TCTAAAGAAGAGAAATTTGTTAACATCGAGTATAGATTTAAGTGTCAGGAAGTCGTTTCTGAAAGTATTTGTATGGAGTGTAGCCATGTATGGAAGTGAAACATGGACGATAAATAGTTTGGACAAGAAGAGAATAGTAGCTTTTGAAATGTGGTGCTACAGAAGAATGCTGAAGATTAGATAGGTAGATCACATAACTAATGAGGAGGTATTGAATAGAATTGGGGAGAAGAGGAGTTTGTGGCACAACTTCACTTGAAGAAGGGATCGTTTGGTTGGGCATATTCTGAGGCATCAAGGGATCATCAATTAAGTATTGGAGGGCAGCATGGAGGGTAAAAATCGTAGAGGGAGACCAAGAGACGAATACACTAAACAGATACAGAAGGATGTAGGTTGCAGTAGGTACTGAGAGATGAAGTAGTTTGCACAGGATAGAGTAGCATGGAGAGGTGCATCAAACCAGTCTCTGGACTGAAGACAACAACAACAACAATTATTTGGATTGTCTCTTGCGTCTAGTTCCAGCTCTCATTCCATGTTCAGAATCTATTAATTTCCATCACGCTGCCCTAATCACGTCGGATACCTTTTCATGAATTGCTGAGTACAAATGAAATCTCTGCCAGTGTAGTGCCCTTTTATACCTTCTGTACATGATACTACCACCGACTGTATATGTGCATATCACTATTCTTTGACTTTTGTAATCTCAGTGTATGTATGTATGCAATGTGATTCGTAATAGAATATTTTTCGTTAATAAAAAAATGTTTTTCTTACATAATTTGAAGGGAAAAAAACTCATTATGTTAAGGAGTTAATGTTCAAGGACTAAAAACTTTCGTGGTTAAAGTACTTACCTGTAGTGTATTCTTGCATGGAAGTGAATCATGGATGATCAGCATTACAGGACGGAAGAAGTAAGAAACTTTTGAAGTTTTTTGCTGTAGAAGAAATCTGAAAATAAGATGAGTGTATTGGATAATTAATTAATTATGAATTGAGTGCATAGTCTTAATTTGACTAAAAGAAGGGATATTGGGAGAGAACATTTTGAGGCATCAAGTAATAATTCATTTGATAGTGTAGGGAAGTATGAAGGGTAAAAGGTGTGGAGGAATACGAAGGGTTGATTACTGTAAGCAAGTTGAAAAGTTCTTCGTAGATTGCAGTAGTTCTTCAGACATGAAGAGATTTGGGCAGAATAGATTAGCACAGAAAGCTGCATCAAACCAGCCATCACACTGAGTACCTCTGCGACACAAGTTGTTACCACATTGCCATTGGTAACATATTTGTAGAACTATTATGGAGATGCAAATATTTTGATGTTATTGTAGTTCACAGAATATTAAAATTTTGAGAGCTTTAACCCGTCCAGTAGATCGGCGCTCTGATGGTAGGATTGATCTGTGTATTAAATACTCTGTTCAAAAATGTAGCAGAACCATATCAGGTTATGGATGAAAGTCCATCCATACTTGGCCACTATTTGTGAAAGTTACTGTACCATGAAAGAAGTACGCAAATGATATGTGACAAGATACGGCTAAGCTGGTATGCTAAGTAACTGGTAAGCTATAGAGAGTGACAGTGCATACATGGGCTCAATAGGAACTTGTGGAGACCTACACAGGGTATTTAAATATCATTGTGAAAAAGTTCAGTTGTATTATTCATAAGTAAATTGAGAAATATAATGAGGAATGACTTTAAATACATATCTTCAAATTGGGAAGATGTACAGGGTGACCCAAAAGTCTGTTAACATTGAAAATTCAGTACTTCATGGAGTAATGTACATAAAGGGGTAAAAATTGACAAATGCTTGAAATTAAATGCAGTTTAATTGAAACAAAAATTCCACAAAATATCAACAAATAGCGCTTTGTATGATGCAAAACTAACAATTAGCATAACAATTGATTTTTAGCAAAGACAATGATGCCCAACTGGTTGGTACTCATCCATGGTACGGCACTGCAGCTGTGCAAATGCCAATATGTTAACCAAATATTAAAATTGTGACCAATAATAATTAAAAGTACATACATCGTCATATTAAAATGCACATCGCAGTAGTACAAAGTACAAGAAGTACATTACAAAATCATAGAAAAAATATTTTGTCTTGGATAGACACTACTTCTCAAAGACCCCTAAAGGATTTGTTTAGATCTGTAGTTACACGTCTGGACGGTTCATCAGACATAATATCTTAAGACATTTTCCCCGCCTGTGGTTTATTACCGCTGCTATCCATAAGCTAAAATGTTTACTGCCCATTAAAACAGTCAAAATAACAACAAAAATACATGCATTGTGCCTGCACGTATAAAATAGTAAAGGGAAAGGTTGTTGTCTGCCTGCACTAAAGTACAATAAAAGAAGAATCACTATAATAAATGGACACGAGGCTGTGTCTTGCAACATATTAAACTCAACATTACAGAAAAACTTGTATTGATTTATTAATCAGAGTAGTACGTAGACAAGGGGACTGTACAGTTTGACACACACACACACACACACACACACACACACACACACACACACACACACACACGTATGTACGTACATGTGGTATTCGCTAGCCACTGTAGGGCACAAAGAAGTAAGAGTAAGACAAAAGTTTATGGGTGGTGTAAATGTTCCAATGAGATTCAAGAAGATGTCAAAGACGACAACTACCCTGGATGCCCCAGCATATCAATTACTGATGATAATGTGAAGAAGTACAGACATTGGCTCTGGAAAATTGCTGAATCATGTTCAGAGATGTAGCTGATCATATCAGCATATCTTTTGGCTCATGCCAAGCTATCGTTTCGATTCTTTTGGACATGAAATGTGTTACAGCAATGTTTGTTCTGAGACTGTTGCATTTTGATGAAAAATGATGATATGAAGGCGCTACTTACGAATTGCTGAATGAAACCAAGACTGATCTAAGACTTCTAAAGAAGTGATGAAACCAAGGCCCAATCGTCCCAATGGAAATTGTCTGAAGAGCCAAGACAAAAATAAATAAATAAAAAATCTCATAAGTTCGATGACCTGTGAAGGTTCTTACCATGGATTTTCTTTAGTTACAATGGAATAGTTCATCACGAGTTCATGATTTATGGTCATACAGTCAGTCAGTAATACTACGTGCAAGTTATGCACAGTTTGCATGGAGCAATCAAAAGAACAACCAGAATTGTGGCGAAACTACTTGTGGAAATTGCATTATGATTAGCTCCTGCTCACACCTCAAGGCTTGTGGGTTTTTTCCCCATATGAACAAAACCGTTTTGTTGCCTCAGCCACTGTATTCACTGGACATTGCCTGGTGTACCTTCTTTTTATTCCCTAGGCTGAAGAGAATCCTGAAAAGACATCGTTTTGCTACAACAGACAAGAGAAAAACAAAATTCGCTGAAGGAGCTCAACACCATAACAAAAAGTAAGTTCCTGGAGTGCTTCAAAGACTGGAACAAGTGCGGGCACAAGTGTACTATATTTGAGGGTGATTACTCTGAAGGGGACTACCGTATTTACTCGAATCTAAGCCACACTTTTTTCTGGTTTTTGTAATCCAAAAAACCGCCTGCGGCTTAGAGTCGAAGTTAGCGGAACTTCTGAAAAATGTTGGTAGGTCCCGCCACATCTAACTTCTGCTGTGGAATATATGTAGCGCTACACAGACATGCTTTGCAAGCACAAAGATAAATACTGGCGCCAAAACCTCTGCGTCAGTAAATAAATTAAATGAAACGGTAGAAGAATGTAAACATTATGCCTTGTATTCTTTTGTGTTTGCCACTATCTAATTTAAATCCTGGCTGCCTAATAAACTACGAAACTAGAGTGAGACAACAGCAAGAATATGCATATAATGTGTCATGTTTATATTCGTATTAGTCTTATGCCGAATAGTAATACAATCAGAAATGAAGCACGGCCACTGACTAGATTTTTAAATCTAAGATGACTTATATTTCTGTGCAGAATGTAATGTACTAAAGAGGAGCCTGCAAAAATTTTTAAACGAATAATTTTTTTTTTTTTTTTTTGCTAAACTCTCATTCAGAACATCTTCTATCATATGCAGTCTATTATTTGGTTCTTGTTGATCATTATCAAAGAAAGCAGCAGTGTAAGTATAACAAACAGCAGTATCTTGCCATTGTTTCGCATATGAGACAAGTCCTCTCTCTTTTTTTATTGTAAGAAGTGGTAGCACACACAAAAGCAAGCCATGCCACGAGCGGCGACAGGGCGTAAACACTCATTATCAGAATGCGACAAACAGTGCATGACACAGCACAAAAATGCGTTTTGTGACGTAAACACCTATAACAAAGAGAACGGCACTTATCAAATCAAAGCAAAATAAGCAGTAGATTCAAACCAGACAAAGCATGTAAAAAAGGAAGGGTACCCATATAAATACGGACGGAGCTCCTGACACATAGCAATGACTACTTGGTGAAGCTTAACTGTTACACTCGTACCAAACTACTGTAGCTGTATCTTCACCCATTCGACCTCAATTGGGCCTCATGTTACATTTGACCAACTTTGTTTCGATTTGGAGGTGCGGTCTAAAACTTTTCTCTCCCCTTGAATTTCGAGTCTCAAATTTCAGGTGTGGCTTAGATTCGGGAAAACTTTTCCTCCTCTATTTTAAGTACTCACTTTTCAGTTACAGCTTAGATTCGGGTAAATACGGAAGCTGATGTTGACAAATAATAAATATTCTTAACTATTACCCATTACTTTCTGATCAAATGTCATATATTGAGGCTCTGAGGAGAATAGAAGTTGCCAGATTGCTTTCACTGGCGTCATACAAGCTCAACAACCAGTGTAATGATATGGATTGTCATTGGGTACATAACACGATCACCACTCGCTCACATAGGCAGTAATTTGGACAGTAGGTATTACATTTCTAACGAGTTAAGGCCTGCTGTTGTGTCCTACATTTGAACTCCATGATAATATCTGCTGACACAATAACACGAGACTACATGTAGCGAGTGCTGTTCTGACTCTCCTCGGTTACAGAGGGTGTACGGCAGTTGCCACAGTAAGCATTTTCTCCAGAGTTTCAACCCAGTAGATGCATCTGGGTTACAAGTTACCAAGAAACTTGCGCTCTACCACTCGCCAGCTGCTATGATTGATGAACTTGAGCTGAAAGCTGAAGCAGCATGTAGTGACATGCCCATACCTGTCATCGGAGCTCAGTTCAACTAAATACTGAGGTGCCGCTGTTGGTACCAGAGGTGGCAGCCAGTGTAGTAAATTTTGCACCTAGTAGACCCCTAATCACCTAAAAATTTAACAACATATTCTTTCTATATCCAAAATAACTACATTTTCATCATTTGCTGTCCTTCCTGATGCTGCAATTTAATGGCCAGCAGTACATTTAAAAAAATTGTTTACTAGTAATATTAGATGCATTTTTCTATTTAAAAAATCTGAATAATGTGGCCAGAGAGGTAAAACAAATGCCTGAAATGGCGCTGGACAGCAACACATTGGTTACGCCACATGAGACTCGAGTATACAGCGAGTGTAGTCAGAGATGAGTCAGATGCACCAGCAACTGTGGCATGTTGACGAGAAAAGGCGCTGTTAGTGAAGCTTTACTATCTGAGTGTAGAATCTGCTAATGCAGCTTTATGATTGTATCACCATAGGATTCGAGTGAGTAAGGGTCCTATGACAAGTGTCCCTGTGAAGAAAATGATAACGTAATTCAAAGCCACGCATTGTCTAGATGATCGTTCCAATAGTGTGTGACCAGACAAGTGCTACTGCTGCTCGGACAGTTCAGGAAGAAATGGAGACTTTAGCGGGTTCATCTCCACAGGATGAAGTCAGTGCTTGTGAAGTTGCGTGTCGCACTGAGGCGTGCCCTCCAGTGCTATTCGTACAAAATGCAGCAGCACTGATTTTTGTCTCACGGAGAGCTTTTCACAACTGCAGGATAAGGACTACTGAAAATCCTAGAACTGTTGTGGAAACCCACTTGCATGTCAAAAGTCACCGTGCAGAATGAATTTACCCCATCAATCGTGATTAGACCCTTTTTCTTCAAGGAAATGTGGGAGTACTGCTTCTCAAACTGTCAGAAGGACCAATGACCAAGCAGTTTGATCCCTTCCCTCCTTTTAAACCAAACAACCAAACTGTCAGTGTGGTGGTTTTGAGGTACACCAATACGTTACAGAATTGCATCACCCGTAGCCTGGCTGATAAACACCTGCTATGAGGTACAACTTTTATGCAGGATGACTCTCCACCACATACTGCTTCATGTGCGCAAGAGCACTTGCGCAGATTGTTCGTTGGGTATCATGTGCTGAACTGCCACTTCTGTTACGCTTGGCCACCCAGGTCCCCATATCTTTGTCCATGTGATTATTGCTTGTGGGTTTACCTGGAGTCGTAAATCTACCACAATCATCCAACCTCATTAGGAATGCTAAAACGTACAAACTGTGAAACTTATTTTTGTTATGAAATGGTTCTGACACTTAGTTCGATTTTGTGCTTTCTCGTTAACAATTGGTGTTTTAAAAAAAGGTGTAACTAACTATTTGGAACATTGTTTGCATCAGGATATCTGATGGGCTCAGCCCAGAATATTTCATTTGCAATAAATGCACCAAAAAACAATTTGGTACCTGTTTGTTTGCGACTGCTCAGCTTTTCTAAAATACAGTCAACTGTATTAATAATAATGGTCAAATATCTCTACTGGCAATTACTCATAGTAGATTTGCCAGAAGCCCCAGTAAATATTTCAAATGCAGTGATGCACTTTATTCCATTTTCAAGCAAAATTTAATGCAAATTCTTTGATCCATCTTTCAAAAGTAAAAATTTGCTCGGTACTTGAATATACATATATCATTTTCATTGTCATTATAAACTAAATATTCGAAGCAGTTAAAAATGCAAACATACTTCAGTGACATGTGCGCCATCAAAATGATTTTTTTCAATTCAGTTGTACAAAGCCTTACAAATTCCCATTACTTTTTACTCACACCCCATACGTACATGACAGTCGTGATGCCGGTGCTGTCATTGAGTGCACTGCTGTCGGCTCACCTATCTCTGGTGCCACATGGAGGGAAGCAGTGACAATACCATTATGGAGATGGCATTGTGCTGTTCTACTGAAGCATAAAACTGGAAAGATCATTAATTAAGGCAAAATCTAACGTGTTACTGAATTAAAGTACACATCACCAGTGATGGTACGCTCACGAAAATCGAAGGAGCATCTGTACACTCTCATTTGGTAAGCCTCTTGACAAGTTGGTGGTCTGAATTAAAGATTCTCGCATTATTGGTATGACATTTTTTGTTTCCTCTAAGGATGAGTTTTGTGTTGTTATTGAATAGTGGCTTGTCATTGCATTTATCTTGTTCCAGCCATTGCTGCATTTTGACACAAAAGTCATTTTGAGTGATCATGCAACCGTAAAGTGTGTAAAACCCATTTTACATGAGTGACTTTCTGGTCGAAATCAATTACTCGAAATGTATTCTTTTTTTCGTGAGTGTCTCTACGGTGCCAGCGATTTATAGATTGTGCCAAATGTGAAGTTCTAAATTACCAAGTGTTCTGCACACTGCACATGCTCTGAAAGTTAAATTCGTTTTTGTGGAGCTCACTCTTATTGTAGAAAACAATTTTTTGGTTTCATTTCTCACTATTAGTGTTCTCCTAAAAGAAAGATGGAATATCTTACAACAAAACAGTGTAGTTTTACGTTTCACATAGGAACAGCCCGAACATTGCATAAATAAGAGCATAAATTTGCAAACTTGTTTTAAAAAAAATATTTCAACTGTGAAAAAGTCAGAAGTACTTGATGAGAAAAATAACTTCCAGTGTTATTTGGCACTTAGCAAGAACACAAGATACAAAGGATAAAGCAAATAAATGCTATTTACTGCATTTTTGATGCATTCACGAGTATATATTTTGTTGAGCAAATAAATGTGTATATTCTGAAATTAAATGTGTGGATGCATTTTTCCTATTCTTTCAGTTCTCAGGAATCTGAAGAATTTGCCCCACATCCCTTGACAAGAACTTCCACAATGGATTCTGCTTTAGTCATTAATAAACTCTACCACCACTGCTTGGTCCTACATTTTGTTACTATATTTGTTTTCCCATGAAAAGGATAGTCCCTCATAACCTCCCTTTCACCAGTCAAATGCTAAAAACTGCACAGCAGACAGCTCTCAAAATACATTTTTGGCACTGGCGTGTAAACGAAAATGACTTGTGTCAAGTACTCATTTCAGACAAGAAAGTCAGTCTTGTAAAAGGGGCTTAAAAGTTGAAAAAAGTGTACTCCTTACAGTGTGATCGCTTTCAAAGTATACACTTATATAAGGAGTTGGATGTGTAGTCTTTTACAAACACCTTTTAGTAATTACTGTGGAGTTAAGGAACAAAGAATGGTGTGTATTGTGTTGATACTCTTCTATAGTCTCCGGTCACAATATTCTGTGTCTGGCTGCAATCAGTGATGTCAACCTGCATCACCCAATGCCCGCTACAGTTCCGAGGGTTTCTCATTTTCAGTATTCACTTGTAAAATGTCATAGCTGCTTTATGGAATAGATTCCATTGAGCACCTGTTTTGTTGTTGCTGTTTTGGTCAACTTTGTAAGAACTCTGCGTGCAAAATATTAGCTGCCAATATAAACTGGAAATTACTCATAAGAAATAATGAACCACATTGTTCACACATTTCCACCAATGTAACTGTCTCTTTTACAGCTCTGAATTATCACACTAAAAAACAGGCTTGCAGGGCAAAACACCAAATCTAGTTATTGCAAAAAATCTTTTTTTCTGTAATGGTGTAGATGAAAGTGTTACATTGTATGTATCAGGGTGGTTAGATAACTCTGGTAAAAAAAAAAAAGCAAAAAAGAAAATATTTATTTTTTAAACAACTGCCCTCACTTGTTGACGTATTCTCTTTGAAGGATATAAGCTTGGTCCAGTGCGCCTCCAGCTTCCTTACCCCATCAGAAAAATAGGTTCTGTCGAACTCTGCAAAATACTCATTGATTGCAACTATCAGTTCCTCATTTTGTGGAAATTTCTTCCCAACAAGCCAAAACCGAGTTAACAAACAGGTAGAAGTCACTTGGGGCAAAGTCTGGTGAATAGGGTGGATGAGGAACCAATTCAAAGCCCAGTTCATATACTTTTGCCTTCGTTATCACTGATGTGGGGGATAGTGTGTTATCCTGGTGAAAAAGCACTTTTTTGCATGCCAACCATGGTTTTATTATTTTTGCAGCCACTACTGGGAATCCCATAAACACAGTGGCCATCACCACACCAGTTGACAAAATGTTCTTTGCCTTCTTTGGTGCTCTTTCACCAGCCTTCGTCCATTGTTTTGACTGACATTTAGACTCTGGTATGTAATGACAGATCCAGGTTTCATCAACAGTCACATATCGGCACAAAAGGTCCATGGATTTCGGTTAACCATCACCAGACATTGTGTTGAAATGTTGTGCCGAATGTGTTTTTGGTTGACTGTGAGCAGTCCTGGCACCCTCTTTGCACACGGCTTCTTCATAGCAAATTCTCCATGCAAGATATTATGCACTCACTCAGTGGAGATGCCTACTGTCCCAGCAATATCATGAACTTTTATTTGGCATTCATACATAACAATATCACCGATTTTTTTCAATGTTTCCTTTGTTTTATAACTGGATTGTGCTTGTCCAAGCACATTTAAATTCATTAATCCAGAAGTAAATGGTCTTCAGTGAGGGTGCAGAGACCTTGTGAACTTCATCCAGTTCTTTTTTTTATTTGTGAGGCAGTCCGACCTTTCAAATGAAAATGTTTAATAACAGCACGAAACTGTTTTCTCCATTTTCAATCGCAGTGGACATGCTGACCAATTCAGACGGCTGTCAACAATGAACTGTACATTATTGAAATTCTTTATACAGTCCTTGGACTAATCAAGCATACCTGCCGTGAAGGTACAACAGAAATTTTTTTTTCTTTCATTGAAATCTACCAGACTTATAAAACCACCCTTGTATATAGCTCTCTCCCCTCACTGGTAGAGAGTATACGCAATAAATACAAAATTTCCAATATTTCAACATTTTTTAGTTGTAACTATTGTAAAAGTGAGAAATAGTAAGATAATCGAGAAGTAAGAGAGAGGTACTGGTGGAAGTAAAGCTGTGAGGGTAGGTTGTGAGTTGTGTCTGGCTATTTTAACCAACCAATAATTTTCCCCATGAAATGCAAAGGTTCTGGGGTGAGTCCCAGTCTGGCACCAACTTTTAATGTGCCATGAAGTTTTAAAAAGGTGATGCAATTTTCCAAACGCGTATTTTTATAAGCACCACAAATATACAGTTAATTACAACAATCGTAATATGTACATAATTTGAGGGATGCTGTCAACGTTTAATGAGAATTTAGAACCAAGGAGGTGGAAAGTGAAAATGTACTACTGACTTCAACTACAGAAAATTCTCAAGGTAACAGACTCACAATGACAGTGATCTGTTTCTCTTGTTGACATTCTGTAAAATGCCTCCACTGATACAAAAATTTGTAGTCTAATGGGTGAAATACACTTGTAGTATCAAAAGATATCTGAAGTATTGTACTTCCTTATTTAAAACTGAAAATAATTCAGAGTTTTTATAACCTGACGAAAAGTCTAGAAGGAAAAAGTAATGTGGTTTGAAAAAATTGGCTAGGTGCAAGCAGGACTCTCACACTGAGGATTCCATACAAACTTGTTTATGTATACAGATGGCTCATTCATTCTGTTTCTGGCTGTTATCAACATTGATACTGGAAAGATATCAGTCCCAGATATTCCAAGATTTTCAAGAATGTTTTAATTTCAGTAATATAAATGTGACATAAAATCATGCAGGAGGCAGGTGACCATTATTATAATTATCAGTTCTGTATTCAGGCTGACTTGGCTGCAACAGTAAAAGTCACAACTCAGGTGACGAATGACTTTATTACTTATATGACACATTTCAGAATTTATCCATCATCACATAGCCAAGAGAGATTACTGCACGAAAGATATGGCTTTTCAAGTTGCATGTGAAACATAAATTCGCAGGCTAAATGCAGTAATCGCTCCAGGATATCTGATGATGGATAAATTCTGATATGTGTCGTATGAGCAATAAAATCATTCCTTGCCTTCTCAACTTATGCCAGAGGGTGGGTTGGGTTTCGGTTTCCACTGAGTAGGTCAGGAGTCCACTACTCACAGGAGGTGGCTACATGGGTAGCAGCGGTTGTGCAGCATGGACTGTGTGGTTTTTTTAGGTTAGAGGTCTCGGACAAATATAAAAAGGGCTTCAGTCTCAAAGGATGTGGGTCGAATGTAGGAAGAACATAGAGACAGGACCATCAGTATAACAGATGTAAATTGTCATAGCTGTGTAGGGAAAGTACCAGAGCTCCAAGCTCTAATAGAAAGCGCTGATGCTCAAACGTTATAGGCACTGCAACCTGGTTAAAGCCAGAAATAATTTCAGCCAAAATTTTCGCAAAGAATCTAACAGTGTTCCAAAAGGATAGTCTAAACACAGTTGGCAGTGGCGTGTTTGTTGCTGATAGTAGTAGTTTATCTTGTAGCGAAATTTAAGTGGATAGTTCCAGTGAATTAGTAGGGGCAGAGGTCATCCTTGGCAGCCGGAATAAAATAATAAATCCCAACTCAGATGATACGATTGATGAAAGGTTCAAAGATAACATAAGTTTAATGTCAAACACTTACTCGACTCATACAATTATAGTTGGTGGTGACTTTACCCTCAATATGGTGTTGAAAATACAGGTTTAAATCTGGAGGTGCACATAAAACATCATCCAGAATCGTGCTAAATGCCTTCTCTAAAAATTATTTTGAGCAGTTAGTTCATACTGCAAGCCAAATTTAAATGGACATAAAATCTCGAAGATTGGCGATCTTTTACAGAAGCTTAAAATTTAGTATGGGCTACACACTAAATGCTTATAATAGTTTCCACAGCGAAACTTTGTCTCGAAAACTGGCAGAAAACTCAAAGAGATTCTGGTTGTATGTAAAGTATTTTAGCGTTAAGACAAAATCAATGCCTTCTCTGCGTGATAGCAATGGAAATACTATCGCTGCCAAAGCAGACTTACTAAACACAGCCTCCGAAAATTCATTCACCAAAGAAGACAAAGTAAATATTCCAGAATTCAAATCAAGAACAGTTGCCAACATGAATAACTTAGAAGTAGATATCCTCACAGTAGTTCTTAAATCACTTAATAAAAGCAAGCCTTCTGGTCCATACTATATGTCAGTTAGCTTCCTTTCAGAGTATGCTGATGCAATAGATCCATACTTGACAATCACATGCAACCGTTCGCTCTAAGAAAGATCCATACCCAAAGACTGGAAAGTTGCACAGGTCACACCAATATTCGAGAAAGGTAGTAGAAGTAACCCACTAAATAACAGGCCTATATCATTAACATTGATATGCAGCAGGATTTTGGAACACATATTCTCTTGAAATATTGTGAATTATCTGGAATAGTACGGTCTATTGATACACAGTCAACTCGGATTTAGAAAACATCGTTCTTGTGAAACACAACTAGCTCTTTACACACATGAAGTGCTGAGTGCTATTGACAAGGTATTTCAAACTGGTTCTGTATTTCTAGATTTCCAGAAGGCTTTTGACACACAACATCACAAGCAGCTTGTAATGAAATTGCATGCTTGTGGAATATAGCCTCGGTTATGTTACTAGATGCGTGATTTCCTGTCCTAGGGGTCACAGTTCATAGTAATTGATTGAAAGTCGTAGAGTAGAACAGAAACAAGGTAGTGATAAAGACACTCTGCTGTTACTTATCTATATAAAAGATTTAGGAGACAATCTGAGCAACCATCTTAGATTGTTTGTATGTTGGTGTCATTTATCGCCTAGTAAAGACATCAGAAGATCAAAACAAATTGCAATATTTAGAAAAAATATCTATGTGGTGTGAAAGTTGGCAGTTGACCCTAAATAACGAATAGTTGTAAATCCATCCGCATGAGTGCTAAAAGGAATCTGTTATAGTTCACTTACACGATAAATCAGTTGACTATAAAGGCCGTAAATTCAACAAAACACCTAGGAATTACAATTATGAACAACTTAAATTGGAAAGAACGCACAGAAAATGTTGTGGGGAAGACAATCCAAAGACTGTTTTTTATTGGCACAACACGTAGAAAATGCTACAGCTCCACTGAAAGCACTGCCTACACTACATCCTCTTTCGGAGTATTGCTGCAGTCTGGTATCCTTACCAGATGGGATAAATGGAGTACATCAAGAAAGTTCAGAGAAGAGTGGTACATTTTTTTTTTTAATGATAGGGGACTTCGGGTGGACATCATAGATCATAGAACATTGTATGTGACATAAATTTCAACTTAGTTCATCTGCCTGATCCTGAGAAAAAAGGGGTCTTGACAGATGGATGAGCAGTCAGTCAGATAAGATATATGTATATATATATATATATCCCTCCCCCTCCCCCCCCCCCTCTCTCTCTCTCTCCCCCTCCCCTCTTTTCTCAAATTCCATTATTCTAGGCCAAAAAGAAGTACCCTACATTCTTTGATGAGTGAGTTTGTGAGTATCAAAAATATGTGACGTAAATGGTGGTATCTTTTGGTTATGTTGACGTAGAAGATTCAGTGTTTGTTTGTTGTTTTTTTTTTTGAAAAGCCAAGGTACTATAGACCTCAGTATGTGACATAAATTTCTACTAGATACATCTGACCATTCCAGTGAAAAAGGGTTTTTAACAGTCAGAGAGGTGGACAACAGAGCAATGCTATAAACGTTCCGTTTTTACAAATTGCAGCAGAGTCCTGAAAAGTGAGTGAGAGGGGCACAAATGTAAGGAGCAGAAGTTTTGTAAAATTTTCTGCAAAGAAACTCGGCCTTTGAAGCTTCTAGCTTCAGGCACTGATGTTCACGTAGCCAGCCATATAATACAGTTATGTAATGGTACAATTGAGGCAAGTTGCTGTTGAGGTAAACACTGCCTTCTGAACTGCGTTAACTGACACTGTATTGGACTTGCCATTTGCAGTGGGGAAGTGGAGTTACTGTTGCATATTGTGGACTGTTATAGCCACTCAAAATTGAGTTCAGTTCCAGGACCAAACAATGAGTGAGTTGGGGCACTGCTCAAGACACTGTATTCTGTCCAAAATTTCTTGAGGAATGACAGACACATTGGAAGTAGTGGGGTGTGACTCATGTGCGAGGTACAGCACGTATTCAGCCAGTCTCCCAAGAGGTGTCCTCAACAATCACTGGTGGTTGCCAAACCTTCACCCATACTACCACACCACCACTTCCCACATGTAGTGTTTTTTCAGGTTCAGACATTTTACTGTTATGTGAGAGCATAGATTCCGCATTCTGGTTTTATTTGTTTTCATTTCTGATGATTGCGGAATATAATACGCTATTTGTTGTATGGTATGTGCTGTTGAACAGTGTCAAAAGTAATTTAGTAAATTGTTACTAGTAGAAACTTTCTGATTTTCTCCTCTTGGTCATGGTATTGCCATACAAGGTCAGTCAGGAGAAAGGGCTTGCATGTTGTGTGTCTACTTCAAGAGAGAAAAAACTGGTGGAAACTCATATATCTCCATTAACAAGGTCATCAGAATACTGCTGCAGCTTTAAATACAAAAAAAAGAAAACAATAATGTAAACATTGGTCAAGAAATTAAGAAATTTACGAGAAAGTAGAGGCAGCTGAAAAATTATTGAAGATGAAAATTTGGGGGTGGGGGGGATGCTGAATAGATTAGTGGATGATAGATCACTCCTTGTACTTGCCTTGTAGGCAGCAGTCAGAACAGGCATAAGACCAAATACACTTCCATTTACCAAACTAGATTCATTGCTAATTATCAGTTATAGTGTCCTGTTCATGATCATGTCATAGAAAAGAGTATCAGTAATTCAGCAACTTATTGATCATATTTAAGAAAGCAAGTCTATTCCAGGATGGTCGCACAAACTTGCTTACGGTGTTGCAAGACCTGGTTTCTTGGTATGGCTACCTATCTGGCCATAAGTTATTTATGGAAAGAGACTATATATAACTTCGTAGCTGATCATAAAACATAACAGGTGACCACTTAAGTCTTGACACAGGACCTGGCAGTGTGTTATTCACCATATTTAAGTCCAAGTATTTCCTGTTTGAGACCTGATGGAGTTATGGTTTGTAGCAGATGAAAATATGTTCTAATGTTAACATGTTTGTTCTCATATGTAGTTTTCCAGTTGTAAGAAATTTGTTAAT
Organism: Schistocerca gregaria; assembly: GCF_023897955.1. NCBI lineage: Eukaryota > Metazoa > Arthropoda > Insecta > Orthoptera > Acrididae > Schistocerca > Schistocerca gregaria. The sequence goes on along the minus strand of NC_064928.1, from coordinate 195,588,213 downwards.
GTCATGTGGAAATGCATTTTCATAAATTATACATGGACAATTTTAAAAATTTGTTGCTGTAAATAAAACTGAAACAAGAATGTAGTGCAGCTCTTTAAGAAGAGCTCAGTGTTCACACACTGTATGATGACCCAACTTGGGGCCATGTTCTTATTAGTAGGTTGAAAAAGAGCGGGGTGGGGGGGGGGGGGGGGGGGATGATTCAGTGGAGTGCCAGAGCAATGGTGAAACAGTATTCAGTTAAATCATTTATTGGTGAAAGTTTTATATTCAGGGTGATGGTGCTAAATCTGCACTGCTCGAAAGCAAGAAGTGGCACATCAGTGCCAAGATGCTGTGAATGTGGAGGACTCAACATCAACAAGGACGGCCTGAGTGGCAGTCTCAGTGTACAGTCAGTAAGGCAGTACTTGTGCTGCTCCAATAGTGCTGACATAGGCTCCTAGTGCACAAGTTGAACAGCTCAGTTTCTCCATTGTGACCGGCAGGGCTGTGACTTGTAGATCAAAAGTCCCCTCTGTGGCCGGATGGCTCTGGACTTGTAGTGGTGAACTCCAGGTTGGCAGCAGCGTATAAACACTTAATGAATCCACCAGAGCATCCTGCAACTTGATAGAGCTGGCCTTCCATCAGCTTCTGTGATGCACATGGAATGGCATCCCTTTGACAGAATGGCCTCACTCTGAGAATGAGCTTGAGTAAGGTAGAGATTTTATAACAGGCTCCCTGCCCCATAAGTGACTGAATGTACTTGTTTTCTAAACCAGTCTGCGCTCTTGGCTGCTCTACTGTTTAACTTCGGGGTATCAGTTTTCAAGGTGCTGAATGAGTTGTTCTTGGCTTCCCACTCGCATAGTCTGCTGAATCTAGCTGCCAGCTTGTCTGTATTTTGGGCCTTATGGGTTGACATTCAATTATGATAGTATTGGGTAGCCAGCAGACGTGCCCCACTTAATGATGTCTTGGTTGGTTTCTAACAAAATTTTACTCCTGGTCTTCATTGCTATTTTATTGTGCAACAGTTATATAGTTGGCAGTTTCGAATGAGTTGCTTGAAATGTAGTATTATGCGTGTGTTCCAAGAAGGATATGGCAACTGTGGTTGCTTAACACTTCCATGCATGTCTGCAGAAGTGTCAATACAAAAATAATTTTGAACAGAGTATAAATTCATATTAAGTAAGATCTTAGCTGAAATCTCTATCCAAGCATTTGTCTGGCTTTTCTCTGATTTTCCAAAATTACAGCAGATGATTCTTTCAAGGCCACACCAGATTTCTTCCCCCCATCATTACTGAATCTGTGCTAATGTTCCAACTCCAGTGGCTTCTTGTGTTGACAGTACATAAAAGCTCCAACCTTTCTTCTTTTCTTCCTTCACTCATTTATTCCTTTATTCTTCATATCTTCAGCAGTGACTACCAACTTGTGGAGAGGTGGCACACAGAATTTTACCATTCCTCCCTGGAGTGTGTATTATTCGGAATGTTGCAGTAGGATGACTGCTTGTCTAGAACAATCCTTTTACCCAGTGTAGTGCAGCAACTCAACATGGCATGGACTCAACAAGCCACGGCCCCTGCAAAATACTGTGCCGTGCTGCCTCTATAGCAATCCACAATTGCAAAGGTGTGTAGGCTTTTGCACACAAACTGACCTCTCGATTATGTCCCATAAATGTTTGATGGGATTCGTGTTGGGCGATCTGTGTGACCAAATCATTCGCCTGAATTGTCCATAATGTTATTCAAACCAGTTGGAAGCAGTTGTGCCCCAGTGACATGACTTAATTATTTGGGAACATGAAGTCCATGAATGGCTGCAAATGGTCTCCAAGTAGCTGAACATAACTATTTCGTCAATGATCAGTTCAGTTTGACCAGATGACGCAATCCATTCTGTGTAAACACAACACACAGAGATCATGGATCCACCACCAGATTGCACAGTGCCTTGTTCGCAACTTGGGTCCGTGGCTTTGTGGAGTCTGCGCCCCACTCTCACTACCATCAGCTCTTACCTACTGAAATTGGGTCCTATCTGACCAGGCCATGATTGTCCTGTCATCTAGGGTCCAACTGAAATGGGTACGAGCCCAGGAGAGGTGCTTCCATTTAATGTCTAGCTGCTAGCAGAGCTGCTCACATCGTTCATCTGCTGCCATAGCCCATTGATGCAAAATTCGTCTGTACTGTCGTAACAGATACGTTTTTTCTACATCTCACATTGATTTCTGTGATTATATCACACAGTGTTGCTTGTCTGTTAGCCCTGACAACTTTGAGCAAACATCAGTGCTCTCGGTTGTTAAGTGAAGGCCGTCGATCACTGTGTTGACCGTGGTGACAGGTAAGGCCTAAAATTTGGCATTCTCAGCACACTCTTGACACTGTTGATCTTGGAATATTGAATTTCTTAATGATTACCAAAATGGAATATCACGTGTCTAGCTCCAACTACAATTCCGTGTTTCAAGTCTGTGAATTCCCCCCGTTTGACCTTAATCACACGGAAATCTTTTCACGTGGATTACCTGTGTACAAATGAGAGGTCTTCCTGTTCACTGCCGTTCTATACCTTTTGTATACAATACTATCGCCACCTTTATATGTGCGTGTTGCTGTCCCATGACTTTTGTCACCTCAGTTTATATCAGCATTGGATATTTGGTGTCAGCTCTTTTTTACTAATTTGAATATAAAGTAGTACCTTGCCAACCATCACACCTTCAAACTTCAGGTTAATTATGACTGCAGAGTGAAGGACATCTGATTGAAAAAAGTCGTTGCTAACAAGTATATTTATGTTACATTACAGTGACAGCAGTTCAAAGCATTTTCCTGCAAGTCTCTATCACACGATGATACGATGTCACATATAATGGCTACAGATGACAACATAGAATGGCAACAGATGACGGAAGGCAAGAACTTCTAACTTAAGAGCAATTGCAGATCATAGCTGAACATGGAGTAATCGCTAATAAAAGATGTGGTAACTCAAAAAAATTTCATTTGTGCCATGAAAACCAGTAAAATAAAATTTTCTCTCATGTAAAAGAAAGGAAGAACTGGTTCTTTGAAATTTGGATTCCAACCTGGAAAAAAACTGAGAAAAGAAAATACTTTGTTCGCCAAATCTCCACCATATCATGAGTTCTTTTCCTTTTATTAATGCAGATGACTGTCACACATTGCTTCTGACCCTACCCAGCATGTATTACAACTCAACTTTTAACTTGGAAATCATGTGGGAACTGTACCTTCAAATGGTTCAAATGGCTCCGAGCACTATGGGACCTAACATCTGAGGTCATCAGCCCCCTAGAACTTAGAACTACTTAAACCTAACTAACCTAAGAACATTACACACATCCATGCCCGCAGCAGGATTCAAACCTGCGACCGTAGCAGTCGCGCAGTTCCAGATTGAAGTGCCTAGAGCCACTCAACCACACCGGCCGGCAACTGTACCTTTTAATCATTTATTTGTATCATTGTGGATCATACGCGAATCAAATTAAATTCTTTTGGTGATGCTTCTTTCATGGTATTGTGTGTTTTCACCAGTAGTAGTGTATAACTTAGTGCTCACCATGTAGTTGTTGGACATGATCTATGCAGTATAATTATCCAATTGAGTTATCATTATATACTGTGTATGATAGCATAGCTACAGTTATTATATGAACACACTTTGTTTTAAATATTTTATTCATGTAGAATAAAAATTTTGTTTCAAAAATACCCACGTAAAAGTTCAATTTTTTGTCAATTGTAAGTCGTGTAGTATATAACAAATTTAGAGGGGGCAGTTATAACTGTGTGTGAACTGAATGAATGGGTGTCTGAGAGCTTGTTTCCCCCCTCCTATATATTATATGTTTGTGCAATTCCTCTTTAAGTGTTGTAAATACCATGAGCGCATTATGGGCTCTTCGTAAATGTAAAGAGGAAGATCTTGTAAAAATTTTTGTACATCGTAAATTTATCGACTACATTTAGTGATAAGTTATGCACATACAGCAGAAGAGCCAGTGTCGATGGAACGCTATCTAGTGCTGCAGAGGTGCCAGGAGGCAATCCGTTCACTACTTGTGGACGAGGGGCTCGACATGCCGGGCCGCTTCGTGCTGCGTCAACGTAATATCCAGCCACTCTACATCGGAGGCAGGAGTGTCCCGAGTGACCAGTGCTCACCACTTCTGCGTGACTGGCATGTGCGTCTTCTCAGCTTTACTGCCCCACCTGTGGGGACAGCACGATACCTTCTGCAGCAGCAGGAAAGAGTTAAGGAGGCGGCAGCACAAGGGTCATCTGCACCTGAACCCCCACAGACACAACCTGTCACTCCAAAGCCACCTACCCCAGCCTCAAAGCAATCCCAGGCTCCACCTACACAAAAGCAGACGCATTTGACTCCTCCTGCCACTAATAAGCCCTCAGCGAATTCAACTCCAGACCTTCTAAGAAAGGAACTGCAAGTTATTAAGGGCCCAGTTGTGGTAAAAGATCAGGCGAAGGAAAAAGATCAGGCGAAGGAAAAAGATCAGGCGAAGGAAAAGGAGGGGTTCGAAAAGAAAGCCCAGGAACCGGAGGCAGACAAGAAACAGGAACATGTTACGAAGCCAGAGCCTGCAAAAGTGCGGATACTGAACACCGAACAAAAACTGGAGGAGGAAAAGTGCCCAGTGTGTGTTGAACATGCTGCTAAGTGGCGTAGGAATGCGTCAGTAAATACACCGCGTCATTTTCTCAAGTCTGCTTCTCGTGATGCACAGGTGCAGGCAGACTTCATTCCAGTAGCGGGGGAGGTTGGTGGTGCACCTGTGAAACCAGCTGTCGAGTATGGCTCTCAACAGACACAGACCATGGCACGTGTAGGGTCCTTTTCTTGTTTTGGCACCACAACTGAAAGAGTGATAGAACAGAGGCAAATGCTACGGAATCATCTGCACAAGAGACTTGTGCAGTTGTACCATGAAAAGGTAATCGGGTGGACTGAGATGATGATGTTACGGAGTAAAGTGAAGAGCACAGTGCAGTCACTCCTTCCGTTGTCACTTGCATCGGTTAAAGCAAAGAAAGTGGCTCGTTTACAAAAATTGGCTGTGAAAAAGAAAAAGAAAGAAGGAAGTACCACGATTGAAGCTCGAGCTGTTACACAGTCGCGTCTTCCATTGTCACGTATATCTGTTAAGAAAAAGAAGAAAAATCGAGTGCAGAATTTGAACTCTGGAAAGAAAAAGAAAATGGGTAGTTTGCAGAATTTGAAAGTGCAAGAAGCTGAGAGAAAGCAAATGAAATCTTCACCTTTGCATGGGAGAGAAGAGTTATTAGAAGAGATTCAAAGGAGTGCAGAACAGGTTAGATTAGGTAAGTACATTGTAAGTAAGACAAACGTGCATGGTGAGGGCGAAATGAATGCATCTGATGTAATGGCCGTAGATGATGGCACGGAGGAGGTACAGAAAGGCATTGAGGCTGCTCCTTATCCAAATATTTGTGCTGCAGTGAAATCAGCTGACAAAACTGGGGCTACTGCCAATGAGGTAGGTGCAGGAGAAATATTGAGGAGACCAGGAGCTATAACACCAACTGCTGAAAATTTTAATAACACTAACGAAAATAACACTACTTCACCAGTGGGTGATAGTAATCGGAGTCCAGACCCTGAGAAGCAACAATCTCAACAAGAGGGTGAACGCACTCAAAACATACAGAATCTTGTTTCTTCCAAATTGCCGGATAATGTAGATGATACAATGGCTGCTAGAGAAAAGACACAATTAGATGACACAGGAAAGGCTAAAGTGAAGACAAATTCAGGAAGACATGCAGAGGCAGAGAAATCCCAAAAAGAGAGGACAGATGATGTTCCTCTAAATGCAAGAACACTTGAGAATCTGTGCAAACTAGAAGGTCGTAGTTCAAACAGTCCAGTGCAGTGTGTTTCCCCCACATCACTAAAAGAAGAGGAAAGCAAACCATTAGTTACAAAAGAGATATGTTCAGAGAACTTGGAAAGTACTGAAGTGAGAAAAAATGTAGAACCAGCAATAGAAAGAGAAAAGAGTCCTTCAGAAGTGAAGCAAGAGGCAAAAGGCAGTACAAAAGAGGTGGTAACAGTAGACTTGGAAAATAAAAATATGGAAAAAGATGCAGAACCATCCAAAAAGATAGAGAAGCCTCTGTTGAAAGAACAGCAAGATGGAGATGACAGTAGAAAAGAGGTGGAAACAATAGACAAGGAAAATACGAAGGTGGGAAAAGATGTAGATCCACCCAAAGAGAAAGAGAAGCTTCCATTGAAAGAACAGCAAGATGGGGAAGATATTAGAAAAGATGTGATAACAATAGATTTGGAAAATATGGAGGTGGAAAAAGGTGCAGAACCATTCAAAGAGAAAGAGAAGCCTATGTTGAAAGAGCAGAAAGATGGAGAAGACAGTAGAAGAGAGGGGAAAAAGGTATACATGGAAAATTTGGAAATGGGAAAAGGTGCAGAATCATCTAAAGAAAAAGAAAAGCCTGTGTTGATAGAACAGCAAAATGGAGAAGACAGAAAGAAAGATGTGGTAACAATAGGCCTTGAAAATAAGAATATGGGAAAAGATGCAGAACCCTCCAAAGAGGAAGAGAGGCTTGTGTCAAAAGAGCAGGAATGTGGTGAAAACAGTAAGAAGAAAGAGGTGATAATTATAGATTTGGAAAGTGAGGAGATAGGAAAAGGTGCAGAACCACCCAAAGAGAAAGATAACCATGTGTTGAGACAGCAGCAAGGTAGTGAAAACCTTAAAAGAGACAAGAGTTCAGATGATGTGGAAAGTGCTAAAATGGACAAAGATGCAGAGTCATCTAAAGAGAAAAAGAAATCGCCTTTCAAAGAAAAGACGGATGGAGAAGACAGTATAAAAGAAGTTGTAACAGTAGACTTGGAAGATACAAAAGTGGAAAAAGATACACAACCACCCAAAGAGGAAGAGAAGTCTCTGTTGAAAGAGCAGCAAGATGGCAAAGACAGTAAAAATAAGGTGATAACAATAGATTTGGAAAGTGGGGAGATAGGAAAAGATGCAGAACTATCCAAAGAGAAAGAGGAACCTATGCTGAAACAGCAGCAAGATGGCAAAGACTTTTTAGGCAGGAGTTCAAATGATGCAGAAAGTAGTAAGATGGACAAATATGCAGAGTCATCCAAAGAGATGGGGAATTCTGATTTTAAACGGAAACGAGAGGAAGGTGAAGGAAACAGTAAAAAATTGTGTTCCTCAGACACAGACAGTACCGAGATGAAAAAAAAAGCAGAACCACCTAGAGAGAAATCTTTTTCCAAAGAGAAGCAAGATGGAGACCATAAAAAAATTATGAGTTCAGATGTCTCAGAAAATTCTAAGTTGGGAAAAAATACAGAGCAATCTAAAGAGGAGAAGTCATCTTCAAAAGAGGAGCAAGACAGTGGACGTAATAAAAAAGACGTGAGTGTAAAGGGCTCAGATAATTCTGAGGTGGAAGAAGGTGCCGAGTCACGTAGAAAGAGGGAAAAATCTCCTAAACGAAAGAGAGATGAGGCTAGTTCTAGGGAAGGCTCACCTCCTCACAAGGCTAAACGAGCTGGCAGCCCAGCAGGACAAGCGAAGGATACTGCTTCCGGCAGTCGTGTGCCAAATACCGAAGGGGACTGGCGTGGGTCTAGCGGTCGTGGAAGGGGTCGAGGCTCCGAAAGTATAAGGGGCGATCGTGGAAGGGGCAAAGGTATGGACGAGAGAGGATCTGGCAGGTGGAAGGGACGGCCAGAGGAAGATGATTTTGGTTCTTCAGGCAGAGGTAGGGGTCGATACCGCAGTAGCCCCCCTCCGTGGGAGAGGTCGGGGCGAGGCAGTTCGCCTCCGTGGGAGAGGTCAGGGCGAGGCAGTTCTCCTCCGTGGGACAGGTCGGGTCGTGGCAGCCCCCCTACATGGGACAGGTCAGGTCGTGGCAGCCCCCCTACATGGGACAGGTCGGGTCGTGGCAGCCCCCCTCCGTGGGACAGGTCAGGACGTGGAAGGAACTTTGACAGTCGTAGGGAACTTGATAGTGATTGGCCCAGAGATCGTGACAGCAGAAGCAGAAATTATGATGGATCACCTTCTTGGGATCGTGGTAGAGATTTTGATTCTATGTCGGGGAGGCGGGGAGATTACCGTGATGAATTTGAAAGTCCGTCACTGTCTCGGAGGTCGAGGGGCTACGATGGCGATTTTGAAGTTCCTCCAATGGGGGGAAGGTCGAGTCACTATGACAGCGACTTCAATGGTCCTGCCGTGGGGGGAAGGTCGAGGGGTTATGACGATGACTTTGGTGGAAGCAGGCGGTACGATGATATGGACAGAGAGTGGGGCCCGAGTAGGGATTATGGTGGAGGAAGTGGTGGTGGCTCTTGGAGAGACAGGTATTAAGCCACAAAATGTATTCCTTGAAACTAAAATTTAGGACACCATATTTTGTGTGGTGCTACTTGTATGTAATGATGTCTCATACATTGAATGGCTATCACAAACTCATAACAACAGTGAGTGATAATGTAGTAGTATTTGCACCGCACACTCACAAAATATTGGTTTCACATGAGAGTAAGTTTTTGTTTGGTGCTTATCAAATGATAAATAAATAAGTGAAGAATGTGAAATATGATTGTTATCAATTTTTCAATATAGAGACCTGTATGCCACTTAACGCAACACATTCTTGGTGATGTAGGCAGTAGACATTCCATTTTTCACTACAAATTGTCTTCATAATGATAAAAAAGTATCATTAATAAAGTTGTACATTCAAAATTATTTGCCAGTTTTAGTTTCAAGCTGTTTTAATTAATTTTCTAGTTGAGACCAGTGTATATTGTGTGTGCAGATATTAAAATCTTTATTGTTTTTTGTGCAATGAATCTGTTTCATTCATTTTCTTTCTCTGTCATTTAAAGGCACAGTAGTACTTTGATTATGATGTTTGTTTAAATGCATAATATTAGAAAATTGTTGGCTTGTTCACATAGCATTTGAAATGAGCTAATCATATGTACTTGAAAATTTGTCAATGTGGATTCAATTTTATGTGGGCAGATGCACTGTTGTGATTTGTAATATATGTAGTTGTAGTGTATGATATCTCAAAATAAATAATTCGTTAAATGTGGATCCTGTGAAAATTTATTGGCATAGGCCAACATCGTGCTTTCATCAAAACATGCGACCCTTAGAACACACAGAATTCTTCAGAAGGTGTCAAGATACGAGTTGTATTCAAAAAGTAAGGGTAATTGGCTTATCGTTAAATGTCGGTAGCTCGGGATGAAGTTCCAGAATCCAAGCACTGTGGAAGTCATTGTTTCAGTTCAGTATTTCTTTGACTGTGGGTGAAAGCAAACGTCTTAAAAATCTTTCCGCAAGAAAAATATGGAGTGCGTGCCGTAATCAGTTCTGTGTGCAAAAGGATCTACAGATACTCAAATGCATCAGTAGTTGTGCCTAGTTTATGGGCGTTTATTAATGAATGAATGAAAAAAACATTAGACAGTATGCTGCATACAAATGTGCACAATGAAGAGGTGGCTATCATTATCATATGAAGAGTGAACCAAATACTGCAGTCTGGTTGAAGATGAACAGTTGGTGCTGCCCTGGTTGAAGATGGACAGTTGGTGCTGTGGCTGAAGAGTTTCCTCGTACTGGATGCATCACTCTGTACCCATTTCTAGCAGAAAAACTCGGATATAACTGTCTGCAAGATGAATACCAGAAACTGCCCACACACTGCTACGTGCAGAATAACTTGTCCTATGCACAGATATACGCTCTCGTCATGACTGTCGGGCGAGTCTTTCCTTTGTGTCGGGTGGACACCTCGGTTGCCTGTATTCTGTTCCTCTGTACACTGTGTCCATTGGGAGCAGCCCTCCCATTTATATATACAATACAATACAATACTTTTCGTATATTCTGTTCAGGCATTGTTGATTTGTAAAACCTTTAATATATCAAAGTGAGCCTCCTTTAATATATCAAAGTGAGCCTCACATCATCAATATTATTGTCATTTGGCAACACAATTTTATAAGATCAAGGTGTCGAACATACAAAAGAAAGTGTATGCTGCAGTTAGATTAGCTCTAACAATGGAAAACAATAAAAAGGAGGAAGTGTGTCAGAGAATAAAAAAGGATTGACTTGTGTCACATGTTAATTCACTGACTGAATTAGAAACTTTGCTCCCAGAACATTTTCTAAACTGTTTTTTGGTAAATCTTGCATCATATGATAAATTATTAATGTCCATATAACATACAGTAGGGAATAAAATACGTTGCTGTAGCTTAGAAGATCCGTGAGATTAGTGTTTATGGGAAGGCTTCGAGTGTTAGAACTCTCACCCTCCTACAGCACATTGGCATTTTTACAATTGGACCTCCACCACCATCATTGCCTCCCCTCCCCTACACAGGAAGGAATCGTGGGGCCAAATTATTCCGTGTGTAACCTACCAAAGATTAGCATTTCTGTTGTGAACTTTTCAATCGTCCACTTGGCAGCCTCGACCACATGTGCAGTGGATAGTATCTCTTGTGTTTGAAACAGTGCATCAAGGACAGTGGTTTGAAGACGACGAGGAACTTGAGACAGATGCTTGTCAACTGGTTCAGATCCCTGCCACAGAAGATTTCTGCTGCGGGATTAAAGAAGCTTGTGCCACATTACACGAAGTGTTTACAAATGAATGGCAACTACGTGCAGAAGTGAAGTATTTCGTAGGAAAGTAAAGCTGCCAGTAAAAGCTTTTTCTCACACCTGTTACTTTTTGAACAGACTATGTTCCAATCTGCAGTGTCCTCAGAAGAGAGAGACTGTCAAAACTCATTATATGTCCACTGCGTTAAGCCTCTTGGAACCATCTGTCGTGTTGCAGCCACACGTTGTGTGATGACTACATGTCTTTGATGAAGAAGCTGTGAATGAAAATGTCAATTGAAACAATAATATGATACTTTGTATGACCTTTTCTGCCCTGAATTGGAAAGAAAATATGTGAAAAATGACCCCCTGCGAAGTGACAGACAACTTGAGTGAAGAGATTTGAGAGATACACAAGAAACTCTCACTCTCCTAGCGCTGTTACAGTAGAACCTTGCTTATCCATCCCTTACGGAACGGGGAGCACGGTCGGAATGCAAGAATGGTTGAATTATCAGAGGAACACTTTTATTGACCCACAACATCGCAGTAGGATACAGTACAACTTTAATTTTCAACTGGAAATACTGTCTGAAATATTGTTCCACGTTAAAACAGTAACAAAACAAAAAGAAAATGTTGACACACTAGATAATCTTATGCAAAAGAGTTATGTATTATAGTGTCGGTACTATAAAATACATTTTTATCGTACTGTAAGATAATGTTACAGTGAGTGAGTGTTTAATATCTGTACATAATTTATAACAGTATTGCACTGATAGCTTATTTATACTTAACTGTTTAAAACATGAGAAATCACATGGTAAAAAATGTTTTGTTCTTAAGCAGGACAAAGAAAGTCTGTTATGTTCTTTTGCTTAGCTGACGACAACTTCGAATTTGCTGCAATGTTCTGCCATTTCCTAATCCACAAAATATATGCTAGGGTAGATGTAGAATTTCGTTGGGTGTAATGAAGGGCCATATCAGTGCGCTTTTACTATCTGTATGTGGTACTCAAGCCATAGGTTGATTCTCTTCATTGTCATCACCACCTTTCTTGTTCTCTATCGGTTGTTTGTTCTGCAAAATCAGTGATTTGGCCTCCAGTTAATACTGCTTCTGTTGTGCAGTTGATGTCAGCTGTACCGATCCATTCATTCGTGTCATTGGGCTCAATGTCCTGTTGTAAGGACAGTGTCATGTATTTACATTTAGTTGGTACCATAATTTAGTTTTACACACTATCATATGTATGAAGAAAACTCTCTAATCTATAAAACAAATATGTGCCCGATTACACTTATTGCTTAAATTAGCAGCAAGTTATTGAACTATTGCACCTAGCAGTGGTCAACCCCCTGCTGATCCATATCGCAGAAGACGCGTCATCGACAACTCCGGTCTTAACTGTAGCAGTGACCTAACTACATAAACAGACACTGGAAATTGGACAGTCAGACTAAGTGAGGAGTCGGAGTGTTGGATTAGAAAGGTTCTACTTTTGTAAAAGTTATTAAAAATAGGGCTGTGTGTGTGTTTGTGTGTTTGTGTGTGTGTGTGTGTGTGTGTGTGTGTGTGTGTGTGTGTGTGAGAGAGAGAGAGAGAGAGAGAGAGAGAGAGAGAGAGAGAGAGAGAGAATGCACATGTCATTTTGTGATTTTGAGATATACAATTGTACATCAGCGGTAAGAACATAGGAGATTGGCTGGGAGTGGTTGATGACAAATACCAGTTGCTGAAAGCCACCATCTACTCAGTATTGATGTGCCTGCATCCTTCCCCACAACCTAAATGGAGTCATTCCCATCTGTTGGGGAATAGTGCGCAGCTATTGGTTTATGACTTTCAGCTTCACCCATGAGGCATCCAGTGTGCAGTGTTTGTGATATTTGTATTTTTGGTGCCACATTTTGATTGTGTTTTGTAGTCAGTTAAGAGGGACAGTGGCTAATTTTCCAGGTCATATGCCATCTGTTTTGTCGGACAAAGATAACAATATGGTATGCAATTTAAAATTTCGGGAAATGGCTAATTTTCTATTTAGCAATTTCCTGATAAGTCTCGATTTTGTATGTATTGTGTTGTTGATTTTGCCTGTTTTGGGTGCCACACTTTCGATAATGCATATCTTCCTGCCCTAGTGATAAGATTGACCGATATGCAGTGCTTGTGGCATACAGATTTCTGTTCCTCTTATTTTAAGTATTTGAATTTTATATTCAAACAGTAAGTTCAAGGTTTGTGTATCAGCTAAACAGGCCTCTATTTTAATAGAACAACAGACAAATGTCATGCAACTTTAAGATCCCATATAAAACATCCAGTCTGTTCCCTAAATTACTAGGGATATGATTTAATATGTAACTAGGGTTAGGTCACTCATTTTAGTTCGTAAATGGTAAGAGGGGGGTTGCATTTCTTTTCTTACTTTAATGTTATCATTTTGTGTCAGGGTTTGATTTGCAAAGCCTAACATAAAGGTTGTGGATTCAGTTAGTGGATTTTTATGCTGTGAATGTTATCTTTAAAATTTGAACCCGTTTAATCTGACTCTTTCGACAAGGATGATGATAACTTCACTGTGAAATGGTGCAATAACAGACTTCTGGACTCACATTCTAGAGTACCAGTGTTCAGTTTTCCATCTGGCCATCCAGATATAGTTATGCTCTTATACCTGCTAATTGTAAATTCCAGAATATATCTTGGGTGACTTACTTCCCATAATGTCCAGTCAGCTTGTGCTAACTGTGTATGTTGTTGACATAACATTAAACCCTAATATTACTTCCTTATATTGTTCTTCATCATTATCAACATAAATGATTTGTCTTCATGATTCAAATCGACAACTTTTGCACCAATGGAATAGTCCAAAAACAGATAAACTAACCATATTCACTGTTTTGTTCTATGATGTTGGGCCACTGCACTGCTTTGCAGAATCAAGACATGCATTCATGGATGCAAAGAATGATTTTTTTTGGGGCCACGTGACCACTACTCAACTGAGTGGTCTCCAGCGGTGGCAGCGACTGGTCTAGCTACAATGTGCATTTCATGTCATTCTTGTACACGTCCAGTGGGCATACAGCAACAACTGGCCTCTGTGTCATTGTTACAGGTATAGAATCATCAAGAGCTTCAGCATAACAGTGCAATGAAAGGGTGGAATCATACAACAAAGTGGTTCCTATGTCTGCCAGTGCCAGTTTCTGGTCTGGAAAAATTTAAGCAAGATTTTTGAAGGCACTGTGTGCTGTCATTGTGCTGACATTCAAGTATTAGAGAGCAGAGGATACTTGCTGGTTAAAATGTCAATAAACTGATCATAATGAAATTTAATTTCTTTGGTACTGTCATAAAATATTTTCTGTAAACTAGGCACCAACCAAATTGCCACAATGGTTAACACACAACTCTTTAGGAAGAGAAGGCTTTAGATTCCCTCCCCAACCATGCTAAATAGGTTTTTATTTAGTTTTTCTGAATTGGTTAACATCAATGCTGGAATGATTTCCTGGACTTTCCACTAGCCAAGTTTTTCAACAAGATTTTAAATCGTAATCTCCACAGATTGTCCAGATCAATGCAGGTGGTTTTTATATATATCCATCCGCACATACACTCCTTACCCTCTCCCTTAAAACCCACATCCTTTCGTCTTTCCCTCTCCTTCCCTCTTTCCTGAAGAAGCCAAAATTCTGTGTGTGTGTTTGTGTGTTTTATTTATTGTGCCTATCTACCGCCGCTTATATATATATAAAACCCACATCCTTTCGTCTTTCCCTCTCCTTCCTGAAGAAGCAACCATCGGTTGCGAAAGCTAGTAATTCTGTGTGTGTGTTTGTGTGTTTTGTTCATTGTGCCTGTCTGCCAGCGCTTTCCCGCTTGGTAAGTCTTGGAATCTTTGTTTTTAATATATTTTTCCCATGTGGAAGTTTCTTTATATATATATATATTGAAATGCTTTGATGGAGCATTTGGTAAAGCTTCCTGTAGCTGCAGTGTGAGTCCATGCTAAAACCTGTGTGTGTGTGAAAATACCTAAAATTAAACCTCAGCCCATAAGCTATGTAAAAAAAAAAACTGCAGGTATATGGAAGGAGCAGTGAGGAGAAGAAGAGGAAGAACTTAGGGTATATGAATGTAATCACTTAAAAATTAGTTGGTTTCACTGTCTTTATTTATAACAATAACCATATTTCTTAGGATGTATAGAATCCAGAATGTGTTATATGAACTAACTTAAAATTTTTGTATGATAAACATTTAAATGTACTTGTCTGACTCCTCAAAACTGTTCAAGTGTTGGACAAAATCATACCTTCACCCTGGCACACAATTTTGGGAGCTTGCTTTTCAGCTTATCTGTGAGGTGCCAGTGTTCCCTTTAGTTCAACATGATAATAGATCCACACAGTGCCACAATGATCATAAACACTGAATTATTGCTCCATACACTTCCAGAGAATTCTGTGTTTATAATTGTGGCACTGTATGGATCTATCATCATGTTGACCCTTATGAGGAAAATAAAATATTTTGACACGGTTGTCCAGTTACCATGCTATGAACTTCATTTAAATCACTTTGACAATTATGTATATGGTCAGCATGTTGCAGTGTCGTTAGCTGAGAAAGTGTGTTATAATTGAAAACTGATTCATTCTACATCAGTGAGAAATAAGACTTAAGACTCATGAAACATGTAATAATCTATCATAGATCCACCGTAGTTTGTATTGTGGGGGCACTGGGTGGAAGGGGCGGGGGAGACAGTAAAGAGCCTTTTATACACAATTGCTTTGCAAGAAATAATGTAATACATCCTTGATCATCGCTCAGTATGTGTATGCATCAATCTCCAGGTTAACTGGGGCAGAATTTGATGTCTTATTATGTGGGAATTCGTATTATTTTGTCCAACCACTGTGTATAACACTTTGTTTTCTTTTGTCACATTCATCATTGCACTTTCTGGAATGTCTGTGCAGTACCTTGCACAAATGAATCACCTATGTATTGTCCTTTTGGTTTAAGGTAGGTTTTAGAAAATCTTGTGCTTTATGTATTTAAGTAGGTATTTCATTTTGTAAATATTACAAAGAATGAGTTTAATTACGAAAACATTTGTGCTTAAAAGGAGCTCTGCTTGGAAATTCAACTACAGTGCATGATGAAAAGTGCCTTATTTACCTCATTTGCTACTAATAAATTGTATGAAGGTAAGTCAAAAAGTAACCTTCATTTGATCGTAAAGTATTAAATCTTGTAATATACAATGACATAAAGATGTTAAGATTGAAAAGCAAAGACTTGACCTGCTGCCAAATATGTTGCGTACATCCACAAGCAGTTTATTTTCAGAAATGCCCTAAAGACAAATGCAGGGAGTTTACATTTTGTTTTAGGTGATAAAAACCTAAAAAGACTTGTTAAAATCTGTCAAAGAAAGCAACAGCATCGGTTACGTGATTTCTCATTTACATATTATAGGGTAATTCATAGAGTATCTTCGCAACAATCAGGCATAGAAACAATGGTACAAAAAAAAAGAACATAGTAATAACAAATGAAACATACACTACTGGCCATTAAAATTGGTACACCACGAAGATGATGTGCTGCAAACGCGAAATTTAACCAATGGGAAGAAGATGCTGTGATATGCAAATGATTCGCTTTTCAGAGCATTCACACAAGGTTGGCGCCGGTTGCAACAAATTAAACAACATGCTGACATGTGCTGAAATCTGACCGATTTCTCATACACAAACAACAGTTGACCGGCGTTGTCTGGTGAAACGTTGTTGTGATGCCTCGTGTAAGGAGGAGAAATGCATACCACCACGTTTCCAACTTTGATAAAGGTTAGATTGTAGCCTATCGCAATTGCAGCTTATCATATTGTGGCATTGCTGCTCGTGTTGGTCGAGATCCAATGATTGTTAGCAGAATATGGAATCGGTGGGTTCAGGAGGGTAATACGGAACGCCGTGCTGGATCCCAACGGCCTCGTATCACTAGCAGTCAAGATGACAGGCATCTTATCCGCACAGCTGTAACGGATCGTGCAGCCACGTCTCAATCCCTGAGTCAACAGATGGCGATGTTTGCAAGACAACAACCAACTGCACAAACAGTTCGACGATGTTTGCAGCAACATGGACTACCAGCTCGGAGACCGTGACTGCAGTTACCCTTGACGCTGCATCACAGACAGGAGCGCCTGCGATGGTGTACTCAACAACGAACCTGAGTGAACGAATGACAAAACGTCATTTTTTCAGATGAATCCAGGTTCTGTTTACAGCATCATGATGGTCGCATCCGTGTTTGGCAACATCTCGGTGAATGCACATTGGAAGCGTGTATACGTCATTGCCATACTGGTGTATCACCCGGCGTGATGGTATGGGGTGCCATTGGTTACATGTCTCGGTCACCTCTTGTTTGCATTGACGGCACTTTGAACAGTTGACATTACATTGCAAATGTGTTACGAGCCGTGGCTCTACTTTTCATTTGATCCCTGCTGAAACCCTACATTTCAGCAGGGTAATGCACGACCGCATGCTGCATGTCCTGTATGGTCCTTTCTGGATACAGAAAATGTTCAACTGCTGTCCTGGCCAGCACATTCTCCAGATCTCTCACCAATTGAAAACGTCTGGCCAATGGGGGTTGAGCAACTGGCTCGTCACAATACGCCAGTCACTACTCTTGATGAACTGTGGTATTGTGTTGAAGCTGCATGGGCAGCTGTACCTGTACACACCATCCAAACTCTGACTCAATGCCCAGGCGTATCAAGGCCGTTATTTCAGCCAGAAGTGGTTGTACTGATTTCTCAGGATCTATGCAAATTGTGTGAAAATGTAATCACATGTCAGTTTTAGTATAATATATTTGTCCAATGAATACCTGTTTATCTTCTGCATTTCTTCTTGGTGTAGCAATTTTAATGGCCAGTAGCGTACATAGCACAACTTTAGGGTCCAGAAGTGACAATTATAACAATTGTTCTTGTTCCTGTTCTTGGTGAATGGTGTGTGTAATAGCTTCCCTCAGTTACAGATTATTAGACAATGTTGTCAATGTGATTGCACATTTTAAAGTGCACTGAAATTGTATCTGCTCGTATAAGAATTTCTGAGAGAGGGGGTGGGTTTGCATGCGCGACCCTCATGTATGTGGGTTTTATTATTTTTTTCCCTCTTTCTTTTTAGTTTTTAAAAAAGAGAGAAGCTGAACATAGTTAAATGTAAATCACTATATGTGAAAAAAAGTAAAATGGTCAGCATCATGCCATATTTTTCACTTAGGTGTATTATGATTGTAAAACAGACTCGTTCTGCATCAAACTGAGAAGTCACAATTTCCTCTTGAAAACTTGGAGATAATCAGAATTTGGTTATGGGGTTAGCTGTAACAGAAATCAAAAACAAAGCAAGCAACTAGCAAGGAAATGTTCATAGATTTCAAAAATTATGAAGTGATATTACAGAAAATTATACTCTCAGCAATCATTAATAATGGGCAGTGAATTCTGTATTGACTGTTTTTATAATCATTTGATACATAGTGATTAACAAGTTATAATGCAATGTGATAGTGTTTTCCTGGCCCCACCAATTGAAGACACCGGTTACAGCGCCTAATACAGTTCACAGTTCCATTTGCAAGCACAGTATTTTTATGGCTGGCATAATCGTCTTTGTCAGATGATCTGTATGAGCATCTTTAAATGTGCTTGATGGCTAGATTCCAATCATACCTTGCCATATTTTGGTGCAAAAAATTAAAGCTAGCTTGGCAACAGTTGATTGATTGCCTGTTTTGATCAGCTGTGTCAAAAGTTTCTTGGATATCATTAAAAACAAATATTCCAAGACTTACCAAGCGGGAAAGCGCTGGCAGACAGGCACAATGAACAAAACACACAAACACACACACAGAATTACTAGTTTTCGCAACCGATGGTTGCTTCTTCAGGAAGGAGAGGGAAAGACGAAAGGATGTGGGTTTTAAGGGAGAGGGTAAGGAGTCATTCCAATCCCGGGAGCGGAAAGACTTCCCTTAGGGGGAAAAAAGGACAGGTGTACACTCCCCCGCGCGCGCGCGCACACACACACACACACACACACACACACACACACACACACACACACATATCCATCTGCACATATTTTATATTTATAATATAATATATTTTTCCCATGGGGAAGTTTCTTTCTATTTTTTATATATAAGAGAAACCTACACATGGGAAAAATATATTAAAAACAAAGATTCCAAGACTTACCAAGCGGGAAAGCGCCGGTAGATAGGCACAATGAATAAAACACACGAACACACACACAGAATTTCGAGCTTTCGCAACAGGTGGCTGCTTCGACAGGAAAGAGGGAAGGAAGGAAAAGGAAAGATGAAAGGATGTGGGTTTTAAGGGAGAGGGTAAGGAGTCATTCCAATCCGGGGAGCAGAAAGACTTACCTCAGGGGGAGAAAAGGGTAGGTACATACTCTCCCTTAAAACCCACATCCTTTCATCTTTCCTTTTCCTTCCTTCCCTCTTTCCTGTCGAAGCAGCCACCTGTTGCGAAAGCTCGAAATTCTGTGTGTGTGTTCGTGTGTTTTATTCATTGTGCCTATCTACCGGCGCTTTCCCGCTTGGTAAGTCTTGGAATCTTTGTTTTTAATTAACAGTGCTCTCTCAGATATTTCTTTTGTATCTCTCTTTATACATATATCAAGACCAGTTTCATATGTGGGAAATCTGTGAGTTTTTTACAGGCTCGTCTGTGTATGGCTCGTATTTCTTTTAATTAGAGAGATGATCTAAGAGGGACAGAAAATTATTGTAATATTATGTCTTATTAGCCGTGATCGTCTTTAACTTTTGTTGATGGCTGCGAAATTCATTGGACCCCATGTTCGTGTAAGAGTGTACGGATATTTTGGGACAGTGGATTGGTCTCAATCTCTTTATAACAGATCACCAAACGAATACAATAGTCTCAGAGTTAATAGTGAAATACGTCCAAAGGTGATATAGTACAGGAGAAAAACAAAAGGTGCCAATATACAATAGAAGATAATTAAACAAATAACTAGTTTCAGACCATGTAATTCTACAGAAGATAAAGATCAGGCTAAAATACACTGGAAGGTGACTTGCATTACCCCATTAACAATAGAGGACTGTGTTGAAATGAAAAGCTTTCAAGATGTCTTTTTTGGCGAAAGTTATCAGTGAACCACCAAGAACCACTTCTCAACAGAAATATGTAGAAAGTAAATTCCTGTACTCTGCTGAAAAGATGGAAGCTCACACATAACAAAATGTGAGTGGGTATGCAGAAAACAATTTGGAACATCACTACTGTATGCTAAATTTATATTTCTTTGTCACTTACAAGGTTGCTGTTGCTTTCTACTTAAGACAGCAAATTTATAATTCCTACTTCTGCCAGTTGCAAGGTTACAATGAAGTTTCTGAATATGCATAACATATTGCCGATGGTAATTCGTCAGCTCTATTTATTTCATTGTGGGCCAGATTCATGAGCAAGCTATTAGTGCAGACAATTCCCAGAATGTCCCTGATGAAGAGTTCTGGGGGGAGGGGGGGGGGGGGGGGGTGAGCTGTCACTGTGCATGAGCAGCCAGACCTTTTGGAGAACCATCACTTTGTGATCACGAAATTCTGCAGCAAATCCCACACTTAAAAAAAAAATGGATGAGTGAGCACTTCTTCCTATCACTATTTTATAATGTGTTTTACCATTCTTATATCTTTTTATTTGTTCTAGTTGTAGTCTGTTATCTATACTGCATACATCAACCCTCGGTCTTAATTATCATTAGATTAAGTAACATTGCTTTTGTAAAGGAAAAAAAAGGATTGATAAGTATTAATACTATGACTACTACCCTTACTGCTAGTTATCTTTTATTACCACCATTGTTATCAGTGTTGTTCTTGTTCCTTTTTTATTTGTTATTGTTTTTACCTAAACAATAATTATTAACCCTAACTATAGCTTTCTATCTCCAGGATATTTAGCTAATTGCATCTGCTTACTCAATTTATTACCATGCTGTTGCATCGGTTGCATCCTAGTCCACGGACTGAGAGTGCTGTAGCCCATAGGGACACTGCAAGAGAAGCTGCTTTCTATGATCTTTGCTTTATAGCTTTAGTCTTTGTGTGCACATCTTAACTTCAACTCCCTGGCTGCAGTGAGCCTACTTTGGTGAGAGTACATACTGTCATATCCAATGTATTGAATTTGGATGTCTACCTGTGTGACTGTGGTCTTACAGATTCCCCCTTGTACAGGCCAATACTTCAGCAGTGCTGCCTTTCCAGGAGTTGTGAGTTGATTCTGAAGTGATGTGCCTTCCATCTCTTTCTGAATACTTTGTCAACAGTTTTGTTCCACTGGGTCAGTCGTCATTCAGCACCAGCCACTTCTTCATACAAAAGGAATTTCCACTGGTGTACTCTTTGATCTTCATCCAGTACATAGCTGCTTTCTTCCATAATTGTATTTGTATGTCAGGTGTATCTATTTTGAACATCTCCGGAACTCAGGTTCGGCTCGTAGTTTCCGTACTGGGGAAGGCTGCAACATTTATCGATCAGAACTTATCTGGACCTGGGGTTATGCTACAGATCACTCTGTCACCTCAACCAAAATTCCAGGGGGTGGGGGGGAGACAATATCACACTCTAGCCAAATGTTTACATACTGTATCTTCTTCCATTTCATAATCAACTACTAAATAATATCAAAAGCTAACTCAAAGATAAAATTTATAGGTAACTTATTTATCCCCAAGTGTCATGTTTACAACAGTTTACCACAGCAAATGGTATTAAAAGTTGTGTTTTGGAGAGCTCTTTAATGTGGTGTATGTTAGCTTCACTGCATGCTTAATGTTTTTGGTATTTTCATTTGTAAACTTCAGACATCTAATGTTTTGTGCACTTAAACCAATGCGTTTATGAGTTCACGTGATGAAACAGTGATGTTATGGATGTTGTGCTGTGATTTGTTGATGTGAGCAACCCGAGCAAGCAGCTGCTGTATTTGTCATATTTGTACTTTTGTATTACTAGAGCACACAGTTATTCAGCTGCATTCTACATTGCTCTGTTAAAATTGCATGTACCCCTTGCGTGGATTTAGGCTGTTTTTGATGTTGATTCATGTTTACATTGAATGTGGGCTCACAGAGTTCCTCATTTCATCCTAACAGCTTGTTCCAAAATTTTGCTTTATTAATTGCACACTGAATTCATATTGTGGGTGTTTCCAAACTTGTCATATGCTGTTGTCGTTCACAAGAAAGTGAACCTCTCTAAACTCTTGCATAACACACTCACAAAAAGAAACTTTTATTATAAAACACATTACCTGTAGTCAGTACGCAAGGAAACTAAAGTGATGGGACATCTTTCACACACAGGGTATATTTCACACACTTTTTCCTCTAATAATCATGAAATTTTCACCAGGTGATGATACATACATTACGATACTCCAGTGTACTCTGGCAAGACATTTGCAATCTTATTTCAATGGTCTAAAACCCTATTAAAAGAGTAACATTAAACATCAATTAATGATGCATCAATGCATAATAGAAATATACAGAGACAGGGATTCAATAGCAAAGATTCAGCAACTCTGTTCATTCCCTTTGGATGTGAGCAGTAGAATGTGAAAAGTGTGTGCAGCTTGGTTGGACACCCTTAGGCTGAAAACGCCACAGCCTTCAAGTCATGCATAAGAGCTGTACTCTGAGGGAGCCAAGCTCCCAAACCTGTGCTAAATTTCTGAGGGGCATTTTAAGGTGCCGCCATTAGGCTAGCTGCTACCTGTTCAAAAAACATCACTTGGTGTTGCATATCAACAGTTCCAAAAACATTGACTGGGATTATTTAAATCTTGTGGGAAGTAAGTGGAATGCGTTTGATAATTTAAATCTATTAAAAACAAAGATTCCAAAACTTACCAAGCGGGAAAGCGCCGGCAGACAGGCACAATGAACAAAACACACAAACACACACACACACAGAATTACTAGCTTTCGCAACCGATGGTTGCTTCTTCAGGAAGGAGAGGGAAAGACGAAAGGATGTGGGTTTTAAGGGAGAGGGTAAGGAGTCATTCCAATCCCGGGAGCAGAAAGACTTCCCTTAGGGGGGAAAAAAAGGACAGGTGTACACTCGCGCGCGTGCACACACACACACACACACACACACACACACACACACACACACACACACACACACACACACACACACACACATATATCCATCCGCACATACACAGACACAAGCAGACATATTTAAAGGCAAAGAGTAAGGGCAGAGATGTCAGTTGAGGCGGAAGTACAGAGGCAAAGTTGTTGTTGAAAGACAGGTGAGGTATGAGCGGCGGCAACTTGAAATTAGCGGAGGTTGAGGCCTGGCGGATATCGAGAAAAGAGGATATACTGAAGGGCGAGTTCCCATCTCCGGAGTTCGGATAGGTTCGTGTTGGTGGGAAGTATTCAGATAACTCGGACGGCGTAACACTGTGCCAAGATGTGCTGGCCGTGCACCAAGGCATGTTTAGCCACAGGGTAATCCTCATTACCGACAAACACTGTCTGCCTGTGTCCATTCATGCGAATGGACAGTTTGTTGCTGGTCGTTCCCACATAGAAAGCGTCACAGTGCAGGCAGGTCAGTTGGTAAATCACGTGGGTGCTTTCACATGTGGCTCTCCCTTTGATCGTGTACACCTTCCGGTTTACAGGACTGTAGTAGGTGGTGGTGGGAGGGTGCATAGGACAGGTTTTACACCGGGGGTGGTTGCAAGGGTAGGAGCCAGAGGGTAGAGAAGGTGGTTTGGGGATTTCATATGGATGAACCAAGAGGTTACGAAGGTTAGGTGGACGGCGGAAAGACACTCTTGGTGGAGTGGGGAGGATTTCATGAAGGATGGATCTCATTTCGGGGCAGGATTTTAGGAAGTCGTATCCCTGCGGGAGAGCCACGTTCAAGGTCTGATCCAGTCCCGGGAAGTATTCTGTCACAAGTGGGGCACTTTTGGGGTTCTTCTGTGAGAGGTTCTGGGTTTGAGGGGATGAGGAAGTGGCTCTGGTTATCTGCTTCTGTACCAGGTTGGGAGGGTAGTTGCGGGATGCGAAAGCTGTTTTCAGGTTGTTGGTGTAATGGTCGAGGGATTCAGGACTGGAGCAGATTCGTTTGCCACGAATGCCTAGGCTGTAGGGAAGGGACCGTTTGATATGGAATGGGTGGCAGCTGTCATAATGGAGGTACTGTTGCTTGTTGGTGGGTTTGATGTGGACGGATGTGTGAAGCTGGCTATTGGACAGATGGAGGTCAACGTCTAGGAAAGTGGCATGGGATTTGGAGTAGGACCAGGTGAATCTGATGGAACCAAAGGAGTTGAGATTGGAGAGGAAATTCTGGAGTTGTTCTTCACTGTGAGTCCAGATCATGAAGATGTCATCAATAAATCTGTACCAAACTTTGGGTTGGCAGGCTTGGGTAACCAAGAAGGCTTCCTCCAAGCGACCCCTAAATAGGTTGGCATATGAAGGGGCCATCCTGGTACCCATGGCTGTTCCCTTTAATTGTTGGTATGTCTGGCCTTCAAAAGTGAAGAAGTTGTGGGTCAGGATGAAGCTGGCCAAGGTGACGAGGAAAGAGGTTTTGGGTAGGGTGGCAGGTGATCGGCGTGAAAGGAAGTGCTCCATTGCAGCGAGGCCCTGGACGTGCGGGATATTCGTGTATAGGGAAGTGGCATCAATGGTTACAAGGATGGTTTCCGGGGTAACAGACTGGGTACGGATTCCAGGCGTTCCAGAAAGTGGTTGGTGTCTTTGATGAAGGATGGGAGACTCCATGTAATGGGTTGAAGGTTTTGATCTACGTAGGCAGAGATACGTTCTGTGGGGGCTTGGTAACCAGCTACAATGGGGCGGCCAGGATGTTTGGGTTTGTGAATTTTAGGAAGCACTCCTACCTTCTACCTACTTCCTGGCCGCCCCATTGTAGCTGGTTACCAAGCCCCCACAGAACGTATCTCTGCCTACGTAGATCAACACCTTCAACCCATTACATGCAGTCTCCCATCCTTCATCAAAGACACCAACCACTTTCTGGAACGCCTGGAATCCGTACCCAGTCTGTTACCCCGGAAACCATCCTTGTAACCATTGATGCCACTTCCCTATACACGAATATCCCGCACATCCAGGGCCTCGCTGCAATGGAGCACTTCCTTTCACGCCGATCACCTGCCACCCTACCCAAAACCTCTTTCCTCGTCACCTTGGCCAGCTTCATCCTGACCCACAACTTCTTCACTTTTGAAGGCCAGACATACCAACAATTAAAGGGAACAGCCATGGGTACCAGGATGGCCCCTTCATATGCCAACCTATTTAGGGGTCGCTTGGAGGAAGCCTTCTTGGTTACCCAAGCCTGCCAACCCAAAGTTTGGTACAGATTTATTGATGACATCTTCATGATCTGGACTCACAGTGAAGAACAACTCCAGAATTTCCTCTCCAACCTCAACTCCTTTGGTTCCATCAGATTCACCTGGTCCTACTCCAAATCCCATGCCACTTTCCTAGACGTTGACCTCCATCTGTCCAATGGCCAGCTTCACACATCCGTCCACATCAAACCCACCAACAAGCAACAGTACCTCCATTATGACAGCTGCCACCCATTCCATATCAAACGGTCCCTTCCCTACAGCCTAGGCCTTCGTGGCAAACGAATCTGCTCCAGTCCTGAATCCCTCGACCGTTACACCAACAACCTGAAAACAGCTTTCGCATCCCGCAACTACCCTCCCAACCTGGTACAGAAGCAGATAACCAGAGCCACTTCCTCATCCCCTCAAACCCAGAACCTCTCACAGAAGAACCCCAAAAGTGCCCCACTTGTGACAGAATACTTCCCGGGACTGGATCAGACCTTGAATGTGGCTCTCCCGCAGGGATACGACTTCCTAAAATCCTGCCCCGAAATGAGATCCATCCTTCATGAAATCCTCCCCACTCCACCAAGAGTGTCTTTCCGCCGTCCACCTAACCTTCGTAACCTCTTGGTTCATCCCTATGAAATCTCCAAACCACCTTCTCTACCCTCTGGCTCTTACCCTTGCAACCACCCCCGGTGTAAAACCTGTCCTATGCACCCTCCCACCACTACCTACTCCAGTCCTGTAAACCGGAAGGTGTACACGATCAAAGGGAGAGCCACGTGTGAAAGCACCCACGTGATTTACCAACTGATCTGCCTGCACTATGACGCTTTCTATGTGGGAATGACCAGCAACAAACTGTCCATTCGCATGAATGGACACAGGCAGACAGTGTTTGTTGGTAATGAGGATCACCCTGTGGCTAGACATGCCTTGGTGCACGGCCAGCACATCTTGGCACAGTGTTACGCCGTCCGAGTTATTTGGATACTTCCCACCAACACGAACCTATCCGAACTCCGGAGATGGGAACTCGCCCTTCAGTATATCCTCTCTTCTCGATATCCGCCAGGCCTCAACCTCCGCTAATTTCAAGTTGCCGCCGCTCATACCTCACCTGTCTTTCAACAACTTCTTTGCCTCTGTACTTCCGCCTCAACTGACATCTCTGCCCTTACTCTTTGCCTTTAAATATGTCTGCTTGTGTCTGTGTATGTGCGGATGGATATGTGTGTGTGTGTGTGTGTGTGTGTGTGTGTGTGTGTGTGTGTGTGTGTGTGTGTGCGAGTGTACACCTGTCCTTTTTTTCCCCCTAAGGGAAGTCTTTCTGCTCCCGGGATTGGAATGACTCCTTACCCTCTCCCTTAAAACCCACATCCTTTCGTCTTTCCCTCTCCTTCCTGAAGAAGCAACCATCGGTTGCGAAAGCTAGTAATTCTGTGTGTGTGTGTGTGTTTGTGTGTTTTGTTCATTGTGCCTGTCTGCCGGCGCTTTCCCGCTTGGTAAGTCTTGGAATCTTTGTTTTTAATATATTTTTCCCATGTGGAAGTTTCTTTCTGTTTTATTTACATGATAATTTAAATCTGTAATACTTTATTGAGAAATTTATTTTAATACATATTTTGGAGTGGATCAGACTCAGAACCTTTAATTATGAGCCTTGCCTATGTGAACCAACTCCTTTGTTGCACCAAGAGCTCCTGATAACTAGAGTGGTAATCCTTGTGCTCTTGTTTACCATTTGTACTTAAGTTATCAATGGCAGCCTGAGACTCCAGACAATTGCACTCACTGTTTTCATTGATAGCTTGTAATTATGTCTAGCCAAACTTATTATTTTCATTATTTTTGTATCTCTAATGATACCAACGGCTCATTCTTTCACTCCTGTAAATGTTTCATTATGTTGCTGCTGTATAGGGGATGGGGCTAACATGTCTCACAACACAGGGTCTCAGGTTGATCCTTGTGGGCCATTATTGGAGACAGTTTTTGTTTTAAGGGTTGCAGGTTTTGCTGAATTGTACTTACAACCCCATTTTAGTATGGAGAACATCTCGCAGCTTATTGTCTTGTTGGCGGTATCCTCTTTGAGAATACTGACTGATGAGAACAAATTCCATAATTTAGTCTTAGGTACTGCTGCATTTTGAAATTGTGATTAAAAACGAAGTATGGAAGTGAGGAAAATTGTTGTAATCGGAAAAAAATGGGCCTGCCACTGAAAGTCCCTGCATTTCTGATAATTTTAATGATATTTTTCTTTCAGACGCAAATAATTTAGGTTTGACATATTCTCAAACTGATAGCTTACAACTTCTAAGGTGAGTGTTCCAAAATAGTTCTCTGTTGGTCAGATTCTGTGCTGCATTTTAACAGGTTTTCTTCAAACAAATGTTTCCAAATAAAAACTTATTCATACTAGCATTTAAATACTGCGTAGCATTAAGTTGCGTATACTCACTTTGAATGAAATAAAGAAATAAAATACAATTCATGCAGCAGTTAGTGATGCATAAGCTTGTAGACACACATACACAGTGGTAAAAGAACTAGTTTCTTAATCTTCTGCAAGACAAGACTTCAGGTAACACAATGCTACTTTTCAAAATAGCACTATAGAAAATTTAATCAAAGTTGGGGAACTAATCAACGAGTTCAGGTGGTGGAGAGGAACTGACCCATGTCACTATGGCAACCCCAAAATATTCATGTGTCAGTGTAAAGATGGGACAGAAATACATGAACAGCCACTTTATATGGTGCAGACTTCCAAAACAACCCAAGTCCTAATTATTTAACTGTAATTTCTGCTACCAATCACTTTTTTATTTATTTTTATGTTTAATCTAACGTAATACAACACGTTTCGAACATGTTCTGTTCATCAACCAGTGTTTATACAAACAGAAAAATGTTACTTAAAAATAAATTGTCTTAAATTACATTGACTTAGAACTGTTTGTACATCATATAGTGCCATTTGGGAGGTGGGGGGGGGGGGGGGGGGGTGGAGACAGTGAATGGCCAGAAATCAATGTCAATGCCACACCAGCCACTATGGACAAAGAGTTCTAGGTTAATTTAGTTTAAGACAATTTATTTGTAAGTTACATTTCTCTGTATATATGTCTGTATAAACGCCTGTTGATGAATAGAAATGTCCAAAATGCATTGTATTATATTAGATTGAACATAAAATAAAAAAGTGATTGGTAGCAGAAATTACAAATAAATAATTATACTACACAGTCACAGTTCACAAACATAGCCATTGTGGCCAAAAATAAATAAACCCGAGTTCTCTCGGGGATTGAAGCATTTACATCAGTGTGATTATATACCATCCACAAAGAAACTGATCCATTGCCTTAGAGATACTGGAGAAGGATAATAAATTTTACTTCTTTTAGGTTCTTAAGACGGCCCATGATGCATGACAGCACAATGAACATCAAAAATTTTAGTCATATAGGCAATAAAGAAACATGGTTTCTTCTTTATGCCAATCATATAAACTTCAACATTTTTAAATATAGTCATGATGACATTTTGTGTAACCACAAGATTATGGGAATGATGGTAGAGCTACCTTTACAATTACATAACTTGTGCCATGCTTCTCAGCTGAAAGACTACTGTTTGAAATGTACTTGACCTCTGCTATTCTCCATGAATAAACACTGCCTTTGACAGGAAAGTGGATAAACATGAACTCGTGGGACTGCATTACACATTTTCATTTGTTGGTACACCACGTTACAAACACTCCTGTGTTCCACAAGAGTCTCTCCTTTTCATTTGTCTTCTTTAGAGGACATTTGACAGTAATATCTCTACTAGAACCTTTATTTATGTATTTTTAATGGAGTTCACTTTGGATTGGTGTCGTGACGTAACAGGATGCGTATCACATGCATTCTGTCTGCTCAGAATAGTGTCAAAAATGCAGTTATTAAAAAAAAGATTGTGTAATTTCAGTATAGAAAGATTGGAACCAAAGTTTGGAAATGAGGTGTTTATATTGGGTTGTTCACATTGTTTAGCAACCCACATAGAGACAATACAAAAACTATGGAAATAGTCTCATACCGTGAATAATGTTACAGGGGCTGTATGGTGAGGAGGAAGCAAGGCAGGCAGTCAAGTGGTAAGGAAGGAAGGAAGGAAAGAAAGAAAGAGGGAGACTTTAATTAATTGTGTCATTTGAACCCTCTCAAAAAGAAATGATTCTATTGCCTCCTTTTTTTTACTTCACCCCCCTTCTACAAGTCTTGAGATGTTTTTGATCAAGTATTGTGTTAGACACACAATTCATGAATCCTTTTGTTGCTCCACATTTGCACCACTTATCATGGATACGCATGAACTATTGCAGTTGAGTTGAATGGTTGATATATAAACTGTAACATGCCATTTTAATAATCAATAACTATCTTATGATGAATTCACTGCACAGGTGTTTGTCATTTTTTTTTTTTTTTTTTTAATTGAAAGCCATTGATTTGTTAGGTCACTTCAGTGACAAAGTAATAATACTGAGTCCTTTTTTGCTTCTGTAATATAAAATTCTAAGCTAACTGGTTCAGCAATAATAGGCAACTTCCACGTGAATACGTATTTTATGTGCTCACATGAACTACAAAATTCCAACTTTGTTACATCTGCACAAAATAAGTTTACTTTTTTCAAAAGGCTCCACCAGACTGCCACCTTGCAGTTAATTTTTCCACAAAGTGCAAGAGAGAATAGAGCACATTTGGCATGTACAAAAAATGATTAAACCTCAGTGGAATTTCATGTCTTTATTGTACTGGGCTTAATTTTACTTTCAATATTGGTGATGTGCGTAAGTAACGCATTGTAATACCATTCTGAATAAATATTCTCTTTCAATTTGCGTATGCAAAGTTACTGAAGGTGGTTGCTTTCGGGTGGGGGAAGAATTAATGTGACATTTATGAGATGTCTAAATTAAAGGCACATCAAAAAATGATAGAAGTATGTTTGACTCGAATGGCAGTATGTAGTTGTGTCGGACAAGATCCAGTGCAGGCTGTCTTTGGAACTGATGTATTTATTCACCTAGGGGTCATCTCACGGTGATGTAAGATTTGTTATCACAGTACATTGAAAATAAATAACTCTAATATACACACACATCCAGGATAAAAGTATGTGTCACGAGGATAGGACAGGTGGTCAGTTGCGGCCTTGCTGAAGGAACCATCCTGGCTTTTGCCTGAAATAATTTAGGAAAATCTAAATTAGGATGGCGAGACAGAGAAACTCTGTCTCCCAGAATATGAGGTCAGTGTCTTAATGACAGCAGTGCCTTGTTCTCTGGTCCCTGTTGTACCGTGTGCTTTTTATCATAAACAATTTGCACCAGATAACTTATAATACAAAACATAGTTTTGCACTGTACATACTATGGACACCTAATGGTGACTCCCAGACCAAAAATGTGCATGTCTACAGGTCCTCCCGTCAGTCCGTCTGGTAAATTGAGTCCAGTCAGCACCCTCCACTGATAATGAGATGTTGAGCTCAGGAGAATGACAAGACATTAGTATCCTTGACGCATTTGCTTTTAAAAGCATTACATTGTGATCACATACCAGGTGGCTATAGTTGAAGTGCAGCTGCTCTCAAGAGGTACAGTGGGGGCTGTAGTTATCGCATAGCACCAAAACTTGGTAGGTACTTTAATGGGCTAATGTGGAACCAATTTATTCTGGGAAATTAAACAGTTCCAGTTTTGTCCACCCAGTGCAAATCTGGCACTGTGAATGCAAGAAAGATGTACATAAATGTTTCTGTATGTAATGAATTAGGAGCGGTACACGGGTGGAAAAGTTCAAATGAATGAGAAACACACAATGTTG
This sequence comes from Schistocerca gregaria, assembly GCF_023897955.1. Classification (NCBI taxonomy): domain Eukaryota; kingdom Metazoa; phylum Arthropoda; class Insecta; order Orthoptera; family Acrididae; genus Schistocerca; species Schistocerca gregaria. Next base: position 195,557,087 of record NC_064928.1, on the reverse strand, counting down.
ATGTTTATTACTAACTTCTGGTTACAGAACTTATTCAATATGAGCACTGGAGACGTTGACAGGATGTTGCATCTGTACAGCAGTTGCCCACAGCTGTTTTAGTGAGATCTGAGTAACGTATTCCCTATATACAGGCCTTCAGATCAGGTAGGGTTCGAACGTGTCTGTGGTAAACACATTCTTTTATGGTAGGTACTCGCAGAGCCAAAAATCACATGGATTCGCATCACCTGATCTGGCAGGCCATGCATCTAAAACCTTTGGAGAAAACACATTTTTGGAAGGTTGCATTAAGCAGATTTTTCACTGTTCTAGCGATGTGCTGTGTAGCCCCATATTGCCTGAAAACAGTTGTTTCAATACAGTTGTGCTCTTTCAAATCAGGAATCGTGCAGTAAAACGAGGTCTCAATAATGTGCAAACATTACGGTACACCTGACAAGCCCTCTAGTTATATTCTCTTCAAAGAAAAGCAGACCAAGAATAAAGATGCTTGTGAATCCACACAACACAGTCACATAAAGCGAGTGCAGTAGTTCTTTGTGTATGATATACGATTTAACAGTGCCGCTAATTTTGCAGTTTTATGTATTCGGTGCACCGTGTTGTGTAAAATGTGCCTTGTTACTCGATAGAATATTGCCGGGCCACACTTAAACTTTCGTTTGTGCTGGAAACCAAAGAGCAATGTCAGAAGTTGCTGTTGATCATGAGGTTTGAATTTCTGCATCTTGCCGGATCTTGTACAGGTATCATTGTAATACAGCCTGCAGAACTTTCTGTACTTTTGACCCTGAGAAGGACAATTCTTACAACACTGCACAAAAATTAGCTGTATTGGGGGCACGTGCTGCGTGGTCAGTTACAGCAACAGTAACCTTGTCAATAACTTCCCCCAGGATAGGATGCCTTCCTCTTCCGTGTACTACCCAAGCCGACCTGTATTTTTGAATTTCATTATCATATTTCTTAAACCATTTAATGTAATCTGGCCTCTCCTAACACCTTTCACTCAGTGATACTCTCTCAATGCAACACTGTAATTGCTGCCATTCACATAAAACAGTTTCACTAGCAGCACATGGTCTCTGTTCTTGATAGCTTCCTGTTCACTCATATTATAGCTTGTCAAATGACAGCAAGGATGTCATACTGCCACTCAAACTGCATACAGCACCAGATTTGCACCTGGTGGCCATAAATGTAACAATCGCCCACCAGCATAAATTGGTTCCATATACATACATTAGCATATTTACCAATTTTTGCAGCCATACAATAATTACAGCGTACATTGAACCTGTGTGAGGAATCGCACTTTAATTATAACCACCCGATATTATACTGAGCGAGGTGGCGCAATGGTTAGCACACTGGACTCGCATTCCGGAGGACAACGGTTCAATCCCGTGTCCGACCATCCTGATTTAGGTTTTCCGTGATTTCCCTAAATTCCTCCAGGCAAATGCCGGGATGGTTCCTCTGAAAGGGCACGGCCGACTTCCTTCCCCGTCCTTTCCTAATCCGATGAGACCGATGACCTCGATGTTTGGTCTCTTCCTCCAAACAACCTACAACCCTACCAGATATTATAATGTGAGAGGGTGCTCTTGTCATTCCCTTTCATTGTTAACCACTGTTCTGAATCTTCTATGTAATCTTTAATTGTGTAGCAGGAGAAGTTTATGTCTCTGAGAAGTTCAAGAAGGGATGCATTCAATGTACTAAATGCAGTTGTTTTCTAGACTCCTCAAGTGCATGCATGGTGCTGTGGCCTCTTACTGAAAATGAAGTGTGCACCTTTCACATTTGTTAGATCAGCAGCACTGTCAAGGAAAGCGCTATTTCTGTATGAAATTAGTATAGCGATATTTCAATACCACATTGAATACTGATTTTGATCTTACATTGAATGTACCGGATGCATACGCCCACACTACTTCTAGTACTGAACCTACTACTATTCCTTGGTTAGAAGCATGATTTCTACTAACTTCAGTTTTCCTGTTAGAAAGTGTTTGTTGCATAGGCTCTTTGAAATACCGGTCAATGCATTTCCTTTAGTAGCAGTTGTTGCTAGATATATGGACAAACGTCCGCACAGAAGACAATTCTGTTTATATTTCAGTGTTACTGATCCACTGAAATACCATGGCTGTGAGAAGAGGAACATCCTCAGATGCTAAATGAAAGGCATACATCCAAGCTTGAAATCTGTTGCATTAGTTTAGCCCAAGGTTTCCCAAACTGTGTTCTGCGGAATTTTGGTGTTTCGTGGGAATTGAATAATTGATCCAAGAAAAACTATTTAGAACATGGAATTTTGTGTTTCTGACGAAATCAGTTGTAACTTTTTCAAAATTGAAACAATCAGTAAATAAAACAAAATTTATTCTTTTTTTAAAAAAATTTATTAACCTTCAGCACAAACAATGTGCCATCAAAGTGCTAGGATTCTAAAGACTTCTGTCAGAGAAAAAGTGTGGGAACCCCTGAGTTAGACTTTGTTACTGCCGTTTGTCTTCCATTGGATTGTGCCAGTGAAATAAAAACTCTCTCTCAAAAAATTAGGTCGAACCCTCACCTCTTGTAACTATCATAACTTTAGTTGAATATGTCTTGTGTGAGTTTTATAATTTAACACCAGAAAAGAGGTTTTATTTGTAGGCTGCTGAATGAGGTCCTTAAAACTGAGTAGTTATTCATTTGTGTTTGCTGACTATTGTAGACTGTGAGGGTAATAAGATTTCAACATTGTAATGCCATTATACACATTAATGTATTTTATCTTATACAGAGCTTCTTACAAGGTCCTGCGGCTAAGAAGTAGTCTTACGCATTGACAAGCAGTGATGTCTGATTGTGGAGTGCAGCTTGTGACGTGCACTGTGAATGGAAGAGTTTGGGCAAGAACTGCCTTAGGTGTTCCACTTTCCTCTGTGTGTGAAACATTGCAGGGAAAGTCCGCAGAAAATATGTTTCAGGTAACATTTTCCATTGGACTGGTAGTAGTTACATCGAACAGTTTTATGGTGATTAAAACTTAAGCTATTTTTCTGTTGAATTTGCAACTTTTTTAGCAGTTTGTAAACAGGTTTTTATGGTACAGTGTGTCAAATAATTATCCAAAAGAGAGGTTAACAGAAGTTTTGAAGGTCTTTTTTTTAAGTAATTTGACACCTGATAAATTCTGATGCAAGGTGAATATTAGGGATGAAACTGACTGCTGTTCTCTTTTCTTGTTTTAGCACCTAAGCACAGCTGTTTTGGATAATCTCCAGATGGTTATCAGATGTGTGCTTGGAATTGAAATACAAATGCCTGAAATTCCTGTCCCTCCAGATTGGCTGGTAACTATATGCATGACACTACTGTTGTTTTGTTGTTGTTGTTATTGCCTTTATTATTATTATTATTATCATTATTGTTATTATTATTATTATTATTATTATTATTATTATTATTATTTGGTGCATCCAGAAAATGAGTTCCATTTGGTAGTAAACAAAAGACAAGAACACAAATGGAAAAACTATTTAGTGGGAAAAGCTATGAATCCAAACTGTCTTTCTACATAGCTCATACCATTTTGTAGACAATTGTCATAGTATGGCACAAGTTTTGTAGTTTTCCTCATAGGATGATGCCAATGTGTGGTAATATGTTCTTGGAGTTTGTCATCATTGTTGAATTTTTTTACCTCCAAAGAACACTGTCAAGCACAGAAAAAGTGAAATTGCTAGGGGTGGGGTGAGGGTTATATGGAGGATGTTCAGTCTGGCTCCAGCCAAAGTGCAGTAAGAGTTGTCATTGTTCACAGTGTGAAATGAAACAGTACCATTAGTGAGCTTTCTATGGTTCTTTCTGTACTGCATGACACATTTCATAAGCTTATCACAGTAAACATTCGCAATGATTATCCCACCTTTTGGTAGAAAAACGCACCTGTAGAATACCATGTCCATCCCAAAAGGCTGTGATCATAACTTTTAGAGGTGTCACAATTTGCTTGTTTTAAGACTTTACCCGTGATGCAGTGACCGCCCTCCCCCATTCCATTGTTTGATTGTGAGGGGTTTCATAAGCAAACAAAGTCCCTTCTCTTGTCACTGCTTGCTTAGAAAATCATCACTGTCTTTGTTGTTACATGTCAAAAAATCACGAGCACTGCTCTGACATTATAAGGTTTTTTTTCTACACAAGAAACACAATTTTCCAAAATTTAGTTTTTCAGAAACAGTTTCATGAACAGGTCATTGTGAAATGTGAGATACGTTCTTAGAAAGATTCGATTTCGTAAACTGATACACGGCCAGTAGGGTGGTGTGCTGACCACATGCCTCTCCATATCCGCATCCAGCATCACCTGTGGGCTGAGGATGACATGGTGGCTGGTTAGTACTGTTGGGTCTTCATGTTCATGGCCTGTTCAGGCAGAGGTTCCCCCACCACCTTCTGTCAGTGGATACTGTCAATGGTTTTCCTTCAACTGCACAAAGCTGTTGTTGTTGTTGTTTTTGTTGTCTTCAGTCCTGAGACTGGTTTGATGCAGCTCTCCATGCTACTCTATCCTGTGCAAGCTTCTTCATCTCCCAGTACCTACTGCAACCTACGTCCTTCTGAATCTGCTTACTGTATTCATCTCTTGGTCTCCCTTTACAATTTTTACCCTCCACGCTGCCCTCCAATGCTAAATTTGTGATCCCTTGATGCCTCAGAACTTGTCCTACCAACCAGCCCCATCTTCTTGTCAAGTTGTGCCACAAACTCCTCTTCTCCCATTCAACTGCTCTTCCAAGTCCTTTGCTGTCTCTGACAGAATTACAATGTCATCGGTGAACCTCAACGTTTTTATTTCTTCTCCATGGACTTTAATACCTACTCTGAATTTTTCTTTTGTTTCCTTTACTGCTTGCTCAATATACAGATTGAATAACATCGGGGACAGGCTACAACCCTGTCTCACTCCCTTCCCAACTGCTACTTCCTTTTCATGCCCCTCGACTATTATAACTGCCAACTGGTTTCTGTACAAATTGTAAATAGCCTTTCACTCCCTGTATTTTACCCCTGCCACCTTTAGAATTTGAAAGAGAGTATTCCAGTCAACATTGTCAAAAGATTTCTCTAAGTCTAGATATGCTAGAAATGTAGGTTTGCCTTTCCTTAATCTTTCTTCTAAGATAAGACGTAGGGTCAGTATTGCCTCACGTGTTCCAACATTTCTACGGAAGCCAAACTGATCTTCCCCGGGGTCAGCTTCTACTAGTTTTTCCATTCGTCTGTAAAGAATTCGTGTTAGTATTTTGCAACTGATAGTTCGGTAATTTTCACATCTGTCAACACCTGCTTTCTTTGGTATTGGAATTATTATATTCTTCTTGAAGTCTGAGGGTATTTCACCTGTCTCATACATCTTGCTCACCAGATCGTAGAGTTTTGTAAGGACTGGCTCTCCCAAGGCCGTCAGTAGTTCTAATGGAATGTTGCCTACTCCGGGGGCCTTGTTTCGACTCAGGTCTCTCAGTGCTCTGTCAAACTCTTCACGCAGTATCGTATCTCCCATTTCATCTTCATCTACGTCCTCTTCCAATTCCATAATATTGTCCTCAAGTATATTGCCCTTGTATAGACCCTCTACATACTCCTTCCACCTTTCTGCTTTATCTTCTTTGCTTACAACTGGGATTCCGTCCGAGCTCTTGATGTTCATACAAGTGGTTCTCTTTTCTCCAAAGGTCTCTTTAATTTTCCTGTAGGCAGTATCTATCTTACCCCTAGTGAGATAAGCCTCTACATCCTTACATTTGTCCTTTAGCAATCCCTGCTTAGCCATTTTGCACTTCTGTCGATCTCATTTTTGAGACGTCTGTATTCCTGTTTGCCTGCTTCATTTACTGCATTTTTATATTTTCTCCTTTCATCAATTAAATTCAGTATTTCTTCTGTCACCCAAGGATTTCTACTAGCCCTTGTCTTTTTACCTACTTGATCCTCTGCTGCCTTCACTACTTCATCCCTCAAAGCTATCCATTCTTCTTCTACTGTATTTCTTTCCCCCATTCCTGTCAATTGCTCCCTTATGCTCTCCCTGAAACTCTGTACAACCTCTGGTTCTTTCAGTTTATCCAGGTCCCATCTCCTTAAATTCCCACCTTTTTGCAGTTTCTTCAGTTTTAATCTACAGGTCATAACCAATAGATTTTGGTCAGAGTCCACATCTGCCCCTGGAAATGTCTTACAATTTAAAACCTGGTTCTTAAATCTCTGTCTTACCATTATATAATCTATCTAATACCTTTTAGTATCTCCAGGGTTCTTCCATGTATACAACCTTCTTTCACGATTCTTAAACCAAGTGTTACCTATGATTAAGCTGTGCTCTGTGCAAAATTCTACCAGGCGGCTTCCTCTTTCATAACTTACCCCCAATCCATATTCAACTACTACGTTTCCTTCTCTTCCTTTTCCTACTACCGAATTCCAGTCACCCATGACTATTAAATTTTCATCACCCTTCACTATCTGAATAATTTCTTGTATTTCATCATACATTTCTTCAATTTCTTCGTCATCTGCAGAGCTAGTTGGCATATAAACTTGTAGTACAGTAGTAGGTGTGGGCTTCGTTTCTATCTTGGCCACAATAATGCGTTCACTGTGCTGTTGGTAGTAGCTTACCCACACTCCTATTTTTTTATTCATTATTAAACCTACTCCTGCATTACCCCTATTTGATTTTGTATTAATAACCCTGTATTCAGCTCGCCAAAAGTCTTGTTCCTCCTGCCACCGATCTTCACTAATTCCCACTATATCTAACTTTAGCCTATCCATTTCCCTTTTTAAATTTTCTAACCTACCTTCCTGATTAAGGGATCTAACATTCCACACTACGATCCGTAGAACGCCGGTTTTCTATCTCTTGATAACAACGTCCTCTTGAGTAGTCCCCGCCAGGAGATCCGAATGGGGGACTATTTTACCTCTGGAATATTTTACCTAAGAGGACGCCATCATCATTTAATCATAAAGTAAAGCTGCATGCCCTCGGGAAAAAATTATGGCTGTAGTTTCCCCGTGCTTTCAGCCGTTCGCAGTACCAGCACAGCAAGGCCGTTTTGGTTAGTGTTGCAAGGCCAGATCAGTCAACCATCCAGACTGTTGCCCCTGGAACTACTGAAAAGGCTGCTGCCCCTCTTCAGGAATCACACGTTTGTCTGGCCTCTCAACAGACACCCCTCCGTTGTGGTTGCACCTACAGTACGGCCATCTGTATCGCTGAGGCACGCAAGCCTCCCCACCAACGGCAAGGTCCATGGTTCATGGGGGTAGCAAAAACAGTTGACCATTTAAAAAAAATACCAGCCCATTTCATTCACAATTGTGCACGTGATTTCAACCTTCAGTGAACTGCCAAACCGATCCCATTACCATTGAATCATTCATCTGATTTTTTACACCTACATCTATACTCCACAAACTACCGCAAAGAGCATGGCAGAGGGTATGTTCCATTGTACCAGTTATTACGGTTTCTGGCCATTCAGTTCTGAGATGGAGCTTCAGAAGAATGAGTATTTGAATGCTGTGTGCATGCTGTACTTATTCTAATCCTGTCCTCATGACCCTTATGTGAGGGGGTTTTAGTATATTCCTAGATGCTTCATTTAAAGCCAGTTCTGGAAACTTTGTTAATAGACTTTCTCGGGATAGTTTATGTCTATCTACAAGTTCAGTTTGCTCCTGCATCACTCTGACACATTCCCAAGGGTCAGACAAACCTGTGACCATTCGTGTTGTTCTTCTACATATACATTCAATATCCCCATATAGTTCTATTGATGCAGGTCCCACACACTTGAGCAGCATTCTAGAATGGATCGCATGAATTATTTGTAAGCAATCTGCTTTGTAGACTTTCAGCACTTCTCAGTATTTTACCAATAAACCAAAGTCTACCACCTGTTTTACCCAAACTTAACGTATGTGATCATACCATTTCATATCCTTACAACAGGTATTTATATGAATTGGCAGATTGCAACAGTCACTTTTTGATATTATAGTCATAGAATACTAAGTTTTTTCATTTTTGAATAGTGTACAAAGTTGACAGTCTTTGCACCACTTTGAATTCTTAACAAGATCTGTCTGAATATTTATGCAGTTTGTTTCAGACAGTAGTTCATTATAGATAACTGCATCATCTGCAAAACATCTGAGATTACTATTAATATTGTCCGCAAGGTCATTCATTTACAACATTAACGTCAAGGTCGCAACACACTTCCCTGGGGGCACAACCCAAGTTAGTTCTACATCTGACAGTGACTCTTGATCCAAGATAATGTGCTGTGTCCTCCCCACCAACAAGTCCTCAATGCAATCACAAAGTTCATTTGATACGCCATATGATAGAACTGTTGACAATAAGCATAGGTGTGGTACTGAGTCAAATGCTTTTTGGAAATCAAGAACCACAGCATACACCTGACTGCCTTGATCCAAAGCTTTCAGTATCTCACATGAGAAAAGTGAGTTGGGTTTCACGTGATTGATGCTGGTTGGCATTGAGGTGGTCATTCTGTTCAAAATATCTCATTATGTTTGAGCTCAGAATATGTTCTAAGATTCTACAACAAATGACTGTCTAGGATATTGGATGGTAATTTTGTGAATCATGTATAATGCCATTCTTACAGACTGGTGTGACCTGTGTTTTTTTCCAACAACAGGCCATGTTTTTTTTGTTCAAGGGACCTACAATGGATTATAGTTAGAAGAAGGGCTAACTCGGCCACAAATTCAGTCTAGAACCTGATGGAGATTTCATCGGGCCCTGAGTTTTTATTGTGCAAGTTTTAGTTTCTTCAGCTTCCCAATGAAGGACTCAGGACATTCCATGGAGAAGGTGAAGAAACTAAAACTCGCACGCTGAATGACATCCTCATCAGCTTTGGTGTTGTTTCTTGAGCACCTGGAAGGTGTCGCCATGGGTAGTCTTCTGAGTCCAGCGGTGGCTAACTTCTTCATGAAACACTTCGGACCACAGGCACTGGCCGTGGCATCTTGTAAGCCTAAAGTGTGGTACAGGTACACTGATGATACCTTCGTTGTGTGGAGCCATGGTGAAGAACAACTCAGTGACTTCCTAAGACACTTGAACAGTCTCCATGCCAACATAAAATTTACTATGGAAGTAGAGAAGGATAAAAATCTACCATTTCTAGATGTGCTGGTCACAAGGGATGGTGAAAACCTGGGACACAGCATGTATGGAAAACCAACACACACGAACCAATACCTGCACAAACTATCAAATCGCCACCCAAGCTTGAAAAGGGCACCTCATACGTGAAATACAGAGCACAGGTACTCCACAAGTGACATTAAAAGTATAAAAGAGCCAAACACTCGGCAAAGTAACAAATCAGAAATGCCAGGAATATACCGCATAGCTTGCACATGTGTGCAAAGCTTATATTGGAATGACTGGACGATCGATCAACACCAATATTAGAGAACGTAAACAACATTGCAGGTTGGGGCAGGTGGAGGAAATAGGGTGTGGCAGAGCACACGCTGTGTGAGACCAGCCACAGTAGTAAAATTCGCCAACACAGAAGTTCTGGCTGTAGAGAACAACTACCACACCTGCTTGTTCAGAGAAGCTGTAGAAATACACAATCATGAGAACAGCTTCAACAAGAAAGGGGACAGCCTCAAAGTAAAAGGATCCTGGCTTCCTGTGCTGCACCAAACGATCGTCATGCGCAGCAAGAGACCCGCACTAGAAATGACCCCAGAGAAGACCTCTGGCGTTGGTGCACCAGGTACAGTCTGCGGCCACAAGCTCAGCTCCAGTCCACCACCAGCAATGGAGGGTGAAACTTTGACAATGCCAGCCACTCATTCTAGTGAAACGTCAGAAAAATCATCAAATGAACATCAGCCGAAGAACCCGAGACAGAAGCCAACAGGCAGTTAGTCATTGAAGGCTACACACATTGCTCTCTTGACAGCCAAATGTGTTTCATTCAGCACCTCTTTATCTATAGCACTATGCTTTGTTTTACACCTACTGTGCAGTAGTCTGTTTCTTTAGAAGTTTCTTTACAGTGGATGTATACCACGAAGGGGGAAGGAAGCTGAAGAAACTAAAACTTGTGCAAACAAAACTCAAGGCTCAATGAAATCTCCATCAGATTCTACACTGAATTTGTGTCTGAGTTAGCCCTTCTTCTAACTATAATCTATGGAGCTATAGTCTCCCTACATACTCTGCCCCTGTAAGTTTCTAGTTCCTCATTGAGATATGACACATTTAGTATTGTTACACTGGATGTCTTATCATGCCTACCACAAACAAAACTGTAATTGTTCTAAGTGATTGTTGGATGATTAACGCCTCCACTGATGATTACAGTACAATTGGGGAACTTACTAGTAAACTGAGGTTTTCTGTAAAGTCTTCGGTTCCATCAGGAGATTGGTGGGCGATAGGAGGATCCAGTTACCATTTTGTGCCCACTTGATACTGTGTCTTACCCAAAGATCTCACAAGCAGCTTCTGTTTTTATCTCTGGATTTAAGTTTCTGAATACACCACTTCCATTTCCCATTAGCTTATCCTTTCGATATACATGTAAATTTTACCCAAAAATCTCACTGCTATCAAATTCAACCAGCTTTCTGCACCTAGTATTGTTTGAGCTTTGCTGCTTTTCATGAGTGCTTCAAACTCTGGCACTTTGTTGCGAATAATTCTGCAATTAACCATTAGGATTTTAGTACTCACATGTGTAAACCTCTGAAATCTTTTGATGAATGCTGACTGATTTAATGATCTTGTATTCACAAAACAAATTACAGATCTAATCTATTACGTGGTGGGATTTTCAATTAACATCATTCTAAACAGGCACTATACAGTAGAAATAACACAGATTGTACTCTCCACTTCCTTCTCCTTGACTCAACACGACCACAACACATCTGCAAAGCTATGACTCTAATGCTTTGTGGAAAGAAATACTAATAGCACTTGATTTCTGGACATACCTTCTATCATTTACCTTTGCTGTAGACATTTTTGTTTGAATGTGTTGTGAGTTTATTCTTTCCTTTATACCATTTTTCAGCAGCAGAAAATAAACTTTAAAAAAATAGTGAACAGTTTATGAGCAAAGGTTGTCCTGAGTTTGTGATGATTGGGCATCAAGAAGAATTGGTGTGCAAGAGCATCAAATGCAGCATAATCAAATAGTATCTTACTAACTGCACCACAACCAATTCTGAGTCACATCTCCAGATTATTTGGAGAATTGTTACTTCTATGCTTACTCAATAAGCTTTAAATCATAGAAAAGTTGTAATTTCACATTAAAATGACGCCATGACTAACAAATCACTATATTAGGTACTTAGTTTATTATTTTTCAGTGTTTCTTCCTTGGAGAGAAAAGTTATTTTAATATTGTTCACTATTGGCATAGTCCGTTTCACTGCTTTCTGTGAATGATTCATCCATAATGGAAATAGGTATGGTTTACATTACATGCAAATATTTTTGCAATGTGAATTGTAGACCGCAAATTGCAACAGTTGTGAATATTGTTTTGGATAGATGTAATAGAGCAAAGTCTGTAATTTATGATTTTAGTTATAAATTTTTTTTATGAATGACCTTCATGTGTCAGGAAGCGTACGGAATTGCTATTTTTCTAAAAATATTTTTTTTATGGGTAATATCTCGTTAACAGGTATAAGAAGCTTAACTGTTATCTCAGTCATTTGTCTGACATTAATATTTTGCTCAGAGTATCCACCATTGTATTAAAGTGTAAAATTTTCCATCAACTAGTACCTTGTTTCGCAGTCTCGAACAAGTAAAACACAAAACTCTCTCGTTACAAGAGGTAGTACTGACATAGGTCAAATGACGGCAGATACTGACAGATATTCGCTTTTACATAAAGAGGGCACACAAGACACGGTAAACACAAGACATATCAAGGATCTTACAAGTAGATCAAAGCTCCAGAACTTCCGAGTTTAAATGTAGGTGAGAATTTAAGCAATATGATAAGCAGAAACTTTCCTACACTGCATTGTGACTCCCAGAGAAAAGAAACTAAATAAGTGATAAATGCTAACCAACAATAATCTAAAATAAATATTCTAAACGAATTATCCATTGTAATCACAGATTTACAGTAAATTGTGTTTTTAGTTAAATTTGTTGCTGATAATCCACTACACTTCAAAGCAGTAGTAATTTTCATAACTTCCATCATGCAGATAAACAGTGATCTTCATTGCTTTTCAATAAAATTGACTCTACCTGAAAGTGGTGTGAATTTTGATACAACAAAAATACTCAGTTATGTATTTAGTAGTATGGAGATAAGGAGGTGATTGGCAGTTTTGAACCTATTACTTACATTTACAGTGAGGATAAGTTTTTTTCAGTTTTTAGTGCATGCTTCTGTTCATTATGTTACGTTTTTATCTCATTATTTGAATGATTGAAGTTAAGATTATCAAAATAGAAAAAAGGTAAACTGTGTCAAAATACAACCTGAAAACAGAAACAAACTTTAAAAACTAAATGTAAAAAATGAGTCAGAATAAAGATCTGCATATTGTTTTGTAATGTGACATTGTGCAGATACTGAGGATGATTTGAAAATAAATGAAATTACACACAACTGGCTTATTTTTAAAATTCTGTTAATGTACCGTCCATAAACTGATTTTAACAACTAAAGCACCAACAGCAGAAAGGATAATTTCTAATTTACTTCACTATGTGAATGTTATTTTCATAAAACCTAGCAATGAAAATAAGTCTGTGAACAGCTTTAAAAAACAGCATGTGCACATGCAAATTGATTTCAGCATGAAGCATATCACTTTTTGCTGTGAAATTTTGCCCTTTTGAAACAAGACTGCACTATTGTAGAAATTAAAAGTACCCAGAACAGTAATACAGATGCGTAAGCAAAAGAAAACTGTCTCAAGCTAATATTTGCCATATAATCACTCAAAGCAGGTATCAATATTACACCAAAAAATAGTTTAGAGTATCAATGTGTTTACAGTATCATGTATCAATACCACCCAATTCTTATATTCACTTGGGATCTGTCGGTCCCAGTGGTGCGTGTCTGCTTTGCCACACCTCCAGCAGCCGTCTGCAGCCAAAATGTAGGAAAGCCGGCAGCAGCCACTCAGCCCACTTGGGCTTGGCACCAGTACACTGAGACAACTTTGTTCATGCTTAGGACAGTATGTCTCATCCTAGTCACTGTTTTAAGAGGTGGATTCTAGTTCTTGTTGCTTATTTGTAAAGAGTCTTCATTCACTTGGAGGAATAAAAGTTAAGTAAATCTTATTCTTGTAATAAAATATATTAAAAACAAAGATTCCAAGACTTACCAAGCGGGAAAGCGCCGGCAGACAGGCACAATGAACAAAACACACACACAGAATTACTAGCTTTCACAACCGATGGTTGCTTCTTCAGGAAAGAGGGAAGGAGAGGGAAAGACGAAAGGATGTGGGTTTTAAGGGAGAGGGTAAGGAGTCATTCCAATCCCGGGAGCGGAAAGACTTCCCTTAGGGGGAAAAAAGGACAGGTGTACACTTGCACACACACACACACACACACACACACACACACACACATATATCCATCCACACATACACAGACACAAGCAGACATATTTAAAGGCAAAGAGTAAGGGCAGAGATGTCAGTCGAGGCGGAAGTACAGAGGCAAAGAAGTTGTTGAATGACAGGTGAGGTATGAGCGGTGGCAACTTGAAATTAGCGGAGGTTGAGGCCTGGCGGATATCGAGAAGAGAGGATATACTGAAGGGCGAGTTCCCATCTCCGGAGTTCGGATAGGTTGGTGTTGGTGGGAAGTATCCAGATAACTCGGACGGTGTAACACTGTGACCAGATGTGCTGGCCGTGCACCAAGGCATGTTTAGCCACAGGATGATCCTCATTACCAACAAACACTGTCTGCCTGTGTCCATTCATGTGAATGGACAGTTTGTTGCTGGTCATTCCCACATAGAAAGCGTCACAGTGTAGCCAGGTCAGTTGGTAAATCACGTGGGTGCTTTCACACGTGGCTCTCCCTTTGATCGTGTACACCTTCCGGGTTACAGGACTGGAGTAGGTGGTGGGAGGGTGCATAGGACAGGTTTTACACCAGGGGCGGTTGCAAGGGTAGGAGCCAGAGGGTGGTTTGGGGATTTCATAGGGATTCTTGTAATGTTAACTTGGTCACTGATCATCTCTGCTCCTGTCCGGCTATCCTACAACAGCAGTTGCTGCACCAATCTGTAGCGTACCTCTCCTTACCATTGTGTACAAAGTTATACAGAACAATGTAGCTATACTAGTATGCTATTTTCCACGTGTTAGAACATTCAGCGTCTTGTGTACAAATTCAGTACAAAAGTTATCGTGGTTGTTTTCCTGTTTTATCATTATAGCTTAAAATATATAAGTGTAAAGAGGATGACCATCACATTACCAGTTCCATTTTAAATTTTATTTTATTTTATTTTCTTTCTGATTTATTTCATACACATTGCGAGGGAGATAATAGGGAACAAAAACATTTGACTGACTGACATGAAATGAACTTTTTACATATATGTTATGTAGTCTGTCTCAAATTTTGTCATATAAAATTGTCCAGGAACTGTAGCACTGTATATATTACAGTTACTGAAAGAATGAAAATTTTCTCTCTCTCTCTCTCTCTCTCTCTCTCTCTCTCTATCTATCTATCTTACACACACACACACACACACACACACACACACACACGAATTTTGTGGAAGCCCTCCACTGCCATAACCAGCTGGGTTAACATTGTTGTGAACTGAAATGAAATCGTATATGAGTGCAGTGCCTGTTGCTACAATTGAGGTATGGGGATATACTAGACATGGCCTACATTTGATTAAGAAAGGGAAGGTCTGCTAAGCTGCTTACAGAAATTTTATGGAGCCCACCATCACATGAGCCAAGATCCCTGTGGTTACTGGTGTCAGAGAGGTATCTGTTTTAGGTTAGAATCAGGGTTCAGGCACCCTGCTGTTATGAAAGAAGTTAAATTAACAGGAGTGCCGCACAAAGTGCTTAAGAGCTCACAGAAATGGAAGGTTAGCTTATTTCACCAGAATATTAGAGGCTTGAATTATAAGGTAGAAGAGCTTCTTGTCTGTTAGGAAAATGTAGAGAGTTCTGAAAAGATATATCCTGTGCCTATGTGAACACCACATAATTAAAGGGTTTGAAAAGATAAACATAAAAGATTACACTCTAGCATCCTACTCATGTAGAACTAATATGGGAAAATGAGTTGTTAAATATATTAAAGCAGAATGTTACGCTCAAAAACAATGAGAGAAGTAGATTTTGCAATGATCAGCACATATAACTGTATACTTGTGAATTATACTGAAAAATAATTCGCTTTTAATTGTAAACATATACACTCATGCTCATAAATTAAGGATAATGCTGATACATGGTGAAACAAAGCTCTGATGGACGGTTTGTGGGTTTAAATCACCTCTGGGTATGACCATGCAGTGCATTTGACCTGTGGTTGTTGCACGATGGTGCTGGCAGCAGTCCACATATGCAGAGGTGTGTTGGTGCATGTCAGAGTACGGTGCAGCGAGTAAGTGTGCAGACATTTTGAGATATGCTAATGGTGACTGTGTGTTGAAAATAGCTCAAAGAACACATATTGATGATGTTAGGAGGGATAGAATACTAGGGTGACTGTAGGCTGGTCAAACACAGCAGGTCGTAGCACGGGCCCTCCGTGTGCCACAAAGTGTGATCTCAAGATTATGGCAACGATTCCAGCAGACAGATAAAATTTTATCTGTTTCATAATAAATTCACACCATTGATTGAAAATATTTTTTTCAGTTTTAAAAAGACACAGCATATTCACTTCTGCACATCTAGAAGTACTACATCAATGATGAATTTGAGACATGTGGGGAGGAAATAATAAATAGGGTGGGAACTTCAGAGTTGTTAGGTGTCCGTATTTATGAGACTTTAAACTAGAAGCAGCCCATTTTGGGACTTCGAAAACAACTTGGTTCAGGCACATTTGTGCTTAAAATCATTGCAAATCCTGGGGAGAGGCAAATCAGTAAGTTGACATATTTCCATTCCATTGTGTTAAAGTATTACTTGCTCTGAATACACAAGATCACAAGTAGGTGTAATTAGACTTTGGTTGTTGCTGTGCTGGTACTGCGAATGGCTGAAAGCAAGGGGAAACTACGGCCGTAATCTTTCCCGAGGGCATGCAACTTTACTGTATGATTAAATGATGATGGCGTCCTCTTGGGTAAAATATTCCGGAGGTAAAATAGTCCCCCATTCGGATCTCCAGGCGGGGACTACTCAAGAGGATGTCGTTATCAGGAGAAAGAAAACTGGCGTTCTACGTATCGGAGCGTGGAATGTCAGATCCCTTAATCGGGCAGGTAGGTTAGAAAATTTAAAAAGGAAAATGGATAGGTTAAAGTTAGATATAGTGGGAATTAGTGAAGTTCGGTGGCAGGAGGAACAAGACTTCTGGTCAAGTGACTACAGGGTTATAAACACAAAATCAAATAGGGGTAATGCAGGAGTAGCTTTAATAATGAATAGGAAAATAGGAATGCGGGTAAGCTACTACAAACAGCATAGTGAATGCATTATTGTGGCAAAGATAGATACGAAGCCCACACCTACTACAGTAGTACAAGTTTATATGCCAACTAGCTCTGCAGATGACGAAGAAATTGAAGAAATGTATGATCAAATAAAAGAAATTATTCAGATAGTGAAGGGTGATGAAAATTAAATAGTCATGGGTGACTGGAATTCGGCAGTAGGGAAAGGGAGAGAAGGAAATGTAGTTGGTTAATATGGACTGGGGCAAAGAAATGACAGAGGAAGCCGCCTGGTAGAATTTTGCACAGAGCACAACTTAATCATAGCTAACACTTGGTTTAAGAATCATGGAAGAAGGTTGTATACATGGAAGAACCCTGGAGACACTAAAAGGTATTAGATAGATTATATAATGGTAAGACAGAGATTTAAGAACCAGGTTTTAAATTGTAAGACATTTCCAGGGGCAGATGTGGACTCTGACCAAAATCTATTGGTTATGACCTGTAGATTAAAACTGAAGAAACTGCAAAAAGGTGGGAATTTAAGGAGATGGGACCTGGATAAACTGAAAGAACCAGAGGTTGTACAGAGTTTCAGGGAGAGCATAAGGGAGCAATTGACAGGAATGGGGGAAAGAAATACAGTAGAAGAAGAATGGATAGCTTTGAGGGATGAAGTAGTGAAGGCAGCAGAGGATCAAGTAGGTAAAAAGACAAGGGCTAGTAGAAATCCTTGGGTGACAGAAGAAATACTGAATTTAATTGATGAAAGGAGAAAATATAAAAATGCAGTAAATGAAGCAGGCAAACAGGAATACAGACGTCTCAAAAATGAGATCGACAGAAGTGCAAAATGGCTAAGCAGGGATTGCTAAAGGACAAATGTAAGGATGTAGAGGCTTATCTCACTAGGGGTAAGATAGATACTGCCTACAGGAAAATTAAAGAGACCTTTGGAGAAAAGAGAACCACTTGTATGAACATCAAGAGCTCGGACGGAATCCCAGTTGTAAGCAAAGAAGATAAAGCAGAAAGGTGGAAGGAGTATGTAGAGGGTCTATACAAGGGCAATATACTTGAGGACAATATTATGGAATTGGAAGAGGACGTAGATGAAGATGAAATGGGAGATACGATACTGCGTGAAGAGTTTGACAGAGCACTGAGAGACCTGAGTCGAAACAAGGCCCCCGGAGTAGGCAACATTCCATTAGAACTACTGACGGCCTTGGGAGAGCCAGTCCTTACAAAACTCTACGATCTGGTGAGCAAGATGTATGAGACAGGTGAAATACCCTCAGACTTCAAGAAGAATATAATAATTCCAATACCAAAGAAAGCAGGTGTTGACAGATGTGAAAATTACCGAACTATCAGTTGCAAAATACTAACACGAATTCTTTACAGACGAATGGAAAAACTAGTAGAAGCTGACCCCGGGGAAGATCAGTTTGGCTTCCGTAGAAATGTTGGAACACGTGAGGCAATACTGACCCTACGACTTATCTTAGAAGAAAGATTAAGGAAAGGCAAACCTACGTTTCTAGGACTTAGAGAAATCTTTTGACAATGTTGACTGGAATTGTCTCCTTCAAATTCTGAAAGTGGCAGGGGTAAAATACAGGGAGCGAAAGGCTATTTACAATTTGTACAGAAACCAGATGGCAGTTATAATAGTCGAGGGGCATGAAAAGGAAGTAGCAGTTGGGAAGGGAGTGAGACAGGGTTGTAGCCTGTCCCCGATGTTATTCAATCTGTATATTGAGGAAGCAGTAAAGGAAAGAAAAGAAAAATTTGGAGTAGGTATTAAAATCCATGGAGAAGAAATAAAAAACTTTGAGGTTCACCGATGACATCGTAATTCTGTCAGAGACAGCAAAGGACTTGGAAGAGCAGTTTAACGGAATGGATAGTGTCTTGAAAGGAGGATTTAAAATGAACATCAACAAAAACAAAACGAGGATAATGGAATGTAGTCGAATTAAGTCGGGTGATGTTGAGGGTATTAGATTAGGAAATGAGACACTTAAAGTAGTAAAGGAGTTTTGCTATTTGGGGAGCAAAATAACTGATGATGGTCGAAGTAGAGAGGATATAAAATGTAGACTGTCATTGGCAAGGAAAGCGTTTCTGAGAAAGAGAAATTTGTTAACATCGAGTATAGATTTAAGTGTCAGGAAGTCATTTCTGAAAGTATTTGTATGGAGTGTAGCCATGTATTGAAGTGAAACATGGACGATAAATAGTTTGGACAAGAAGAGAATAGAAGCTTTCGAAATGTGGTGCTACAGAAGAATGCTGAAGATTAAATGGGTAGATCACATAAGTAATGAGGAAGTATTGAATAGGATTGGGGAGAAGAGAAGTTTGTGGCACAACTTGACCAGAAGAAGGGATTGGTTGGCAGGACATGTTCTGAGGCATCAAGGGATCACCAATTTAGTATTGGAGGCACCGCGGAGGCTAAAAATCGTAGAGGGAGACCAAGAGATGAATACAGTAAGCAGATTCAGAAGGACGTAGGTTGCAGTAGGTACTGGGAGATGAAGAAGCTTGCACAAGATAGAGTAGCATGGAGAGCTGCATCAAACCAGTCTCAGGACTGAAAACCACAACAACAACATTGTTTGAAAAAGTAAACTTTGGACACAGTCTGCTGTTTCTGATGCACTACAACAAAAGAAAATAAATGTTCTCCAGATGCATTGTAACTTTCATTACACCACGTGATAAAAGTTGAGTATTCTCATGATCAGTGTTCCTATATTCCATCTTGCCATTTTGATTGGCAGGAGGAGGTCACTCTATTCACAATACATCATTACGTTCAACCTTTTAGTATGTTCTATGAGTCTCCAACAAATGGATAGTGTGTGTGTGTGTGTGTGTGTGTGTGTGTGTGTGTGTGTGTGTGTAAGTAAGTAAGTAAGTAAGTAAGTAAGTAAAAGTTGCTTGCCCAGTGTCAGCAGATAAATAGGATATTGCATTCCCGGTCAAACACAAATGCGTCCACCAAAAGTAAGCATAAATTTGCCCACAATTTTATTCTCAAGTTACGAGGTGACAACAATTATATTTTTAATTTCCCCCCTAACATAAAAATCTATTAATTTTTCCCTTCCAGTAAATGCAGGTTTTCCCTTATGTAAATAAAACATTTTATTGTAATTATTGGCCAGCTTATACGAATTCTCAAAACCACTCGTCAAACACTTATACAAGCATGTTCTAGCAACTGACACTCATACCAGCTGGAACGGCACTTTTGTAGTAATTCACAACGGTTCATCATGCAAACAGCTTACAGGTACCAGAAATACAGACCAATGCGCATACACTGGATGAGACTCCAGATGGATAATAAAGTCTCATGAGAAGTGGATAAGTTAACCAGAAAGCTCAGTTCTAGTTGCTTCAGATTTAGCTCTCTCTCTCTCTCTCTTTTTGATGATCTTACAGACAAAATTGATAGCATACTTTACATATGTTTACACTGTAGTGTCCTATTGCTTAATCTTGTGGGACAGTGCACCTAAGATAAAAGGTATTTATTTTACAAAAGCAAGCAACAAGAAGGTTGTGTGAAGTCCATGGCATAACTTGGAGAAGCCTATTCAGGGATATGGGGCTAATTACACTTACATACCGTGAAGTATAAAATATCATTTTGGTGAAGTGATGTGTTGCACAATGTCTACCAAATGAACAAATGTTGATTGCCTCCATGAAAGGTATTTTTTGTTAATTTCTTTTTGCATATAATCAGATGTTGCCTTTTCTGTGGAAGGAGGATGTCAGTGACAGTCAAGGTGACATCACAGATATCTGGAGAGTTAGAGGATTTTCTGGTAGCTGTCATTCAAGAGCAAATGAGAATCGGTTGCTATCAAATGAAGTTGTATTGAGCACACGCTATTGTCATAAAATATTGTATGAGGTATTCAACTGTGGAACCGAATAAATCAATATATTTATATTAATGAAGGCCTCTGCATCATTTTTTTGAAAGTTGAGATTTGTTAGAGACCTTTTCAGCTTCAAGCACAGAAGAAATCGCAAAAGGAGACAAAATCTACATTAACAAAGAAAAAGTGGTTATTCTGACTTCTCAGTTCTTAACTCGTGCGGAGTCAGACTTACTGGTTCCAACATGAGGTCAGAATTATTCATTAACGGCAAACACAAGTTTATCGGCGAATATGTCACACCACGTAATATATGGAATAGCACCTCATCTTTGCGAGAACATTTCTGTGTGGGAAAGCTGTAAGAATTCAATCAGAAGAAGAAATTAATAAATTTCATCGGGAGGAATTCTGAGTAAATCGTACGGTTGTCTGCAGCAACGAAGGATGACATCCACTATCCCGCTTTAGTCTAAAGCAATTTACAACACTGCATCTTTAGGATTGTGATAAGATTCGAGTAGTCGATGAACAATCGATAAATCAGTCGAAATTAATGAGTCCACGCTGGAGTGTAACACAACTGTCCCGTTGCAGGAATAAGTCAAAATGACATGTTACATGGTGAATTTGTAACTCCATGTATGATATGTCACCTTGATGCAAGTGTCAACTTCACCTTGAAAATACTTTGTGGTCACCATTCTCAAAGTTCATTCCTTTCGTCGTCCTGGTATGCAGTGCCAAGTGACAGGTCTGTTGGACTCGCACCTTGTTTGCGATGTGCTGGTGCCAGAAGAGAGCTCCTATCTGTCCAAGCTACTAAATGGAGTAAACAAGTATTTTTTATTTATTGCATACTGTTCTTCGTATACAGCTTCAATTGTAATGATGGCTAAACAAATCTCTCAGCTCATGACAGACTATTACAATAATCACACGTTGTAACGATTTTATTTTTGAATGTTACTTAACTTTGCGTTTGCCTGGTTCATTGATGATCGAAAAGAACATCACGAAAGTTTCAAGCTTCACAAAATTATTTATTGACAATTTAAGTACACAGGCTCCTGAGATAAACAAAACACACTGACTGACTGACCTCCCTACAGCCTTGCTGCATCGCTTTAAATACAATTTTTAAGAATTGATACAGTGTTAATTTATTACAAAACATAACTAACAATTAAAAACAATTTTTTTCAAAACTAACTGCTGTTGCATTTGTACAGATTATAACATATTATTTTTTATCATATTTGGTCTTTTGTGTGAAAATTAATTTACAATCTGATTTCAACAATTATTTTGATTTTACTTTAATTTCGTAATTAGTGATTGTACGAATTGAACTCGAAGTATACACATCGTGCTTCGCCAGATTACATAAATTAAATACACATTTGTCTTATATGCAGGAGTTTGGTAAATTTTCTGTAGTGTAACGAAAAGGAGGTAATTATCAGCATAATTTACAAGCACTATTAATTACAATGAATTATGTAAAAATGAATAACGAATGAATTTGCATTACTGGATGATAATTGTTATTTTCATTTGAATCGGAATAACATTTTTTTGTGTTAACTAACATGCCAATTGAAAATTATGGTAATTAGAGTTATTAGTTACTTATGACAACATTTCCACTCTCTCTTAATAATATTTGTTGCTAAATATTTATTACTTAAATTTCTTGATTCAATATATAATTTTGCATATGTACATAATTTTGTTAATGCAAACATTTTTTGACAATCACGATAATGAAACTTTCTGGCAGATTAAAACTGTGTGCTGGACCGAAACTCGAGCTCGGGACCTTTGCCTTTCGCGGGCAAGTGCTCTACCATCTGAGCTATCCAAGCACAACTCACGCCCCGTCCTCACAGCTTTAGTTCTGCCAGTACCTCAGTCTCCTACCTTAAACTGGCAGGAAGTTTCATATCAGTGCGCACACTGCTGCAGAGTGAGAATCTCATTCTGGAATCACGATAATGTACATCTGTCCAGAATATTCTTCATGTGTTTCCAAAGAATAATAGGTTTTTTGGCAAATTGAACTGAATGATACCTATAAAGGTACACATAAAAGGCCTTAGGGAGCACTGAATTGTTCAATAAATACAAGGATATATATATATAAAGTAGTGGTGGTATCAGACACTTCATAATAATCTCGGGAGAGGCTGTAGCGTTATAACGTCTAGTTTTGATATTATCAGCTGAACGAATGACGGATTTTATATTGATTTTTTGGTGTTTGTCATAGTTTAAATTGTTGTGTGCACTTGTAGGCCGCAACGCCTGTAGACAAAGCGCTCCACCACAGCAGTTGGAGAGATTTAAGCGGAGTTAACACACACAACTAATGTGGCGCCATAGCTTGTGGCTTTCTGTACTGGTATCCTGAGCTGCCATTCACACAGGGTGTCACAAATTCTATGTAGTTTCCCAGCTTTCAGTATGACTTTAGTTGAAATCATAGGAGTGGGCGTGAATATTATAGTGCTGGTTATGGCATTATAGCTATGACAAGAGTCAAACACAAGGAAGCCAAATCTCGGATCTAAAAAGGGTGTCGCTCAGGAAAAATCAGGGGCCAGAAAACAAAGTTATAAAAGAAATGACACTCAGAGCCAAAAATGCTGTCTGCAGTGGCAAACTACCCAATAGCTGGCGTGTGAAGATTTTAGAATGTTCTTGTATTCGAATAACTAATTTTTAGTTTTACAGCTGCCACATTACACTACGGAGCTATTTCTTGCATATAATCCTTAATTCATACAATGCTTGGTCTCACAACCGAGTTGAAAATTTTGTGGTATGGCAAATGTCACATCTCCCAAGTTGTGCCACTAAAAACTGGGAGTTCACATGTGCAACTGCAGTAGGACACTAGCTATGGCAAAACTTTTGTTGTGTGTGTGAACCAAGCTTTCCTCGCAGTCACGCCTTGCCCGGAGCTGACATGACTTACAGTTCTACTGCACATACATAAAACGAGTGTGTGCTCAATTGTACATTCTCCAACTAATAACTACCTGAACTATGTTTTCCTTTCTCACAAACATTTTTCTTCAGCCTAAGAGGATAAAAGTGGAACATGTTATTTCAAAGAATCCCATGTTAACACCGCAGTGTGTTGTATGATTGTTGACCGCAACTCTCGAGGATTTCACTTGTGTGATAAGTCCCATGACAACTCCACAGCAACCATCACAAGATCACAACTGTGGTTCGTTAACCGACAGCATTGGCTTCTGTGATGTCGCAGCCTCCGGTCACGCAGTACGTCATATCAGTCGAGCTCTCCAGTGGCATCACAACCTGGTGAGTGCTTATGAAATTCAGTGAGCTGTACTCAGCCCTCACTGAGAGATCTTTGTGGTTGGTTGTAGTGGTGTGTTTGTCTTTTGGGGTAAACTACAAGTGATTTGACAACCAAATTTGGGGGTGTTGTGCAGGCTGGCTCTGTCATAGCAGGAACCTAAGTAAACTATAAATGTATTCTTATAGTAATTGTGTGCCCGTCATGGTGGGAGCCATGGACGTGAATGCACAAGAGTGGTTGAAAGATCTTAGTGCATATTTCAGCGCCAATACAAAGGCTACTGCAGAAGCAAATGCAGATTTAAAATAAGAAGCTACATGCTAATTAGACAATAATAATGCTAGTATAAAAGCTGATAGGGATGAACGTGCAGATATGATAGATTGTACATGTAATAACTAGGGGACATTGTATGTAAAATTGGTTGAAATTAGACATTTTCTGTTTTTGTTGAAGTTAAACATTTTCTGTTTTTGTTGAAATTAGACATTTTCTGTTTTCGACTCCTTAATGTACTTGAGACTTTCCTGAACATTTTGATATGTAATACATAAAAATCAGACAATTGTGAGACCTTCAAATAATATTTTGAATGTTGACGTGTGACTATCAAATTTTGCCGCTACACATTTACTGCCACAGTTGAGCAGTCATATTTTGGGAACCACACAGTCTGGAAGTCTGTGAATTGCTCTGTTTAGTGACTACTACTACATCTCAGAAGTTGGCATTATGAATAAACAAATCAGTCCTTTGTTTCTGATACTAGATTTCGTGGAAATTAGTATGATTATCTATTTTTGTCTTAAGCTAACTTTTATTTCTTTTTATACGTAAGTAAAATGACTAAGCGTAAAAGTAACTTCAAGAAACGCAAATTTGCGGGTAACAGGTATGTGAGACCTACATTTTCTTCTGAAGTACTAATTTCATCGAATATCAACCAATGAAAAGTCATGTCATGCTTTGTGTCCACCTCCATTAAAAACTTGGTGTAAATATAGACAAACTGAATTTTCTGGCACCCTGCATGAATTTACACATAAACATTCTCTTCCTTTGGCAGTAAGGGAGGTGATGGAACCTATTTACAGAGACTGGCAAATCCTGAAATACTAAAGAAGTGTTTACATGGGAAGACACAGAATTTGAATGAGTCCTTCAAAGATTGTGGTGTTGTGTACCTAAAAATGTATTTGTTGACTTTATGACTAAAGTTAGTAGTGGCTGATGCTGTAATAACTTTTAATGGTGGGAACTACAAAATACTTAAGGTTCTGGAGAAGTTAGGGGTAAGAGTTTTAAGTCTGTATAAGAATTTGTAATAAAACAGTTTTAAACCTCAATATCTTCTGAACTACATTTTTTATAATAAATGACCCATTTTCTAAAAAGGTACTGATGGTAGAGACATGAAATTTTCACAGCATGGTAAATCTGAGATTCAACACATGTAGAACTAGAATAATTAAAATATCCTGAGTTGTTTTGTTTTTATGTTCATTTACTTACAAAATTCTGTCAAAAAATTGAGTGTTTGAAAAAAAAGGATAACATGCTCCACAATACAATTTCAGTAATACTCCTAGTTCTGTGTATCTAGAAAGGTGCATTCAATAATTATGGAAAATTGTAAGCTGGTCTCTTAAAAAGTTTCCAAGATAGTGGGTCACAAAATTCGATAAGTTAACATTGGCAACATAGGACATACAATGTCCTCTTAATAACTTAAAGAGTCACATAAGGAAAAACGACATTAATGATAAAATATCTCAATTACAAACAACATTTTCCACTTTAACAAAGGAGTTAAATTCTAAGGTAATTTAACCGTGTGATTTAGTCTGCAGTGAAGTGAATGAGCAATTTAAAGGTGTAATGAGGACTTAACACAGTTAAAAGAAGTAACTGCACATGAGTTTAAAACAGGACTCAAACAAATCTGAAACGCACAATTAAGATCAAAATTGTTGAAACAAAGCAAAAATTCTGATGTCGCTGCCATTGAAGGCTCTATTTTTGCTTGTTTGGAGGAGCGAGCTAGCAAGTTAACCGGAAAAAAAATTGCAAAAAGTACACCTCTTTCTTGTGGGGATACAGATGAAATGGAAATTAGACGCTGTTATACTTGTAGCTGAATAGTTTGAGTCTGTTCCAGGCCTATTAACTATGGAATTTGTAGACGTGACTATTAAGTTAAAAACAACTACAGACACGAACCCGCCTGGATAGCCGTGCATGTTAAAGCGCCAATTCCAGGATAGGGAGGTGTGCCAGCCCCAGATCGAATCCTCCCGGCAGATTGACGATGAGAGTCTGTGCAGGCCAGCCTGGATGTTGTTTTGTTGCGGTTTCCCACATCCCACTAGGTGAATACCATGCCGGGACCGCAGTTATGCCTCAGATTTAGAAAACTTTTGGTCACTTCCACATGAATAACATTACATGCAGACAGTCGCAGGTACACATATTCCGCCCCAGGACGTGTGTGGGCGGCTACAGCAGGGCATCCAGCCACCATTTGAAAATAACCATGCCAAATCCGCCAATAACCGTACTGACTGTGTGGAACAAAGACACTAGACGAAAGAGACTAAATTCAGACATGTGTCAGTCTAGGTTCTCCAATCCAAGATACAGGTAGATGTTTTGTATTCTGCTTTGTCATCTTTGCCAGCATGTAACGACTATTTATCCGAATTAAATCCGCAGCAGGATGATAAATTTATTATTAATGTACCTCCTTTGACAGACGTCATTTCTAATAAGTCTACTTGGGAAATATTATCTGGTTTCATGAACGACTACAGTTTAACTGGTGGAACATTTATCTGACAGATTGTAATCAACAATTTTGCGATAATTGTGTAGGTTTAAGTTACCTGCTATCGTCTAGTGTTGATTTAGAGGACTGCTGAGTCCTTTTGGTATTAATTTACATTACCTATCTTAACGTTTTCGTCAGATTTAGTATCGGTGATTTAATGATAACATTTGTAAAAGTGATTATGTATAAAAATAACAGAAACAAAATTAATTATACATTTCCCTTGGAACTCTACGCTACGTTCTTCACAGATTTGAAGTATTTGGTGATTTTAAAGAAAACAACAAGGTAGGTTTGAAGATGAATGCAAATGACCTCATGCGTACACATACATCAGAGAAAGTTTTGCATCACCTCGGTTCCGAGAGTTCCAGACCGTGTACAGAAAATTGGAATAGAGATCAACAAAAACATCATTTCTGCCCTTTTATTGCTCATCAAAACCACACATTGCATGTTGTACCACCATATAGCAAGACCTTCAGAGGTGGTGGTCCAGATTTCTGTACACATCAGTACCTCTAATACTCAGCAGCAAGTCCTCTTGCATTGATACAGGCCTGTATTCATCATGGCATACTGTCTACAAGTTCATCAAGACACTGTTGATCCAGATTCAGCTTAGATCCCTCAGAGTGGTTGGTGGGTCACGTCGTCCATAAACAGTTTTCACTCTACCCCAGTCATGTTTGATAGGGTTCATGTCTGGAGAACAGGATGGCCACTCTAGTCGCGAGATGTTGTTAGGCTTAAAGAAGTCATTCACAATATGTACACCATGGGGGCGCGAATTGGTTACCGGGGAGATGTAAAACTTTTTTTGATGTGTGTATTAAAAAAACTGAGATGGGCAGTTCGATTGATGTAATCCAGAAATGAATCCTAGGGTACATTCTTGATACCACACTGGTACAGAGGAATACTAGTTAAGCATCAATATCCTCAAATACACTATGTGATCAAAATTATCTGGACACTCCAAAAACATACGTTTTTTATATTAGGTGCATTGTGCTGCCACCTACTGCCTGGTACTCCATATTAGCGACCTCAGTAGTCATTAGACATGGTGAGAGAGCAGAATGAGGAGCTCCGTGGAACTCATGGACTTCGAACGTTGTCAGGTGAGTGGGTGTCACTTGTGTCATACATCTGTACGAAGAGATCTCCACACACCCAAACATCCCTAGGTCCACTGTTTCCGATGTGGTAGTGAAGTGGAAACGTGAAGGGACTCACACAGCACAAAAGCGTACAGGCCGACCTTGTCTGTTGACTGACAAAGATCACCGACAGTTGAAGAGGGTCGTAATGTGTAATAGGCAGACATGTATCCAGACCATCACACAGAAATTCCAAACTGCATCAGGATCCACTGCAAGTACTTTCAGACTGGAGGTGAGAAAACTTGGATTTCATGGTCGAGCGGCTGCTCATAGGCCACATCACGCTGGTAAATGCCAAACGACACCTTGTTGCAAGTAGCTTAAACATTGGAGATTAAACAGTGGAAAAACGTAGTGTCGAATGACGGATCATGGTACACAATGTGGCGATCCGATGGCAGGGTGTGGGTTTGACGAATGCCCTGTGAACGTCATCTGCCATCGTGTGTAGTGCCAACAGTAAAATTTGGAGGCGGTGGTGTTCTGGTGTGGTCGTGTTTTTCATGGAAGGGGCTTGCACCCCTTGTTGTTTAGCGTGGCACTATCACAGCAGAGACCTACATTGATGTTTTAAGCACCTTCTTGCTTCCCACTGTTGAAGAGCATTTAGGGGATGGCGATCAGATCTTTCAACACAATCAAGCACCTGTTTACAATGCACGTCCTGTGGCGGAGTGGTTACACAACAATATTCCTGTAATGGACTGGCCTGTCAGTGTCCTCACCCAAATCCTATAGAAGACCTTTGGGATGTTTTGAAATGCCGACTTCATGCCAGACCTCACCTACCGACATTGATACCTCTCCTCTGTGCAGCACTCTTTGAAGAATGGGCTGCCATTCCCCAAGAAACCTTCCAGGACCTGGTTGAACTAATGCCTGCAAGACTGGAAACTGTCATCAAGGCTAAGGGTACTCCAACACCATATTGAATTCCAGCATTACTGATGGGGGGCGCAACGAACTTGGAAATCAGTTTCAGCCAGGTGTCTGGATAATTTTAATCACATAGTGTAAGTTCACATTCTGGGTGGACTAAGCAGACTTATCCCCACTATGCGCTTAGTAGTCTGCCACACTGTTTCACATCTAGATTTCCATATAACAGTCTCTTAGGGTGTGTTGACTGCCTTTTGCTGCATGCCGGCATTGCCTGCCAGTGATGAATCTAACCTCCAGCATCTTACCAGTCCATTTAACGTGCACCACCACCTCTCCCTGCGATCCTCTCCAAGCAATGATATCGAATTGGTTTGTGTTTCTCACTGCAACAATCGGCATATGTCGTGAAACTTGAGACATGATTGGCTACTTCAAAGTCATTGCAGCATCATAAGGTTTGACTTTCGACGAGCAGCATAAATGTACCACACTACCAGCTAGTAGCGGTGTCTCAACAGCGAGGATGCAGCATAATGTACCCTTGCCCTTGTGTTGTCTTCATTAAAACTATAATTTCTGTTAACTATCCTACACCTTTCGAATAAATGACAAACAAGGCTTTAGAAAAAGAAATTAAGGGTTTACAGGACTGTGACTGGAACGAGTAATACACACAGATTACCGGGCTTCAGTGCCTGCGTAAGTTTTAAACTGTAAGATATTAAATTAATGTACAATATTGTACTCGTGTGTAACTGGTGTGACGTAAAGTTCCATTCACATCTGGATTTGTTACGACAAATTTAAAGGAAAGGCTGTAAGAAATTATATATTAATAATATACCATTGCATTACTGATAACTGATTTGTGAAGCCTGAAATAGAAATCACCAAACATTGGCCAACAGATAAACTATGAAACCAAAGTGAGTTCTTTCTTCTGAGTAGTACTGGCTGTTACCACCATCCCATTTGACATGAGAAAGAAGGGAAGTATGCCCTTATAAATAATTTGTTTTTATATTTAATATGCTAACACCCTTCTCCGATTACTCAAAGATATTCCGTATATCAATGGACTCAGAGTAACAGAAGCACATGAGTAGATAATGAAAAATTATGCACAGAGGAGTACATTGAAGACAGCATGGAAGGAAGCTCAGAAACCAGGCATGGAATCGGAACATAATGGGAGTATGTTATCTCAGAATTTATACAAAAAGATGATGATGATGATGTTGTGGTCTTCAGTTCTGAGACTGGTTTGATGCAGCTCTCCATGCTACTCTACCCTGTGCAAGCTTCTTCATCTCCCAGTTCCTACTGCAACCTACATCCTTCTGAATCTGTTTAGTGTATTCCTCTCTTGGTTTCCCTCTACGATTTTTACTCTCCACGCTGCCCTCCAATACTAAATTGGTGATCCCTTGATGCCTCAGAATATGCCCAACCAACCGATCCCTTCTTCTAGTCAAGTTGTGCTACAAACTCCTCTTCTCTCCAATTCTATTCAATACCTCCTCATTAGTTATGTGATCTACCCATCTAATCTTCAGCATTCTTCTTTAGCACCACATTTCAAAAGCTTCTATTCTCTTGTCCAAACTATTTACCGTCCACGTTTACTTCCATACATGGCTAGAGTCCATACAAATACTTTCAGAAACGACTTCCTGACACTTGAATCTATACTCGATGTTAACAAATTTCTCTTCTTTAGAAACACTTTCCTTGCCATTGCCAGTCTACATTTTATATCCTCTCTACTTCGACCATCATCAGTTATTTTGCTCCCCAAATAGCAAATCTCATCTACTACTTTAAGCGTCTCATTTCCTAATCTAATTCCCGCAGCATCACCCA
Organism: Schistocerca gregaria; assembly: GCF_023897955.1. Taxonomy (NCBI): domain Eukaryota; kingdom Metazoa; phylum Arthropoda; class Insecta; order Orthoptera; family Acrididae; genus Schistocerca; species Schistocerca gregaria. The sequence continues at coordinate 195,526,392 of NC_064928.1, read as the reverse complement.
ATCTAATTCGACTACATTCCATTATCTTCATTTTGCTTTTGTTGATGTTCATCTTATACCCTCCTGTCAAGACACTGTCCATTCCGTTCAACTGCTCTTCCAAGTCCTTTGCTGTCTCTGACAGAATTACAATGTCATCGGCGAACCTCAAAGTTTTTATTTCTTCTCCATGGATTTTAATACCTACTCCAAATTTTTCTTTTGTTTCCTTTATTGGTTGCTCAATATACAGATTGAATAACATCAGTGAGAGGCTACAACCCTGTCTCACTCCCTTCCCAACCACTGCTTCCCTTTCATACCCTTTGACTCTTATAACTGCCATATGGTTTCTGTACAAATTGTAAATAGCCTTTCACTCCCTGTATTTTACCCCTGCCACCTTTAGAATTTGAGAGAGAGTATTCCAATCAACATTGTCAAAAGCTTTCTCTAAGACCACAAATGCTAGAAACGTAGGTTTGCCTTTCCTTAAGCTTTCTTCTAAGAAACATAAGGACGCAAACAAAACATAGCGTCCCTGGTGGGTCGTGCAGAGACTGCTTGAAAGCTGTGATTCACTTGTTGCCACTCGTACATGACCCTCCACCACCAAATATATATATAACATCACTGGTTAGTGCTAATCTTACATGACGCCATGACCCATGTAGCAATTGCTACATCAGCTCCTTGGAAGTGGAGAACTTTCTTGGAGAAAATGCACATATCGACCAAACTGGGTTGTGTGTCCTTGTCGTTGTTCTGCATCAGCCACTTGTTGCAACTCCAGTGAAGGTTGTGGAATCGTGATGCTTGACATATACACTCCTGGAAATGCAAAAAAGAACACATTGACACCGGTGTGTCAGACCCACCATACTTGCTCCGGACATTGCGAGAGGGCTGTACAAGCAATGATCACACGCACGGCACAGCTGACACACCAGGAACCGCGGTGTTGGCCGTCGAATGGCGCTAGCTGCGCAGCATTTGTGCACCGCCGCCATCAGTGTCAGCCAGTTTGCCGTGGCATACGGAGCTCCATCGCAGTCTTTAACACTGGTAGCATGCCGCGACAGCGTGGACGTGAACCGTATGTGCAGTTGACGGACTTTGAGCGAGGGCGTATAGTGGGCATGCGGGAGGCCGGGTGGACGTACCGCCGAATTGCTCAACACGTGGGGCGTGAGGCCTCCACAGTACATCGATGTTGTCGCCAGTGGTCGGCGGAAGGTGCACGTGCCCGTCGACGTGGCACCGGACCGCAGCGACGCACGATGCACGCCAAGACCGTAGGATCCTACGCAGTGCCGTAGGGGACCGCACCGCCACTCCCCAGCAAATTAGGGACACTGTTGCTCCTGGGGTATCGGCGAGGACCATTCGCAACCGTCTCCATGAAGCTGGGCTACGGTCCCGCACACAGTTAGGCTGTCTTCCGCTCACGCCCCAACATCGTGCAGCCCGCCTCCAGTGGTGTCGCGACAGGCGTGAATGGAGGGACGAATGGAGACGTGTCGTCTTCAGCGATGAGAGTCGCTTCTGCCATGGTGCCAATGATGGTCGCATGCGTGTTTGGCGCCGTGCAGGTGAGCGCCACAATCAGGACTGCATACGACCGAGGCACACAGGGCCAACACCCGGCATCATGGTGTGGGGAGTGATCTCCTACACTGGCCGTACACCTCTGGTGATCGTCGAGGGGACACTGAATAGTGCACGGTACATCCAAACCGTCATCGAACCCATTGTTCTACCATTCCTAGACCGGCAAGGGAACTTGCTGTTCCAACAGGACAATGCACGTCCGCATGTATCCCGTGCCACCCAACGTGCTCTAGAAGGTGTAAGTCAACTACCCTGGCCAGCAAGATCTCCGGATCTGTCCCCCATTGAGCATGTTTGGGACTGGATGAAGCGTCGTCTCACGCGGTCTGTACGTCCAGCACGAACGCTGGTCCTACTGAGGTGCCAGGTGGAAATGGCATGGCAAGCCGTTCCACAGGACTATATCCAGCATCTCTGCGATCGTCTCCATGGGAGAATAGCAGCCTGCATTGCTGCGAAAGGTGGATATACACTGTACTAGTGCCGACATTGTGCATGCTCTGTTGCCTGTGTCTATGTGCCTGTGGTTCTGTCAGTGTGATCATGTGATGTATCTCACCCCAGGAATGTGTCAATAAATTTTCCCCTTCCTGGGACAATGAATTCGCGGTGTTCTTATTTCAATTTCCAGGAATGTAATTTACAACACTGTGCAGCATCTGCGTATTTCTTCTTAAGACATGATACGGGCCGATGTGAGGGGACTGCAAATGTCTCTTGACACTGACAGCCCAGAGCATGTCACATGAGCAACTTTCTGAATTGTGATGCAACAAGTCGTTCTCATGCCATGCTGGCATATGATGCCTGCAGGGCATGGGAGACCAGATCTGAGCAATGCAATCTTGTAACCCATGTAGGAAATATGGCTAGTCTTGTATTGTTGTCTGCCTTTCCTTAATCTATTTTCTGAGATACATCGTAGGGTCAGTATTGCCTCACGTGTTAGAACATTTCTACAGAACCCAAACTGATCTTCCCCGAGGTCGGCTTCTACCAGTTTTTCCATTCGTCTGTGAAGAATTCGTGTTAGTATTTTGCAGCTGTGATTTATTAAACTGATATTTCGGTAATTTTCACATCTGTCAACACCTGCTTTTTTTGGGATTGGAATTACTACATTCTTCTTGAAGTCTGAAGGAATTTCGCCTGCCTCATACATCTTAGTCACAAGATGGTAGATTTTTATTAGGCCTGGCTCTCCCAAGGCTGTCAGTAGTTCTAATGGAATGTTGTCTACTCCTGGGGCCTTGTTTCGACTTAGGTCTTTCAGTGCTCTGTCAAACTCTTCACGTAGTATCATATCTCCCATTTCATCTTCATCTACCTTCTTTTCCATTTCCATAATATTTTCCTTAAGAACATCGCCCCTGTATAGGCTCTATATATACTCCTTCCACCTTTCTGCTTTCCCTTCTTTGCTTAGCACTGGGTTTCCTCTGAGCTCTTGATATTCATGCAAGTAGTTCTCTTTTCTCCAAAGGTCTCTTTAATTTTCCTGTAGGCAATATCTATCTTACCCCTCGTGAGATAAGCCTCTACATCCTTACATTTGTCCTCTAGCCATCCTTGCTTAACTATTTTGCACTTCCTGTCGATCTCATTTTTGAGATGTTTGAATTCCTTTTTGCCTGTTTCACTTACTGCACTTTTGTATTTTCTCCTTTCATCAATTAAATTCAGTATCTCTTCTGTTGCCCAAGAATTTGTACTAGCCCTCGTCTTTTTACCTACTTGATCCTCTGCTGCCTTCACTATTTCATTCGTCAAAGCTACCCATTCTCCTTCTACTGTATTTCTTTCCCCCATTCTTGTTAATTGTTCCCTTATGCTCTCCCTGAAACTCTATACAACCTCTGGTTCTTTCAGTTTATCCAGGTTCCATCTCCTTAAATTCCCACCTTTTTGCAGTTTCTTCAGTTTTAATCTACAGTTCATAATCGATAGATTGTGGTCAGATTCCACATCTGGCCCTGGAAATGTCTTACAATTTAAAACCTTGTTCATGAATTTCTTTCTTACCATTATATAATATATCTGATACCTTCTAGTATCTTCAGGGTTCTTCCATGTATACAACCTTCTTTCATGATTCTTGAATCAAGTGTTAGCTATGATTAAGTTATGCTCTGTGAAAAATTCTACCAGGCGGCTTCCTCTTTCATTTCTTACCCCCAAGCCATATTCTTCTATTACATTTCCTTCTCTCCATTTTCCTACTGTCGAATTCCAGTCACCCATGACTATTAAATTTTCGCCTCCCTTGTATGACTGAGTAATTTCTTTTATCTCATTATACACTTCATCAATTTCTTCGTCATTTGCGGAGCTAGTTGGCATATAAACTTGTACTACTGTAGTAGGTGTGGGCTTCGTATCTATCTTGGCCACAATAACTCGTTCACTATGCTGCTTTTAGTAGCTTACCCGCATTCCTATTTTCTTATTCATTATTAAACCTACTCCTGCATTATCCCTCTTTGGTTTTGTATTTATAACCATGTATTCAGCTGACCAAAAGTCTTGTTCCTCCTGCCACTGAACTTCACTAATTCCCACTATATCTAACTTTAATCTATCCATTTCCATTTTTAAATTTTCTAACCTACCTGCCCGATTAAGGGATCTGACATTTCACGCTCCGATCCGTAGAACGCCAGTTTTCTTTCTCCTGATAACGACATCCTCTTGAGTAGTCCCCGCCCGGAGATCCGAATGGGGGACTATTTTACCCAAGAGAATGCTATCATCATTTATTCATACAGTAAAGCTGTATGCCCTCGGGAAAAATTACGGCTGTAGTTTCTCCTTGCTTTCCGCCGTTCGCAGTACCACAACAGCAAGGCCGTTTTGTTTAGTGTTACAAGGCCAGATCAGTCAATCATCCAGACTGTTGCCCCTGCAACTACTGAAAAGGTTGCTGCCCCTCTTCAGCAACCACACGTTTGTCTGGCCTCTCAACAGATACCCTTCCATTGTGGTTGCACCTACGGTACGGCTATCTGTATCGCTGAGGCACGAAAGCCCCCCTCACCAACGGCAAGGTCCATGGTTCATGGGGGAGATATTGTTATAGGTAATATTAAACATGAAATTATACCCTATTTTACATATACCAGGTGTTTATGATTAAACATTCCCGTTTTAACACATTTTAACACAGAAACTACACTGAAGACCCAGGGAAACTAGTACACGTGCCTAATATCGTGTAGGCCCCCCTCGAGAATGCAGAAGTGCTGCAACACGACGTGGCATGGACTCGACTAATGTCTGAAGTATCCCTGAAGGGAATTGACATCATGAATCCTGTAGGGCTGTCCATAAATCCGTAAGAGTAAGAGGGAGTGTAGATCTCTTCTGAACGTCATCCCAGATATGCTCAATAAAGTCATGTCTGGGGAATTTGACGGCCAGCAGAAGCGTTTAAAGTCTGAAGAGTGTCGCTGGAGCCTCTCTGTAAAAATTCTGGACGTGTAGGGTTCCGCATTGTCCTGCTGGAATTGCCCAGTGAACATGAACAGTTGCTGGTGACCAAACAGGATGCTTACATACGTGTCACCAGGTTGTGAGAGTCGACTAGACGTATCATCATCGGTCCCATATCACCCCAACTGTACATTCCCCATACCATTACAGAGCATCCACCATCTGATATGCAGAGTCAATGCATTCATGAGATTGTCCCCATACCTGTACACGTCCATCCGCTCGATACAGCTTGAAACGAGATTTGTGCGACCTTGCAATGTGTTTCTAGTCATCAACAGTCCAACGTCGGTATTGATGGATGCAGGGGAGACGTAAAACTTCGCGTCATGCAATCATCAAAGATAAATGAGTGGGCCTTCGTCTTCGAAAGCCGATATGGATGATGTTTCGTTGAATGGTTCGCACGCTGACCCTTGTTGATGGCCAAGATTTGAAATCTGCAACAACTTGCGGAAAGGTTACACTTTTGTGATGTGGAACGTTTCTCATTAGTCGTCGTTCATCCGTTCTTGCAGGATCTTTTTCCAGCCAGAGCAATGTCAGAGATTTGATGTTCTGCCGGATTCCTGTTATATACGGTACACTTGTGACATCGTCATATGGGAAAATCCCCACTTCATAGCTACCTTGGAGATGCTGTGTCCCATCGCTCGCGCGCCGACTATAGCACTACGTTCAGATTCAGTTATCTCTGTATTTGAATACGCTTCTTTGGTACTCCAGTGTAATTACTGTATGAGTACCAAACTTGGTAGCATTAATGTCCAGAGTATGTGATGGAGGATTTCCATGCATCACAGCACCACTGTCCAGTTCCAGCTATGGTCACCAGGTGCCATGATCAGTCATCGTGATTCATAGCCCCGTACACCTGTTCAGTCACAGTGCACTTGTTGATGTGCAGCATCATGAGCTTGGACAAAAGGAGCAGGGTATTATTGGCGAAGCTCTGTTCTCAAAACAACAGTAATGCTGCAGCTGCACTTCGAAAATATCGCCGACTGAAAGGATTACAAAAGGGTCCTCTTTCTCCACCTGCTGTGTGGAACATATTAAAGAAGTTCGAATCAACTGGAGAATTGGGCATCATTCAGGGAAGAGGATGACGACCGGTTGTACCACAGGTGGTTGATGAAGTCGCTGTTGCTATGGCAGACAACACTGTGCGTAATTCCCGTGCTGTTTCACGACAGCTGAAGATCCTGTGGCCCACTGTACAGAAGTTACTTTGAACCATGCTGAAATGGTATCTGTACAAGATCCATATCTTACAGCAGCTTGCACCACAGGATGCATAACGATGTGTTGGCTTCGCTCTCCTTCTCTGACAGGTGAGGTGAACACACAGAATTGCCGAGTGTGGGGATCTTCACCTCCAGTCGCTGTGCAAGAAGTTACTCTGTATGGTGAATGTGTCACCATATGCTATGGCTTACGGTGACTATGATCATTGGCCCATTCTTTTTAGAACAAGTTGGCACTCAAGGACCAAACGCGTGCAGTGTGAATGGCCAGCGTTACTGTGATTTGCTTTGCCACCATGTCATACCCGCCCTAGAGGAGAGCGAACTCAACACTTTTCATACGAGATGGGCTTCACTGCACATCGCTCTTGAAGTTCGCCACCTTCTCTGAAACATATTTGTAAACGATCGAATTATCAGCTGATCGTTTCCAAATGTTTGGTGGCATGGTTCAAATGGCTCTGAGCACTATGGGACTTAACTTCTGAGGTCATCAGTCCCATAGAATTTAGAACTAATTAAACCTAAGGACATCACACACAGCCATGCCCGAGGCAGGATTCGAACCTGCGACCGTAGCGGTAGCGCGGCTCCGGACTGCAGCGCCTAGAACCGCTCGGCCACTCTGGCCGGCGTTTCGTGGCATGATCACCTGATCTCACTCTCTGTGGTTTCTGGTTTATTCTGCTGTACAGAACGCAACCCTGCACTTTCAAGACTCTTCTGGACACTGATAGGTGCCATATTGAGCTCCTTTTGTAGCAGTAATTGTGTCACTGTGTTGTAGTATGATGTACTGTAGCAGCACATTAAAAGTGTTTCAATTGAATTGATAATGCATTATTTCTCTTCCCCATGCCTTGACCTTAATGCTGCCAAGTTTGATACTTGTATGGTAATTGGCTCTGAGCACTATGGGACTTAACCTCTGAGGTCATCAGTCCTCTAGAACTTAGAACTACTTAAACCTAACTAACCTAAGGGCATCACACACATCCATGCCCGAGGCAAGATTCGAACCTGCGACCGTAGCGGTCACGCGGTTCCAGACTGAAGCGCCTTGAACCGCTCGGCTACCCCGGCCAGCTGTATGGTAATTAGTTTTCCTGTTAAATAGGTAAGTTTAATTGCAGCCACCCAGTAGTTCTCTGCTGTCAAGTAGTAGTGTTGTGTTGCTGTTGTAGATTGCCATAAGGACTGCCGCGACAGTAACATGGGTTATTTTAGTCTGTCATTTGCAAACGAGTGTTACAACCCGTACTTCCCGTCGTAAAGTGACGACTGTCACCTATCAAGAGTGTAATAGACGTCGATTTTCTCTGTCTTGTTGTCGTTATTGTATTACTAAAAAAGGGAAGAACCGGCAAGCTGCCGCCACCAAGGTAAAGTTTGCAAAACGGTGACAGAGTGCGAAACGTTGAAGCATCACTCCGATGTGCTGTCACGTGACCATACTGTTCCCGGCAGCGCAGGGATATGTGAGATCAGCTGTCTTGTTTGTCAATAGTATTGGTTTTGTTGCGTTGATTTCAAAGGCTATTGTAGTGTTGTTTTTTGCCTTTTGTTGAGGATGTTGTTCCGGAGCACATTTGTGTTAAGTAGGACGCTTGGCTTGAGTAGAATGATGAAATGATGCACCACGGTAGTTAGTTATTTTAGTTAAAGATGTTTGATTGTAAGCACTGATATGGATAGCAGGCCGGTGTGGCCGAACGGTTCTAGGCGCTACAGTCTGGAACCACGCGACCGCTACGGTCGCAGGTTCGAATCCTGCCTCGGGCACGGATGTTTGTGATGTCCTTAGGTTAGTTACGTTTACGTAGTTCTTAGTTCTAGGGGGCGGTTGACCTTAGCAGTTAAGTCCCATAGTACTCAGAGCCATTTGAACCATTTGAACTGATATGGATACGGTCGCTCTGTCTTACGTGACTTGTTCTGCACAGCGCCCTAGAACCAGTTATGCTAAAGCCTGTCCGGTGTTTGCCCTTGCTTGCACGGCCACATCCATTTATGGTTAAGTTTATAAAGCTGATTTTGTGATTCTGTGCGCGCACTGGGAAGCCTGTGTAACTTACACTACTGGCCATTAAAATTGCTACACCAAGAAGAAGTGCAGATGATAAACGGGTATTCATTGGACAAATATACTATACTAGAACTGACATGTGATTACATTTTCATGCAATTTAGGTGCATAGGTCCTGAGAAATCAGTGCCCAGAACAACCACCTCTGGCCGCAATAACGGCCTTGATACACCTGGGCATTGAATGAAACAGAGCTTGGATGGCGTGTACAGGTCAGCTGCCCATGCAGCTTCAACACGATACCACAGTTCATCAAGAGTAGTGACTGGCTTGTTGTGACGAGCCAGTTGCTAGGGCACCATTGACCAGACTTTTTCAATTGGTGAGAGATCTGGAGAATGTGCTGACCAGGGCAGCAGTCGAACATATTCTGTATCCAACATGCGGTCGTGCATTATCCTGGTGAAACGTAGGGTTTCGCAGGGATCGAATGAAGGGTAGAGCCACGGGTAGTAACACATCTGAAATGTAACGTCCACTGTTCAAAGTGCCGTCAATGCGAACAAGAGGTGACCGAGACGTGTAACCAATGGCACCCCATACCATCACGCCCGGTGATACGCCAGTATGGCGATGACGAATACACGCTTCCAATATGTCTTCACCGCGACGTCGCCAAACATTGATGCGACCATCATGATGCTGTAAACACAATCTGGATTCATCCGAAAAAATGACGTTTTGTCATTCGTGCACCCAGGTTCGTCGTTGAGTACACCATCGCAGGCGCTCCTGTCTGTGATGCAGCGTCAAGGGTAACTGCAGTCACGGTCTCCGAGCTGGAAGTCCATGCTGCTGCAAACGTCGTCGAACCGTTTGTGCAGTTGGTTGTTGTCTTGCAAACATCGCCATCTGTTGACTCAGGGATTGAGACGTGGCTGCACGATCCGTTACAGCTGTGCGGATAAGATGCCTGTCATCTCGACTGCTAGTGATACGAGGCCGTTGGGATCCAGCACGGCATTCCGTAGTACCCTCCTGAACCCATCGATTCCATATTCTGCTAACAATCATTGGATCTCGGCCAACGCGAGCAGCAATGTCGCGATGCAATAAACCGCAATAGCGATAGGCTACAATCCGACCTTTATCAAGGTCGGAAACATGATGGTACGCATTTCTCCTCCTTACACTAGGCATCACGACGTTTCACCAGGCAACGCCGGTCAATTGCTGTTTGTGTATGAGAAATCGGTTGGAAATTTTCGTCATGTGAGCACGTTGTATGTGTCGCCACCGGCTCCAACCTTGTGTGAATGCTCTGAAAAGCTAATCATTTGCATATCATAGCATCTTCTTCCTGTCGGTTAAATTTCACGTCTGTAGCACGTCATCTTCGTGGTGTAGCAATTTTAATGGCCAGTAGTGCATTTGTATTTGAACAGAGTAGCTATGAGCCTGGCCACCCCCAAGCCTTTTTTTAATGTATAGTAAGTTTTAAAAGTTTTGTTGCTAAAACTTTAGATGCATTTTAAATTGTTTGATTGATAACATTAAGTCTTGGTATTTGAACTGCCTGCCGCCCTTGAGATCCGCCATACATAAACATATACGGGGTGTTCTAATGTCTCACCGCAGTGCCGTATGATTGTTAGCCGCGCGTGCCGTATGATTGTTCGCCTGCCTGGGTTATTTCCCTTCAAGTGGACTCTCCCAACATTCCACTGTTTCGTTTATCTCAGCCAGTGCAGCAGTATCGTTGGCGTGTGTCGTTACGTGTTGACGGGAACGTTAAAGTTTAGTACCTTTGAGCGTTTGTTTCGTTTTTGTCACTGTTACAATGCTAACAATTGAAAAACGTGTTTTTTTAGTCGAACAAGTGCTCAAAGCTGGCGGTAAATACACAGTTCCTGTTCGTCAAACATATAATTCAGTTTTCCCGGAGACAACACTCCCACATCGCGATACTGTGCGAGATTTGACTAACAAATTTCAAAGTACGGTTCAGTGACAGATGCACCGAGAAGTGGTCGTCCTAGCGTTTTATCTGAGGATAAAATACTCGATATTTCCGATAAAATGTCCAAGAGTCCGAACAAGTCAGTAAGAAAACTCGCCCAGGAAATCGATGTTAGTGTCTGAACGGCCCACACAGCTGTAAGGAAAAAATAGATCTTTTCGCATACAAAGTGGCAGTCGTGCAAGAACTAAAAAATACTGACCATGGCAAGAGACTGCATTATTTTCAATGGTTCAAAATTTCGTTCATCAAAATGGAAGGGATATTCGTAATGAAACGTTTTTCACTGATGAGGCGTGGTTTCATTCATCCGGGTACGTGAACTCGGGAGATTCTCGTATGTGGAGTACTGCAAATCCATTGTGTATTATTGAGGAACCACTTCATTCTGTGAAAATAGGAGGATTGCAATTTCTAGACGTCGGATTGTGGGTCTCATATTTTTCAGCGAAACAATAAGCGCACAACGATACTGCAGTGATATTCTGTACCCATTCATAGGATAACTTGTGTTAAGTGAAATACTGAACCGTTATTGTCAACAAGATAGTGCAACCACGCATACAGCTCGCGTTTCACTATCACTTCTTGCTGACGTTTTTGGTGATCGCTCAATTTCACAGGGACTTTGGCCTCCACAATCGCCTGACCTAACACCACCTGACTTTTTCTTCTGGGGTGCAGCGAAAGCAACTGTCTATAAAAACCGTCCAAAATCCATCGAAAGCTATAATATCCACATTCACTGCTTCTGTTACAGAAGAAATGTTACAGCTTGTGTTTGGAAACATGATTAGACGATTGAATTGCGTTTTCAACAACAGGGAAGACACTTTCAACATTTAATGTGAAAATTTGTAAGTAAAAATGAATGTTCAATAAATTTATAACTTGTATCTGAGTTTCATTTCGGTATATTCACTGCGGCATACGGCAAGCGTGGCTAACAATCAAACGGCACTGCGGAGAGACTGTTTGAACACTCCGTAGTAGTGTTGATCTGTTGGGTTTCCAGCGCAGACAGGCCTTAATGGGCATATTCGTAATTTTTAAAGGAGGGCAGGTTGAATGATAATCATACGCTTATTGAATTTTAAGTCCTTATGTTTATGTTACAGGAATTTCAAATTTTTTTGTTGTCGTCGTGGTGTTTGGCGCCAGACTTTTGATTGTGGTAAGACACTTGCAGGTTTATAGTAGTAATTGAGATGGTGATTTCAGGGCCCTGCCGCAGCGTGTTGGCAGTTTTGGCCAGGGTCAACTCTTACCAGTTAGTCCTGTGGGCTGCCTCCCTGAGATTCGACCGACATTCAGGATTCCGGCTGCAGGAACAACGAGAGGGTGCTTTCCATCTTCTAATCAACCAGCATCTGCCGACCATCCTGGAGAGCTTGATCTTCTTATTACTCGGAATTGTTTAAAGATATAAAGAGACTTCATTCAATCCAGCCTCGACAATTAATACCCAGTCCTCCAATTGCATCCAAATTGGTTCAAACACCATCCAGATTTTGCATATCAGTGTATAATTTAGTGTAAAGTTCTAAGATATTCCACAAATTACCAATACATATAAATCAAGAGACGAGTGCCTTCAGCTGTTTAGGAGTATTTTACAGTGTGGTGTGCGTACTGTAGACATTCAGTACACACACCATCAGATTATTTGACTTGTCGTTCTAACGAAGTAGGCGAGTGTCAGATATATGTCTCGTGGTCTTATCGTGGCATGTTTATTTCTGCCGTTGGGTCAGACGATAGAAATGCCACTTGTACGTTTAGAGTTGCAGACTGACGGTGACCAATTTTAAACAGAACTTGATTAATTGTCACACACATTTTTAAATAATAACAAGCATAAAAAATTACTTAACTTGGTTCTGGATGCTATTTACAACTGACAATCTGAAGTTCGTTTGGTATTGGTACGTTAATCTTGTTCTCACATATATCTCTGATACTTGACAAAAGTGTCTATACATTTATCTTCATGGCTATGTACAGGAATCTGATAATCTTGCTAGGTGCAGACTGAAACTAGACTAGAGACTGGTGCAGACAAATGCAGACTGGTCATCGGAAGTCTGTACACTCGTTATAATACCTCGCACGTTCATGAATCACTGTGCGAGTGTGATCCGCAAGGAAAAAAGGTTCTATATTAGCAGCAATCTCATTGACTGCGTTACATATTAATACACAGATCAGTGGAAGCAAAATTTGGTCTGTCTATATGGCAGCGCCATCTTGTAGTGTGGAGACGGACGAACGCTGCGCCTGCGCTGTTGTGCTTAGCGGGGCGCGCTCTAGTGGGAAAGTTGTGTACACGCTGACTACGTGGAACTATGTACACAACATACAGGAACTGCATTTTAGAATTTGTGGCAGTTTTCTTACTACCACTGTCCAGTTACGAGGGGCATTCAATAAGTAATGCAACACATTCTTTTCTCCACCAATTTCGGTTGAAAAAATGCAGTAGTTGTTGTTGTTGGACGACGTGGAATATTCGTGCCTCTGGCCCTATTGTTTCAAGTACTTCCAATAGGTGGCAGTGCTATATGCCAGATTCAAAATGGCGTCTGTAATGGAGGTGCATTCTAAGTAGAGAGGTGCATTGAGTTGCCTTTGATGGAAAACCAGACCATCGCAGATATTCATAGGCACTTGCAGAATGTCTACGGATACCTGGTAGTCAACAAAAGCACAGTGAGTCATTGGACAAGGCGACTGTCATCATTGCGACTTGGTCGCGCAAACCTTTCTGATCTCTCACGTGCCAGCTGACTGCACACAGCTGTGACCCCTGCAATGTTGGAACGTGGCGGAAACTCTCATGTCTTTGTTGCCAGTGCTGAAACACTCGTCCACCCTTTCCTCATAGCCTGGCAGAAGACCATAGAGAGCAACAAAGGACCATCTGTGCAGATGATGAAGTCCCATACTCCTTGACAGAGTATAGGGGAACGATACAGGAGACGTGCACTGCCGTACTAGGCAAGGTCCTAGCAGAGGTGGTTTCCCATTGCCTTCCTCTGACCGTAATGGGGATGAGTGATGACGATAAAGACGACAAAATAACACCCAGCCATCTTGAGGCAGGTGAAAATCCCTGACCCCATGACTCCACCGGGAATCGAACCCAGGATCCGGGAAGCGAGAATGCTACCACGAGACCACGAGCTACGGACATCTGTGGAGAACTACTTGTGTAATGTGAGGCTGATCCTGAGAATTTTTCGTCGAAAATCCTTACAGTTGATGAAACATGGGTTCATCATTTTGAAGTAGAAACAAAATGGCAATCCATGGTGTGGTGCCACACCACCTTATGGGACTCTGTATGGGTTATTCTGTTTGATGTCCTCTCTCATTGACCAGTGATCAATTCTGAAGTGTATTGTACTGCTCTCAGGAAACTGAAGAAACGATTTCAGCGTGTTCGTCGCCACAAAAAATGCAAACTAACTCAGCATGACATCTCCATAACAATGCAAGGCCTGCACACCAAAGAGGAGCTCACAAAACTTCATTGCACATTTCTCATCCACCCTATAGTCCGGACTCGCACCTTCCGATTTCCATCTGTTTGGCCCAGTGAAAGATGCACTCCATGGGAAGCAGTACATAGATTATGGGGGAGGTTATTGATGCAGCAAGACATTGGATCCAACTTCGACCAGTAGTGTTGTACCGTATGCACATACGTGCCCTTCCAGTAAGGTAAGACTGATGCATTGAACATAGATTATGTTGAAAAAGAGGGCTTTGTTGCCAAAAGAGTCGGGAATAATATTGTGTATTGGAATCCTGAATGAAACCAACCAGCTTTCAGAAAAAAAATGTGTTGCATTACTTATGAATGCCTTTTGTAGAAAAAGCATGGATTTTAAGAGGGGTGGGTTATGACCGCCCTCTCCCCCAATAAGCCATTTAAAAAAGCGTTTATATTTTTACATGTATGTTTCCAAATACCAAAGGTAACTTTCAGAAAATAAAATAGCATGAAAACTAAGAGTCGATAAAATGACAAGTAATTACACAAAATTACAAGTTACACTGAGAAGCCAAAACATTGTAACCAGCTGGCTAATAGTGTGTTGGTCCACTTTTGGAACACATGAAATGATCCTATGGCATTTATTGGCCGGGATATCCCCTTCGTGGAACACAATGCAGTAGCGATTTAAAGTATTACAAGTATTGAATTTCTAAGTTAATGGATGATCATTTCTTTACAGGGCCATAACTCGATTCATAACAGCAGAGCCGTCCAGAACTGGTTCCAAGATCAGCAGAGAATAAAACTTCTCCCTTTCGTGCCAAAATCACCAGACCTCAACCCCACTGAAAATATGTGGGCGGCGGTTACGAGGTCGTTACCACCTGGGTCAAGGAATTCAGAAACTCCGTGGGAAAATATAGAGAATACATGGTGGGAGATAAACGATCATCACAATCTCTCGAGGAATATAGCCTTATTACTTCCCAGACGCCGCCTTTAAGCAATTAGAGAAAACGAGGGAGGATGGGTAGGGTACTGAAAGAAAAATAAAGGCCAAACCAGTTGCGAGGTCGTAAAGTGCTCCAGAAACCTACTAAAGCTAAATGGTCCCTGTGTATTTTCATTAAATGTGTCACTGCGTGATTCTTCCACTTAGCAACTACTAATTAAATTCTTTACTCAAAGAAATAAATAAACAAATGTATGCATAACGGATAAATGTTTGATTTTGTAGTATTAACCCCAAATTTGGTACACTGTTAATCACCAGACTGTGTTTAAAGAAAATGCGTAAGGAACCGGAATCATAACTGGACCTGCATAATAACTCCTTCTCCGTTCTGTAAACTAATTCTTTTCATTCTGTCTTACTTTCATCTCTCAAAACATAATAACGGTATTACCAGTAACATACAAGATTAAATTGCCTAACAGCTCATCTTGTAACAACACATATAAGGATATTTCTACTTACTATGGTCTCTTACGAAGATAACCTTTTTCTCACCCACGGGAAGGAATGAAGGATAGCCCACAATGCTTGATTCATAACGCCACAGCAACACACTGTCACTCTTATTACCATTGGGCAAAGCAATGATCATATCTCCACGCGGACCAGTACTAGTAAGATTCTGTAACTTCTTCAATCACTGTCTGATCCCAAAAACACCTCTCACTTATTGATGTTCCTCGATGTTAGCTAAGTGTCGCGTGGTTGGAAAGTTTGCGCGGTCGTGATTCTGAAATTTACGTTCCCCCCATATTCGTGCGCGGCATGCCATTGCAACAGAAAAATACCTCCACAAGTTACTTAGACTGATTTCCTAATTATATCTCGGCACCATTAAATAATATACCATTCAAAACCTCCTCTCCAAAATATACGTAAATACACAAACAGAACTTTTCACAATACTTACAGTTCGTGTATAGCGTGCATAGCATGGCTACACGAATTACTATTATGCTGTTTCCTCTTTATTTAATTCAGGAAAACGACCTCACTGATTCCCACATATCTTTCAAATCCGGTTTTTCCTAAAAATCAGCTTCACACGTAAATTTCTATTAACTGATGTCACAAAAGGTGACTTCTTATTCTTTCATATTAAAATAGCAAACTTGCATTTATCCATGAATTTCATAAACTCGTCAAATTACAAACTGAAACTCATGCAAGCTACAAATGGCTTCTTTGAAAACTAATTCTTTCAGATCAAAATTAAGAGCATTACTTTCTACCATGAATTTCTGTTAGCAGCTTGATTACTTAAAGCTACGAGATAATATTTTCCTCCACTTCGAGATCACATTTTGACACAAACTAACCAAAATCATGAATTTAAATTGACCATTACTAAATAGAATTATGGTAAATCAACACATTCCTACTTATAAACTAGCATTCAGTCATCCACACGTCATCATTTTTTCATCAGCCCCATGTCGTGAGTGCCACGTCTTTATGCTATAATAGTTCATCACATGCATCCTATTTGTGTCGTACCTGCTTTACAACTGAATTCTGACACTTTACTGTTAACCGAATTACTCAAACGAAATATCAAATTCCGTTAACTTTCAAGTTACTCTTCACGGTCGCGATATAGCATTCTCACATTCGCCTATCTTTTGCCTGCCTATAAACCATTTAGTTCCCTCCAAAATATTATATTAAATTAAATCTGCCCTGAAAGAGAAGGTTTTCATGTAAAGTGGAACATTAAAGCCTTAGATAACTCACTGCTCCGCCACTTCCTCAGTCCATCCGACTGTTTGATTCGTCCCCAGACAAGTCACACTACCACTCTCTCCCTGCCTACGGCGTGGGTGGTGTGCGCCCTGGCCAATCAAGGCTCCAGAATTTCAAGCATTTGAAACTCCTGGCTGTCTTATCCCCAGCACACAATGAAATTTGCCCACGCTTAACATAAGAATACAGAAAAACCTAGCTCCCGTCTCTCCAATGTCAGAGACAGACCTTTACCTCAGAAAACTCTCATGTCACTGCATGTCGATACGTCATTGTCTTCCCATTAGAGATGGGGGATCTGCTCCTGAACTGATTCATAGAGTTGAATCTTTCAAAGGAGTGAACAATCAATGATTCAGAAAAAAAGAACGGCAGCTCCAAACGTTTCCCACAGCAGAGAGAGAGAGAGAGAGAGAGAGAGAGAGAGAGAGAGAGAGCAGATCAGCGGGGCCTCTGCTGATCAGAGCACACTGCACGCCACACAACACAGCCATCGCCGGCCTCTGCCCTGAGTCTGGCTTGACTGCCTGGATTGTGCAGTGCCCCACTGGATTTTGTGTTTCACATATGCCGTGCCGTCTCTGTGCTTCCTCTGCTGCGTGCAGTGTCTGGCGCACCTTAACTTGGCATTGCACTCCGTCGGCGATCGTTTCAGTCGCACGTACTGCCCTCTGGGCAGTTGATGCGAGCAACAGGACAGAGAGCCTCCTAGCGGAGAACATAAGAACTACTTGCAACAACCTGCTCGCAAGAGAACGGACGATTTGTCTCAGAGCGGGTGACTGGTGGCCGTTCACCGCTCCTCCCACACTCGGAACTCGCCCGCTCAATGCCCACCACACCGTTCTCGACTCAAGCCAGAGCGTTGAGCAAAGCTACTCAGGTGTCACTCTGGTCTCTGCTGTCTTAGCTCACGCAGTAACACAGCTCGCAGCTCGACCTGCTTCACTTAGCACCTCTGCAGTGGAGTTCGTCTCTACTGGATATTGTTCTTCGTAGTAATACCGGTATGTATATTAAATAATTATGTTATGTATACATCACTTGTTTTTATTTTATTTTTATTTGTTTAAACTGATCAGATTAGGTTCCTGACGACTCCTCTTACTATAGAATTTTTTATTATGGATTGCCGAATTTACGCTTTAATTATGAGCGAACCGATAAACGTATCTCAAAATGTGATACACCAATATTTTTCTTGTTTTATTCTGTGTAAGGCTATATGCAGCACTTTGGTTTTACAGTCAAATTTATATTTTTTTTCTTATTGTAGTATGGGTTTTGCGATTTTAGGCATCTTCGGAAGGAAGGTTAAAAAAAAAGGATTTACTGATGAGTCGACATTTCATGACTGCTACATGAGTGTTATAGCAAAAATGAAATCACTGCTAGCTCAACAAGAAGAAACACATCAACGATCTGAACCAGTTACCACCGTAACAGGCGAGAGCTCTTCAATTTGGGAGGACTTTGATGAAACAATAAATCAGCTACAAGGAAGTCATGACCCGGGATGTGCAGCAATTGTCGAACTAGACAAATATTTGTCTGGGGCATATTTGTGTAGAAACAGCGATCCATTAAACTGGTGGGACACTAGAAGGTTGCTGTACCCAACACTGTATGAAAAAGTCCTGCAAATGTTATGCATCCCGGCTACATCAGTTCCCTCTGAGCGTATCTTCTCAAAAGCAGGACAAATATGCAACGATAGAAGGAACAGACTCACTAAGAGTAAAATTGAACAAATTTTATTTATAAACCAGAACACTGATTAGTTTTTCCTATAACACATACTCATTGTGTTTGTCGACTGTGCATACTAAAATATATTACAGTTTTTGTATGTTACTTTTTATGCAATTGAAGTTTGTTTACATAATATTAATCAGTCTTATTTTCAAAATTTACCTACCTGATACAAATACTTAGAATTTTATTGTAATATTTTTATTTTTTCCACCAGATGAAATGTATAAGAGTTCTATCTCAAAGTGACTCAGGATGTAATATAAACCTATCAGTGATTTTTCCTTCATTGCGGACTGCAGTCATACTGTACTTTATGAATGAAAATGCAACCATTTGATTAAGTTTCATTATTACTTCATTTCACACTATCACTATTTAGATGTGGAGGTTTGTTTTGTGGAGCACTCAAAAATGTCGTTATGAGCATGCTATTTTAGGTTTGTAGCCATTATCATGTGCAAAGGTGAAATATTTATTACATATCTGACACGTCTGAATGATTGTTGTCAGAATATTACAATCATTCAGACATGTCAGATATTTTATGACTATTTCACCTTTGACCAAGATAATGGCTACAAAGCCAAAACCACGATAGTGCAAAATAAACCAATGATCAAAAACTTTGTCATATCGTGGAAATTTCAATAAACAATACAAAATTCTTTCTTATTATCTGTGTTACTTCAAAATAGGATCAAATAAGATCAAAATACAGGTATAGTACTGGAATAAACCAAGTTTCAAGGGCAATGTGCCTTCCATTTATTTTCTATTGTGAATGAGTGGTGAGTCATGAAGAAGAGCAAGTTCATTTCAGGAAGTGAACCGTTCTGATCCGATCTCTGAAAAGAACAGTTTTGCCCATCTCTACTTCCCATGATTCTAATAATTTCGTTTCAATATTCACTTCCATTCTATCCACAATGCATACTATTTACCTATCTCTCAACCCAATCGTCGACTATTTAGGATAGGATAAGTAGGAAAAGTGGGCTTTCATTCATTGTACCAAAATAATAAACTCATCCAGTTGCGCTGATCAATTTCCTTAACACAGCAGGTTGGTTCAATAAAAATTAACAGCTCAGATCGAGCGTCTGATAACAACTACTTGATACCTGACGTAGCAAGGTATTCTAGCAATTACATGTGGATAATAATTCCCGGGTGAATATGCTGACATTTTTGTAGTGACAGCGCCTTTGGCTATCAGGAAGTAAATTCGGAGGAACATGGCCAAATTCAGGGCGCTGCGTTGACCGTGCCCACGCTCAGTATAATGAGACTGCTGCTCTTCCTATTATTTGGTTTTTTTCGTTCTGAGGTGTACCACGAAATAAAATTCTCATCCTCTAAAAGATCATCGCTTCTATTCGAAAAGCTTCTTGAGTAACTGCGCAGTGAACATTACGTAGAGATGATGCTCATAGTTTTTGAAATATGGGCATATGTGTAAGGATAACGAACTGTAGTCGAAAGTAAACCAGATGATACTGAAGGACAGTGAAAGCGGTAACCATTGTTTGCTATGTGGGAAGCAAGAAACCTGAGGCCTTCAGGAGTAAAGTGTATGTAAAATGCAATAACAAGAAATCCTTTTTGATGGGGTAAAGATGCTGACATCATACACATCTGAGGTTCAGGAAATGTATCTGAAAGTATATGACAGGCTTCGTGCTATAATGTAATGTCGCTTGTTTCAGTAGACATATAGATAACCCATGGCAGGGCTTTCTCGTCATCCGAATCACATAAATTGGAATAACAATCGGAGGGTTATTACTAAATTGCAGGCACATGGCCACACCACATATCTAAAATTTGGAGAGCAGAATCTCTCGCGATAGATTGGATGTCTGGATCCTATCATGAAATATTCAGGCTACGAAAACGACGGCCTGTGTGGCCGTGCGGCTCTAGGCGCTTCAGTCTGGAACCGCGTGACCAGTACGGTCGCAGGTTCGAATCCTGCCTCGGGCATGGATGTGTGTGATGTCCTTAGGTTAGGTAGGTTTAAGTAGTTCTAAGTTCTAGGGACTGATGACCACAGATGTTAAGTCCCATAGTGCTCAGAGCCATTTTTTTTTTTTTTTTTTTTTAGCTACTGAAACACGTTCTTCTTGCTGACAGCATGTTCCAGACTGCAATATGTAGCATCCTTTGGCAACACTGTTGGTATAACAATGATTTGCAGCTGTGGGACAGATTTATCCTACTAAAGTCGCCTGATATTTTCTTGTCATCTGTATGAAATATTCTGAATATTTTGTGGGTACTAGGTCATTTCATGCTGAAGCTACCCCTTGTCTCATCCTTCAAGTTGCGAGTTATCAGTTATCTACTGCAGCTGCGATTATGGCAATGAGAGTGTTTATGCAGGAATTCCTTGGCAGCGTAGTTATGAAGTAGTGACTTCATAAAATGATAGTTGCCTCCGAAAGCAGTTCCAGGTTTTCTGCAAAAGATGTATCAATTACTTTCGGTAAGTTTTAAATCAGTTGCTAGCCGTCACATGGAAGTGTGTCCTAGCAAGCTCGCAGGGGTTGCCATGATCTTAGACCTCACTAATCTTCAAAAACGGTTCAAATGGCTCTGTGCAACTATGGGACTTAACATCTGAGGTCATCAGTCCCCTAGAACTTAGAACGACTTTAACCTAACTAACCTAAGGACGTCACACACATCCATGCCTGAGGCAGGAGTGGAACCTGCGACCTCCAGACTTGAGCGCCTAGAACCGCTCAGCCATACCTGCCTGCCCTTACTAATCTTAAGTCACATCAAAATTACTGAGAAAATTACTGAACAGATTCGAAGCATCTGTAAGAGCCACGAATTTGTCCTTTTTTTTTTAATCAACTCGGTGTGAAATAAGAGGGAATAAAACTACAGGGACAATGACCAAGTTTGTTAGTATGCATTATCTGTGGTAGATCTGGCAGTGAAAAGTACGAAAATGTACAGCTGCACTTTTGCGAACTTCTGTTTTATTTTCGCATCAATAGTGTTGTGAACCTACCATCTGGTATCAACGCATTACATTATTATCCATTATACATAATCATTTTGATAGTACACCTGATATTATATCTACATCTACATTTACATTTATACTCCGCAAGCCACCCAACGGTGTGTGGCGGAGGGCACTTTACGTGTCATTGTCATTACCTCCCTTTTCTGTTCCAGTCGCATACGGTTCGCGGGAAGAGCCTTCGTGCGCGCTCGAATCTCTCTAATTTTACATTCGTGATCTCGTCGGGAGGTATAAGTAGGGGGAAGCAATATATTTGATGAGTAGGACAAAAGACAGGACGCAGATTACGCCCGTTTGACGTCAACAGTGTGCAACATTTTTTTAAAATAGGACAATGTTGCTCTCCAATCATATTAGATCAGTTACAATAAGCTTACGCTGCAAGAGAATTCGCTTGTATTTTTCAATATGTGGCCTGTTGTCGGTTTGAAGGCCTTCCATCACATCGACAACTTAGTGCAGCTCCACCGAGGGCTGTCTGGAGTAGGGTGGAGATAGCAATGTAAAAGCTGCGAGCTGTCGAAGACGATCTTCACATTGTTAGTGCGATTGGGACTTCGTCTATTCTTGACGACGTTAAGCACCTGTGTGGTCAGTCACCCAATTTCAGAATTCATGTTGAGTAATCCTGCTCAATTCCCAAAATGGCTCTGAGCACTATGGGACTTAACTTCTGTGGTCATCAGTCCCCTAGAACTTAGAACTACTTAAACCTAATTAACATAAGGACGTCACACACACGCATGCCCGAGGCAGGATTCGGACCTGCGACCGTAGCGGTCGCGCGGTTCCAGACTGTAGCGCCTAGAACCGCTCTGCCACTTCGGCCGCCAATTCCCAAAATATTGTCTTTTTATATTGACGAATAATCTGGATAGTCGTCACGTTCATGTGCCATATACATCGCAAATTTAATATTACGATCCTAGGAACTATCGTGAAATACGTTTTGTATTTCATAATCGGAACTATGTGCATTAACCGTCTTCAGAGCAATGTCAGGGAACAGAATGCAGAGGTGCCTTGGTAACTACTTGGTGACCTGCTTGAGTCGTGTACTAAGGAAAGAGTAGTTGCTGGCTCACATTGTGTTACACCAGTGAGAAGTACCGACTTTTCCTTTTTCTCTGCAAACATCCAGAACTAAGTTGTGTAACAAAATGCTAAGAAGATATTTGCATTGTGCCAACTCAACGATAAACCTACTTTTATAGATTTTTATTTTCGGAGCCATTCTCGTTCTGCATTGCAATAAACTTAATTCATTATTTGCGTGCTTTTGTTACGAGTATTATTGTCATTCTCTCACTCGCAAGAGTTTTCACATCCCTATTTGGCATCGATGCACATGAAGAGTGTATTCTACATGACGAAACATTCAGTATTCCCTTCTTTCATAGCCACTCATTTGCTTCGGCTCCTCGTGATCAACGTTACCGGAGAACTGAGATACGTAAAGTTGACAATGGGAGGACAGATATGCTGGCACAGCTCTGCAACTACTCCCGTTGATTTAACACAGCGTTACCAGATGAAATGGTGCTGCAGAATCGAAAATGTAGTACGTACTTTGCCACAGTAGCAGGGAGCTGCCAAATTCGGACCATGACCGTGGATTACCCTTGGGTCAGCTGCTGGTTAGTGTGTTGCAACTGTAAATGTAAGGCTTTGTTTGATATTCTTGTGCTGATACTGTCTGAATAAATTATGCCGTTGGATAAAAAAAGATTATTTAGTTTTGAGACCTAACCCTCGAGGGGGGAAGGCACAGTGGAGAGACATGCATTTGGAATCTGTTCATCGTTAAGGGGCCAAACAAGAGTGTAACATTACGGAAACAATGACCAGGCTACTTAGTATAAAATAGAGCATACAGATTTCAAGGAGGAAACGTATGAAGACGCAGACTTCCTCGTTATCCATATGTGCGGCATATCTTTCGTGTTAGCGAAAGTAATATCCCGCTTTACCTCTTCTTACATATCAAATTAAATAAATGCCATGAGGAATCGAATATTTGTTGGCTGTGTCTCGTCTTCCTTGCATCCCTACCAATATTTTTCTTCATTCTCGTGGTAATCATGACATTCTATATGTATACTGCAAAAGACTGCACATGGACACATTCGGCATCTAGGTGCAAAGCGTTTGATATCTTACATTATATTAATTTCAGATAAGCTTCCTATGTATTTTTTCTTCGTTTGTATTTTAATATCAATGGGGGTTACTCTGGGAAGAAGGTAGAGCTGGCAGAGGCTGCAAGTAAGATGGGGCTCGACGTTTTAGCTGTTAGTGACATTCGGGTAAGGGGTGAGAAAGAAGAGGAAGTGGGAGAATACAAGGTCTACCTCTCAAGAGTCAAAGCAGGAATAGCACAATGGGGTGGAGGGCTTTACATCAGGAAAGAATTGGAACCCAGCGTAGTTGCAATAAGGTATTGAATCCTGCCATTTCCTGGACCAGGAGTCTTATTCCTTTCTGCCATCTTTAAAACTTTCTTCACAATTTCCCTTGTTATTTCTTCTTTATGTCTTCTCACATTCTAAAACCTCCTCCTTTGTCACGTACTGCTGTCTGTGTCTGGTATCACTACAATTTGCTGCGTTATCTATCGAACTAGCGATACTACCTGTGTAGTACTTCTGTCACTTGCACTAGTTCTCACCTTCTCCATGGCATTTTGTGCCTCGATGGAATTTTTGTAGCCAATGGTATTAATGGTTTATGTACATAAATTTTTCCAGTGGTGTTTTTTCACCTTTTTATTCTGCACAATCCACCAGGGGTGCGGTGTTATGTGTATGTTTTTATGATTTCTGTCTCTTGTTTACTCCTTGTTATGTGAATTTTGGTATGCTTTTGTATGTTCTGCGTAGTTGTTCTATTCTTACTGTCACTCCTGGTTACAGTAGTAATAAGTAGCTTGTATTTTGCATAGTATTTTTTATGCTCAGGAACATTATTGTTATTGGTAAATCATTCCTGATTTTCTACTTGTCTCCTGTAACAATATGTTTCATGAGCTAGTAAGTAAACCCAATTATTCATCAATAAAGAGTTTTAATCCATCTCAATTCGTAGTCCAAGACTGTATACTTTATTTTGAAGGTCGGTCGGATAAGCTGAAGAAGGCTAAACCACTACTGAATTTACTGCTTGATGAGATGACGGATGAACCAGCTGTGTCCAGACTAGTGGTCCATTTGCCTCCCTTCAGGCCTAAGAACCCACTACTGTGGTTTACATTAGTGGAAGCAATCTTTTGCTATGCGGAAATCACAGCTGACACTATGAAATTTGATCTCGTTGCAGAACTTCAAGATGTCATTACCTCACAACCACAGGAAAACTTGTTCAAGAAGCGTAAACTGGGATTAATCCAGAAAGATGCATCATCGCAAGAGGATTGAATATGGGAGGTACTGGCGCAAGAGGACATAGATGATCTCAAGCTGTCACAGTATTTGTGTCATTTACAGTAACTGTTCTGGATAAGCTGCTATGCACCCTGTGGAGCAGTTGACTGCTGCCACAGGTCAAGACAATTGTGGTGTCACAAAGAAAGAGATCATTGAACAACATGACAGACTCACAGATTGCATTTGATAGGTCATTACACGTGCTCAGTTTAGTGCAGTGACGGTGCCTGAAGGTAGAACATCAGTGGTCACCAGTCACATGCCCAGATCTTGAATCCTTGGTGTCTACATCTACATGGTTACTCTGCAATACACACTTAAGTGCCTGGCATAGGGTTCATCGAACCTTTTTCATACTACCTCTCTACCATTCCTCTCTCGAATGGCACGTGCGTAAATGGAACACCTAAATATTTCCGTTTGAGCTCCGGTTTCTCTTATTTTAATATGATGGTTAGCGGTATTTGCTCACCATGATAGATCCCTTTGTGCACTATCTGGAAGCAGTGCCAATGGACACTATCTCCTTGGAAACCTTAGCCTCCCCATTTGCATCAGCTTAGCTAGCAAAATTCGGCTGCCTGTTACACATAACTATTGTCCGTGGCTGGAAGTTTTGAATCTGATCTGTTGGCTCGGCTGACAAAGTTTTGTGGAATCGTACACAACAAAATCACAATTTACCATCCCACCAGTAATGGTACGAATGGAATGATGAGTCTTGGTACCATCCCCTGGAGGAAGAACTCATATGCTAGAAAACTTCCTGGTCATCTGCCCTTCCAATAGTCTTCCGTCTACATATAAGACTGATTTTGATTCCTTGGCCATGGAATTAGTCTATGTCGAAGCATTGCATCTACCTGGAGAATTTGTTGATGTCAGTTCTGTATAGACAACAATACAAGACTAGCCATATTTCCTACATGGGTTACAAGATTGCGTTGCTCAGATCTGGCCTCCCATGCCCTGCAGGCATCATATGCCGGCATGGCATGCGAACGACTTGTTGCATCACAATTCAGAAAGTTGCTCATGTGACATGCTCTGGACTGTCAGTGTCAAGACACATTTGCAGTCCCCTCACATCGGCCCGTATCATGTCTTAAGAAGAAATACGCAGATGCTGCACAGTGTTGTAAATTATATGTCAAGCATCATGATTCCACAACCTTCACATGAGTTGCAACAAGTGGCTGATGCAGAACAACGACAAGGATACACAACCCAGTTTGGTCGATACGTGCATTTTCTCCAAGACAGTTCTCCATTTCCAAGGAGCTGATGTAGCAATTGCTACATGGGTCATGGCGTCATGTAAGATTAGCACTAACCAGTGATGTTATATATATATTTGGTGGTGGAGGGTCATGTACGAGTGGCAACAAGTGAATCACAGCTTTCAAGCAGTCTCTGCACGAGCCACCAAGGACGCTATGTTTTGTTTGCGTCCTTATGTTTCTTAGAAGAAAGCTTAAGGAAAGGCAAACCTACGTTTCTAGCATTTGTGGTCTTAGAGAAAGCTTTTGACAATGTTGATTGGAATACTCTCTCTCAAATTCTAAAGGTGGCAGGGGTAAAATACAGGGAGTGAAAGGCTATTTACAATTTGTGCAGAAACCATATGGCAGTTATAAGAGTCAAAGGGTATGAAAGGGAAGCAGTGGTTGGGAAGGGAGTGAGACAGGGTTGTAGCCTCTCACTGATGTTATTCAATCTGTATATTGAGCAACCAATAAAGGAAACAAAAGAAAAATTCGGAGTAGGTATTGAAATCCATGGAGAAGAAATAAAAACTTTGAGGTTCGCCGATGACATTGTAATTCTGTCAGAGACAGCAAAGGACTTGGAAGAGCAGTTGAACGGAATGGACAGTGTCTTGAAAGTAGGGTATAAGATGAACATCAACAAAAGCAAAACGAAGATAATGGAATGTAGTCGAATTAAGTCGGGTGATGCTGAGGGAATTAGATTAGGAAATGAGACGCTTAAAGTAGTAAATGAGTTTTGCTATTTGGGGAGCAAAATAACTGATGATGGTCGAAGTAGAGAGGATATAAAATGTAGACTGGCAATTGCAAGGAAAGCGTTTCTGAACAAGAGAAATTTGTTAACATCGAGTATTGATTTAAGTGTCAGGAAGTCATTTCTGAAAGTATTTGTATGGAGTGTAGCCATGTATGGAAGTAAACGTGGACGGTAAATAGTTTGGACAAGAAGAGAATAGAAGCTTTTGAAATGTGGTGCTACAGAAGAATGCTGAAGATTAGATGGGTAGATCACATAACTAATGAGGAAGTATTGAATATGATTGGGGAGAATAGAAGTTTGTGGCACAACTTGACCAGAAGATGGGATCGATTGGTAGGGCATGTTCTGAGGCATCAAGGGATCACCAGTTTAGTATTGGAGGGCAGCGTGGAGTGAAAACCGTAGGGGGAGACTAAGAGATGACTATACTAAGCAGATTCAGAAGGATGTAGGTTGCAGTGGGTACTGGGAGATGAAGAAGCTTGCACAGGATAGAGTAGTATGGAGAGCTACATCAAACCAGTCTCAGGACTGAAGAACACAACAACAACAACAACATGTAAACGAACGACTGATGTGGATAGATTTGACAGTGTCTAGCAAGAAAATTAGGATTGTGTCAGTATATTCGCATTGTGAGGGGCAGATCGAGGCAATATGGATAGTTTTATGATGCACTCAGTGATGTAGTTGTTAGAGTAAAGGACAAGGACAGTGGTCTGCTCATGGGTGATTTTAATGCCAGGATTGGAAATCGAACAGGAGGGTATGAAAAGGTTATGGGTAAATTTGGAGAGGATATGGAGGCCAACAGGAATGGGAAACAACTCTTCGATTTCTGTGCCAGTATGAGCTTAGTAATCACAAACTCCTTTTTTAAAAATAAGAACATTCACCGGTATACTTGGGAAGGCAGGGGAACCAGATCTGTCACTAACTATATAATAACAGATCAGGAATTCAGGAAGGCTGTGAGGGACACACGTGTATTCAGGGGTTTCTTTGATGACACTGATCATTATGTAATCTTCTGTGAAATTGGGATTGTGAGGCCAAAAGTGCAGGAGGCCAGGTCCATATGTAGGAGGATAAGAGTGGAGAAACTTCAGGATAAGGAAATTAGGCGCAAGTACATGACAGCGGTCTCAGAAAGGTACGAGTTAGTTGAATGTAGTCAGTTACATTCATTGGAAAAGGAATGGACAAGGTACAGGGACACAGTACTAGAAGTGGCTAAAGAATGTCTTGGATCAGTAGTGTGTAAAAGTAGGATGAAGCAAACAGCTTGGTGGAATGACACAGTCAAGGCAGCCTGTAAAAGGAAAAAGAAGGCGTATCAAAAATGGCTACATACTAGAACTAAGGTAGACAGAGAAAGTTATGTTAAAGAAAGAAACAAAGCCAAACAGATAATTGCAGCATCCAAGAAGAAATCTTGGGAAGACTTTGGAAACAGGTTGGAGACTTTGGGTCAAGCTGCTGGAAAACCATTTTGGAGTGTAATTAGCAGTTTTCGAAAGGAAGGTAAGAAGGAAATGACAAATATTTTGGACAGGTCAGGAAAACTGCATGTGAATCCTGTGGATTCCTTGGGCAGATGGAGGGAATATTCTGAAGAGTTGCTCAATGTAGGTGAAAATACGATCAGTAATATTACAGATTTAGATGTACAATGAGATAGGAATGAGGATGGAAATAGGATCACATTTGAGGAAGTGGTGAAAATGGTCAATAGATTGCAGTGCAATAAAGCAGCTGGGGTGGATGAAATTAAGTCGGAACTCATCAAATACAGTGGAATGTCAGGTCTTAAATGGCTACACAGGATAATTGAAATGGCCTGGGAGTCGGGACAGGTTCCATCAGACTGGACAGAAGCAGTAATCACACCAATCTTTAAACATGGAAACAGAAAAGATTGTAACAACTACAGAGGTATCTCTTTGATCAGCGTTGTGGGTACAATCTTCTCAGGTATTGTTGAAAGGAAAGTGCTAGTATTAGTTGAGGACCAATTGGATGAAAATCAGTGTGGGTTTAGGCCTCTTAGAGGTTGTGAGGACCAGATCTTTAGCTTACGGTAAATAATGGAGAAGTGTTATGAATGGAACAGGGAACTGTATCTATGCTTTATAGATCTAGAAAAGGCATATGACCGGGTTTCTAGGAGGAAGTTATTGTCTGTTCTACGAGATTATGGAATAGGAGGCATACTTTTGCAAGCAATTAAAGGTCTTTACATGTATAGTCAGGCAGCAGTTAGAGTTGATGGTAAATTGAGTTCATGGTTCAGAGTAGTTTCAGGGGTAAGACAAGGCTGCAACCTGTCTCCACTGTTGTTCATATTATATATGGATCATATGTTGAGAACAATAGACTGGCTGGGTGAGATTAAGATATGTGAACACAAAATAAGCAGTCTTGCATATGCGGATGACTTAGTTGTGATGGCAGATTCGATTGAAAGTTTGCAAAGTAATATTTCAGAGCTAGATCAGAAATGTAAGGACTATGGTATGAAGATTAGCATCTCCAAAACGAAAGTAATGTCAGTGGGAATGAGATATAAACGGATTGAGTACCAAATAGGAGGAACAAAGTTAGAACAGGTGGACAGTTTCAAGTACTAAGGAAGCATATTCTCACAGGATGGCAACATAATGAAAGAACTTGAAGCGAGGTGTAGCAAAGCTAATGCAGTGAGCGCTCAGCTACGATCTACTCTCTTATGCAAGAAGGAAGTCAGTATCAAGACTAAGTTATCTGTGCACCGTTCAATCTTTCGACCAGCTTTGTTGTATGGGAGCGAAAGCTGGGTGGGTTCACGTTACCTTATCAACAAGGTTGAGGTTACGGATATGAAAGTAGCTAGGATGATTGCAGGTACTAGTAGATGTGAACAATGGCAGGAGGGTGTCCACAATGAGGAAATCAAAGAAAAACTGGGAATGAACTCTATAGATGTAGCAGTCAGGGCAAACAGGCTTAGATGGTGGTGTCATGTTACACGCATGGGAGAAGCAAGGTTACCCAAGAGACTCATGGGTTCAGCAGTAGAGGATAGGAGGAGTCGGGGCAGACCAAGGAGAAGGTACCTGGATTCGGTTAAGAATGATTTTGAGGTAATAGGTTTAACGTCAGAAGAGGCACCAAGGTTAACACGGTATAGGGGATCATGGAGGAATTTTATAAGGGGGACTATGCTCCAGACTGAACGCTGTAAGGCATAATCAGTCTTAAATGATGATGATGAAGGTGATGTATTTTGAGATGATAATGAACGTTACGGAAAATTATCTCACATGCTTTATGCTGGATGAGAAACAGTGAATCATCCGTTTTGCTTTCCCTACATTGGAATGATATAATGTCGACGTGAACAGCCTTCTTGCGCGCCGGAAGCTGAAGCTTGTGTGATTCTGGATTAATGATGATTGAATGCCTCAAATGTATACATAGCCCACAAGGCGACGTCAGAAACCGTCAGGGGAGAACGCCGCGTAAAAGCCAAACGTGCGGCCGCGTCTCCCCTCTGAAGAACCGTGTCGGACAATCACGACAAGCATTTCGCTGAAGAGCTGCCTCTTAAGAGAGCCGAGAATTGGCAGCGTCGTAGTAAGTATTTGTCAACACTGTGATACTGCATTTATTTCCGTGTGTAGCCCGGCATTACTTCGCTAAATTCACTTGACATTCGTTTTCCACACCGAAGACTCACACGATACAGTCCACTGTAAGATGAGATACTTAGAAAATATATTTAATTTCTGAACTCCAAGAACGGCGTTCTTCACATAAGTAATACCTTTTTGTGTGTTTAAGGTTGCGTTTTGAGGCCCAGGCAATATCGCAATGACTATAGTCCGCCTGTTGCCGCCAGTGTGTCGTTAACTCAGTGGTTCCCTTCAGCGTTGCGATGCTCGTGCTATATGAGATTGCAGTTCCAAGCTCGGTGCAAGCCGCAAAATACAACCTTTTATTTTCCATTTTTTTTTTTTAGAGCACTATGAGACTTAACATCTGAGGTCATCAGTCCCCTAGAACTTAGAACTACTTAAACCTAACTAACCTAAGGACATCACACACATCCATGCCCGAGGCAGGATTCGAACCTGCGACCGTAGCGGTTGTGCGGTTCCAGACTGACGCGCGTAGAACCGCTCGGCCACACCGACCGGCCCATTTTAATTAGTGGATTTGCAAACTGCTAGTAAAAATTCCTTATACGAAATCTGAAGAATGCCTTTACACATAAAACTTCGTGCAATTTCGACTTAGTAAATTATGTTAATATCGCGGATGTCTCCTTTGTAAATGCCAAGGTACTTCACTGTAAAGTACGTCCCGAAAAGATTCAAACCAACTGCCAACTATACGAATTTGAGCTTTGTTCGTCATATAGGTCTAAAATGTCAGGAGGTTGTTTATGTAGTGCACATGTTGATCAATATAGTTCCTCCCTTCCAAATTTTTGCAATAGCATTTAACTGTAGACGTTTTCTGAGACCGGCGTTGGCAATTTCTTTCCGTTCTCTGAAACCTCCAAAACGATACATTTTTCTGGTTTAAATCTGACGACCTTAACTATCGCTTCCGATCATCGTTAAATACTTCACGAATACATACATGGAGCTCCAAATGTGCAGTGTTCCTGCACTGCTACAGAGCATGCATTGCAAGGTATTCACACAGTTTATCGCATAGGCCTACCATAAGGAATGAAACAAGAACTGTAATACACTTTGCCGGCCGTTGGGTTTGAGCGGTTCTAGGCCCTTCAGTCTGGAACCGCGTGACCGCTACGGTCGCAGGGTCGAATCCTGCCTCGGGTATGGATGTGTGTGATGTCCTTAGGTTGGTTAGGTTTAAGCAGTTCCAAGTTCTAGGGTACTGATGACCTCAGAGGTTAAGTCCCATAGTGCTCAGAGCCATTTTTGTGATACACTTTACACCACAGACGCTCACTTTCGCTTGACGAAAACATCCGAATATTGCCAAAAGTTGCACAAATAATTGACTTTGAAAGGAAAACAAGCATCTATAAATTCATCTAATGAAGTGAGGTGGTTTAATTTCGTCCTAGTCTACAAAATTAATTTCGGGCCATACTCAGCTCTTGTCGATTAATGTAATCCCCCCATGAACCATGGACCTTGCCGTTGGTGGGGAGGCTTGCGTACCTCAGCGATACAGATAGAAGTACCGTAGGTGCAACCACAACGGAGGGGTATCTATTGAGAGGCCAGACAAACGTGTGGTTCCTGAAGAGGGACAGCAGCCTTTTCAGTAGTTGCAGGGGCAGCAGTCTTGATGATTTACTGATCTGGTCTTGTAACAATAACCAAAACGGCCGTGCTGTGCTGGTACTGCGAACGGCTGAAAGCAAGGGGAAACTACAGCCGTAATTTTTTCCGAGGGCATGCAGCTTTACTGTATGATTAAATGATGATGGCGTCCCCTTGGGTAAAATATTCCGGAGGTAAAATAGTCCCCCATTCGGATCTCCGGGCGCGGACTACTCAAGAGGATGTTGTTATCAGAAGAAAGAAAACTGGCGTTCTACGGATCGGAGTGTGGAATGTCAGATCCCTTAATCGGGCAGGTAGGTTAGAAAATTTAAAAAGGGAAATGGATAGATTAAAGTTAGATATAGTGGGAATTAGTGAAGTTCGGTGGCTGGAGGAACAAACTTCTGGTCAGGTGACTACAGGGTTATAAACACAAAATCAAATAGGGGTAATGCAGGAGTAAGTTTAATAATGAATAGGAAAATAGGAATGCAGGTAAGCTACTACAAACAGCATAGTGAACGCATTATTGTGGCCAAGATAGATACGAAGCCCACACCTACTGCAGTAGTACAAGTTTATATGCCAACTAGCTCTGCAGATGACGAAGAAATTGAAGAAATGTATGATGAAATAAAAGAAATTATTCAGATAGTGAAGGGAAACGAAAATTTAATAGTCATGGGTGACTGGAATTCGAGTGTAGGAAAAGGGAGAGAAGGAAACGTAGTAGGTGAATATGGATTGGGGCTAAGAAATGAAAGAGGAAGCCGCCTAGTAGAATTTTGCACAGAGCACAACTTAATCATAGCTAACACTTGGTTTAAGAACCATGAAAGAAGGTTGTATACATGGAAGAACCCTGGAGATACTAAAAGGTATCAGATAGATTATATAATGGTAAGACAGAGATTTAGGAACCAGGTTTTAAGTTGTAAGACATTTCCAGGGGCAGATGTGGACTCTGATCACAATCTATGATCTGTAGATTAAAACTGAAGAAACTGCAAAAAGGTGGGAATTTAAGGAGATGGGACCTGAATAGACTGAAAGAACCAGAGGTTGTACAGAGTTTCAGGGAGAGCATAAGGGAACAATTGCCAGGAATAGGGGAAAGAAATACAGTAGAAGAAGAATGGGTAGCTTTGAGGGATGAAGTAGTGAAGGCAGCAGCGGATCAAGTAGGTAAAAAGACGATGGCTAGTAGAAATCCTTGGGTAACAGAAGAAATATTGAATTTAATTGATGAAAGGAGAAAATATAAAAATGCAGTAAATGAAGCAGGCAGGAAGGAGTACAAACGTCTCAAAAATGGGACTGACTGGATGTGCAAAATGGCTAAGCAGGGATGGCTAGAGGACAAATGTAAGGATGTAGAGGGTTATCTCACTAGGGGTAAGATAGATACTGCCTACAGGAAAATTAAAGAGACCTTTGGAGATAAGAGAACCACTTGTATGAACATCAAGAGCTCAGATGGAAACCCAGTTCTAAGCAAAGAAGGGAAAGCAGAAAAGTGGAAGGAGTATATAGAGGGTCTATACAAGGGCGATGTAATTGAGGACAATATTATGAAAATGGAAGAGGACGTAGATGAAGATGAAATGGGAGATACGATACTGCGTGAAGAGTTTGACAGAGCACTGAAAGACCTTAGTCGAAACAAGACCCCGGGAGTAGAGAACATTCCGTTAGAACTACTGACGGCCTTGGGAGAGCCAGTCGTGACAAAACTCTACGATCTGGTGAGCAAGATGTATGAGACAGGCGAAATACCCTCAGACTTCAAGAAAAATATAATAATTCCAATCCCAAAGAAAGCAGGTGTTGACAGATCTGAAAATTACCGAACAATCAGTTTCATAAGCCATAGCTGCAAAATACTAACACGAATGGAAAAACTGGTAGAAGCCGACCTCGGGGAATTTCAGTTTGGATTCCGTAGAAATACTGGAACACGTGAGGCAATAGTGGCCTTACGACTTATCTTAGAAGAAAGATTAAGGAAAGGCAAACCTACGTTTCTAGCAGCTTTTGACAGTGTTGACTGGAATACTTTCTTTCAAATTCTAAAGGCGGCGGGGGTAAAATACTGGGAGCGAAAGGCTATTTACAATTTGCACAGAACCCAGATGGCAGTTATAAGAATCGAGAGACATGAAAGGGAAGCAGTGGTTTGGAAGGGAGAAAGACAGGGTTGTAGCCTCTCCCCAATGTTATTCAATCAGTATATTGAGCAAGCTGTAAAGGAAACAAAAGAAAAATTTGGAGTAGGTATTAAAATCCATGGAGAAGAAATAAAAACTTTGAGGTTCACCGATGAATTTGTAATTCTGTCAGAGACAGCAAAGGACTTGGAAGAGCAGTTGAATGGAATGGACAATGTCTTGAAAGTAGGGTATAAGATGAATATCAACAAAAGCAAAACGAAGATAGTGGAATGTAGCCGAGTTAAGTCGGGTGATGTTGAGGGAATTAGATTAGGAAATGAGACACTTAAAGTAGTAAATGAGTTTTGCTATTTGGGGAGCAAAATAACTGATGATGGTCGAAGTAGAGAGGTTTTAAAATGTAAACTGGCAATTGCAAGGAAAGCGTTTCTGAACAAGAAAAATTTGTTAACATCGAGTATAGATTTAAGTGTCAGGAAGTCGTTTCTGAAAGTATTTGTATCGAGTGTAGCCATGTATGGAAGTGAATCGTGGACGATAAATAGTTTGGACAAGAAGAGAATAGAAGCTTTCGAAATGTGGTGCTACAGAAGAATGCTGAAGATTAGATGGGTAGATCACATAACTAATGAGGAAGTATTGAATAGGATTGGGGAGAAAAGAAGTTTGTGGCACAACTTGACCAGAAGAAGGGATCGTTTGGTAGGACATGTTCTGGGGCATCAAGGGATCACCAATTTAGTATTGTAGGGTAGCGTGGAGGGTAAAAATCGAGGAGGGAGACCAAGAGACGAATACACTAAGCTGATTCAGAAGGATGTAGGTTGCAGCAGGTATTGGGAGATGAAGAAGCTTGCAGAGGATAGAGTAGCGTGGAGAGCTGCGTCAAACCAGTCTCAGGACTGAAGACCACAACAACAACATGTACATGTATAAATACACACACATAGACCATGTGTGGGAAAAAAGATAGAAAGAAAAAGAAAAAAATGTGTTTATATGCAAACCATGTGTGTGAAAAAGTTAAAAAAAGAGCATAAGCAAAAAATATTGAAAAAAGCATAATGAGAAAAATGATATTTGCATTTTTATTTATTTATATGTAACATACACTCCTGGAAATGGAAAAAAGAACACATTGACACCGGTGTGTCAGACCCACCATACTTGCTCCGGACACTGCGAGAGGGCTGTACAAGCAATGATAACAGCTGCGCAGCATTTGTGCACCGCCGCCGTCAGTGTCAGCCAGTTTGCCGTGGCATACGGAGCTCCATCGCAGTCTTTAACACTGGTAGCATGCTGCGACAGCGTGGACGTAAACCGTATGTGCAGTTGACGGACTTTGAGCGAGGGCGTATAGTGGGCATGCGGGAGGCCGGGTGGACGTACCGCCGAATTGCTCAACACATGGGGCGTGAGGTCTCCACAGTACATCGATGTTGTCGCCAGTGGTCGGCGGAAGGTGCACGTGCCCGTCGACCTGGGACCGGACCGCAGCGACGCACGGATGCACGCCAAGACCGTAGGATCCTACGCAGTGCCGTAGGGGACCACACCGCCACTTCCCAGCAAATTAGGGACACTGTTGCTCGTGGGGTATCGGCGAGGACCATTCGCAACCGTCTCCATGAAGCTAGGCTACAGTCCCGCACACCGTTAGGCCGTCTTCCGCTCACGCCCCAACATCGTGCAGCCCGCCTCCAGTGGTGTCGCGACAGGCGTGAATGGAGGGACGAATGGAGACGTGTCGTCTTCAGCGATGAGAGTCGCTTCTGCCTTGGTGCCAATGATGGTCGTATGCGTGTTTGGCGCCGTGCAGGTGAGCGCCACAATCAGGACTGCATACGACCGAGGCACACAGGCCAACACACGGCATCATGGTGTGGGGAGCGATCTCCTACACTGGCCATACACCTCTGGTGATCGTCGAGGGGACACTGAATAGTGCACGGTACATCCAAACCGTCATCGAACCCATCATTCTACCATTCCTAGACCGGCAAGGGAACTTGCTGTTCCAACAGGACAATGCACGTCCGCAAGTATCCCGTGCCACCCAACGTGCTCTAGAAGGTGTAAGTCAACTACCCTGGCCAGCAAGGTCTCCGGATCTGTCCCCCATTGAGCATGTTTGGGACTGGATGAAGTGTCGTCTTACGCGGTCTGCACGTCCAGCACGAACGCTGGTCCAACTGAGGCGCCAGGTGGAAATGGCATGGCAAGCCGTTCCACAGGACTACATCCAGTATCTCTACGATCGTCTTCATGTGAGAATAGCAGCCTGCATTGCTGCGGGGTGGATATACACTGTACTAGTGCCGACATTGTGCATGCTCTGTTGCATGTGTCTATGTGCCTGTGGTTCTGTCAGTGGGATCGTGTGATGTATCTGACCCCAGGAATGTGTCAATAAAGTTTCCCCTTCCTGGAACAATGAATTCACGGTGTTCTTATTTCAATTTCCTGGAGTGTATGTGCAGTCTGTAAATATATACCTACACACCATTTGTGTCTTGTAAATAGAATGGTTTTTAAGTTTTTCTCCTACTGCTAGCCATCCAAGTCAGAATATTTTTTAAGTGTATCTATATGTATATATCTATATATCTCAGATTCCTTGAAAATTGTTATCATTGTAAAGAACTTTCGTGTTGGGGCAGCTGAAATTAGATTCTAAATGTGCACAGTCCATCAGTATTATTGTAAGGGACTGATGACCTTAGAAGTTTAGTCCCATAGTGCTCAGAGCCACTTATTGTAAAAGATAAACTACTGGGGCTGTGGAATGTAGTTCCAGTAAAAGTATCTCCACATTAGTTTTTAGCGCAGATTTATAACGAAAAAATTGTAAACATTCTCATTCAGTGCTACTGAAAAATGTAAGAAAATATTCTCGACCAATGTTACTGTGGAAGCATGTAAGTATCTCTGCATTGGAATAGCAGAATCAAATTGCATCTCAAGTGTGTGTAAAAGCTATGAAAATCACAAATGACATTAGTTTTTTCTGAAGATAAGTGCTAATAAGGAGGTAATGTTTAAGACCGAGAACAGCAAAATATATAGAATGGTTGCATGGAATTATGCCTGTTGTGCAGCAAATTTGAAAATTCGAAGTATCCATAAGATCTTTTCCTTCCCCTTTACATAGATGATTGTATCCGTGTGGTCAAATAATCGAAGCGACATCTTCATATCTTTATAGGATACGCCACGATCATCCCAGTGAATTCCATGGTGGAAATGTGTTAACCAATTTGCACTCTGCCGTGTTGCTGCACACTTCACATCCTTGAAAGACCTCAGAGATGCAAAATTTGCTGAGAATGTCTCTATTATTCCTGAATTTTCTGTGTATGCTACGAATGCAACGTATGAATTCAATATGAAATGTCTGTGATCGCCATCATAGAAGCCCTGAGCCTCTGCAATGATGTTCACACCTTGAGATAGCATTGTGGAATGCTCTAGATATGGAGCACCTGTTCATTTATACAGCTTGTTGCACAACACTAGTGAGTGGGCAGTACTTGATCACACAGTGATGTAGAATTAGAGCATACATGGCACTGTTTTTCGAAAAATTTGCTGAAGATTGAAATTCAGTTTGCACATCTGTAGGTCCACACTTGCTTATCACGTTCTGTTTCGGGCAGTCTGTTACAATGATCGATGATAGCTCCTTGAATTTCGGTGGACTGAGTAGACACTGTCCTCATTCTTCAGCACTTTCACAGTAAGAAGCACGAAACCTCACATACATCTCATGTGCTAGGCTGTATACATTTTCATCCCACTGTAGCTGTAAATTGTCATATGGGTGGAATTCTGAATTCAGGTTGACCCTGGCATCAGTTAACGTGCAGCTGTCGAATACAGTCGAATCATTTGGTATAATTCCCCTTCTATCAGTCTGAAACACAAGTATGATGAATCTAGGTGTCTCCAATTGTGGAGAGGTTATAATAGCTCATGTTTGACTGATTGCAGTCGGTAGCACTGAGTTCTTGAAAACCTTCCAAGATCAAAATATTAGTGATAAAATGTACTGGAATTCAGAACTTTTAAAAGCTTCAAACGCTCCTTGTGCGATACACTGATGTGAGACATTTTCCACATTATTTTGCTGATCCTCGTCATATTCTCCTCTTGAGCTCCTTGAATGTATGAATTATTATCCATTGCACTCTGTACCAGAATCAGTTCCTGTTTACCATACTCTGCAATTGCTCTATCTGCCAGATCGTTTATCAAACATCCTGCATTTTCTAAGCCATTCAGATCCGTGGGTGATGCAGAGACATATGTGTTAAGGTTTGATGTTATGTCAACATTGTGTGTACGGTCGATCTCAGACCCAATGATTTCAAAGTGAACCTCTTGAAACAGGAATGCTAAAGCATTACGTGTAAGTTTGGATCCCACTGTGTTGCTGCTATCAGTGTCAGTCTCACAAGGGTCTGGTAATATGTCTCTAGCTCCCTTCCCATACCTCCTACTTTATGCACACTACCCTGAATTTATGCAACCACGTACAAGCGAATCTTCTGTTGTTTATGTACACCCATCCTCAGGGCTTGAGAGCTATACATGCACACGAATTTGTTCGTGGTGCAGCGTATGCTGATGTACTCCACCTCTCCTACTGGTATATATATAAACTCTTGGAAGTTCCGCTTGTACCTACCGTCATTCAGTTTTCTTGTTTTATCAATAATGAGAAACCCATGCTGTGAATGGTTCCAGCAATCAGCACTTATCTTTACAAAATCATTGAATGGTATGTCAGTTCTTTCATGTGAATGGTAAATGCGTTTTAAATTCAGATTGTCTTGTTTGAAGGCTATAATGAGGTTTGCGTTATCCCTAACCAACTGTTTCGGTATTCTGGAATATGTTTGACTTAGATAAAATACATTATCACCCATATGCCGACCGAAACAGAATTATTTTCGAATTTGGTCTGGGTTTTCCACAACAATGTCATCAAATATGAAGACAGTGTTTGGCTTGGTTTTTCAGGTGGGGGATATCATGGTTTTCACTGAATGTTGCGTATGTAACCGCTGTTACACCGCACAATATCGCCTTTAATAGCTGATACTTAGACTGAAACAATGTTTTTGAGAATACACAAACATGTTCATATTGGACTCCATCTACATTTGTTAGCAACGTCATTAGGATATTAATTTTCCCCCAATTGGAAGCGCCTACAATAATTGCTTACACATTATCAGGAAGGAATATTCCTCTCTTCTTCTTCAGGTCTTCCTTTGCATCTTCACAGGACTAGTCATTGACAAAGTCCTTGTGACGAAGGTGTTTCACCCACCTTGCCATGATACCAACTACATCAGGTAATGACAAGTAGTTGGCATATATGTATAGAAAGATACACTTGTAAGGATGGTAATCGTATGTGTAGCCATTATAGTTCCACCACTTAACCAAGTAAGCTATTTTGGCTACACAGAGAATTCAGCTATAAATTTTACCCATGAAGAGTAACTTCATGATTCATATTGTCAGTGACTCGTGAGGAGATTTTGGAGGCAATTGTCTGCTGCTGCATGATTATAAGTGCAGCACTGAAAATCATGATATTTGTAAGTGTAATATTTGGACTATACTGAGAGAGGTATGAAATAAAAGACAAACAGTGTGAATATATATATATATATATATATATATATATATATATATATATATATATATATATATATATATATATAAGCCCCCCCATGAACCATGGACCTTGCTGTTGGTGGGGAGGCTTGCGTGCCTCAGCGATACAGATGGCCGTACCGTAGGTGCAACCACAACGGAGGGGTATCTGTTGAGAGGCCAGACAAACGTGTGGTTCCTGAAGAGGGGCAGCAGCCTTTTCAGTAGTTGCAGGGGCAACAGTCTGGATGATTGACTGATCTGGCCTTGCAACATTAACCAAAACGGCGTTGCTGTGCTGGTACTGCGAACGGCTGAAAGCAAGGGGAAACTACAGCCGTAATTTTTCCCGAGGACATGCAGCTTTACTGTATGATTAAATGATGATGGCATCCTCTTGGGTAAAATATTCGTTATCAGGAGAAAGAAAACTGGCGTTCTACGGATCGGAGCGTGGAATATCAGATCCCTTAATCGGGCAGGTAGGTTAGAAAATTTAAAAAGGGAAATGGGTAGGTTAAAGTTAGATATAGTGGGAATTAGTGAAGTTCGGTGGCAGGAGGAACAAGACTTCTGGTCAGGTGATTACAGGGTTATAAACACAAAATCAAATAGGGGTAATGCAGGAGTAGGTTTAATAATGAATAGGAAAATAGGAATGCGGGTAAGCTACTACAAACAGCATAGTGAACGCATTATTGTGGCCAAGATAGATACGAAGCCCACATCTACTACAGTAGTACAAGTTTATATGCCAACTAGCTCTGCAGATGACGAAGAAATTGAAGAAACGTACGATGAAATAAAAGAAATTATTCAGATAGTGAAGGGAGACGAAAATTTAATAGTAATGGGTGACTGGAATTCGAGTGTAGGAAAAGGGAGAGAAGGAAACATAGTAGGTGAATATGGATTGGGGCTAAGAAATGAAAGAGGAAGCCGCCTAGTAGAATTTTGTACATAGCACAACTTAGTCATAGGTAACACTTGGTTTAAGAATCATGAAAGAAGGTTTTATACGTGGAAGAACCCTGGAGATACTAAAAGGTATCAGATAGATTATATAATGGTAAGACAGAGATTTAGGAACCAGGTTTTAAGTTGTAAGACATTTCCAGGGGCAGATGTGGACTCTGACCACAATCTATTGGTTATGACCTGTAGATTAAAACTGAAGAAACTGCAAAAATGTGGAAAATTAAGGAGATGGGACCTGGATAAACTGAAAGAACCAGAGGTTGTACAGAGTTTCAGGGAGAGCATAAGGGAACAATTGACAGGAATAGGGGAAAGAAATACAGTAGAAGAAGAATGGGTAGCTCTGAGGGATGAAGTAGTGAAGGCAGCAGAGGATAAAGTAGGTAAAAAGACGAGGGCTGCTAGAAATCCTTGGGTAACAGAAGAAATATTGAATTTAATTGATGAAAGGAGAAAATATAAAAATGCAGTAAATGAAGCAGGCAAAAAGGAATACAAACGTCTCAAAAATGAGATCGACAGGATGTGCAGAATGGCTAAACAGGGATGGCTAGAGGACAAATGTAAGGATGTAGAAGCTTATCTCACTAGGGGTAAGATAGATACTGCCTACAGGAAAATTAAAGAGACCTTTGG
This sequence comes from Schistocerca gregaria, assembly GCF_023897955.1. Lineage (NCBI taxonomy): Eukaryota > Metazoa > Arthropoda > Insecta > Orthoptera > Acrididae > Schistocerca > Schistocerca gregaria. The sequence goes on along the minus strand of NC_064928.1, from coordinate 195,484,769 downwards.
AGAGAAGAGAACCACGTGTATGAATATCAAGAGCTCAGATGGCAACCCAGTTCTAAGCAAAGAAGGGAAGGCAGAAAGGTGGAAGGAGTATATAGAAGGTTTATACAAGGGTGATGTACTTGAGGACAATATTATGGAAATGGAAGAGGATGTAGATGAAGACGAAATGGGTGATACGATACTGCGTGAAGAGTATGACAGAGCACTGAAAGACCTGAGTCGAAACAAGGCCCCCGGAGTAGACAACATTCCATTAGAACTACTGATGGCCTTGGGAGAGCCAGTCATGACAAAACTCTACCAGCTGGTGAGCAAGATGTATGAGACAGGCGAAATACCCTCAGACTTCAAGAAGAATATAATAATTCCAATCCCAAAGAAAGCAGGTGTTGACAGATGTGAAAACTACCGAACTATCAGTTTAATAAGTCACAGCTGCAAAATACTAACGCGAATTCTTTACAGACGAATGGAAAAACTGGTAGATGCGGACCTCGGGGAGGATCAGTTTGGATTCCGTCGAAATGTTGGAACACGTGAGGCAATACTGACCTTACGACTTATCTTAGAAGAAAGATTAAGAAAAGGCAAACCTACGTTTCTAGCATTTGTAGACTTAGAGAAAGCTTTTGACAATGTTGACTGGAATACTCTCTTTCAAATTCTAAAGGTGGCAGGGGTAAAATACAGGGAGCGAAAGGCTATTTACAATTTGTACAGAAACCAGATGGCAGTTATTAAAGTCGAGGGGCATGAAAGGGAAGCAGTGGTTGGGAAAGGACTGAGACAGGGTTGTAGCCTCTCCCCGATGTTATTCAATCTGTATATTGAGCAAGCAGTAAAGGAAACAAAAGACAAATTTGGAGGAGGTATTAAAATTCATGGAGGAGAAGTAAAAACTTTGAGGTTCGCCGATGACATTGTAATTCTGTCAGAGACGGCAAAGGATTTGGAAGAGCAGTTGAACGGAATGGACAGTGTCTTGAAAAGAGGATATAAGATGAACATCAACAAAAGCAAAACTAGGATAATGGAATGTAGTCAAATTAAATCGGGTGATGCTGAGGGAATTAGATTAGGAAATGAGACACTTAAAGTAGTGAAGGAACTTTGCTATTTAGGAAGTAAAATAACTGATGATGGTCGAAGTAGGGAGGATATAAAATGTAGACTGGCAATGGCAAGGAAAGCGTTTCTGAAGAAGAGAAATTTGTTAACATCGAATATAGATTTATGTATCAGGAAGTCGTTTCTGAAAGTATTTGTTTGGAGTGTAGCCATGTATGGAAGTGAAACATGGACGATAACTAGTTTGGACAAGAAGAGAATAGAAGGTTTTGAAATGTGGTGCTACAGAAGAATGCTGAAGATTAAATGGGTAGATCACATAACTAATGAGGAGGTATTGAATAGGATTGGAGAGAAGAGAAGTTTGTGGCACAACTTGACTAGAAGAAGGGATCGGTTGGTAGGACATGTTTTGAGGCATCAAGGGATCACAAATTTAGCATTGGAGGGCAGCGTGGAGGGTAAAAATCGTAGAGGGAGACCGAGAGATGAGTACACTAAGCAGATTCAGAAGGATGTGGGTTGCAGTAGGAACTGGGAGATGAAGCAGCTTGCACAGGATAGAGTAGCATGGAGAGCTGCATCAAACCAGTCTCAGGACTGAAGACAACAACAACACACATTTCTTCAGCAAAGGAAGTATAAAACTGAATCGGCAATAAGGGGGTTTCACCTGCTTCAAAGTAAATCTTCTAGAAAAGATAAGACTTGGAATCTCATTTTGTAGCAAAGACATGCACAAAACATTTGTGACTCTGTTCAAAACGTAAACGAAAATGGATGCGATAAGTGTAGCCAATGGTAAGCTGAGAACAGAGAAACCACTTTGATGTTGTTTTTGTTCAGTGAATGTAAAGGGCATCAATAGAAATAACTAGATTAAATGGATGTATCGTGATCTGTTTAATGCCCTAGTCCACGTGCAGGGGAGATACCTGTTCCCATATTAACCTGTTATGAGGGTTGTCGGAAGAAGAAGATAAATTAGTAGTTGAGGTGCAGACTACATCTGAGAAAAATAACTATGTGTTAGGTGGATCTTCATGAATCCTAACAACTGTAGCCATGGCCAGTCATTCATATATTGAATAGAATTCTTTTGGATAGAATGCATACAACATGCGGGTCCTGTAGGGCACATGCGATTTTGGGCATTAGGTTAGCTTACATGTTTCTCCTCAGCCATGATCGACTGTTTGTACAATGCTTAAAACATAGTCCGATACAACTCACACAGCATGATGGTACTGCAGGGCAGACAAGATCTCAGGCATTACCAAAGTCATATGTCTTTTATTCTGCAAGCAGGCCGAGTCATCAGCTGCTCTTATAACACCTGAAACTCGTTCTCTCATTCTACTACTACCTGCACACCAAATTAGTCCTACAGGTCGGCCAAAATGCCGAGTGTTATCAAAGTGAACGGCACTCACAAGGCGAGTTTGCAAACAGGACGTCTTCTGTTTCCTTCTTACTTACAGAATTTGAAGATCAGTGCCAGGATATCAGTTTCCAAAAAGCTGTATGGCGTGGTTCAAACAAACAGACTCGAAAAAATCGCCTTTGATGACTGGAAGATTTCTGATCACTGTTTAATAAAAAGCATTTGAAATTTATTAACAACACAGTTGTCAGCAGCGTAGCGTTAAGCTACTTGGTTGGGATATAGCTAATATGAACCTTTATTTGATTTTACTTCTATTCGATTTTTATCAGCAAATGGTAGTGTATGTATCAAACACTGAATCATAATTTTCTAATAAAAATAACATTTTTATTTTCAATTACTATTGTATAAAATGTCAGTATCCACAACACATTAAAATTTGGTCCAAATACAAAATACAACAATTTTCTACTTTTCGATACTGAGCAGTGATATTGATGTATATAATCTTTCTTTTAAACTTATAATAAGGCATTTCACATGTATATCAGATAATAATATGTTTTTATGCACTTAGTGCAAATGTGTCATTTTTATTAAAAATTATGATCAAATATTTGTTAAATGATGTTCCTGTTTGTTAATAAATAGCCTACTTAATTGAAATTTAAGAGAAAGTTGTGCCTCTAACCAGTGGTTTCACGACTGCAAGAATTTTATGCTGTACAACCACATACTGACAGCTCTGTCAAACACCTTTATATTATTAAATAACTTCTGTGTAAAACGGTATTGTACACTAGGTATAAATCAAATGTGACAGCATCGTTTTAAACATACTGGCCTCATATTTATGAGGGTGGAGGCTCTAACCTTGATCTGCCATCCTGCTAAGCGTCTTCCATAGTTTCCCTACAGGAAATGTTAGGAATGTTCCTACTGAAAGGCCACAGGCAGCTTCCTGTCCCATCCTTGCCAAAACTAGATCTATTGATCTATTTTCCCATCAAAAGTTGAACTTCCTGCCATGATCATTCAGCTACAATATAGCAGGTCAGCAACTGGAAGCAGTTAATTCCATAAATTATCTGGGGGTACGCATTAGGAGTGATTTAAAATGGAATGATCATATAAAGCTGATCGTCGGTAAAGCAGATGCTAGATTGAGATTCATTGGGAGAATCCTAAGTAAATGCAATCCGACAACAAAGGAAGTAGGTTACAGTACGCTCGTTCGCCCACTGCTTGAATACTGTTCAGCAGTGTGGGATCCGTACCAGATAGGGTTGATAGGAGAGATAGAGAAGATCCAACGGAGAGCAGCGCGCTTCGTTACAGGATCATTTAGTAATCGCGAAAGCGTTACGGAGATGATAGATAAACTCCAGTGGAAGACTCTGCAGCAGAGACGCTCAGTAGCTCGGTACGGGATTTTCTTGAAGTTTCGAGAACATACCTTCACCGAGGAGTCTAGCAGTATATTGCTCCCTCCTACGTATACCTCGCGAAGAGACCATGAGGATAAAATCAGAGAGATTAGAGCCCACACAGAGGCTACCGACAATCCTTCTTTCCACGAACAATACGAGACTGGAATAGAAGGGAAAACCGGTAGAGGTATTCAACGTACCCTCCGCCACACACCGCCAGGTGGCTTGCGGAGTATGGATGTAGATGTAGATGTAACTCTCTCTATATTTGAATTACATTGTTTTTGCTGTTCTTAAATAGTAATACCAACACTTATCGAATATCCTGTTTAAGTATTTTGCAGATGAATAAAACTACTATTACTATTTAAAAATATTGTGTATTTAAGCACACTTGTAGATCTTCTGTTGTATAAAGGTGATTTTCTTGAGTCCTTTTACTTAGAATTGTGTCACACCTTTTTAGGAAACTGATGTCCAGACAACGACGTTCAGATACTCTAAAGTATGAAGAGAATTGTAGACAGCCAGTCGATAAGATTGCAATGTTTCAAACTGACTTTTACTTGTAGCTTCATTAGAGTAAGGACGCAAGTGCTACTGGTCCCAGAATTATTCGTCATAGATTATATTTTCAGTAGTACACAGTAGTATTTTGACATCTACATATGCTCTCAGTGGTGTTGCGATTCCACTTTTTTTGTCCCTGAGAAAATTTCATTGAACATAATTTTTTAAGACAACTAACTTTCCAGTATTCGTTCTTTGTATTATTGTTCCTTCAGACCGCGTTACTGAAGATGTGTTGTTCTGTGTTACAGCAAAATGTAGCCGTTTTATTGTATTGGCATCCGATTTGTCTAATGCCAAAGTGAGAGTGTTACAACGTAAATGATTTCTTCCCTGACTGAACATCATGAATGAGTGAGTAAGAAAGACAACCTGGCGAAAATGGTCACAATAGTTATTGGTTACTCTTATTTCAGATATTTAAGATACCCTGTAAATTTCATTAATATTAATGTTAGTACTATGTACATTATATATTTAGCCATCACATTTTTTAAAAATTGTATTCGGATGCCACGTGGTCCCCTTGCGATCTCGGCTGCTTCGCAGCATTACACCTTCCTGCAGTTAGTATAAGAGTGTGTTCCACACTTTACATGAGCGGCTAGCCACGACTGAGCGGCGAGCTGCTAGCCAATATAAAAGACAGACAGCAGGGATTCCAAGTCGTAAATGCTGGGCGTGCCACATCCTGCCATTCTCTGCTTCAAAATGAGCAGTTTCAGCACGGGGCAGCAGAGTGCTGCTGACTGCACCTTTCTCATTCCCTTTTCTTTGTATGGTCCGCTTTGCACGTGTTCCTATAATGTGTTAAACAGCGTGCCATTGCACAAGGTGGTTTAGTTGTTTATTGTCTGTTTTCCTCCTGCAAATGCCTTTTGTATTTGGAAGTGTTCTTCTATTGTAAGTTTTTGGTATAGCCTGTTTCTGGGCCTTGGTATATTTGCATCTGTGCCTGTCAGGCGATAGTTGGTTGGTTATTAAGTGATCAGAAAATGTATTATTAGAGCTGTTACTTTTCTGGGCTCTAAGGGGGAAAGAAATACAGTAGAAGAAAAGTGGGTAGCTTTGAGGGATGAAATAGTGAAGGAAGCAGAGGATCAAGTAGGTAAAAAGACGATGGCTAGTGGAAATCCTTGGGTAACAGAAGATATATTGAATTTAATTGATGAAAGGGGAAAATATAAAAATGCAGTAAATGAAGCAGGCAAAAAGGAATACAAACGTCTCAAAAATGAGATCGACAGGAAGTGCAAAATGGCTAAACAGGGATGGCTAGTGGACAAATGTAAGGACGTACAGGCTTATCTCACTAGGGGTAAGATAGATACTGCCTACAGGGAAATTAAAGAGACCTTTGGAGAAAAGAAAGCCACTTGTATGAAAATCAAGAGCTCAGATGGAAACCCAGTTCTAAGCAAAGAAGGGAAAGCAGAAAGATGGAAGGGGTATATAGAGGGCCTACACAAGGGCGATGTACTTGAGGACAATATTATGAAAATGGAAGAGGATGTAGATGAAGATGAAATGGGAGATATGATACTGCGTGAAGAGTTTGACAGAGCACTGAGAGATCTACGTCGAAACAAGGCCCCGGGAGTAGACAACATTCCATTAGAACTACTGACGACCTTGGGAGAGAATTCCAATCAGAAAGAAAGCAGGTGTTGCCAGATGTGAAAATTACCGAACTATCAGTTTAATAAGTCACAACTGCAAAATACTAAGGCGAATTCTTTACAGACGAATGGAAGAGCTGGTAGAAGCCAACCTCGGAGAAGATCAGTTTGGATTCCGTAGAAGTGTTGGAACACGTGCGGGAATGCTGATCTTACGACTTATCTTAGAAGGAACATTAATGAAAGGCAAACCCACGTTTTTAGCATTTGTAGACTTAGAGAAAGCTATTGACAATGTTGACTGGAATACTCTCTTTCAAATTCTAAAGGTGGCAGGGGTAAAATACAAGGAGTGAAAGGCTATTTGTAGCCTTTCCCCGATGTTATTCAATCTGTATATTGAACAAGCAGTAAAGGAAAAAAATCAAATGGCTCTGAGCACTATGGGACTTAAATTCTGAGGTCATCAGTCCCATAGAACGAAGAACTACTTAAACCTAACTAACCTAAGAACATCACACACATCCATGCCCCAGGCAGGATTCGAACCTGCGAGCGTAGCGGTCGCGCGGTTTCAGTCTGTAGCGCCTAGAACCGCTCGGCCACCCAGGCCGCGCAACAAAAGGAAACAAAAGAAAAATTCGGAGTAGGTATTAAAATCCATGGAGAAGAAATAAAAAGTTTGAGGTTTGCCGATGACATTGTAATTCTGTCAGAGACAGCAAAGGACTTGGAAGAGCAGTTGAATGGAATGGACAATGTCTTGAAAGTAGGGTATAAGATGAATATCAACAAAAGCAAAACGAAGATAGTGGAATGTAGCCGAATTAAGTCGGGTGATGCTGAGGGAATTAGATTAGGAAATGAGACACTTAAAGTAGTAAATGAGTTTTGCTATTTGGGGAGCAAAATAACTGATGATGGTCGAAGTAGAGAGGTTTTAAAATGTAAACTGGCAATTGCAAGGAAAGCGTTTCTGAACAAGAGAAATTTGTTAACATCGAGTATAGATTTAAGTGTCAGGAAGTCGTTTCTGAAAGTATTTGTATCGAGTGTAGCCATGTATGGAAGTGAATCGTGGACGATAAATAGTTTAGACAAGAAGAGAATAGAAGCTTTCGAAATGTGGTGCTACAGAAGAATGCTGAAGATTAGATGGGTAGATCACGTAACTAATGAGGAGGTACTGAATAGAATTTGGGACAAGAGGAGTTTGTGGCACAACTTGACTAGAAGAAGGGATCGGGTGATAGGACATGTTCCGAAGCATCAAGGGTCACCAATTTAGTAGTAGAAGGCAGCGTGGAGGGTAAAAATCGTAGAGGGAGACCAAGAGATGAATACACTAAGCAGATGCAGAAGGATGTAGGTTGCAGTAGGTATTGGGAGATGAAGAAGCTTGCACAGGATAGAGTAGCATGGAGAGCTGCATCAAACCAGTCTCAGGACTGAAGACCACAACAGCAACTACAACAAGGTGTTTCCGATACCTTTTCTTAAAGTTTCTGCATATTTGTCCTGATAAGAATTGTAGGTAAGCTGATACACGGTCGAGTCAATTTAATGTGACCACCTCCTTTGTTCGACGTCAAGGCACTGGTGGCAGCACTTGCAGAGTGGTCCATTGATAGTGACCATGCCAAATAAGTCACGAAATAAGCGTCAAACGAAAAAACTACAGCGAACGAAACCTGTCTAGCTTTAAGGGAAAAACCAGATGGCGCTTTGGTTGGCCCGCTAGATGGCGGTGCCATAGGTCAAACGGATATCAACTGCGTTATTTAAAATAGGAACCCCCTTTTTTTTATTACATATTCGTGTAGTACGTAAAGAAATATGAATGTTTTCGTTGGACCACTTTTTTCACTTTGTGATAGATAGCGCGGTAATAGTCAGAATCATATGGTTCACAATTTTAGACGAACAGTTGGTAACAGGTAGGTTGTTTAAATTAAAATACAGAAAGTAAGTACGTTTGAACATTTTATATCGGTTGTTCGAATGTGCTACATGTACCTTTGTGCTGTTACAGCGTGATTACCTGTAAATACCACATTAATGCAATAAATGCCCAAATTATGTCCGTCAATCTCAATGCATTTGGCAATACGTGTAACAACATTCCTCTCAACAGCGAGTAGTTCGCCTTTCGTAATGTTCTCACATGCATTGACAATGCGCTGACGCATGTTGTCAGGCGTTGTCGGATCACGATGGCAAATATCCTTCAACTTTCCCCACAGAAAGAAATCCGTGTACGCCAGATCCGATGAACGTGCCGGCCATGGTATGGTGCTTTGACGACCAATCCACCTGCCATGAAATATACTATTCAATACCGCTTCAACCGCTCGCGACCTATGTGCCGGACACCCATCATGTTGGAAGTACATCGCCATTCTGTCATGCTGTGAAACATCTTGTAGTAACATCGGTAGAACATTACGTAGGAAATCATCAGACATTTCACCATTTAGATTGCCATCGATAAAATGGGGGCCAATTATCCTTCCTCCCATAATGCCGCGCCATACATTAACCCGCCAAGGTCGCTGATGTTCCACTTGTCGCAGCCATCGTGGATTTTCCGTTGCCCAACAGTGCATATTATGCCGGTTTACGTTACCTCTGTTGGTGAATGACGCTTCGACGCTAAATAGAACGCGTGCAAAAAAATCTGTCACCGTGTCGTAATTTCTCTTGTGTCCAGTGGCAGAACTGTTCATGACGTTCAAAGTCGTCGCCATGCAATTCCTGGTGGACAGAAATATGGTATGGGTGCAGTCGATGTTGATGTAGCATTCTCAACACCAACGTTTCTGAGATTGTCGATTCTCGCGCAATTTGTCTGCTACAGATGTGCGAATTAGCCGCGACAGCAGCTAAAACAGCTACTTGGGTATCATCATTTGTTGCAGGTCGTTGTTGACGTTTCACATGTGGCAGAACACTTCCTGTTTCCTTAAATAACGTAACTATCCGGCGAACGGTCCGGACACTTGGATGATGTCGTCCAGGATATGGAGCAGCATACACAGCACACGCCCGTTGGGCATTTTGATGACAATAGCTATACATCAACACGATATCGATCTTTTCGCAATTGGTAAACGGTCATTTTAACACGGGTAATGTATCACGAAGAATATACAGTCCGCACTGGCGGAATGTTACGTGATACCACGTACTTATACGTTTGTGACTATTACAGCGCCATCTATCACAAAGCGAAAAACGTGGTCCAACTAAAAGATTAATATTTCGTTACACACTACACGAATATGTAATAAAAAATGGGGATTCATACTCTAAAAAACGCAGTTGATATCCGTTTGACCTATGGCAGTGCCATCTAGCGGGCGAACCATAGCGCCATCTGGTTTCCCCCTTCAAGCTAGACGAGTTTCATTCTTTGTAGTTTTTTCCTTTGTTGCTTATTTCGTGAGATATTTGGTCCGGTCACTATCAACGACCACCCTGTATAAAGCGTGTCGGGGAGGGGAGACTCGATACGGCTTTGAAACCCTCAAGGAAGTATTCAAAAAACACGACACACGACTGTACAGGAACTCGAGACACTCGAACAATCCTTTCAGCTTTACTCTGGGAAACTACTATCACAACCACAGGTGGAAGCATAAGCCGTCAAAGACACTACTAGCTAGGGCATAACCACTTATGGCAAACTACATCAGCAACGTTGACTGGAAACTACTAACTGCTATTAGAGCCGACCAACAGGCCACAGCAGGGACAAACAGGCACAAACAAATCGCCAATGTCACCCTACACTGTGAATCCGGTATATGACCTACCGGACGCAAAACGATGACAGACCGAACTGTTGCAGGTTGCTGACGCTGATCGAGGGCTCAAATACGGCCCCCAGTGGCAGCCGCAGAGCAACAGCACCGCACAACGTCAAAGCTATCGACATGCATGATACCCACCACTAACAAAGCCTACCCTAGCACGACCTATCGCAGGCAGCAAGACATCCGCTATTGCTCTTACCATCAGACCTAAATATCGCAGAACTTTTTTTCCCTTGGCTCTCGCCTTCGCACTTTTCTTCCTCTGCCCTTCAAACCGCTACCCTTCTTTCGACTTCGACCCAATCTATCCCCAGATGAGCGCGTATTAATGGTTAACCTTAACCAGACGTACGCAAACATCGCAGTAGCCACATGCTGCGACAACTCACTATAGTGGAAACTAACCTCATGCAGAGATGGCCGTAGTCATTTTGAATTGGTCGTCATGCCGGTGTGGGCGTGGAGGGGCTCCACCTCTAAAAAAAAAATTAAAAGAAAGGTGGGGGAGGACTTAAACAACAGTGCAATTCAAAAATAGCTCTGATCACTATGGGACTTAACTTCTGAGGTCATCACTCCCCTAGAACTTAGAACTGCTTAAACCTAACTAACCTAAGGACATCACACACATCCATGCCCGAGGCAGGATTCGAACCTGCGACCGTAGCGGTCGCGCGGTTCCAGATTGTAGCGCCTAGAACCGCTCGGCCGCCCCGGCCGGCAACAGTGCAGGCATCGTCATAATGAGGAAACAGCGGTTTATCTCACGTCCAAAACGGCATGGTCATTTGTTTTCAGGTCAAGGGTGGAAATATTTACGAAGCGGCTGAGTGTTTAAAATATTCATTTGCCACCATGCACCATCTGTATGCACATCTGATGTTACCTGAATGGCACCGTTCAACAACGTCGGATTGGAAGAGGAAGTGACCTCTCGTGCAGACCTCACAACTAGTGACTTCTGTCTGTGCGGTTGTGTAAAAGACCGCATTTGCATTCCCCCTACGCTTGACACTCTTGGAAGCCTGCGACATCGCATTCTTGAAGCTGTGAAATCGACGACGAGAAACCAGCTGCTTCGTGTTTGGCAGTAAATGAGCCACCGTTCTCATATTTGTCGTGAAACAGGTGGTGCCCACATTGAACGCACAAAAATTTGACCTTTTCTCTTTCCAGCCCTGTAGCATTCTCCAAGTTACAGAGACAGTCAGGTGGGTCTGATTAATAATTCTGGAGTGTGCCTGGTAAGTTACAAGTTATCTACAATGATGTACAGTCTGAACGATGCTATACAAATATTCAGTCAGATCTTGATAAGATATCAGTGTGGTTCGAAGACTGGAAACTTGCTTTAAATTTTCAGAAGTGAATAACTGTGCATTTCATAAAGCGAAAAAAAGAAACATTACAGCTGACATTTGTAAACTCATTCAAATACCTTGGTGTAAAAGTTAGCAATGACATAAAATTGAATGGCCGTGTAGGCTGTGGGTGGTAAGCTTCAGTCTATTGCTAGAATATTGTCTTTCATCGAGCTGGTGTGCCTGTTATTTAGATTAAGTTGCAGAAGTTTTGCTTGGAAGTCCTTCCTTCCATACAGCCTTGATCTCTCACCACATGATTTCCATGTTTTAGGAGTCCTGAAGAAAGACATTTGTAGCTGTCGAATTGCTTTGGACGAAGAGGTGTATGCCTGGGTACAATCCTCATCACTTAGGCAACTGCAAACATTTTTCCACGAAGGCATTTACAATCTTGTCTGACGCTGGGGTAAATATGTTGATAGTCATGCAGATTATTTTTGAAATAATGAAGAGCTGATTAATTTTCTCCCACCTGTCTCTTCTTCATTTGACTGCCCTCAAAGTACAACTCGTTACATATTGCTCCCACTGCAATAGCGAAGGTAAGACCAGGCTGACTACAGAACATACAGAGCCGTTTAAGAAATCATTATATCTGCACTGCGTACGTGAATGGAAAGAGAAAAGTAGCTGGTACAATGGACGTATCCTCTGCCACCCACTTGAGGGTGACAATTATTGAACTACACTCCTGGAAATGGAAAAAAGAACACATTGACACCGGTGTGTCAGACCCACCATACTTGCTCCGGACACTGCGAGAGGGCTGTACAAGCAATGATCACACGCACGGCACAGCGGACACACCAGGAACCGCGGTGTTGGCCGTTGAATGGCGCTAGCTGCGCAGCATTTGTGCACCGCCGCCGTCAGTGTCGGCCAGTTTGCCGTGGCATACGGAGCTCCATTGCAGTCTTTAACACTGGTGGCATGCCGCGACAGTTTGGTCGAGAACCGTATGTGCAGTTGACGGACTTTGAGCGAGGGCGTATAGTGGGCATGCGGGAGGCCGGGTGGACGTACCGCCGAATTGCTCAACACGTGGGGCGTGAGGTCTCCACAGTACATCGATGTTGTCGCCAGTGGTCGGCGGAAGGTGCACGTGCCCGTCGACCTGGGACTGGACCGCAGCGACGCACGGATGCACACCAAGACCGTAGGATCCTACGCAGTGCCGTAGGGGACACTCAGGACTGCATACGACCGAGGCACACAGGGCCAACACGCGGCATCATGGTGTGGGGAGCGATCTCCTACACTGGCCGTACACCTCTGGTGATCGTCGAGGGGACACTGAATAGTGCACGGTACATCCAAACCGTCATCGAACCCATCGTTCTACCCTTCCTAGACCGGCAAGGGAACTTGCTGTTCCAACAGGACAATGCACGTCCGCATGTATCCCGTGCCACCCAACGTGCTCTAGAAGGTGTAAGTCAACTACCCTGACCAGCAAGATCTCCGGATCTGTCCCCCATTGAGCATGTTTGGGACTGGATGAAGCGTCGTCTCACGCGGTCTGCACGTCCAGCACGAACGCTGGTCCAACTGAGGCGCCAGGTGGAAATGGCCTGGCAAGCCGTTCCACAGGACTACATCCAGCATCTCTACGATCGTCTCCATGGGAGAACAGCAGCCTGCATTGCTGCGAAAGGTGGATATACACTGTACTAGTGCCGACATTGTGCATGCTCTGTTGCCTGTGTCTATGTGCCTGTGGTTCTGTCAGTGTGATCATGTGATGTATCTGACCCCAGGAATATGTCAATAAAGTTTCCCCTTCCTGGGACAATGAATTCACGATGTTCTTATTTCAATTTCCAGGAGTGTATATGAAGAAAAAAAGGAAATTAGTTACAAACTACGGCGTGCACACACTTTATTCGCCACTCAAACGTCATTACAGATATTCGGATTTAGGTTATGATATGCCTGCCATCATTGGCGATGATGTGACGCAGATGAATACCGAAATTCTGCATGAGCTGCTGAAGTGTCGGAACATTGACGCTGTCGATGACCTCTTGAATAGCTGTTTCCAGCTCAGCAGCTGTTTTGCGGTTATTGCTGTATATCTTGTCTTTAGTATAACCCCACAAAAATGAGTCACGTGTGTTCATATCTGGAGAACATGGCGGCCAATCGAGGCCCATGCCAGTGGCCTCTGGGTACCGCAGAACCAGAATGTGCTCCCCAAAAGTGCTCCTCCACGACACCAAACACTCTCCTGGTTCGATGGGGTTCAGCTACGATTTGCATGAACCACATCTTGTCGAATCGGGGTCACTCTGGATAATATGGATGAAATCGTTTTGCAAAATCTACAATACCGTTCGGTAGTCACTGTGTCATCAAGGAACATCGCAGTAATTATTCTATGACTGGAAATTGGACACCGCATAGTCATCCGTTGAGGGTGAAGAGGCTTCTCGATAGCGAAATACGAATTTTCAGTCCCCCAAACGTGCCAATTTTGCTTGTTGACGAACTCATCCAAATGAAAGCGGTTTTCGTCACTAAACCAAACCATACAACGCACACTTATTCCCATCACGCCACGCGGCCAACAGTGCAGTGTGAACGTCCTAACGCGAACTGTTCAGAAGTTATGACGATTTTATTTCACATAGTTCAGCAATTGGCACTCGCTATCAGTGATTTGCAGAGTATGGATGAGATGTACAGGGTCTAAATCAGCTACATATTTACGAGGGTCACTCCAAAAGAAATGCACACTATATTTTAAACACACATCTTTTATTCTACACGTTTGAAAGTTTTACAGTGTGTAAATACATCCTTTAGGAACAATATTTTCATTTCTCCACATAATTTCCATCCCTCTCAAGTGCATTACGCCATCTTGAAACCAGCACCTGTAACCCGCACGGTAAAATTCTGGACCACCCTATTGGAGCCACTGTTTGGCAGCGTGCACAAGGGCGTCATCATCTTGAAACGTTGTTCCACGAAGAGAGTCTTTCAGCTTCTGAAAGAGATGATAGTCACATGGGGCCAGGTCAGGACTGTAAGGCGGGTGATTCAGTGTTGTCCATCCGAGATTTGTGATCGCTTCCATGGTTTTTTGACTGAGATGTGGCCGTGCATTGTCGTGCAACGGCAAAAAATCGTGCTTTTGCCGATGTGGTCGAACACGACTCAGTCGAGCTTGAACTTTCTTCAGTGTCGTCACATATGCATCAGAATTTATGGTGGTTCCACTTGGCATGATGTCCACAAGCAAGAGTCCTTCGGAATCGAAAAAACAGCGCAGCCATAACTTTTCCAGCAGAAGGTGTGGTTTTGAATTTTTTTTCTTGGGTGAATTTGCATGATTCCCCTCCACTGATGACCTCTTTGTCTCTGGTGAAACATAATGGAGCCATGTTTCATAACCTGTCACAATTCTTCCAAGAAATTCATCTCCACCATTCTCGTACTGTCCCAAAAAAAAAAAAGGTTCAAATGGCTCTGAGCACTATGGGACTCAACTGCTATGGTCATTAGTCCCCTAGAACTTAGAACTACTTAAACCTAACTAACCTAAGGACATCACACACATCCATGCCCGAGGCAGGATTCGAACCTGCAACCGTAGTAGTCGCACGGTTCCGGACTGCGCGTCTAGAACCACGAGACCACCGCGGCCGGCACTGTCCCAAAAGTTCGCTATGTACCGTTTTTCTTGTTTCTTTGTGAGCCACTGTCAACATCCTGAGAACCCACCTGGCACAAAACGTTTTTAACGCCAACACTTTCAGTATTCTGCAAACACTTCCTTCCCCTATCCCAACGTAGCGTGAAAATTCGTTCACTATGATGCGTCTGTCAGCAGTCACCAATTCGTCAACTATCTGCACATTGTCTGGAGTGTGTGCAGTACGAGACCTGCCGCTGCGAGGACAATCCTCAGTATTGCCGTGCCCGCTTTCATGACACAACCTGCTTGCCCACCGACTAACTGTACTGCGATCGACAGCAGCATCTCCGTACACCTTTTTCAACCTCTTGTGGATGTTTCCCACTGTCTCGTTTTCACAACACAGGAATTCTATGACAGCACGTTGCTTCTGACGTACGTCAAGTGTAGCAGCCATCTTGAAGACATGCTGTGACAGCGCCACTCACGGGAACAGGTTGAACTAAGTTTGAAAACAATCGATAAGGATGTATCTACACACAGTATAACTTACACACATGCAAAATGAAAACCTGGTTTTTAACAAGAATAGTGTGCATTTATTTGGAGTGACCCTCGTAAATCTTCTATTCACCCAGCTATTATGTGTACGCAGAATAAGTAAAATTTCGCTATTTGCTAACCTGTCCTGGTGTTGCACTTTTAATGACGAGTAGTGTGCCATATTTTTAAAAGTATATGCCGAAAAGGTGGGTTACGGACGGGAAAGACCCACCGTGGTTTAACAGTGCAATTCGGGAAATGCTCAGGAAGCAAAGGCAGTTGCACTCGCGGTAAAAGAAAGGTCGGGAGAATGAGGACAGGCAAAAGTTAGTAGAGATCCGTGCTGCAGTAAAAAGAGCGGTGCGCGAAGCATTTAACCACTACCACCGTCATACCTTAGCAAAAGATTTTGCTGAAAACCCAAGGAAAAATCTGGTCTTGCGTAAAATCGGTAAGCGGGTCGAAGGCTTCCATCCAGTCACTCACTGATCAGTCTGACCTGGCAACGGAAGACAGCAAAACTAAAGCTGAAATTTTAAATTTAGCATTTGAGAAATCTTTTACGCAGGAGGATCGTACAAACATACCGCCGTTGGAGTCTCGTACAGATTCCCGTATGGAGGACATATTGATAGACATCCCAGGGGTTGTGAAGCAGCAGAATGGGTCAAAAATAAATAAATCGCCAGGTCCTGATGGGATTCCAATTCTGTTTTACAGAGAGTACTCTACTGCATTGGCTCCTTACTTAGCTTGCATTTATCGCGAATCTCTTGCCCAATGTAAAGTTCCGAGGGACTGGAAAAAAGCGTAGGTGACGCCTTGTATATAAGAAGAGTAGAAGGACGGATCCACAAAATTACAGACCAATATCCTTAACATCGGTTTGTTGCAGGATTCTCGAACATATTCTCAGTTTGAATGTAATGAATTTCATTGAGACAGAGAAGTTGCTGTCCATGCATCAGCACGGGTTTAGAAAGCATCGCCCCTGCGAAACGCAACTCGCCCTTTTTTCACATATCTTACGAACCATGGATGAAGAGTATCAGACGGGTGCCATATTCCTTGACTTCCGGAAAGCGTTTGACTCGGTGCCCCACTGCAGACTCCTAACTAAGGTACGAGCATATGGGATTGGTTCCCAAATATGTGAGTGGCTCGAAGACTTCTTAAATAATAGAACCCAGCGTAATTTTTCCCGAGGGCATGTAGCTTTACTGTATGGTTAATGATGATGGCGTCCTCTTGGGAAAACTATTCCGGAGGTAAAATAGTCCCATATTCGGATATCCGGGCGGGGACTACTCAAGAGGACGTCATTATCAGGAGAAAGAAAACTGACGTTCTACAGGTCGGAGCGTGGAATGTCAGATCAAGGGATCCGGCAGGTAGGTTAGAAAATTTAGAAAGGGAAATTGATAGGTTAAAGTTAGATATAGTGGGAATTAATAAAACCAAGCAGATTCAGAAGGATGTAGGTTGCAGTAGGTACTGGGAGATGAAGAAGCTTGTACAGGATAGAGTAGCATGGAGAGCTGCATCAAACCAGTCTCTGGACTGAAGACAATAACAACAACAACAACGTTGTCCTCGATGGTGAGTGTTCATTGGAGGTGAGGGTACCATCTGGAGTGCCCCAGGGAAGTGTGGTAGGTCTGATGTTGTTTCCTATCTACATAAATTATCTTTTGGATAGGGTGGATAGCAATGTGCGGCTGTTTGCTGATGATGCTGTGGTGTACAAGAAGGTGTCGTCGTTGAGTGACTGTAGGAGCATACAAGATGACTTGGACAGGATTTGTGATTGGTGTAAAGAATGGCAGCTAACTCTAAATATAGATAAATGTAAATTACTGTAGATGAATAGGAAAAAGAGTCCTGTAATGTTTGAATACCCCATTAGTAGTGTAGCGCTTGACACAGTCACGTCGATTAAATATTTGGGCGTAACATTACAGAGCGATATGAAGTGGGACAAGCATGTAATGGCAGTTGTGGGGAAGGCGGATAGTCGTCTTCGGTTCATTGGTAGAATTTTGGCAAGATGTGGTTCATCTGTAAAGGAGACCACTTATAAAATACTAATACGACCTATTCTTGAGTACTGCTCGAGCATTTGGGATCACTATCAGGCGGGACTGAGGGAGGCGGCCTGCTTAGATTTGTTACTGGTAGGTTTGATCATCACGCGAGTGTTACGGGAATGCTTCAGGAACTCGGGTGGGAGTCTCTAGAGGAAAGGAGGCGTTCTTTACATGAATCGCTACTGACACGGGAACCTCCCCTTCGCACCCCCCCCCCCCCCACCCCCACCACACACACAGATTTAGTTATAAGTTGGCACAGCGGATAGGCCTTGAAAAACTGAACACAGATCACTCGAGAAAACAGGAAGAAGTTGTGTGGAACTATGGAAAAAATAAGCAAAATATACAAACTGTGTAGTCCATGCGCAAGATAGGCTACATCAAGGAGAGCGTAAGCTGAGGAGCGCCGTGGTCCCGTTGTTAGCGTGAGCAGCTGCGGAACGAGAGACTCTTGGTTCAAATATTCCATAGAGTGCAAAGCTTCGATTTTTTATTTTCAGACAATTATTTTGCGAAGCTGCACAGGTACACAGAGCAGTATTGTTTACGTGATCGTGTGTCAATTACCAAAGTTCAGGCACTCACACATAATCAACTTCGCTCTCCAAAATTCCAGGACATGTTTCGATTTGCTTGGACATATGCAGGATTTGACGACTTACACATGGAAAAATATGAAAACGTTATAAACATATGTTTTAACAGAGCACAGGGAAAACTTTGCGACTGTGAAACAGTTGCATTCATTTGTTGCAGTGTATGTGACAAACTATTATGTTTTCATCACTTTTTTGGGAGTGATTATCACATCCACAAGAAAACCTAAATCGGACAAGGTAGAAGAATCTTTATACCCATTCGCCAAGTGTATAAGTTAGGTGTGTTGACAACATATTCCTGTCATGTGACGCACATGCCGTCGCCAGTGTCTTATAGAATATATCAGACGTGTTTTCCTGTGGACCTATGACCTTGCGATCAAATGTTTTCGGTTCCCATTGAAGAGGCACATCCTTTCGTCTACTAATTACACAGTTTTGCGTTGTGGTTGCAAAGCACAGACACTAAACTTATTATAGTCAACAAAGACGTCAACGAACGAACGGACAGATCATAACTTTGAGAAAATAAAGAAAGTAAACTTTTCACTCGAAAGAAGACTTGAACCACGGACTTCTCGTTCCGCAGCTGCTCACGCTACCCGCGGGACCACGACGCTCTTGAGCTCAGACTGTCCTTGATGTTGCCTATCTTGCGCATGGACTACTCAGTTTGTATATTTTGCTTATTTTTTTCATAGTTCCACACAACTTCTTCCTGTTTTCTCAATTGATCTGTGTTCAGTTTTTCAAGGCCTATCCACTGTGCCAACTCATAACTAAATCTGAGAGGGGTGCGATGGGGAGGTTCCGTTGTGAGGAGATTTAGAGAACCAGCATTTGAGGTTGGCTGCAGTACGAGGTGCATTCAAGTTCTAAGGCCTCCGATTTTTTTTCTAATTAACTACTTACCCGAAATCGATGAAACTGGCGTTACTTCTCGACGTAATCGCCCTGCAAACGTACACATTTTTCACAACGCTGACGCCTTGATTCCATGGCAGCGGTGAAGGCTTCTTTAGGAGTCTGATTTGACCACTGGAAAATCGCTGAGGCAATAGCAGCACGGTTGGTGAATGTGCGGCCACGGAGAGTGTCTTTCATTGTTGGAAAAAGCCGAAAGTCACTAGGAGCCAGGTCAGGTGAGTAGGGAGCATGAGGAATCACTTCAAAGTTGTTATCACGTAGAAACTGTTGCGTAACGTTAGCTCGATGTGCGGGTGCGTTGTCTTGGTGAAACAGCACACGCGCAGCCCTTCCTGGACGTTTTTGTTGCAGTGCAGGAAGGAATTTGTTCTTCAAAACATTTTCGTAGGATGCACCTGTTACCGTAGTGCCCTTTGGAACGCAATGGGTAAGGATTACGCCCTCGCTGTCCCACAACATGGGCACCATCATTTTTTCAGCACTGGCGGTTACCCGAAATTTTTTTGGTGGCGGTCAATCTGTGTGTTTCCATTGAGCTGACTGGTGCTTTATTTATGGATTGAAAAATGTCATCCACGTCTCATCCATTGTCACAACCGACGAAAAGAAAGTCTCATTCATGCTGTCGTTGCGCGTCAACATTGCTTGGCAACATGCCAAGCATTCATGGCACCCACCTGGATGACACTTTTCGCATTTTCAGGTCGTCATGCAGGATTGTTTGGACAGAACCCACAGAAATGCCCACTTTGGAGGCGATCTGTTCAACAGCCATTCGGCGATCCCTCAAAACAATTCTCTCCACTTTCTCGATCATGTCATCAGACCGACTTGTGCGAGCCCGAGGTTGTTTCAGTTTGTTGTCACACGATGTTCTGCCTTCATTAAACTGTCGCACCCACGAACGCACTTTCGACACATCCATAACTCCATCACCATATGTCTCCTTCAACTGTCGATGAATTTCAATCGGTTTCACAGCACGCAAATTCAGAAAACGAATGATTGCACGCTGTTCAAGTAAGGAAAACGTCGTCATTTTAAGTATTTAAAACAGTTCTCATTCTCGCCGCTGGCGGTAAAATTCCATCTGCCGTACGGTGCTGCCATCTCTGGGAGGTATTGACAATGAACGCGGTCTCACTTTAAAACTGTGCGCATGTTTCTATCTCTTTCCAGTCCGGAGAAAAACCTTGAATGCACCTCGTACAATTTTACTGCCACCAACTTACATTTCGCGAAAAGAACACAAAGATAAGAGAGATTAGGGCTCGTACAGAGGCATTTAGGCAGTCATTTTTCCCTCGTTCTGTTTGGGAGTGGAACAGGGAGAGAAGATGCTAGTTGTGGTACGAGGTACCCTCCGCCACGCACCGTGTGGTGGATTGCGGAGTATGTATGTAGATGTAGATGTAGAAATAAATAAGCGACAGATCAGAGAGGCGTATGAGTGTTTATTGGAGGGCTGAGCTGCGCCAGCAGGGAGCCGGCCAGCAGGGTTGCCAGCGGGCCGGCTCGTCGCCGGTGGCAGGCCGACCGAGGCTCGGAGTACCTGTGCATCGTGTAGTCGATCCAGTCGCGGTAGAAGCCGACGAACATGTGAATGTTCCATACAACTGGCGCGCCGCAGAACCAGTGCGTGCAGTTCTCGTAGAGGGCGCCCACGATGAGTCCGAACTGGATGAACTGTCCTTCGCAGAAGATCGGCCCACCGGAGTCGCCAGTACAGGCGGACTTAGTCTTCACGTCGTACGTGCAGAGGCCATTATCCTGTGGGTACGGACAGGGGGGTCAGTCCGATTCATTTACCGACGGACAAAAGGGTCAGCCATATCATGGTGACCCTGCGACCCTGAAAGACTGCCAAAGTTACCTGCAGTTCTTCCTAAGCAGATTTATCAAACTTTATAATTTTTTTGAGTAGGTTTATCAAAATAATAATAAAAACGTTTCTAGCATTTGTACACCCAGAGAAACCTTTTGACAATGTTGACTGGAATACTCTCTTTCAAATTCGGAAGGTGGCAGGGGTAAAATACAGGGAGCAAAAGTTTATTTACAATTTGTACAGAAACCAGATGGCAGTTATAAGAGTCGAGGGGCATGAAAGGGAAGCAGTGGTTGGGAAGGGAGTGAGACCGGGTTGAAGCCTATCCCCGATATTATTCAATCTGTATATTGAGCAAGCAATGAAGGAAACAAAAGAAAAATTCGGAGTAGGAATTAAAACCCATGGAGAAGAAGTAAAAACTTTGAGGTTCGCCAATGACATCGTAATTCCGTCAGAGACAGCAAAGGACTTGGAAGAGCAGTTGAAAGGAATGGATAGTGTCTGGAAAGGAGGATATAAGATGAACATCAACAAAAGCAAAACGAGGATAACGGAATGTAGTCGAAATAAGTCGGGTGATGCTGAGGGAATTAGATTAGGAAATGAGACACTTAAAGTAGTAAATGAGTTTTGCTATTTGGGGAGCAAAATAACTGATGATGGTCGAAGTAGAGGGGATATAAAATGTAGACTGGCAATGGCAAGGAAAGCCTTTCTGAAGAAGAGAAATATGTTAACATATTTTAAGTGTCTCTTCCTAATCTAATTCCCTCAGCATCACCTGATTTAGTTCGATTACATTCCATTATCCTCGTTTTGCCTTTGTTGATGTTCATCTTATATCCTCCTTTCAAGACACTGTCCATTCCGTTCAACTGCTCTTCCAAGTCATTTGCTGTCTCTCACACTATCTGAAACTTTATAATTTTTTGAGTAGGTTTATCAAAATAAAGTACTGATGAAAAATGTTACTAAATGAAACACACTGCCAGAAAAAAATGCAACACCATCAAAGACTGTGCCTACTGGAACCAGGGTACAACATGGATGTGTTGAGGGGTTGTAGTGTTAGTGGTTCATTTGTCGCAGTCATCGGCGCTCGGGAGCCTCGGTGTATCCTCACAATTTTGACATTGCAGACAGTTACTGTGCTGAGTATAGAGGTGGACATCATACAATGAAGGCTTTCACGACCGAATGTTTTAGCTGCCGAGAATTCTTCCGGGTTGTATGGCCGCGGTCCATGAAAATCTTCTAGCCCTGAAGTTTCGCTCAAAGCTACGTTTGACATCTTCGGAGGTGCTCCTGGTTGTTCTGAGTCTTGCCGACTGACGAGTCGGACGTCGAAGAAAAGCCTAAATACCGAGGAAAGTGGGCGTGGTCTGGATTTCACGTGACAGCAGAGATAAACCTTTTTAAAGATAAAATATAACCATCGATCATAGTACGTCAAAGATAAAAACTTCTAATCGATTCTGTAGCGTCACTGTCCATATATCGCAGTTTCATAGCTTCTTCTTTTCTGTTAAAATTATCCCCATGTTTATATACTGGCTGATCAAAAAGTCAGTATAAATTTGAAAACTGAATAAATCACGGAATAAATTAGATATGGAGGTACAAATTGACACACATGCTTGGAATTACATGGGGTTTTATTAGAACCAAAAAAATACAAAAGTTCAAAAAATGTCCGACAGATGGCGCTTCATCTGATCAGAATAGCAATAATTAGAATAACAAAGCAAGACAAAGCAAAGATGACGATCTTTGCAGGAAATGCTCCACCATCATTCCTCAACAATAGCTGTAGCCGAGGAATAATGTTGTGAACAGCACTGTAAAGCATGTCCAGAGTTATGGCCAGGGATTGGCGTCGGATGTTGTTTTTCAGCATCCCTAGAGATGTCGGTCGATCACGATACACTTGCGACTTCAGGTAACACCAAAGCCAATAATCGTACGGACTGAGGTCTGGGGAGCTGGGAGGCCAAGAATGACGAAAGTGGCGGTTGAGCACACGATCATCGCCAAACGACGCGCGCAAGAGATCTTTCACAAGACAAGCAGCAGTTTTTTTTTTGGCTCTAATAAAACCCCATGTCATTCCAAGCATGTGTGTCAATTTTTACCCCTCTATCTACATTATTCCGTAGTTTATTAAATTTTCAAATTTATACTGACTTTTTGATCACCCGGTATTTCGATGGTTTCTCTACATAGCTGTGGATAATAGTTCGTCATAGTACATAAAACTTCGGTTTCCGACTGAAGAGCATATCCCGCCACGGCTAACTTGTCTGTTTTCCCTAGTCGGCAAAGACTTTTACGTTCCTTAAAGCGTGTATTCACACTTCTCTTTGTAGTTCCAATGTAGACCCTACCAGATGTACACGAAATCCTGTACACACCACTTGCAGACAGAGGGGGACGTTTATCCTTAACGGAACGAAGTGCTTGGCCTATTTTCTTAGTTGGTCTGAAAATCGGTCTAACGTTACGTTTCCTTAAAATCTTGCTGATTTGATCCGTTGCTTTTTTTATGATGGGCAGAGAAACCGCGTTCTTCCACCGCTGCGTCTTTTCGTTATCCTTAGGCCTCCTGTTATTTCCTTACTAGAGTACCCATTCTTCTCAAAAGGCCTGCTTTAGATGTTTTAACTCGGCGTCCAGGTATTCCGGCGCACAAATCCTTTTAGATCTGTCCACTAGACTTTTAATTACACTTCTTTTATGTTGTGGATGATGATTGGAATCCTTATACAAGTATCTGTCGGTATGTATAACCTTCCGAATGACTTTATGTTTCAAGCTGCCATCAGTCTGTCTCATAACGAAGACATCCAAGAAGAATATTGTATTGTCTTTCTCCATTTCCATGGTAAACTGGATTTTAGAATTTATACTATTTAAATAACAAAAGACTTCTTCTAAGGCTTTTTTGCCATGTGACCAAACCACAAATGTATCATCCTCGTATCGATACCATCGACATGGTTTCTTATTCGTTTTTTCCAGAGCTAATTGTTCGAATTTTTCCATGTAAAAACTGGCGATCGTGCGACTCAGGGGGTTACCCATGGCCACACCATCAAACTGCTCATAAAACTGATGCTCCCATTGGACCTGACTAGAGGTAAGGCAGTGTCTGAAAAGAGCAGTCAAATCTGCTGGGAAATCATCTGCTTTGTAAACCACAACTTCATCAAGCGGAATCATAGTAAATAAAGACATTATGTCAAAACTGACAAGAATATCCTCAGGTGCCAAAGCTATTCCCTCCAGTTTCTCAATGAAATGACATCAGTCTTTTACATAAGAGTTAGTTCTGCCAATATGTGGTGGTAAAAAAGTCGCCAGATTTGCAATATTCACTTTAAGGTGCAACTGTGCGCCACCAATGAGCACATACTCCTGTTGAACAGCTTCGTCCGTTTGTATGGGCTCCCTATATGGCTCTGTGGGAAGCTGGATGGACCGTATCGAAGGATTCCTGCAGATGCAGGGGCACAACTAGCGTGTCACTACTTTCGGCAGTGGTCTGTGGAACATTCTCACACCTACAGATCATGCTCTGGACGTCTGTAAGATTGACGCATTATGCAAGTAGCACCGCACATCTACCAGGGATGCAAACCTGAGCACGTGCTGCACCTGCTGTGTCATCAGGAATAGCGAGATAAGGGGGAACCTACGCCAATTGTAATTTATTCAAGATGGCGGACCCTCCTCCCACCCTTGTGGAAACGTTGCGCTGATGACACCGTGGGTTTCCGTCTGTCCCTGGTAGCTGAGTGGTAAGCGCGACAGAATGTCAATCTTAAGGGCCCGGGTTCGATTCCCGGCTGGGTCAGAGGTTTTCCTCGCTCAGGGACTGGCTGTTGTGTTGTCCTAATCATCATCATTTCATCCCCATCGACGCGCAAGTCGCCAAAGTGGCGTCAAATCGAAAGACTTGCACCCAGCAAACAGTCTACCCAACGGGAGCCCCTAGTCACACGACATTTACATTAACATTGACCATGGGTACCCATCTCCCCACATCCCCCTCCCCCACCTGTTCACCATTTCCCCTCCCCCCCCCCACTCCTGGGCCACTCCTTTCATACCCCTTCTTCCACAACTAAAGGAAAAAAAATTGGCAGTAAAAGTCATTCAGTCTGTCCTGAGCTATTGTTGTGGAAGCACCTATGGTAGTTAATTTTCTTTATTTTGGCTGATATCCTACAGGAAATTGGTTGGGAAATGCTTGCAATGTGTTCAATTGACGAGATGCTGAGGTTGAACAGAGAGGACTTTAATAAATGTATTTCCTGTGAGCATTCAACTGAGGATTGTATACGTAGTGCCTTATGTGAGCATTGTAAGAGAAAGATAATCGAGGAGCGTAGGGAAAAGAATACTTCCAGCAAATAATGGTGATGTAGTAGTGCGATGGGCTGAAGATGCTTTTCACAACTCGCGCAAATAGTTGCTTGTGCAACTTTTTTGAAATGGCCAGTCAATATACCTAAGAGACTAAAGTGTGGTCTTCAACAACTCCAGCCTTACGATTCTGCGGAGAGCTGGGGTGCAAATTTCTCGACCTCCGCTATCGGGTGGAGAAATGTAGGGTCCCCCTGAATAGGTCAGGCGTGCACTACACGCCGGAAGCGGCTACGAGGGTAGCGGAGTACGTGTGGAGTGCACATGGGGTTTTTTTAGGTTAGAGAATTCCCTTCCTAGGCCCGACAAGACGCCCCCTGAGACGCGGCAAGGTACGAGTAGGCGAAATGCAACAGAGAATAACAATATTAACGAGCTAATAGTTAACTGCAGGAGCGTCTATAGAAAGGTCCCAGAACTGTTCTCATTAATAAACGGTCACAACGCCCATATAGTACTAAGGACAGAAAGTTGGCTGAAACCACATGTAAACAGTAATGAAATCCTAAACTCAGATTGGAATGTATACTGCAGAGACAGGCTGGACAGTGAAGGGGGAGGTGTGTTTATAGCGATAAGAAGTGCAATAGCATCGAAGGAAATTGACGGAGATCCGAAATGTGAAATGATTTGGGTGAAGGTCACGGTTAAAGCACGCTCAGACATGGTAATTGGATGTCTCTATAGGCCCCCGGGCTCAGCAGCTGTTGCGGCTGAGCACCTGAAGAATAATTTGGAAAATATTTATAGTAGATTTCCCCACCATGTTATAGTTCTGGGTGGAGATTTTAATTTGCCGGATATAGACTGGGAGACTCAAACGTTCATAACGAGTGGCGGGGACAAAGAATCCAGTGAAATTTTTTTAAGTGCTTTATCTGAAAACTACCTTGAGCAGTTAAACAGAGAACCGACTAGTGGCGATAACATATTAGACCTTCTGGTGACAAACAGACCCGAACTATTTGAAACAGTTAATGCAGAACAGGGAATCAGCGATCATAAAGCGATAAAGCGGTTACTGCATCGATGATTTCAGCCGTAAATAGAAATATTAAAAAAGGTAGGAAGATTTTTCTGTTTAGCAAAAGTGACAGAAAGCAGATTACAGAGTACCTGACGGCGCAACACAAAAGCTTTGTCTCAAGTACAGATAGTGTTGAGGATCAGTGGACAAAGTTCAAAGCCATCGTACAATATGCGTTAGATGAGTATGTGCCAAGCAAGATCGTAAGAGATGGAAAAGAGCCACCGTGGTACAACAACCGAGTTAGAAAACTGCTGCGGAAGCAAAGGGAGCTTCGCAGCACACATAAACATAGCCAAAGCCTTGCAGACAAACAAAAATTACGCGAAGCGAAATGTAGTGTGAGGAGGGCTATGGAAGAGCCGTTCAATGAGTTCGAAAGTAAAGTTCTATGTACTGGCTTGGCAGAAAATCCTAAGAAATTTTGGTCTTATGTCAAAGCGGTAGGTGGGTCAAAACAAAATGTCCAGACACTCTGTGACAAAATGGTACCGAAACAGAGGCTGACAGACTAAAGGACGAAATACTAAATGTCTTTTTCCAAAGCTGTTTCACAGAGGAAGACTGCACTGTAGTTCAGTCTCTAGATTGTCGCACAGATGACAAAATGGTATATATCGAAATAGACGACAGAGAGATAGAGAAACAATTAAAATCGCTCAAAAGAGGAAAGGCCGCTGGACCTGATAGGATACCAGTTCGATTTTTACACAGAATACGCGAAGGAACTTGCCCCCCTTCTTGCAGCGGTGTACCGTAGGTCTCTAGAAGAGCGCAGCGTTCCAAAGGATTGGAAAAGGGCACAGGTCATCCCCGTTTTCAAGAAGGGACGTCGAACAGATGTGCAGAACTATAGACCTATATCTCTAACGTCGATCAGTTGTAGAATTTTGGAACACGTATTAGGTTCGAGTATAATGACTTTTCTGGAGTCTAGAAATCTACTCTGTAGGAATCGGCATGGGTTTCGAAAAAGACGGTCGTGTGAAAATCAGCTCGCACTATTCGTCCACGAGACTCAGAGGGCCTTAGACACGGGTTCACAGGTAGATGCCGTGTTTCTTGACTTCCGCAAGGCGTTCGATACAGTTCCCCACAGTCGTTTAATGAACAAAGTAAGAGCATATGGACTATCAGGCCAATTGTGTGATTGGATTGAGAAGTTCCTAGATAACAGAACGCAGCATGTCATTCTCAATGGAGAGAAGTCTTCCGAAGTAAGAGTGATTTCAGGTGTGCCGCAGAGGAGTGTCATATGACCGTTGCTATTCACAATACACATAAATGATCTAGTGGATGACGTCGGAAGTTCACTGAGGCTTTTTGCGGATGATGCTGTGGTGTATCGAGAGGTTGTAACATTAGAAAATTGTACTGAAATGCATGAGGATCTGCAGCGAATTGACGCATGATGCAGGAAATGGCAATTGAATATCAATGTAGAAAAGTGTAATGTGCTGCGAGTACATAGAAAGAGAGATTCCTTATCATTTAGCTACAATATAGCAGGTCAGCAATTGGAAGCAGTTAATTCCATAATACTGATCGTCGGTAAAGCAGATGCCAGACTTAGATTCATTGGAAGAATGCCAAGGAAATGCAATCTGAAAACAAAGGAAGTAGGTTACAGTACACTTGTTCGCCCACTCCTTGAATACTGCTCAGCAGTGTGGGATCCGTACCATATAGGGTTGATAGAAGAGAGAGAGAGAGAGAGAGAAGATCCAATGGAGAGCAGCGAGCTCCGTTACAGGATCATTTAGTAATCGCGAAAGCGTTACGGAGATGATAGATAAACCCCAGTGGAAGACTCTGCAAGAGAGACGCTCAGTACCTCGGTACGGGCATTTGTTAAAGTTTCTAGAACATACCTTCACCGAAGAGTCAAGCAGTATATTGCTCCATCCTATGTATATCGCGCAAAGAGACCATGAGGATAAAATCAGAGAGATTAGAGCCCACACAGAAGCATACCGACAGTCCTTCTTTTCACGAACAATACAAGACTGGAATAGAGGGGAGATCCGATAGAGGTACTCAAGGTACCCTCCGCCACACACCGTCAGGTGGCTTGCGGAGTATGGATGCAGATGTAGATGTAGAAGTGGCGTCAAATCGAAAGACTTGCACCCGGCAAACAGTCTACCCTACGGGAGCCCCTTGTCACACGACATTTACATTAATATTTACCATGCCCCTCCCCCACCCGTTCACCATTTCCACTCCCACCACTCCTACGCCACTGCTTCCTCTCCCTTCCTCCACCACTGCAAGAAAAAAATTGGCAGTAAAAATCATTCAGTCTGTCCTGAGCTATTGTTGTGGAAGCACCTATGGTAGTTTATTTTCTTTATTTTGGCTGATATCCTACATGAAATTGGTTGGGAAATGCTTGCAATGTGTTCAATTGACGAGATGCTGACGTTGAACAGAGAGGACTTTAATAAATGTATTCCCTGTGAGCATTCAACTGAGGATTGTATACATAGTGCCTTATGTGAGCATTGTAAGAGAAAGATAATCGAGGAGCGTAGGGAAAAGAATACTTCCAGCAAATAATGGTGATGTAGTAGTGCGATGGGCTGAAGGTGCTTTTCACAACTCACGCAAATAGTTGCTTGTGCAACTTTTTTGAAATGCCCAGTCAATATACCTAAGAGACTAAAGTGTGGTCTTCAACAACCCCAACTTACTGACCACGTTCACAATACTGCCACCAGAGAGTGCTTAAATTTGTGGTGGGAACCAATGGCAACACTGTATCCAGTCATGTGATTGTGTAGTGAGGGATATAAAGTGATCACAGTAGCCTGCCTGTCTCAGTCAGTGGAAGGACCATGAAGCATCAACAGCAACAGCCAAGTTTGTCCAGCGCCTCCCAGCAAAATAGGAAGAAACAGAAGAGTAAGAACTTTTTACATGTCTTTCTGTTGGTATTGATTTTTCTTTGTCCAGCTCGATTACTTTGTCCAACATGTAATGGTTCTTCTTCTTCTTTGTTCAATAGGTGAAGTGACTTCCAGCATATCAGACCTGCAGCAGCAGCAGTGTCCTCCAGCTCATTTGGACCTTCATCAGCCTTCAGCTTGTAAGGACCCAAACCAGCAACAGCAGCCTCCAAAGTCTTGGGACTTTCAGCAGGGGTGGTGACCTTGAGCATGTGAGACACTGCAGTGCATCTGGTCAGCATTTTGGGGGCAGGACAAGGAGCTGCCATTGTCCATACCACTCATTGATGAAGACACTCAGCATGTCCCCGACTTGCAAAAGTCCACTGGGTATTTAAGACAGCACAGTGCAAGTCAGTATGGGCTCCAACATATGCAGCACCTTTTGAATCCTGGACCATTCCAGTGATACTGCAAGGAGAGAGTGTAGATGTGATGGATAAGAAGATACCTGTTGCTCCCTGTTCCATACTACTATTCATTCTCATACATAATTTAACTGGTAGTGGATCAAAGCATGTGAATATAGGTTTAGAAGCAGCAGGCAGTGACTGACATGTGGTAATGGAGATCAAAAATGCAATGAATAGTTTAAAGTGTGGCTTACTGAACTCAAATAGGAAGAACTATGTCATGCAATACCCTACATAAGTACTCAGATAACTATGGAGTATAACAAAACTTTGTTTGCCCTCGACATTTATTGTGCTGGCCTGATGCTATCTGTTACATCAATGTGTGATGATGCAGTGCTCAGAGTAAAACCTGGAGACCGATCCATTTATTTACAGCACAACACTGAAGCGAACTTATTTGGATTAAGGATGGTGATATCTCTTGTGTTACAGAGAATGGAGTGATGTCTACTATGTATTCACGCTGTGTGCAGTAATGTTGTGAACCATCTCCACATGTGTAGTGTAAGTGTAGATAATTTGCAACTGTGCTTTAGTTCTTGTATCAAGGCAGTGCCAAAGTGAACTCCAATAGCTACGGAGTCAATTCACGATAAAGCTGCAGATGGAATACCCGAGTTTTCAGACGCTACAACCAGTATGAAATAAATCCATGCAGAATTTAGTGCATTGCAAAAAAGAATTATTCGGGGAATACTGTGAAAAATGAATCAGTGGATGTTTTTGTTAATGTCGTGCATCCTGCAGCGCCAAAGAAACTGGTGTAGGTAGGGGTATTCAAATACAGAGGTATGTAAACGGGCAGAATACGGCGCTGCGGTCGGAAACGCCTATATAGGACAACAAACGTCTAGCAGTTGTTAGATCGGCTACTGCTGTTACAATGGAAGGTCATCAAGATTTAAGTGAGTTTGAACGTGGTGTTATAGTCGGCGTACAAGCAATGGGACACAGCATCTCCGAGGTAGTGATGAAGTAGGGATTTTCCTGTACTGCCATTTCACGACTGTACCGTGAATATCAGCAATCCGGTAAAATATCAAATGTCCGACATCGCTATGGCTAGAAATAGATCCTGCAAGTAATGGACCAATGACGACTGAAGACAATCGTTCAACGTCACAGAAGTACAATTCCTTTCCAAATTGCCGCAACTTCCAATGCTGGGGCACCAACAAGTGTCAGAGTGGGAACCATTCAACGAAACACCATCGATATTGGCTTTCGGAGCCAAAAGCCCACTTGTGTACCCTTGATGACTGCACGACACAAAGCTTTACACCTCTCCAAGGCCCATCAACACCGACATTGGACTGTTGATGACAGGAAAGGTGTTGCCTGGTCGGACGGGTCTCGTTTCAAAATGTATCGAGCGGATGGATGTGTATGGGTATGGAGACAACCTTATGAATACACGGACCCTGCATGTCAGCAGTGGACTGTTCAAGTTTGTGGAATCTCTGTAATAGTGTGGGGAGTGTGCACTTGGAGTGATATGGGTCCCCTGATACGTCTAGATGCGACTCTCACAGGTGACACGTATTGTAAACATCCTCTCTGATCACCAGCATCCACTCATGTCCATTGTGCATTCCGACAAACTTGGGCAATTCCAGCAGGACAATGCGACACCCCACACGTCTAGAATTGCTACAGAGTGGCTCCAGGAACACTCTTCTGAGTTTAAACACTTTCACTCGGCACCAAACTTCCCAGACATAAACATTATTGAGCATATCTGGGATGCCTTGCAGCGTGCTGTTCAGAAGGGATCTGCATCCAACCATACTCTTACGAATTTATGGACAGCCCTGCAGCTTTCACAGTGACAATTCCCTCCAGCACTACTTCAGACATTAGTCAAGTCCATACTACGTCATGTTGTGGCACTTCTGAATGCTTGCGGAGGCCCTACACGATATTAGGCAGGTGTACCAGTTTCTTTGGCTCTTCAATATATATATATATATATATAATGGCTACATGTTTCATTATGATTGCAAGTGTTTTCCTTCTATAGAAGCACAATGCACTGCAATACCTGATGTAGTCACTATCATGGCAGGATGGGGGAAGCATCCTTGTCACAGGTACTTTGTTGTATGCGATGGGTCCAGTGATTGTATGGAAGACCAGAAGAAGAAGAAGAATGGGATGCTCCTTCCTGATAATATGTGAGATATGACTGTGGGACCATTCAATTGCAAAAAGACAAATGTTCCCGTGTCATTCCTAACACACTCAGAAGGAGTCAACTTTGAACATGTATGTGTGTTCTCAAAAACGCTGTTTCATCCCAAATACTAACTATTACAGCAGATATTGCAAGGTGTCGATGGTGTGATATACGTGACGTTCACTGAAAGCAGTGATATGCCTCCACCAGAAAATTAAAAAGCAGAAGGCAAATATCCTACAAATTTCAACGCTACCGAGATTGTAATGCTCACCTGTGAGGTCATCTACTAGTTTACGAAAAAAGGATCCATTCATCAGTTGAGATTCGGATGCAGTCCCGTACACTTTGACTTGAAAGGAACGATCGTCGGTATTACTTACGAATTACTTTCCACCGATTGATTTAAATATTGAAGAATGGAGTATTGCGCATGTTTGTGCTGGAGACATACAACAGCATCCCCAATAGCACAGAAACTAACAAACTGCATCTGGAAATTAATGATAAAAAAGAAATTGTGGAAATAGAACCCACTGCATATGATACTGAAGATTTAAACGATATTGTGGAACAATCTGGAAAAGCGATTGAGCTGCTTTCAAACACCAATACACTGAAATCCGGCATAAGGACTGTGAGTGCAATGATTGACTTTAACGAGAAAGACACAGCTGGATGACTAGCATAAACTCCCCGTCAGTACGACCTGTGTCGAGTGTAACATTGCAATGAACTCCTATCTCAACGATTGATTTAATCATCAGTTTATGGATTCTTCCCGTCAGCTGGATCGGAGAATAAGAATTTCGAGACTCCCACCAATGCTATATACCTCCCAGCCACAGTTCTGACATTGGATTATCTGAAGCTGTGTATTGTGGACTAGAGTAATCAACTTCTTAACTTTGGTGGTGAAGAAATCATTGTGCGACTACATCTAAGACCGAATGGGCATAAGATACAAAACTACTGCACACAAACTACGGCATAGCAGTCCACAGTAGGACCATAAGGTGACAACACATTCGAACTGTGAGTTTCTGAAATCATTGGTCCTGAAACCCTGCAGTGACGTCTCTCAGTATATAGTCCCTGTAGAATATGATGAGCGAATTATATGCCAAGAATACAGCAGTATGATTATCAGTAGAAGGGCAAGTTATTCCAGTGCATTTGACAATTGCAGGTTAACTGATGCCAGAGTCTACTTTAATTCAGAATCCTATCTTTATGACACTTCACTGCTAAAGTGGGATGAAAATGTATACAGTCTAGCATTTGACATGTATGTGAAGTGCTGTGCTTCTTATGAGGGTGCTGAAGAGGAAGAATTAAGGATGTCTACTCAGTCCATGAAAATTCAATGAGCCAGCACCTATCATTGTAACAGATAGCATAAAACAGAATGAAGTAGTTCAATAAAGACTGATAAATATACAAATTGAATTTTTATCTTCAAAGAATTTCCCAGACCACACTGCAGCATATGCTCAAGTTCTACGTGA
Organism: Schistocerca gregaria; assembly: GCF_023897955.1. Taxonomy (NCBI): domain Eukaryota; kingdom Metazoa; phylum Arthropoda; class Insecta; order Orthoptera; family Acrididae; genus Schistocerca; species Schistocerca gregaria. The sequence continues at coordinate 195,451,386 of NC_064928.1, read as the reverse complement.
CCGTGTGTTTAACTTTTGTCTACTCAATAGTTTTGTGCAGCGAGCCATATAAATGAACAGGTGTTCTGTTATGCCATACTCAGAGCATTTCAGAATGTCTTCTGTGATGTTCAAGGTTTCTATGATAATGAACACAGATGGTTGGTATTTAAAGATATTGCATTCATAACATTCAAAGAAGATGCTGACGTAAAAGAGAAGTTCTCAGCAAGCATAGCACCACCGAAGCCTTTCAGGAATGTGAAGTGTGCTAAAACATGGAGGAGTGCAAAACGGTTAACTTGTGCCTTCCATGGAATTCCCTAGGATAATGCTGGTACACCCTATAAAGATACGGTGACTTCTTTTCAATTATTTAACTGCACGGATACCATCATTTACATCAAAGGATGTGTGGAATCCACAAGTTTGCAGCTATGAGAGACCTAGAATTCTACGTGTGCCCTGCTCTCCATTCATTCAAGAAGAAGAAGAAATTTCAAAATAGTGTTCTGTCTGTTTACCAAAATGTAAAATTACTTTTAAATTGGACGAGGAATAAATGGACAGTTACCTTACATTCTGTGTACCTTTTTTCACTGATTTCACCCTACTCACACTTTGATAGCTATATATTATGCAATTCTGTCCAGATACTGTGCCTCTAATACTTCTCAGTCATACGTGGTACAATTTTAGACATATGTGCTAATGTCTCTGGAAGTGGACACAGTCACATTCCGCATGATCTCACAACCTAATATATGCTGCATGATAGGCGAAATCTCATACAACCAGTACATGTTGTCGTTGTTGTTGTGGTCTTCAGTCCAGAGATTGGTTTGATGCAGCTCTCCATGCTACTCTATCCTGTCAAGTACTGCAACCTATGTCCTTCTAAATCTGCTTAGTGTATTCATCTCTTGGTCTCCCTCTCCCTCCCTCTAAACTAATGATCCCTTGATGCCTCAGAAGGTACGTTGGTGAAAATACGATAGTTCTGCAGCCAACTTCAAATGCTAGTTGTCAAAATTTTGCCAGTAGTGTTTCGCGAAAAGAACTTCATCTTTTTTCCAAGGATTTCCATTTGAATTAACGAAACATTACCGATATTAAACATGTAAGGGTGAGGTTTGTTTTTTGCTTATTCTTGAATTGAGAACAACTGTGTGAGCTGAAATGACAAGTTTAATGTCGCAATATTTCTCACCAAATTACAGCTTTTCACACAGTTTTCAACTCGCCAACATAAAAACAGAGCAATGAAAAACGCATCTCGCCAACATCAAAAAGTGAAATAAGTTTATACACGACAATGTTAAATATTAACTCTCTGAAAGAACATTAATCTTAAGCACAATATTATGAAAGTTTAATTGGAAGTTTCTTTACATTAATCCTGCGCACAATAATATGAAAGTTTAATTGAACGTTTCTTTACAAAACACATACGTTATGATGTTGGTCAGTACTACGAAGATCGTCCTATTCCAGTTCAAAGTTCGGTATTATTTAGGATGAAAATCAAGTCTACGGTGATTGGTTAGTCAAGCGACCAATTTGAGCGTAAGATTACCAAGGCCGCTGGAGTTTACAGTGGATGCAAGCTGGTGAACCAACAAAGTTTACGTCTCTGCACGCGGTGTTTACCTTAAGCTGCGACGTGCTGCTGTCTGCAAGGCCGCTCTCTCCCACTGAAATTCCTACAAAACTAATCTGGCCTTTGCTGAACTTTCCAGCAGAAACTTTCCCTATGTTTCTTGTTATGCGAGAAAACCTGTACTCAGCCCTAGTCTTATTATCTGGCGATATACACCCACATGGTTGGAGCAGTGTGAATATTATAGTGCCCTCTCAGTTCTCGCAAGAACAATAAACTAATTTGGCTGGTTCGTTTCTCCACAGTTGGGAGCTAAACGTTGCTACAGCTAATTTTAGCTGGAGTGCAGCTGCTGTGAACACAATGTCCACACAAATTTCCTCTCTGCATCATACGGAGCGTTAAGCGCTCCATTCTGCACTTGAGTCCTCCACAAAATTTCTCTCTTCTCCTATTCATGGCAGAACTGCCTCGCTCCACTTGGCTTCCTTTTTGACATCATGGCTGTTTTCGAAAAATAGGAGCATTCCTCTTATTTTGTAGAAACTCTCTCTACCAATCGCAAACTTCAGTGTTTTTCTCCTTCCTAGTGCGTTTCCGCCAATTGGACGTTTTGTGCCCATTCTAGACGCCTAAAGAAACATTGACTTTTCCGCGTGTCACACTCGCTGGTGAAAATGCGTCACTGCCTTTTGTTCATATCCCGTTGGAATTCCGAAACGCAGCTTTCTAAAGCTTTTTTTCTTTCCCTTGTGCAGACCTGCCGCTACATCCGTCCTCCAGCCTGAATCACCTGGCCCAGGGTCGCTGACCTTCCTCCTGCCACCCCTTTAAGTGGTTTCCGTCGTAACTCACACAGCGTGGCTTCGCTATGCTGTTCCGGGGTTGGCTTTTCAAAACTAAAAGCGATTCGTATTCCCTGTTCCACCTTCCACATGCAGTGTATAGGAATGGTGTGTTAATTACCATCGATTGACTGTCATCCCTTTTTGCATTACATATTGATAGGCATATGTTCTCATAAGTGTCGATTTACGTTAGGTGTCATCTTCACCTTCTCATTGCGATTTGTAGAGGTCTCACGTAAGGTGCGAATCTGACCATTTATTCTGCCACCTTACAAACATCATGGCGGGTTGTTTCGATTGTGATCTGCGGAACATGCAAGAAAAGAAAAGAAACTAATCTAAACTCTCCTGTGACGACGCAGCTTTGATTAGTTCCTGGTAAGAGTGTGTGCCGTGCGCAGTCGTTTTAAGAGGACGCTGGTAGGTGGTAGAGCCGGCCTACATTACTTTACTCACCCTGATGCCGGGGACGCCACACTTCCAGCCGGGCTCCATCAGGAAGCTGGCTGCCCTCTGGATGCCTACTGGTGGACGCAGGTTCCTGCCACGCAAACCAAATCCCACTATTGTGCAGGTTTTCTTCCAGTTCGATGGGTACCTACAAGGCAACAATCAAAACCAGACACTTGGACGTGCAGTTACTCAAATTTCTATGTGAAAGCTTTTAAAGCTCTTTAAATAGAACAAACGTTACTACACTACTGGCCATTAAAATTGATACACCAAGAAGAAATGCAGATGATAAACGGGTATTCATTGGACAAACATATTGTACTAGAACTGATGTGTGATTACATTTTCACGCAATTTTGGTGCATAGATCCTGAGCAATCAGTACCCAGAACAACCACCTCTGGCCGTAATAACGGCCGTGATACGCCTGGGCATAGAGTCAAACAGAGCTTGGATGGCGTGTACAGGTACAGCTGCCCATGCAGCTTCAACACGATACCACAGTTCATCAAGAGTAGTGGCTGAAATATTGTGACGAGCGAGTTGCGCGCCCACCATTTACCAGACGTTTCAATTGGTGAGAGATCTGGAGAATGTGCTGGCCAGGGCAGCTGTCGAACACTTTCTGTATCCAGAAAGGCCCGTACAGGACCTGCAACATGCGCTCGTGCATTATCCTGCAGAAATATAGGGTTTCGCAGAGATCGAATGAAGGGTAGAGCCACGGGTCGTAACACATCTGAAATGTAACGCCCACTGTTCAAAGTGCCGTCAATGCGAACAAGAGGTGACCGAGAGGTGTAACCAATGGCACCCCATACCATCACGGCGGGTGATACGCCAGTATGGCGATGACGAATACACGCTTCCAATGTGCGTTAGCCGCCAAACACGGATGCGACCACCATGATGCTGTAAACAGAACCTGGATTCATCCGAAAAAAATGACGCTTTGCCATTCGTGGACCGATGTTCGTCGTTGAGTACACCACCGCAGGCCCTCCTGTCTGTGATGCAGCCTCAAGGGTAACTGCAGCCATGGTCTCTTAGCTTATTGTCCTTGCTGCTTCAAACGGCGTCGAACTGTTCGTGCAGATGATTGTTGTCTTGCAAACGTCCCCATCTGTTGACCTAGGGACCGAGACGTGACTGCACGATCCGTTACAGCCATGCGGATATGATGCTTGTAATCTCGACTGCTACTGATACAAGGCCGTTGGGATCCAGCACGGTGTTCCGTATTACCCTCCTGAACCCACCGATTCCATATTCTGTTAGCAGTCATTGGATCGTGGCCAACGCGACCAACAATGTCGCGATACGATAAACCGTAACCACGAAAGGCTACAATCCGACCTTTATCAAAGTCGGAAACGTGATGGTACGCGTTTCTTCTCCTTACACGAGGCATGACAACAACGTTTCACCAGGCAACGCCCGTCAACTGCTGTTTGTGTATGAAAAATCGGTTGGATACTTTCCTCATGTCAGCTCGTTGTAGGTATCGCCACCAGCGCCAACCTTGTGTGAATGCTCTGAAAAGCTAATCATTTGCATATCACAACATCTTCTTCCTGTTGCTTAAATTTCGCGTCTGTAGCACGTTATCTTCGTGGTGTAGCAATTTTAATGGGCTGTTGTGTAAATAGAAATTTAAGTGTTCATTTGTTCAAAATCGTATATCTTTGAAATTTGTTCACCGATTACTTTGAAATTATGATACCACGTTGCATTCGAATTTGTTGCTCTTGTAATGTACCCAGTGGAGCACCATATGCACACTGCCAGAAAAAATTAGTACACCTGAAAAGACGACGCCGATTTATTTCGATCCGATGACGGTGTATGGCACCTACTGATAATGGTTACAACGTCGTCCACGAAAAGATAGCATAGTGGCATAGGCACTAGAGGGTCATCTGTGTCTATCTTATAATAGGAATGCTCACAGGTAGAAGGCTCAGTGTGGTGCAAGCCTCGTAGTGTCCTGCTGTCGGCAGGAAAGAACTAACAGTCAATTTGAACACACGTTATTATAATTAAAGAAAAAACGGCTTCTTGGAACACACTAAGTGTGATATATTGATTATTCCCTGCTGCTGAAGTGCTATCTTGAAGCTGTGAGAAAGGAGGACAGGTGCTCCAAGGAGCGGAAGCAGAGATGATGCTGAGGGCAGACAAAAGTAGGAGAGATATTGTTACATGAAGTAAACCGTAAGGGGAGAGCCTTGCGAAAATGCAGCCCCCCCCCCCCTCCCCCAGACGCGGTCCCAGGGCGTTAGTTACTCTTCAAGGAATTAACATGTAACTTCATATGTCGTGTAGACGCTGTGGTACGTTGCCACGGTAGAATTTTGTAACCAACAGTCATGTATTAGCGTATAAAGCCAGCTTGATACCAGCCCTGAGAACAGCAACGTCAGTAGGCTCACAAGGGTTAGACAGAGAGCGAAAACGCCAAAAAACTGTTGACCTAGCAGTCTCTACTCTGGGGAGCCCGAGGGGCGGGGCTAAATGACGTATAACAATAATGTTGCAAGTCTTGTTTGGCACAGCAGTTACGCTTAGCTTTCAGCTGAACATTGTTGATACCAAATACGGACTTAATGCAACTGCATTAACATCCCCGCCTTAGGAGCAGTAGAGGGGACCTAACTAGACCGTGATTGGCAGGCGCCTCCAAGAGACCTGCGGGATTGGCTGGGTGGCTTTAAGTGGGAAAAACAGTGCCCCCACGCGACTCTTTAAAACCCCTGGATGCCGCATTTTGGCGGAGTTCTCAGTCAGACGATCTTGGCGCCGAATCCGCGTCCGTCGACTCCAGCCTCGGTCCAGCTCCACGTAAATCTGATCTCTCACTTGGAGTGTCTCAGTGATCACGGTCACATTCAGTATGTATTGTTTTGCAACTAACTCGTTTCCTTAAGATGCTACTAGTGTTTTCTACGTGGTTAGCATCCACTCCTGGGACTTCCGCACTGGCTTCTGTTGTAACAGTGTTATTTTTTTTATAACGCTATAACTACCCTCCAGTGTATTAGTTACTCATGTTTGGAATCAACAACTATTTGAAAACCCTGTTTGTCCAAGAGTCTCCACAATGAGTTCCCTACCAAGTCTCACCACCTACATTTCTAGTAAATGCCTGTACCAGTGTTGTCTCGGATAGAAGAAAATAATTAAATGCCTTCTCTGTGAATTGTCCTTCTGCCTTCTGTTCTGTACTGCTAGGGAGCGCAGACTGACCAGTAACCCCTTTTTTCCCCTCTCCCACCTATGTCAGGACACGACATAAGTTTTAAACGCAATAACAACAAGAAAACCCCACATCTCTTGTGCTGGCAAGCCATATAAGGAAACAAGACAATAGGAGAAAACATTGACCAAAATCTACTCTACAAATTACAAAATACAACGTGCTACTACAATGCTACGGCGAGTGTATACAATGTCAGGGCCGGCGAAAGTACTGGCCGAAGCTGTTCGTAGCGGTATGTAAACACTGCCGGTCTGACTGTCTGGGCGAGCTTACAAAGATGGGTCGATGGAGTGCTACATGAGTCATATGAGTTCCAATTGGTGGAACACTGTCACATATTGTCTGGCGTGGTAGTTCCGTTTTTCTTTGGAAAGCCTGTTATTGTTCATATCCGCTGTAGATGTTTCTCTCTGTGCTCCTGAAAGTAGGTTGGCAGCCCATCTTGCGTGTCGGTTGTGCGGGCCCTCTAACTAATGAGGGGCCGTTACGACAAGCCTGCGAAACAGGCATTCAGCCACGCCACACAGACACATTCGTGCTTGCTATAGCCAGCTGAGAGAGTTTGAAAGAGGTCAAACTGTGACCGATTGGTGGTATGGTCCTATCAGAGAACTGCCACACGAGATGGATGTGCGCCAGCAGTTGTGCAACAAAGCTGGTACCAGTGATCACGTGCACATTCTCACACTCGTAGACGAGGTTCTGGACATCCATTCAGCACAGATCCGCCACGATCGTCGTATTTTAAAGGTAGCAGTGTCAGATTGTACAGCTACCACAGCACAGGTAAGGGGTCCTGTGAGTCCAGGTGTGTCAACACAAAGTGTTGTGAACCGGTTATTATAGCAGTGGGATTATGAATATGCACACCTCTAGCCCAGCTTCCACACACGCAACAGCATAGACGTGCATTGCTCAACTGGAGTCACCAGAGGATCACGTGGAAGATGGAATGGCTCGCTGTGGTCACCAGCGATGAAAGCAGATTCTGCCTCCTGTAACACCTACAGCGCCTCTCGGTGTTGGAAAAACAAAAATAGCTCCCAAATTAGCTCTCATGTCCTTAAAATATCAATTTACAAAATGACCCTAATCCCTCCACAAGTAGCAATTACGAAAAATAAATAAAAAACAAATAGAGGGAAATATTTAGTATAGAAAGCAAAAGAAAAGAAAAGGAAAATTTGATTATAAATCTAAAACATGGGAAAACAGTAGAAAATATTAAAATATTAGTTATTCCAATACGTAAGAAAATTAATATTATATTCATAGAACATAGGTCTGGGACACCAAAGACAGTGTTTATTAAAGTCAAATAGCCATACGTTGTAATACCGATACTCCAGTCTCTAGTCTGTTCTAGTTCGGAAGTTATTTAGGATGTACAGCTTTAGAGTACAACAATTGGCACTTTATTAAACTAGGATCAAGAACAGATCATGACGAGATTGTTTTTGAGGAGCGTCAATTCAAGACTTTAATTTGGACATTTATCAGATTACATAAACGTAAAGGTGAATAGTAATCGCTTTGCCTTTAATGTCAATTCGTGTGAATATTTAAACGCTTTACTGTATTGAGAATTTTAACCGGAATCGGACTTTGAATTGTGATAGTGGGAAACTTTAACTTCACGCGACTAGTGTTCATAGTTAATGACAGTGTGCGGATATTAAACAGAAACAACTTATTTACCGAAAGTGACAGGACAGTATCTAACATCTCTGATGCTAGCGGGAATCCTACTTAGACATTTAATTAAAGAACTTATTTGAATGAGACCGTATGAGCGAACCTATTAATTAATAATTCTTGTCGATAAACTGATGTTGTTAATTTGAAACATAATACAAGTCTTGAACATTAATTTAATTTAGATTAATAAACGTTAAGGTTACGTGACCTATGCCAAGAACAAATTAGCGATTCGTAACTAAAACAACTGAACGAAAGGTTAAAGTGTCGTCGTCTGTAAACATTGGTAGTAAAACTGCTGAAGATTTTTTCTTTCAGACTTGGGAAGACTATACGTGTAGTGACCTACGTTTAACATTGGGTTTTAAAAGTAATCAAACTGATACTTAGCCGGGCCAATATTAAATAAAAGTAAAACTCTTCAATGACAATCAATGTGTAAAAAATAGAATCAAACTTTCACCTATTAGACGAAAAAGCGAAAACAGAAAAAGGGCTGCTACACTGCGCGAAAGTGATGATCGTTTGCCTGTACGTTGTAGGTCTGGTGAGCATCGTTTCACAGAGTGCAGTTGTCCAAGACACACTGGTCCCACCCAAGGCTATGTTCTGGAGTGCGATAAGCAACAACTCACGTTCATCTTTGGTGTTTCTGGAGGAGATGCTAACCAGCGCTCGGTAGATACAAAATGTTGTTAGAGCCATTCTTTTACCGTTCTTGCAATAGGAAGGGGATGTGTTGTTCCAACAGGATAACGCTCACCCGGACAGTGCCCATGAAATTTAACGTGCTCTGCAAGAAGTGCACCAACTTTCCTGGCCAGCACGATCTCTGGACTTGTCTCCAAATGAGCACGTGTGGGAAATGATGGGATGAGAAATGACATGTGTGGCTCGTCAACCAACAACACTTACAGACCTACGCGAACAAGTCGAGCAGGGGTAGAATAACATATCACAGGACTGTATTCGCCATCTGTACGATCGAATGGATGCCGCAGTCAGTGACAGGATTGCCGGCTGTGCGTGTTTCAGCTGGGGTCGATTACTGGTACCTCAGAACCGTTTGTGCTATTGATGTGTGTATATAAGTGCTCATTTCACTTATTCCAACAACATCGTTGCAACAATAAATCTTAAGTGAATTGGAAACCTCTACAATAGTGTACTAATTTTTTCTGGGTGTGTGTTACGTAAACGTATATGAAATAATTATAGGGGAAATCTATATGAAAATCTAAATCATCGTTCACTTAAAATCTTAAATCTCCGAAAGCTCTTCACTGAATGATTTGTAAACCGCGACACAACGTTGCATTCGAATACGTGCTTATTTTTTGTCACTAATTATTTACAATTAAATAGGTAACATGTGAAGGGTGAACACTAATAACAAAAATTTCGATAAATTCTTGACCGATTTAATTAAAATGTTCACACAATACTCTAGTGAATATCTTGACGGTCATAAGCGATATACTTTTAATACAGAAGTATGTATATGTAATATGTAAAGCGGAAACATTCTAACCAGAAATCTCAAAAAAGTGCTCCAGAGATGTATTTTAAATCTTTACCTGAAACTGCTATAAACGGTTGGAAACGGACAACTTATACATTCTGACAAGCACAGACTCTCTCTCTCTCTCTCTCTCTCTCTCTCTCTCTCTCTCTCTCTCTCTCTCTCTCTCACACACACACAAACACACACACACACACAAATATATATACACTATGTGATGAAAAGTATCTGGACGCCTGGCTCAAACTGACTTACAAGTTCGTGAAGCCCTCCATCGGTAATGTTGGAATTCAGTATGGTGTTAGCCCACCCTTGGCCTTGATGACAACTTCCACTCTCGGAGGTATACGTTCAATCAGGTGCTAGAAAGTTCCTTGGGGAATGGCAGCCTATTCTTCACGGAGTGCTGCACTGAGGAGATGCATCGATGTCGGTCGGCGAGGCCTTGCACAAAGTCGGCGTTCCAAAACATCCCAGAGGTGTTCTATAGGATTCAGGCCACTCCATTACAGGGATGTTATTGTCGTGTAACCACTCCGCCACAGGCCGTGCCTTATGAACAGGAGCTAGATCGTGTTGAAAGATGCAGTCACCATGCCCGAATTGCTCTTCAACAGTGGGAAGCACGAAGGTGCTCAAACATCAATATATGCCTGCGCTGTGATAGCGCCGCGCAAAACAACGAGGGGTGCAAGTCCCCTCCATGAAAAACACGACCACACCATAACACCACCGCCTTCGAATTTTACTGTTGACACTACACACGTTGGCAGATGACGTTCACCGCGCACTCGCCACACCCACACCCTACCATCGGATGGCCACACTGCGTACCGTGATTCTTCACTCCACACAACGTTTTTTCACTGTTCAATCGTCCAATGTTTATGCTCTTTACACCAAGCGAGGCGTCGTTTGGCATTTACCGGCGCGATGTGTGGCTTATGAGCAGCCGCTTGACCATGGAATCCAAGTTTTCTTACCTCCTGCCTAACTGTCACAGTACTCGCAATGGATCCTGATGCAGTTTGGAATTCCTGTGTGATGGCCTGGATATATATCTGCCTATTACATTTTACGGCCCTCTTCAACTGTCGGCGGTCTCTATCAGTCAACAGCCGAGATCGGCCTGTACGCTTTTGTGCTGTACGTGTCCCTTCACATTTCCACTTCACTATCAGATCGGAAACAATGTACCTAGGGATGTTTAGGAGTGTGAAAATCTCGCGTACAGATGTATGACACAAGTGACACTCAATCACTTGACCACTTTGGAAGTCCGTGAGTTCCACGCAGCGCCCCATTCTGCTGACTCACGATGTCTAATGACTACTTAGGCCACTGATATGGAGTACCCGGCAGTAGGGGGCAGCACAATGCACCTAATATGAAAATGTATGCTTTTGAGCGGGGCCGGATACTTTTGATCGTAGAGTATATGTGCAATGTTGTTAGCAAACTGGTAACTTGTATTTATCGCTTATCAGTTTATGATTAGAAACTATACAGGAACTGATTTTGCAGTAACAAGGCTCAAACTCAGAGAGAAAAGGAAAGAGGAAATGGGCAGAAGGGTGAGAGAAAATGGGCATACAAAGCGGAAAGGAGCAGATCGACAGAGAGAAGAGGCAGTAGCAGATAGAGAAAGGATGGAGGAGAATATGGACAGAGAGAGGGGGCAGAAGGTGATGGACAGAGAGATGGGTGTGACAGGGGACAGGAGGACACAGAGAGAAGGATGGAGGAGAATATGGGCAGAGAGAATGGGGAGGAGGTGATGGACAGAGAGATGGGTCTGAGAGTGGGCAGGAGCAGAAAGAAAGTGGAGGAGAGTATGGACAGAGAGAGGGAGAGGAGGTGATGGACCAAGAGATGGGTGTGAGAGGGGGCAGGAGGAGATAGAGAGAAGGTGGAGGAGAATATGGACAGAGAGAGGGGAAAGGAGGTGACTGACAGAGAGACAGGTGTGAGATGGGGCAGGAGTAGCTGGAGAGAAGGTGGAAGAGAGTATGGGCAGAGAGAGGGGGGAGGCAGTGATGGACAGAGAGATGAGTGTGAGAGGGGGCAGAGAGAAGGTGGAGGAGAACATGGACAGAGGCAGAGGGAGGAGGAGGTGATGGACAGAGAGATGGGTGTGAGAGGGGGCAGGAGTAGAAAGAGAGAAGGTGGAGGAGAATATGGGCAGAGAGAGGAGGAGGAAGTGATGGACAGAGAGATGGATGTGAGAGGGGGCAGGAGGAGACAGAGAGAACGTGGAGGAGAATATGAACAGAGAGAGAGGGGAGGCAGTGATGGACAGAGAGATGGATGTGACAGGGGCAGGAGTAGATAGAGAGGAGGTGGAGGAGAACATGGACAGAGAAAGAGGGAGGAGGAGGCAATGGACACAGAGATGGGTGTGAAAGGGGGCAGGGGTAGATAGAGAAAAGGTGGAGGAGAATATGGACAGAGAGAAAAAAATGGCTCTGAGAGCTATGGGACTTAATATCTATGGTCATCAGTCCCCTAGAACTTAGAACTACTTAAACCTAACTAACCTAAGGACAGCACACAACACCCAGTCATCACGAGGCAGAGAAAATCCCTGACCCTGCCAGGAATTGAACCTGGGAACCAGGGCACGGGAAGCGAGAACACTACCGCACGACTACGACCTGCAGACGGACAGAGAGAGGGGGAGGAGAAACTGGATAGAGGAAATGGTGTGACAGGGGGCAGGAGGAGATAGAGAGAAGGTGGAGGAGAATATGGGCATTGAGAGAGGGAGAATGTGATGGACAGAGAGTTGGGTGTAAGAGGGAGCAAGAGATAGAGAGAAGGTGGGCGATGATATGGACAGAGAGAGGGGCAGGAGGTGATGGACAGAGAGATGGGTGTAAGAGGAGGCAGTAGGGGATAGGGAGAAGGTGGAGGAGAATATGGATAGAGAGAGGGGGAGGAGACGATGGACAGAGAGAGGGGTGTGAGAGGGAGCAGGAGGAGATAGAGAGAAAGTGGAGGAGAATATGGAGAGAGAGTGGGGGGAGCATGTGATGGATAGAGAGATGGGTGTGAGAGGGGGAGGACTAGATACAGAGAGATTGGGAAGGAGATTATGAAAAGGAAAGGGGGAGTAGGAGAGGGAGAGAGGGGGGAGGATGAGGAGGTGGACAAGGAGAAGGAGGATGTGAAGATGGACAGAAAAATGGGAGGGAGGAGAAGGAAATTAGAGATTATATCTAATTCTCCGCATATTAAAGACGTCTGCCTTCTCTTTTCTTCCTTTACCATTAATGCAGACAGTCACCCAAACACGTGACGAAGAACAGCTTGTTTCAAATAAAGTCGGAGGGAAAGATGAAAAGATAATATTTCATTAAAGGTGATTTCACCACGTTGTGAAACAGGACTAAAAAATCCAGAATATTATCTCCTAATCTCATAATCTGTGGTTGTAAATTTTTAACAGTTATGGAAATGGAAATGCCGCGTGGCTAGGGCCTTCCGTCGGGTTGACCGTTCGCCTGATGCAACTCTTTCGAGTTGGCGCCACTTCAGCGCCTAGCGTGTCGATGGGGATGAAATGATGATGATACGAACAACACAACACCCAGTCCCTGAGCGGAGAAAATCTCCGATCCAGCTTGGAATCGAACCGGTGCCGTTAGGTATGACATACCCTGGCGCTGAATACTCAGCTATCAGGGGCGGACTGAAATTGAAATTGAAAGTAGCAATACTGTTTTCAAATGTTCCTTTACAAAGGAAAACTCTGGATAATTGTCTCAATTTAATCCTTGTCCCACTGAAAATATGAGTGAAGTCAGTGTTAGTGTCAGTGCTGTTGAGAAACAGCTGAAATCGTTAAAACTGTACAGAGCTACTGGGTCCAATAGAATCCCTATCAGATTCTATACTGAATTTGTGGTTGCGTTAGTGCTTCCTCTAACATAATCTATCGTACATTCCTCTAACAAGAAACCGTGCCCATTACTTAAAAAAAGGCACAGGTCACGCCTGTGTACAAGAAGCGTAGTAGAAATGATCCATAAAACTACTGTCGAAATTGCTTGAAGTCGATTTGTTTTGGAATCTTAGAACATATTCTAAGCTCAAACATAATGAGATATCTTAAGCAGAACAAACTTCTCCAAGCCAGCCAGCATGGATTCCGAAAAATATCGATCATGTGTAACTCTACTCACACTTTTCTCACATGACATACCGAAAGCTTTGGATCAAGGCAGCCAGGTACATGCAGCGTTTCTTCATTTCCGAAAAGTATTTGACCCAGTACTGCACCTACACTTATCGTCAAAAGTTCAACCATCTGTTGTATCAAGCGAAATTTGTGGCTGGATTGAGGACAGCACGTTATCTTGGATGGAGAGCCATCATTAGATGTAGATGGGACTCTTATTCACATATGTAATAGCTCTCTGAAGCAAGATGTTTCCCAGATAGACCGAAGTATGTCATTGTTAAACCACTGCATAAAAAGGGGATTCTTCTGATCTCAACAACTGCCGCCCAATCTCTTTTCTGACTGCCTTATCCAAAATTCTTGAAAAAGTAATATATTGTACAATAGCTTCACACTTTTGTAAAAATAAAGTTTTAACAAAATGTCAGTTTGGTTTCCAGAAAGGTTTTTCAACGGAAAATGCTATATATACTTTCACTAATGAAATATTAAATGCTCTGAGTAACCGGAAGTCACCTGTTGGGGTTTTTTGTGATCTTTCAAAGGCTTTTGATTGTGTAAATCATGGAATACTTCTAGATAAGCTCAAGTACTGTGGTATGAATGGGACAGCGCTCAAATGGTTTAAATCATACCTAACTGGAAGAGTGCAGAAAGTTGAAATAAGCAGTTCACATAATGTAAAAAAAAACTGGTGATTTCTCGAACTGGGTAACAATTAAGAATGCCGCAACGTCCGGTCTTGGGTCCTCTGCTGTTCTTAATACATATTAATGACTTGCCATTCTATATTCACGAAGATGCAAAGCTGGTACTTTTAGCAGATGATACAAGTATAGCTATCACACCCAACAGACAAGAATTAACTGATGAAATTGTAAACGATGTTTTTCAGGAAATCATTAAGTGGTTCTCTGCAAATGGGCTCTCATTAAACTTTGACAAAACACAGTAAATACAGTTCCACACAGTAATTGGAATGACCCCATTAATAAATATAGACTTCGATCAGAAATCTGCAGCTAAGGTGGAATATTCAAAATTTCTAGGTATATGCATTGATGAGGGGTTGAACTGGAAAAAATAGACTGAAAATCTGATGAAACGTTTGAGTTCACCTACTTACGCTATTAGGGTCATTGCAAATTTTGGTGATATACATCTGAGTAAATTAGTTTACCACTCCTATTTTCATTTTCATCTTCTGTACGGCATCATATTCTGGGGTAATTCATCATTGAGTAAAAGAGTGATCATTGCACAAAAGCGTGTCATCAGAATAATTGCTGGAGCTCATGCAAGATCATCCTGCAGACACTTATTTAAAGAGCTAGGGATCTTCACTGTAGCCTCACAAAATATATATATATATATATATATATATATATTTATTGTGAGGCTACAGTGAATATATATATCTATATATATATATTCATTAATGAAATTTGTTATTAACAATCTGAACGAATTCAAAAGTAATAGCAGTATACATGGCTACAATACTAGGAGAAAGGATGATCTTCACTACTCAAGGTTAAATCTAACTTTTGCTCAGAAGTGGGTAAATCATGCTGCCACAAAAGTCTTTAGTCACTTACCTAATAGCATCAAAAGTCTGACAGATAGCCGTATAGAATTAAAAGGAAATTAAAAGAATTTCTGAATGGCAACTCCTTTTATTCATTAGATGAATTTTTCGACAAAGTGAGTAGGTAATTTCCCCACCCACCAACCCAAAGAAAATTAAGTGTCATCTAATACTTTGTGTAATGTAATAACTTGTGTAGACAACTTTTATTAACCTGACACGTTCCACATCATTACGAAGTGTCATATTCATGATCTATGGAAGAAGTACTAATCTAATCTAATGTAATCTAGAAGTGTGGTAACTTTGGGTATGCCCCAGCGAAGTGTATAGGGGCGCTTGCTGTTCATGTTATATATTAATGATTTTGGAGACAATATTCATAGTAACCTCAGACTGTTTGCAGATGATGCAGTTTTCTACAGTGAAGTACTGTCTGAAAGAAGCTGCATAAATATTCAGATCTTGCTAAGATTTCAAAGTGGTGCGGAGACTGGAAGCTTGCTCTAAATGTTCAGAAATGTAAAATTGTGCACTTCACAAAAAGAAGGAACGTAGTACCTTATGGCTGTGATATCAGTGAGTCACAGACGCAATCGGCCAACTCATACGAATACCTGGGTGTCACACTCTGTAAGAATATGAAAAGGAATGATCACATAGGCTAAGTGGTGGGTAAAGAAGATGATTAACTTCTGTTTATTGGTAGAATACTGACGGAGTGCAGTCAGTCTACAAAGGATTTTGTTTACAAATCATTTGTGCGACAGATTCTAGAATTTTGTTCAAGTGTATGGGACCCACACCAAATAGGACTGAGAGGGGATAGTGTACAAATACAAAGAAGGGCAGCACGAATGGTCACAGGCTTATCTGTGGGAAAGTGTTTCAGACATGCTGAAGAAACTTAACTGGCACATTCTTAAAAATAAACTAGCCTGAGGAAGTCTACTTAGGAAGTTTCAAGAACCAGTTTCAAATGATGATTCTATGAAGATACTACAACCACCTATGTATCGCTCATATAGAGATCATGAAGACAAGATCAGAATAAATACAGCACACATAGGAGCATTCAAACAATCATTCTTCCCGCGCTCCATACATAATGTAACTGGAAGAAACCCTAACAAGTGGTACAATGGAATGCACCCACAGCCACGCTCTTCACATTGGCGTACTGAATATGAATTTAGATGTAGATGTAAAAGTTACGAGGTTCAGCTAAAAAGTAGTGCCTGCAAATTTTTATGTGATACGTCTTAAAGCTCTTTAAATAGAACAAACGTTACTACACTACTGGCCATTAAAATTGCTACACCAAGAAGAAATGCAGTTCATAAACGGGTATTCATTGGACAACTATATTATACTAGAACTGACATGTGGTCACATTTTCACGCAATTTGGGTGCACAGATCCTGAGAAATCAGTACCCAGAACAACCACCTCTGGCCGTAATAACGGCCATGATACGTCTGGGCATTGAGTCATACAGAGCTTTGATGGCGTGTACAGGTACAGCTGCCCATGCATCTTCAACACGATACCACAGTTCATCAAGAGTAGTGACTGGCGTATTGTGAAGAGCCAAATGCTCGGCCAACATTGACCAGACGTTTTCAATTGGTGAGAGATCTGGAGCATGTGCTGGCCAGGGCAGCAGTCGAACATTTTCTGTACCCAGAAAGGCCCGCTCACGACCTGCAACATGCGGTCGTGCATTATCCTGATGAAATGTAGAGTTTCGCAGGGATCGAACGAACGGAAAACCACGGATCGTAACACATCAGAAATGTAACCTCCACTGTTCAAAGTGTCGTCAATGCGAACAAGATGTGACCGTAACGTGTAACATATGGCACCCCATACCATCACGCCGGGTGACACGCCAGTATGGCGATGGTGAATACACGCTTCCAACGTGCGTTCACCGCGATATCGCCAAACACAGATGCGACCATCATGATGCTGTAAACAGAACCTGGATTCATCCGAAAAAATGACATTTTGCCATTAGTGCACCCAGGTTCGATCCGTTACAGTTATGCAGATAAGATGCCTATCATCTCGACTGTTGTTGATACAAGACCGTTGGGATCCATCACGGCGTTCCGTATTACCCTCCTGAACCCACCGATTCCATATTCTACAAACAGTCATTGGATCTCGACCAACGCGTCCAGCAATGTCGCGATACGATAAACTACAATCGCGATAGGCTACAATCCGACCTTTATCAAAGTCGGAAACGTGATGCCACGGATTTCTCCTCCTCACACGAGGCATCACATCAACGTTTCACCAGGCAACGCCGGTCAACTGCTGTTTGTGTATGAGAAACTTTCCTCATATCATCACGTTGTAGGTGTCGCCACCGGCGCCAAACTTGCGTGAATGCTCTGAAAAGCTAATCATTTGCATATCACAGCATGTTCTTCCTGTTGGTTAAATTTCGCGTCTGTAGCACGTCATCTTCGTGGTGTAGCAATTTTAATGGGCAGTAGTGTAGTAGTGGAGAGATGTACGTGGGTACAACAAAATCAACGGTCAGCAAATGACTAGAAGAGCACAAAGGTAGTTGCCGAAGCTGGGAGATCGATGAATCACCTATTGCAGGACACTCTTTGCAGCCAGGAGACCACCTCATTCATTTTAATAGGACTCAAGTACTAGCGGACTCCATGAAGGACTATACAGTCACGCCATATAGATGGTAAAACACCCCAGGAATTTCAGTAGGAAGGAGGAGGGCACGAAACTGAATAATATCTGGATTCCGGTGCTGAGGAAGATGTGTACTAGTCTTCCATTATGAGGCGATAGCAATAACGGATGACAGCACTCGTCAATGTCAGTTGCGCTCGCGCACGAGGTGCAAGAATAAAGTAATGAGAATGATTTTCTTTGCAAGATGTGGCAACCATGCAGGCGTGCGTAAATCAATATCTTTGACTTTGGGCTATAAGCTGCTTCTAGTCCAAGCAGCACATTGATGCAACTGCTCAGTCGTGTGTTGTGCTATAATAAGTTAAGACATGTTTGTGTTTCTTGTCACGCAAATGGAACTGCATAATATTGCGCACCTATCTCCATGAACCATGGACCTTGCCATTGGTGGGGAGGCTTGCGTGCCTCAGCGAAACAGATGGTCGTACCGTAGGTGCAACCACAACGGAGAGGTATCTTTGAGAGGCCAGAGTAATGTGCGGTTCCAGAAGAGGGGCAGCAGCCTTTTCAGTAGTTGCAGGGGCAACAGTCTGGATGACTGACTGATCTGTCCTCGTAACACTAACCAAAACAGCCTTGCTGTGCAGGTACTGCGAATGGCTAAAAGCATGGGGAAACTACTGTGTAATTTTTCGCGAGGGCATGCAGCTTTACTGTTTGGTTAAATTGGTATTAAAATCCATGGAGAAGAAATAAAAACTTTGAGGTTCGCCGACGCCATTGTAATTCTGTCATAGACAGCAAAGGACTTGGAAGAGCAGTTGAACGGAATGGACAGTGTCTTGGCAGGAAGATATGAGATGAACATCAACAAAAGGTAAACGAGGACAATCAAATGTAGTCGAATTAAGTCGGGTGATGCTGAGGGAGTTAAATTAGGGAATGTGACACTTAAAGTAGTAAATGAGTTTTGCTATTTGAGGAGCAAAATAACTGATGATGGTCGAAGTAGAGAGGATATAAAATGTAGACTGGCAATGGCAAGGACAGCTTTTCTGAAGAAGAGAAATTTGTTAACATCGAGTATAGATTTAAGTGTCAGGAAGTCGTTTCTGAAAGTATTTGCATGGAGTGTAGTCTTGTATGGAAGTGAAACATGGACGATAAATACACTCCTGGAAATTGAAATAAGAACACCGTGAATTCATTGTCCCAGGAAGGGGAAACTTTATTGACACATTCCTGGGGTCAGATACATCACATGATCACACTGACAGAACCACAGGCACATAGACACAGGCAACAGAGCATGCACAATGTCGGCACTAGTACAGTGTATATCCACCTTTCGCAGCAATGCAGCCTGCTATTCTCCCATGGAGACGATCGTAGAGATGCTGGATGTAGTCCTGTGGAACGGCTTGCCATGCCATTTCCACCTGGCGCCTCAGTTGGACCAGCGTTCATGCTGGACGTGCAGACCGCGTGAGACGACGCTTCATCCAGTCCCAAACATGCTCAATGGGGGACAGATCCGGAGATCTTGCTGGCCAGGGTAGTTGACTTACACCTTCTAGAGCACGTTGGGTGGCACGGGATACATGCGGACGTGCATTGTCCTGTTCGAACAGCAAGTTCCCTTGCCGGTCTAGGAATGGTAGAACGATGGGTTCGATGACGGTTTGGATGTACCGTGCACTATTCAGTGTTCCCTCGACGATCACCAGAGGTGTACGGCCAGTGTAGGAGATCGCTCCCCACACCATAATGCCGGGTGTTGGCCCTGTGTGCCTTGGTCGTATGCAATCCTGATTGTGGCGCTCACCTGCACGGCGCCAAACACGCATACGACCATCATTGGCACCAAGGCAGAAGCGACTCTCATCGCTGAAGACGACACGTCTCCATTCGTCCCTCCATTCACGCCTGTCGCGACACCACTGGAGGCGGGCTGCACGATGTTGGGGCGTAAGCGGAAGACGGCCTAACGGTGTGCGGGACCGTAGCCCAGCTTCATGGAGACGGTTGCGAATGGTCCTCGCCGATACCCCAGGAGCAACAGTGTCCCTAATTTGCTGGGAAGTGGCGGTGCAGTCCCCTGCGGCACTGCGTAGGATCCTACGGTCTTGGCGTGCATCCGTGCGTCGCTGCAGTCCGGTCCCAGGTCGACGGGCACGTGCACCTTCCGCCGACCACTGGCGACAACATCGATGTACTGTGGAGACCTCACGCCACACGTGTTGAGCAATTCGGCGGTACGTCCACCCGGCCTCCCGCATGCCCACTATACGCCCTCGCTCAAAGTCCGTCAGCTGCAAATACGGTTCACGTCCACACTGTCGTGGCATGCTACCAGTGTTAAAGACTGCGATGGAGCTCCGTATGCCACGGCAAACTGGCTGACACTGACGGCGGCGGTGCACAAATGCTGCGCAGCTGGCGCTATTCGACGGCCAACACCGCGGTTCCTGGTGTGTCCGCTGTGCCGTGCGCGGATCATTGCTTGTACAGCCCTCTCGCAGTGTCCGGAGCAAGTATGGTGGGTCTGACACACCGGTGTCAATGTGTTCTTTTTTCCATTTCCAGTAGTGTAGTTTAGACAATAAGAGAATAGAAGCTTTCGAAATGTGGTGCTACAGAAGAATGCTGAAGATTAGATGGGTAGATCACATAACTAATGAGGAGGTATTGAATAGAATTGGGGAGAAGAGGAGTTTATGGCACAGCTTGACTAGAAGAAGGGATAGGTTGATAGGACATGTTCTGAGGCATGAAGGGATCACCAATTTAGTATTGGAGGGCAGCGTGGAGCGTAAAAATGGTAGAGGGAGACCAAGAGATGAACACACTAAGCAGATTCAGAAGGATGTAGGTTGCAGTAGGTACTGGGAGATGAAGAAGCTTGCACAGATTAGAGTAGCATGGAGAGCGGGTTCGATTCCCGCTGGGGCCAGGGATTTTTCTCTGCCTCGTGATGACTGGGTGTTGTGTGACGTCCTTAGGTTAGTTAGGTTTAAGTAGTTTTAAGTTCTAGCGGACTGATGACCATAGATGTTAAGTCCCATAGTGCACAGAGCCATTTGAACCATTTTGAACCTCGAAAATATCCTCCGCAGATCGGGACGAAATTTGGGTTTTAAGGTGAAATACATTCGACCACGGCATAATAGCAGGGGCTTCTGTTATTTAAAACATTCTCGTTTTTTTTTGCTGCGTCAGTTCGGGATAAAATCTCAAGCTTTCGGCGATAGCACCCATCGTCGTCGTCAGGAGGAACTGACTGACAGAAGCACTCGAACAAGTCATGGAACACATGAACAGCATTCATCTGAGCGTCCGGTTCACTGTCGAGATGGAGAAGGAAGGATGGTTGCCTTTCTTAGACGTTTTAGTACATCGACAGTGGACGGGCGTCCTGGCCACACCGTGTACCTCAAGCTGGCGCATACAGATTTTTACCTTATTGCACAGAGTTTCCATCATCCTGTTCAGAAGACAGCTGTTCTGAACACGTTGGTATATTGAGCAAAAACCGTTTCGGACGAGGACCACTTGAAATCTGAAATTAATCATCTGAAGTACGTGTTCCGAAAGAATGGCTATAAAGGCAGCGTTCTCCAAGAAAAGGAAATGTGAAAATGCTGCACAGTCACAGGGTGAAACACCGATTGCGGTTATTCCTTCTTGTGGTGCTATATCCAGAAAAATAGGAAGAGTCCAGAGACGATGGGGTATAAGACCGATTTTTCGTCCTCCTAAGAAAATGAAGTAGGTAATTCGTCCTCTTAAGGACAGTCTCGACGTCAGGGTCCTTGGAATTTATAATACCCCTGCGAGTGTGGAAGCAATTATATAGGTAAGGCCATTCGTACCGTTTCCGACCTCTGTGCAGAACACCAACGGCATATTAAAAATAGAGAACTGGAGAAATCAGTCGGCCGCTGTGGCCGAGCGGTTCCAGGCGCTTCAGTCCGGAACCACACGGCTGCTACGGTCGCTGGTTCGAATCCTGCCTCGGTCGGGCATGGATGTGTCTGATGTCCTTGTGTTAGTTAGGTTTATGTAGTTCTAAGCCTAGGGGACTGATGACCTCAGATGTTAAGTCCCTTAGTGCTTAGAGACATTTGAACCATTTTTTTTTTGTTGAAGAAATCGGCAATAGCCTATCACAGCCTCACGAACAAACATAAAATACTATTCGAAGAAAAAAAAAATTGTCCCATGCCTCCACATACTGTGATTCTGTTGCTAGGGAGGCTCTTGAAATAAGAATGAGAGAGAAGAACTTTAACTGTGATAGCGGATGCTATCTGAGTGGTGCATGGAAACGAGCACTGTATGCAGAGAAGCAGCAGAAACATTTCTTTCCCGGTTTACAGTCCTACAGAAGCAGTGGCGACACCAGAGCAGACATTGACACCGTCTGCAACAGCAGTACGTAATCGCCGAGCAATCAGAAGCCGACCAATCAGAAGCCGTCTACAGGTTATGAAAGGCCACCAAAGAAGCAGTGAAGACAGTCAGTTACTCCTGACGATGACGATAGAGGCTATCGTTGTAAACTTGAGGTTTTATCCCGAACTGACGTGGCAAGAAAACGGAGAATGTTTTATATATCAGGGTCGTCGCAAAAGTCTTCATTCTCACTTTTATTATTTTGAGACTTATTCATAAAAACATGAGTTAAATGGCTTTGCCTTCTGTATCCGCCTTCCTTCCCCCACACGGCTCCTGCATGAAATCATCCCCTTCCCCAAGCTCTTCCTGTTCCTCCAACATCTCTGCATCCTTTACACTGTCTGCAGGCTTGATGCCCCCCACCCACTGATTTCCTCAGTCCTCTCCAACCCCTGCCCATTGCCATGCTTCTATCGCTGTATCCCTCCCTATCTCCACCTCCACACCCTCGATCTCCTTCATCATGGCAATTTCGAGCAACTTCCGCTCCTGGATGATAAACTTCGCCATGAGAAATACCCTTCCTTCCAACTATAACCTGGCCTTGCCCTCCCTCCCCTTTTCCTCCCCCATCCTTCTCCCAGAGCGGATTTTCTTCTTTCCCCCCTGAGTCCCTGCACCCCCTCTTCAGCTGTTTTCCTCTCCTGTCGCTTCCCTTCCAAGCCCTCCTTCGGTGCGTCCCCCACCTCATCCCCTTTCTCTCCCCTCCTCCTCACCTCCTTCCCCCTATTCCCATTTCCCTTGTCCCCCTCCCTTCCCATGCAGATCCTCTCAGGTTTTTATTCAGTGTCAGTGTGCTACGTTAGTGTTGTGTTTCGGTGCCGTTCTACAGTGTCATCTAGTGATGTGGGTTTTAATTGTGTGCTCGACCTGTTTATTGTCCATGACAGTTCCTTGCTACACCACCCGTTGTGTGGCTGTTTTACTCATACTACGGACTTTTATGCTCTGACCATACTTTCCCTGGTGCCTTTTAATGTAGTGTGTGTGTGTGTGTGTCTGTGTGTATGACTAACATACATTTTTAGATTTTTACCTCCAATTAACAGTCACCACTTTGTATGTCTTATTTGCTTCTGTTCCACCTTTTTTGTTTCTATATTCCGCCATGTTATCTCCTTTATATTGCTTTTAAATGTCTTCCTGTCTACACTCCTGGAAATTGAAATAAGAACACCGTGAATTCATTGTCCCAGGAAGGGGAAACTTTATTGACACATTCCTGGGGTCAGATACATCACATGATCACACTGACAGAACCACAGGCACATAGACACAGGCAACAGAGCATGCACAATGTCGGCACTAGTACAGTGTATATCCACCTTTCGCAGCAATGCAGGCTGCTATTCTCCCATGGAGACGATCGTAGAGATGCTGCATATAGTCCTGTGGAACGGCTTGCCATGCCATTTCCACCTGGCGCCTCAGTTGGACCAGCGTTCGTGCTGGACGTGCAGACCGCGTGAGACGACGCTTCATCCAGTCCCAAACATGCTCAATGGGGGACAGATCCGGAGATCTTGCTGGCCAGGGTAGTTGACTTACACCTTCTAGAGCACGTTGGGTGGCACGGGACCGTAGCCCAGCTTCATGGAGACGGTTGCGAATGGTCCTCGCCGATACCCCAGGAGCAACAGTGTCCCTAATTTGCTGGGAAGTGGCGGTGCAGTCCCCTACGGCACTGCGTAGGATCCTACGGTCTTGGCGTGCATCCGTGCGTCGCTGCGGTCCGGTCCTAGGTCGACGGGCACGTGCACCTTCCGCAAACCACTGGCGACAACATCGATGTACTGTGGAGACCTCACGCCCCACGTGTTGAGCAATTCGGCGGTACGTCTACCCGGCCTCCCGCATGCCCACTATACGCCCTCGCTCAAAGTCCGTCAACTGCACATACGGTTCACGTCCACGCTGTCGCGGCATGCTACCAGTGTTAAAGACTCCGATGGAGCTCCGTATGCCACGGCAAACTGGCTGACACTGACGGCGGCGGTGCACAAATGCTGCGCAGCTAGCGCCATTCGACGGCCAACACCGCGGTTCCTGGTGTGTGCGCTGTGCCGTTCGTGTGATCATTGCTTGTACAGCCCTCTTGCAGTGTCCGGAGCAAGTATGGTGGGTCTGACACACCGGTGTCAATGTGTTCTTTTTTCCATTTCCAGGAGTGTATTTATGTCTCTTGGCCGAAGAGCAGCGCTTATGCCGCTGCCAGTCCGCTTTTGATGGGGCATGGAAATGATAATAAAGGGAAAAGACGGGAACGTAGGTCAACATAATACATTGATCATATTGTACCTCGTGTTAGTAAAGTAGAGTGTTTTGATAGACAGCTAACAACATTGAACCAAGGGCGATGACTTGGTTTTAATTTTGCCTTTTCAAAAATGGATAATCTGATCTGACTGTGATTAATACAAATGACAGTGGTTATGAACTGAACCCTGAACCAAAGTACCATAATGCATTTAAATTGGACAATAACAGCTGCTGCAGTGGGAGCACATTAAAGTAAGAGAAATTCACTCTAAATATTTCTAGTGCTGGTGCTGCAAATCAGCGTACGCATGTAGAAAACAAGAAATGCAGCAGCCAGTTTGCTTTGGCGTTGGGTCAGGTGGCAGACATCTGTCTCTTCCTCTTGTCTAGATCCATCTTCGCTTTCTCACTCCAAATCCAAAACCAAATCACCTCCTCAGTTCACAGCCAAAATTCAACCTCATACCTCCGCAGTTCACGTCTCAACTTCTGCTCCTCACACTGTACTCAAGTCCTCAGAAAGCGCCTAGTGGAATTTGCTCCAGGAAGCAACTGAGAATTTGGAAAGCACTCCCATACCATTTGTGCATCGCTTCATGTACAGTACAGTCTCCCTCCCGAAGACAGGTAAAAACAACGGACTTGGGAAATTCCAGCAGGACAATGTGACTTCCCACACATCCATAATTGTTACAGAGTGGGTCCAGGAACATTCTTCTGAACCTATCGACATTGTAAGATGTTGTGGTCTCCTGGCCTTCATTGCTAACATATTCCACCCTCACAATCATATTCCAGGCATCAAGACGCTTCATTCGAACCGAAACTCGATAAGATAAAGTCAATGTTGTATGAATTGATATAAACGATATGCAAATAACAAGTAAGCGCACCGGGGTTGAAATACTTGAGGCTGGCGTACACACATACATTCCAGACATGACAGTCACAGGAGCTTTTAGTTCGGGAGAGAAACCGCCCAATGGGACGCCGGTCCCTTCAAAGGATGACCCAGCCTATCTATGCTGGTGACCGCCCATGGAGTGGACAGCATGTGCCCGTGGGAAAGGAGGAACAACCCCATGTTTGGCTTAAAAGCAAATTCCTCTTAATTGTGTGGGAGTAGCCAGCCTACGCATTCTTTACACATAGCATGCAGTTTCAGAGATTTTCACAGGGGGACAGCAAACACCAAACGCCAATGCTATGGATTTCCGGATTGGTCGCCTTAAGTGAAACATCATTCTCCCGTTTTAGAAGAGCAATGCTGATTGGCAGACGATATTTCTGAGGCCTTGAGTTGAAGGAGTAATGGAAGAGACCGAAAGATATACCCCTTCACGTCTGGCGTGGAGAGGCGCCGTTTCATTGTCGTTCTTGGAGCGAGAACATGGAACGAGAGCGTGCGCGCTCGTACGTGTACTCAAAGAGCGAGGAACAAGTCTCTCCTCAGTACTTCACTGGGAGAGCACCTCTGTCGAAAGCGAATTGAGTGCGACTCTATATTGAGTCATTGCGATTATGCGCTGTTCACTGTGTTGGCCGACATACTTATTGTGCGGTGTGAAAGGGCAGAGTTATAGTTAAACGCCTGCGAGTGAATTTTTGAGTGACATCATGGTGGACTGGTTATCTGACCAGTGTGCCACGCCAATAGTTAGACTAGGGGCGAATAGGAGTCATTGACTTCATCAAGGCGTAGGGAGAGTTTGATTGGCGAAGGTCAATCCAGATAGAACGAGAGTTATATTATTTGTCAGCAGCGAGCGGCGCAGACAGCAGTCATCGCAGCTTATGGTATCGTGCGCTACAGCTATTGCGAGCCCCATATTTCCTCCACAACAGTACACTTCACTTCATTTCACACACGACAGCCAGACCGTACCTAGCAACATTCTAACGGATAAGTTTAGTAGGCGCGGCTCTCAGCCATTCTGGCAAGTCAATAACAATCTTAAACTTTGTATAGAAATTTCATTAGAGAATCCTATCCTTGACAGGTAACTTCACATTCAGAAAAGAACCCGAAAATAATTTGTTCAGTTCATAACTAAAAGTGCCATTGTGGTTTCTCAGAATTTTTGCAAAATAAATAATAATTTTCGTTAGTTTCATGTTTTTCTTACACTAACTAGCACTACTCCAGTGCCCAAGTATCCCACTAGTTACATAAGAAATTTTGTGAATTTTTGTGTCATTTCCTAACAGCGGACGACTCCAGAAGATATTCATTGCTGAAAGTTTTTCAGGCATTTCTCTATAGAACGTTAGGAGCGTCTGACTGACTTCTGTAGTAGTGTGGAGGTGGAAATTGCATCTTGCAGGAGCCACAGGGTAAAGGGCATATCTCAGATTAATCCGTTGCGCAGAATGACAGAATAGCAGCCACACACTCAAAACATGAATATTATTGAGCATATCTGGGATGCCTTGCAGCGTGCTATTCAGAGGATATCTTCTTCCCTCGTACTCTTACGGGTTTATGGACAGCCGTGCAGGATTCATGCTGTCAGTTACCTGCATCAGTACTTCAGACATTAGTGGAGTCCTTGCTACTTCGTGTTGCGGCACTTGTGCGAGCTCTTGGGGGCACTACACGATATTAGGCAGGTCTACCAGATTTTTGGCCCTTAGAGTGCTTTGCTAATAGATGTTTGTAAGTTATATACAGAAATGTTTGAAACGTATAATTTACTAAATAATATATTGTCATAAACTAATGAAATGAAAATGTTTGTGTTTGTAATTTTATATACACTCAGTAGCAAAAGTATTCGGACTGCACGTAACGGTGCATAATTTTGCAATCTGTCGCATTAACAAATGCAGAAATTGCACTTTGTAATGTATTTGGGACTCTGGGTACGATGTCGCAACGTTAAACACGCGTCAAATACGAAGAATTGTCGTTGGACATGTGTCTGTTACGTAATATTTCCTGAAAACGGCATGGGAAGGTGCAACAAAAGTATTCTGACAAAGGCGGACAACGGTAGAGAATAGTTCATTCCGAGACGCACAGAGGGTGAAGCGACTGCAGTGTGTCCGACATTTCCGCGAGACGATAGCGATGATTAGTGAACACGTATCGCGAGCCTGTGCAGGTCGACGATGGGACGCAGAGGGAAGTGTTCTACGTTCGAGCAAAGGCAACTTGTCGTTTATCATCACGCGAAGGGCAAAACCAGGAGGGAAATTGTCGCTATAGTGAACATGAAGAAAAGTACAGTTCACGACATTATTAAACGGTTCGAGAAAGAAGACCGATTGGAATTCCGTTGCAGTACAGGACGGCCACGGACATTTTCACAGAGAGATGAACGTGTGACGGCGCGAAAGGTATAACAGAATCCGAAAATATCTGCCACACGAATTGCAAGTGAGGTGAAGGGAGACACTGGTATAAAAGTTCATCCCGAAATCTTGCGGAGGGTACTACGACGATCGCAGTACTGTGGTCTAGTGGCACGGCGAAAGCCATTCATAAATGCAGTGAACCAGAAGAAACGTATGCAGTTTGAGAGGGAATACGCCGAATACGATCAGGCTTGGTGGAATAGGGCGATATTTTGCGAAGAATGTAAATTTACAATATGGCAAAGCGACGGAAAGGCAAACGTGTGGCGAAAGACCAATGAAGAGCTGAATCCCAGGAACGTCAAACCAACAGTAAAGCTTGGCGGTGGGAGCATCATGGTGTGGGCATGCATAACCGGCAATGGAGTGGGTGATTTAGTGTTCATTGATGATACGATGAACAAGGAAGCGTATTTGAATATACTGCGAGGACATTTGAAGCAGAGTGCACGACATCTACGTATTGCGAACAACTTTTATTTTTATCAGGATGATGATCCCAAGCATATCGCGCATATTGTACAAATGTGGTTGCTCTTCAATTGCCCGGAGGTGTTGCACCCCCCTCCCCAATCACCAGACCTTAACCCAATCGAACATTTGTGGGATAAATTGAAACGGACCCTCCGCGCGGACAACATCTATAGTAAGGAGACCTTGAAAGAGAAACTGTGCCAAGAATGGGCAAATATAGGCCCAGATTTCACGAAAAAAACCGTGGAAAGTATGCCTAGACGATTGGAGGAGGTATTGAAAATGAAAGGTGGACCCACAAGGTATTGACATTTTCGTCGTACTACTTATGAATGTTTATTGGACAGTGTCCGAATACTTTTGTAGCAGCAGTGTGTGCAGGTTGTTTCATTTTTGTTGTTAATTTTTCTGTTCAAAAATGGTTCAAATGGCTCTAAGCACTATGGGACTTAACTTCTGAGGTCATCAGTCCCCTAGAACTTAGAACTACTTAAACCTAAGGACATCACACACATCCATGACCGAGGCAGGATTCGAACCTGCGACCGTAGCAGCAGCGAGGTTCCGCACTGAAACTCCTAGAACCGCTCGGCCACAACGGCCGGCAATTTTTCTATTATTTATGTCTTGGAAACGAAATAATACAATACTTCTTTTGTAATTAATGTTGTTACGCATACATATCATCATCATCATCATCATCAATTAAGACTAAATATGCCTTTCAGCGTTCAGTCCGGAGCATAGCCCCCTCATAAAATTCCTCCATGATCCCCTAATCAGTGCTAACATTGGTGCCTCTTCTGATGTTAAATCTATTACTTCAAAACCATTCTTAACCGAATCCAGGTACATTCTCCTTGGTCTGCCCCGACTCCTCCTACCCTCTACTGCTGAACCCATGAGTCTCTTGGGTAACCTTGCTTCTCCCATGCGTGTAACATGACCCCACCATCTAAGCCTGTTCGCCCTGACTGCTACATCTATAGAGTTCATTCCCAGTTTTTCTTTGATTTACTCATTGTGGGCACCCTCCTGCCATTGTTCCCATCTACTAGTACCTGCAATCATCCTAGCTACTTTCATATCGGTAGCCTCAACCTTGTTGATAAGGTAACCTGAATCCCCCCCTCTTTCGCTCCCATACAACAAAGTTGGTCGAAAGATTGAACGGTGCACAGATAACTTAGTCTTGGTACTGACTTCTTTCTTGCAGAAGAGAGTAGAGCGTAGCTGAGCGCTCACTGCATTAGCTTTGCTACACCTCGCTTCCAGTTCTTTCACTATATTGCCATCCTGTGAGAATATGC
The DNA here is from genome assembly GCF_023897955.1 of Schistocerca gregaria. Taxonomy (NCBI): domain Eukaryota; kingdom Metazoa; phylum Arthropoda; class Insecta; order Orthoptera; family Acrididae; genus Schistocerca; species Schistocerca gregaria. The sequence continues at coordinate 195,421,728 of NC_064928.1, read as the reverse complement.
ATCCTAAGTACTTGAAACCGTCCACCTGTTCTAACTTGGTTCCTCCTATTTGGCACTCAATCCGTTTATATTTCTTTCCCACTGACATTACTTTCGTTTTGGAGATGCTAATCTTCATACCATAGTTCTTACATTTCTGATCTATCTCTGAAATATTACTTTGCAAACCTTCAATCGAATTTGCCATCACAACTAAGGCATCCGCATATGCAAGACTGCTTATTTTGTGTTCACATATCTTGATCTCACCCAGCCAGTCTATTGTTTTCAACATATGATCCATAAATAATATGAACAACAGTGGAGACAGGTTGCAGCCTTGTCTTACCCCTGAAACTACTCTGAAGCATGAACTCAATTTACCGCCAACTCTAATTGCCGTCTATCTATGTAAAGACCTTTAACTGCTTTGCTTGACTCCTATTCCATAATCTCGTAGAAAAGACAATAACTTCCTCCTAGGAACCCGGTCATATGCCTTTTCTAGATCTATGAAGCATAGATACAGTTCCCTGTTCCACTCATAACACTTCTCCATTATTTGCCGTAAGCTAAATATCTGGTCCTGACAACCTCTAAGAGGCCTAAACCCACACTGATTTTTATCCAATTGGTCGTCAACTAATACTCGCACTTTCCTTTCAACAATACCTGAGAAGATTTTACCCACAACGCTGATTAAAGAGATAACTCTGTAGTTGTTACAATCTTTTCTGTTTCCATGTTTAAAGATTGGTGTGATTACTGCTTTTGTCCAGTCTGATGGAACCTGTCCCGACTCCCAGGCCATTTCAATTATCCTGTGTAGCCATTTAAAACCTGACGTTCCACTGTATTTAATGAGTTCCGACTTAATTTCATCCACCCCAGCTGCTTTATTGCACTGCAATTTATTGACCATTTTCTCCACTTCCTCAAATGTGATCCTATTTCCATCATCATTCCTATCGCATTCTACCTCAAAATCTGACACATTGCTGATCGTATTTTCACCTACATTGAGCAACTTTTCAAAATATTCCCTCCATCTGCCCATGGCATCCACAGGATTCACCAGCAGTTTTCCTGATCTGTCCAAAATACTTGTCATTTCCTTCTTACCTCCCTTTCGAAGACTGCTAATTACACTGCAGAATGGTTTTCCAGCAGCTTGACCCATAGTCTCCAACCTGTTTCCAAAGTCTTCCCAATATTTCTTCTTGGATGCTTCAATTATCTTTTTGGCTTTGTTTCTTTCTTCAACATAACTTTCTCTGTCTACCTGAGTTCTAGTATGTAGCCATTTTTGATACGCCTTCTTTTTCCTTTTACAAGCTGCCTTGACTGTGTCATTCCACGCATATATATTTTGTTAATAAATATGTTTGGGTTTTATAGTCAGTGTTTCTCGAGTTCTCATTGTGAAGCTTCCCACTGTCCGAATACTTTTGCGACTGAGTGTATTTGTGAACAGTGTCATTTATGTAAAATGGTACGCGCTTAGGAACAATGTGTAGGATGTGTGTTATGTAAAAGATGGAGTGCTTCTGAACTGTGCAGAAGTCACTGTCGGAATTATAAAAGTGGCCTGGGTTTTTTGTCGCGCTACTTGTAGAGCGAGTGGGACCGAGAGGACACAGTCTGCAGGCAGCAGTGGAAAGGGGCAAGGCAACACTTGTACGGAACAGGCGATGCCTTACCTGGAAGTCGTCGACAAGGACCTCGGACGGCCACTACTGAACTATCACGTGTTTGGTACAGATTGGTAGGCTATGTTACGGACGTTAAAATGACGCCAAGAAGAATTAATTAGGCCTTACCTCAAGGAACTTGTATGCCGTATCATGGCTAGTGCAGCTGCCATTACTGTGCGACACACCCAATGCCTACAGCCAACAGGTTACGGGCGGTATAATAAGAAATGTAAAAGCGTGAAACATTGATACAGAATTAACTTTTTTGAATAATTATTGCATTAAACATAACATTTGTTGCACCCTGCTCATTTACTCCTAATCTTTCGCCTATGGAGAGTTCTTTCCTAGAATTTCATTATTCTGATTAAATCTATTATAAAGCATTTTAAGTGCTGTATTCACTGTCTATAAACACTAATATATCTCTGTGAATAAATGTCTGAAAATAATTGTTGCAGACTAAAATTTAAAGTGCAAATAAAAGTACTGTATGATTTACGTAATAGAAATGCTGAAGTGAAATTTTGCTTACCGGTACCGCATTTACTCGAATCTAAGCCGCACTTGAATCTAAACCGCGCCTGAAAAATGAGACTCGAAATCAAGGAAAAATTTTTTTCCCGAATATAAGCCGCACCTGAAATCTGAGACTCGAAATTCAAGGACCGAGAAAAGTTTCAGGCCGCACCTCCAAATCGAAACAAAGTTGGCCCATTGTAATATGAGACACAATTTAGGTCGAATGAATGACGATACAGCTACAGTAGTTCGAATCGCAAGCTTAGCAGTTAAGCTTTACCAGGTAGCCGTTTGCTATGCGTCAGGCGCTCCTTCCGTATTTACACGGGTACCCTTCCTTTTTCACATGCTTCGCCTGGTTTGAAATGATTGCTCATTTTTCTTTCATCTGATAAGTGTCGTACTCTTTGTTATAGGAGTTTACGTCGCTCTAAGCTGAAAATGTATTACTGTACTGTGTCGTGCACTGTTTGTCGCATTCTGATAATGAGTGTTTACGGCCTGTCGCCGCTCGCGGCATGGCTTGCTTTTGTGTGTGCTACCACTTCTTACAATAAAAAAGAGAGAGGAATTGTCTCATAAGCGAAACAATGGCAAGAGACTGCTATTTGTTGTTACTAACACTGCTGCTTTATTTCACAATGATCAATAAGAACCGAATAATAGACTGTGTATGATAGGAGATGTTCTGAACGAGAGTTTAGTGAATTTTTTTTCTCCTTTTGAAAATCTTTGCAGACGCCTCTTTAGTACATAACATTCTGCACATAAATTAGAGTCATCTTAGATTTAAACATCTAGTCAATTGACGTGCTTCACTTCTGACTGTATCCATATTAGGCATAACAATAATACGAATATAAACATGAAATGGTAGATATATTCTTCCGCGTTTGCTGTTGTCTCACTTTAGTTTCGTAGTTTATTAAGCAGACAGGATTTAAATGAGGTAGCAGCAAACACGAAACAATACATGGCAAAAGTTTATATTCGTATTATTCTTATAGTGAAGAAAATACTGCATGTGATTAACAATTCATAAAAGTTCCTATTAGCAACCGCCTCTTCTCATAGGTAGAAAAAATTCAGAACGAAGAGTTGGCCATATTGACAAACATCTCAAACAGTCTTGCCAATCGGATTTTCATAGTTCATTGAAATGTTGCTACATTCGATGATGAACAATACGGATTTTTTTTTTTACTTCGTTGGATAATGTATGAAAATGCAGTGGTCTAAACTCGGGGCGGAGAAAAAATCTCGTCTTCCACCCTTTTTTTTAAAATTTTATTTACTGACGTAGAGGTTGGCGATAGTATTTATCTTTGTGCCTGCAAAGCATGCCTGTGAAGCGCTACATATATTCGACGGAGGAAGTTAGTTTTGGCGGCACCTACCAACATTTTTCAGAACTTCCGTTTACTTTGCACTCGATTCTATGCCGCAAGCGATTTTTTGGATTACAGAAACCGGAAAAAAAAGTGCGGCTTAGATTCGAGTGAATACGCTAAATACTGAAGTAGGTTTTTCAGACAAATTTAACGATTTTGATATTTTTACCCTCTTTGTGTCCGCCTCTCGTGGTCTCGCGGTAGCATTCTCGCTTACCCAGCACGGGGTTCCGGGTTCGATTCCCGGCGGGGTCAGGGATTTTCACCTGTCCCGAGATGACTGGGTGCTGTTGTGTCGTCTTCATCATCATCATTCATCCCCATTACGGTCGGAGGAAGGCAACGGCTAACCACCTCCATCAGGACCTTGCCTAGTACGGCGCAGCCGGTTTCCCGCATTGTTGCCCTACACTCTGTCAAGAAGCATGCGACTTCATTTCCATCTCCATGCGCCTCAGTAACACTGAAGTAAGGTTGCATAAAAATACTGAATGAGAAATAGAGCGACCTCGTCCTACCATTGGCTTTTGACAGATCGTTTGTTAATTAATAGGTGATGGTACTGATTCCTCATGGTACACAAAACGGGTCAGATCGTAGTTGCAGAAGTAACGGAAAAATCATGCCAAATTTGAAAGAACGCAAAATCTCCATGATTGGCAAAGTTTTACAGAAGTTCGAAATATGGCGCGTACTTCAATGCGAGATGCTTTTAATAATTTCCACAACGAAAGTCAGTCTCGAAATCTGGCAGAAAACCCAAAGAGATTCTAGTCATGCATAAAGCACACCAGTGGCAAGACGCAATCAATACCTTCACTGCCTGATAACAACGTTGAAGTCACTGATGACAGTGCCACTAAAGCAGAGATACTAAACACGGTTTTCCGAAACACCTTCACCAAAGAAGACGAAGTAAATATTCCTGAATTCCAATCAAGAACAGCTCCCAAGAGGACAAACGTAGAAGTAGATATCCTCGGAGTAACGAAGCAGCTTAAATCACTTAATAAAGGCAACGCTTTCGGTCCAGATTGATTACCAGTCACGTTCCTCTCAGAGTATGCTGACAAAATAGCTCCATATTTACCAATTATATACGACCACTCGCTCACAGAAAGGTCCGTACCTAAAGACTGGAAAATTGGTCAAGTCACACCAATAACCAAAAAGGAAACCAGGAGTAATCCGATGAATTACAGGCCTATATCACTAACGTCGATTTGCAGTAGGGCTTTCGAACATATACTGTATTCGAACATTGTGAAGTACCTCGAAGAAAACGATTTATTGACATATAGTCAGCACGGTTTCAGAAAATATCGTTCTTGTGAAACACAACTAGCTCTTTACACTCATGAAGTAATAAGTGCTATCGACAAGGGATGTCAAATTGATTCCATATTTTTAGTTTTCCAGAAGGCTTTCGACACCGTTCCTCACAAGTGTCTTCTAAACTGTCTGCGTGCCTACGGTGTATCGCCTCAGTTGTGCGAATGGATTCGTGATTTCCTGTCAGAAAGGTCACAGTTCATAGTAATAGACGGAAAGTCATCGACCAAAACAGCAGTAATATCCGGCGTTCCCCAAGGAAGTGTTATAGGCCCTCTACTGTTCCTGATCTATATTAACAAAATAGGATACAATCTGTGTAGCCGTCTTAGATTGTTTGCAGCTGATGCTGTCATTTACCGACTTGTAAAGTCATCAGATGATCATAACGACTTGCAAAATGATTTAGAAAAGGTATCTGTATGGTGCGAAAAGTGGCAATTGACTCTGAATAAGGAAAAGTGTGAAGTTATTTACATGAGTACTAAAAGAAATCAGCTAAATTTCGGTTACGCGTTAAGTTACACAAATCTGAAGGCTTGAAAGTCAGCTAAATACTTAGGGATTGCAATTACAAATAAGCTAAATTGGAGCGATCACAGATAAAATAATGTGGGTAGAGCAAAGCAAAGACTGCTATTCATTGGCAGACCACTTAGAAAGTGCAACAGGTCTATTAAAGAGACTGCTTACACCACGCTTGTCCGCCCTATTCTGGAGGATTGCTGTACGATGTGGGGTCCGCATCAAGTCGGACTGACGGATGACATTGAAAAATTACAAAGAAGGGGAGCTCGTTTTGTATTATCACGATATAGGGGAGATACTGTCACAGACATGATACGTGAATTGGAGTGGCAATCATTAAAACAAAGGCGTTTTTCGTAGCGACGGGATCTTCTCATGAAATTTCAGTCACCAGTTTCCTCCTCCGATTGCGAAAACATTCTGTTGGCACCCACCTACATGGGAAGAAATGATCATCACTGCCGTTCGAGAGTGGAACAGTAGAGAGAGACAGCTTGAAGGTTGAACCCTCTGCCAGGCACTTTAATGTGAATAGTAGAGAAATCACGTAGATGTAGATGTAGAAGAGAAAGGTATAAAAAAGTGTGTTAATAAATTTAAATGTTTGTGTTATGGTACTAGAATATTTAAGTATTTAAGTTGTTGGTCATGCAAAATGCAAGCATACTCGTAGAAGTCCGCCCTGGCAAAACTTTTTTTTTACTACGTTTCTTCCTAACAGCTAGAAAAGAAGTGCTAGCTTGATTTCCACATCCATTAGTCATACATTAGGTCAAGGCCTTTAAAAAGAAGTAACAGTTGTGGAAAGTAGGAACGTTTATGAAGTATGTACTAGACGCACAATTCCCATTATAATAGTGTTTTACGTGGTTGTTCCCGTAACAGGACTATTTGTTCTGTTAGGGTATAGTGTTATACACTAAGGTACAGTGGGTAGACAAAAAGACGGGAACACCGAAAACGCCACACGTTGCCATGCCTAATACGGTGTAGGAAAAGCGTTGGCATTAAAAATAATTCTCAGCCCTCTCGAACTGGATAAATACTGGCCCTGCCTGGTTTTCCAGGGATTCGTACGATTCTTCCTGCAACGTAGTGGTGACTTAGGTAGCTACAATGGAGGTAGGCAGTGACTGTGCACCACTGTCTCCAAAGTAGGCCACAAAAGCTCAACAATAATGGGATCTGGTGACTGTGGTTGTCAAGGCAGGTGCGACAGTTCATACTCGTACTAGCAAAATTAGTCCAGCGTGATGCAAGCTGTGTGAACAGGGCCATCTTGTCTTGGAAACGTAATGCTGTGGCTTTCTCCACCATACATCACAGCGCCTACAGTATCGGCAACCAAACTGACAGCCTGCAGCCGCGGGTTGCCCGCCTCGCAGGCACACCGAAGCGCTACACAACCGACAGGCAAAATTGATGAACGGCCACAGCAACAACCATAACAACAACACCACAGCAAAGACACCAGCGGCCACCAGAGGCCATTACCGGCCTACATAAACATAAGGAAGAGGTCGCTGCAGGTCCCGGAACTGTTTTCACAGGTCAAACCACGTGATGGGAGATAGTAACGAGGTACTCATCCGCCGAAGCGCTATAAAGGCCGGCGCTCGACCACACATCGGCAGTTCATCGACCGCCAGCAGACTTGAATAGCTGCCGCCCCGGCAGCCCGGCTTGGATCTCCTCGCTGATCTCTGGATTAGGCTTGGTATATCGGAGAAGTCTCTGACGGAGACTACTAGGAAATTATTTCAGTTGTTTTCTATCTTACAAGGTGTAAGGTGTCAGGTAAATCCAACACCTTCCATGAAAACCCTGACATAATAAGCAAATCTACTAGTATGTCACATAGCTCCGAATAAATCGTGACATTAAATTAACCAAAGTAATACGAGTAACGAGTGAGCAAATGGAATACCACAGACTAACACAAGAATGCCTAAATGCATGTCGTACCTTCCCACCGTGAGGCAGACGCAGTTCCGAGGGGAGAAACGAGGACAGAAGCCGAGAGCAGAACCGTGTTGAGCTAGAAGGCCCTACGATAAGGGACGGACGGGCCAGCCTACCTGTACAACTACCACCCGCACGTTTTAGCGTGAGACTTTTTCGCGTCTCAGGTACGTCAAGGACAACCCCCAGCCCATGTTAAAAGCTAGAGCCCTCCAGAAAAGCAGTATAGGTCTTACGATAACACAAAAAGGGCCACTACCACCCGCAAGTTTTAGCGTGAGACTTTTTAGCGTCTCTCTTACGTTGCAAACTTTAAAAAACATTGCCCCACCACGAAAAGTATAACGTTTCTCTTTGGATAGACAGAATTTTTGTAGGCGGAGCTTAAGGTTAACATTGAGACCCTGATTGGTCAGATGAAAACATAGCCAGATAGTTTTTTTAAACTAACTTCGGTAAATTGTAGTAAGGAGAAGTTAAGAGGAGAGTTGGTTCCGAGACGGCGAGCTGGATGGCTGCTGCGCCGGCCGCTGCCGCCCTGACGCTGCTTAAACACCGACAAGGTAATGAACGCACGCGATGCCGCATTTTTGAGCACATAAGGCTTCACTCAGAACTGCAGAAGTCTCATCTGTTTCACCCCCTTTTTTTTGTAATACTAGTATCGATCGTTAATTAAAACTCATGGTTTTCACATTTGCCATTTGAAGAACAGATCTGAAACGCGATGATTTTTCTTTTATATAGTTATTGAGAAGCCACGTCAGCCACTGTAATTTAAGACAAGTTAAATAAGTAATTAAAGATAATTGAGGGTCACAGTAGACCATTTTGATAGCTTTCTCTTTTGTGAATCTTAAATTAAACCTAGATTATAGATGTGATATGGCATAGGTCATCCTTCGATCGATTGTAGAACTTGGAAACCCATTCAGGGAATATTCGTTCACATTTCTGTTGAACGCAGTTGGTTTTTACCATCCTGTATTAAAACATTTCCTTTTATCAATAGTGCAATTTATAAACAATGTTTTGTGAGTAGAATAAAACTTCCAATGGTAAATTTAACTGATTTTTCGACGTTATTTTACCAGCTAACTAAAAATAGGAAAGCCTTGAACCCTTTCCACTAAATTTAGTTAGTATTAAGATTCTTTTACAGGGAGTGCAGTGAAGCTGACGCTGAGATCATTTAGTATTTGGTTATATCATCGCTAGTCTCACTGAACTCTTCTGAATTCTACATGTCATGTGTGGTCTGGCGTCTCCTTACCAGCAACAGGTCCTAGGTTCAAACTAGTTAATTCCCTAAAAAACACGCTCAGAGCGTCGTTGCGCGAAAGTGGTAGGGAGACACGATATAGAAGAAACACACACCACCATGAATGTTTAGAAAGGGAACCTCCCCATCGCACCCCCCTCAGATTTAGTTATTAGTTGGCACAATGGATGGGCCTCGAAAAACTGAACACAGATCAATCGAGAAAACAGGAAGAAGTTGTGTGGAACTATGAAAAAGTAAGTAAAATATACAAACTGAGCAGTTGATGCGCAAGGTAGGCAACATCAAGGACACTCTGAGGTCAGGAGCGCCGTGGTCCCGTCGTTAGCGTGAGCATCTGCTGAACGAGAGGTCCTTGGTTCAAGTCTTCCTTCGTGTAAAAAGTTAAATTTTGTATTTTCGGTTTATGTGTCAAACTCTTATGTTTTAATCACTTTTTTCGGAGTGATTATCACATCCACAAGAGATCCTAAATCGGGCAAGGTACAAGAATCTTTTTACCCATTCGCCCAGTGTACAAGTTAGTTGGGTCGACAACATATTCCTATTATGTGACGCACATGCCGTCACCAGTGTCGTATAGAATATATCAGACGTGTTTTCCTGGGGAGGAATCGGTTGACCTATGACCTTGCGATCAAATGGTTTCGGTTCCCATTGGAGAGGCGCGTCCTTTCTTCTACTAATCGCACGGTTTTGCGGTGCGGTAGCAAAACACAGACACTAAACTTATTACAGTGAACAGAGACGTCAATGAACGAACGGACAGATCATAACTTTGCGAAAATAAAGAAAGTAAACTTTTCACTCGAGGGAAGACTTGAACCAAGGACCTCTCCTTTCGTAGCTGCTCATCCTAACCACGTCACCACAGCGCTCCTGATGTCAGACTATCCCTGATATTGCATATCTTGTCCATGGACTATTCAGTTTGTATATTTTGCCTATTACTTCATACTTCCACACAACTTCTTCCTGTTTTCTCGATCGATTTGTGTTCAGTTTTTCAAGGCCTATCCACTGTGCCAACTTATAACTAAATCTGAGGGGTTTGCGATGGGGAGGTTCCCTTGTTAGTCTTGTATGTAGTTGATTCGAAGACGGATCACTGTTTTGTGTTGGTTTTATACTTGCAGAATTTGTTTTAGTTAATTAAACAGTCCAATAAATTGTTTTGGGGGATTTGATCGTCAGTTTCTTCTGCTTACGCAGACATATCACTTAGCACCACAACTGGGAACAAGCAATGTATCATGGGATGGGTATGATCAGAAAAAATGGTCTCACAAACTGTAGCAGTAATCAGACCTTGCATAGTAACCATGGGGCCCACAGAATACCACGATATCGCTTTCCAAGTCGTCTTTGGACGTAAATTGGGCCAAAAGTTGGAAACAGCGTGAAACAATACTCGACTTCGGCACCGCTTTTCCCTGTTACGGTCATTTGTATCCCTGATGAGTGGTTCTGGAATTCCAACTCGCCCTGCAATTAGCTGTTTATGAAGCTCTGTTCGTTTTGATGCTGACAGGTTTCGCGAGTGCGACATCCAGTTCTGCAGTGACTTTTGCAGTTGTCGTCCTCTTATTTTTCGTCGCAATCCAGTTCAATGACCATCCGTCAAGATCACCCAAAAACAGACTTTCATCCGCGTTGTGACTTGCAGGATGTATTTCCGCTTTCCCTGTAGGCGGTACAACCCTTCAACGTGGTGCCTCTAGAAACACCATACACTTCTACTACCTTGGTTAGTGAGGCACCCACCGTCCGACCACCAACAATTTGCGCACCCTCGAATGCACTTAGTTTCAACGTGTACACAGAACACTGCTATAACCATGACTGACGCTTGCAACATAGTAAGAACATTGCACAGATGTCGTTGGTGGTAAAATACAATAGCGTCGCCTCTAGGCTTGGCTGTCATCTGCTTTTACACTACTGGCCACGAAAATTGCTACACTATGAAGGTGACGTGTTACAGACGCGAAATTTACCCTACAGGAAGAAGATGCTGTGATATGAAGAGGATTAGATTTTCAGAGCATTCACACAAGGTTGGCGCCGGTGGCGGCACCTACAACGTGCAGACATGAGGAGAGTTTCCAACAGAAACAGCAGTTGACCGGCGTTGCCTGGTGAAACGTTGCTGTGATGCCTCGTGTGAGGAGGAGAAATCCGTGGCATCACGTTTCCGACTTTGATAAAGGTCGGACTGTAGCCTATCGCGATAGCGGTTTATCGTATCGCGACATTGCTGCTCGCGTTGGTCGAGTTCCAATGACTGTTAGCAGAATATGGAATCGGTGGGTTCAGGAGGGTAATACGGAACGCCGTTCTGGATCCCAAAGGCCTCGTATCACTAGCAGTCGAGATAACAGGCATCTTATCCCCATGGCTGTAAGGGATAGTGCAGTCACGTCTCGGTCTCTGAGACAACAGATGGGGACGTTTGCAAGACAACAATCATCTGCACGTACAGTTTGACGACGTTTGCTGCAGCATGGACTAGCAGCTCGGAGACCATGGATGCGGTTACCCTTGACGCTGCATCACAGACAGGAGCGCCTGCGATGGTGTACTCAACGACGAAACTGGGTGCATGAACGACAAAACGTCATTTTTTTCGGATTAATTCAGGTTCTGTTTACAGCATCATGATGGTCGCATCCGTGTTTGGCGACATCGCAGTGAACGCACATTGCAGGCGTGTATTAGTCCTCGCCATACTGGCGTATCACCCGGCGTGATAGTATGGCGTACCATTGGTTGTACGTCTCGGTCAACTCTCGTTCGCACTGACGGTACTTTCAACAGTGGACGTTACATTTCAGATGTGTTACTACCCGTGGCTCTACCCTTCATTCGATCCCTGCGAAACCCTACATTTCAGGAGGATAATGCACAACCGCATGTTGCACGTTCTGCACGTGCCTTTCTGGATACAGAAAATGTTCGACTGCTGCCCTAGCGAGCACATTCTCCAGATCTCTCACCAATGGAAAACGTCTGGTCAATAGTGGCTGAGCAACTGGCTCGTCACAATACGCCAGTCACTACTCTCCATGGAGGTGTCCTCGTCGTTCTAGGTCTTCTCCAGTCGCGAGTCATAGGCTGGAATGTTCCGTGCTCCCTTAGACGCCGATCAATTGCTTCGAACGTCTTCCGGTCGGAACACCTTCGTTGTGGAAATCTGTCTCGATACAAACGTACCGCGCCACAGCTATTGCCCCGTCCTAATCCATACATCAAATGGGCATCTGCCAACTCCGCAATTGTAAACATTGCACTGAGTGCAAAACCACGTTCGTGATGAACACTAACCTGTTGATGCTACGTACTGATGTGCTTGATGCTAGTACTGTAGAGCAATGAGTCGCATGTCAACACAAGAACCGAAGTCAACATTACCTTCCTTCAATTGGGTCAACTGGCGGTGAATCGAGGAAGTACAGTACTTACTGACGAAACTAAAATGAGCTCGAACATGGAAATTAAGCGTTTCCCGACACATGTCCACATAACATCTTTTCTTTATTTGCATGTGAGGAATGTTTCCTGAAAGTTTGGCTGTACCTTTTTGTAACACCCTGTATATTTGTCCAATGAATACCCGTTTATTATCTGCGTTTCTTCTTGGTGTAGCAACTTTAATGGCCAGTAGTGTATGTTCAAACAGGCATTTTGCGCTGTTTCTCCATATTTTTGCCCAACCGCCGCTCGTTGTATGAGTTGACAGGATTCTGTTGTGACTCGTTGATACCGGAGTCATAACGTACTACGTTTTTGTTCTTCTTGTGAGGTGCACAATTTTACCTTTCTGTACAGCTAAAGCAGTGTCCCAATTCGAATCCTTATCACTATCTCACTGAATATTTGAGGATAATTTTTTAGAAAGCACTACGCTAAAGGTACCCTAATTGCATCGTATGCGAGAAGTGTGAAGTTACTGTTAATGTCGTGTATTTTCAACTTCTCGCGACGTAATGAATAGTCCATTAAATTTCAGACATGCAGCAACGCAAAAAAGATTTTCTCCACTTATATTTCGTCCGTGTATAGTCCGGCCAACCTCAGAGCGAGTTACAAGACTGACGAGAAGATGCCGAGCGCGGCCTTATATGCTCCACCGCAGCGGTACTGCGCGTGCGGGTCAAATATGATGGTCGGCGGCAGAGATATACGCTCACACATGCGCCGCCTGTGGCGAAGGCGTACACACATTCGATTCGCTTATCGATGTATGATCGTCGGCGGTGACACCGTGACGACTTCTCTGCAGTTTAATTACCCCAGGAGCCGGATTCCATGCTTTGTACAAATTAAAACAATTATCTCTATTTACTAAATTATTAGCTAATCTAATCCCTATAGACAGATTCCCACAAGGAAGAGGTGGATGTTAAAATCATCACATCACTGTAATTCATGGAATGCTCTATATCAATACAATGTTCGGCCACAGCTGACTTGTCTGGCTGTGATAAGCGTGTGTACCTTCGTTGCCCCACACATCTCTCATGACCTGTAAGAGGTCCATGACTAAGAAATCTGTTGCTAGCGCACTCGAGCAAATGTAATTTCGATGGATTGCTCACGCTCTGCCTGCGATATGTAAGCTATAAGAGAATCTCAGACCAGAGAGCAGTGTTGCCAGCAGTAGGAACTGTGTAGCAGTTGTAGTAAGTAGTTGCGAGCAGTTTGGTGTATCGAGTTGGCTGGGCCGGCCTTGTGGAGCGATGACGGTGCCTGAACATTGTATTACAAGGTAAAAGCAGCCTCGCGCATATTTACAATTATTATATCAAGTGCCATGTAAATGTTTTAAAAAAATATCTTAATAATAATCTTTCTTATAAAAAAATGCACTTGGCCTCCAAACAGAAAACTTTCCGTAACCTACCAGTAATACAATGTGACTAATCGCACAATAAAATTGTGGCTTACTTATAACCTTTCAACAATTAACTGACTGTGAATCTAAACTGGTAAATTTGGACGTCAGCAGTGCTGCGCCATGGCCCTACTGAATAAATTGAAAATATATATATATATATATATATATATATATATATATATATATATATATATATATATATATATATATATATATATATGCTCCTATAAGAAATTCTTCTGGCACAGCTCAGTGAAATGCTACCCGATAGATTTGTCATGTATAAAAAGAAACAACTCATTTTTCTTTACAATAATAGTGATTACCATGGATTGGAGAAATTAATAAAATCTTTAAATTGAGATGAACGATTGTCAAAAGTTAATTTTTTATAAAAAAGATTATTATTAAGATATTTTAAAAGCATTTACATGAGACTTGATATAACAATTGTACATATGCGCGAGGCTGCTTTTACCTTATACTACACTTCTGGAAATTGAAATAAGAACACCGTGAATTCATTGTCCCAGGAAGGGGAAACTTTATTGACACATTCCTGGGGTCAGATACATCACATGATCACACTGACAGAACCACAGGCACATAGACACAGGCAACAGAGCATACACAATGTCGGCACTAGTACAGTGTATATCCACCTTTCGCAGCAATGCAGGCTGCTATTCTCCCATGGAGACGATCGTAGAGATGCTGGATGTAGTCCAGTGGAACGGCTTGCCATGCCATTTCCACCTGACGCCTCAGTTGGACCAGCGTTCGTGCTGGACGTGCAGACCGCGTGAGACGACGCTTCATCCAGTCCCAAACATGCTCAATGGGGGACAGATCTGGAGATCTTGCTGGCCAGGGTAGTTGACTCACACCTTCTAGAGCACGTTGGGTGGCACGGGATACATGTGGACGTGCATTGTCCTGTTGGAACAGCAAGTTACCTTGCCGGTCTAGGAATGGTAGAACGATGGGTTCGATGACGGTTTGGATGTACCGTGCACTATTCAGTGTCCCCTCGACGATCACCAGAGGTGTACGGCCAGTGTAGGAGATCGCTCCCCACACCATGATGCCGAGTGTTGGCCCTGTGTTCCTCGGTCGTATGCAGTCCTGATTGTGGCGCTCACCTGCACGGCGCCAAACACGCATACGACCATCATTGGCACCAAGGCAGAAGCAACTCTCATCGCTGAAGACGACACGTCTCCATTCGTCCCTCCATTCACGCCTGTCGCGACACCACTGGAGGCGGGCTGCACGATGTTGGGGCGTGAGCGGAAGACGGCCTAACGGTGTGCGGGGCCGTAGCCCAGCTTCATGGAGACGGTTGCGAATGGTCCTCGCCGATACCCCAGGAGCAACAGTGTCCCTAATTTGCTGGGAAGTGGCGGTGCGGTCCCCTACGGCACTGCGTAGGATCCTACGGTCTTGGCGTGCATCCGTGCGTCGCTGCGGTCCAGTCCCAGGTCGACGGGCACGTGCACCTTCCGCCGACCACTGGCGACAACATCGATGTACTGTGGAGACCTCACGCCCCACGTGTTGAGCAATTCGGCGGTACGTCCACCCGGCCTCCCGCATGCCCACTATACGCCCTCGCTCAAAGTCCGTCAACTGTACATACGGTTCACGTCCACGCTGTCGCGGCATGCTACCAGTGTTAAAGACTGCGATGGAGCTCCGTATACGACGGCAAACTGGCTGACACTGACGGCGGCGGTGCACAAATGCTGTGCAGCTAGCGCCATTCGACGGCCAACACCGCGGTTCCTGGTGTGTCCGCTGTGCCGTGCGTGTGATCATTGCTTGTGCAGCCCTCTCGCAGTGTTTGAGCAAGTATGGTGGGTCTGACACACCGGTGTCAATGTGTTCTTTTTTTCCATTTCCAGGAGTGTACATCGCTCAGGCACCGCCATCGCTCCACACGACCGTCCTAACCAAATCCATACACCAGACCGCTAGCTACAACTTAGTCCTACTGCTACAGTTCCTACTGCTGACAACACTGCTCTCTGGTCTGAGATTCTCTTATAGCTTACATATCGCAGGCAGCGCGTGAGCAATCCATCGAAATTACATCTGCTCGAGTTCGCTAGAAACAAATTCCTTAGTCATAGACCTCTTACAGACCTATGTACGATTTCTCACAATTTCCGCAAGGAATCGCCTTTTTGAAGCAATAAATTTCCTTTACAGAGCCGAGTAAAGTTGCAGTCTTTGTGGGAGGCCGGAAGATCACCTTAACATCGTGTTCCACGAGAATACGGCCTATCTTCGAAGGAAGAGTGCCCACATAGGGCAAAAACGCACTTGATGTGAAGGAATTACTGTCTTCTTGCCCATCACATACCTGCATTCTAGGTTTTGCATTGAATGCTCTACGAATTTGTTGCGGAGAAAATCCATTCGCTCTAAAAATGCTCTTGAGGTATACGAGCTCTTCTTGCAAATTATCTTTATCGGATGTACAGTGCGTCCTATGCACTAAGGTCTTAAGGACACCTGTGACCATCGAAGGATGATGGCAGGTATTGCCATGTAGGTATAGATTTGTGTGTGTTGGCTTCCGATATACGGCATGTCCACCGCGGTGGAGCAAAGGCCGCAGTTGGCATCTTGTCTTGTCTTGTCTTCTGACTCACTCTGAGGATGGCCGGACGATACAGGGCCGAAATATCAGTGGACTAAATTCTATTTGCGCGGCTACATGCCCGAAATTTAATTGACTTATGTTAATGTTGTCTGCAAAGTCAAGAACCGATAGCTGTATCGTATTCTTCAGTTTAGCAACAATCCATCTACTGTGAAAACAAATGTCGTCATTACTCACGTTCTCTCATCCGTCAAAGGAATGGTTTCGACGAATCCCCTTTCTAAGGTGAAACCTCTGAAAGGTTTAAACAACACGATGTCATTAGTGTAGGTGTCGTTCACAACGTACTGATAGGCTTCTTGGAGAAGTCGGATCTGGATGTTGTACTTTGTGAAGACTCTGTCGGTTGAAAAGTCTATGTCGCCGCCGAAAATAACACCTGTGGAAAAGGAAAAGTATTATGAGAAAGCAACGTTACGGTGGTAAAGAGTCATTCCATGAAAATGGAAGGTTTTGTTGCCCATGTAACACTTGATGTTCCTTTCTTTAGTGGCAAATAAACACATCTCACGTTATCAAACCTCCACTGTAGGCAGGGTGTCTCAGAAACGTTGCGACAAACTATGAGAGGTTGTAGAGGGCGTCTTCAGGAACAAATCGAAAATAGGAAGGCCTGTTCAGAAACGTCATACAACGGCGCAACAGAGCTTCGAAGTTATAGAAACTAGCGAATTCCATTAGGTCATCACTTTGGAAGCAAACATGACTTCGTACAAGGTTCGTTTGAAAACTTCTCGGAACAGAATAGAAAAAAGTACTTACATGACTGAAGCTTTTTTTATTTTTTAATATAGTTTCCTTGTAGATTAATGCACTTGGTCCAACTATGTTCCAGTGCCTTGATCCCATCTCGAAAATTAGTTTCCTCCAGGCCTGAAAAATAGTTACAACTCCGGTTATCATTTCTTTGAAGTGAATCTTCGTCCACCAAGAAAAATTTTCAGTTTTGGGAAGAGATGGAAGTCTGACGGAGCCATATCGGGTGAATAAGGCGAGTGTGGCAACAATTAATTCCTTAGTTCGTGTAATTTTGCCATGGTGATGGCACTTGCGTACGGGAGCGCATTGTCTTGATGAAAGATGACTTTCCTCCTTGCCAAACCTGGCCTATTTTGCGTATCTTTTGTTGCAGTTTGTCCAGGAGGTTAGCATAGTATTCTCCAGTAATTGTTTGCCCAGTGAGGAGACAATCAACAAACAGGATCCCCTTCACATCCCAGAATACTGATGCCATGACCTTTGCCCCCTAAGGACTTGTCTTTTCTTTCTTTGCTGCCGGGTAATCAGCCTGTTTCCACTGCCTTGACTGTTGTTTTTGTCTCTGGGGTACAGTAGTGCACCCAAGTTTCATCTGTGGTAAGAAACCGGCGCAAAAAATCCAGTTCGTTTCTCCTAAAACAGGCCAAACATTGTCCCGATATGTCCATTCTCATGCGTTTTTGATCCAGAGTCGCGGCACCCCTCCTGCAAATAATTTTTTTACATTTCTAATTCTTCAGTTAAAATGTGATATACCCTTTCAGATGACATATGGCAAGCGTGAGCAATTTCACCCACTTTCAATTGGTGATCCTCCATGACCATTTTGTGTACTTCTGCACTGATTTCTGGAGTTAGTGACTCATCTTGGCCGACCACTGCGCGGATCACCATCTAAGCTCCCCCGACCGAATTTAAATTCATTTCTGTACTTGGCAGCAGCTGAATATGAAGGAGCAGAGTCCCCCAGTGTATTCTGGAAATCGGCGTGAATGTCCTTTGATTTCAAACCTTTCTTTACGAGGTACTTAATCACTGCTCGGATCTCGATTTTTTTTCCCTCTTCGCAAATCACTACGAGTCAACAACAGAACCACACCGCCGCCACAGCTCTCTTCCAAGAGCACTGACGTGGCACGTGTTTACAGGCAACAGTCCAATGAATATCACGTGAACAACTCGTTGCGCTAGCGCTGACCTCTAGTGGTGATTCCGAAAACTTTTCAAACCACCTACGTACGCTGACGCACCGTAGGCGGACTGTCTCACAATGTTGTTTGTTATTCAGTGATCGCGTCTGATTGCAACGATCGCCACTGGAGAAGATGGAGTTAGCTTAGACAGGCATTGTCCTCTGTAATGTGGTGCTCTGTTTCCTTGGGGGATGACGATTTCGGACACAGGTGTCTATTTGCAGTTTATTTTTCTCCTGTATGTCGAAAAACATCGTAGACTTTAAAGAGTTCAAGGAGAAAACCAAACTGCAGAAGGAACCTCTGGTCCGAAACCGTCGACCTCCGAGACAACAGAGCATCACATTCATAGGAGGCAAGGCCTTTCCACACACTAGCGATTGCGGCAATCAGTGGTAATCACTCCATAACAAGCATTGCGAGACGTTACGCCTATGGTCCAGCAGCGCACAGAGTCACTTTTGCTGCCGAAGGGATGGCTTAACACCCAAACCTCCAGACGTCAAACACTCTGATCGGTACCGAACGTTGTATGTCGATAGAGTATCAACGAAAACTCCGATTTAGTTCTTACTGTGTGCTGTCATTCTGCATAATGGGCGTAAACGTTAATAAAAAGTATGAGGGTCATTCAATAATTAAAGAGACAAATTGGTCGAGAAAAAACTGTTAGTAGGGCAAGCTTCGTACTTTTATGGCTTTAAGTTGGCATTACTGGGATGAGCCCTGCTCAGCTGATGTATCGACATTGTTTTGTTTATAACCTCAAAAATACATTTCAAGATAGCGAGTCCGCTTGAAACGTCAACGTTAGTTGAACAACGCTCTGTTATTCGTTTTTTACTTGCTGAAGGCGAGAAACAAGTGAATATATACTGTAGAATGTCTTAAGTCTATGGTGAAGGTTGTATGAATCGTGCAAATTTTTGCAAGTGGGTAGCGCAGTTCAAAAACGGCCGCGATTCTGTGACCGACGAACATCGTACTGGCCCATCAGCTGCAGTTTCAACTCACTCACTTGAAACTCAAATAAATGACATTATCCGTGTTGACCGCCGTGTGTCTGTGGAAATATTAGTTGATAAGCTTCAAGTTAGTACTAGTACAGTTCATAAAATTATCTGTAACAATTTGAAGTACCGCAAAACTTGAGCAAGATGGGTCCCTATGGAGTTGACACGGCTACACAAGGAGAAAAGGATGAGAGTGTGCACAAAACTAAAGGAACGTTTATGAAAGAGAAGGTGAGCACTTCCTCAACAAAATTTTGACTTGTGATGAAACTTGGGTTCACTATTATGAACCAGAATCAAAAACACAAAGCATGGAATGGAAGCACAGCAACTCACCTGCCAAGAAAATATTCAAAACCCAAGTATCAGCAAGAAAAGTCATGTTGACGGGGTTTTGGGATGCTGAAGGTACAGTTTTTTGAGATTATCTCGAAGAGCAGTGTACAATGAACAGCCAATATTACTCGGATTTGCTATTAAACAAGGTGAAACCAGCAATGAGAGAGAGACGTCGTGGATCTCAGAGGGGCGGTGTGATCTCCAGCAAGACAACGCATGTCCTCATATTGCTCAACTAACCCGTGGAACCATCGACAAGATGGGCTGGGAAGTACTGCCTCATCCCCCTTACAATACTGGTTTAGCATCTAGTGATTTACATTTGTTTCGTGCACAGAAGCAGGCATTATGTAGCAAGAGGCCTGCGGACGTGAAAAAGTTAATGGGAAATTGGTTCAAACATCAAGATAGAGAGATCTTTGCAGCCGGAGTAACAAAGCTCGTCGTCTGTTGAAACAAGTGCGTAAATGTTCAAGGGGTTTATGCTGGAAAGTAGAAAAAGTATTGTTTTGTAAAAATAAACGCTCTTTTCTCTAGACCAATTTGTCTCTTTAATTGTTGAATGATCCTCGTAATTCCAGAAATACGGATCACAGGAAAAGCATAACTATGAGAAGCTAATACGTATTGCTTCCGTGGGGAAGTTTGTAGAGTGTTAGAGCGTCGTACCCAGAGTCCTAGATTCAAATCCCAATGATATTTTTTTCTTTTACTGTATTACGCGTCAAACTATGGTTCAAATGGCTCTGTGCACTATGGGACTTAACGTCAGAGGTCATCAGTCCCCTAGAACTTGAACTACTTAAACCTAACTAACCTAAGGACATCACACACACCCATGCCTGAGGCAGGATTCGAACCTGCGACCGTAGTGGTCGCGCGGTTCCAGACTATAGCGCCTAGGACCGCTGCCCGGCAAGTCAAACTACTATATAGACGTGTGATGCAGTTGTTTCTTTATTCTACTGCTCCGTTGTTTATGTTTATTCCGTCAAACTCAAATGCACTAGCTGCTTCATCACGAGTCGTGTCTGTTCTGTCGCACATGTCCAACAGAGCACCACACCCATCTACACAAATGTACTCTGTAGATTTGCTACTTTCAGCTAACGAAGCGAAAGCAGATTGCCAAAAGAATATTGCTGCAAACTCCGAAAAGTCCTTTTATATGTCAGGAAAATGTTCTCCCATGTAACAGAGGGCCTTTGGCACGACGAGCTCACGCTCTACCAGTTGTCCCTACAACATAATCATTCGCAGATACTCTTTTCCTGTATCCGTCGTTATGATCTTATTTTTAGTTACCGTTTACGCATGTTCCACTGGACGACAGCACACAGCACTAACTAAATCCGTGTTTTGGTTGACAGTCTAACCACATATAATGTTTGCTACAGAGGTGAGTGTCTGACATCCCTATATATTGGCCACGACATCTTGGTAGATGATTGTTGCAGGCTCTGTGTGTTTATGGGTTGCATTTTTTCATATGACTTGTCAAGCCAATGGCAGCACGGCATCCCTTGCCGCAATTGTCACTAGTTTATGTGGCTGCTGATGCAGGAGCAGTGGTAGCATTCCGAAGCTTTTTCTGCCGTAATCTGTCTAACAAGCCTTAATCATGCTTCGACATTCCCGATGATATATCATCACGCCACTCTGGTCTGATGCCAGCCCGTGCCTCCCATCTGTTTGTGTCGATTCCAAAGCTATCCGTATCTCGTTTACAGGAGTCCTTGGACCTCAATACAGGACGTCCTGCAGGTCTTTTGGCTATAGAGATCTCTCCAAGCATCACCTCACGTGGTAATCTGTCAGGATCCATATGGCGGACGTGTCCCAGCCAGCGGAGTCGTCTCTGCTTCAAGACAGCTAAAATACCGTTGCAATTAGTTTTAGATAGCACTGCTTCGTTGGTCACTCGGTCCTTCCACGTTACTCCGAGGATGGATCTCAGGCACCGCATGTGGAAAGCTTTAAGGCGACGTTCTTGTCTGGCTCAGGTAGTCCATGTTTCCGACGCATACAAAAGGATGCTGAGGACGCAAGTATGACATAGAAGAATTTTGGTGGTCAAAGAGAGTTTGTTGTTTCTCCAAACACGTGTAGAGAGTCTGCCAAAAGTTGTCGCAGCTCTTCCAATGTGAGCATCAATTTCCTTGTCAACAGACATCTTTGATTCTATAGTAGATCCAAGATAGCAGAAGTTATCTACGACTTGCAGAGTAGTGCCATCTAGTGTGATATTCGGCTTTGTGTTAGCACCCTGAACCATAATTACGGTCTTACTGCTGTTTACACTCGTCGAGAATAGGTGGCATGCGTGACTAAACCTTGATTCTAGCTCTTGCAGTTCTTCTGCGGAGTTCGCAACAATTGCAACATCACCAGCATACAGGAGTTCACAAGCGACTTCCTCGTAGCGCTTTGTCTTACTCTTCAGAAGACTGACATTGAAAAGCCTTCCATCTTCCCTAGTATGCAGATGGACTCCAACATTGCAATTCTCGAAAACCACTTGGAGTAGACCCGAGAGGAAAATTCCAAGAAGTGTAGGTGCCAACACACAGTCTTGTCTTACACCACAGTTCATACTGAATGGTTTAGATGTACTGCCACCGAAGATTACAGAGCCACGCATATTGTCGTGAAAAGATCTTATTAAACACAGCAAATGTGGGGGACATCCAATTTTTTCCAATATGCTGTAGAGTCCCTCCCTAATGACGGTGTCAAAGGCTTTGTTGAGGTCAACAAAAGCCACATATAATGGCACTCTGTGTTCGCGGCACTACTGTTGTAGTTGGTGCAAGGTGAATATCATGTCACTTGTCGATCTGCCAGTTCGAAATCCACACTGTGACTCAGGGCAGATCCGAGCAGCCAAGGTTTCCAGTCTCTTCAGGATTATCACTGCATACGCCTTTCCAGCAACGCTCAAGAGAGATATTCCTCTATAGTTGTTACAATTACCTCTGTCGCGTTTTCCCTCATACACTCCTGGAAATGGAAAAAAGAACACATTGACACCGGTGTGTCAGACCCACCATACTTGCTCCGGACACTGCGAGAGGGTTGTACAAGCAATGATCACACGCACGGCACAGTGGACAAACCAGGAACCGCGGTGTTGGCCGTCGAATGGCGCTAGCTGCGCAGCATTTGTGTACCGCCGCCGTCAGTGTCAGCCAGTTTGACGTGTCATACGGAGCTCCATCGCAGTCTTTAACACTGGTAGCATGCCGCGACAGCGTGGACGTGAACCGTATGTGCAGTTGACGGACTTTGAGCGAGGGCGTATAGTGGGCATGCGTGAGGCCTGGTGGACGTACCGCCGAATTGCTCAACACGTGGGGCGTGAGGTCTCCACAGTACATCGCTGTTGTCGCCAGTGGTCGGCGGAAGGTGCACGTGCCCGTCGACCTGGGACCGGACCGCAGCGACGCACGGATGCACACCAAGACCGTAGGATCCTACGCAGTGCCGTAGGGGACCGCACCGCCGCTTCCCAGCAAATTAGGGACACTGTTGCTCCTGGGGTATCGGCGAGGACCATTCGCAACCGTCTCCATGAAGCTGGGCTACGGTCCCGCACACCGTTAGGCCGTCTTCCGCTCACGCCCCAACATCGTGCAGCCTGCCTCCAGTGGTGTCGCGACAGGCGTGAGTGGAGGGACGAATGGAGACGTGTCGTCTTCAGCGATGAGAGTCGCTTCTGTCTTGGTGCCAATGATGGTCGTATGCGTGTTTGGCGCCGTGCAGGTGAGCGCCACAATCAGGACTGCATACGGCCAAGGCACACAGGGCCAACACCCGGCATCATGGTGTGGGGAGCGATCTCCTACACTGGCCGTACACCTCTGGTGATCGTCGACGGGACACTGAATAGTGCACGGTACATCCAAACCGTCATCGAACCTACCGTTCTACCATTCCTAGACCGGCAAGGTAACTTGCTGTTCCAACAGGACAATGCACGTCCGCATGTATCCCGTGCCACCCAACGTGCTCTAGAAGGTGTAAGTCAACTACCCTGGCCAGCAAGATCTCCGGATCTGTCCCCCATTGAGCATGTTTGGGACTGGATGAAGCGTCGTCTCACGTCCAGCACGAACGCTGGTCCAACTGAGGCGCCAGGTGGAAATGGCATGGCAAGCCGTTCCACAGGACTACATCCAGCATCTCTACGATCGTCTCCATGGGAGAATAGCAGCCTGCATTGCTGCGAAAGGTGGATATACACTGTACTAGTGCCGACATTGTGCATGCTCTGTTGCCTGTGTCTATGTGCCTGTGGTTCTGTCAGTGTGATCATGTGATGTATCTGACCCCAGGAATGTGTCAATAAAGTTTCCCCTTCCTGGGACAATGAATTCACGGTGTTCTTATTTCAATTTCCAGGAGTGTACATTGTTACTATGTTTGCATCTCTCATGTCTTGAGGTACTGTGCCTTCTTCCCAGCACTGCAGTAAGATTTGATACAATATCGGTAAAACACTGTCAAGTTTGATGATTTCTGCTGGTAAGTTATCACGGCCTGTACTCTTGCCTAGCTTTAGACTTTTAAGTGCTAGGTTTAATTCGTCAACAGTGTGAGTATCATCGAGCTCAGACATAATTGGGTAAGTTGGTAAAGTACCCAAAGCTTCTGAAGAAATGTTGACCTCTTCTGAGTATTGTTTAGCATAGTGCTGCACCCATCCAACTAGCTGCTGCTTTTTATTATTGATTGGGTCTCCATTTAGATCTTTTATTGCAGCGAACGTCCTGCTTGTTGGTCCAATGACCTTTATGATGCCTTGATACATGCCACTATAATCTCCTTTGTCTCGGCAGGTCTGAATAGTTTTGCAAAGGTTGGTCCAATATCTATTTGCGCAATGGCGAGAAACTCGTAGCAGATCTGCTTTGCAGGCCTGGTATTCAGCTATTGCTCGTTGGTCTTTAGGATTATTCTTAACCTGTATATGAGCATTACGTTTCTTGTCTATATATGGACGCAACTCATTTTCACATTCAAATGGTTCAAATGGCTCTGAGCACTATGGGACTCAACTGCTGTGGTCATTAGTCCCCTAGAACTTAGAACTACTTAAACCTAACTAACCTAAGGACATCACACACATCCATGCCCGAGGCAGGATTCGAACCTGCTGCCGTAGCAGTCGCACGGTTCCGGACTGCGCGCCTAGAACCGCGAGACCACCGCGGCCGGCTTTCCACATTCAGTAAACCAGTCACTTTGAGTGACTACCCTGCTTTCCAAATGTTCCGATGGCTGTCTGCATAATATTTTCTTTAGCTAGTTGCCACATATATTCGGCGCCTTGTGGAGTTAGAAATTGCTCAGGATTCAGTTTCATCTCAATTTCTTCACTGAAATTTTTGTATAGTGCATCATCTTGAATGGCTTTGGTGTTGATGTTCACTCTTCGACAAACACTCTCAGCTGAGGGAATCTTCTTTTGTGTGAACCGTGATTTGGTCATAACTAAAGAGTGATTCAGAGAGAAAGAGAGGTGCAAAGTTCCAGCAGTCGCTGACTGTTCTCATTCATATTTCCAATGCCGTATGGGCCAATGCAGTCGGTCCAGTTATTCCGTTTATTCCCAACCCTGGCATTAAAGTCTCCCAGTAACATGAGTTTATCTGGTCCACGAACATTCTCCAGGCATTTCCGCAGGTCTTCATAGAGCATGTCTTTGACTTCAGGTGGCGCTTTCATAGTGGGAGCATATGCAGGGATTAGTGAGACGGGGCCTGCTGTTGTCTTTAATGTCAAAGTTGTTAACCGTTCAGACATAGATTTTGGTTGTTCGCAGCAGCTGAGAAGACTGTTTCACATTGCAAACCAACTCCGTGTTCACGTCTTTCTCCAATTTCTCTTCCTTTCGAGAAAAAGGTGTAATTATCTTCACGCAGGCTGCCTTCCCCAGAGAGACGAGTTTCCTGTAATGTAGCCACATCAACGCGAAGACGCAGGAGTTCTCTGTCAATTATGGCTGTTTTTCTGACTATAGGGGCAGCATCTGTAGGAGTGTCAAATCCGGGTAACACAGTTCTGACATTCCAGGTGGAAAATCGTGTTATTGAATAGTTGGTTTTGCTCATTCGAGCTACTTTATTGTTGTTTTTCCAGGTGCCTCAGTAACGCACCTTGTATCAAGCACTGCGAGATGCTTGCTGCTCCATACACCCATAGAAGCTCAAGGTGGGGGACGGACTGGTACCTTACTGGCTGGGGGCTGCCCAGCTTGAGGCGGGCGGTAACCTGTCAGTTACCCGCAATGGGCTGTCCCACCGACGAGAGTCACCCCTGGCGCCCGCACTCACGTCCCTCAGCGCGAGGCTTAAAACTGGTAACTGCGACTCCCCGTGTTGTTACCCGCACCTTTGCAGGCGCAGGCGGAGTGTCCTCTCCACAGGCACTGCATCGCCTGGGTCGTATTTAAAAGCCACGAATTTACCCAGCGTTCATAGCTTTTTCTCGACCCAAACATCTGTTTCCACAGGAGTGACGGGTCACTTCGTGTGGAGTTGAGTGGGCTGCAGGAACTGCCGACTTGTTCAGGTTGAACCCAACTGTCGCCTACGGTACTCCGGATCCGTTGCCCCATCCGTCAAGCATATGTACCGCACCAGAGATCTCCTTCTCCGCCGCAGATGCCGTTGAGGACTTCACCCACAAATTTGGGCTAGGGTCCTGCATCAAACCCCGCAGGGCTGGTGCGAGAGAGATAGGAAACTGAAAGACACCCTCAGGTCTCGAAACCTAATACCATTGGGGTCGAAAAACAAGCGTTGGCCAAGGGAGGCCGACAGGAAAGAAAACAGGAGGGATCTGACACAAGTAAGTGGAAGCAATATCAGACTCAGCTCGGGGCCCCACGGATGCCACCCGCGAACTTCTAGATGAAGTCCCCTGGACAGTCTGACATCTAGAGGATTGTGTATTGTGGCAAGCGCTGGCGCCCATGACTTCAGGTCTCAGTAATGTCATTAGATGACGTTTCCAGACATGGATTCCTGTTTCCAGTTTGTTCCTCAAGATACTCTCTTCCACCACTGGAAGTTCGTCGAAACATTTCTGGGACATCCTGTATAGTGCCATATTCAGGTCTACCGGTTTCATTATCTTTGTGCTAGTACTGCAGTGTAAATTATACAAATGTTACATACTCAACCATGGAATGATCCTAAAGCTTATTCTAGGCTTTCACTCACTATCAGTAAAAAGTCATAAGTCATAGCTTACACATTAGCTTGTTCAGGTCTTTAGTTAGAGATTTTGGGGTAAAACAGTTGGCGTCTACGTGCAAAAGGTGTCAATTGTGTATTGCAAAAACAGCACTTCACCACTTTTTGACACTACATGGATATTTCATATTTTCGTGATTATGAAGGCAATACCTACAGTTTTATGTAGAAAGAACCCTCTGAGATATATCCCTGGCCTACAGAAACGGGACTTCTCCTACAGAGGTGCTGTTTGTTCCAGCTCTAATTTTTCGCGTGACATATCGGTACGGGAAGCGTTCTGCTGCAGCCACCGCACCATTAATGTAGTTAATATTCACAACATGGGAGGCCAAGACACCAAAGTTATAGATATATCATGTGGGGGAGGCTAAAAATAAGTCCGATGGAGTATTTTTTTTTTTTTTTAGATGACAGTAATAGCGAGTTACCAAGTACCTACTCATACACTGTAGCTCCAAAGAAACTGTATTCCAACATCGTGTCCCCTCCCCCCCCACCCCCCCACCCCCCTTGTTAGCGGTCAGAGCACCGCCTAGTGAGCACGAGGCCTGGGTTCGAATCCCTGTATGGCACAAATTTCCAACTTTCCTCCTTCGATTGGAATGAATGCTCACACGAAGCCAATGCCCGTAATCTCTTTTTGTCTACGTTTGTGCTCAGGTGACGAATCCCAGTGCCTGTAACAAAACTGTTGCCTCCCACTACCGGGTGTTCAAATAGTCGGTATAAATTTGAAAACTTAATAAACCACGGAATAATGTAGATATGTAGATGTAGAGGTAAAAATTGACACACATGCTTGGAATGATACGGGGTTTTATTAGAAAAAAAACACACACAAAGTTCACGAAATGTCCGACAGAAGGCGCTGGACAGCAAAACTTCAGTGACTGCGCATGACAATCGTGTATAAAAATATCTGTAATAAGAGAGAGAATCACATGCGCCAGCAGTCGCAGCATGTTGACGTTACCTCCACCCCATATTGCTAGACGCGTGAAAGATCTCTTGCGCGCGTCGTTTGGTGATGATCGTGTGCTCAGCCGCCACTTTCGTCACGCTTGGCCTCCCAGGTGTCCAAACCTCAGTCCATGCGACTATTTTCTTTGGAGTTACCTGAAGTCGCAAGTGTATCGCGTTCGACCGCCATCTCTAGGGATGCTGAAAAACAACATCCGACGCCAATGCCTCACCATAACTGCGGACATGCTTTACAGTGCTGTTCACAACATTATTCCACGACTACAGCTATTTTTGAGGAATGATGGTGGACATATTGAGCATTTCCTGTAAAGAACATCATCTTTGCTTTGTCTTACTTTGTTATACTAATTATTGCTATTCTGATCAGATGAAGCGCCATCTGTCGGACATGTTTTGAGCATCCCAGAGATGTCGGTGGATCACGATACACTTGCGACTAACCCCAAAGCCAATAATCGCACGGACTGAGGTCTGGGGACCTGGGAGGCCAAGCATGACGAAAGTGGCGGCTGAGCACACGATCATCACCAAACGACGTGCGTAAGAGATCTTTCACGCGTCTAGCAATACTTTTTTTGTGGTTTTAATAAAACACTTATGTCATTCCAAACATGTGTATCAATTTATACCTCTCTATCTACATTATTCCGTGATTTATTCAGTTTTCAAATTTATACTGACTTTTTGATCACCCGGCACATGGGTCATGAGACTGCCAGGCAATCGCCTGAAGCTCACACTTTTTCCAGAAGATTTTCTGGAAATTTTCATTTCCCTTCCTACATCCTTAGCACTCCGCCAAGCAAATGTATCTGCTTTTCATTGCAAAGCGTGCCTATGCGGTTTCCGTGAGAAGGTTCTTTGGAGGTCAGCTCGTGACCACCGTCTGTGACACCGCACATTCCTTCAGACTAAAAGTTATGTCTTTTCGTCTTGGTCTGCACCCGATGGTCTTCAGCCAGGAACGCTATTTTGAAATTTTTTTCTGTCCCACCAGAGTGCAACCTCCCATCCACACTGTCGGCACTATGGTGTTTCTGCGGCCTGTAGTGTTGCGAACCACAGCCCACTCGCTCTGTTCTCTCTCACAGCAGTAAATGTACGCGCCTGCAGAACGTGACAGCTGACAACCCTCTTCCCAGTCTGCCAAAACTTAAGAGAAGTTGCGCCTGGCCGTTTCTGTATACAGTGTGTTAAAAAAAGGTACGACCAAACTTTCAGGAAACATTCCTCACACTCAAAGAAAGAAAATACGTTATGTGGACATGTGTCCGGAAACGCTTACTTTCCATGTTAGAGCTCATTTTATTACTTCTCTCCAAATCACATTAATCATGGAATGGAAACACACAGCAACAGAACGTACCAGCGTGACTTCAAACGCTTTATTACAGGAAATGTTCAAAATCCACCCTCCGTCGTATGGAATCCCTGATGCGCTGATGCAGCCCTGGAGAATGGCGTATTGTATCACATCCGTCCACAATACGAGCACTAAAAGTCTCTACATTTGGTACCGGGGTTGCGTAGACAAGAGCTTTCAAATGCCCCCATAAATGAAAGGCAAGAATGTTGAGGTCAGGAGAGCGTGGAGACCACGGAATTGGTCCGCCTCTACCAATCCATCGGTCACCGAATCTGTTGTTGAGAAGCGTACGAACACTTCGACTGAAATGTGCAGGAGCTCCATCGTGCATGAACCACATGCTGTGCCGTACTTGTAAAGGCACATGTTCTAGCGGCACAGGTAGAGTATCCCGTATGAAATCATGATAACGTGCTCCATTGAGCGTAGGTGGAAGAAGATGGGGCCCAATCGAGACATCAACAACAATGCCTGCCCAAACGTTCACAGAAAATCTGTGTTGATGACGTGATTGCACAATTGCGTGCGGATTCTCGTCAGCCCACACATGTTGATTGTGAAAATTTACAATTTGATCACTTAGGAATGAAGCCTCATCCGCAAAAAGAACATTTGCACTGAAATGAGGATTGACACATTGTTGCATGAACCATTCGCAGAAGTGTAACGGTGGAGGCCAATCAGCTGCTGATAGTGCCTGCACACGCTGTACATGGCACGGAAACAACTGGTTCTCTCGTAGCACTCTCCATACAGTGACGTGGTCAACGTTACCTTGTACAGCAGCAACTTCTCTGACGCTGACATTAGGGTTATCGTCAACTGCACGAAGAATTGCCTCATCCATTGCAGGTGTCCTCGTCGTTCTATGTCTTCCCCAGTCGCGAGTCATAGGTTGGAATGTTCCGTGCTCCCTTAGACGCCGATCAATTGCTTCGAACGTCTTCCCGTCGGGACACCTTCGTTCTGAATATCTGTCTCGATATAAACGAACCGCGCCACAGCTGTTGCCCCGTGCTAATCCATATATCAAAGGGGCATCTGCCAACTCCGCATTTGTAAACATTGTACTGACTGCAAAACCACGTTCGTGATGAACACTAACCTGTTGATGCTACGTACTGATGTACTTGATGGTAGTACTGTAAAGCAATGAGTCGCGTGTCAACTCAAGCACCGAAGTCAACATTACCTTCCTTCAATTGGGCCAACTGGAGGTGAATCGAGGAAGTACAATACATACTGACGAAACTAAAATGAGCTCTAACATGGAAATTAAGCGTTTCCGGACACATATCCACATAACATCTTTTCTTTATTTGTGTGTGAGGAATGTTTCCTGAAAGTTTGGTCGTACCTTTTTGTAACACCCTGTATACAGGAGCAAGAAAAATGCGCGCACTCCGACTTCTCACAGTGCGATTCCTCACAAAAATGTCTTACAAAATTTCGTCCTACGCGTGTTTCCGGCTGAACCAGATCGCTGGTCGATCATCAGCGATCGGCTCGTTATCTTTGGCGCGTCCCCGGGAATGAGCATCTTTGCTTTTTCGGCTGGGGCGCGCGGGACGGCGAGAGGCAGTCGGTTTGGGGCGGCCGGTGAGACAGGCGGTGTTGTGGCTCGGGCGTAAGCACACGTGTGATGTCTGTTACGCTGGGGCTGCTTGCGAATCGTGAAACTCCTGCGGCCGTTACTGGTTGCCTGGAAGGCATTTCGTGTAAACTGTACCAAGCCTAGAAGTGAGAGGGGAGTCCGAAGTTGGTGTTGGCCTAGATGTTTGTACAAATTGAGGTGCCTGCATGAGAAGCACGGCTTGGGCCTGTCGGTTACTTCGTCTTTCTGGCAGCCACTGCAAGCGCATGTTCGGCCCGAAGTCTACAGTTTGTGGTGAGCGTAGTACGAACAAGTTCTCGTAGGGTGTGCTCCCAGCCTGACTCTTAGGCTGTGTTATATGTGGGTGCCGACCCCTTGTCTGTAACTGCTTCCGGGTGTCCTGTAAGATTTCACAGCAAAACTGTGTTTTTGTGACATTCTGTGTTTCTGGTTCAGCCTCCGCCTAGAAAGGGGAAATATTTGGAATTTCTTAATGCTGTAATTTAAAAATATATTAAAAAAATGTTCTTTCAGAATAAGCGCCTGTTTTCTTTTTGGGACACTGCAGTTCAAACAGGAGTGGCGTAATGTTAATGAGTATTTGTCAAATGAAGTGTATGTAATGTCTTGCTGTTTTATGGGGCACGCAGCTCTGTTATTGAACTCATTTTGAAGTGTTATGTTGGGTGAACGACTGCTCCCCATTTCAGTGTAGTCTCTTGAGTAGTATTGTAAGGTTTTTTGGATATTTGTCAGTGGGGTGTATTGATTCAATTTTGTTTTTCTCTTTCTTTGAATTACGGTTCAAAAAAAAATGGTTCAAATGGCTCTGAGCACTATGGGACTCAACTGCTGTGGTCATAAGTCCCCTAGAACTTAGAACTACTTAAACCTAACTAACCTAAGGACACCACACACATCCATGCCCGAGGCAGGATTCGAGCCTGCGACCGTAGCAGTCGCGCGGTTCCCGACTGAACGCCTAGAACCGCTAGACCACCGCGGCCAGCTTGAATTACGGTGAATTGTTTAGTTTATCTGGTTATTGGCTTAACTCGCGCTTCACGCACTAAATCAGCTGATACTAAAATTGTTTTTTTATTCCTGCTTAATGTCAGACAGATTCTAATGTAACTTCATTTATATTATTTGAAATAAATGCGTTGGATTGACCTTAATGAATTAAGTGCAATTGAAGTAAGGGACCCAGTCTTTCATTAGTGCTTAACAGTGGAGTGTGGTTCGGGTTTTGAGCCCCGTGCTCGTCCCACCGGCAGCAAATGAACATTCAGGACTGGCAATATGGCAACACTTTAATCGCATGTTCGGTAACTAATTGCCAGCATGTAGAAATACCGGAGTGCATATCTGTTGTAGATAATGTTTTGGGTTTGCATACAGGAGGTCGAGGTTTCGATTTTGCGTCCTGGCGTATTAGACTTTAGTATACACCGTTCTTAAGCCACACGTTTCTGACATTTACATAGTACATGTTTGGAAATTTTTTGCATAGCCCGGCGCCAACCACAAGGAAATGGAATGCTCCTAAACGTGGCAAGGATAACGGTTGGTACTAATCGTTGGGGCTGTTGGGGAAGGGTATACAGAAATCAGATTTGGAATCTAGTAAGTGCAGAAACCAGATGGCAGTTATAAGAGTCGAAGGGCACGAAAGATAAGCAGTGGTTGGAAAGGGAGTGAGGCAGGGTTGTAGCCTCTCCCCGATGTTATTGAATCTGTATTTTGAGCAAGAAGTAAAGGAAACAAAACAAACATTGGGAGTAGGTATTAAAATCCATAGAGAAGAAATAAAAACTTCGAGGTTCGCTGATGACATTGTAGTTCTGTCAGAGACAGCAAAGGACTTGGAAGAACAGTTGAACGGAATGGACAGTGTCTTGAAACGAGGATATAAGATGAACATCAACAAAAGTAAAACGAGGATAGTGGAATGTAGTCGAATTAAGTCAGGTGATGCTGAACGTATTAGACTAGGGTTGGGTTGGGAAGCGACGAAACTGCGAGGTCATCGGTCTCATCGGATTAGGGAAGGACGGGGAAGGAAGTCGGCCGTGCCCTTTCAAAGGTACCATCCCGGCATTTGCCTGGAGCGATTTAGGGAAATCACGGAAAACCTAAATCAGGATGGCCGGACGCGGGACTGAACCGTCGTCCTCCCGAATGCGAGTCCAGTGTGCTAACCACTGCGCCACCTCGCTCGGTATTATTAGACTAGGAAATGAGACACTTAAAGTATTAAATGAGTTTTGCTATTTGGGAGAAAAATAACTGATGACGGTGGAAGTAGAGAGGATATAAAATGTACACTGGCAATGGCAAAGAAAGCATTTATGAAGAATAGAAATTTGTTAACATCGAGTACACATTTAAGTGTCAGGAAGTCGTTTCTGAAAGTATTTGTGGCACAACTTGACTAGAAGAAGTGATCGGTTGGTAGGACATGTTCTGAGGCATCAAGGGATCACCAGTTTAGTATTGGAGGGCAGCGTGGAGGGTGAAAATCGTAGAGGGAGACCAAATATGAAAACTCTAAGCAGATTCAGAAGGATGTAGGTCGCAGTAGGTACTGGGAGATGAAGAAGCTTGCACAGGATAGAGTAGCATGGAGAGCTGCATCAAACCAGTCTCAGGACTGAAGACCACAACAACAACAGTAGCGCTTATCCGGAACACACAACTGTTTTATTATGGTTCAAATGGCTCTGAGCACTATGGGACAGTTTTTCAGGTTAGGGAGATGGAATGGTGTAATCTCAGTAAACTCAACAAATTGCCAGCCATTCAGGAGGCTACGGATGTGTGGAAGTCCTCCATGCGGGCCTCTCTCAGGGACTATGTAGTTCTCTGCCAGCTCTGCATTAGCCATACGTGGCTAACACATGGCTACCTTCTCCGTCACGAGGACCCACCTCGATGTCACTACGGCTTCCATATGACTGCCGTCCACTTTTAGCCCCTCTGCAGCGTACTTTTAACCTTCCCAGCACGCTGCATTTGGTGTTGCGCGACAATGTCTCAACAGCAGATTTATTTTCGCGTTTTAATCGTGAGCGTTTTTTTTTTATCGTTCAAAATGGTTCAAATGGCTCTGAGCACTATGGGACTTAACAGCTGTGGTCATCAGTCCCCTAGAACTTAGAACTACTTAAAGCTAACTAACCTAAGGACAGCACACAACACCCAGTCATCACAAGGCAGAGAAAATCCGTTTTATTATCTATGCCTCGAAGTGCAGACATAACTATGACTAATGTATGACGTCATTGGTCAAAGCCGGCGGGTTCCATCCCCTGCTTCACTAGACCCAAATATTCTTTCTGGGAAATAGTGCCTCTAGAGGAGTACTCACCATACCAATATTCGGTCATGCCCATGCAGTGTGCCGCGCTTAGGATCCACTGCGGCGCCAATACACTGCCCGAGCATTCCCAGGTCCTGCCAGGCTCCATCCCTATGATGAAGACGGTAAAGGGGTAGGTGCCGATGTGAGGCGCGAATCCACCAAACAGTCTGTCGCCAGGCCAAGCGGCGTCTTTCTTCGTGGAGCGCCAGCTCTCGATGGCTTTCCTCCCAACCCGCAATTCCTCCGGCGTGTTGAGCCCGCACCGGATCAGCACGACGACAGAGCTCCACACGACAACCCGATGAACTATCTCCATGCCGCCGCATGTATAACGCACGATACCTTTTGTCCGGATCTTTCGGCAAGTTTCGTTGTCGTCGATCGACAAAAACGTTAAAAGAGTTTTGCCACCATTGGCTTCAACCGATGCTATTTTTATACAGACTGCCACGTATAAATTGCATTCGTCATCACTCTAAAATTTTATGATCGATGCGATTTCCAAATTGAATACATGAGCAAACTCGCCGATACGATTTATCTCACTCTTCTCCACAAAACCACTAACTTATTGCCGGCAAAAGCGCTACACAGAATTTTGTAAACATCGGAGGCAACGCCACGTTATTTATTGTTTACTCTATGTATATCGTCGTCTGATGCTAGCATTGCATTCTACAGAGTATCATCTCTGAAATGGCAGCATGGAACATCTTTGGTCCTGGTCCCACTAACGCGTAGGAATTTCTATGGAGTGAGCATAGTTTTTATTTATTTATTTACCAATTTTCGCTTTTTGCCTTAACATCAGATATAGCCATTTCTCAATATTTTGGAGATTTACAGATTTGCATTGATCAATAAATTTCACAATTAGTTTTAAAACTGCGATGTAATTTTGATGAAGGGGAGTTGGTGTAGGAGTTAGTAATGGTTGCTGATGACATTATATTATTTGATGTGAAAAAAAATTTCTGGTTTGGACACAATTTACATTCAGAAAGTATGTGATTGATAGCCCCTATTATCAGTCAATCATCACAATAAGGGTTATCTCGAACGTAGATGACTATGGCTTAGACCATAGATGATACAGACCGCACATGACGTCATTATATCGAAAGAAAAATCTCGATCAGCTGACTGCATTCACTGACAGGCGATCACTGGAATACTGTTCAATTTATGGTAGTCTTAGTATTTTCATTTAACATTCCTTTATTGCAACTGTGAAGCTTTGTGCCGCATTTGATTGCAGTGAAAGATTTCCAGAATGAGATTTTCACTCTGCAGCGAAGTGTGCGCTGATATGAAACTTCCTGGCAGATTAAAACTGTGTGCCTGACCGAGAATCGAACTCGGGACCATTCCCTTTCGCGGGGAAGTACTGTACCATCTGAGCTATCCAAGTACGACTCACAACCCGTCCCCACAGCTTCAATTCTGCCAGTATCTCGTCTCCTACTTCCATACTTCACAGAAGCTCTACTGCGAACCTTGAAGAGCCGGCCTCTGTGGCCGAGCGGTTATAGGCGCTCCAGTCAGGAACCGCACTGCTGCTACGGTCGCAGGTTCGAATCTTGCCTCGGGCTTGAATGTGTGTGATGTCCTTAGGTTAGCTAGGTTTAAGTAGCTCTAAGTCTAGGAGACTGACAACTTAGTGTTTAGAACAATTTCAATTTTTGAACCTCGCACAACTAGCACTCCTTGAAGAACGTATATTGCGGAGACATGGCTTAGCCACAGCATGGGGGATGTTTCCAGAATGAGGTTTCCACCCTTCACCGGAGTGTGAAACTTCCTGGCAGATTAAAACTGTGTGCTGGACCGAGACTCAAAGTCAGGACCTTTGCCTGTCGCGGGCAAGTGCTCTGCCAAGAACTTCTGTGAAGTTTGGAAGTAGGGGACAAGCTACTGGCAGAATTGAAGCTGATGGGCCGGGCATGAGTCGTACTTGGGTAGCTTAAACGGTACAGCACTTGCCCTTGATACGCAAGGGTCCCGAGTTCGAGTCTCGGTGCAGCACACAGTTTTAATCTGCCAGGAGGTTTGAAAGTAATATTTCGTTTCGTAACTACAGGTGTTTTAAAAACACACACACACACACACACACACATAAAGAAAAGAAATGAGCAAACACATTTTTCAGGGTAAACAAGTGAACTTACAAATGGCTCTGATCACTATCAATCTGCACACACTCCAGACAATGAGCAGAGAGTTAACGAATTGGTGACTGCTGACAGACGCATCACAGTGAACGAATTGTCACGCTACGTGGGGATAGGGGAAGGAAGTGTTTGCAGAATAGTGAAAGTGTTGGCATTAAAAAGGTTTGTGCCAGGTGGGTTCCCAGAATGTTGTCAGTGGCTCACAAAGAAACAAGGAAAAACGGCATGCTGAGAACTTTTGGAACAGTACGAGAATGGTGGAGATGAATTTCTTGGAAGAATTGTGACAGGTGATGAAACATGGCTCCATCATATTTCACCAGAGACGAAGAGGCAGTTAATAGAATGGCATCATGCAAATTCACCCAAGAAAAAGAATTCGAAACCACACCTTCTGCTGGAAAAGTTATGGCTACAGTGTTTTTCGATTCCGAAGGACTCTTGCTTGTGGACAACATGCCAAGTGGAACCACCATAAATTCTGATGCATATGTGACGACACTGAAGAAACTTCAAGCTCGACTGAGTCATGTTCGACCACATCGGCAAAAGCAGTATATTTTGCTGTTGCACGACAATGCACGGCCGCATGTGAGTCAAAAAACCATGGAAGCGATCACGAAACTCTGATGGACAACACTGAATCACCCGCCTTACAGTCCTGACCTGGCCCCATGTGACTATCATCTCTTTCAGAAGCTGAAAGACTCTCTTCGTGGAACAAGGCTTAAAGATGATGACGCCCTTGTGCACGCTGCCAAACAGTGGCTCCAATAGGTTGGTCCAGAATTTTACCGTGTGGGTATACAGGCGCTGGTTCCAAGATGGCGTAATGCACTTGAGAGGGATGGAAATTATGTGGAGAAATGAAAATATTGTTCCTAAAGTATGTACCTACACACTGTAAAACTTTCAAACGTGTAGAATGAAATGACGGCAAGCGCGGCGGGATCCGCGGAGAGGCCCGCGAAAGCAACACAACGGGAGAGGACGGACAAGACCAACGAAGGACAGAACGAACAACAAGATCGAAACAACGGAGGCCCGAGGAAACCTAACAAACACGTCCACTCGTACACAGAACAAGAATGTAAGTAAGCTGTCTAACGCGAGGCGATGTGTTCACAGATGTACGCGAGACTAGGTTGGCTGCCAGAGCGATTTTTTTTCCTTTATTGAGTTGGCAGCAGCTTAGTACGCTGCTCTTCAGCCTACGGAATTTGTGTTAAAAAGATGAAGATAATAAATAATAAAATCAGGCGATAAAATCAGTGACTTAAATGGTAAAATGGCGGAAAATCGTGGAACTTGAAACATAAAATAAAGGGTTGAAGATACTAATAAAATACATATGAAACAAACAGTTAAAAGAATAGACAGACAATTAAAAAAACACGGCGACTGTCTGGTTTCTGTTCGCAAGAGATATAAAATTTACACCCAGCGACAGCATGGTTTCTGTTCACAGCACTTTGGAAAGACGAACAACATTGAACATTCACTTGAACACTGCACCAAAAAGTTTTCACAAATATGATATGCCACAGCTGAGGGCAGATGGGGGGGAGGGAACTTGGACAGAGGACGGGAAAGGAAAGGGGGGAGGAGAGGAAAAAACGAAGTGGGGGGAGGGGGGAAAGGAGCCGATGGAGGACGAGGACCCATAAGAGGGGGGGGGGGGGGCGAGTGCTGGGCAGACAACAGGGAGTGGGGAAAGACAGAGGGTGGGGAGGGGGGGCAGGGAGAGGTTAGGTGGGGAGAAAACAGGATGGAAGGGGGGAGAGGGAGTCTGGGGAAAGGACAGGAAAGCAGGGGGTGAGGATCAGAGTTGATAGGAGGGAAAAATGGTGGGACAGGGCATCATCCAGGAGGGGGAGTTGACGGAAGCCACCTTGGGAAAGGAGATGAAGTGTATAGAGATGGAGGGTAGGGGGGACACAACAGTAAAGGCGTGGCAGAGGGCGGGGATTGGGGAGGAGAGGAGCAACCGGGGGTGAAGGGATCAAGGCGGCAGGAGGTGTAGAGTATGCAGATATCTTCGAGGAATAGCAGCAGATGGGAGAAAGGAATGAGGTTGTAGAGGATCTGTGTGGAGGTCGGGAGGCGTATACGGAAAGCAAGGTGGAGTGCATGGCACTCAAGGATCTGGAGGGACTTATAGAATTTGGGGGGGGGGGTGGCATAACAGAGGATGGGATGGACTAAGGATTTGAAGGTGTGGAGGATGTTAGAGGGGTGCAACCCACATGTCCAGCCAGTGAGGAGTCGAAGGTGGTTGTGGGCTTTGGATTGGATGAAGAGGATATGAGGGATGGTCAGTGGTGAGGCCAAGGTAGGTGAGGGTGGGGGAGAGGCAGACAGGACGAGCACAGATGGTAAGGGAGAAATCTGGAGCTGGAAGGAGCGAGTGGTACGACCTACGATGATTGCCTGGGACTTGAAAGGATTGAAGAGCCACTAGTGACACCATGCGGCAAAAAGGTCAAGGTGATTCTTGAGAAGGCGTTGGGACCGTTGGAGGGCAGGAGCAAGGGCAAGGAATGCGGTGTCATTGACATACTGCAGGAGGTGTACTGGATGGGGGGAGGAGGGGCAATCTGCCGTGTACAGGAGGTAGATGAGAGGGGAGTGGACATACCCGTGGGGCCCACCTGCAGAGGGGTAGAGGGTGTGGGAATCGGCATTATGGATGGTAACGTAGGAGGGGTGGCGGGAGAGGAAGGAGATCATCAGACGGATGTACACTCCTGGAAATGGAAAAAACAACACATTGACACCGGTGTGTCAGACCCACCATACTTGCTCCGGACACTGCGAGAGGGCTGTACAAGCAATGATCACACGCACGCCACAGCGGACACACCAGGAACCGCGGTGTTGGCCGTCGAATGGCGCTAGCTGCGCAGCATTTGTGCACCGCCGCCGTCAGTGTCAGCCAGTTTGCCGTGGCATACGGAGCTCCATCGCAGTCTTTAACACTGGTAGCATGCCGCGACAGCGTGGACGTGAAACGTATGTGCAGTTGACGGACTTTGAGCGAGGGCGTATAGTGGGCATGCGGGAGGCCGGGTGGACGTACCGCCGAATTGCTCAACACGTGGGGCGTGAGGTCTCCACAGTACATCGATGTTGTCGCCAGTGGTCGGCGGAAGGTGCACGTGCCCGTCGACCTGGGACCGGACCGCAGCGACGCACGGATGCACGCCAAGACCGTAGGATCCTACGCAGTGCCGTAGGGGACCGCACCGCCACTTCCCAGCAAATTAGGGACACTGTTGCTCCTGGGGTATCGGCGAGGACCATTCGCAACCGTCTCCATGAAGCTGGGCTACGGTCCCGCACACCGTTAGGCCGTCTTCCGCTCACGCCCCAACATCGTGCAGCCCGCCTCCAGTGGTGTCGCGACAGGCGTGAATGGAGGGACGAATGGAGAAGTGTCGTCTTCAGCGATGAGAGTCGCTTCTGCCTTGGTGCCAATGATGGTCGTATGCGTGTTTGGCGCCGTGCAGGTGAGCGCCACAATCAGGACTGCATACGACCGAGGCACACAGGGCCAACACCCAGCATCATGGTGTGGGGAGCGATCTCCTACACTGGCCGTACATCTCTGGTGATCGCCGAGGGGACACTGAATAGTGCATGGTAAATCCAAACCGTCATCGAACCCATCGTTCTACCATTCCTAGACCGGCAAGGGAACTTGCTGTTCCAACAGGACAATGCACGTCCACATGTATCCCGTGCCACCCAACGTGCTCTAAAAGGTGTAAGTCAACTACACTGGCCAGCAAGATCTCCGGATCTGTCCCCCATTGAGCATGTTTGGGACTGGATGAAGCGTCGTCTCACGCGGTCTGCACGTCCAGCACGAACGCTGGTCCAACTGAGGCGCCAGGTGGAAATGGCATGGCAAGCCGTTCCACAGGACTACATCCAGCATCTCTACGATCGTCTCCATGGGAGTATAGCAGCCTGCATTGCTGCGAAAGGTTGATATACACTGTACTAGTGCCGACATTGTGCATGCTCTGTTGCCTGTGTCTATGTGCCTGTGGTTCTGTCAGTGTGATCATGTGATGTATCTGACCCCAGGAATGTGTCAATAAAGTTTCCCGTTCCTGGGACAATGAATTCACGGTGTTCTTATTTCAATTTCCAGGAGTGTAGTTCACAGGTACGGTGTAGGTTTGGAGTTTAAACAGGAGACCGGGATGCCAGACACCTTCGTAGGCCTTTCGGAGGTCGAGGGAGACAAAAATGGCGGAGCAACGGGAGTTAAGCTGGAGAGAGAGGAGATGAGTGAGACGTAGGAGTTGGTCATGGGAAGGTCAGAAGCCACACTGGGTGTTGGGGAGGAGGTGGTTTCGGCGGAGGTGGTGCTGGATGAGCGAGAGTCAGGCGCTTAAGTACTCCATCGGGGGCGTCGCTATTGGTCGCTGCAACCACGTGTTCCACTGTGGCGCCCTCACACTAAAAGCGGGCCGGGAGGCGCGCGCCACCACAGCTTACGACGCGATGGCTAAGAGACTTCTAGGGGTCTTCGACAACCATGACGTCTGGCGCGGATTCAAATTCCACGGCGCACGGTACCAGAATACCCACTCATCCATGTTGTTGAAAACTTGGAGTGACGTTGGTGCTCAAAAGACTCGCATAGCATTTACCAGTGACGATAGAGGTAAGAGGACCCGCAGCACTCATCTCCCCGATGAAATACGGCCCTACGATAAACGATGCCGTCAGTTCGCACCACACAGTCACCTTTGAAGAATGAAGTAGTACTGTTTGATGTGCGTGCGTGTTTTCCGCTGCATTTATCAAGCAGCTATGAGTGTTCGGATGAAAATCGGTCTTCGTCTGTCCGCAGAATGTTCCAGGACCATTCACTGTCGGTTTCCACGCGAGCAAGAAAATCCAGATCGAACGTATGTTGTGCTGGCAGCTGTGCAGGATGGAACTCCGGAACACGGGTGACTTTATGTGGATAGCAATGTAGGATATTTCGTAGGATTTTAGACACTGTGCTCGCAAGCGTCGCTCGATCCCTCCTGCACTTCTGTGGCCACATCTTCGACAGACGTCAGATCAAATGCATTACACCGTCTCCCATATTGGACTTCTGCCTGTCTTTTCGAATTCTGTTTCCATTCTCTCGAGATCCTTAGCAGACATAGGACCAATGACTCATTTCATATCCTTGGGTGACTGGAAATTCTGCAGGTCTACTGGCTCACAGTCGGCGTTCTTGTAAAAGAGCTTTGCCAGCAGCGCGCGATTTTTTATGGGGACAGCAATGTTAGGCGTCTCAGGCGCAAACTGAGAAACACCCATGTGCCGGCCGCCCTTTAGTGTGCATAAGCTGACCTTAAACCGCCATATATGATAGAATTTTTGTTAAAAAATTTTTCCATGATCTTTCCCACTGCGTCAACAATATGCAACGAAGAAACATGCCAAATTTAAACGGACGCGAAATCTCCAAAATTGGCGATGATTTACAGAAACTCGAAATTTAGCGCGTACTTCAGTGCGAGATGCTTATAATATACTACTGGCCATTAAAATTGCTACACCAAGAAGAAATGCAGATGATAAACGGGTATTCATTGGACTAATATATTATACTAAAACTGACACGTGATTACATTTTCACGCAATTTGGGTGCATAGATCCTGAGAAATCAGTACCCAGAACAACCACCTCTGGCCGTAATAACGGCCTTGATACGCCTGGGCAATGAGTCAAACAGATATTGGATGGCGTGTACAGGTACAGCTGCCCATGCAGCTTCAACACGAGACCCCAGTTCATCAAGAGTAGTGGCTAGCGTATTGTGACGAGCCAGTTGCTCGGCCACCATTGCACTGACCAGACGTTTTCAGTTGGTGAGAGATCTGGAGAATGTGCTGGACAGGGCAGCAGTCGAACATTTCCTGTATCCAGAAAGACCTGTACAGGACCTGCAACATGCGGTCGTGCATTATCCTGCTGAAATGTAGGGTTCCGCAGGGATCGAATGAAGGGTAGAGCCAAGGGTCGTAACACATCTGGAATGTAACGTCCACTGTTCAAAGTGCCGTCATTGCGAACAAGAGGTGACCGAGACGTGTAACCAATGGCACCCCATACCATCACGTCGGGTGATACGCCAGTATGGCGATGACGAATACACGCTTCCAATGTGCGTTAACCACGATGTCGCAAAACACGGATGCGTCCGTCATGATGCTGTAAACAGAACCTGGTCCATCCGAAAAAATTACGTTTTGCCATTCGTGCACCCAGGTTCGTCTTTGAGTACACCATCCCAGGAGCTCCTGTCTGTGTTGCAGCGTCAAGGGTAACCGCAGCCATGGTCTCTGAGCTTATTGTCCATGCTGCTGCAAACGTCCCCGAACTGTTCGTGCAGGCTGTTGTTGTTTTGCAAAGGTCCCTATCTGTTGACTCAGGGGTCGAGACGTGGCTGCACGGTCCGTTACAGCCATGCGGATAAGATGCCTGTCATATCGACTGCTAGTGATACGAGGCCGTTGGGATCCAGCACGGCGTTCCGTATTACCCTCCTGAACCCACCGATTCCGTATTCCGCTAAGAATCCGACCTTTAGGAAAGTCGGAAACGTGATGGTATGCCTTTCTCCTCCTTACACGAGGCATCACAACAACGTTTCACCAGGCAACGTCGGTCAACTGCTGTTTGTGTATGAGAAATACGTTGTAAACTTTCCTCATGTCAGCGCGTTGTAGGTGTCGCCACCGGCGTCAGTCTTGTGTGAATTCTCTGAAAAGCTAATAATTTGCAGATCACAGCATCTTCTTCCTGTCGGTTAAGTTTCGCGTCTGTAGCACGTCATCTTCGTGGTGTACCAATTTTAATGGGCAGTAGTGTATGCTAGCGGCAAGACACAATCAATGCCCTTTCTACGAGATAGCAACGGAAGTTCTATCGATGACAGTGCTGGCAAAGCAGAGTTAATAAATACAGCCTTCCGAAATTCCTTCACCAAAGAATACTAAGT
Organism: Schistocerca gregaria; assembly: GCF_023897955.1. NCBI lineage: Eukaryota > Metazoa > Arthropoda > Insecta > Orthoptera > Acrididae > Schistocerca > Schistocerca gregaria. Next base: position 195,378,409 of record NC_064928.1, on the reverse strand, counting down.
AAATGACCCAAAATTCGTATCAAGAACAGCTGCCAACATGAATAACATAGAAGTAGATATCCTTGCAGTAGTAAAGCAACTTAGATCACTTAACAAAAGCAAGTCTCCCGGTCCAGAATGAATACCACTCAGCTTCCTTTCAAAGTATGCTGAAACAATAACTCCATACTTAACAATCATGTACAACAATTCACTCGATGAAACATCCGTACCCGAAGACTGGAAAGTTGCACAGGTCACACCAATATTCAAGACAGGTAGTAGAAGTACTCCAGTAAATTGCAGGCTCATTTCAGTAACGTCGATATGCAGCAGGATGTTGGAACATATATTGTGTTCGAACATTATGAATTACCTCCAAGGGAACGGTCTATTGACACACAGTGAACATTAATTTAGAAAACATCGTTCTCGCGAAACACAACTTGCTCTCTTCTCACATGAAGTGTTGAGTGCTATTGACAAGGAATTTCAGATCGATTCCGTATTTCTAGAGTTCTGGAACGCTTTTGACACTGTACCACACAAGTGGCTTGTAGAGAAATTAAGTGCTTATGGAACGTCTCAATTGTGTGACTGGATTCCTGGTTTCCTGTCAGAGAGGTCACAGTTCGTAGTAATTGACCGAAAGCGAGTAAAACAGAAGTGACTTGTGGCTTTTCCCAAGATAAGTGTTATAGGCCCTTTGCTGTTCCTTATCTATATAAACGACAATCTGAGAGGCCGTCTTAGGTTGTTTGCAGATGATGCCTTTCTTTTATCGTCTAGTAACGTCATCAGAAGATCAAATCAAATTGCAAAACACTTTAGAAAAGATATCTGTGTGGTGCAGAAATAGGCACTTGACCCTAAATAATGAAAAGTGTAAGGACATCCAACTGAGTGCTAAAAGGAAACCGGTAAACATCGGTTACATGATAAGTCAAATCTAAAGACCATAAATTCGACTAAATACCTAGGAATTACAGTTACCAACGACTTAAATTGGAATGAACGCATAGAAAACGTTGTGGGGAAGGCAAACCGAAGAGTGCGTTTTATTGGCAGGACACTTAAAAAATGTAATAGATCTACTAAAGTAGCTATCTACACTACGCTTGTCAGTCCTCTTTTGGATTACTGCTTAGCGGTGTGGGATCGTTACCAGATGGGATTGATGGAGTACATCGAGAAAGTTCAAAGAAGGGCAGCACGTTTTGTATTATCGCAAAATAGGGGAGAATGTCACTGAAATGATTCAGGATTGGAGTGGCATTGTTAAAACAAAGGCGTTTTTCGTTGCTGCGGAATCTTCTCACGAAATTTCATACACTGGTTTCTCCTACGAATGCGAAAATATTTTGTTGATGCCGACCTACATAGGGAGAAACGATCATCATAATAAAATAAGGGAAATCGGAGATCGCACGGAAAGATATAGGTGTTCGTTTTTTCCCCGCACTGTGCGAATTTGGAATAATAGAGAATTATTGTGAAGGTGGTTTGATGAACCCTCTACCAGGCAATTAAATGTGATTTGCAGAGTATCGATGTAGATGTAGATTCTGAGCAGTGGTTCTCTTTATACAGTTTTAAAACTGGAACTTCAATTATGTACACCCTATAAATCAGATTTGACCAGCCATAAACGAAATAATCGTGCAAGCTACAACTATGACGTTACTCCCTCCACTGTTACGTTAATTATTTTATGACGGTCAAGCACTCCATATTTAATAATTTCAAGACTCCTCTGATCATTATTTTTTTAAAAAAATTACAGTTACAGAATTAATTTCAGTCTTCGCACCAAAGATACTCTCTCATCGCTAAGCGCAGATATTGCTTTGTATGATCGCCAAAGATTAAACTTCGCAGAAAGCTGCAGTGACGCATCTGACGACCGATTAACAACTGAGGATATACGATGGCAGTGTTGTCTGCACCGTAAACAAAATCCCACGTCTCTTCAAAAGATTAACTGTTACATTAAACAGTACGGCATGCTGTCAGGTTTTTATTCTAAATTCAGCTCCGCATATAAAAGCAGTTCGAGTTAAAATGCTACTTTAGACTCATGTGAGACGAAATTATATTACGACAATATTTGATGGTACCTGTGCGCGTGAGGTACCACCGGAAATTTCCCAATGAAGCATCGAGCAGCACACCGCTGGAACACGGTGCAAGTGTGCTGGTTGGCCGCGTGGTGCGCTGTCGTCGCGTTGGTTCACTGCGGCCTCAACACGCCGGAGGAAATACGGAAGGGCAAGGAAGCATGGGAGAGGTGGCGTCGCGCAAGCAATAGCGACAGACATCCGGAGTGCAGAATATTTGGAGGCTTCCAGACGCACATCGGCGTGTACCCCTTCGCCATTTACATGCAGGTCAGGGAACACACCGATGTCTGGCACTGTTCCGGCAGCATCGTGGGCAAGGAGTGGGTTCTGTCAGCGCGCCACTGTGGGGGATATGAAATATGGGAAGGTGAGGAGCCATGATGTGTATATAGAAATTTGGTAAACCCTGTACTTATCCTGTCCACAGATCTTCTATTATGTGCCGCTGTCGGTAATGATTCGCTTGATGAATTACGAGAAGTGATCACCACAAATCGTTAGTCGTATGTGGATAGCCCATTACACTATTCGTTCGTTATCTCCGATGCTTCGTAAGTAAACTTAGGTGATCTTTTGTGCTGTCAGGCCCCTAGTTAACCCATTACACTATTCGTTCGTTATCTCCGATGCTTCGTAAATAAACTTAGGTGATCTTTTCTGTTGTCAGGCCCCTAGTTAACCACATTCTCGGAAATTTTGTCAAATTCGGAAGTAAGATACTATAATGCTTTCAACATAAGAATAAACCTGATGTAAACAAACACAAACGCGATGATTGGTCAGAAACGATAGTATACGTACACTGGTGTTGTTACGCTCTTGGAAGTAGTTCCTACTTATATATTAGATACTTTGTTAGTGAGTTAAGTTAAATGAAACGTTAAGATACTCAAATGTATTATCAGTCATCAACGTTTTTCTGTAGACTGTAGTGGTGCGAAGTGTGTGAAACTCCGTAAAAACAGTTTTGATCCTAAAATGCCGTTTAAAGCTTCATTGCGGATAGTGCGGGAAACGAACGAGTATCAGGAAGAATACATGGTTCGGTAATTTCCAAGAATGATTGCCTATAGAAGTTGCGGTGCACAAACGATACATATCGAACGTGCAATCTTAAATTATCATACGACTCTGGTGGCAGACGTTATTAAATTACATTAGATTAGATTAGTTTTTCGATCCATGCTGAGGAGATCTTCGTGGATGTGGAACATGTCAATATTTTTTTTAAAGCTGAAATAACAATACTAATAGTATGAATATATACAATATATCATTTGTTTCTATTAAAATATTCGTCAATGGAGTAGAAGGAGTTGGCCACTTGTAAGTCTTTCAGGCTCCTTTTAAACTGATCTCTATTTGTAACTAAATTTTTTATGTTTGCTGGCGAATTATTGAAGATGAGTGTTCCTGAGTAGTGACCCCTTTTTGAACTAAAGTAAGTGCTTTTAAGTCCTTGTGCAGATCATTTTTGTTCCTGGTATTGTATGTATGAACTGAGCTGTTTGTTGGAAAAAGAGATATATTATTTAGGACAAATTTCATTAAGGACTAAATATACTGAGAGGCAGTAATTAGTATACCCAGTTCTTTGAAGAGGTTTCTACAGGACGTCCGTGAATTTACTCCACAAATAGTACGTATTACACGCTTTTGTTTGACTTGAGTTACCCCAAAATATTATTCCATATGACATGATGGAATGAAAGTAGGCAAAGTATGCAAGATTTTTCATTTTTATGTCGTCTATGTCGTCTAACACTCGAATTGCAAATACAGATTTGTTAAGGCGTTTCTGCAGTTCTGTGGTGTGCTCCTCGCAACTGAATTTATTATCAAGTTGTAATCCGAGGAATTTAAGACTGTCAACCTCTTCTATCTACTCTTCTTCATACTTTATGCATATGCTGGGTGGAAACCTGTTATAGGTTCTGAATTGCATATAGTGAGTATTTTTGAAGTTTAATGTCAATGAGTTGGCGTTAAACCTTTTATTAATATCCATGAAAATTTCATTATCAGATCTTTCTAGAACTACACTCGACATACTATTTATTGCAATACTTGGGTCATCTGCAAACAAAACGAACTCTGCTTCTGGCAGTGTAACTGATGAGAGATCATTAATGTACACAAGAAAAAGGAATGGCCCTCAGATGGATTCTTGTGGGACACCACATGTAATTTCTTCCCATACTGATGATGACTGATGACTTAATTCACTAGTCTCTTGCACTGACGCCCTTTGTTTTCTGTTAGTGAGGTATGACTTGAACCATTTTGCAGCACTGCCTGTGACACCATAGAATATTAATTTATTTAAAACGATGTTGTGGTTCACACAATCGAATGCCTCTGATAAATCACAGAAAATACCTGCTGCTTGTAACTTGTTATTTAATGAATTAAGTACATTTTCACTGTAGATGTAAATAGCCTTCTCGATATCAGAACCCTTCAGAAATCCAAACTGTGTTTTGATGATATGTTATTTGTGGTCAGATGATTGAGAAGCTTCCTGTACATTACTTTTTCTAAAATTTTTGAGAATGCTGGCAAAAGTGAAATCGGTCTGTAGTTTGATGGTATCTCTTTATCCCCTTTCTTGAATAGAGGCTTAATATCTGCATATATTAGCCACTCTGGAAATGTCCCAGTTATAATTGACTGGTTATACAAGTAATTCAGAATTGTACTAAACTCACAAGAACATGCCTTAATTGACTTTGCTGATATTTCATCGTAACCACTAGAATGCTTTGTTTTTAAAGATTTTATTATGGAAGTCATTTCTTTTGGTGAAGTGAGTGACATATTCATGTACCTGAAGCTATTTGTAAAGGCTAGTTTCAGATATTCAAGGGGATATCCGTTCTATTAGTAACGGATATAAAGTACTTGTTAAATAGATTTGCCACCCTATGCCCAACGGTTACTATTGTCTCATCTACCATTAGTTAGTTTACGGTGGTCGCTACAGCAACGACAAAAGAAGAGCATTACAAAAAATACATGTAATTGCAAAGGAGACACCTTACTCGTCGTTGGTGTTGTCATCATGTGAAAGTCCATTACGGTGGTCTGGTTGGATAATCTGGAAGAACGATGGGTAATTTCCAAGAATGGTTGCCTATCGAAGTTGCGGTTCCAAACGATACATATCGCACATGCGATCATAAATCGATCATGAGACTCTGGTGGCGGGCATTATGATCAATTATTTGTGATCGTCGTTTTTATCTCTTTTCCGTCGTTCCCTTACTTGCTCTAAATTACATACCTCCACGAATTATTTGTGAGTTGCTAGGAAATCCTAGACGATTTATGTCGTTAGTGACTGTGATGTCTGCTGTTCTTGAGGATTCTTCGACGGATTCTCTCACATGGAAAAATCTAATTCCATGTTTATCCAGCGTAGGAAATTGTTCGACTTTTTGTCGCAAATATGGATTACTACCAGATGAGGAAAGAAGGGACTGTGTAGACTGGTGGTGAGAAGTGTGCAAAACTCAGTAAGAACGGTTTCGATGCTAAATAAAGTTTACAATTTCATTGCGGACAGTGTGGGAAACGAAAGAGTAACAGGAAGAACACATGGTTCTTCCAGACTATCCATCCAGACCACTGTAATGGACTTTCACATGATGACAACACCGACGACGAGTAAGGTAAGTCGTCTCCTTTTCAATTACAAGTATTTTTGTAACGCTCTTCTTTTGTCGTTGCTGTAGCGACCACCCTAAACTAACTCATAACGCCTGCCATCAGAGTCGCATGATCGATTTACGATCGCACGTTAGATATGTATCATTTGGTCACAGCAACTTCGATAGGCAATAATTCTTGGAAATTTCCTTTTTCTTAATCTCGCTTTAGCTACGTAGCTTTTATTTCAAAAATCATGTGCGGTCACTGCTTTTGCAGCCTTGTGCTCTCATTGACGCGCAATATGAAAATGGCTGAAGCTGTTTTTTTTTTTGTTCTGTAATGAAACAGGTGCGTGGAACATGGTTAAAAGTGTCGAGAAATAGGCTGTTCTTAGTGTTTTTCATAGATTTACGGACATAATCGGATTTGGAGTTTTCAATAAAATGGTTCAAATGGCTCTGAGCACTATGGTATTAAACTTCTCAGGTCATCAGTCACGTAGAACTTAGAAATACTTAAACCTAACTAACCTAAGGAAATCACAAACATCCATGCCCGAGGCAGGATTCGAACCTGCGACCGTAGGGGTCGCGCGGTTCCAGATTGTAGCGCCTAGAACCGATCGGCCAACCAGGTGGCTACCGCGTTTTCCCACCGTTGTATATAACGTCCAGGGACCACCCGTTAAAAAAAAAAGTCTCGCAACCGAACTGTACCTTCCAAACTCACCTAAACGACAAACTGCACTACAGCTCAGCCCATAACCACAACTAAGGTCTTCAGATACTGTGAGTTGAAAATGAAGATGAAGACGAAGACAAAGTAAGATCATTATCCACTTTATTTGAACTTCCATTGGCGATAAACGTCCGAACATGAGGACTTTTATGACCACGCAGAATTCCAGATTATATTTTCTATTTTCGTCAGTATCTAACACGCCAACTAAAAAAAAAAAAAAGAAAAGAAAAGAAAGCGGTTGCCGAAAGTACGATTTAGTGGATGGCGTGCTTTTTTCCGCTAGATGTGATAGTGTTAGACAGAAATAATTTTCATGCCTGTGAATGTCGCGACTATACACGTCATATTGTAAGTTTAATTAAGATGAAATTACAGTGTCAGCGGTACTAGCAATTCGTTTCCGTTGGGCATAGCCAATCGGTTGATAGTATACGGTAGCCACTTGGAATCGCTGAATCAAACGATTCTTTGAGGGGAAGATACGAAATGGTTGCTTTTGTATTCCATATAGAGAACACTAGATTAACTACACTACTGATCATTAAAATTGTTACATCACGAAGATCACGTGCTACGGACGCGAAATTTTGCCGACACGAAGAAGATGCTGTGATATGCAAATTATTAGCTTTTCAGAGCATTCATACAAGGTTGGCGCCGGTGGCGACACCTACAACGTGCCGACATGAGGAAAGTTTCCAAATGATTTCTCATACACAAACAGCAGTTGACCGGCGTTGCCTGGTGAAACGTTGTTGTGATGCCTCGTGTAAGGAGGAGAAATGCGTTCCATCAGGTTTCCGACTTTGATAAAGGTCGGATTGTAGCCTATCGCGACTGCGGTTTATCGTATCGCGACATTTCTGCTCGCGTTGGTCGAGATCCAATGACTGTTAGCAGAATATGGAACGCCGTGCTGGATCCCAACGGCCTCGTATCACTAGCAGTCGAGATGACAGGCATCTTATCGGCATGGCTGTAACGGATCGTGCAGCAACGTCTCGTTCCCTGAGTTTGCAAGACAGCAACCATCTGCACGAACAGTTCGACGACGTTTGCAGCAGAATGGACAATCAGTTTGGAGACCATGGCTGCCGTGACCCCTGACGGTGCATCACAGACATGAGCGTCTGCGATGGTGTACTCGACGACGAACCTGGGTGCACGAATGGCAAAACGTCATTTTTTTCGGATGAATCCAAGTTCTGTTTACAACATCTTGATGGTCGCATGCGTGATTGGCGACATCGCGGTGAACACACATTGGAAGCGTGTGTTCGTCATCGCCACACTGGCGTATCACCCGCCGTGATGGTATGGGGTGCCATAGGTTACACGTCTCGGTCACCTCTTGTTCGCAATGACGGCACTTTGAACAGTGGACGTTACATTTCAGATGTGTTACGACCCTTGGTTCCACCCTTCATTCGATCTCTGAGAAACCCTAAATTTCAGCAGGATAATGCACGACCGCATGTTGCAGGTCCTGTACAGGTCTTTCTGGATACAGGAAATGTTCGACTGCTGCCCTGTCCAGCACATTCTCCAGATCTCTCACCAATTGTAAACGTCTGGTCAATGGTGGCCGAGCAACTGGCTCGTCACATTACGCCAGTCACTACTCTTGATGAACTGTGGTATCGTGTTAAAGCTGCATGGGCAGCTGTACCTGTACACGCCATCCAATCTCTGTTTGACTCAATGCCCAGGCGTTATTAGGGCCAGAGGTGGTTCTTATGGGTACTGATTTCTCAGGATCTATGCACCCAAATTGCGTGAAAATGTAATCACATGTCAGTTCTAGTATAATAAAATGGCTCTGAGCACTATGGGACTTACCATCTGTGGTCATCAGTCCCCTAGAACTTAGAACTACTTAAACCTAACTAACCTAAGGACATCACACACATCCATCCCCGAGGCAGGATTCGAACCTGCGACCGTAGCAGTCACGCGGTTCCGGACTGAGCGACTTAACCGCGAGACCACCGCGGCCGGCGTTCTAGTGTAATACACTCCTGGAAATTGAAATAAGAACACCGTGAATTCATTGTCCCAGGAAGGGGAAACTTTATTGACATATTCCTGGAGTCAGATACATCACATGATCACACTGACAGAACCACAGGCACATAGACACAGGCAACAGAGCATGCACAATGTCGGCACTAGTACAGTGTATATCCACCTTTCGCAGCAATGCAGGCTGCTATTCTCCCATGGAGACGATCGTAGAGATGCTGGATGTAGTCCTGTGGAACGGCTTGCCATGCCATTTCCACCTGGCGCCTCAGCTGGAACAGCATTCGTGCTGGACGTGCAGACCGCATGAGACGACGCTTCATCCAGTCCCAAACATACTCAATGGGGGACAGATCCGGAGATCTTGCTGGCCAGGATAGTTGACTCACACCTTCTAGAGCACGTTGGGTGGCACGGGATACATGCGGACGTGCATTGTCCTGTTGGAACAGCAAGTTCCCTTGCCGGTCTAGGAATGGTAGAACGATGGGTTCGATGACGGTTTGGATGTACCGTGCACTATTCAGTGTCCCGTCGACGATCACCAGAGGTGTACGGCCAGTGTAGGAGATCGCTCCCCACACCATGATGCCGGGTGTTGGCCCTGTGTGCCTCGGTCGTATGCAGTCCTGATTGTGGCGCTCACCTGCACGGCGCCAAACACGCATACAACCATCATTGGCACCAAGGCAGAAGCGACTCTCATCGCTGAAGACGACACGTCTCCATTCGTCCCTCCATTCACGCCTGTCGCGACACCACTGGAGGCGGGCTGCACGATGTTGGGGCGTAAGCGGAAGACGGCCTAACGGTGTGCGGGACCGTAGCCCAGCTTCATGGAGACGGTTGCGAATGGTCCTCGCCGATACCCCAGGAGCAACAGTGTCCCTAATTTGCTGGGAAGTGGCGGTGCGGTCCCCTACGGCACTGCGTAGGATCCTACGGTCTTGGCGTGCATCCGTGCGTCGCTGCGGTCCGGTCCCAGGTCGACGGGCACGTGCACCTTCCGCCGACCACTGGTGACAACATCGATGTACTGTGGAGACCTCACGCCCCACGTGTTGAGCAATTCGGCGGTACGTCCACCCGGCCTCCCGCATGCCCACTATACGCCCTCGCTCAAAGTCCGTCAACTGCACATACGGTTCACGTCCACGCTGTCGCGGCATGCTACCAGTGTTACAGACTGCGATGGAGCTCCGTATGCCACGGCAAACTGGCTGACACTGACGGCGGCGGTGCACAAATGCTGCGCAGCTAGCGCCATTCGACGGCCAACACCGCGGTTCCTGGTGTGTCCGCTGTGCCGTGCGTGTGATCATTGCTTGTACAGCCCTCTCACAGTGTCCGGAGCAAGTATGGTGGGTCTGACACACCGGTGTCAATGTGTTCTTTTTTCCATTTCCAGGAGTGTATATTAGTCCAATGAATACCCATTTATCATCTGCATTTCGTTTTGGTGTAGCAATTTTTTTGGACAGTAGTGTATAAACAATTTAGTTATAATGAATTTTATGGTTGGTTACTGATTTTTTGTTTTTTTCCGAATACAACAGTAAAATATGTATCCTTTATTTCAGATGAGTATGCAGGTCAGCTGAGGAATAGGATATTAGTGTTAACAAAGGCGAAAAACTCATAGTTCAGTTGATGTAGGCTGCAGTAGGTACTGGGAGATGAAGAAGCTTGCACAGGATAGAGTAGCATGGGGAGCTGCATCAAACCAGTCTCAGGACTGAAGACAACAACAACATATGGGTTAACTGAAGAATAGGATACTACTACTACCAGTATACAGGGTGTTACAAAAAGGTACAGCCAAACTTTCAGGGAACATTCCTCACACACAAAGAAAGAAAATATGTTGACATGTGTCCAGAAACCAGGTGACGTAAAACCAGGTAGCGTAAGAATAACATTGAGAACATTTTAGATGGTGAGTCGCCAAGTGGACTTTTTGTGGCGAGGTGAGGTGTGATACATCCTGGGGCAGGTATGCATGGCTGAACATATCACCCCATGGTCCATTGCAAACGCTAAGGGGAAAGCAGCCTGTGCTGTTCTGTGATGCCTTGAGGTGTCTTGTGTATGGGACAGACATAAACGTGCCTTGAAGTTCAGTGACGTCATTATAACCATGACTGTATACTCGGAAATAGAGACAACTTTCCCCTGCGTCCAGTGGTGGGTCTCAGCTGTGACAGTGCATGCAGCCCTAAACGGACGTCTGTGTGTGCTGTGACAGCTGACGGCAGCATCACTTTGTGGGGGCTTTGGCATGTGTTGAATGCATGTCTGTTGCATTATTTTGCGAGCGGGCCTGTAGGCTGTGCTGTGTGCTATTTGGACAGGTTGCGAGTTGATTTCGTGTCTGCACATCGGTGTACTGGATTATTTAGGAACAGTTTACAGGTCTGTACTGAAATTATTTCGGAAAACTAGGAGTTGTTTGCGTGTCTGCAGATTGTGTATTGTGTCCCCAAGCACATCAGTGTTATAAATATACTCATTCCCTAAATAAATTGTTTCAAAATAAATAGAGTGCACTCCTCCCTTACTGTGTACAGCAGCCCGGCACTGGTTGAGTCATTTTCGTGCCATTTTCACTCTACAGGCCACCAGCTGGGATTTGGCCACAGGAGGGATGACGGTACCCTCTGGTGGCAGTAATGTGTACTAGGACAGTTGGAGCCTAGATCTCGTGGTGGAGACATTGCTTGAAAAATAATAAAGGGGTCCATCATAGAGAGAATTGGCCGGTCACAGCGGCTGTGCGGTTCTGGCGCTGCAGTCCGGAACCGTGAGGCTGCTACGATCGCAGGTTCGAAACCTGCCTCGGGCATAGGTGTGTGTGATGTCCTTAGGTTAGTTAGGTTTAAGTAGTTCTAAGTTCTAGGGGACTTATGACCTAAGATGTTGAGTCTCATAGTGCTCAGAGACATAGAGAGAGTTGTTTTCCCACCATTTCGCCCCACCATCTTGGATGACATCATGCGCTGTTGTGCACATTAGCACACTTTAGTACACGTTAGTGCACTTTAGTGTATATTAGCCTGACAACATTGGTTGGTAAAGGGGTGTGGCGGTCGGTTGAGGAACGTGGTGGAGACTTTAATTATTTTCTTGCAAGTCCACAGGGGCATGGCATTCGTGAAAATTCATTCGAAGTCCACAGTAGCGCTCTCTGGTGGTGTACTAGGCCTCGTGGTGAATACATTGTATGCCGCCATCTTGAATAATGGTAGTCATATAATTAGATGACGTTACAGACGACAGCACGCCCTGATGCTGTTACTGTGTACTAAGTCAATTGGAGCTCTTTGTGAACTCACTGTTTGCCGCCATCTTTGATAGTGGTACTTGCGTCATCATCTGACGTCACAGTAGCGCCTTCTGACAGTGGTGATGTATACTAAGTCACTTGGGCTCTGGACTTTGTGTTGAACAAACTGGGTGTCGCCATCTTGGATTACATCACAGATGAGAGTGCCCTCTGGTCGTAGCGATGTGTACTAACTCAGTTGGAGTGCGGACGTCATGGTGAACACACTGGATGCCCACACTGCATGGAATTGTTTAAATAAAGACTTATGCTCAAGTCCTTTTCTGACAAATCCTTAGGAGGAGGTGGCGGTCGGGTGACTGAGGCTACTCCAAATGTCTTTTCTTTCGCGCCATTTTCTTAGCTTAGTCGATATATGCGAACTGACTTTTGCTTATGGCTAAAATTCAAACTTGGAGCCAGTTCATAGGAAGAAGTGGCGATCGGGTGACTTAGGTTAGTGGAGGTAGGCCAAGTGCGCTATTTTCCTGCGATTATCTTTGCTTAGTAGAAATACCCTGGGTGTGGTGCATTATCCTGTTGGAATTTGAACTTCACTTCATTTTTCTGAGAGGAGAGGAGAGGAGGAGAGGGGGCCATGGCACTTTCCCACCAAAATTCAAACTTCCCGTCAAAACTCCGTCATCTTTCGCATCCTCCATTTCGGGTGATGTCATGCCAAGTCTATACGCAGCCATCTTGGATGACATCATCACCGCCATCTTGCATACATCTGGCAACAATGCAGAGTGGGCCACAACACACATTGTTCTAACAGTCAACATTTTTCCAGACGCCATATTTAACTAAGCTAGCGAATCCCTTTCAGATCTTAACGTATAAAAATGACAGCGCAAGACAGTTTCTGAAGTTCTGTTTCTGCCTTTCGGAAGATGTCCCTCATGTAAACGTAGTATGTATTGGCCCCCAGGATGCGTTACAACAATGTTTTGTTTTCTACTGGCAGCGACATCAACAACCTAGCAGTTGTGGCATTGTAACTGTTCGGTATGTATGTGTTACTGCAAATGATCGATCTGCAGTATTTAAACACGAATATCCCTAGAATACGATTTCACGCGATTTTACTTTAGCGTGTAATTTCTACTACATAGAGCCCCTAATCCATATGCACTCTGAAAGCAGATAAAGTGTGAGAGACCGGAAAACGTTTCTCATGTGTGCGTATCTGCTTCCTCGTACTTCTCTGAGCGGCTGTAGATGTAACCTAATAATGATTTTTTTGTACACATCTATGACACAATCGAAAGGTACACACTTTGGTGTGCATGTGTAAGATGTGCAAGATTAATTTGCCTCCTTGCATAATTAATATTATAAACTAGGTACTTCAATTTTGAGTGTTCACAGTTTTGCTGTTGTTGTGGTCTTAAGTGCAGAGACTTGTTTTATGTAGCTCTCCATGCTACTCTAACCTCTGCAAGCGTCATCATTGCCATGCAGGGTAGACAGACAGACGAATTGTCACTGTCCGTGCGCCTCCCCACATCGGAGGTTCGAGTCCTCCTTCGGGCATGGGTGTATGTGTTGTCCATAGCATATGTTAGTATTAGTTAGATTAAGTAGTGTGTAGGCTTAGGGACCGATGACCTCTGCAGTTCGGTCCCATAAGACCTTACAACCACATCACCATCTCCGAGTAACTACTGCAACCTACATCCTTCTGAATCCGCTAAGTGTATTTATCTTTTGGTCTCCCTCTATGAATTTTACCCACACAGTTCCCTCCAGTACTAAATTGGTGATTCTTTGATGCCTCAGAATGCATCCTACCAACCGATCCTTTCTTCTAGTCAAGTTGTGCCACAATTTTCTGTTCTTCCAGATTCTATTGAGTACCACCTCATTAGCTGCATGGTCTACCCATCTAATCGTCAGCATTCTCGTGTTACACCACATCTCGAAAGCTTCTATTCTCTTCTTGTCTAAACTATTTATCGTCCATGTTTCACTTCCATACATGGCTACACTCGATACAAATATTTTCAGAAAATACTTCCTGACGCTTAAATCTATACTCGATGTTGACAAATTTCTCTTCTTCAGAAACGCTTCCCTTGCCGTAGACACTCTACATTTTGTGTCCTCGTCCTCTCTACTTCGACCATAATCAGTTATTTTGCTTCTGAAATAGCAAATCTCGTTTACTACTTTACGTTACTCAATCTAATTCCCTCGGAATCACCTAACTTAATTCGACTACATTCCATTATCCTCGTTTTGTTTTTGTTGACACTCATGTTACATCCTTCTTTCAAGACATTGTCCATTCCGTTGAACTTCTCTTCCATGTCCTTTACTGTCTCTCACATATTTAAAATGTCATCGGCAAACCTCAAAGTTCTTATTTCTTGTCCATGAATTTCAATTACTACACCAAATTTTGCTTTTGTTTGTTTTACTGATTGAACAACGACGGGACAGGGTGCAAACCTTGAAAGTCTGCCCCTAACTCGTTTGTTATGCTGATTATTTTTCATGTAAGAAGTATCTCCCTTTAATATAAGCGGACGCAGTGCTCCATGGTTCCCATTTCTACCGCTATGTGTCTAATTCTTTCAATTAGGCCCGATAAATTGAGATACGGGTAATCAAACCCGCTAGAAAAGATAGTATTCTAATTTAAAAATGAAGCAACGGATAACGCAACATCGGTGAATGGCCATGGAGAAACGTGCACATTAGGGACTGTAAGACTTTTTTTTTTTTGATTCTATGAATTCAGTTAGTCGCATAAAGTGCATAATGCATACAATGGATATGCCTGGATTGAAAATTCATAGAATGTAGTCATTATCTCAGTGGAATGGATGAAGAATACTGAATAACGCTAACAGAGAATTTCAATTATCATTCTGATTTATTTCGATAATATTTAAGAAAACTATTACCCTCTGTGACAAAACATACATGAAATCTATTATACTTAAGAAAACGACCACTCTCAGAGACAAACCTTCATGAAGCACTCACTATCTCTTGCATCTCGTCATATCGGAAACATGTACAACAGTTACATCTACTAAAGATTAAAATGGGTAAAAATGAATGTTACTGAATGGAGGCCTCTTAACACCATTCAGTTATTGTCACATCTATTTAACGCGCGGAGTAGGGAAGGATGTTACCTTTCACTCTCTGAAACATTACTTGGGTTACTACACATGCAGTACCATGGGGATAAGTTCATGTTGAAACCGCGTGTTATGCAACCGCAATGCAACGTGAGCAAACCGGCCAAGTCTTCATGACTCCAGATTATTCATGCTATGATTAACGAAAGGCAAATCCAGTGACTGCCGTTATGAATGCTGGCAACACGTGGCCAAGTTCGCAACAAATAAACGAGTAAAATAAACCGTTGAATCAAGAAAAATTTTATATTGCTTTTTCCAGAACTAAACTATACAACAAATGGAAACATTAATGAATCTATCCGCTATTGACCTTAGAACAAGAACCGTTAGTTCATGCCCTCAGTCACCTCGCGCCAAAATCCGCTAGTTGAAACACATTAATCTGAAAAATTTCTACAAATGAAATATCGCTGAACATTTCCCGGTATTAATGCTGACCCGAACATGTTTCATAATCAATGTTACCCCAAACAAACCTACATTATGAATAACTTCTCTCACCATCCATGACGAGCGCCGCACCCCTGCGTCCGTCTCGTTCAATCGGCGGCCCCAGAGTGTCCTAACATGGCGTGTTCCAGGACCAACCGCCAACCGTTCAAAAAAACTGCTGGCGTGGGTAGGACCTCAGTGAGAACCAACCTCACAAACTCTGCCCTGCTCATCCTCACCATCTTTGGAATCGCGAACTCCCTGCCGAATCTGCTCACGTTGTTATGTTGGTGCTAAACTACCCTACTGATGCCATCTTTGACTAACCCAGATTATTATATATCCCATGCATAATTACGTTTATCCATCCACATACATCACGGGATGTCTATAATATATCATACAATCTCCATTAATCTTTATTTTACAATTGCCATTACCAACTATCGCCCATATAAAAAGGTACTCATCAGCATTTAATTTTTTCTTCTTTCTAGTACTCAAAACAAATGGCATGCTTGGAACTAGAGTACCATAAGGCTGTTTAGCCAACAGTCCTGTAGTCTCCGAAATACTCCACGTCTTCCAAGTCAGAATGTTAGCATCTGGAAAAGCTTCAAGGCTTTGTGCTGATAAGGCCTCTCGCTCGCTGCACGGCGGCCGGAAGTTGTTCGATAAGTGGTGCCACAGTACGCTGATAAGGCCTCTCTCTCTCTGCACGGCGGCCGGAAGTTGTTCGATAATGGCCTCACGGGTAGTGAGGTCTCCTTCTCTGGGTGATTAAAATAGGTCATTAAGTAAGTACTTAAGTTATTACGATGATATATTGGGTGGTATGTAGGTGCGGGGATGGTGGGTGTTTTTTTTTTTTGTCTTGAGTACTCTCCTCCAGTGGTGCGTTCTCTGACACCAACAGAAGAAAAAATATACAAGGAAGCATTCTTGAATCCAGAGGTTAATTACCTAGACGAAACATTGGAAGGATGCTCTCGGTGTAAAATGAATTATTAAACATGTAGAAATTAATCAGATACTTAAATGAACCGTAAACCTGTGACGTTTCACCCTGTCTCACTACCTTCTCAACTACTGCTTTCCCTTAATTCCCTTGACTCTTATAACTACCATCTGTACAAATTGCAAATAGCCTTTCGCTCCCTGTATTTTACCCCTGCCATCTTCAGAATTTGAAAAAGAGTATTCCAGTCAAGTTCACATATTTACATTATGATTATGTGTGTGTTTCATTGGTCTCTGCTTGGCTTTTTTTCGCACATTAGTAGACACCCAATATAGAGCGTAACGCTGTCTCTGCGCCAAGCAACACTGCACTTTGCGCCTGCATGTTTCTTTTTGAAGCAGCCATCCGGTCTCTTCTTTCACAGGCGTGATATTCGCTGGCGACGTGGACTTCACGACAGACAAGGTGTTCACAAAGTACTACGTCCAGATACGCATCGTCAGGGACGCGAAGAGTTACATACCTCCGACTCCTGACCACAAGGACCACGACATCATGATGGTCCGGGTGTGGAGGGGCTTCACTTCCGTCGTTGGTTACGTCACAGTTATTCCCATCACCGAGGAGAGGACGTAAGTAACGACTGGAAATATTTATTCCAGATGGAGATTTTGGAAACAAACTGCAGGGACGGATTCTCGACTGTAAACGGAGGAAAAAAGATCCTACGAACATGTGTCCGGAAATGCATTGCTGCCACAGTAGATGGTGCGGGCAGTAGCATTTCCTCTGACCACGTGCTGTGTGTTCCTTGTGTTTTTCAAGCTGCAGTGGTCCAATGTTCATACTGGGAACAATCCGAGACGGTGTTTGTGCATGGACAGGCAGATGGAAACGGTCGAGAGGTAGCACAGCTATACCGAAACAAGTACCCTCACAGACACCAACTACATCACACAACATTTCGAGCCCTGTTTGAGCATTTGTGTGATCGTGGGTCCTTTCAGACAGGCGAATGCGCATTAATGGTGTGGACTGTGTGTACACCACATTGGCAAGACCGTGTTCTACAGGATACTGAGAAGAACCCTAGTACAAGCTCTCGGAAAGTGACCCACCTACATGGTGTAACGCTTTTTTTTTCTTTATTGTATTTCAGTTCCACATCGGGGCCGGCTGGCAGCAGCATATGTACTGCTCTTCAGCCGAAAGACATAGGACAAACAATAGAAGACATTTAAAAATGTCAAAGGAGAAAACATGGTAAACATAGATATAAAAAAGGGGGGACATCGTGGAAGACAACAGACAAAAAAGGGGCGACTGTAAAATGGCGATAAAACCGTAAAAAAGTAGCGCACAGATAAACTACACACTGGGACAATTAAAAGAACACAAGGCGCAGTATGACCGGAGCATAAAAGTCTCGACGGATGGCGTAGCACATAACAAACACTGACAGCAACACTAAGTACAAGGCCAGCACACAATTAAAATCACACCTCTCGACACACAGGAGAAGCAGCACTAAACACAACAGTGACATGGCACACTGACGAGGATGAAAACGGAGGGCCTGCCAGGTGCAAGGAGATGAGGGAGAAGGGAAGAAGGGAGGGAGGGGAAGAGAGGGGGAGGTGGGTGGGGGGCGCACTGAAGGGGGCCAGGTAGGGAGGGACGTGGAAGGGAAAGAGGCAAGGATGGGGTGCAGGGTCTCAGGGGGGGGGACCAAAATCCGCTGTGGGAGGAGGAGAGGAAAAAGGGAGCCCTGGGAAGGGGGGGAACAAGGCCAGGTTACAGTAGGAAGGAAGGGTAGATGTCACGGCGAAGTTCATCATGAGGGAGGGGGAGGCGCTGGAAATTGCCCTGATGACGGAGATGGAGGGTGTGGAGGTGGAGGTGGAGAGAGGAGGGATGTAGCGGTAGAGGTGAGGCAACAGGCAGGGGTGGTGGGGCGGTGTAACGCTTTTCTTTTCCTTTATTGTTGTTTAACACCTTTACATAAGGTGGGCTGGCAGCAGCATACTACTCCGCTCTTCAGCCACAAGTTTGACAAATCAAAATACAAAGAAGATACATAAGATATTGAACAAAGTGGCGAGCAAAAAACAGTAGACACACAAACAAACAACACAAAGCCGTTCACACTCGACAGAAGACACACTAAAAACTGTTGGCACAGCGCACAAACACTGACAACTTTGACGGTACAGCTGCACGAAGGAGCATGACGGCGAAAAACACTAAACCACAAACACGATAGCACACACACGAGAAACTGATGGCGATGATCTCCGGCGCGTAATGTGTGTGAGTCCAGGGACCTGCCGAGAGGGAAGAAGGAGGTGGAGGGGATGGGGGGAGGAATGAAGGTAAGGGGGTGGGGGAAGCCTGGGGGAGGAGTGGGGAGAAAGGGAAGAGGGAGGGAAGAGGGAGAGAAGGGAGAGAGGGTGCCCATAGGAACAAACACAGGAAATGGGAGCGGAGTATCAAAGTTGATAGAAGGGGTAGATGGAGGGGAGGAGGGCATCATCAGGGAGGGGGAGCTGGCGGAAGCGACCTTGGGAGAGCGTAAGGAGAGTGGAGAGAGCAGGTGGGACGTGGGAATACAGGCGCGGTAACGGACGGCGGTGGGAGAGGATGCGGTGTATCACTTTTTTTTTTCTTTATTGTTATTTTATACCTATACATAGGTAGGCCAGCAGTGGCGTAACTAAGCCGCTCTTCGGCCACAGACATGAACATAGTACAAGCGGTAAGTGATACAAAGAGAGATGGAGGTTAAAAAACAGTAGACAAACAGAGTAAAATAACAGAAGCCGTTCACTGTGGAGCAGCAAGTTAAAAGCGATTCACACAGCACAGAACGGAGAGATACAAAGTAGCACACGTGAACGATGGAGCACGGAACAAGAGACACGGATGCATTAACAGGACGACAAAACACATAAGCACTGCGGCGACAATCTCCGGCGGTTGGTGATGCACTTGTCACACGAGTAAGGCCGGGGACCTGCCAGAGGTAAGGGGCGAGGGTAGGAGGGAATAGGGGAGGGGTTGATGCCAATGGGGAGAGGATGGGAGAGGGAGGGGTGGTGTGTGGAAGCCCAGGGAGAGGGGAGGGGAGGGAAGGAGGGAGGGAGAGAAGGGAGAGAGGGTGTCTACAGGATAAGGAGAGGAGAGGGAAGGCAAGGCTCAAAGTTGGTAGGAGGGGTAGATGGAGGGGAGGAGGGCATCATCCGGGAGGGGGAGTTGGCGGAAGCCACCTTGGGAGAGGGTGTGGAGAGTGTGAAGATGGAGAGCAGGTGGGATACAGGAGTACAGGCGCGGCAGCGGGTGGGGGTGGGAGAGGATGGGAGAGACAAGCGGGTGGGGAGGATCAAGCTTGCAGGAGGTGTAGAGGATCCGTATCCGTTCGAGGAAAAGGAGGAGGTGTGGGAAGGGGATGAGGTCATAGAGGATCCGCGTGGGAGAAGGGAGGCGGATGCGATAGGCGAGGCGGAGTGCATGGCGTTCAAGGATTTGAAGGGATTGGTAAAAGGTAGGAGGGGCGGAGATCCAGGCGGGATGGGCATAACAAACGATAGGACGGATGAGGGATTTATAGGTGTGGAGGACGGTGGACGGGTCCAGACCCCATGTGCGGCCAGAGAGGAGCTTGAGGAGGCGGAGTCGGGAGCGTGCCTTGGCTTGGATTGTCCGGAGATGAGGGGTCCAGGAGAGGCTACGATCAAGGGTGACGCCAAGGTACTTGAGGGTGGGGGTGAGGTTAATAGGACGGCCATAAATGGTAAGATAGAAATCAAGGAGACGGAAGGAAGGGGTGGTTTTGCCTACGATGATTGCCTGGGTCTTGGAAGGATTGACCTTAAGCAACCACTGGTTGCACGAAGAGGTGAACCGGTCAAGATGGGATTGGAGAAGGTGCTGGGAGCGTTGCAGGGTGGGGGCGAGGGCTAGGAAGGCGATGTCATCGGCGTACTGGAGAAGGTGTAGGGGGGGGGGGGGTGCAGGCGGAGGCATGTCCGCCGTATAAAGAAGGTAAAGAAGAGCGGTGTATCACGAAGTACGATGATATTTATTCTACTATCCCTATCACCTCCAACGAGTGCAAGGATTATTGGCGGTGGATTTCTCTCTACAAGAAGGATTGTGTTGATGGCTTTTGCACCAGACAATCACAATGATAGGAATTCTGTCATCACTCCTCTTTACAGTACGCTGCAGCACACGAGGAACACACGGCACGTGGTCAGAGGAAAGTTCATTCGTCAGCGCCATCTACCGTGGCAACGATGCATCAGGACCCGTCCCTGCAGTTTGTCGGTTTCCCTGCAGTTTGTCGGTTTCATTAATGTTCATGCTATACTTGTGTTTTACTGGACAAATCCAGCTTTAGTTCTAGTCCTGGTGTGAGCTAAGCTTGCCCAAACCATAATGTACTTTAGCATTCAGTTACAAGCATGGCAAATTATGTTATTCCCTGGTGTATCTATGGCAAGCGGTAAAAAAAAAATGCGTTCAAAGATGCTCACAGTAGCCAGTGCCTAAGAAAATGGTGGCCGAATGTGCTTCCAAGATATTAAGTTATTACAAGACAATTGGATTTAAAATATGGAATCGGCAGAGACTACAAATTTGTGCGTGTGCATCTTCTCCAGAGAACAAGAATTTTTTGCGGGGTAGTGATATCGAAATTGCCCTTTCGACATCGATCGGTACGTAGGTGGCAGAAATAAAGCCGTTACACACAGAATCGCCAAAGAAACCGGTAAGGCATGCGTATTAAAATACAGGGATATATGAACGGGCAGAATACGGCGCTGCTGTCGGCAACGCCTGTATAAGACAAGTGTCTAGCGCAGTTGTTAGATCAGTTACTGCTGCCACAATGGCACGTCAAGATTTAAGGGAGTTTCAACGTGGTAC
The DNA here is from genome assembly GCF_023897955.1 of Schistocerca gregaria. NCBI lineage: Eukaryota > Metazoa > Arthropoda > Insecta > Orthoptera > Acrididae > Schistocerca > Schistocerca gregaria. The sequence continues at coordinate 195,357,094 of NC_064928.1, read as the reverse complement.
TATAGTCGATCCGCAAGCGATGGGACACAGCATCTCTGAGGTAGCGATGAAGTTGGGATTCCCCCGTGCGACCATTTCACGAGTGTAAAGTGAATATCAGGAATCCAGTAAAACACCAAACCTCCGACATCGCTGCGGCCGGAAAAAGATCCTACAAGAACGGGACCAATGACGACTGAAGAGAATCGTTCAGTGTGACAGAAGTGCAACCTTTCCGCATATTGCTGCAGATTTCAATGCTGGACCACCGAAAAGTATCAGCGTGCGAACCGTTCAACGAAACATCATAGATATGGGCTTTCGGAGCAGAGGGCGCACTCGTGAGCACTTGATGACTGCACGACACAAAGCCTTACTCCTCGCCTGGGCCCGTCAACACGGACATCGGACTGCTAATGGCTGGAAACATGTCGCCTGGTCGAACGAATCTCGTTTCGTATTGTATTGAGTGGACGGACGTGTACGGGTATGGAGACAACATCATGAATCCATGGACCCTGCATCTCAACAGGGGACTGTTCAAGCTGGTGGAGCCTCTGTAATGGCGTGGAGCGAGTGCAGTTGGAGTGATCTGGGACCCCTGATAGTTCTAGATACGACTCTGACAGGTGGCATGTACTTAAGCATCCTGTCTGATCACCTGCATCCATCCATGTGCATTGTGCATTCCGACGGACTTGGGAAATTCCAATAGGACAATGCTACACCTTATACTTCCAGAACTGCTACAGACTGGCTCCAGGAACACTTTCTTGAGTTTAAACACTTCCGCTGCCCACCAAACTCTCCAGACATGAACATTGAGCATATCTGGGATGCCTTGTAACGTGCTGTTCAGAAGAGATTTCCAACCCCTCGTACCCTTATGGATTTATGGACAGCCTTGCAGGATTCATGGTGTCAATTCGTTCTGCCAATATTTCAGACAATAGTCGAATCCATGCCACGTCGTGTTCCGGCACTTCTGCGTGCTCGCGAGGACCCTACACGATATTAGGCAGATGTATCAGTTTATTTGACTCTTCATTGCATATACAGGGTGTTACAAAAAGGTACGACCAAACTTCCAGGAAACATTCCTAACACTCAAATAAAGAAAAGATGTTATGTGGACATGTGCCCGGAAACCCTTAATTTCCATGTTAGAGCTCATTTTAGTTCCGTCAGTATGTACTGTACTTCCTCGATTCACCGCCAATTGGCCCAATTGAAGGAAGGTAATATTGACTTCGGTGCTTGTGTTGACATGCGACTCATTGCTCTACAGGTCTATTATCAAGCACATCAGTACGTAGCATCAACAGGTTAGTGTTCATTACGAACATGGTTTTGCAGTCAGTGCAATGTTTACAAATGCGCAGTTGGCAGATGCCCATTTGATGTATGGATTAGCACGGGGCAACAGCTGTGGTGCGGTACGTTTGTATCGAGACAGATTTCCACAACGAAGGTGTTCCGACCGGAAGACGTTCGAAGCAATTGATCGGCGTCTTAGGGAGCACGGAACATTCCAGCCTATGGCTCGCGACTGGGGAAGACCTAGAACGACGAGGACACCTGCAATGGACGAGGCAATTCTTCGTGCAGTTAACGATAACCATAATGTCAGCGTCAGAGAAGTTGGTGCTGTACAAGGTAACGTTGACCACGTCACTGTATGGAGAGTGCTACGGGAGAACCAGTTGCTTCTGTACTATGTAGAGCGTGCGCAGGCACTGTCAGCAGCTGATTGGCCTCCACGGGTAAACTTTTGCGAATGGTTCATCCAACAATGTGTCAATCCTCATTTCAATGCAAATGTTCTCTTTACGGATGAGGCTTCATTCCAACGTGATCAAATTGTAAATTTTCACAATCAACATGTGTGGGCTGACGAGAATCCGCACGCAGTTGTGCAATCACGTCATCAACACAGATTTTCTGTGAACGTTTAGGCAGGCATTGTTGGTAATGCCCTGACTGGGCCCCATGTTCTTACACCTACGCTCAATGGAGCACGTTATCATGATTTAATACAGGATAGTCTACCTGTGCTGCTAGAACATGTGCCTTTACAAGTACGACACAACATGTGGTTCATGCACGATGGAGCTCTTGCACATTTCAGTCGAAGTGTTCGTACGCTTCTCAACGACAGATACGGTGACCGATGGATTGGTAGAGGCGGACCAATTCCATGCCCTCCACGCTCTCCTGACCTCAACCCTCTTGACTTTCATTTATGGGGGCATTTGAAAGCTCTTGTCTACGCAACCCCGCTACCAAATGTGGAGACTCGTATTGTAGACGGCTCTGATACAATACGCCATTCTCCAGGGCTGAATCAGCGCATCAGGGATTCCATGCGACGGAGGGTGGATGCATGTATCCTCGCTAACGGAGGACATTTTAAACATTTCCTGTAACAAAGTGTTTGAAGTCACGCTGGTACGTTCTGTTGCTGTGTATTTCCATTCCATGATTAATGTGATTTGAAGTAATAAAATGAGCTCTAACATGGAAAGTAAGCGTTTCCGGACACATGTCCGTCCACAAGACATATTCTCTTTCTTTGTGTGTGAGTAATGTTTCCTGAAAGTTTGGCCGTACCTTTTTGTAACACCCTGTATATAATGTGTATAACATACATTAGGCTGTGGAAATAGGGTACTAAGGTGTACGAGAACCACTAGTGAATGATGTATGATGAAATTACACATGAGTTTTTTTATTGCATAGAGCGAGCTTACAGAGCTGCCATGCCGTTACAACGTCAAGAACGCACTGTTCATCTCCACCTTTCCGGATTCGATTCCCGACAGGGTCGGAGTTTTTCTCCGCTCGGGGACTGAGTGTTTGCGTTGTCCCATCATCTCATCATTCGAGAAGTCGCGAGACTGGACATGGAAAGATTGGGAACTCGGACGGGCGCTGATGACCATGATGTTGAGCTCCCCACAAACCAACATCATCATCATCGCTTTTACTCCCCAGAGGATGCTGTCCCTGGTGTCAGAGATGTTTCTGCCTCTTGAAGCTCTCGATATTCCATAAGGCTATTTGTATCCTATGGCTGTCAAAACGAAATGAGGGTCAACTTTATATTGATAGAGCACATCACAAGTAACTACGGGGTGTTGCGGCAATGTGTATTTTGAATTTTTTGTCTTTAATATAACTGCTAAACTATGCATGCGGATAAAGAAAGCAGCTGTTGTTCCTTAGCATTTTGCTGCTGAATGTGTCTTTGTCCTTTCTTTTACATGTAAAGCGATCACAGGGCACAAATAAATCGTCGCTAGTTTCAGTTTTGAAAAACTGTCTCGTATGATACGCTATTTATATACTGTGTTGTGCCTTTGTAACAGAGTTTACCTAAGGTTTCTCAAATTCATTGGTGAATTCTGTTTTATTTCACTGCTCTGGGCCGGCCGAAGTGACTGTGCGGTTCTAGGCGCTTCAGTCTGGAACCGCGAGCCCGCTAAGGTCGTAGGTTCGAATCCTGCCTCGGGCATGAATGTGTGTGATGTCCTTAGGTTAGTTAGGTTTAACTAGTTCTAAGTTCTAGGGGACTAATTACCTCAGAAGTTGAGTCCCATAGTGCTCAGAGCCATTTGAACCATCACTGCTATGGCTCACACGCACTTTTCAAAAATTCAAATGGCTATAAGCACTATGGGACTTAACATCTCAGGTCATCAGCCCTCTAGACTTAGAACTACCTAAACCTAACTAACCGAACGACACCACACACATCCATGCCCGAGGCAGGACTCGAAGCTGCGACCGTTGCAGCAGCGCGTTTCCGGACTGTAGCGCCTAGAACCACTCGGCCACTGCAGCCAGCTCGCACTTTTCACTGTACATTTATGTTGAGAGTTGCAATTCAGATCTCTCTACACAATTATTAATTTTTTGGAGTATTTTCCTTTTTACTTTTTTATTCTGTTGTTGATATGTGTTTTGTTACAGTTTCTTGGGATTTTTGAGAAGTAAATAGAAGTTTTCTGAAGGTAATCAGATAAATCGTTATTAATGCCAGGAAACTGATAATTCGTGTGCCTGAGGAATGCCCACAGCTCTCTAGATTTATAACGTCATGGACCCAAGGCTGTGCTGATTTACAGGACACATAACTCACTTGTATAATATAAAGGATGCGACTTTACTGTTGATCATGGTTGATGAGGTGGAGAAATATACAATTCCGCTGTTCGATGGAACCAATTTTAGAAACTGGAAATTTAGAACTGAGGTACTTTCCATAGATGGATCTGATGGAATTCATCACACAAAATGGTCGTATTTGAAGAGAATGATAAGGCAGAAGTACGCGAAAGAAAAACATGCAGATGGCAATTTTGAACAACCTAAAATGTAGAATAAATTTGTTTTATTTCACGTCTATGGTCAAAACTTGTAAGTCCCCAGACAACCTGTTTCCGTCAGCAATCACCATCTTCAAAAGCAAATCAAGGATAATGGAATGTAGTCGAATTAAATCAGGTGATGCTGAGGGAATTTGATTAGGAAATGAGACACTTAAAGTAGTAAAAGAGTTTTGCTATTTGGCGAGCAAAATAACTGATGATGGTTGAAGTAGAGGGGATATAAAATGTAGACTGGCAATGGCAAGGAAAGTGTTTCTGAAGAAGAGAAATTTGTCAACATTGAGTATAGATTCAAGTGCCAGGAAGTCGTTTTTGAAAGTATTTGTATGGAGTGTAGCCATGTATGGAAGAGAAACATGGATGATAAATAGTTTGGACAAGAAGAGAATTGAAGCTTTCGAAATGTGGTGCTACAGAAGAATGTGAAGATTTGGTGCGTAGATGACATAACTAATGAGGAGGTATTGAATAGCATTGGGGAGAAGAGGAGTTTGTTGCACAACTTGACAAGAAGAAGGGGTTAGTTGGTAGGACATATTCTGAGGCATCAAGGGATCACAAATTTAGCACTGGAGGGCAGCTTGGGGGGTAAAAATCGTAGAGGAAGACCAAGAGATGAATACACTAAGCAGATTCAGAAGGATGTAGCTTGCAGTAAGTACTGGGAGATGAAGAAGCTTGCACAGGACAGAGGAGCATGGAGAGTTGCATCAAACCAGTCTCAGGACTGTAGACCACAACAACAACAACAACAACATGACCATATTCAGGTCTGTTTTATAAAAAGGTGTCCTATGTATTCACTTTTTTTTAATAAAGCAGACTTGAAGATGGTCATTGCTGACCGAAACCGGCAGTCTGGGGACTTACAAGTTTGTGACCAAAGACGTGAAGTGAAATAAACTTATTCCAGCAATTTTGAAGAAATGTGACAAAAACATGTATGTCACAAATCATAAAGAGAATTGCGGATAATTATTTGGAAGATGTCAAAGAAAAGATACTCCGTTTGATCTATGGCTGTCGCTGAACATTGTTTACGAGGCAAGAGGAACGGCAAGTCAGTTGTTAATTTGGAAAACTTTGCTACTGATGAAATTTGACTCAACAAGGAACTTGCTTACTGATCATTTTAATCAATTCGGCAATTTAATTAGAGAGTTACGATCATCTGGAGCAAAACTAGACGAAACCGTTGTTGTTTGTCATCTGTTGTTGACATTGCCGGCGGATATGATAAAAATACTATCACCAGATGCGTTAACTCTATATTTCGTGAAGAACTGACTTTTGGATAAGAGAAGAAGAAGAAGAAGAAGAAAGATGTTCCCAAGGGAGACCATATTAACTTATCGAAGTTTTTTTGTCGCATTTAGGACAGAAATCGAAGTCTGGTAACAGAATTCAGTCAGGTAGCAAAGGTACTAACGTGCTATAACTGAGCATTGAATACACATAAAACTTCAGATTGTCTAAAATAAAAAAAAGCACAGAAACAAAAAAAAACCTATGAGAGCAGCTTCTAATGATCAAGATGGAGAAGAGAATAATTACTGTTTCTCAGCAACTAGTTATGAAAATTCGTCAACACTAGCTCATATTAAATGGTATTTGGATTCCGGAGCCACAGAACATTTAAAAAATAGCAACATGCAATTGAAATACATGAGAACGTTGCCGTATTCAATTAAAATCAATGTTACTAAGTCTGGAATCTTTCTATATGTTACGTGTGTCGGTGAAATTGAAGTTATGAGTTGTGTAAATGGCACGATTACAAATATTTTTTCAGTTCCAAACCTCAGCAAACCTGTTGTCCGTGCATAAACTTGGATCAAAAGGTTTGCTAGCAGTTTTTGTATTTATCAGAGCAACAATGTGCTCTTGCCATTGCACAAAGGAGTGAGTCAAACATGTACACACTAAATTGTATACAAAGGGACTTAAATGTCATGTAGTTTCACCAACACAGACGTTTTTAATTATGGCATGAATGGTTGGTTCATCTGAGTTACAATAATATTCGTAAGTTGCAGAAGCAAGCCGACGGAATGAACTTTTAAGTCTAACAGATCAGATTAAAATTTTTGTCATACATGTATTGAAGGGAAACAGACTTCTCATCCACATAAAACATGAAGAGTAAAAGCGACCAAACCACTAGAATTTATTCAGTTATGTAGTTGGAACAATTATTCGAAACTGATATGATATTAAAAGGTATGTTCAGACATTTATTGATGACTTTACTCATTTTACTTGCGTATATTTTCTAGAAACAAAGCCAGAAGTGCCAAAAATTTTCAAAAATTTGAAGCAAAGTTTACAGCTCATTTCAATTTGAAAGTAAGTCATCTCCGTTGTGATAATGGGCAAGAGTATATATCGAATAAGCTGAAGACTTTCTACCGTACATTTTCGTTACGCATAAGCTATTGCCAATCATTTGCTTCGCTGTCTTGTTGACGATTGTCAGCTGAGAAGTTTAATTCCATTGAATATTGTTTATTTGTAGGTAGGTGTGTGTGTTAGTGTTTATTTGTGGGTAGGTGGTGTATTTATTGAGTGTTGTTTGATAATTCGCCTGCAGTGCTGAAAATATTTTGTTGCAGAGCCCTGTTTCATCATTGATGAATTTTTTTGACCTGTGTAATAGTTTTTTGGATGCGGAGAGTTTCTTCTGTTTTTAATAAATGGTACACACTGTGTGTGTGCGCGCTTCTGGATCTGAAGATCAGTTTATGTGCCTCTTGTGGTGTTGTTTGTTTTCAGTGAGGTATTCTGCAAATGTGGAATGTGTAGTATCACTTTTCAATGGGCTTAAATGTTCAGAATCACATCGAGGAAGGTGTAAGGTTGTGTTTTACCCTCTCCTTGATGTTTTTCAGTCTGTAAACCGTGCAAACAGTGAAGAAAAAGGAGAAGAAATTTGGAAAGGGAATCAAAGCTCAGGGAGACGCAACGAAAACTTCACGGTTCACATGTAATACTGTCTCACGGAAAATGACTTGGAAGTGCACTTTAGCACAATGGGCAGTACCCACAAAATATATTATACGATGAACATCAACAAAACTGAAACAGGGGTAATGGAATGTAGTCGAATTAAAGCTGGCAGTGTGAAAGAAATTAGTTTAGGAAATCAGACACTAAAAGTGGTAAACGAATTTTGCTATTTAGGCAGCAAACTAACGACGATGGGCGAATTTCTAAGAAGAAAAACATTTTTGAAAGAGTGAGAGGAATCTGTTAACGTCGAATACAAACTTAAGCGTCAGGATGTCTCTAATGAATCAAAGACAGTGACTCAGTTAATTAGTTATTAATTTCATGTTCCATGGATCATTTTGCACGATGGATCGTAATGCTATGGAGTAAGTGATTTTCCCTTCACTTTGTAAATCAATTTGTACGTATTACTACATTCTGAATATTTCTAAGTTTTTTTATAAAACAAAAAAAGATATACAGATGTGAGACAGTAATTCCCACCCACCACTTCTTACACGTTACATCAATACAAATTATTCTAAAGAATAGAAGTTTTCAAGTAGAAACTTTCTGAGTTTGTTTTTAGATTTTACTTTTCTGTCTTTCAGACGCTTCATGTCACTGGGTAAGTGAAAAATACTTTCTATTGCAGCATTATTCACCCGTTTTCGTGCTAAGGACAACCTTAATGTGGAGTAATGAAAGCCATTTTCGCTTCTGGTATTATAATTATACAAATCATTTTTCTTTTGAACTTTAGAGGACTGCCTACGACAAACATCACGAGGGAATAAACATATAGTGAAGCAGTCAGAATGCCCAACTCCTTAAACAGGTATCCACAATATGATCGTGGGTGAGCATGAAATATTATTCTTACAGCAGGTTTCTGTGCTATGAAGACTTTCTTAAAGATCAGTTACCTCAGAGAATTATTTCATATGACATTAATGAATGAAAATACACTCCTGGAAATTGAAATAAGAACACCGTGAATTCATTGTCCCAGGAAGGGGAAACTTTATTGACACATTCCTGGGGTCAGATACATCACATGATCACACTGACAGAACCACAGGTACATAGACACAGGCAACAGAGCATGCACAATGTCGGCACTAGTACAGTGTATATCCACCTTTCGCAGCAATGCAGGCTGCTATTCTCCCATGGAGACGATCGTAGAGATGCTGGATGTAGTCCTGCGGAACGGCTTGCCATGCCATTTCCACCTGGCGCCTCAGTTGGACCAGCGTTCGTGCTGGACGTGCAGACCGCGTGAGACGACGCTTCATCCAGTCCCAAACATGCTCAATGGGGGGAAATATCCGGAGATCTTGCTGCCCAGGGTAGTTGACTTACACCTTCTAGAGCACGTTGGGTGGCACGGGATACATGCGGACGTGCACTGTCCTGTTGGAACACCAAGTTCCCTTGCCGGTCTAGGAATGGTAGAACGATGGGTTCGATGACGGTTTGGATGTACAGTGCACTATTCAGTGTCCCCTCGACGATCACCAGAGGTGTACGGCCAGTGTAGGAGATCGCTCCCCACACCATGATGCCGGATGTTGGCCCTGTGTGCCTCGGTCGTATGCAGTCCTGATTGTGGCACTCACCTGCACGGCGCCAAACACGCATACGACCATCATTGGTACCAAGGCAGAAGCGACTCTCATCGCTGAAGAAGACACGTCTCCATTCATCCCTCCATTCACGCCTGTCGCGACACCACTGGAGGCGGGCTGCACGATGTTGGGGCGTGAGCGGAAGATGGCCAAACGGTGTGCGGGACCGTAGCCCAGCTTCATGGAGACGGTTGCGATTGGTCCTCGCCGATACCCCAGGAGCAACAGTGTCCCTAATTTGCTGGGAAGTGGCGGTGCGGTCCCCTACGGCACTGCGTAGGATCCTACGGTCTTGGCGTGCATCCGTGCGTCGCTGCGGTCCGGTCCCAGGTCGACGTGCACGTGCACCTTGCGCCGACCACTGGCGACAACATCGGTGTACTGTGGAGACCTCACGCCCCACGTGTTGAGCAATTCGGCGGTACGTCCACCCGGCCTCCCGCATGCCCACTATACGCCCTCGCTCAAAGTCCGTCAACTGCACACACCGTTCACGTCCACGCTGTCGCGGCATGCTACCAGTGTTAAAGACTGCGATGGAGCTCCGTATGCCACGGCAAACTGGCTGACACTGACGGCGGCGGTGCACAAATGCTGCGCAGCTAGCGCCATTCGACGGCCAACACCGCGGTTCCTGGTGTGTCCGCTGTCCCGTGCGTGTGATCATTGCTTGTACAGCGCTCTCGCAGTGTCCGGAGAAAGTATGGTGGGTCTGACACACCGGTGTCAATGTGTTCTTTTTTCCATTTCCAGGAGTGTACTCATAATATGCCAGCTAAATTATTTGTCTCTCCCAAAGATTTGCAAGGAGTGTGATTCTAAGTGCAAATGTGGCTGAACTAATTTGTTTTAGGAGTTCCAAAAGGTGTTTTTTCCAGTTAATATTCTCATCAATAGGAACACCTACGAAATTTGAAGTTTCCACCATATTTATTATTTCTTCACGATGTATTACACTTATCATAAGTGAAGTACCCCTAACTGTGCAGCACTGAATATGTTGTGCCTTTTTAAAATTGAGGGTAAAACCATTTGCAGAAATGGGTACTTTTAAGAACCTTGTTTATTGTTTTCCTGTTTGGTGTATGTGTGCTTGGACTGATTACAATACTAGCGTCCTCCGCTAAAAGAATGTTGCTTGCTGTATATTAGAGAAAATATAGTTTACATATATTTGAAGGACAATAGTGGACCTAAGACTGAACCCTGGGGAACCCCATTCGTGATTTTTCCCCCCCTCCCCCAGTCAGAATTATATCTGTAGACTACATGAGTTGAATTACTAAGTACAACTTCCTGCATTCTTTTGCTTAGATGTGAAATTATCCACTAGCTGAATGTACTGTTAACTCCAAATGTTTGGAGTGTAACCTAACAACGTGAAATTTTTACGAAAAATATTTCAGATGAGAAAATAACAGTAGTTTTTGAATTTTAGTGCTACAGGGGAGGTCAGAAGATGATTAGGTCGAATGACTAATGAAGTGATACAGAACTGAATTGGGGAGAAAGAACTTCAGAATGCAACTTAACTAAAAGTTGATAGGGCACATTCTGGGACTCCAAGGAATAGCTAATTTGGCGATCGAATGAAGTGTGGGGGCTTGTGAGAAAATGAAAGGGAGGGAGAGAGAGAGAGAGAGAGACAACAAGTCTACACTACAATAAACAGGTTCAAATATTCCATAGACTATCGTGAAGATTTGCATGAAGCCAGTCTTTGGACTGAAGACCAGAACACCACCACCTGAAGATTTGTCACACAGTGAATATCCACTTTATTGCAGGCTAGATCCAGGGTTCAAGCAGCTTTGCACCGTAGTGGGCTTCGGACGACGTGGGAGGAACCTGATACCAGATACAGGACTCCTGAGGGGGGCCAGCTTCCTCATGGAGCATGGCAGCAAGTGTGGCTACAGCGGCATCACTGACGTGAGTATCATCTACGCTCGGGTCGATGTTCTTTACGTCCAGCTCGATACCCTAAAGATTGCAAGAAAATACCAATACACACGTGCTGAGGTTGGTGTAGCCATCTCAGATAATAGAGATCACGACCAACTTTCAGTCAAAGTAGTGATGAATCAAACAGTAGCCGAAGATGAGTCAGGCTTTCGCAAACATCAGAACACATTTGTTTTAATAAGATGATAACAGTTTCTGAAAATGTAAAGTGAACCATTTATAGATAAGACTTGACTATAATTTACTTATCAGACCCAGCGTGCCGACTCTTTCTCCATGTGCCATTAAAGGTTTTGTTCATACATGACACTCTACTAACAATGGATTATGTCTGGGCCGACATAGTCGTAATGAAAACATGTAGTCACAGGCATATCCTACTGTACAGGATTCAGACCGATACTCTTCTCATTGTATGTTGTGGGGTGGCATCAGTTCTGTCCTGCTGTAAATACTACTTACATGCTGATGTCCCCCAGTTATGTTTATTGCATAAGCATTTAACTTCATTAAAACTATTGAGAATCTCTACGGTGAATTCTGTACGTTACCAAAATGGCACAACATATTAGGTGGAAGGTGTCTATAAACAGCGTATCCGAAAAGTTCCCATACCCCTTTTAACTACATGTAATACACGAAATAAATAACTTTTTTCTTCGTGACCGTGCTTTACAGTTGGTAACAACGTTGTTGTCAGTATTATATGAAATGATTTAGATTAATGTTTCTGATTGACAATGACACAGAGCAGCTAGTTGCAACCCCCCGTGCTTTGTCGGTACATTTCCAAATGGCACATCTCACATAAGAATGTTATTTTCGGATGAGTGTGAGATATGTTGCAATGCGCACACAAGGATAACAGTCTGTTAATGATAGCAAAGTATGGAGAGTTGCTGCTTATTACATGTGAGTCCAGCAAGGCGTTAACCAAGTAGTCATGAAACAACACACGACAAACTTTAATACTAGGGGAAATCGACAAAGTTCTCCGTTGCCAATAAACAGATTTACAATCAAACAAGACGAAAGAGTGCAGTGCTTGTTACTTTTATTGTAAAATAAGAGATTGATGATTAACGATATTGCCTGTGTTTTTAAGGGGGTAGAGCGTCAAACGGGCCGACTTGGAGCAGGAGAGGCACCACAGGACATCTTAATTTCCACTGTCTATTGTTGTTGTTGTGGTCTTCAGTCCTGAGACTGGTTTGATGCAGCTCTCCACGCTACTCTATCCTGTGCAAGTTTCTTCATCTCCCAGTACCTACTGCTACCTACATCCTTCTGAATCTGTTTAGTGTATTCATCTCTTGGTCTCCCTCTACGATTTATACCCTCCACGCTGCCCTCCAATACTAAAATGGTGATCCCTTGATGCCTCAGAACATGCCCTACCAACCGATCCCTTCTTCTGGTCAAGTTGTGCCACAAACGTCTCTTCTCCCCAATCCTATTCAATACCTCCTCATTAGTTATGTGATCTACCCATCTAATCTTCAGCATTCTTCTATAGCACCACATTTCGAAAGCTTCAATTCTCTTCTTGTCCAAACTATTTATCGTCCATGTTTCAATTCCATACATGGCTACACTCCATACAAATACTTTCCTGACACTTAAACCTATACTCGATGTTAACAAATTTCTCTTCTTCAGAAATGCTTTTCTTGCCATTGCCAGTCTACATTTTATATCCTCTCTACTTTGACCATCATCAGTTATTTTGCTCCACAAATAGCAAAACTCCTTTACTACTTTAAGTGTCTCATTTCCTAATCTAAATCCTTCAGCATCACCCGACTTAACCCAACTACATTCCATTATCCTCGTTTTGCTTTTGTTGATGTTCATCTTATATCCTCCTTTCAAGACACTGTCCATTCCGTTCAACTGCTCTTCCAAGATCTTTGCTGTCTCTGACAGAATTACAATGTCATCGGCGAACCTCAAAGTTTTTATTTCTTCTCCATGGATTTTAATACCTACTCCGAATTTTTCTTTTGTTTCCTTCACTACTTGCTCAATATAGAGATTGAATAAAATCGGGAAGAGGCTACAACCCTATCTCACTCCCTTCCCAACCAGTGCTTCCCTTTCATGCCCCTCGACTCTTGTAACTGCCATCTGGTTTCTGTACAAATTGTAAATAGCTTTTCGCTCCCTGTATTTTACCCCTGGCACCTTCAGAATTTGAAAGAGGGTATTCCAGGCAACATTGCCAAAAGCTTTCTCTAACAGTCTATAGTTTCACAAATAAATACATAAAACTTTGTCAGCATGACCAGGAAGGACTCAGGATTCACAATCATAGCAGTGGAAGTTCAAATACATAACAAAATAATTTTTTCATGTGAAATTTTATCATTTTTTCATCTACTATTGGCTGCGTTTGTTGCTATAGGTACACTTTTCTTCATAAGTAAGAACGATTCTTCGATGAATTTGGTACAGCATACAAACCATACTTGCAGGTGTATGAAACTCTTTAATTTTTTGCATTAAGTAGTTCGTGTTTAATAAGCATACCAAGTTTAAAGTAATAAGATCTTTATTTTGGGTATTACATGTTCCTAACTAAAGAATTTTGTGTTCTTTTGGAACTGTCGAGAAACATAGGCAGATTCTTTTTCATTCTCTAAATCAGTTTCCTTCCTTTTCACACTCCTATGTTGCACTCTCCTTGATTTTATGGCATCCAAAAATGGTTTACCTGCTTTCACTACATGCTCTCTGTCTATCACAAACAAAGCTTTGATGCGGTTCATTCCGAGCTTAATTTCCATTTTCTCTAAAACGTATTTCCTGCTTTCACACCAGCACCAAAACATGAAACTGCATCATAAACACCAATAGAAAGCGTATTTCTCCTCACATAAATGGGTTTTGGCAATCTTTCCCATACACATTACTTAAAACCTCCTTTTGGGTTTTGGTTACCGCCATGAGTAGATTTCTTCAATAAGTTTTCATTTGCAAGATCCCTGAATAGACGTTTGATGGCTTCCATTACAGCAGCTGGCAAGGAATTTCTGTGAGAATCTTCTTCACCACCAGCACTTGACTTTGGCAGCCACACCATGATTCACTTTCTTTTGACACTGCATCTTGGCACACTTAAGACCAAATAACGTGCCTTATAATCTCTCAAATATATGTGTTTTATACATCAAACTGTTCAGGAAGATGTGCACTACAAAATAGGTATATTTCTGAAAAATCTAATATTTTTAAGTTTTTGACGTCCTACCCTCTTTCCCCCATTCCTGTCAATTGTTCCCTTATGTTTCAGGGAGAGCATAATGCAACAATTGACAGAAATGGGGGGAAAAACACAGTAGAAGAAGAATGGGTAGCTCTGAGGGATGAAGTAGTGAAGCCAGCAGACGATCAAGTAGGTAAAACGATGAGGGCTAGTAGAAATCCTTGGGTAACAGAAGAAAAGCTGAATTCAATTGATGAAAGGAGAAAATATAAAAATGCAGTAAATGAAGCAAGCAAAAAAGGAATACAAACGTCTCAAAAATGAGATCGACACGAAATGCGAAATGGCTAAGCAGGGATGGTTAGAGCACAAATGTAAAGATGTAGAGGCTTATCTCACTAGGAGTAAGATAGATACTGCCTAAAGGAAAATTAAAGAGACCTTTGGAGAAAAGAGAACCACTTGTGTGAATATCAAGAGATCAGATGGAAACCCAGTTCTAAGCAAAGATGGGAAAGCAGAAAGGTGGAAGGAGTGTATAGAGGGTCTATACAAGGGAGATGTACTTGAGGACAATATTATGGAAATGGAAGATGATGTAGATGAAGATGAAATAAGAGATACGATACTGCGTGAAGAGTTTGACAGAGCACTGAAAGACCTGAGTCGAAAAGAGGCCCCAGGAGTATACAACATTCCATTAGAACGGCCTTGAGAGAGCCAGTCCTGACAAGACTCTACCATCTGGTGAGCAAGATGTACGAGACAGGCGAAACACCCTCAGACTTCAAGAAGAATATAATAATTCCAATCCCAAAGAAAGCAGGTACAAAATACTAACGCGAATTCTTTACAGACGAATGGAGAAACTGGTAGAAGACGACCTCGGGGAAGATCAGTTTCGGTTCTTTAGAAATGTTGGAACACGTGAGGCAATACTGACCTTATAACTTATCGTAGAAGAAAGATTAAGGAAAGGGAAACCTACGTTTCTAGCATTTGTAGACTTCGAGAAAGCTTTTGACAATTTTAACTGGAATACTCTCCTTCAAGTTCTGAAGGTCGCAGGGGTGAAATACAGGGAGCGAAAAGCTATTTACAATTTGTACAGAAACAAGATGGCAGTTACAAGAGTCGAGGGACATGAAAGGGAAGCAGTGGTTGGGAAAGGAGTGAGACAGGATTGTAGTCTCTCCCCGATGTTATTCAATCTGTATACTGAGCAAGCAGTAAAGGAAACAAAAGAAAAATTCGGTGTAGGTATTGAAATCCATCGGAAAGAAATAAAAACTTTGAGGTTCGCCGATGACATTGTAATTCTGTCAGAGACAGCAAAGGACTTGGAAGAGCAGTTGAACCTAATGGACAGTGTCTTGAAAGGAGGATATAAGATGAACATAAAAAAAAGCAAAACGAGGATAATGGAATGTAGTCGAATTAAGTCTGGTGATGCCGAGGGAATTTGATTAGGAAATGAGACACTTAAAGTAGTAAAGGAGTTTTGCTGTTTGGGGAGCAAAATAACTTATGATGGTCGAAGTAGAGAAGATATAAAACGTAGACTGGCAATGGAAAGAAAGCGTTTCTGAAAAAGAGGAATTTGTTAACATCGAGTATAGAGTTAAGTGTCAGGAAGTCGTTTCTGAAAGTATTTGTATGGAGTATAGCAATGTAGGCAAGTGAAACATGGATGATAAATAGTTTGGACAAGAAGAAAATAGAAGCTTTTGATATGTGGTGCTACAGAAGAATGTTGAAGATTAGATGGGTAGATCACATAACTAATGAGGAGGTATTGAATAGAATTGGTGAGAAGAGGAGTTTGTGGCACAAATTGACAAAAAGAAGGGACCGGTTGGTAGGACATGTTCTGAGGCATCAAGGGATCACAAATTTAGCATTGGAGGGCAGTGTGGGCTGTAAAAATCGTAGAGGGAGACCAAGACATGAATATGCTAAGCAGATTCAGAAGGATGTAGGTTGCAGTAAGTACTGGGAGATGAAGAAGCTTGCACAGGATGGAGTAGCATGGAGAGCTGCATCAAACCAGTCTCAGGATTGAAGACCACAACAACAACAACCCTCTTCAAGAAGAATGACGTCATTTTCCGGACATGCATCCATGTCCGATGGAACAGGCGCTGCAGCTACTGCAGCTGTCATGAGATACGTGAAATGTATTAGCATCTGTGAATATGAAAAACTATCAGTTTTATAAGCGAATGGCGACAGTGAAAATTTGTGCGAGTCTGGGATTCGTACCTGCATTTACCACTTTACACAATGAGTCACTTCAACCGCTTTGGCTATTCTTACTCGACCCACAATCAGACCCATAGTTCCATATGTCAACGTTCTGGCGTTGCAAGCTGTATCCGTGCACACATTATGTAATTCTCGTACAAGGGAGGACAGTTTAATTGAAAGTGGCTGCCTGGTGACGACTGACGTGACTGAGTTTTACCACCGACCACAAGACTACGCTGCCACAGTGAAAACAACAAGCTTAGTTCTGCACCAGGTTATATTTATCATTCGTGGGTCGCCTGACCATGCAAAAATTGTAGCGCGGTTTACAGACCCTTGAAATCTAAGTCAGGTTGAAGTTACCAGGTGTCTATTTGCTTGCTACAATGATTGAAATAAATCATAATAATATTACTAGAGAACAAAGTTCTCTAAAAATCAAATCAAACACTGTATCCCTGACACTTTGGGGATGTGCCAAAAAGTGCGGAAGACTGTATGCAAAAAGCACTACATGGTCTGCTCATCTGGGGATCTCGCAAAAAGTATGTAACAAGAAGCCCAAATTGTTAAAAAAAAAAATTGAAATACTAAGCGACCCAAGTTGAGTGGTAAAGTAAGGAGGAAACAACAAGATTCTGAGAATATGGATCGTGCTACCGCCATTGCAACTCTTACATTTCCCCAAAATCAGCAAACTGTGTGCCCAACAGCACCAAATGACTGCTAAGAACGAATAGCCCTCATGGCGGGAAGCGATTAATGACTGCGAAACTAGATCTTCCTTCACACGTCTCTAATTCCAAAAAAAACCTCTGTATGGAAGAGGCAGCTCAATGCTGGTACCAACGTGACACACGAGAATACCGCTTATTTCACGACAAAACAAGGAAATGCACCAAAGCTTTCCACTCTTCATGTACACAACAGACATTAAGAAAGACATGCGTGGTACTGGACGGGAGCAGTTTGTCCTCAGTTAACTTCCGTCTTCATGCCAAGTATGGTGGTGGTGGTGAGACTCATTCTGACTGTATAACCAAAGGTTTGGAGCAGAATTACCTGTTTTTCTTATGCTGGCTGGGTAAGTACTGCAATATACAACGTAGCTTATGAGAGCTCACTTTTTGCAGTCTGTCGATCGCGGTTTTATTACAGCAGAATTACCAGTTTTGAGTAGTATCGCCCGTCTTGATCTCTGGTAAAAAAATAAAAGTAGACTTCTACTGGGCTGTAATATTCTGTTTACAGTATTAAAAAGCTAAACAAAAATCATCATATATAAATGACCGTAGTATCGCGTACACAAGGTATAAAAGACGAGTGCATTGGCGAAGCTGTCGTTTGTACTCAGGCGATACATATGAAAAGGTTGCCTATGTGATTATGGCCACATGACGGGAACTGACAGACTTTGAGCGCGGAGTGATACTTGAACCTAGACACATGGAACATTTCATTTCGGAAATGGTTCGAAAATGCAATGTTCCGCGATCCACAATATCAAGAGTGTGCAGAGAATGCCAAATTTCATTCATTTCCTCTCGCCATGGATAACGCAATGGCCAACGGCCTTCTCTTAACGACCAAGAGCAGCGGCATATACGTAGAGTTGTCACTGCTAACAGACAACAGTGCGGGAAATAACCGAAGAAATCAGTGCGAGATGTACGATGAACGTACGAGGGTGAGTCAAATGAAAACCTCAAATATTTTTTTAAAAATATTATTTATTGTGCAGAAGTGGTACAACGCTGTATCACATTTCAACATAATCTCCCCCACGCTCAATGCAAGTCCTCCAGCTCTTAAAAAGTGCATAAATTCCTTTAGACAAAAGTTCGTTTGGTAGCCCGTGCAACCACTCATGCACCGCGTGGCTTACCTCTTCATCAGAACGGAACTTCCTTCCTCCCATTGCGCCTTTGAGTGGTCCAAACATATGGAAATCACTTGGGGCAAGGTCTGGTGAGTATGGTGGATGAGGAAGCACTCAAAATGCAGGTCTGTGATTGCTGGATCTGTTGTATGGGCAGCGTGGGGCCTTGCATTGTCATGTTGCAAAAGGACACCTGCTGACAGCAATCCACGTCGCTTTGCTTTGATTGTAGGCCGTAGATGATTTTTTAGGAGATCTGTGTATGATGCACTGGTGACAGTGGTCCCTCTAGGCATGTAATGCTCCAAAATGGTGCCTTTTTCGTCCCAAAAGAGAGTCAGCATAACCTTCCCTGCTGATGGTTCTGTTCGAAACTTCTTTGGTTTGGTGATGAGGAATGGGGCCATTCCTTGCTCGCTTTCTTCTTTTCCTGTTGGTGGAAGTGAAGCCAGGTTTCATCCCCAGTAACGATTCTTGCAAGGAAGCCATCACCTTCTTTTTCAAAGTGCCGAACAAGTTCTTCACAAGCATCAACACGTCGTTCTCTCATTTCAGGAGTCAGCTGCAGTGGCACCCATCTTACAGTCACTTCGTGAAACTGACCCATGACTAATCTGAAGCCGCGTGGTATTAGCCGAGCAGTCTAAGGCGCTACAGTCATGGACTGTGTGGCTGGTCCCGGCGGAGGTTCGAGTCCTCCCTCGGGCACGGGTGTGTGTGTTTCTCCATAGAATAATTTAGGTTACGTAGTGTCTAAGCTTACGGACTGATGACATCAGCAGTTAAGTCCCATAAGATTTCACGCACATTTGTACATTTGAACTACTCTGTAAACATCCTGCAATGTCATTCAGTGTCACTCGGCGGTTTTCCTTCACTATGGCTTCAACTGCCGCCATGTTCTGTGGAGTCCCAACTCGTTGTGCCTGACCTGGACGAGGAGCACCTTCCACTGAAGTCACGCCATTTACGAACTTCCTACTCCATTCGTGTACTTGCTGCTGTGACAAACATGCATCACAGTACTGAACCTTCATTCGTCAATGAATTTCAAAGTTTCACGCCTTCACTACGCAAAAACCTAATAACAGAACGCTGTTCTTCCCTGGTGCAAGACGCAAGTGGGGCGGCCATTTTTATACTGATACTGCGACGGTATTTGTGCATCTGCACTATGCTGCCACCTATGGGCCATTCTGCACGCTGTTTGTAGCACGCTTACCAGCTTACAGGATAACGTCGCGAAATTTCGATTTATTATTACAAATTTCAGGTTTTCATTTGACTCACCCTCGTACTTAACTTACTGTATTACATCTTTAACGTAATAATGCATCTGATAATGAATGCATTATGACAGAATATTAAATTATTAAATTCAATCAATAATTATGTAAAATAGTGAAAGTCAAGTTTTTGCTGCCCCTGGGAGCCGTAGGGAGCTAGCTGCATCAGAAATGAGGTGTCCGCTTAGGCACTTATAGTTCAATTCTTTTATCTTGGCGGCTCTCACATGCGCGCCCAGACGCGACGGAGATTGCTGCATTGCCAGTTGCACGCGCCAAGAGAAGCAGCGCCATAGTATAGTACAGTTCGCAATCTTACGTTTAGGGGGGAGCGCGCAGTTTATGAAGTAAAGCCACCACGGCCGCACTAAACCTTTTCTGCTACAGAGACGTGCTCCCCACATTCCGCGCTGTGCGCAATTTTGTCATCACTGCACTGCTCGCCAGTGCAGACACATGGTGTTCCAAGTGCTTTGACACACTTATCATTCGATTTCACAAAAACTATTTGGCCCAAAAATTTGATGTTTACACATCTTCTTGACTGATACTTTCCCTCCATAAATGACTTAATTTTGTTTCAATGTTCAACGCAGTTATTGTGCAGCATTAAATGTAGTAAACCGTTCCACGAAATAAGACTTTGCAGAGGTAAAAGTCCACAGTGTATACTTCCCGTATGGTCGATTTTAGTTGCCACTAGAAATTTCGAATAATTACATTCAAACGAATAAAATTCATGAAGGAAGACACTTCGATATTGTTTTTAAATAAAGAAAACATTAAGGATCGAACTAGGTTTGAACCGGGAACCTTTTGCTTAGCAGCCAAACTTGTTAACCATAACGCTAACATAGCTTGTCATTAAATATAAACCATGGAGGATTTTAAAGAATGACGCAAAATAGCGACAAACACTGTTGGTATGGCTATGAATTACTCGCGTTTCGTCGAAGTACAATAGGAAATAAACAATTACCCTGTTCATTATTGCGAAAAAGCGGTTAGTGAGAATGAATTTCCTTGCTATCGCCCGAATTAGGAGGCTTATTGCTTGTTTGGTTTAAGTAATTAATAGAATATGAAGCAATTGGTATAAAGAATGCTTTTTCCAAGTTTTCTTTTATAGAAAGTCTGCTATCAAGACATTGCTTTTGTTCAGTTACTTTATTTATGACTGAACGTTTCTAAAAGTGAAGACACTCGTCCGTGCTCTGCACTGCAGTCGAGCTCTGGCAACGTCGTTCTCTGCTCATTGGCTGACTGTGTTTTGTGACGTCAGATGCGCAGAACGAACCTAAACTCGGCCGCCGTCGTAAATGACACTTACTATAGCTGCATCTGAATTGTGGAGTCCGGTTAGGCACTTAGTAACGTACATGGGAGATGTGTCATAGTACGTTACCAGCTTATGGTCCACAACAGGGATTGTTGTATGCAGCCCTTGCAACTGTGCCTGCTTTATCGTCCACAGAACGGCTTGTGCACTTTCGACGTCAAGAAGAAGTCTGCGTGTTTCGGCGACTCTGGAGGGCCCATCTTCTGCAACAACGTGCGGGTCCAGTTCGGCATGGTGGTGGCCGCCCTGTACGAAAACTGCACCATCGACTACTGCGGGGCGCCGGTCACTTTCAACATACACCTGTTCCTCGGCTTCTACCGCGAGTGGATCATGAGGTTCATCAACCCGCCAGTGGCTCCGGGGCGCCGGGACGCCGGCTCCCAGACAGCGTCCGCTCCGACCCTCGCGCTGTCTTCTGGACTCGCTCTCTCCCTGCTCAGATCCTTACCAGACTCTGTCTTGGCTATCTGAGCCTGTCGCTGCATATCAGACCGACCCATTCTGCGATGCCCCAACCACATTTCTGTACAAGAGACCCAGGGCAGACTGCGTAAGGAGCAGTATTCAGAGTTTCCCTTTGTATCACTAGCGACCTCGTAATATGTACCCTTGTCTATATTTGCCGTGTGTCCCAAAAATTTGAGGGCACAGCAGCATTTTCAGAAAAAACAAAGTTATATTGCAGAAAATGTTTGTGATAACCTGCCCTGATTCTGGGTTGCTCACCACGGACATTGGGGGACAGTGTCACAGATTGGATACGAAAAAATAAATTATTTATTCAGAAAGAAGTTGTATTAAAAAAAGAAAAATCAAACTATGATATTCAAATAACTTCCTGGTATTCAGCCAGGTAACACTTTCAGCGACCGCCGATATTTCGGCTGGAGAACACTCCGCCATTTTCAAGGACAGGCGGCGTACATGCAAATTTAAAACCTCGGTTCTCGGACTGAAGCATATGGTAGGGTGAATTTGAAAGTCTTTCTAGAACATCTGAACTCGATCCACTCGAACATTCGTTTTACGATGGAGGTGGAAGAGGATGGTTGCCTTCCCTTTCATGACGTGTTGGTTAGGAGGAAGGATGATGGATCATTGGGACATGCAGTCTACAGGAAACGTACTCACACCGACTTGTACTTACAGGCTAATAGTTGTCACCATCCGGCTCAGCGTGGAGGGGTACTTCGTACCTCGGTACACAGGGCACATGTCGTTTCTGACGCCGAGACTTTGCCAGCTGAGCTGTCCCATCTTGAAGTTACATTTCATCAAAATGGTTATAGTGATAGACAGATTGAACGTGCGTTGCACTATCGACCAACTGTGCATCAGGTGATTAATGACAATTCTGAGTCAACACCCAAGTCTACTGCCTCTTTGCCTTACGCAGGAAACACGTCCAGCAAGATCGGTCGTATTTTACGGAAATCCGATGTGAAATGTGTTTTCCGACCTCCATCTAAAATTAGAGCACTTTTGAGTTCCGTTAAGGATGATCTTGGACTGCGTAAGGCGAGTGTATATCGTATTCCTTGTAGCCGCGGCATGGCATATATTGGTCAAACTATCAGGACCGTGGAGGACCGATGTACTGAACACACGATTACAGCAGCCAAATAGATCTGCTGTTGCCGAACATTGCTTGGATACTGGTCACCCCATGTTATTATATAACACTGAGATATTGCATGTACGTCCAGCTATTGGAACAGTGTTGTTAGGGAAGCAGTTGAGATTAAATTAGCGAGCAACCTCGTTAACAGGGCTGGAGGTTTCTGTTTAAACTCTGTTTGGAATCCGTCTCTCTCCCTTGTAAAAAAACAGAGCGACAGCGTCAATGTTACCTCACCTGCGAATTCGTAGTCTCACTATCGATATCTCTGACTTTGGTCATCTTTGGTGGCACTAGTGTTCAGTGTGTGTGTTATCTTTCCTGCTTCAGTGGGAGAACCGAGGTTTTAAATTTGCGTGTACGCCGCCTGTCCGTTGCAGTTTGCCTTGAAAATGGAGGGGTGTTCTCCCGCCGAAATATCGGCGGTCGCTGAAAGTGTTACTGGCTGAATTCCCAGAAGATATTTGAAAGTTGTATACGCCAGGAGAAACTCAGGTCTCAAACTATGATATTGATAACGCCCTGTTAAACGGGACGTTTCCGTAAGAACGTGCAAAAATGTAACAGGCGTACAGAATGCTCCATTGAACAATTTGAGGTAGGGAACCTGGGGTTGGAGAAGCCAGCCTAACGACGATATAGAAGAAAACTTCACTACCACTTTGTCTAGCATTACTGTTTTCCAGCTTATTTACAACTAATACGCGTACATGTTCACACGTACTGTGCTGTTTATTTACATGTACATTCTTTATTTCCTCCAGGGAAACAAAGAGGACGACCCTGGTTTCCAGGATGTCATAATGCAGGTTTTGTTTGCTTTACTTGTCCATAAGACGGCTCTGTTGTCTCGTATTTACATCCTCCTGGTTATTTCCTATAGGGATATCTGGAGTCACTTGAGTATGAGACCCAAGTAGATACTGTAATCTTGCCGTCACACACATCACTATAAAATTTTCCTTAGTGTCATAATTAGTTCCACAAACTTAAACAGGGGTAAGACATACAAAAGAAAAAACTTTTTACTTATCCTCATTTTCTCTTCTTATTGTTGTCGTCATCGGTTGCAGTTACCGCGTCTAGTGTTACATTCTTGCGGCTGAAATTTTGACTTACTGGGTTCCAGGTGATTAAATAACTGATAAAATATACTATCTGTTGCTATGATTTTCCAGCCTTCTATATCACACTCACTTCACAGTCTCCATTTGCGTAAATCCATTAATTACATCGTTGTAGACAAAATTTAAAATACACGTGCGTTTCCGTCACAGGCATACCCAATACTACTCACATTCTGCGGTACTCACAATATTCCGAGGAGTTTACAAAGCAAAAGAGTTTAAAAACTTTCTTGAGAAAAGAAGAATCTGTACTAAGTTATATCATTATTTTATAAATGAGTCCAGAAATAAAATCAATTAATATCGTCAAATGGTGTAAATTAATAATAGGAATTTTAAATATGCCAGAAATTTCGTAATTTCAGATATTTCTAAAAGGAGAGTAATTTTAACCATTAGTGCATATCGATTGTAACAGATTAATTTCTTTTCACACATTTTATCCTGAAACAGAATACATTGTATATAAAATCATAAGAAATTGTTTTAGTGAAACCTGTGCGGCTGGTACCGGCGGAGGTTCGAGTCCTCCCTCGGGCATGGGTGTGTTTGTGTTTGTCCCTAGGATAATTTAGGTTAAGTAGTGTGTAAGCTTAGGGAATAATGACCTTGGTAGTTAAGTCCCATAAGATTTCACACACATTTGAACTTTTTTTTTGTGGAATAGCTGAGATAATTTTAACCTATACAAGATTTAGAAGTATGCCTTTTGGTATCGCCTATTTCTATAAAGAAAGGTGATGTTAGAGGAGGGTGTCGCATTACAATACGCAGATGGAATTAGTTGCCGGAGCTGTAGCAGCCTGTGATATGATTCGAAACATACCAGGGATATTTGTCAAGGTACATCAGAATAGTGTTCACCGATATCATGCTTGAATTGAGGTTGATAGCCGTCAGGTTCAGCACATTTTGTCCAACATACAGTAGAAATGGTACGTTCATTGTGCCATGACGGTATTTGCAGTTAATTAATGTAAATAAGAAAAGTACACAGTAATGTAATTTTATTCCTATTACCTCCTGAAACTGGCTGCTGCGACCCCAGGTTTCCTACCTCAAATTGTTCATTGGAGCATCCTCTATGTCCTGTTATACGGGAACATCCTGTATATTTATGATTAACTATCTTAGCATCCACTGCCTCGCTTGTGTAGGCTGTATGGCCTGCACAGATTTTTCGGTTTTTCTTTAATAGAATTTTTATGTTGTTTACAAACTACGACACCTGCTAAACTTCTCACGCAAAGGCCATAGAAGCATGGTCTTTTCAGAATGTACTTCTAGTGAAAAAGTGATTCTGGTAGCTAGAGTGCAAGGTTTATGCTAATCATGCATTTTGCGTTCTGCTGGTGATATTTCCGCAGAAATTTTCATCTTTTTTATATTTAACTGAGAAGTGAAATATCAAACAATGGAAAATCTGGGATGGAATGTAACAATATTACGAGTAGGAAAGTGCTACTCACCATACAACGGAGACGCTGTGTCGCAGATAGGCACAAGAAAAAAGACTTTCACACTTATAGCTTTCAGCTTATAGCCTTTGTCAACAATAGACACACACACACACACACACACACACACACACACTCATGCAAACATAAATCACACACACGACTGCGATATCAGACAACTCAAACCACACTGAAAGAGAAATACCAGCTTTCATAGACTTGGATTCAAATATTTTTAATATAACGAAATATTTTCTTTAAAATCCTCTATTTCACCTCCCTTAGGGGTTCAATTTCCAAAAACCGTGTAACACTTTTTTTTTTTTTGCTAACAGAGAAACTAAATACAAAATTTCATAGATATAGCTTCGAAAATGCTTTCATCATGAAATAATTTCATAAAGTTTTGCGTCCCCTATTTCACACCCTTAAGAGGTTGAATTTCCAAAAACACTGAAACACGTGTTTTTTTTCATTTTCAATCGAGAAGTCAAATACGAGTTGTCTTAGGTGTACCTTTAAAAATGATTCAGCAGTTCACTAACAACGATTTATTTCCAAAACGTTTTCACCAACTATTTTTACCTCGTCAGTGGTTCGATTTCCAAAAAAAACTGAAACATGATTTTTTTTCTGACTGAGAAACCAAACACCAGTTATCGTAGTTCTAGCTTCAAAATTGTCTTAATAACGACAGCTTTTCAAAGGGTTTTTCAGTTCCTATTTCGCCTACTTAGGAATGCAATTTTGAACAGTTCCTTCTTACTCAACGTCTGCAGTTTAAGATTAACACTCTAGCTAAATTTCAAGTTTGTATCCTTAGCGGTTTAGGGTCGGTGATGCTGTGTCAACGACTCACTCTTACACTTTTTCAGTCCCTTAGAGTTGAATGTCCAGAAACAGTGAAGCACATATTCATGTATTTGCAACCAAGAAACCAAATCCCGAATTTCAAAGATTTAGCTTTACAAGTGCTTCCGTAATGAAACATTTTCAGACCATTTCTCACACCCTAATTCACCATAGCGAAGGTTCAGTTTTCTAAAACCGTGAAATGTGTATTTTTTATTTGTAAGGGGAAAGCCAAATATAAATATTCATAGATTTAACATCAAAAATATTGTATAATCAAATATTTCCATAATAAATTTGATCTCCTATTCCCCTCGCATCAGGAATGAATTTCTAAAAAAAATTGAACAACTTTTTTTAATTTTTAGTTGAGAAGCGAAAGGCAATTTTTTATATATTTACTTATAATAATGGTTTCACAATAAAATACTTTCATAAAACATTTCATTCCTTATTTAACCTTTTAGGTGTTGAATTACCAAAACATTGAAACATGTATTTTTTATTTGTAACCGAGAAGTCAAATGCAAAGTTGGTAGACATACATTTAAAACTACTTAGTAATTATTTAATAATGATACATTTAAAAAAACCTTTATCCCACAATGTCACCAATACCAATTTTCGTAGGTCTGGCTTCAAAATTGCCATAATATCAACATATTTTCAAAAACCTTTTCATCCCCTATTTAACCCCTTTAGGAGTGAAATTTCGAAAAATCTCTTACATTGGGTTAGGCTAAGATGAGTCAGCTGGTGAGTGAATGAGTCAGTCAGTTGGGACATCACCTTTTACACGTAGAGATTTAGACACTAAAATAAGTTAAGCAAATATTTAAAAAAATAAGTCCTGACTAGTCTACTCACTATCATATGAAGCAAGTATCTGTACAGATATCATAAGTGATCTTGCAGCTCTGGATGAATGAAGTTATAATGAAATATGGACTTTTCGCAGCTTACAGCAGTTGATAAATATCAACAGAGACTGTTGAAAAATGTGTGCCCCGACGGGGACTCGAACCCAGGACGTCTTGCTTATATGGCTGACGCTCTGTCTGAGTGAGCCACCGTGTACACAGATGATAGTGCGACTGCAGGGACTTATCTCTAGCAGGTGTACTCTTACAATTGTCACACAAATATAAAAGTTTAAGCTTCCTGGCAGATTAAAACTGTGTGCCGGACCGAGACTCGAACTTGGGGCCTTTGCCTTCGAGTCTCGGTCCGGCACACAATTTTAATCTGCCAGGAAGTTTCACATCAGAGCACACTCCGCTGCAGAGTGAAAATCTAATTCTGGAAATAAAAAAGTTATTTGGCTTTGAATGGGGGAATGCCGGATGATGAGACCTCTCTAAGGGAAACGGAATGTTAACCTAACCATTGTTGGTTCCATCCACAATATAAATGTGATGATCAGGATGAAACTCTTTTTCCTGTACTATTTTAAGAAAACCAAAAAACTTAATTGTATTAAAAGTTTCTCCTCCAGCCATTGAGGTAGGCTTCCTAAGAGTAATATTAGAGCGCTGTCTTCACCTGCCCTCTCTGACCCTTTGTTAAAGTGATGCAGTGTTTTGCTCCCCTCTGTCTACTGGAATGCTAATCTCCATACATCGTTCACTGTAACTCCATAAAATCGCTTTTCCATTTCAGAAACATAATCAATGGTTACTTGTTTTTTGTAAACACACTCCATAAGATTCCCACAATTTTTTGTCACCTACAGTTATTTTTTTTTGTTGCAGAACTCTTCTTTAATTAGTTAAAAATCGTCACAAATGGACAGAATAACAGATGACAGCTTTGTATAAAAGTATTTAGAGGGAAATCTGTAGCATTACCTGTTATATACGGAAGTAATTAAATCTTACTCTCAACGGTTTAAAAATGAGCTGCCGGCAAAATGGTCAACTTGATCACTTTTTCGATCAGTAACGTTGCCGTTTTTCTGGATCGGACGCCATGTCGGCATCGGTTAATCAGTTAGTTTCATGTTCCATGGATCATCAGGTAGCACCTGAAGAAGGCAACGAGTTGTTGTTGTTGTTGTTGTTCTCTTCAGTCCTAAAGACTGGTTTGATGCAGCTCTCGATGCTACTCCATCCTGTGCAAGCTATTTCACCTCCCATTACTTCTGCAATCTACATCAATCTGAATCTGCTTAGTGTATTCATCTCTTCATTTTTACCCTCCACCATGCCCTCCAATGCTAAATTTGTGATCCCTTGATGCCTCAGAACATGTCCTACCAACCGGTCCCTTCTTCTTGTCAAGTTGTGCTACAAACTCCTCTTCTCACCAATTCTATTCAACACCTCCTCATTAGTTATGTCATCTACCCACCTAATCTTCAACATTCTTCTGTAGCACCACATTTCGAAAGCTTCTATTCTCTTCTTGTCCAAACTATTTATCGTCCATGTTTCACTTCCATACATGGCTACACTTCATACAAATTCTTTAGGAAACGACTTCCTGACACTTAAATCTATACTCGATGTTAATAAATTCCTCTTCCTCAGAAATGCTTTCCTTGCCATTGCCAGTCTACGTTTTATATCCCCTCTACTTCGACCATGATCAGTTATTTTGGTCCCCAAATAGCAAAACTCCTTTACTACTTTAAGTGTCTCATTTCATAATCTAATTTCCTAAGCATCATCTGACTTAATTCGACTACATTCCATTATCCTCGTTTTGCTTTTGTTGATGTTCATCTCATATCCTCCTTTCAAGACAATGTCCATTCCGTTCAACTGCTCTTTCAAGTCCTTTGCTGTCTCTGACAGAATTACAATGTCATCGGCGAACCTCAACGTTTTTATTTCTTCTCCATGGATTTTAATACCTACTCCGAATTTTTTTTTCCTTTACTGCTTGCTCAATATACAGATTGAATAACATCGGGGAGAGGTTACAACCCTGTCTCACTCCCTTCGCAGCCTCTGCTTCCCTTTCATCCCCCTCGAATCTTATAACTGTCATCTGGTTTCTATACAAATTGTAAATAGCCTTTCATCCCTGTATTTTACCCCTGCCATCTTTAGAATTTGAAAGAGACTATTCCAGTCAACATTGTCAAAAGCTTTGTCTAAGGCTACAAATGCTAGAAACGTAGGTTTGCTTTCCCTTAATCTTTCTTCTAAGATAAGTCGTAAGGTCAGTATTGCCTCACGTGTTCCAGTATTTCTACGGAATCCAAACTGATCTTCCCCGAGGTCGGCTTCTACTAGTTTTTCCATTCGCCTGTAAAGAATTCGTGTTAGTATTTTGCAGCTGTGGCTTATTAAACTGATTGTTCGGTAATTTTCACATCTGTCAACACCTGATTTGTTTGGAATTGGAATTATTATATTCTTCTTGAAGTCTGAGGGTATTTCGCCTTTTTCATACATCTTGCTCACCAGACGGTAGAGTTTTGTCAGGACTGGCTCTCCCAAGGCCGTCAGTAGTTCTAATGGAATGTTGCCTACTCCGGGGGCCTTGTTTCGACTCAGGTCTCTCAGTGCTCTGTCAAACTCTTCACGCAGTATCGTATCTCCAATTTCATCTTCATATACATCCTCTTCCATTTCCATAATATTGTCCTCAAGCACATCTCCCTCGTATAGACCCTCTATATACTACTCTGCTTTCCCTTCTTTGGTTAGAACTGGGTTTCCATCTGAGCTCTTGATATTCATACAAGTGGTTCTCTTATCTCCAAAGGTCTCTTTAATTTTCCTGTAGGCAGTATCTATCTTACCCCTAGTGAGATAAGCCTCTACATCTTTACATTTGTCCTCTAGCCATCCCTGCTTAGCCATTTTGCACTTCCTGTCGATCTCATTTTTGAGACGTTTGTATTCCTTTTTGCCTGCTTCATTTACTGCATTTTCATATTTTCTCCTTTCATCTATTAAATTCAATATTTCTTATGTTACCCAAGGATTTCTACTAGCCCTCGCCTTTTTACCTACTTGATCCTCTGCTGCCTTCACTACTTCATCCCTCAAAGCTACCCATTCTTCTTCTACTGTATTTCTTTCCCCCATTACTGTCAATTGTTCCTTTAAGAGCTCCCTGAAACTCTGTACAACCTCTTGTTCTTTCAGTTTATCCAGGTCCCATCTCCTTAAATTTCCACCTTTTTTCAGTTTCTTCAGTTTTAATCTACAGGTCATAACCAATAGATTGTGGTCAGAGTCCACATCTGCCCCTGGAAATGTCTTACAATTTAAAACCTGGTTCCTAAATCTCTGTCTTACCCTTATATAATCTATCTGATACCTTTTAGTATCTCCAGGCTTCTTCCATGTATACAGCCTTCTTTCATGGTTCTTAAACCAAGTGTTAGCCATGATTAAGTTGTGCTCTGTGCAAAATTCTACCAGGCGGCTTCCTCTTTCATAGCTTATCCCCAATCCATATTCAACTACTACGTTTCCTTCTCTTCCTTTTCCTGCTATTGAATTCCAGTCACCCATGACTATTAAATTTTCGTCACCCTTCGTTATCTGAATAATTTCTTTTATTTCATCATACATTTCTTCAATTTTTTCGTCATCTGCAGAGCTAGTTGGCATATAAACTTGTACTACAGTAGTAGGTGTGGGTAGCTTACCCGCATTACTATTTTCCTATTCATTATTAAACCTACTCGTGCATTACCTGTATTTGATTTTGTGTTTATAACCCTGTAGTCACCTGACCAGAAGTCTTGTTCCTCCTGCCACCGAACTTCACTAATTCCCACTATATCTAACTTTAACCTATCCATTTCCCTTTTTAAATTTTCTAACCTACCTGTCCGATTAAGTGATCTGACATTCCACGCTCCCATCCGTAAAAGGCCAGTTTTCTTTCTCTTGATAACGACCTCCTCTTGAGTAGTCCCCGCCCGGAGATCCGAATGGGGGACTATTTTACCTCCGGAATATTTTACCCAAGAGGACGCCATCATCATTTAATCATACAGTAAAGCTGCATGCCCTCGGGAAAAATTACGGCCGTAGTTTCCCCTTGCTTTCAGCCGTTTGCAGTACCAGCACAGCAGGGCCGTTTTGGTTAGTGTTACAAGGCCAGGTCAGTCAATCATCCAGACTGTTGCCCCTGCAACTACTGAAAAGGCTGCTGCCCCTCTTCAGGAACCACACGTTTGTCTGGCCTCTCAACAGATACCCCTCTGTTGTGGTTGCACCTACGGTACGGCTATCTGTATCGCTGAGGCACGCAAGCCTCCCCACCAACGGCAAGGTCCATGGTTCATGGGGGGGGGGGGGGGGGGGGGGGGAGGATAGGAAGCTTATGGCTACAAAAAGTTCATGTTACACTGCAAATGAATGTCCCACCGTGTGGGAACCTCTTATCTGCCGATACCCACAAGGATATTTAAGATTCCGTGCATCCTTAGAAAGTGTTAAGTGGAAGGAAGTGCTTAATGTGTGTATCTTTCTTACAGGGATACTTAAGAGTTCTAAAATTAGTGTAGGTTACTGTAGACTACCATAAGTAAGCGTGGACTAGCGTGGTTTTCCTAGTATCTTTAGTCAGTTATGGTCATACCCACGACACTTTTGTGTTGCATGCCTATCTGGCGTTACCACATATCAATCGCTTTCTTTACATATGTGATCGGTATCTTATTAGATTCCATAAAAACCGGAAGCGGTGCACCACCTATAAACTGAGTGAGAGTATTATTAGGGGCGAGGTAATCTAGGGAACATTTCTGTTTTACATACTTATCCCCGTATCTGTTAGTTGTAAATAGACTGCAAAATTGAAATTGCCAATATTTAGTTAACGTTTTATTCGAAATTTGTTGATCTATAACATGAAACTTTTGTATCCCGCCTGGAAGGCGGCGCGTGGCCCTGCTCCTGAAAACTGAAGGGTAGGCCGAATGTAGGAAACTAGGAGGAGCAGGTGAGGTAGAACACGTCGGTACTGCAAGTAAGTAAAAGTGGTTCACTGGTGCATGAATATACACAGAGGCATACATAACTTTGTACAGATGAGCACGTAGGTATAAGTAGAGCAAAGTCTCTATATGAAGCGAAGATGAAGCGCAGAGTCCCGGCCGTCTGCTCTTGATTAAAATGGGTAGACTCTGCATCGGCGCTCGTACAGTTAAACAGCGCCTGCTTAAATCATGGCTCAAGTATTTTTAAATTGGATTTCTGTTAGGTAAGTAAGTTTGTGATCTTGCTGGTGGTAAGTTTCTATGAGACCAAACTGCCGACGTCATCGGTCCCTAGGCTTGCACACGACTTAATCTAACTTAAACTAACTTACGTTAAGGACAACACACACACACACACACACACACACACACACACACACACACACACACACACACACACACACGCTCACACACACACACACACACTCACACGCCCGAGGGAGGACTTTAAGATATAGAGTGATGTATTGGGACACACAAGTCTGTGACTGTTTAGTTGGGTATTCACGTTATCCATGGATCTTGTGTCTGCTTCCATCAGTGCCATTTTGTGAGCGTTTACTGTGCACTTGTGTTTCGATCTTCATGTCGCTCCTCGGAGCTTCAGTGGTGTGTGTACCGCAGTTCGAGCATCCATGCACTGAACGCATTTTGTCTGTTTTGCCCGTTGAATAACTTTTACAGACTTTCATAGTTGCCAGGGCTCAACATATTCTGAATGAAATTTTAAACATGATTGCGATTCAGGAGCTGTAAAAATTTGAAGACTTTCTAGTGACGTTGTTTTAGTTCATATTTGCTCCTCTTTCTCCATGCATTTATCTTAGGGGTCCTTTGTAGTGTAGTGTTTGGGGATATTTGTAAACATCACCACACACCACTTGGAAGCTGTCGACAAGAGATGCTCGTGAGTAAGTTGAATAAGGATAAATGTAGTGGGAAAGGGAAACGGTGTGTTTTCCTTTCTTGAACGCTGTGAATGTGTAGCACTGGTGGAGCCGGCGAGAAGGGGACCAGTCAAAATTGTATTGCAACCATTGGTCGTCCGGGAATCATTTGGACCATGGTACAGCAAATGCCTGAATCCGAGAGCCGTGGCGTAAACGACGCACCAACAAGGGCGTAATGGACGTTTCAACAGCAGTAATTGTTTATTTAGGTTGTTCTCTCAGGTCCTAAAAAGTACGCATGTACGAACGTTTTTTAATGTACCCAAGAGAGTGGTATTACAGTAGCAATTGTTTGTTGTGTTGTTTTGTGAAAATGTTGGGCAAAATATACCCCTGTTTGTGAGAAGTGTGGCTATTTATTTAGTAGCGCAGTAGAGAGAACTTTCGGCGTTCCAGGAATCTTCACCTCAGCCGAGTCGACAAGGAGGTGGCACGGAAGGATCCGGGCCACCAAACAACTACTCTGAGAAGAGAGGATAAATGTAATACTACTTTCACGTGACTGTGTATTGGGATCGGAAAAATATTACCGGCAGTTATATCGGCCAGGGACCCAACTTTCCGCTGGTTCTGGCTTAAGACCAACCAAAAACCCTACAAAATATACATCAGCAGGAGAAGAGGGAAAAATACACCCCAGTACATAGAACTCTAGCTTCTGTACGCTTAATTTACGTACAGTATTACTCTGTCAGGAAATGTATTTGAGATTTTATGTGTAATGTATACCTCTAAATGTAAGGGCGTTACTAGTTCCTTGTAGAAAAAATTTTCGTTCATATTTTAATGTAAAATTCTGTTACTTATCACAAGCAAGGCGTAATTTTTACACGCATGTATTTACCTCCCTTTGCATCCTAATTTTTCCTTATGACTTGAGTCTGTACCTTGCAACAGTCGGACCTTCGTCTCTAGCGTGGTGAGCCGGCCGCAGTGGTCTAGCGGTTCTAGGCGCTCAGTCCGGAACCGCGCGACCGCTACGGTCGCAGGTTCGAATCCTGCCTCGGGCATGGATGTGTGTGATGTCCTTAGGTTAGTTAGGTTTAAGTAGTTCTAAGTTCTAGGGGACTGATGACCACAGATGTTAAGTCCCATAATGCTCAGAGCCATTTGAACCAACTAGCGTGGTTAACACTTAGGTTATGCAAATATTTTATCCTTTGGTCTCCAGATATAATTTTATGTAGACAAGAGGCTGTACCAGTGGGCGAATACATTTGTGCATTTGTTCTGACGCACGCTGAATGTAATCCTGCTGCTGTCTTAAGCCATGGCATGTGATATTTCTTGTTTTTATATCAATTTTATATACGTCAAGAGCCGCTCTGCTCCAGCTAATGGAATTTACCGCCTTGTGATATAATAAGTAATTTTTTATTTTTCTATTATTGATATTGTCACGTAGAGGAAGGTGTAAGTAGATGAATGACGAACACTAACTTCACTTAACGAAGGTTTATTCAGCACTTGCACATACAAGAGCACGGAGCGAACTACTTCCTGCCAGAACACATGCAGTATATATACAACTACAGAACATTCCAGTAGAATGATTCTTGCCACTTGTGGCTACTTTTAGAATGTACTCGAACAGAATATAGAAATTAAAACTGTACAATCCAGGTGAGTTTTGAACTCACGACCTTCGATGCAATTGTTCAGCATCATAGCCACTACAACACGGTGCTACTCAGCTTCTTCTGTGAGAATAGTTTGTTATCAAAATAAAAATAGCTTGCAACCGTTTATATACATTTTTAGGGCTCACCTTCTGAAGAAGATATTTTTGGAGCTAAATAAACCTTTGGTTTGCAACTGGTAGGCTGATTTTTTCAACCTCTTCATCTTCTGGATAGTTACTGTAGCGAAGGCTGAAAGATTTGTAAATCTGCGGTATGTGTATATGTTTCAACATTCAAAGCTACTGTCAGCGACTGATACTGCAACTGCAGCAACAAAATTATGTATTGTTTTTACTATTTGATATTGGCGTTAGAACAACTCAATATCTGAATTCTCTGTTCATGAACAGCATCTGTTCCTAGCTCCTGTATCCTCCAAAGAACCACACAGCGTGCAAGGAAGTTATAATATATTTGTGGAGGGAATCAGATTTAAATGCAGTTACTGAGTTTATTAACTTGTACGGAAAATGTCTAATGTTGAATTCTGTCCCACTGTATTTCACTATATTTGCCGTTTGTCTGTATAGTTTCGTGGGATCGAGATGAGGTACTACTGCAATTCTTTGAACTTCTATGGTACTTGGTTTCATGTATGAAAAACCGAACGATTCTTCATTTTGCGAAGATTCCTACTTTCCTATCCACTCCCTCACAAGTCATACATTGCCACTGAGTCTTGGCATACTGTAATTATTACCTATGTTGAGGGACCATTTTTCCTTCAATATAGATTCAATAATATATTTTGTGTGGGTATTAAAATTACTGAAATAGACGCCTATTTTGATAGTAATGGAGTTTTGAACATTTAAGCCCACCACACATTTCGATGTCCCAAAAAGTCACTGAAAACAAGTCGTGCCTATCAAGAGATGTAGCTTAATAGATTGTCAAATATTCCTCACCACCAATAAAACCGATTATTTCATGCGAATAGTTTCTCTGTGTGTTCACACTGCAGCTGTAGCACCCTCCGTTGAGAAATAGAAATTCAGAGCTTAATACAGATTGTATGTTACCACAAATGAATGACACTGCACACACAGTAGACTAGTGTGGTATGCAAGAAGTAAGTAAACTACTAGCTTCTCCCGCCTCCTTTCGAGTCCAGGGAGAAATGGAAGACCGTAGTCATACGTCAAGAAGTTGGTCTACTAAGGTACAGTAGAACCTGGTCGGTACGAAAAAAAAGGTCGGATTTTCCGAAAGTGTAATATGTATTGCAAAAAATATAAAAATTCATTTGGTACAAAAATTAAACGATTTAAGAACTAAAAGACTTCTACAGTAATAAAAGACGATGTATTTTTACAAAGTGTTAAACAATAGATTAACTAAAAACGTCTCCACATACTATAATATGTATTGGTTTTAAAAGAAAAAACGACAAATTACTTAATAACGTATAAACGATATATACTGTAAACTAAAAAAATGTTTATAGCATTGTATATACAAAGGAACTTTTTTTTACAAAAACTGCTGTAAGCTGGATTCTGCTCGATGTATTGAAGAGCGATGTCAAAAGCGTTTTTTGCATCATTGTGTGAAATCCGGGTAGGGGGATCGTCTTCTCCTTCGGAGCCCTCATTCATAGTTTCCTGGCTAACAGCGGCAACAATCCGGTCGTCATTGAGCTGTTTAGAAGTGTCAGTGTTTGTCACATTAGTTGATCCACTCTTCAACTTCATTGGCAGGTACGTTCGGCTCCAGAGTTTGTAGATCTGTAACGATTTCCAGTGCGTCGTTCTTTTGCTCAGCTTCGGTATGCTCATTTAGAGTCATTACTTGTGGCCAAAGCTTACGCCACGATTGCCACAGTGTGTCAGGTTTCTTTTCATCCAATGCTGGAGCGATTGTGTAGATAGCATTTACACACGGATACATTTTAAGCTGTAAGCGGTTTTGTTGGCTACATTTTAAAGTTCAGCCCTGTCTCGTCGGTGTTATACACTTGGCAGGGTAACAGTTCACTTTCTTCTACAATTTCTTGAAACTTAACAGAAAACGTAGCAGCTGCGGCATCGGCAGATAGTTTTTCACTGGAAATAGAAACAAATCGGACACCATGACGAGTTTTCCAACGATGAATCCAGCCTTCACTGGCAGCAAATTTACTTTCGGCTTCCAGTTTTTTGTGCAAAACTGTCACTTTTTCTTTGAGAATTGGCCCGAATATTGGTGTTTCTTTCCTTCCTTCTTGACAAAACCGCATCCGCAATGCGTTATCAAGCACTTCAAGTTTCGGATTTTTTAATGATTTGCGATTCTTCAGAGTGTTTTCACCATCAATCGTAACTGTATAGGATTCAATGTCTTTCCAATTCTTCCTCCAATCCTTAATTGTCGTAACACATACATTCAGATCCTTTGCAATTTTTTGGAGCGATTCTCCTTCGTCCAGTCTTTGTGGCACTGCTAATATTTCATTTAGTAAAAGAGTTACGTGTTTACATTTGAATCCAGACACGTTGAAAAACAGACAACTGTACACACAATGAATGTACAGTAATAAGTACTGTAGAGAACACGGAATCGAGCAAACAACGACGTTTTTTTGATCTCAACAAAGGATAAAACTGCACAATAACGTACAGTATAACAATATGGACATCGCAACAATGGCCCGGCAGGCGTTCAGTCAGTGACAAGCCGGCACAGAATCGCGAGCCTCACCATGGTCGGACTAACAGGAGTGACGGACCATCCAAGGTCGGATTAGAGGGGTTCTACTGTAATGGCAAATTGTGCGTCCAGAACTGGTAGCAGATGTCATCGGATTACTTGAAATCAAAATTAGTAGACGACTATCGAGGGAACGGGGGAACATGACCTAAAATGACACACTGCGTGTGCTATCACCGAAGGATCATTTTGCCATAACACAGGCGGCAACTCGCTCCATACTGCAACGATGAATAGGGTGCGCCGTGTCTGCCAGCTGCGCAGCGCCAGCACACGGAGGCCCAAACACAGACGAGCAGAGGAAGGCTCGGCCCAATTCGTGACCTCTGGTCAAGCAGACAAAATCGCCCAGTTAGGGAACAAGTGCTACTCATGTCTTAGACTGAACTGTCATTCTGAATTCCCGGCGGGGTCCGGGATTTTCTCTGCCTTGTGATGGCTGGGTGTTGTGTGTGATGTCCTTAGGTTAGTTAGGTTTAAGTAGTTCTATATTCTAGGGGACTGATGACCATAGATGTTAAGTCCCATAGTGCTCAGAGCCATTTCAACCATTTTTTTGTCATTCTGAACTGTGTGAACTCTCTACTTCAAAACAGGAATTTAGCAAATGTTTACAAGTGATGCTAGCGCAAGTGAACTGTCACGTGTCGGTCGTGGGTCGCACAAAATGCTGCACAGTGTTTTAATTATTGTGAGTTAAAGCCAAGATCATAATCAAAGGGTCAAAGAAACCGTTTCAGTGGTGTTTACAATCATAATTATTAAACTGGAGGTGCATCTGATGACTGGGAATCACTGGATATCATAAAGTGTCGAAAGGATTGTTGGATTAGTGTGCTGTGTCACGCAAGTGATTATAAAAATGTTTTGATACTGTGCTGAAAAAATGTTCAAATGTGTGTGAAATTTTATGGGACTTAACTGCTAAGGTCATCAGTCCCTAAGCTTACACACTACTTAATTTAGGTTATCCTAACGACAAACACACACACAGCCATGCCCGAGGGAGGACTCGAACCTCCGCCGGGACCAGCCACACAGTCCATGACTGCAGCGCCCTAGACCGCTCGGCTAATCCCGCGCGGCTTATTCATATGCAGTTGTAAATATTTAGCACATTACGGTGGCAGTTGATTCTATAAAGTTAAGTAAATCTCTTTACCGTTCTTGTAATAAAATGAACTAATGTTTCATATGTTGTACACACACCAAAAAAAAGTGTTTTGCATCACCCAGAGTTTCCAGAACTCCGGAAGATAGACGTTGACTGTGGATACTGTATCACAGACACAGTCACTTTGAGTGTTCAGAGATTTCACTAAACGGGCGCAAAGATTTAAACAACCATGCATGAGTAGCGTCTATTAGACGGAGGGGATCCGACAGCCGATCAGTTGCAGTCATTCCACCAGGAAAGAGGTACACGGCTCGTGTTGTCTGTAGTTCAATCATGTCTAGACGCTCAATACCGCGGTTCGATCGCGTCCGCATTGTTACTTTGTGCCAGGAAGGGCTCTCAACGAGGGAAGTGTCCAGACGTCTCGGAGTGAGCCAAAGGGATACAGAGAGACAGGAACCGTCGATGACATGCATCGCTCAGGCCGCCCACGGGCTACTACTGCAGTGGATGAGACGCTACCTACGGATTATGGCGCGGAGGAACCCTGACAGCAACGCCACCATGTTGAATAATGCTTTTCGTGCAGCCATAGAACGTGAATGCCATCCTCCGACCGACAGTGCAGTCATATCGGCAACATATTTGCAAGGCATTCGCCTTCACGGACGACAATTCGCGCCCCCATAGTGCACATCTTGTGAACGACTTCCTTTAGGATAACGACATCGCTGGACTAGAATCGCCAGCATGTTCTCCAGACATGAACCCTATCGAAAATGCCTGGGATAGATTGAAAAGGGCTGTTTATGTACTCTGAGGGATCTACGCCGAATTGCCTTGGAGAAGTGGGACAATCTGGACCAACAGTGCCTTGATGAACTTGTGGAAAGTATGTCACGACGAATACAGGCATGCATCAATGGAAGAGGGCGTGCTACAGCGTGTAAGAGGTACCGGTGTGTACAGCAATCTGGAGCACCATTTCTGAAGGTCTCGCTGTATGGCAGTACAACATGCGATGTGTGGTTTTCGTGAGCAATAAAAAGGATGGAAATGATGTTTAGATTGATATCTGTTTCAATGTTTTCTACCTTCGAACCGAGGTGATGTAAAACTCATTTTGGTGTGTGTAACTAGTGATAAAGAAATTTGCGACAAAACTTGACCAAATTTAGTATTGGACGGAAATGTGGAAAGGGGGAGGGTGGTTAAAATCGTAGAGTGAGGCCAAGAGATGAATACAGCAAGAAGATTCAGAAGGATGTTTGTTGCAGCAGTTATTCGGAGAGCCGGCCGGGTGGCCGAGCGGTTCTAGGCGCTTTAATCTTAAACCGCGCGACCGCTACAGTCGCAGGTTCGAATCCTGGTCGTCTTAGAGATGGCATTGGACAATGCAAGCACTTTCTAGATCAAGCCCAATCTTTCGAGAAAATACCAGACCTCTCCAGTGGTACGGGGCTGGAACTATTTAAGCAGTGCCACGCGGAAGAGTCGGGCATTCCCTTTTGAAAATTGAAGTGTTTACTGCAAGAATATTCTAAGTAGGCTGTTTAGGTTTTTATGTTGGTAACGCCACGTATCGTTCTGTATGAAAATCACTGACTGTGCTGTGTGCAGTCTGTGGCTGGTTTGCATAGTTGTAATATTCGCTTGTGTAGTGTTGGGCAGTTGGCTGTTAACAGCGCTTAGCGTTGGGCAGTTGGAGGTGAGCCGCCAGCAGTGGTGGATGTGGAGAGAGAGATGGCGGAGTTTTGAAAGCTGACGATCTGGACGTGTGTCCATCAGAAAAAGGAAATTTGTAAGACTGGATGTCATGAAGCTAAATACATTGTTTTTTCTCTATCAAAGTCTTTCATTTGCTAACTATGCCTATCAGTAGTTAGTGGCTTCAGTAGTTAGAACCTTTTACTTAGCTGGCAGTATTGGCGCTCGCTTTATTGCAGTAGTTCGAGAAACGAAGATTTTTGTGAGGTAAGTGATTCATGAAAGGTGTAGGCTATTGTTAGTCAGGACCATTCTTTTGTAGGGATTATTGAAAGTCAGATTGCGTTGCGCTAAAAATATTGTGTGTCAGTTTAGTGTTGATCAGAATAAGTAAAGAGAGTAATGTCTGAGTACGTTCAGTTTTGCAAAGCTCTTTGAAGATCAAATAACGTAGAGGTTTATCAGCACAGTAATTCAATAATTTTTCAAAGGGGATGTTTCAAGTTGTAGCTATGAAGAAAGCTGCTGCTTCGACTGTTATATTAATTATTTTATGTTGGTCAAGTACTGCATATTTAACGATTCCTAGGCCACATTGATCGTTACTGAAAGAATTATAGTTACAGAATTAATTTCCATTTTCGCACCAAAGATATTCTACATCTACATTCTACATCTACCTTTATACTCCACAAGCCATCTAACGGTGTGTGGCGGAGGGCACTTCACGTGTCACTGTCATTACATTCTTCTGCGTACAATTCTTGTCAGGAACTTTGATGTATGAAACGCTAAGCTGACAGTTCGATATCTTTCGCAGTTATCTGCCCTTGCTATCGTCGGGGTTGTGAGAATGATATTTTTATCGAAAGTCGGATATCTACAGTGTCATAGATTTTACAAATCAGCTTTCACTGGCGTCTGGTTGTAACGTACAATACACATAATGATAAATACTAGTGCAGTGCTCAGCACAGATATTGCTTTGTGTGGACGCCAAAGATTAGACTTCACAGATGGCAGCAGTGAAGCATCTGACGTTCGATTAACAAATGACGGTATGTAATGACAGTCTTGTCTTCCACGGTAAACAAAATCCCACGTCTCCTCAAAAGATTAACCGATGCATGAAACACTATGACAAGCTATTAGGTTTCGATTATAATTTC
Source organism: Schistocerca gregaria (assembly GCF_023897955.1). Classification (NCBI taxonomy): domain Eukaryota; kingdom Metazoa; phylum Arthropoda; class Insecta; order Orthoptera; family Acrididae; genus Schistocerca; species Schistocerca gregaria. The sequence continues at coordinate 195,315,864 of NC_064928.1, read as the reverse complement.
ATCTCTGCTTCTGCAAGGAGCTCTAGTTAAAATGCTGCTCTAGAGTATTGTGTGACGAACTTGTATTAGCACAATATCTGATGGTACCTCTACGCAAGAGGAATCAGCGCAAAATTCCCAATGAAGCATCGAACGGCACACCGCTGGAGCACGGTGCAGGTGTGCTGGTTGGCCGCGTGGTGCGCTGTCGTCGCGTTGGTTCACTGCGGCCTCAACACGCCGGAGGAAATACGGAAGGGCAGGGAGGCGTGGGAGAGGTGGCGTCGCTCGGCGAAGAGCGACGGACATCCGGAGGGCAGAGTATTCGGAGGCTTCGAGACTCACGTCGGCGTTTATCCCTTCGCCATTTACATGCAGATCAGGGAACTGGACAATTTTTGGCATTGTTCGGGCAGCATCGTCGCTACGGAATGGGTTCTATCGGCGCGACACTGTGCAGGACATGCGGTGTGGGAAGGTGAGCAGCCATGACATCTCTACTGCTTTGTTGTGATAGTACACTCACGCTGGCCGCAGCTCTTTAGTCCGTAATGGTCCGCGTGACGCGCTCTGGATGAAGGGAAGTGAATACGACAAATTGTGACTCGTGTGTTGATAGTCAATCACATTCTCGTTTGTTATTTCCTATGCTTCGTAAATAAAGTTAGCTGATATCTCGTGCTATTAGTTACCGAGTTAACAATTTACTCGAAAATTGTGGCAAGTTTGGAAGTAAGATACATGAGCAGATGATTGCAATGCTACGATCGCAGGTTCGAATCCTGCCTCGTGCATTGATGTGTGTCATGTCCTTAGCTTAGTTAGTTTTTAGTAGTTCTAAGTCCTGGAGACTGATGATCTCAGATGTTAAGTCCCATAGTGCTTAGAGCCATTTCAACTTGTAACGTCCCCTTAGAAAAATTAATGAATTACTGGGCTGATAAACCTCTATTTTGTTTGATTTTCAAACAGCTGAGCAGAACTGAACGTACTCAGACATTTCTCTCTTTACCTATTCTGATCAAGACTAAACTTACATACAATATTTTTAGCGTAACGCAATCTGACTTTCAAAAATCCCTACAAAAGAATGGCTGTGACTAAGAATAACCTATACCTTTCATGAATAACTACCTCACAAAAATCTTCGTTTCTCGAACTACTGAAATACAGCGAGCGCGCATACTGCCAGCTAAATAAAAGATTCTAACTACTGAAGTCACTAACTACTGATAGGCATAGTTAGCAAATGAAAGATTTTGATAGAGAACAAACAATGTGTTTAACTTAATAGTGTTCGAAAGTCATTATATATATATATCAGTTCATGACATCCAGTCTTACAAATTTTCTGCTCTGATGGACACACGTCCAGATTATCCGCTCTCAAAATTCTGCCATCTCTCTCCCCACATCCACCACTGCTGGCGCCTCACCTCCAACTGCGCAATTCTACGCGCTGTTCACGTCGAACTGCCTAACACTACAATAGCAATATTCCAACAATGCCAACCAGCCACAGACTGCACACAGCACAGTGAGTGATTTTCATACAGAGCGCTACGTGGCGTTACCACTATAAAAACCTAAATAGCCTACTTACAAACTAAACTACAGATCAATAGATTCCCACAATTGTTCTCTGGGGTTCACATTTGTTGGATCTGCCAACTCGCAACCAATTTAGCATATTCTATCCTAATCAAGACATTAGTATACGCTTCAGACAATCAAGACTTTAAATGTTTTTGCTGGCAGTTTCACCCTCAACGATTTACGCTGTGCTGTTGGTTTTATTTATTCAACCAGCTCAGAATAGTGTGTCTAGGCTCTCTCTTATGTACAGTGTTTTTTTCATCATAGCTCCCTTAGAAAGAACAATAGTTTTAACACTACAAATAGTAATAAAACGGTTTGAATTTATGTAGAGACAGTGTCAATAAAAAGTACTATGAAGTAGTGAAGTTAATACTGGCCTTACTTCTTCTGTTGCCACTGCTACTAATTATGATGATGATGAAAACGATATTAATATTTTTTTTTAATTTTGTGGTAATATCTTATGGGACCAAACTGCTAAGGTCATCTGTCCCTAAGCCTATACACTACTTAATCTAACTTACGCTACGGACAACACACAGAACCACGCCCGAGGGAGGACTCGAACCTCCGACGGGGTCAGCCGCACGGTCCGTGAAGAGGAGCCTAGACCGCGCAGCTACTCAGAGCGGCAATAATAATAATAGTAGTAGTAGTCACAGATATGAAAAAAAATGTTTGTAGATGTACATAAATGATAATTTCTTAATAGTGTGTCCTGGGAAAGGGAAATTTAAGTAAACTGTAGCAATTAAGAGCACTGGGAAATGAAGAGAATTGCTTGTAAGGAAGCATGTAGTCGGGTGACGATTTCATACAGGAGACACAGGCAGACATTACAGTTACTTTAGTACATAAGTCGTTAACTGTCTTCTGAAGTTAGAGATTAACTTCTGTAGCCTCTCCCCGATGCTATTCAATCTGTATATTGAGAAAGCAGTAAAGGAAACAAAAGAAAAATTCGGAGTAGGTATTAAAATCCATGGAGAAGAAATTAAAATTTTCAGGTCCGCCAATGACATTGAAATTCTCTCAGAGACAGCAAAGGCCTTGGCTCAAATGACTCTGAGCACTATGCGACTTCACTTCTGAGGTCATCAGTCGCCTAGAACTTCGAACTAATTAAACCTAACTAACGTAAGGACATCACATACATCCATGCCTGAGGCAGGATTCCAACCTGCGACCGGAGCGGTCGCTCGGCTCCAGACTGTAGCGCCTAGAACCGCACGGCCACCAAAGGACTTGGAAGAGCAGTTGAATCGAATGGACAGTGTCTTGAAAGGAGGGTATAAGATGAACATCGACAAAAGCAAAACGATGATAATGGAATGTAATCGAATTAAGTCAGGTGATGCTGAGGGAATTAAATTAGGAAATGAGACACTTATAGTAGTAAAAGGGTTCTGCTATTTGGAGAGACAAAATAACTTATGATGGTCGAAGTAGAGAGGATATAAAATGTAGATCGGCAATGGGAAGGAAAGCGTTTTTGAAGAAGAGAAATTTGATAACATCGGGTATAGATTTAAGTGTCAGGAAGTCGTTTCTGAAAGTATTTTCATGGAGTGTAGCCATGTATGGAAGTGTGACATGGACGATAAATAGTTTAGACGAAAAGAGAATAGAAGCTTTTGAAATGTGGTGCTACAGAAGAATGCTGAAGATTAGATGGGTAGATTACATAACTAATGACGAGGTATTGAATAGAATCGGGGAGAAGAGGAGTTTGTGGCACAACTTGACCAGAAGAAGGGATCGGTTGGTAGGACATTTCTGAGGCATCAAGGGATCACCAATTTAGTACTGGATGGCAGCGTGGTGGGTAAAAATCGTAGAGGGAGACCAAGAGATGAATACACTAAGCAGATATGGAGGATGTAGGCTGCAGTAGGTACTGGGAGATGAAGACGCTTGCACAGGATAGAGTAGCATGGAGAGCTGCATCAAACCAGTCTCAGGACTGAAGACCACAATAATATAATGATTATTCCAGAGTCGCTGTTTTGCTACTGAAAAAGAACTTCGAGAAAGTCGCTGAACGATGGAGTGGAAAAAAAGGGTTTTACTGCGATGGGAATGTGTGTTTCTGCCATGTTGTTCGGACAAGAGCGTTAGGATCGAGGAGAGATATGAGGAACAGAGTATGCTGGTGAGACAGTGGAGGAGACGGTGTATAGAAATCTTTGCGCTTGTCTGCACACAACCAGGATAGCTGTGCATATGATGGTGAAAGATGGTCAAAGAGTCGAACGTGACAGATATAACGTACACAGGCATTCCTAACCAGTTCCAGGCGCCGTACCTGAGGAGTACCTTGCAGTATAACTTTGCTGTAATCAATTATTACTAGTATAAGCGTTTGTACAAGATTCTTTTTCAGTCCAAAAGGGACGAGCGTTTTGTATTTTGTGGGACATGGGGAGATGCAAATGCGCTCTTGCACATGCAGTTACGTGCTCAGTCCTTATTACTGATAGACTCTTTGTTAAGATAGAGAAGTTGATATTTGTCCTATTTAGAATTAAAGGAGCTAGGGATTCCCGATATTTCTGGCTTTTTACGCTAGAATGACCAACCAGTATCGCTTGAGTTTTGAATTATACCCCAGTATGACAACAACTTCGGAAATAGCAGTTTATTCGGAAAAACCACGAAGAAGCAGTACATCTACATCTACGTGATTACCCTGCTATTCACAATAAAGTGCCTAGCAGAGAGTTCCTTTACCATTCCACTCTCGAACGGCAACCGAGAAAACGAGCACTGTGCGAGCCCTGATTTATTTTATCGTGATGATCATTTCTCCCTACGTAGGTGCGTGCCAACAGAATGTTTTCGCAATCGGAGGAGAAAACTGGTGATTGAAATTTAATGAGAAAATCCCGTCGCTACGAAAAACGCCTTTGTTTTAATTATTGCCACTTCTAATGACGTATCATGTCTGTGACACTATCTCCCCTATTTCGCGATAGTACAAAACGAACTGAGCTTCTTCGTACTTTTTCGATGTCATCCGTCAGTCCCATCTGATGCGGATTCCACACCCCACAGCAATACTCAGGAATAGGGCGGACAAGCGTGGTGTAAGCCGTCTCTTTAGTAGACCTGTTGCACCTTCTAAGTGTTCTGACAATGAGTCGCAGTCTTTGGTCCGCTCTACCCACAATATTATCTATGTGATCGTTCCAATTTACGTTATTTGTAATAGTAATCCCTAAGTATTTAGTTGAATTTACAGCCTTCAGATTTGTGTGACTTATCGCGTAATCGAAATTTAGCTGATTTCTTTTAGTAGTCATGTGAATAACTTCACACTTTTCCTTATTCAGGGTCAATTGACACTTTTCGCACCATACAGATATCTGATCTTAATCATTTTGCAAGTCGTTTTGATCATCTGATGACTTTACAAGACGGTAAATGACAGCATCACCTGCAGACAATCTAAGACGGCTACTCAGATGGTCTCGTTAATACAGATCAGGAACAACAGAGGGCCTATAACAGTTCCTTGGGGAACGCGGGATATTACTTCTGTTTTACTCGATGACTTTCCGTCTATTACTACGAATTGTGACCTTTCTGACAGGAAATCACGAATCCAATCACACAAATGAGGGGATGCTCCGTAGGCACACAGTTTGATTAGAAGACGCTTGTGAGGAACGGTGTCGAAAGCCGTCTGGAAATTTAAAAATATGGAATCAATTTGACATCCACTGGCGATAGCACTTATTATTTCATGAGTATAAAGAGCTAGTTTTGTTTCACAAGAACGATATATCGTTTTCTTCGAGGTATTTCATAATGTTCGAATACAGTATATGTTCTAAAACCTTACTGCAAATCGATGTTAGCGATATAGGCCTGTAATTCAGCGGATTACTCCTACTTCCCTTTTTGGGTATTGGGGTGTGACTTGAGTAATTTTTCAGCGTTTAGGTACGGATCTTTCTGTGAGCGAGTGGTTGTATATAATTGCTAAATATGAAGCTATTTTATCAGCATACTGTGAGAGGAACCTGACTGGTGTACAATCTGGATTGGATGCCTTGCCTTTATTATGTGATTAAAGCTGCTTCGTTACTCCGAGGATATCTACTTCTATTTTTCTCATTTCGGCATTTGTCCTTGATTACAATTCAGGAATATTTACTTCGTCTTCGATGGTGAAGGAGTTCCGGAAAACCGTGTTTAATAACTCTGCTTTAGTGGCACTGTCTTCAGTGACTTTACTGTTGTTATCGCGCAGTGAAGGTATTGATTGCGTCTTGCCACTGGTGTGCTTTTGTGTTTCTTTGTGTTTTCTGCCAGATTTCGAGACAGAATTTCGTTGTGGAAATTATTAAAAACATCTAGCATTGAAGTGCGCCCCATATTTCGAACTTCTGTAATACTTTGCCAATCTTGCGGATTTTGCGTTCTTTTAAATTTGGCATAATGAACACTAAAATTAATAATAATCAGATCAATATTAGTTAATTTCGCGCTCTCCATATCGGAAACAAAAATAATTAATTTACATCTTCCGCCGCAACAATCGATAGATTCAGCTATTTTCACTGGTTACCCTCTACTAAAACCTAACTGGTTACGACCATCTACAACTACATCCATACTCCGCAAGCCACCTGACGTTGTGTACCTTGAGTACGTCTATCGGTTCTCCCTTCTATTCCAGTCTCGTGTTGTTCGTGGAAAGAAGGATTGTCGGTATGCCTTTGTGTGGGCTCTAATCTCTCTGATTTTATCCTCATGGTCTCTTCGCGAGATCTACGTAGGAAGGAGCAATGTACTGCTTGACTCCTCGGTGAAGGTATGTTCTCGAAACTTCAACGGTATCGAATTGCCAACAGCAGCACTCAGTGGAAGAACCGCTGACATTGTAATGCACCGTAATTAGCACTAGTCTGATGTGTATATTCACGACAGCCACTGCTCTGAAAGTTGTTTTTTCCATCTGACTGTTGAACACACCAAATCAGATGGCAAAATCGCAAAACGTGAAGTAGTTATGATTTTCTGATGCATTGTTAGGACCAGTTACGGTAGTGTGAACCCAGCTTTGCAGCTTCGAAAAGCCTATGCTTCCTGAGTAATATGTAAAAAACTGCGAATTTTTTGGACTTGTTTTAGCTATTTTCTCATACCTCGTAAACTATGCGCTTTCCGACGATGGTAATTGTGGGGTCTTGCCAACTCGTCGCTGATAAGGTGCCTACGGAGTGCAGCATTCTCGGAGTGCTATACAGCAATTCAAACAAATAGCATTAGTAGTTTTATTTCTAGAAAGAAAATTGACTATACCCAACTTTGGAGATTTACAAGTAGTAGTCGAAAAATTGGAATTTTGTGGTAAGTTCCTACGGGACCAAACTGCTGAGGTCATCGGTCCTAGGCTTACACACTAATTAATCAAGCTTAAAGTAACTTAGGACTAACAAGAGAAAGGCCTCAGACACGGCCAACCGATTCAGCTCAAATTTGGCAGGTCGCTTGTGTACAACCTAAAACGAAGGAATCTAAGATATTTTGGGTCAACACCCCCGCAATTTTGAAAAAACCGCCCCTAAAGTTTATGTCGAGCAATCGACTCAAAATTGGCGGGATCGATAGGTAATTGTAAACAGAGCATTTTTCATCATCAGGCATAGGGTCCGAAAATGCATACTTTTCCAGAAATCGAGGTAATAAACTTTTACAACTGCCGCTTCTGTACCCACATGGTAAACGCTTTTCGCCGAGAGCACCGACAGCGCAATGGCCAAGCTAATTGGCTGGGACTTGGAGAACCCGGGTTCGAATTTCGAAGAAATCTAGCGGATGTTGTTCTTTTCGTTTGTACTTCTCCATATCTCAGTTAAGGGAGATAGGAAGGCTAATAAGGTGAGTATTATTATCATTCCTTATTGATTTACTCACCTTATTACCCCCGCCCCCCTATTCCTATCAATTGAGATATGGAAAAATACAAATGAAAAGAATAACATCCGCTACTTTTCTTCGAGATTCGAACCCGGGTTTTCCGATTCCCAGCCAATTACCTTGACCATTGCGCCATCGGCGCTGTTTCTTTTTTTTTCTTATTTTGTTCGTTTTCATTCGTTGTATCTGCTCTGAGCGGACGTCGAAAGACACCCGTTTCAGTTCGTTGTTGAACCATTAACTCAGTTATTTTTATTACAGAGTACACCGACGGCTCTGACCGAACACGCTGAGCAACCGAGCCGGCCTACGCTGTCGGCGAAAGGCGTTTACCGTGTGGGTACAGAAGCGGCAGTTGTAAAAGTTTCTTTCCTCGATATCTGCAAAAATTTTGCGTTTGCGGACCCTATACCTGATGATGAAAAATGCTCTATTTACAATTGTCTATAGATACCGCCAATTTTGAGTCGATTGCTCGTCATAACCTATAGGGGTGATTTTCTCAAAATTGCGCGTGTGTTGACCCATAATATCTTTCAGTCCTTCGTTTTAGGTTGTACACAAGCGACCTGCCAAATTTGTGCTGAATCGGTTGGCCGTGTCTGAGGCCTTCCCCTTGTAAGCACAACTTACATCCATACCCGAGGGAGGACTCGAACCTACGACGGGGAGAGCCGCGCGAACCGTGACAAGGCGCCTTAGACCACGTGGCTACGCTGAGCGGCATAGTAGTCGCAAACGAGGGGTGACAAACAATATAATTTAGAGTCCTTGATATGTTAACTGTTCAGGCAAGTTGACACACGTCACTGATAACTAATGTCCGCGATCCGGTGTCGATCTGAGCGGACGAGGTTAGCAGGAGCGCCGTTTGTATTTACTTCTTCCAGATGTCGCTCCTGGCGCAGCGTGGTCCAATTCCGCGCACCATTGGGTAGCGTTTGCTCACCGCCTTCTCTGCTCTTGCGTTCCGCATTTCGTTCCGGCGTTAGTGGTTACACAAGAACCGTAATAGTTATTTCCATTTATAAATTGCACAAAATATGAAACAATTTAAATCCAACTGCCGCTCTAAACGTGAGATGGTTTCCGGGATCTACATATACATCTACATGGAGACTGTACAAATCACATTTAAGTTCCTGGCAGATGGTTCATCGAACCACCTTCACAATTCTCTATTATTCCAATCTCGTATAGCGCGCGGAAAGAATGAACACCTACAGCTTTCCGTACGAGCTCTGATTTCCCTTATTTAATCGTGGTGATCGTTCCTCCCTTTGTAGGTCGGTGTCAACAAAATATTTTCGCATTCAGAGGAGACAGTTAGTAATTGCTATTTCTTGAGAAGATTCCATGGCAACGAAAGACACCTTTCTTTTAATGATATCCAACCCAAATCCTGTATCATTTCAGTGACACTCTCTCCAATATTTCGCGATAATACAAAACGTGCTGCCCTTCTTTGAACTTTTTCGATGTACTCCATCAGTCCTATCTGGAAAGGATCCCACATCGCGTAGCAGTATTCTAAAAGAGGACGGACAAGTGTAGTGTAGGCAGTCTCCTTAGTAGGTTTGTTACATTTTCTAAGTGTCCTGCCAATAAAAAGCATTCTTTGGTTAGCCTTCCCCACAACATTTTCTGTGTGTTCCTTCTAATTTAAGTTGTTCGTAATTGTAATACCTAGGTATTTAGTTGAAAAATGGTTGAAATGGCTCTGAGCACTATGGGACTTAACTGCTATGGTCATCAGTCCCCTAGAACTTAAAACTACTTAAAACTAATTAACCTAAGGACATCACACACATCCATGCCAAAGGCAGGATTCGAACCTGCGACTGTAGCGGTTTCGCAGTTCCAGACTGTAGCGCCTAGAACCGCTCGGCCACTCTGGCCGGCTATTTAGTTGAATTTACGGCTTTTAGATTAGACTGACTTATCGTGTAACGGAAGTTTAACGAGTTCCTTTTAGCACTCATGTGGATGACCTCACACTTTTCGTTATTTAAGGTCAACTGCAACTTTTAGCAACATTCAGATATTTCTTCTGAATCGTTTTGCAGTTTGTTTTGATCTTCTGATGACTTTATTAGTCGATAAACGACAGCGTCGTCTGCAAACAAACAAAGACGGCTACCCAGATTGTGTCCCAAATCGTTTATATAGATAAGGAACAGCAAAGGGCATATAACACTAACTTGGCTTGGACAACGCCAGAAATCACTTCTGTTTTACTCCATGACTTTCCGTCAATTACTACGAACTGTGACCTCTCTGACAGGAAATCACAGATCCACTCACATAACTGAGACGATACTCTATAAGCACACAATTTCACTACGAGCCGCTTGTGTGGTACAGTGTCAAAAGTCTTCCGGAAATCCAGAAATACGGAATCGATCTGAAATCCCTTGTCAATAGCACTCAGCACTTCATGTGAATAAAGAGCTAGTTGTGTTTCACAAGAACGATGTTTTCTAAACCCATGTTGACTGTGTGTCATCAGTCCTTTTTCTTCGGGGTAATTCATTGTGTTCGAACACAATATATGTTCAAGAATCCTGCTGCATATCGACGTTAATGATATGGGCCTGTAATTAAATGGATTATTCCTACTACCTTTCTTGAATATTGGTGTGATCTGTGCAACTTTCCGGTCTTTCGGTACGGATCTTTCGTCCAGCGAACGGTTGTATATGATTGTCAAGTATGGAGATACTGCATCAGCATACTCCGAAAGGAATCTAATTGGTATACAGTCTGGACCAGAAAACTCGCTTTTATTAAGTGATTTAAGTTGCTGCACTACGCCGAGGATATTTACTTCTACGTTACTCGCGTCGGCAGCTATTCTCGATTCGAATTCTGGAATATTTACTTCGTCTTCTTTCGTGAAGGCATTTCGGAAGGCTGTGTTTAGTAACTCTGCTTTGGCAGCACTGTCTTCGATAGTATTTCCATTGGTATCGTGCAGACAGGGCATTTATTGCTTCTTGTTGCTAACATACTTCACATAGGACCAGAATCTCTTGGGATTTTCTGCCAGGTTCCGAGACAAGGTTTCGTTGTGGAAACTGTTCTGGGCATCTCGCATTGAAATCGGCGCTAAATTTCTAGCTTCGGTAAAAGATCGCCAAACTTAGAGATTCTGCGTTCGTTTAATTTTGGCATGCTGTTATTTGTTGTTTCTGCAACAATCCTCTGTCCCATTTTGTGTACCAAGGAGGATCATCTCCGTCGTTTGTTACTTTATTTGATATAAGTAAATCGCAGTCGATACTATTTCTTTAAATTCAAGCAACATCTGGTCTTCACTTTCGTTGTTAATTAGGAAGGAGTCGGAGTTGTCTCTCAGGAAGGAGTCAAGTGAATTTTTATCTGCTTTTTTTAATAGGTATATTTTTCGTTTATTTTTGAAGGATTTGAGGGTTACAATACACAAATCCCAGTATCCGTTTTGATGCTCGTTATTAGTTCAGCATCATTTGTTGCTAAGAGGTCAAGTGTATTTTCATAATTGTTTACTATTCACGTTGGCTCGTGAATTAACTGCTCGAAATAATATTCGGAGAACGCGTTTAGTACAATTTCGGTTGATGTTTTATGCGTATCACTAGATTTAAACATGTATCTTCGCCAACATATCGAGGGTAATTTAAAGTCGCCACCAACTATAATTGTATGAGTCGGATGTGTGTTTGAAATTAAACTCGTTTCCTTTGAACCTTTCAGCAACGGTATCATCTGAGTTGGGAGGTCGGTTAAAGGACCCAATTGTTATTCTGTTTGACTGCCAAGAATGGCATCTGCCCTTACTGTCGGGAACTGTGTACTTCGTTAAAATATAAACAACTTTTTACAGCAAAAACACGCCAACACCAACTGTGTTTAGTCTACCCTTTCTAAACACCGATAGGTTCTTCGCCAAAAATTTTGACTGAACTCATCTCCTGCTTTTGCCAGCTTTCGGTGCCTATAACGATCTGGGCGTCAGTGCTTCCTATCAGTGCTTGTAGCTCTAGTACTTTCCCAACATAGTTACAACAATTTACAACTGTTATACCGATGGTTCCTGGATCTACGTTCTTCCTGTGTTCGAGCGGCACCCTTTTTAAACTCAAGCCCTTTTTGTCTTTCTCCGAGACCCTCTAACCTAAAAAAACCGCCGAGTCCACACCACACAGCCCCTGCTACCCGCGTAGCCGCCTCCAGCGTGTTGTGGAGTCCTGACTTATTCACCGGAACCTGAAACCCATCCACCCCACGGGGCAAGTCGGGGAATCTGCAGCCAACACAATCGCAGAACTGTCTGAGCGTCTGATTCAGACCCTCCAGTCAGCTCTGTACCAGAGGTCTGCAATCTGTCCTGTCGACTGTGCTGCAAATGGTCAGCTCTGCTTTCATCTTGCAAGCAAGACTGGCAGCCTTTACCACTTCTGTTAGCTGCTCGAATTTAGAGAGAATCTCTTCCGATCCAAAGCGACACACATCATTGGTACCGACGTGAGCCACCACCTGCAGTTGGTGCACACTGTGCTCTTCACGGCATCTGGAGGGACCCGTTCCACATCTGGAATGACTGCACCTGGTGTGCAAATGGTGAGCGCAGTGGCTTTCTTCCCCTGCTTGGGAGCCATGTCCTTAAGGTGCCCTATAACCCGCCTCACATTGGAACTCCCAACTACCAATAATCTCATCCTTTGTGATTGCTCGTATCTTGCAGGCCGAGAGGTTTGCTCTGAAACAGGACAAGAGACTGCATCTGGCTGAGGGACAGTGTCAGCCCCTGACAGCACCTAGAACCTGTTTGTCAGACTAACCAGGAAGGCCTTACTTGCGGTCCCCTGAGAAGTCTTTCACCCACAGGTGTGCTAGTGCTATTGTATCCCCCCTCACGGTATTTATATAGACATGAAGCGCTGAGAACCTTAAGAGCCTAAAGCACACCCATCGTCGATTGTGAGACTGTAACATCTATTCATGCTTATGACATCTGTTGATCATATGGTGAGTAAGGTTTATCTGTACTGTAGGCCCACACTATATATATGAACATTCACGAAAGCTGCCTCACTCGTTTCCCTGATTGTCACGTAAATATGGGCTCAATGATGGTGTGCCTTAAGCTCGTATTATTCTCAGCACCTGTTATAATTATAGAAGCAGTACAAATAGTGGATCAAGTATGTGCAAAATTTGATCGAAATTGCTTCAGACGCTTCATAGCTATGCTTCTATATCTCCCCCTATTTACCCTCACCCTAACCCATGTGGTATGTAGATGGTTCTTATCCCTAAAGTGCTTCGTTCCTGATAGTAAATGGTGTATGTGCCAAGTTTGGTTGACATTGGTCTATTGGTTCTAAATGTAAGGGGTTTACATACATATGCACATTATATTGCTAAATAAACAAAATTTTTGTTTATTGTAGGTGGAAAGGAAAGGGGGTGAGCAGAGGGCAATGAAACAAGCAAATAATATCAATAGACATAGATTATGAAACCGAGGGATTCTCCGATAAGCCCACATTTCCTGCAACGCCGACCTACTCGTGGTGGTCCCATTATTTCCCACAACAAAAGCTAATCAACTTTTTGGATGATGTTCCTTAGGGAGGATTTGTATCTGGTAGATGCACAATGGTGCATCGGCACACTCTCAACAGGCTGTTTTGGAATACACAGCATGAATCTTCAACAGCAAGTGTATCAGCCGTGGATCGCCTATGCCATAGTTTTCTAGGTTCCTTCTAATTGAAACCGTTGACTTCTTTGTGCTGCGATATTTAAAAAGTTTGACGTATTCCAGCTCCGTTGTTATTGCTAATGGACTCTGGGGACTCGCTGCTGATGGTTGTCAATGCATTCAGACCGCGCATGGGATTTTTGAACGTGTTATGGACATCAATGAGGGGACATGCAGAGGCCTGCCTTCACATGAGTAATGGACATATGGCACATTTACTGTAATGTCTCCAGAATGAGATTTTCACTCTGCAGCGTAGTGTGTGCTGATATGAAACTTCCTGGCAGATTAAAACTGTGTGCCGCACCGAGACTCGAACTCGGGACATTTGCCTTTCCCGGGCAAGTGCTCTACCAACTGAGCTATCCAAGCCCGACTCACGTCCCGTCCTCACAGCTTTACTTCTGCCAGTACCTCGTCTCCTACCTTCCAAACTTTACAGAAGCTCTTCTTGCAGAACTAGCACTCCTGAAAGAAAGGATATTGCGGAGACATGGCTTAGCCACAGCCCAGGGGATGTTTCCAGAATGAGATTTTCACTCTGCAGCGGAGTGTGCGCTGATTGTAATATGTTTGTCCTCAAGCGAATTCCTGCAGTTGATCCTAGGGGATTCTGTTATAATGTGTTCATGTAATCAGTCGTAGTACGTCATATCGGAGAAAGCATTTGTTTCCAGACCTACGTTTATCAGGATCATTTGGCGTTTCATAGCCCTCTACTAGCTCCTTTTTGTGGGTACCTATAATAGTGAAACGCCCAGTATGCAGATTAACGCTACTTGTGAGCGAAGTAACTATCTCCTTTGACCTCCACAGGCGTGACATTTGCTGGTGACGTGGACTACACGACAGACAGGCTGTTCACAAAGTACAACATCCAGATACGGATCGTCAGGGCGGCGAAAAGCTACGTGCCCCCCACTCCTGACACAAAGGACCACGACATCATGATGGTCCGTGTGTGGAGGGGCTTCACAACCATCGTGGGTTACGTCTCAGTTATTCCCATCACAGAGGACAAAACGTAAGTAACCAGTGGAAATACACTCCTGGAAATTGAAATAAGAACACCGTGAATTCATTGTCCCAGGAAGGGGAAACTTTATTGACACATTCCTGGGGTCAGATACATCACATGATCACACTGACAGAACCACAGGCACATAGACACAGGCAACAGAGCACGCACAATGTCGGCACTAGTACAGTGTATACCTTTCGCAGCAATGCAGGCTGCTATTCTCCCATGGAGACGATCGTAGAGATGCTGGATGTAGTCCTGTGGAACGGCTTGCCATGCCATTTCCACCTGGCGCCTCAGTTGGACCAGCGTTCGTGCTGGACGTGCAGATCGCGTGAGACGACGCTTCATCCAGTCCCAAACATGCTCAATGGGGGACAGATCCGGAGATCTTGCTGGCCAGGGTAGTTGACTTACACCTTCTAGAGCACGTTGGGTGGCACAGGATACATGTGGACGTGCATTGTCCTGTTGGAACAGCAAGTTCCCTTGCCGGTCTAGGAATGGTAGAACGATGGGTTCGATGACAGTGTCCCCTCGACGATCACAAGAGGTGTACGGCCAGTGTAGGATATCGCTCCCCACACCATGATGCCGGGTGTTGGCCCTGTGTGCCTCGGTCGTATGCAGTCCTGATTGTGGCGCTCACCTGCACGGCGCCAAACACGCATACGACCATCATTGGCACCAAGGCAGAAGCGACTCTCATCGCTGAAGACGACACGTCTCCATTCGTCCCTCCATTCACGCCTGTCGCGACACCACTGGAGGCGGGCTGCACGATTTTGGGGCGTGAGCGGAAGACGGCCTAACGGTGTGCGGGACCGTAGCCCAGCTTCATGGAGACGGTTGCGAATGGTCCTTGACGATACCCCAGGAGCAACAGTGTCCCTAATTTGCTGGGAAGTGACGGTGCGGTCCCCTACGGCACTGCGTAGGATCCTACGGTCTTGGCGTGCATCCGTGCGTCGCTGCGGTCCGGTCCCAGGTCGACGGGCACGTGCACCTTCCGCCGACCACTGGCGACAACATCGATGTACTGTGGAGACCTCACGCCCCACGTGTTGAGCAATTCGGCGTTACGTCCACCCGGCCTCCCGCATGCCCACTATACGCCCTCACTCAAAGTCCGTCAACTGCACATACGGTTCACGTCCACGCTGTCGCGGCATGCTACCAGTGTTAAAGATTGCGATGGAGCTCCGTATGCCACGGCAAACTGGCTGACACTGACGGCGGCGGTGCACAAATGCTGCACAGCTAGCGCCATTCGACGGCCAACACCGCGGTTCCTGGTGTGTCCGCTGTGGCGTGCGTGTGATCATTGCTTGTACAGCCCTCTCGCAGTGTCCGGAGCAAGTATGGTGGGTCTGACACACCGGTGTCAATGTGTTCTTTTTTCCATTTCCAGGAGTGTATTTAATATTTGCGTATTATTAGACAGATAGAGCTTCATTTGTAGCCCTAGTATGAACGAGGCTTGCCAATATAATAATGTACCACAGCACTGAAGTTCAAAAAGACAGGTCCACTTACTCTGTGTCTGACACTTCATTCCTCTTCTATTTCATCAGAGGTCAGCATAAACACTCTTTGAGTGCGTTAACGTCTACAGATTAAATGACTGGGGTAAGGAGTGGACCCTTATTCTATGACAGAGCACAACGGTGTTTCAGCTGTACGCAAATTGGTTTTTAACGCTGAAATTTTGTCACAGAAATACACGATTTTACACACTTTGCAATGTGATAATGATAGGACAGTTGTCAAGATAACGCCTCTCGTCTTGACTAAGTGAAATTACTCTCAACACAACAATATCACATTTTAACTAGAAGTTTCTTTGCAACATTATTGCCGCCCGTAGTGGCCGTGCGGTTCTAGGCGCTACAGTCTGGAACCGAGCGACTGCTACGGTCGCAGGTTCGAATCCTGCCTCGGGCATGGATGTGTGTGATGTCCTTAGGTTAGTTAGGTATAGTTAGTTCTAAGTTCTAGGCGACTGATAACCTCAGAAGTTAAGTCGCATAGTGCTCAGAGCCATTGGAACCATTTTTACAACATTATTCTACTACATCGTGAAGTTCGCCAATATTACTATGAATCATCCGATTCTGGTTCTAAGTACTATTTAGGGTGACAATGAAGCCTACGGAGGATGGTTAGTTTTGTGACAAGCTGAGTAAAATATTACCCAAAGTTATTCGAGTTCATAGCGATCGCAAGCTGGTGAACCAACAACTTATGCCTCTGCTCGTGGTATTTACCTTAGGTGCAATGAGCCTTTGTCTGCATGGCAGCTCTCGTCCTCTGAAATTCCTGTAAATGCTGATCAAAACCTTTGCTGATTTTATCAGCAGAAACTCTCCTATCTTTGTCATGAGGCGAGAAAACATGCACTCATCCCTAGTCTTGGAATATGGCGATATGCGTGTGCATGGCTAGAGCAGCATGCATATTACAATGCCCTCTCAGTTCTCGGAAGAACAATTACCAAAGTGGCTGGTTCGTTTCTCCGCAGTTGGAGCTACAGCTAAGATCTAGCTGATTGTCAGCTGCAGTGAAATAAGTGTTCACACAAATGTCTCCTTTGCGTCATACAGAACATTATGCGCCCCATTCTGCACTTGACACCAGTACAGAGGAGAGTGTCCTCGAAAATTTCGGTCTTGTCTTTCTCGTAGCAAAACTGTCCCCCACCTGGTTCCTTCCGTGCTTCAGATCACAGCTTTTTCTGTCCAGTAGGAGCGTTCCTGAAACTTCCTGGCAGATTAAAACTGTATGCCGGACCGAGACTCGAACTCGGGACCTTTGCTTTTCGCGGGCATTGTAGAAACATCCCCCAGGCTGTGGCTAAGCCATGTCTCCGCAATATCCTTTCTTTCAGGAGTGCTAGTATTGCAAGGTTCGCTGGAGAGCTTCTGTAAAGTTTGGAAGGTACGAGACGAGGTAGTAGCAGAAGTAAAGCTGTGTGGACGGGGCGTGAGTCGTGCTTGGGTAGCTCAGTTGGTAGAGCACCAGCCCGCGAAAGGCAAAGGTCCCGCGTTCGAGTCTCGGTCCGGCACACAGTTTTAATCTGCCAGGAAGTTGCATATCAGCGGTCACTCCGCTGTAGAGTGAAAATTTCATTCTAAGAGCGTTCCTCTTATTTTGTGGAACCTCTCTCCGCCAATGGCAAAGGTCCTACCATTAAACTGCGTCGAACTCTTGGCACTTTACTCCTTCCTGGTTCCTTTCCGCCAATCAGACATTTTGTGTCCACTTCACATGCCTAAAAGTTACATGTGTAGAGCATGAGCGTACCACGCGCTGTTCACGTGATCAACTGCATCTCTGGTTTGTTCGTATCCATTTGGAAATTCTATAACACAGTTTTCTAAAACTTCTTTCCATCACATTCCGGTGGCCCACATCTTGCTCTGCTGCATGAGTCACCTGGCGCCTGTTTGTTAACTCTCGGCGCGGGACGCCCCCCCCCCCCCCCCCCCCCAGATCTTTCTGTTGTACTGCCCGTGGTGCACCCTTTGCACCTGCTCACACTTGCTTCCAAGCAAAACGTTTCCTCTAGATGCTTGCTTCACCTCTTGCTCATTGACATGCAGTATATAGGATCGGTGTCTTAACAGCGTCGATTGACTGTCATCCCTCTGCATTACACACTTATAGGCAAATCTGCTCCTTTTTGCCGAAGTGAGTTAGGTCTTATATTCACCATCCTGTTATGATACATAAATCTCTCATGTAAGGTGCGAAACTGACCTTCATTTAATCTGCCACCTTACACTTGGTGTAAAGGTAGCAATCAATAACAGAAATGCGTTTAAAGATGTGCACAACAGTTTGCTTTTATTATTAGTGATTTGATTAGTGGCCAGAAGAAGAGCAGAGAGAATCCCAACAAAAGTGGTGGCAGAATGTGCTTCCCAGATTTTATGTTATTAGAAGACGATGTTATTCAATCTGTATATTGAGCAAGCAATAAAGGAAATAAAAGAAAAATTCGGAGTAGGTATTAAAATCCATTGAGAAGAAATAAAAACTTTAAGGTTCGCCGATGACATTGTAATTCTGTCAGAGACAGCAAAGAGCTTAGAAGAGCAGTTGAACGGAATGGACAGTGTCTTGAAAGGAGTGTATAAGATGAACATCAACAAAAGCAAAATACGGGTAATGGACTGTAATCTAATTCAGTCGGGTGATGCTGAGGGAAGTAGATTAGGAAATGAGTCACTTAAAGTAGTAAAGGAGTTTTGCTATTTAGGGAGCAAAATAACTAATGATGGTCGAAGTAGAGAGGACATAAAATGTAGACTGCCAATGGCAAGGAAAGCGTTTTTGAAGAAGAGAAATTTGTTAACATCGAGTATAGATTTAAAAGTCAGGAAGTCGTTTCTCAAAGTATTTGTATGGAGTGTAGCCATGTATGGAAGTGAAACATGGACGATAACTAGTTTGGACAAGAGGAAAATGGAAGCTTTCGAAATGTGGTGCTACAGAAGAATGCTGAAGATTAGATGGATAGATCATATAAGTAATGAGGAGGTACGGAATAGAATTGGGGAGAAGAGGAGTTTGTGGCGCAACTTGACTAGAAGAAGGGACCCGTTGGTAGGACATGTTCTGAAGCATCAAGGGATTACCAATTTAGTATTGGAGGGTAGCGTGGCGGGTAAAAATCGTAGAGGGAGACCAAGAGATGAATACACTAAGCAGATTCAGAAAGATGTAGGTTGCAGTAAGTATGGGAGATGAAGAAGCTTGCACAGGATAGAGAAGCATGGAGAGCTTCATCAAACCAGTCTCAGGACTGAAGTCCACAGCATCAAGAAGATGGTAGAGTTTAAAATATGGAATGGGTAATGGCCACAGACTTGTGAGTGCCTATCTTCTTCAGAGAAGTAAAAGGTTTTTGCAAGGGAGGATTTGCTGTACTAATATTACCATCAGTGAGCTTGAAGAAGTGTTACACTGCAAAAACTAAACTCTGTTAGGCAGATCAAATCTTTTACATTCCCAAGGTTTAATAGCTACTATTCAATGTTTTTCCATGCATATTACTTGTCATATCTCCAGCTAACATTGAAGTCCATTGTTGTACACTACGTTCATATTTTTATAGCATAAAAAAGATCATGACAGTATCCTTGTAAATTCAATATTACGGACTTATTTTTTCGTATTATTGTAACTATCAAATCTCCAACAAAATAATAAACAAGCTAGGAAATAACTCAAAGAAATATTTTCAAATCGTATGTCATTAACAAACAAAAAATTTTCACAGCAATAAATGTAATTTTACAAATACTATGTAAGGAATCAGAAAGAAACGTGAAAATCCCGTTGTATTCAACGAGACAAATGGTTGTAAATGTAAAATGATACTCATACTTATCAGAAATGAAGAATGTTTATAGAACTTTGATAGAATCTAGAATGCTTCGTTTGTGTACAAAAATTCGCTTATAATCGTGTTGCTTCCGATATAAAGTAATGAAGCCAACGTGACGGGCAATTATTCATAGATGGGCTTCTCCTCTCTAATTTCAGTCGTACAAAAATGCAGCTTCAATGATCCGAGACTGATTCAGCTGTAAGACTGACAACCACCAAAATGTGAATCGGAAGTAACGAGGTGTTGGGTTACACAAGTCACATCATTTACGGGCACTCATGTTTTATTTATTTATTGCTCTTTCATCGTCTTTTGCTTTCATGCTCAACTAAATGTTTAAATTCTTCCTGCATCATGTTTTAATGTGGTTCCATAGCAAATTTGCAGCTATATATTGATAACAGATACTGAGAAGCCTTATACTTTACATTATGGGAATGCCCATTCTTTTTTAAAGCCTAGTGACGATAGACGCTAGCTGACCCTTCTTGTGCAAACATCCACTGCACATCTGAACCTTCATACCACGTGCAAATAGTGATAGATAAACAGTGCTGAGACTACAATTCTGCCGAACTGAAGAAAGTTGCGCAGAACGAAAAATGCCACATGGCAATAACAAATGAAATGTCGCTATGTACTGGGCCCTTCCGTGAAGTAGCGAACAAAGCCAGGACAGGACGAGCGCTCGGCTCGCACGCATCTCACACACGGTGCTTGAGTGCCTTGGCCGACCCTGGCGTAGAAGTACCAAACAGCGAGAATGTTAACTGCAGTGCTTCATTCGGTGTCCAAAACAGTCCAGGTATTTAGTACAAGATTAAAACTGTGTGATTCAGTATGAAAGACGAGGTGCCTGAGTGTCCCTATAAACCAAGGAAGTATGTGCGCAGTCCTATGAATATGGCTGTTGCCCACGGAATATGAAAATGTAGGAGAGGGACGTCACTTAGTCACCGGGAATGTTGAAATGAGTGGTCTGAAAAACGTCAAAGAACCACCAATAGTCTGTTGTGATTTTTTGTCAGAACATAACCGCAATACTACACTACTGGCCATTAAAATTGCTACACCACGAAGATGACGTCCTACACACGCGAAGTTTAACCGACAGGAACAAGATGCTGTGAAATGCAAATGATTAGCTTTCCAGAGCATTCACACAAGGTTGGCGCCGGTGGCGACACCTACAACGTGCTGACATGAGGAAAGTTTCCAACCGATTTCTCATACACAAACAGCAGGTGACCGGCGTTGCCTGGTGAAACGATGTTGTGATGCCTCGTGTAAGGAGGAGAAATGCGTACCATCACGTTTACGACTTTGATAAAGGTCGGATTGTAGCCTCTCGAGATTGCGTTTTACCGTATCGCGACATTGCTGCTCGCGTTGGTTGAGATCCAATGACTGTTAGCAGAATATGGAATCGGTGGGTTCAGGAGGGTAATACGGAACGCCGTGCTGGATCCCAACGGCCTCGTATCACTAGCAGTCGAGATGACAGGCATCTTATCTGCATGGCTGTAACGGATCGTGCAGCCACGTCTCGATCGCTGAGTCAACAGATGGGGACGTTTTCAAGACAACAATCATCTGCACGAACAGTTTGACGACGTTTGCAGCAGCATGGACTATCAGCTCGGAGACCATGGCTGCAGTTACCATTGACGCCGAATCACAGACAGGAACACCTGCGATGGTGTACTCAATGACGACACTGGGTGCACGAATGGCAAAACGTCATTTTCTTTGGGTGAATCCGGGTTCTCTTTACAGCAACATGACGATCGCATCCACGTTTGCCGACATCGTGGTGAACGCGCATTGGAAGCGTGTATCCGTCATCGGCATACTGCCGTATCACCCGGCGTGATGCTATGGGATGCCTTTGGCTACGCGTCTCGGTGACCTCTTGTTCGCACTGACGGCACTTTGAACAGAGGACGTTACATTTCAGATGTGTTATGACCTGTGGCTCTACCCCTCATTCAATCCCTGCGAAACCCTGCATTTCAGCAGGATAATGCACGACCGCATGTTGCAGGTTCTGTACGGGCCTTTCTGGATACATAAAATGTTCGACTGCTGCTCTGGCTAGCACATTCTCCAGATCTGGTCAACGGTGGCCGAGCAACTGGCTCGTCACAATACGCCAGTCAGTGCTCTTGATGAACTGTGGTATCGTGTTGAAGTTTCATGGGCAGCTGTACCTGTACACGCCATCCAAGCTCTGTTTGACTCAATGGCCAGGTGTATCAAGGCCGTTATTACAGCCAGAGGTGGTTGTTCTGGGTACTGAATTCTCAGGATCTATGCACCCAAATTGCGTGAAAATGTAATCACAAGTCAGCTCTAGTATAATTTATTTGTCCAATGATTACCCGTTTATCATCTGCATTTATTCTTGGTGTAGCAATTTTAATGGGCAGTAGTGTGTATAGTCGGTTAGATTAGCTGGCGTATTCCGCATTTGGCGCTTACCATTGCTACAGTACATCTGTTCATAGATATTCTTCTTTAATATTGGGCTGTAAAACTAGTTTTTTGTTCATTTTATCCTTAAAGCAACCAGAGAGCTTTAGTAAAATTTCATTTATTTGTGTTTTAGAAAACTATCTGATATGATATGCTATTTGTATACTGTATTGTGTCTTTGTCACATATATTACTTACGTTCTCTCAAACTCATTGGCGACTTCTTGTTGTCATTTTTCGCTGTTGTAACACACATATACTTTTCACTGAACATTAACCTTACAGATACGCTGTTGACCGCCACTTGTTTCGCCGTCATGTTTACGACTGTCAGAGGCCAAGTTTGAATTTGTTCAGTTGTGTTTTTTAAGTTAATTTATTTGTGGCAATGTGATTATTTAATGCGTGGTGTTTGATAGTTCGTTTATAATGTTGAAAATGTTCTATTGCAGCGTCCTGTTTCGTCACTGATCAGTATATTGACCTGTTCAATAGTACTGTGGATATAGAAATTTCCTTCTATTGTTAGTAAAGACGATCACTGTGCCTCCGGATCTGGAGTTCAGTTTCTCGACTCCAACGGTGTTGTTCGTTTTCAGTGAGCTGGTCTGAAAATTTGCAGTGTGTACTATCACTCCCAATGCTCTTCAAAACTCAGAATATCTTCGAGAAAGGAACCAGGCGGGTTTCTACCCCCTTCCCCAGCCCCCCCCCCCTCCCCCGATGTTGTCCAAACTGTATATCGAGCAAGGAGTGAAGGCAAATAAGGCCAAATTTGGAAAGGGAATCAAAGTTATCGAGGAGAAATTTAATTTCACGGATTGCATTCTTTCTTTCTTGAGGCCTTATTCCCCGTGCAATGCAGGGTCGGCCTTGTTACTATTCATTTGGCAGGGTTAATTGCAGCGGGCGGCTGGATGCCCTACCTAATGCCACCCCGAACCCCCAAGGATGGAATTAATGTACTCCAGCTGTCTGCATCCATGGAATAGTGTGAACGTGTTTCAAAACTCTGCGAGTCGTGTAACTGAGGCGGAACGTGGGGACCAGCCCGGTATTCACCAGCGGGATCTGGAAAACCGCTTAAAAACCACATCCAGGCTGGCCGGCATACCGGCCCTCGTTGAATATCCGCTGGACGGATTCGATCCGGAGCTGGCGCGCCTACTCGACTCCAGGAAGCAGCGAATTAGCACTCTCGGCTACCCTGGCAGGTTTAACTTCACTGTTTGCATATGGCATTGTAATTCTGTCACAGGCAGCAAAGGGTTTCGGGAGAACAGTTGAACAGTGTGGAAAGTGTCATGGTTCAAATGGCTCTGAGCACTATGGGACATAACTTCTGAGGTCATCCGTCCCCTGGAACTTAGAGCTACTTAAACCTAACTAACCTAAGGACGTCACACACATCCATGCCGGAGGCAAGATTCGAACCTGCGACCTTAGCGGTCGCGCGGTTCCAGACTGTAGCGCCTAGAACCGCTCGGTCACACAGGCCGGCGAAAGCGTCATGAAAAGGGATTACAAGATGAACATAAAAAAATAATAATCTAGTCCAATCGAGTCAGGATATGCAGAGGGAATCAGATTAGGGACTGAGACAATGAAACTATAACCAACAATGGGCAAGAAATAAAAAGCAAACTGACAATAGCAATAAAAGCATTTCTGAAAGAGGGAAAGAGATTTGTTGGTTTTGAATATAAATTTAAATGTCATGCGGTCACTTCTGAAACAGACTTTGGGAGTGTAGCTTCGTACGAATGTGAAGCTTGGGCGAAAAATGTTTCAGACAGTAAGAGAACAGAAGCTTCTGAAATACAGTGCTATACGAGAAGGCTGAAGATTAAGTGAGTAGACGAAGTGAGGAATGAGGTGGTACTGAAATGAACTGGGAAAAGAGAAATTTATGGTAGAAATTAACTAAAAGAAGGGATCGGTTGATAGATCACGTTCTGTGGCATCAACGAAGAGCTGATTTGACAAAGAGAGTAGTGCGGGGGGGGGGGGGGGGGGGGGATTGTAGAAAGACAATACAGCACAGAGAACAAGTCTTCACTACAGTAAAAATGGTTCAAATAGCTCTGAGCACTATGGGACTTACCATCCATGGTCATCAGTCCCCTAGAACTTAGAACTACTTAAACCTAACTAACCTAAGGACATCACTATAGTAAGCAGGTTCAAATGGATGTAGGGAGCAGCAGTTGTGCAGAGATGAAGATGTGCATCAAATAAGTTCTCGTACTGGAGACCACAAAAACAACACCTGTTCATTGTCATACAGTACTTTGAGTATCAGTGAATATCCTATTTATTGCAGGTTGGATCCAGAGTTCGAGGAGACCTGCACCTTAGTTGGCTTTGGACGACGTGGGCGGAATTTGAAACCAGATACGGGACTGATGAGAGCAGCCAGCTTCGTCATGGAGCCTGGTGGCGAGTGTGGGTACAGCGGAATCACCGACGAAGTGAGTAAGTCGATGTACACTATTGGCCATTAATATTGCTGCACCAAGAAGAAATTGCAGATAATAAACTGGTATTCATTGGACAAATATATTATACTAGAACTGACATGTGATTACATTTTCACGCAATTTGGGTGCATTGATCGTGAGAAATCAGTACCCAGAACAACCACCTCTGGCCGTAATAACGGCCTTGATACGCCTGGGCATTGAGTCAAACAGAGCTTGGATGGCGTGTACAGGTACAGCTGCCCATGCAGCTTCAACACGATACCACAGTTCATCAAGAGTAGAGACTGGCGTATTGTGACGAGCTAGTTGCTCGGCCACCGTTGACCAGACGATTTGCTCGAGAATGTTCTGGCCAGGACAGCAGTCGAACATTTTCTGTATCCAGAAAGGCCCGTACAGGACCTGCAACATGTAGTCGTGCATTATCCTGCTGAAATGTAGGATTTCGCAGGGATCGAATGAAGGGTAGAGCCATGGGTCGTAACACATCTGAAATGTAACGTCCACTGTTCAATGTGCCGTCATTGCGACATGTAACCAATGTTACCCCATACGATCATGCCGGGTGATACGGCAGTATGGCGATGACGAATACACACTTCCAATGTGTGTTCACCGCGATGTCGCCAAACGCGGATGCGACCATCATGATGCTGTAAACAGAACCTGAATTCATCCGAAAAAATGACGCTTTGCCATTCGTGCACCCATGTTCGTCGTTGAGTACACCATGGCAGGCACTCTTGTCTGTGATGCAGCGTCAAGGGTAACCGCAGCCACTGTCTCCGAGCTGATAGTCCATGCTGCTGCAAACGTCGTCAAACTGTTCGTGCACATGGTTATTGTCTTGCAAACGTCCCCATCTGTTGACTCAGCGATCAAGACGTGGCTTCACGATCCGTTACAGGCATGCGGATAAGATGCCTGTCGTCTCGACTGCTTGTAATACGAGACCATTGGAAACCAACACGGCGTTCTGTATTACCCTCCTGAACCCACAGATTGCATATTCTGCTAACAGTCATTGGATCTCGACCAACGCGAGCAGCAATGTCGCGAGACGATAAAGCGCAATCGCGATAGGCTACAATCCGACCTTTATGAAAGTCGGAAACGTGATGGTACACATTTCTCCTCCTCACCACGTTTGACTAGGCAACGCCGATCAACTGCTGTTTGTGTATGAGAAATCGGTTGGAAACTTTCCTCATGTCAGCACGTTGCAGGTGTCGCCACCGGCGCCAACCTTGTGTGAATGCTCTGAAAAGCTAATCATTTGCATATCACAGCATCTTCTTCCTGTAGCTCGTCATCTTCGTGGTGTAGCAGTTTTAATGGCCCGTAGTGTATCTGACATCCAACTTGGTACCCTACAGATGACCGAAGAAATGTCAGTCCCTGGTTGTCGATGTTGATGTAGCCGCCGTAGAATACACAGAGCACGGCTAGCTTTCCGCGAAATTAAGGATGAATCATCTTGAGACTCTGACGCCTCCTATTGCTGCCTACTGGCGTTTCCACGATTAGCGAAGGTGTAATGTCCTTTTTCTATGCCCAGCCAGAATTCTTCAGCATTTCAATGTACGTCAGTATTTGTTGATCAAGTTTAAATTCACATTATTAATATCTATTAAACCTGGTCCACACGCAACAGATGGCTGTACATGCAAAATATCGCTGCAAATGTGGTGTGTTCACACGACATAAAACCCCAATTTACTACTCGCCCGCCATCTGTCGGTGTAGAAAAGAAATATCAGTGGCAAGCGACTACGCTCCTCATAAACGTCAAAAATTTAAATTTAATTCAGTTATTTTGAAATATAGAAATGGAGGAAGTTCTGTTGTGGTCTGTGTACGCAAGTTGCGTTGCAAAAAAATTTCAAACCAACCGCAGGAAACAGAGAAAGCGGTCAAAATGGTGTAGACAGTGGCAGCTAAAGCGAAAGCAGTTTTCTCACGTAAATTTACTGCGAGATTTGCAGGGCGAACCTTAAGAAAGTCAAACAGACCAAAATACCATAACGTTGGCTGGTATACTTGGTCTACTTCTACAGCAGATCTTCTAGATTTCTGAACTTTGGATAACATTTCGCAACGATTTTTTTCATTTTATTACTGTTGCTCTGTTTGCGAGCAGTCAAATGTCCGCAATTTTTCAATTAGAGCATTGTATGGTGCTGTCTTTTTGTCTCGGTCACTATATTCTTTACTTTTAATCTTCCACAATCATGGGTGGTTTCTATATATTTCAATGAATTCACTAACAGACTCTCGAGAACACTGACGAATATCAGCCATTTTAATGCCCTGTGCGCACAAATACAAACACTAGACTGAGTAAACAGCTGTTTCGCGCCAGATTTGCGGCGATCGCCTGTCCACACCCTCCAACTTGTCTGCGGAGATGTGGTTTGAACCCACAGAATTGAGAGGTTTCGCTCAAACCTCCAACTCCAACTTCCATGTTTGAACACACCTCAGGTTGGTGCAAATCTTCTGTCCACACGCAACGATTTGTCTGCGCAGATGTGATGTGTGCAGACATTCGCGCAGACAGGCCGTTGCGTGTGGACCGGCCTTTAGCTGCGTTGTTCAGCGGTTATCGACAAAGATGCTGATTAACAGTTACTAGGCAGCCGATTCGAGTTTCAAAATGAACTGATATCTTTGATTTTGTGTAGCACATGTGCACCGAATTAATTCCTTCAAAAATCACAGGTTTCATTTAACACAGTTTTATGATATGATTAACTACGATGGATTGTCGTACTTAATCCCGTTAATTAATGCCTAAACAGTGTCTATAATCGAAAGTAAAAGAGATTTACTTTTAATCAGTCCGGCTTCCAGTGAGGTTAACTATTTCACGCAGGGGCGCTTGAACTTAAGTGTCACGAATATTGAGAACTACTACGCTAAAAGCTCGGACACTAAAATCCCTGAACACAAAGACTCCCAGACGCTAACGACCTACAGACGCAAGAGACTACCAGACGCGAAAAACGTTAACAATACGTGCGTTGGGTTTTCGTAATAGTTATGAAAGAAAAGGGATGATGGTTAGAAACTCTTTGAATAAAGCCCCTTGCTGCTTTGCACACAATTCTCTATTACATTGGCTCTTATTATTCTTTTATTTAATATTTCTGCTTTAAACCGAGAGTTCGTGGTTTGATATGAAATATGGGAATTGTTCATGGCCAGGTCGAATAAACTGTAGTTTAAAAACCCGAGCGAGCTGTGGTTAGCACACTGGACTCGCATTCGCGAGGGAGACTGTTCAAACCCGCGTCCGGCCATCTTGATTTAGGTTTTCCGTAATTTTCCTAAATCGCTTCAGACAAATCCCGGGATGGTTGCTTTAAAAGGGTACGGCCAGTTTCCTTCCCCATCCTTCCCTAATCCGATGGGAGCGATGATCTAAATGTTTCGTCCTCTTCCCAAATCGACCACTCAGCCTCAGTTTCAAAAAAGACAAAATGTGTAACGAGGAATTACAAGATGAACCCCAACCAGCCTTACGCAAACACAAAAAAAAGCATTTACCTTCTTAAATTTATGTAAAGGCATTTAGCAAATCAGTACACATAAGAGATGATTTGTGTCCTCAGAGACTTTCGCTGCAAGATACCTGATAAAGTAGTCTCGGTTTCCAAGCCGCATTACTTCACGTACAACAGTCATACTTCCGACGGCTATCTCCGCCATTGTTGTCTTGAGAAACACCGCTCACTTCCGGAGCTGGTACAGTGTTAGGTTTATACAGGGTCGTCTACTGATCGTGACCAGGCCAAATATCTCACGAAAGAAGCGTCAAACGAAAAAACTACAAAGGACGAAACTCGTCTAACTTGAAGGGGGAAACCAGACTGCGCTATGGTTGGCCCGATAGATGGCGCTGCCATAGGTCAAACGGATATCAACTGCGTTTTTTTTTTAATAGGAACCGCCATTTTTATTACATATTCGTGTAGTACGTAAAGAAATATGAATGTTTTAGTTGGACAACTTTTTTCGCTTTGTGATAGATGGCGCTGTATCAGTCACAAACATATGGCTCACAATTTTAGACGAACAGTTGGTAACAGGTAGGTTTTTTTAATTAAAATACAGAACGTAGGTACGTTTGAACATTTTATTTCGGTTGTTTCAATGTGATACATGTTCCTTTGCGAACTTATCATTTCCGAGAACGGATGCTGTTCCAGTGTGATTACCTGTAAATACAACTTTAATACAATAAATACTCAAAATGATGTCCGTCATCTTCAATGCATTTGGCAATACGTGTAACGACATTCCTCTCAACAGCGAGGAGTTCGCCTTCCGTAATGTTTGCACACGCATTGACAATGCCCTGACGCATGTTGTCAGGCGTTGTCGGTAGATCACGATAGCAAATATCCTTCAACCTTCCCCCCAGAAAAAAATCCGGGGACGTCAGATCCGGTGACCAATCGACCTGTCATGAAATATGCTATTCAGCACCGTTTCACGCTTCAACCGCAAGCGAGCTATGTGCCGGATATCCATCATTTTGGAAGTACATCGCCATTCTGTCGTGCAGTGAAACATCTTGTAGTATCATCGGTAGAACATTACGTAGGGAATCAGCATACATTGAACCATTTAGATTGCCGTCGATAAAATGGGGCTAATTATCTTTCCTCCCATAATGCCGCACCATACACTAACCTGCCAAGGTCGCTGATGTTCCACTTCTCGCAGCCATCGTTGATTTTCCGTTGCCCAATAGTGCATATTATGCCGGTTTACGTTACCGCGGTTGGTGAATGAGGCTTCGTCGCTAACTAGAACGCGTGCAAAAAATCTGTCATTGTTCCGTAATTTCTCTAGGGCCCAGTGTCAGAACTGCACAGGACCTTCAAAGTCGTCGCCATGCAATTCCTGGTGCGTAGAAATATGGTACGGGTGCAATCGATGTTGATGTAGCATTCTCAGCACCGACGTTTTTGAGATTCCCGATTCTCGCGCAATTTGTCTGCTACTGATGTGCGGATTAGCCGCGACAGCAGTTGAGACACCTACTTGGGCATCATCATCTGTTGCAGGACGTGGTGACATTTCACATGTGGCTGAACACTTCCTGTTTCCTTAAATAATTTAACTATCCGGCGAACGGTCCGGACACTTGGATGATGTCGTCCAGGATACCGAGCAGCATACATAGCACACGCCCATTGGGCAATTTGATCACAGTAGCCATACGTCAACACGGTGTCGACTTTTTCCGCAATTGGCAAACGGTCCATTTTAACACGGGTAATGTACCACGAAGCAAATACCGTCCGCACTGGCAGAATGCTCCGTTATACCACGCATGTATACGTTTCTGACTATTACAGCGCCATCTATCACAAAGCGAAAATAGTGATCCAACTAAAACATTCATATTTCTTTCCGTACTACACGAATATGAAATAAAAAATGTGGGTTCCTATTTTTAAAAAACGCAGTTGATATCCGTTTGACCTATGGCAGCGCCATCTAGCAGGCCAACCATAGCGCCATCTGATTTCCCCTTCAAGCTAGACGAGTTTCATTCTTTGTAGTTTTTTCGTTTGATGCTTATTTCTTGAGATATTTGGCCCGGTCACTATCAGTGGACCACCCTGGCAGGTCTGCGATGTATGCAATCTTCCACAGAGGGCCGAAGTGACACATGCGCACATAGGCGCATTGAGAAACTCCTAGTAATTGCGGTGTTTGTCTTCGCTTGATATTCCAAGCCAAGGGTACTCCTCATCTCTGTTGAAACTTTTGCGGTTTACTCGAATATAGGCTGCTTTCTTTATAATGGAATCCCTACATGTTGCAAGGGCCAAGATTCTCGTATTTTCAAATTGTATTTTATGTCGTTTTCCAGACGATGCTCACTTATGACCGACTTGTCAAGCTCCTATTGTTTATTACAACGACCAGTCACATTGATGTGTCCGCTTGTGAAAAACACGAATAAGCATATTTGCAGTGTGGACGTGCAGGGAGGGAGTCAGTGGGGTACTGGAAGGTGCCGACAAGGATGTGGAGCCATGTCAACTCCAGTGCAGTGGCCATTTGCACTAGGTTTGGCGCGAACAGCCCGATCGATGTGGCCTCATAGATTCAGATTAACATCTGAGGTCATCAGTTCCCTCGAACTTAGAACTACTTAAACCTAACTAACTGTGGTGTGCGCACTGCAAGACCTTCAGCACACACACCATCAGATTATTTGACTTGTCACTCTAACGAAGTAGACGTGTGTCAGGAATATGTCTCGTGGTCTTATCGTGGCGTGTTTATCTTCTGCTGTTAGTTCAGACGATAGAAATGCCACTTGCACGCTTACAGTACCAGGTTGACGGTGTCCAACTTTAAACAGAAATTGTTTAATCTTCACACACATTTATTAAAATAATAACAAGCATAAAAATTACTTAACTTGGTTCTGGATGCTATTTACAATTGACAATCTGAAGTTCCTTTGTTATTGGTACGTTAATCTTATTCTCACATATATCTCTGATACTTGACAAAAGTGTCCATACACTTATCTTCATGGCTATGTACAGGAATATGGTAATCTTATTAGGCGCAGACTGAAACTTGACTATAGACTGATACAGACTAATGTAGAACTCGTACAGACTGGTACAGACTAATGCAGACTGGTACAGACTGGTGCAGACAAATGCAGACTGACTAATCGGAGGTCTGTACACTCGTTATAATACCTCACGTGTTCATGTATCACTGCGCGAGTGTGATCTGCGGGGAGAAAAGGTTCTACGTTAGCAGCAATCTCATTGGCTGCGTTACATATTAATACGCGGATCAGCAGAAGCAGAATTTGGTCCGTCTCTATGGCAGAGCCATCTCGTAGTGCGGAGACGGACGAGGGCTTCAGGAAGGCTATTGAGAATATCTGCCCAGGGTTGCCAACTGTCCAGTTTTAGAGCGGACAGTCAGGTTTTTAAATAAAAACTTTGGTGTCCAGTCGAACGTCCCGGGCAGATTTCAAAAGTTCGGTTTTCATGCCCCTTAAATTAGGCTGTATATCACATGTTGTCCTTGTGTCAATGTGCCATCACATTTTAATCTTGTAATAATTTATGGTTTTTCATGGTAGTTATGGTTTTCTGTGGTAAATGATGTTAAAGTGTGTGTGACAAGTGATATACCTTTGATAGTGATCGTGAGTATTTAGTATTTTGATTCATTTAACGATTTCTCCTCTTTTTTTTTTCGTTTGGCATTCTCACATTGTCCACTTTCGCATGTTGTACCGCTGCCGTTGGTGATGGTTCAGAACCGAAACAGTTTTTTAAAATTTGAACATGCTGTTGACCATCGCCAAAGCATAATGTTGAGAGAATGAGAGAGAATGGGAAAAAAATCAGATGGTGTCAGAGCACATGTGGAAGTACACTCCTGGAAATGGAAAAAAGAACACATTGACACCGGTGTGTCAGACCCACCATACTTGCTCCGGACACTGCGAGAGGGCTGTACAAGCAATGATCACACGCACGGCACAGCGGACACACCAGGAACCGCGGTGTTGGCCGTCGAATGGCGCTAGCTGCGCAGCATTTGTGCACCGCCGCCGTCAGTGTCAGCCAGTTTGCCGTGGCATACGGAGCTCCATCGCAATCTTTAACACTGGTAGCATGCCGCGACAGCGTGGACGTGAACCGTATGTGCAGTTGACGGACTTTGAGCGAGGGCATATAGTGGGCATGCGGGAGGCCAGGTGGACGTACCGCCGAATTGCTCAACACGTGGGGCGTGAGGTCTCCACAGTACATCGATGTTGTCGCCAGTGGTCGGCGGAAGGTACACGTCCCCGTCGACCTGGGACAGGACCGCAGCGACGCACGGATGCACGCCAAGACCGTAGGATCCTACGCAGTGCCGTAGGGGACCGCACCGCCACTTCCCAGCAAATTAGGGACACTGTTGCCCCTGGGGTATCGGCGAGGACCGTTCGCAACCGTCTGCATGAAGCTGGGCTACGGTTCCGCACACCGTTAGGCCGTCTTCCACTCAGGCCCCAACATCGTGCAGCCCGCCTCCAGTGGTGTCGCGACAGGCGTGAATGGAGGGACAAATGGAGACGTGTCGTCTTCAGCGATGAGAGTCGCTTCTGCCTTGGTGCCAATGATGGTCGTATGCGTGTTTGGCGCCGTGCAGGTGAGCGCCACAATCAGGAGTGCATACGACCGAGGCACACAGGGCCAACACCCGGCATCATGGTGTGGGGAGCGATCTCCTACACTGGCTGTACACCTCTGGTGATCGTCGAGGGGACACTGAATAGTGCATGGTACATCCAAACCGTCATCGAACCCATCGTTCTACCATTCCTAGACCAGCAAGATCTCCGGATCTGTCCCCCAATGAGCATGTTTGGGACTGGATGAAGCGTCGTCTCACGCGGTCTGCACGTCCAGCACGAACGCTGGTCCAACTGAGGCGCCAGGTGGAAAAGACATGGCAAGCCTTTCCATAGGACTACATCCAGCATCTCTACGATCGTCTCCATGGGAGAATAGCAGCCTGCATTGCTGCGAAAGGTGGATATACACTGTACTAGTGCCGACATTGTGCATGCTCTGTTGCCTGTGTCTATGTGCCTCTGGTTCTGTCAGTGTGGTCATGTGATGTATCTGACCCCAGGAATGTGTCAATAAAGTTTCCCCTTCCTGGGACAATGAATTCACGGTGTTCTTATTTCAATTTCCAGGAGTGTATATTGTTAAGACTTTATGTCCGACCATTTGCAGCAAACTGCTTATGTGTAACCTATCTAGCATAGTTCCTTAGAAGTAAGTTTTTGTAATCAGAAAAAGACTATATGCTCACAGTATATTTTGTTTGAATAACTTAGACTGCCAGACAAAAAAAGTGAGGCTCACAGGAGGGGAGAAGTAAATGAAATGAAACTTTACGGTCTGACAGGGAATGTGATTTTATTTCAGTGGCTACAATCTCAAGTCGAATTTACATATGACTCGATGGTATAAGCACACTTTCCATTGTGTCATTGGACTCCTTCATGCCTGGACGCATGCTCTGATTTACATGTGTGGGGGAGGGGAGGGGTGTTGGGAAGTCCCTGTATTTTCTCCACAGGCAAGCTGGCCCACTGTTATAATTGATTTTCTTCATCCTGGTTTGGGGCAGAGTTGCCGACCATTTTGATCTCACCCGTGTTCTACTGGGACAGATCTGTGCGTCTTTCTGGCAACATGAGTACATCAGTATCTCATAGACAGTTCAAAGACACACACATTCCATACATGGACCAGCACTGTAACAAATACGGAAGGGGGCTGACCATTTCGTAAAGTTGTGTCAACAGAGTTACATCAGTCCCTACCAGATGTGACGTGATGTCACACCCAATGGGTCCCCACACCATGACACCATGAGTAACACCCATCTTACTCTCGAAAACTACAACAGAATTGGACTTCTCCCAATGTCGCCTCCATAATTGTTAACGATTGTCGTCTGCGGTAGCACAGAACCATAGTTCGTCACTCAAGATATTGTGACGCCATTCATCAGTGGTCCAGGCTCCCTGGGCAAGCAACATTACATATGCAGCAATTTGTGTTGTGGTATAAGCTACCTAGGATGGAACGGTGATTTCCTAGTCGAGCTGCTACTATCCTCTGACCAATGGTGCAGGATTACACAGAATGTTGCAGCGAATCCATTACTTGTTGTTGTGCGATTTGCGGACAACACAGCGAGCCTGCCTTGTGGTGGCCAGACGCGGTCAGCTGGAAGCTAGACGACGAGTGTGCCTACCCTCAGGTTCCCACTCAGTGCATCTGACTACTCTTACATCCAAATGTCCCACAGATTTGGGTACTGCGCCACTGGAGCAGCTTCCACTCTAGAGACCTTCAGTGACGTCCCTTTAAAACTCTGTCAGCTGCCTCATAACGATGTCTCACAAGAGTACGTGGCATCTCTCTCTCTCTTCCACAGTGATGACTCCATATCTGAAACTCTTCACACCCCTTCTACACCTTACCTGACTTGACAACAAGACCGAACGCAAACAGTAGTAATGCTCTTTGATGGCTGTCCTACCTGTCACAAGAATTTCAGCTTACATACTTGCCGATGGTACATATACAGGGGGCTCTGAAAGTCCCGTTACAAACTTCTATTACTTGTAAACGGGAGTGAGTACATAACGTTTGGAACAGGAACCCATACCCATAAACGTGCCAATTCGGTTCTACGACGGTTTCAATTCATATGTGGAACGCGTCCACGTCTGCTGATGGAAAGGCGAAGGTCTCGAATTGCTTGTTGTGGATAGGATGACCTATACTACGCCAGACGGTCACCTCATGTAACTGCAAAGTTTTATTTACGATACTCCTGTGGAGACAGAGGAACATCTGCTGGCACGAGTTCTGGCTGCTGCTGTAGAAACTGAAGAGGCCCCAGGTGGGATGGGGATTGTGTACCAGGACATCCTCCGATGGTATAATGTCTGTAATAGCGTTGGTCGTCGACCTATCGAGCCGCTGTTGTAATGCATCGAAACTGACCTCTACGTACAGTATGCTGTGTCACTTCTGTTATGCAGTAATGTAACACGTAATGTTCGTTATACTTCCTTCCGAATTGTTACCTAATAATTGTACTGCGCCACGCCCATTTCAGTTCCTCAAACATAGGTAGGTGAGCTAAACATCTGAATTGAAACTGTCGTAGAAGGGAAACAGTACGTTTCCTCACATGAGTTCCTATTCAGAATATGTACTCGCTCCCTTCTACAAGACTTAGAAGTTTGTAATAGGAATTACCGAACACCCTGTATGTACAAAGTTACACTCACATTCGAGCATTTTTTTCATATTTTTGGGCCAATCACGTAATAATATTGGTGTGGTATTTCTGGTACTTGACTGTACAAACTTCTTCATTTTATGTTACTGCCATAATTTCGGTCCTAAGCCATTATCAAATGCAACTATACATTAAGGATAATTGCAGAATGTGGTGCCACACAACGTGGCACTACACAAAACTGGTGCTAATAGCATAGGCACATAGGGAACACACACGACACAGATCTGTAAGTCCATGGTATTGGTGATACGTTGAGAAAAACGACCCGAAACAGGGGTGCTACAAAACGCCACTGTTTCCTGCGCATGTACCCCGACATCAATATGGGATATGATCACCATGCACACGTGCACAGGCCGCACAACGGGTTGGCATACTCTGGATTAGGTGGTGGGGCAGCTGCTAGGGTATAGCCTCCCATTCTTGCACCAGTGCCTGTCGGAGCTCCTGAAGTGTCCTAGAGGTTTGAGGACGTGCAGCGATACGCTGACTGAGAGCATCCCAGACGTGCTCAGTGGGGTTTAGGTCTAGAGAACAGACAGACCACTCCATTCGCCTGGTATCTTCTGTTTGGAGGTACTCCTCCACGATGGCAGCTCGTTGGGACCGTGCATTATCATCCATCAGGAGGAAGGTGGGGCCCAGTGCACCCCTGAAAAGAGGGACATATTGGTGCAAAATGACGTCCCGACACACCTGACATGTTATAGTTCCTCTGTCAGAGACATGCAGGAGTGTACGTGCACCAAGCATAATCCCACCCCACACCATCAAACCACGACCTCCATACAGATCCCTTTCAAGGACATTGAGGGTTTGGTATCTGGTTCCTGCTTCACGCCAGATGAAAACCCTGTGAGAATCACTGTTCAGACTATGCATGGACTCGTCCTTGAAAATAACCTGGGACCACTGTGCCAATGACCATGTACTGTGTTCTTGACACCAGGCTTTACGGGCTTCCTTGTGACCAGGGTGTAGTGGAATGCACCTTGCAGGTCTCCTGGCGAATAAACATGTCTGTTCAGTCTTTTGTAGACTGTGTGTCTGGAAACAAGTGTTCCAATGGCTGCGGTAAGGTCCCGAGCAAGGGTACCTGCAGTAATCCGAGGCGGTCTGCGGGCTCTGATGGTGAGATATCGGTCTTGTTGTGGTGTTGTACACTGCGAACGTCATGTACTGTAGCGCCTGGATACGTTTCCTGTCTGCTGGAGTCGTTGCCATAATCGTGAGATCACACTTTGTGACACACAGAGGGCCCATGCTATGACCTGCTGTGTTTGATCAGCCTCCTGTCGCCCTAGTATTCTACCTCCCATAACATCATCAATACGTATTCTTTGAGCCATTTTCAACACACAGTCACCATTACTTACTCGCTGCACCGTACTCTGACATGCACCAACACAACCCTGCGTATGTGGACTGCTGCCAGGGCCACCGTGCGACGACCACAGGTCAAATGCACCGCATGGTCATACTCCGAGGTAATTTAAACCAGCAAATTGCCCACCAGAGCGTTCTTTCACCATGTATCAGCATTATCCTTAATTTATGAGCATG
The DNA here is from genome assembly GCF_023897955.1 of Schistocerca gregaria. NCBI lineage: Eukaryota > Metazoa > Arthropoda > Insecta > Orthoptera > Acrididae > Schistocerca > Schistocerca gregaria. The sequence continues at coordinate 195,278,785 of NC_064928.1, read as the reverse complement.
AGTGTATATGGAGCATAAACTCAATGTACACTCCTGGAAATTGAAATAAGAACACCGTGAATTCATTGTCCCAGGAAGGGGAAACTTTATTGACACATTCCTGGGGTCAGATACATCACATGATCACACTGACAGAACCACAGGCACATAGACACAGGCAACAGAGCATGCACAATGTCGGCACCAGTACAGTGTATATCCACCTTTCGCAGCAATGCAGGCTCCTATTCTCCCATGGAGACGATCGTAGAGATGCTGGATGTAGTCCTGTGGAATGGCTTGCCATGCCATTTCCACCTGGCGCCTCAGTTGGACCAGCGTTCGTGCTGGACGTGCAGACCGCGTGAGACGACGCTTCATCCAGTCCCAAACATGCTCAATGGGGGACAGATCCGGAGATCTTGCTGGCCAGGGTAGTTGACTTACACCTTCTAGAGCACGTTGGGTGGCACGGGATACATGCGGACGTGCATTGTCCTGTTGGAACAGCAAGTTCCCTTGCCGGTGTAGGAATGGTAGAACGATGGATTCGATGACGGTTTGGATGTACCGTGCACTATTCAGTGTCCCCTCGACGATCACCAGAGGTGTACGGCCAGTGTAGGAGATCGCTCCCCACACCATGATGCCGGTTGTTGGCCCTGTGTGCCTCGGTCGTATGCAGTCCTGATTGTGGCGCTCACCTGCACGGCGCCAAACACACATACGACCATCATTGGCACCAAGGCAGAAGCGACTCTCATCGCTGAAGACGACACGTCTCCATTCTTCCCTCCATTCACGCCTGTCGCGACACCACTGGAGGCGGGCTGCACGATGTTGGGGCGTGAGCGGAAGACGGCCTAACGGTGTGCGGGACCGTAGCCCAGCTTCAAGGAGACGGTTGCGAATGGTCCTCGCCGATACCCCAGGAGCAACAGTGTCCCTAATTTGCTGGGAAGTGGCGGTGCGATCCCCTACGGCACTGCGTAGGATCCTACGGTCTTGGCGTGCATCCGTGCGTCGCTGCGGTCCGGTCCCAGGTCGACGGGCACGTGCACCTTCCGCCGACCACTGGCGACAACATCGATGTACTGTGGAGACCTCACGCCCCACGTGTTGAGCAATTCGGCGGTACGTCCACCCGGCCTCCCGCATGCCCACTATACGCCCTCGCTCAACTGCACATACGGTTCACGTCCACGCTGTCGCTGCATGCTACCAGTGTTAAAGACTGCGATGGAGCTCCGTATGCCACGGCAAACTGGCTGACACTGACGGCGGCGGTGCACAAATGCTGCGCAGCTAGCGCCATTCGACGGCCAACACCGCGGTTCTTGGTGTGTCCGCTGTGCCGTGCGTGTGATCATTGCTTGTACAGCCCTCTCGCAGTGTCCGGAGCAAGTATGGTGGGTCTGACACACCGGTGTCAATGTGTTCTTTTTTCCATTTCCAGGAGTGTATTTTCAGACCATGTTCGTGTAGCTAATGTATTGATGTTCATTGCGTGGCTCAATGGTTTTATGGCTGGAAAACATATTTGCTACGAGACATTTCTATGGTTTCGTACTTTCCTACACACCTGGACACCCAGTTCAATAGATTTTGACCTCGAACTCACTTAACAAAATGGAGTCGTGCTGAACCATGTTGTACTTGATAATGGCTTAAGGCCCAACTCATGTCAGTAATGTGTTTTGTTTTTTTTTGACAGTGTACATGTGACACATGTGAATAGTCTGTGATCTGCAACAGACAGAGTCACGTATGACCCTTACAAGCGTGTCATCTTTCTCGTCCACAGAACGGCCTGTGCACGTTTGACGTCAAACAAAAGTCGGTGTGTTTCGGCGACTCTGGAGGCCCCATCTTCTGCAACAACGTGCGAGTCCAGGTCGGCTTGGTGGTAGCTGTCAAGTACAGGAACTGCACCATCGACTACTGCGGGGCCCCGGCGGTGTACAACATACACCTGTTCCTGGGCTACTACCGCGACTGGATCACGGCGGTCATCAACCCCCCAGTGGCGAGGGAGCCTGGTCGCCGGGCTGCCGCGTCCCAGCGGGCGGCCATGTCGATCCTCGCACTGTCTTCTGGACTCGTTCTCTCCCTGCTGAGCTCCTCATTAAATTCTCACTGGGCTACATGAGTCTGCCATTGTATATTTCACCACTTCACCTAAGATTCTCCAGTTCTTTTTCTTTTTTGGGGGGAGGGAAGTGCTCAGTTTATACACTACTGGCCATTATCATTGCTACACCACCAAGATGAAGTGCTACAGACGTGGAATTTAACCGACAGGAAGAATGTGCTGCGATATGCAATTGATTAGCATTACAGAGCATTCACACAAGGTTGGCGCCGGTGGCGACACCTACAACGTGCTGACATGAGGAAAGTTTCCACCTGATTTCTCACACACAAACAGCAGTTGACCGGAGTTGCCTGGTGAAACGTTGTGATGCCTCGTGTAAGGAGGAGAAATGCGTACCATCACGTTTCCGACTTTGATAAAGGTCGGATTGTAGCCTATCGCGATTGCGGTTTATCGTATCGCGACATTGGTGCTCGCGTTGGTCGACATCCAAAGACTGTTAGCAGAATATGGAATCGGTGGGTTCAATCCCAATGGCCTCCTATCACTAGCAGTCGGGATGACAGGCATCTTATACGCATGGCTGTAACAGATCGTGCAGCCACGTCTCGATCGCTGAGTCAACAGATGGGGACGCTTTCAAAAGAACAACCATCTGCACGAACAGTTCGAAGACGTTTGCAGCAGCACGGACTATCAGCTCGGAGACCATGGCCGCGGTTACCCTTGACGCTGCATCACAGACAGGAGCGCCTGCGATGGTATACTTAACGACGAACCTGGGTGCACGAATGGAAAAACGTCACTTTTTCGGATCTGTTTACAGCATCATGATGGTATCATATGTGTTTGGCGACATCGCGGTGAATGCACATTGGAAGCGTGTATTCGTCATCGCCATACTGACATATCACCTGGCATGATGGTATGGGGTGCCATTGGTTACACGTCTCGGTCACCTCCTGTTCGCATTGACGGCACTCTGAACAGTGGACGTTACATTTCAGATGTGTTACGACCCGTGGCTCTACCCATCATTCAATCCCTGCGAAACCCTACATGTGACGTCTGCTCAATGGTGGCCGAGCAACTGGGTTGTCACAATGCGCCAGTTACTATTCTTGATGAACTGTGGTATCGTGTTGAAGCTGGATGGGCAGCTGTACCTGTACACGCCACCCAAGCTCTGTTTGACTCAATGCCCAGGCGTATCCCAGCTCTGTTTGACTCAATGCCCTGGCGTATCAAGGCCGTTATTACGGCCAGATGTGGTTGTTCTGGGTACTGATTTCTCAGGATCTATGCACGCAAACTGCGTGAAAATGTAATCACATGTCAGCTCTAGTATAATATATTTGTCCAGTGAATACCCGTTTATCATCTGCATTTCTTCTTGGTGAAGCAATTTTAATGGCCAGTAGTGTAAGATTTTTAATTTTTGAGGAGACAATATCCAGAATTTGCCTTTCTATCATAGGATTTCTCCTGACTCCAGACTGGTTGTCACAGATCTTGGGAATGATGTCACAGTCTGTCTAAATGCGAGAACAGTATTATTCTTTCAAAGAATTTCTATTGAAAATAGAAAAAGGACTATTACATAAAGCTACCATAAAAAGAAATTAATACACCCTTTTAGAGGTTTCCAATTCACTCAAGATTTACTGTTGCAACAGGGTATATGGATTACATGAAATTAATCCAATTACAGATCTATAGCACAAGTGGTCCAGGTTTAGACCCACTCTGGAGCACCCACATTAGTAGGTGGTGCATCCTCCACGACCAGCAATGCAGGTGCTCACAATGGCCAGGCGGCCTGGCATACATTATCCCATGCATGCTCGACCTGTTCACGTAGTTCTGTAAGCGATTTGGTTGACGAGTCACACGGATCGCTTCTCGTCCCATCATATGCCACACGTGGACGACTCGAGACAAACTGAGAAATCGTTCTGCCAGATAAATTGTTGCGGAGCACGTTGAGTTTCACGGGCAGTGCGTAGGCAAGCATTATCCTCTTGGAACAACACGTCAGCTTCCGGTTGCAAGTATCGCCAAACGTTCTACATGTGCCAAGGGCTGCTTAGTGTCCTGTGGTGTGCATACTGTAAGACCTTCGGTACACACACCATCTGATTATTTGACTTGTCGCTCTAACGAAGTAGGCGAGTGTCAGCAATATGTCTCTTGGTCTTATCGTGGTGTTTTTATCTTCTGCCGTTAGGTCAGACAATAGAAATGCCACTTGCACTCTTACAGTAGCAGATTGACTATGACCAACATTAAACAGAACTTGAATAATTTTCACATACATTTATTAAAATAGAACAAGCATAAAAATTACTTAACTTGGTTCTGGATGCTATTAGAATTGACAATCTGAAGTTGCTTTGGTATTAGTACGTTAATCTTATTCCCACATATATCTCTTATACTTGACAAAAGTGTCTATATATTTATATTCATGGCTAAGTACAGAAATATGGTAATCTTATTAGGTGCAGACTGAAACTTGACTATAGACTGGTACAGACAAATGTAGATCTCGTACAGACTGACGCACACTGACTAATCGGAAGTCTGTACATTCGTTATAATACCTCGCGCGTTCATGTATCACTGCCCGAGTGTGATCTGCGAGGAGAAAAGGTTCTACGTAAGCAGCAATCTCATTGGCTGTGTTACATATTAATACGCGGATCGTATTTGGTCCGTCTCTATGGCAGCGCCATCTCGTAGTGCGGAGACGGACGAGTGCTGCACCTGCACTGTTGTGCTTAGCGGGGCGCGCTCTAGTGGGAAAGTTGTGTACGCGCTGACTACGCGGAACTATGTACACAACACGTCCCCACACCAGAAACACAGAAGCTGAAACAATGTTGTAGCTCATCAACATTGTGTCTTGGACAAATGCACTCTGTGACATGGCGTAAAGTCTACGAGCAAACGACCCTCACCTGCATGCACGCAGAAACTTCTTTCGTCGCCGAAGACCACTGGTCACCATTCCATCTTGTTTAATGGTTTTCTGACAGCACCAGTATCGCCGTGCACGTCGATGTTGTGGCGTGAATGAGAGACGGGCTAGAGGTGTGGATGCCAGTAGTCTCATTGCTGATAACCTGTTCGCAACAGTTCGTGATGACATGTCTGGGCTCACAAGCCCTCTTGTCTGCACTGTGGTAGCTGTACAATCTGTCACTGCTGCCCTTACAATACAACGAACCTGGCGGCCGTTCGTGCTTCGTGGATGTCATGAACCTCATCTACGGGTGTGAGAATGGTCACGTGACCACTGGTATTAGCATCGTTGCACAACTGACACAGCGCCTTCAACTTGTGCTGCATTCTCCACAAAGACCATCCCGCCACTCGGAAGGGCACAATTTGACCTCTTTGAAACTCGTTCTGTTGGTGGTAGGAAGCATTGTTTAAATAAATAATTAACATTGTAAAAAGTGGCTGGTTGCGGAAATCTTCTGTGTAAGAGTCAACCTATATTTTTTTCACAGACACGTGCTCAAAACGTCAGTTTTTGACAAAATAGCAAAACGTTACATATGAGCTGCTCCATTCTATGTTCTATTTTCCCAAAAATTTTGACATACAACGTGCGACAATAAAGTTATGAGACTGATTTTCTTTGCAAGATGTGACAACCCTGCAGGCTTGTGTAGGATCAATATCTTTGACCTTGGTCTAAAAGCTGCTTCTAGTCCAAGCGGCACATCGATACGACTGCTCAGCCGTGAGTTGTGCTGTAATAAGTTAACACGTGTTTGTGTCTCTCGTCACGGAAATGGAACCGCATAATATTGCGCAACAGTATGCCATTTCTTTTTGCGTTAAATTGGGTGAAAACGCGACGACAACTTACGGTAAGCTTCAGACGGCTTTTGGAGAGGTTATGTCAAAAGCTCAAGTTTTTCGCTGGCGTAACATCTTTAGTGAAGGCAGAACGAATGTTGAAGATGAAGACTGCAGTGGACGACCATCAGCCTCACGGACGGATGTCAACTTGGCCAGGGTGCGTGAACTCGTACGATCTGATCGAATATTATCCGTGAAAATGATTTCAGAAGAACTTGACATCAATTGAGAAACGGTTAATCTACTGAATATCCTGGAATGAGAAAGATTTGTGCAAAAATCTCGCACCACAACAGCGAGAATCACGGAAAAATGTGGCAGCCGATCTGTTAGGCCACCTTATTCAGCAGATATCGCTCAATGCGACTTTTTTCTGTTTCCAAGAGTCAAAACGACGGTCAAGGGACACCATTTTCAAACGACACAAGATGTCAAAAAGTTGTGACGAGGGTCTTGGAGGATATTACAGAACATGAGTTCCAGGAATGTTACCATCAATGGCAGAATCGCTGGAAAAGTGTGTGCAATCACAAGGGAACTACTTTGAAGGAGACAACACTAAACTTGAGTAAAACACTAAGCAACATTTTTTTTCACATCAGTCTCATTACTTTATTGGCGCACCTCATTTGTTCATATTCGAACTTTCTATGATGTGAGAGGCGGAGACAGTGGCTATGGGAAAGAGGCGGAAACGTAATAAATACTGGAAGATAGCAGAAAGTGGTTATAGTATTGAAAGTGCGAAAGAGAAAGTGATAGTGTGAGAGAAAGAGAGGGACACAGTGGCAGTGGAACATATTTGACAATGTCAGGTCAGTGCTGGGAAAAGAGTGAAGCAGGCAATGCCAAGAGAGGGGAGGCAGGAATAAAGAGAAAGTGCAAGTGGAAATTGAAGTGAGTGAGAGACAGTGATAGCGAGAGACAGAGTATATGACAATGAAAACGTGGAAGAGAGAGATAGTGACAATAAGAAGAGACAGCAGCTGTGGGAAGGAATGAATGAGACAGTAGCAGTAAGGGGAAGACGGTTAGAGTGAGAGCAGACAATATTACTTGGACAGAAGGGAGGAGACTGTAGCTGTGAGACAGGGGACAGTGACAGACACAAAGAGGTAATGACAGTGAGCTGGGCTGAGTGAGTGAATGGAAATGGGCAAGTGCTAGTAGAAGGTTCCAAAGATTATAAAGAGCACAGGTGGTCCCAGTTTTCAAGAAGGGTCGTCGAGCAGGTGCGCAAAACTATTGGCCTATATATCTACATCGAGATGTTGTAGAATTTTAGAACATTTTTTTTTTTGCTCGCGTATCATGTCATTTCTGGAAACCCAGAATCTACTCTGTAGGAATCAACATGGATTCCGGAAACAGCGATCGTCTGAGACCCAACTCGCTTTATTTGTTCATGAGACCCTGAAAATATTAGATACAGGCTCCCAGCTAGATGACATTTTCCTCGACTTCCGGAAGGCGTTCGATAGAGTTCCGCACTGTCGCCTGATAAAGTAAGAGCCTACGGAATATCAGACCAACTGTGTGGCTGGATTGAAGAGTTGTTAGCAAACAGAACACAGCATGTTGTTATCAATGGAGAGACGTCTACAGACGTTAAAGTAACCTCTGGCGTGCCACAGGGGAGTGTTATGGGACCATTGCTTTTCACAATATATATAAATGACCCAGTAGATAGTGTCGGAAGTTCCATGTGGCTTTTCGCGGATAATGCTGCAGTATACAGAGAAGTTGCAGCATTAGAAAATTGCAGCGAAATGCAGGAAGATCTGCAGCGGATAGGCACTTGGTGCAGGGAGTGGCAACTGACCCTTAACATAGACAAATGTAATGTATTGTGAATACATAGAAAGAAGGATCCTTTATTGTATGATTATATGATAGCGGAACAAACACTGGTAGCAGTTACTTCTGTAAAATATCTGGGAGTATGCGTACGGAACGATTTGAAGTGGAATGATCATATAAAATTAATTGTTGGTAAGGCGGATGCCAGGTTGAGATTCATTGGGAAAGTCCTTAGAAAATGTAGTCCATCAACAAAGGAGGTGGCTTACAAAACACTCTTTCGACATATATTTGAGCATTGCTCATCAGTGTGGGATCTGTACCAGGTCGGGTTGACAGAGGAGATAGAGAAGATCCAAAGAAGAGCGGCGCGTTTCGTCACAGGGTTATTTGGTAAGCGTAATAGCGTTACGGAGTTGTTTAGGAAACTCAAGTGGCAGACTCTGCAAGAGAGGCGCTCTGCATCGCTGTGTAGCGTGCTCGCCAGGTTTCGAGAGGGTGCGTTTCTGGATGAGGTATCGAACATATTGCTTCCCCCTACTTATACCTCCCGAGGAGATTACGAAAGTAAAATTAGAGAGATTCGAGCGCGCACGGAGGCTTTCCGGCAGTCTTTCTTCCCGCGAACCATACACGAGTGGAACAGCAATGGGAGGTAATGACATTGGCACGTAAAGTGCCCTCCGCCACACACTGTTGGGTGGCTTGCGGAGTATAAATGTAGATGTAGATGTAGATGTAGATGGGTATGGGCGACCTACAGCGATGGACTAGTGAGTGTAGCAGTTAGAGTTAGATGAACCTGTGAGAGTAAGATGTGGATTGCATGATAAAAGGATCGCAAATGGCAAAATGTTTGGAAGTTTTTTAAAGGTGCTAAGGAAGGTGGAATTAGGCAGCTGGTACCCCACTTTTCAGTCGGAAGATTCTATTTAACAAACAGGAACGCATTCGAATGTTTCCGCTGATGAATTCTCTGCCTAAGAATTTTGCTGTGTAGTTTATCGAGTTGTGTTATTCCTACTTCCTCCATGTCGTCTCTTACAGCATCGACCCATGAGTTTCGTAGAATTCCGAACCCTATCTAGTTAAACTGATCGGCTTCATTCTTTCGGTGACCATAGAATTTTAACCTATTGTTTTTCATACCCGAAAACATGTTAATGTATTTTTCTATTTCTTTACTTGCTCTTAGTCTTTACGTTCCTGCTTCAATAAAGTTTCGACCTAAAATTCTCCATATTAATTTACATTGTCTCTTTTATATTTTTACAATGTCTCTCTTTTTATTTGGAGTGTTTTAGCTCCGTAGAGACGCTATGGCTCGGTGACTGTGTTTAAGTGTTTCAGTTCGGTGTCTACATAATGAATTTTTTGTTATAGACGTCTCTTGTGATCCCGAAAGACTTTTTTTCAGTTTGTGACAACGAATTTTGTAGCCACTATGAAGGGAAACTGACCTTTTGAACTTTGAGTTGCATATATATATAGGGATAGGGCCAAATGCATCTCATCATCGTTTAGGGTATGGCAGGAACGACCATTTGAAGCAAAAAACTTCATATGGGTATATACCCTATTCCGAATGGTTTCCGAGACTGAACACATTTAATGTACATAATTATTGATTTCCGTATTGCCGGCCGCGGTGGTCTCGCGGTTCTAGGCGCGCAGTCCGGAACCGTGCGACTGCTACGGTCGCAGGTTCGAATCCTGCCTCGGGCATGGGTGTGTGTGATGTCGTTAGGTTTAAGTAGTTCTAAGTTCTAGGGGACTAATGACCACAGCAGTTGAGTCCCATAGTGCTCAGAGCCATTTGAACCATTTTTGATTTCCGTATTACTAGTACATTGTCAGATTTACACATGTTCACTTGTACAGTTCGTAAACATTATAGTATGCGTTTTAAGTAACAGTTTGGTAATGATATTTTGAAAACATTGACCTCTAAGCATTCTCATAGACGTCACATTGCAGCTGTCGTACAATCTACAACATAGGTTAGGGTATCATTCCGACAACTTCAGTGCATTTGCTCAATCTTGGGAGAGCACGTTGTCTTGCTTGTCTGAGTGCCTCCGCAAGTTTACTAATGAGGGCAGCAGCGTGCATGACGCGCCCACGCATTTCATATCGCGTATTCACCTTTCGTTTCTACACCTGAGACTTTATCGTACCCCATAAACAAACATCTCATGGCGTAAAGTCTACGAGCAAACGACTGATCGTAGACTGATCTTGGTGGCCAGTTAACTGTACTACGACTACCAATCCAGAGATTAGGGTACGTGGGGCTGGTGACGTATGAAGAGATTCCGTCATGCTGGAAATGCACTAGCCGGCCGCAACTGGCCGAGTGGTTCTAGGCGCTTCAGTCTGGAACCGCACGACCTCTACGTCGCATGTTCTGATCCTCCCTCGGGCCTGGATGTGTGTGATGTCCTTAGGTTTAAATAGTTCGTAGTCCTAGGGGACTGATGACCTCACATGTTAAGTCCCATAGCGCTCAGAGCCATTTGAACCAGCTTTTGAAAATGCACTGCAACTTCGTCAGGAAGTTCAAAGAACGAATTTTCCGAAAAATGCAAGTAATTCTGTCCCATCATTCGCTCTCCTAAAATGACTGGAATTATCAACATGTTACCGATCATGCTGCTCCAAACATTGATCTACAAACGAAACTGCTAACTCATTTCCATTGGAGTGTGAAGATTTTCCTGCGACTATCGATTACTTGCGTTGTTGATTCAGGTACGTGTAAACGTGGCTTCATCAGTGAATTGTATTAATGGAAGGAAATGATGGTTGTCATTGTCGCCGGCCAGGGTGGCCGAGGTTCTAGGCGCTACAGCCTGGAACCGCGCGACCGCTACGGTTCGAATCCTCCCTCGGGCATGGATGTGTGTGATGTCCTTAGGTTAGCTAGGTTTAAGTAGTTCTAAGTTCTAGGGGACTGATGACCTCAGAAGTTAAGCCCCATAGTGCTCAGAGCCATCCTGAACTACGCTGTCCGTTTCATAAAATGTGTCGCTGTCCGTGCGCGCATTGCTGAACTACATGTTCAGACGCAAAAGGGGAACTTGCAAGAACACCTCTGTCACACGATGTGTTGAAAACTATGGTGACGCTACTCTGCGGCCGGGAATTCGACACATCGGAGGCATCTACGGGTTTCTTCAACAGGAGCAGAAGCCGTATCTCCATATTCTTCATCAGTCTAGACGTGTGGCATTTAAACCAGCACAGTGTACAATCACAATTAATAAATGCTTCGCTCTGAAACACACTCCCTCCGACGAACTAATTCGCTCAAAAGACAGCTTGGATAACTGCGCATGTGAAGGGCTTATGTAAGGTTGAAAGCGATGCCTTAGTTTGAGCTAGAATAAAAGATCAAAGAAGTTCGGTGGATAAGACACATGCATGCGAACCATTAGCCCAAAAACAAATGCACATTAAATGTGTTCTGTCTCGGGTACTACTCGGAATAGGGCATACGTCCAATGAAGGTCTTTGCTTCAAATAAGCATTCCTGCCATATCCTTCAATACTGCCCACTCCTCCTGAGACACGCTGTATATTTGAAGCAATAAGACGTCAAAACTGATGAATCATTTGTAGCCGCGCGGGGTAGCCGTGCGGTCGAAGGCACCTTGTCACGGTCCACGTCGGACTTTCGAGTCCTACTTCGGGCATGTGTGTGTGTGTTGTCCACAGCGTAAGTTAGTTTAAGTTAGATGAAGTAATAATAATAATAATGACCGTACGGCATTGGTGGCCGGGAGACCCCTCGCGGGTCGGTTAGGCCACCGGTCCACGAGTTCTTTAAGGGGGGTAGGACGTCAAACGGGCCGACTTGGAGCAGGAGAGGCACCACAGGACATTTCATTTCCACTCTCTATACTTTTACAAATAAATTCATAAAACTTTGTCAACATGACCAGGAGGGATTCAGGATTCATACTCATAGCAGTGGAAGCTCAAAAACGTAACAAAATACATTTTTTACATGTGAAATTTCATCATGTTTTCCACTTACTACTGGCTGCATTTGTTGCTATAGGTCTACTTTTCTTCCTAAGTAAGAGAGATTCTTCGATGAATTTTGCACAGCATAAAAACTATAGCCACATATGTATGAAACTCTAGAGTTTATTTAAATTATGAAAAAATGAATGCACTGTTACATTTTAAACTCCATGTTTAGAAAAAAAACTAGAATTTTATAGTTAATTATCTCAATTTTTACACAGTTTTTAATAGATTTGGAAAATTCTAGAGTTTCATACACCTGTAAGTACTGCTTGTATGTTGTGCAAAATTCATCGAAGAATCTCTCTTACTTAGGAAGAAAAGTATACCTACAGAAACAAATGCAGCCAGTAGTAAGTGAAAAAAATGATGAAATTTCACACTTGAACTTACACTGCTATGAGTGTGAGTCATCAATCCTTCGTGGTCATGGTGACAGAGTTTTATGAATTTATTTGTAAAAGTATAGACAGTAGAAATTAAAATGTCATGTGGGGCCTTTCCTGCTCTAAGTCGACCCGTTTGACGTCCTACCCCCCCCTCAACGCCACTGCGGCTACTTGCGAGTGACTGAGGGTGAAATGTCCGCAGCTGGTGGTCGTGCGGTAGCGTTCTCGCTTCCCGCGCCCGAGTTCGATTACCGGCCGGGTCAGGGATTTTCTCTGCCTCGTGATGACTGGGTGTTGTGTGATGTCCTTAGGTTAGTTAGGTTTAAGTAGTTCTAAGTTCTAGGGGACTGATGAGCATAGATATTAAATCCCATAGTGCTCAGAGCCATTTGTACTTTTTTTTAGGATGAAATGATGATGAAAGACACACAACACCCAGTCATCTCGAGGCAGAGAAAATCCCCGACCCCGCCGGGAATCGAACCTGGGACCCGCTGCGCGGGAAGCGAGAACGCTACCGCATGACCACGAGCTGCGCACAGTTAGATTAAGTAGTTTGTAGTTTTAGATACAGATGACTTCAGCGCTTTGATCCCATAAGACCATACCACAAATTTCCAAATCTCCAATCATTTGTAAACAGCCCGTGAATTTCTCAGAACGTCCTGAACGAATACTCATAAGGAGAGACCCGGATGAGGTGAGCTCCGCCTAGGGACTCTTAGCACATGGTCAGCCGAAGAGAGGAGTATCACTTCATAATAATAATAATAATGGCCAGTGGTGAGGGCCTCCCGTCGGGTAGACCACTCGCCGGGTGCAAGTCTTTCGAGTTGACGCCACTTCGGTGACTTGCGCGTCGATGGGGATGAAATGATCATGATTAGGACAACACAACACCCAGCCCCTGAGCGGAGAAAATCTCCGACCCAACCGGGAATCGAATCCGGGCCTTTAGGATTGACAGTCTGTCGGGCTGACCACTCAGCTACAGGGGGCAGACACCACTTCATAATGGCTACGATACACGGGAATAGTGTATTGCTGCACTGAAGAGCCAAGGACACTGGTACACCTGCCTAATATCGTGTCCGGCGCCAGGAGCACCCAGAAGTACTGCAATACGACGTGGCATGGACTCGACAAATGTCTGAAGTAGTGATGGTGGGAACTGACACCATGAATCCGGCCGTCCACAAATTCGTAAGAATGTGAGCGGGTGGAGATCTCTTCTGAACAGGACGTTGCAGGCATCTTAGATATGCTCAATAATGTTCATATCTGGGGAGTTTGGTGGCCAACGAAAGTGTTTAAACTCAGAAGAGTGTACCTGGAGCCATTCTGTACCAATTCTGAACGTGTGGGGTGTCGCACTGTCCTGCTGAAATTTCCCACGTTCGTCGGAATTCACAATGGACGTGAATAGATGCAGATGATCAGACAGGATGCTTACAGGTACGTACGTGTCACCCGTCAGAGTCGTTTCTAGACGTATCAGTGGTCCCACATCACTCCAACTGCACACGCCCCAAGCCGTACAGAGCCCCCGCCAGCCTTAACAGTCCTCTGGAACATGCAGAGTCCATGGATTCATGAGGTTGTCTCCATACCCACACACGTTCACCCGCTCGATACAATTTGAAACGAGACTCAGGCGAAGACGCAACGTATTTCCAGTCCAATGTCGGTGTTGTAGTGTCCAGACGAGGCGTAAAGCTTTGTGTCGTGCAGTCATCAAGGGTACACGAGTGGACCTTCGGCTCCGAAAGCCCATATCGACGATGTTTCGTTGAATGGTTCACACTCTGACAGTTGCTGATGGCGCAACACTGAAATCTGCAGCAATTTGCGGAAGGGCTGCAGTTTTGTCCCGCTGAACGATTCTTTTCAGTCGCCGTTGGTCCTGTTATTGCAGGACCTTTTTCCGGCCGCATCGATATCGGAGATTTGATGTTTTACCGGATTCCTGATATTCACGGTACACTCGTGAAATCCTCACGTCATTACTACCTCGGAGATGCTGTGTCCCATCGCTCTTGCTCCGACTATAACACCACGTTTAAATTCACTTAAATCTTGAACACCTGGCATTGTCGCTGCAGTAACCAATCTAACAAGTGCACCAGAGATTTGTTGTCTTACATAGGCGTTGCCGACCGCACCGCCGTATTCTGCCTGTTTACGTATCTCTGTATTTGAATACGGATGCGTATACCAGTTTCTCTGACGCTTCATTGTACTAGCGGTGCTGTGCCGTTGGTGCACCCGATAGCGTTTTGGATCACCATGCAAGAGGTCAAGGGTTCGATTCTGGGTCGAAGCGGATATGTTTCTATTTGCCAATGCAATCGTTGTTGGCTTCCCGTTGTTGTTGAAATCATTCACAGAATTGGATTCGCAGACAGCGGTGTGGAGGATGTTGTTGCGTTAAAGTAATAAGCTGATGCTCGTGCAGCACGTGGCCCTGCATTGAGAGACACGCATCTTCCTTGCAACGCTACGTTTAATGCGCTTTAGTTCTTGGCGTGTGACATCCATAACAGCTTCTTCAATAGGTGGAGTACGGCGAGTCCATTGTTCAAAATGGTTGAAATGGCTGTAAGTACTATGGGACTTAACATCTGACGGTCGGAGTGGCCGAGCGGTTCTAGGAGCTATAATCTGGAACCGCGCGACCGCTGCGGTCGCAGGTTCGAATCCTGCCTCGAGCATGGATGTGTGTGATGTCCTTAGGTTATTTAGGTTTAAGTAGTTCTAAGTTCTAGGTGACTGATAATCTCAGGTGTTAAATCCCATAGTGCTCAGAGCCATTTGAACCATTTGGACATCTGAGGTCATCAGTCCCCTAGACTTAGAACTACTTAAACGTAACTAACCTAAGGACATCACACACATCCATGCCCGAGGCAGAATTCGAACCTGTGACCGTAGCAGCAGCGCGGTTCTAGACTGAAGCGCCTAGAACCGCTCGGCCACAGCAGCCGGCCACCAGTCCGTGGACAACCTCTGTGACGCGATGGTGGAATGAGAGAAACTGTCTCCCGAAGGCGAAGTTCCAGACGACGAAACACATTTGTAAATGTGTGACATTGCCGAGGAGGATATATAGCAGCATATTCATGAGTGGCAACACCATAGCAGTTATCAGGTACACCAGGGACCAGGAGCATATCTTCATATTCATCGTTTGTGTATGCTGTACGTCTGCAACGCTGTTATAGAATAACGTTTACGAATGCATATGGAGTCAAAATGGTTAAAATGGCTCTGAGCACTATGGGACTTCCCCTGCAGAGGTCATGAGTCCCCTAGATTTAGAACTAGTTACACCTAACTAACCTAACGACATCACAGACATCCATGCCCCAGTCAGGATTCGAACCTGCGACTGTAGCGGTCGCGCGGTTCCAGACTGTAGCGGCTAGAACCGCTCGGCCACCCCGGCCGGCGCATATGGAATCAGTCATGGGCGCATTACTCCACTAGAAATCAGTCCCCGTCTGGTGATAAGCGAGCGCTTATAGTGTAAACACGTCATTAGTCGCAGCTGGCTGTTGCATGTAACACTCATCACCTCTCTTACAGATTTCGTTAGCCGGCCTTGATGGCCGAGCGTTTCTAGGCGCTTCAGTCCGGAACCACACGGCTGCTCCGGTCGCAGGTTCGAATCCTGCCTCGGGCATGCATGTGTGTGATGTCCTTAGGTTAGTTAGGTTTAAGTAGGTCTAAGTTCTAGCGGACTGATGACCTCAGGTGTTAAGTCCCATAGTGCTTAGAGCCGTTTGAACCATTTGAACAGCTTTTCTTGTGCATGATTCATCCCGTCACTGACAATTCAGAAATATTCGTATTACGCAGTTTCCCTAACAGTACCGAGCGAGGTGGCGCAGTGGTTAGCACACTGGACTCGCATTCGGGAGGACGACGGTTCAATCCCGTCTCCGGCCATCCTGATTTAGGTTTTCCGTGATTTCCTTAAATCGTTTCAGGCAAATGCCGGGATGGTTCCTTTGAAAGGGCGCGGCCGATTTCCTTCCCAGTCCTTCCCTAACCCGAGCTTGCGCTCCGCTCTAATGACCTCGTTGTCGACGGGCCGTTAAACACTAACCACCTAACTACCCTAACAGTAATGGGCGATATGCTTCCACATTTCCATTGCTGATAATAATAATAATACCAACTACTTATTAAACAACATCCGCTTATCAGACCCAATATTGAAAGTCATGATTAGCGATTCCATGGTGATAAAACAAGCAAATAGTAACCAAGTTTGAAATTATTTGCAAAGAACGTTGCTACCCCTACTGGTGACATAAGGCCCTAATGAACTGTAATGGACATGTTAAGAACAACAATTGGTACTAATCAATGGGTCCACTGGGGAGGGTACACAGAGAACAGGTTTGGAATCAAGTAGATGCAGGGGTGCGAAACAATTGCCGTCCACCACGACGTGTAAAATGCTTCCTTAGAAGCTTATCAGTGGAAACGATGGTACCTCAGTTTCCGTTGTTGTGGCGCGTAAGTGCGAGTGGTTTGGAGTAGACCCACTGTGATCGCTTTATGACGATTAGGACGCAGACTACATTTAGCAAATAAAAATGACTACGCCTTGAGTCAGAATCGAATCGTCGACCTCCTACAGACTAATCCAAATCGCTGTACGCAGCTGGCGGTCTAGGGGCTAGCGTTGCTGCCTCTGGATCACGGGGTCCTAGGTTCGATTCCGGTCGGATTTGGGTTTTTCTCTCCCCCAGGGACTGGAGCTTTGTGTTGTCCTTACTATTTTATCAACATCATCATCATTTGTAACAGTGATTAATTGGACTGTGTAAAAAAAATTGGACTGTGTCAACAATGGGACTTTGTACAGGCGCTGATGACCGAGCAGTTTAGCACCCCATAAACCAAACTTCATCATCATCATCCAAATCGCTATGCACTGCATGAACTGTAGAGCACTACGCCGGCGTCCTGACTCGCGTAGTTACCGTAGTTCCCGTCCATGTGATTACAGTGTTGCCAGGTTGCCAATCTGTAACGTCCATTTACTGTCGGAAATTTGCGCAGCACAAAATTTTCTGACGCTTTTATACTGCTAGTATGTGAGGAACCACAATGCGAAGAAGAGCGTGAATTTTCGTCCCTCAAAACTTACCAGTCTAAACGATGAGTGATACCCCATGTTATTTCCACCCGCTCGAGTACTTGTCGTAGGTGTTTCCTCGAAGCGCTCGAGAACAGTATCTTCAAATACAGCCCGCCCGTCGTGACAGAGTTCTTCCAGCATCACCCCGCTAACGAGCCTGTTTCGCCCACCGAGCGAGGTGGCGCAGTGGTTAGCACACTGGACTCGCATTCGGGAGGACGACGGTTCGATCCCGTCTCCGGCCATTCTGATTTAGGTTTTCCGTGATTTCCCTAAATCGCATCAGGCCAGTGCCGGGATGGTTCCTTTGAAAGGGCACGGCCGATTTCCTTCCCCATCCTTCCCTCACCCGAGCTTGCGCTCCGTCTCTAATGACCTCGTTGTCGACGGGACGTTAAACACTAATCTCCTCCTCCTCTTGTTTCGCCAAGTTGCCGGTGAATTGCTGTAAAAGTTTGTGGACGTTGGTTCAAAAATGGTTCAAATGGCTCTGAGCGCTATGGGACTCAACTGCTGTGGTCATCAGTCTCCTAGAACTTAGAACTACTTAAACCTAACTAACCAAAGGACATCACACATATCCATGCCCGAGGCAGGATTCGAACCTGCGACCGTAGCAGTCGCACGGTTCCGGACTGCGCGCCTAGAACCGCGAGACCACCGCGGCCGGCTGGACGTTGGTGGTGTCTTTCTGGGTACCGTTCCTCATACAACCGTCGAGCTTCATGCGCATTACTGTTGCCTAGTCCATAAAAAAAACATATCTCGTTCTTCTTCAAACGAGTACTGCGCTGCCATGCTTAGTGTATGACTAAATCGCAGATGACGTGTGTGTGCACTGAAGCAAAGCTTACGTGTGACTGCCTCTGACGTGAGGTGGAGACAAAACACGAAGAACTATCCGACACGTGTGCGTATCACGTTGGGGCAGTGGCGGGGCGAGGGACGTTTGTATGTGTGAACCGACAACCATAGTCCGTATGTACAGGGTGTTACAAAAAGGTTCGGCCAAAATTTCAGGAAACATTCCTCACACACAGATAAAGAAAAGATGTTATGTGGACATGTGTCCGGAAACGCTTAATTTCCATGTTAGAGCTCATTTTAGATTCGCCAGTAACGTGATCAAATCGTAAATTTTCACAATCAACATGTGTGGGCTGACGAGAATCCGCACGCAATTGTGCAATCACGTCATCAACACAGATTTTCTGTGAACGTTTGGGCAGGCATTGTTGGTGATGTCTTGATTGGGCCCCATGTTCTTCCACCTACGCTCAATGGAGCACGTTACCATGATTTCATACGGGATACTCTACCTATGCTGCTAGAACATGTGCCTTTACAAGTACGACACAACATGTGGTTCACGCACGATGGAGCTCCTGCACATTTCAGTCGAAGTGTTTGTACGCTTCTCAACAACTGATTTGGTGACCGATGGATTGTCAGAGGCGGACCAATTCCATGGCCTCCTCGCTCTCCTGACCTCAACCCTCTTGACTTTCATTTATGGGGGCATTTGAAAGCTCTTGTCTACGCAACCCCGGTACCAAATGTAGAGACTCTTCGTGCTCGTATTGTGGACGGCTGTGACACAATACGCCATTCACCAGGGCTGCATCAGCTCATCAGGGATTCCACGCGACGGAGGGGGGATGCATGTATCCTCGCTAACGGAGGACATTTTGAACATTTCCTGTAACAAAGTGTTTGAAGTCACGCTGGTACGTTCTGTTGCTGTGCGTTTCCATTCCATGATTAATGTGATTTGAAGAGAAGTAATAAAACGAGCTCTAACGTTTCTGGACACATGTACACATAACATATTTTCTTTCTTTGTGTGTGAGGAATGTTTCCTGAAAGTTTGGCCGTTCCTTTTTGTAACGCTATGTATATATATATATATATATATATATATATATATATATATATATATATATATATATATATATATATATATATTGGGTAGAGGTTGACCGCGATCAAGCAGATGGCGCTGTCGCAGCGCCTGCGCAAAGTAGAGGCTAGCCACTCAGTCTTTTCCCGGAGCTATGGAGAAAAGGTGCTTTTCGGAGTTGTGGTCAAAGGCAGCAGTAAGAGCTATTATCCGGTATTAATGGGCACGTGGACTATGAGGCACAGAAATTCATAAACGCCTTGTTGAGGTGTATGGTTTAGGTGTGATTTCGAGGCAAATGCTGTGGAGATGGTGCCAGCAATTCAGTGATGGACGTCAGCAAGTGCAGGACATACTGAGACCTGGATGGACGCACACGGCCACTTCAGATGCACATGTCAGGAAGGTGGATCACATGATTACCCTGTTGCCGTTCGTGGATTGGCAGGCAGCACTATGGTTGTCGGTTCACACATACAAACGTCCCATACGTGTTCAGTTGGCAAGAGGTCTGCTGCCTTGCTGAAGAGGGCAGTTATTGTACATCACGAACAGCACACTGTGTAGTAGCAGCAATGTGTGGACGTGCACTGTCCTGCTGATAAAACCCATCACCATCTTGTGAAATAAGTGACAGTAGCACGCGGATAAGAACCTATGCTATGTAGAGGGCACTGGTTACTTTTCCCTGCAGAAGCACCAAGATATGTAACCACGAGCTTAACTGATGGGCTCCCACACCATGAGCCTGGGATGGGACCTGCATGTCCTGTACGCTTACACTCCAGTACAGGCAGCTCAATATGTGTGCGCCAAACACGAGTATGGCCATCACTCACATATACTGATCAGCCCCAACATTATGACCACCCAGTATGTCCAAGTTTGACATGGATACCAGTGCGAATGAGTCATGACATGGAAGCAATGAGGCCTTGGTAGGTCGTTGGAGGGAGATGGCACCATCTCTGCACAAACAAGTCAGCTAATTCCCCTTAATTTCAGGAAGGGGGCGATGAGTTCTGACTACAAGTTCAGTCACATCCCAGATGTATTCGATCGGTTTCATATCTGGAGAGTTAAGGGGCCAGCACATCATATATAACTCGCCGCTGTGTTCCTCAAACCTCTCCATCACACTCTTAGCCTTCTAGCGAGTTATATTGTTGAAAAATGCCACTGATGTCGGGAAACATGATTGTCATGTGGCCTGCAATCACTGTACAATACTCATGTTGCCTTGCACGAGCTCCACTGGACTTGTGGATGCCCACGACAATGATGCCCGGAGCATAATGGAGTCGCCACCGGCTTGTCTCCATCCTGCAGCACAAGTGTGAAGGAGCTGTTCCCCTAGAAGGCGACGGATTCGCGCGCTCCCGTCGGCACGATCAAGAATGTATCGGGATTCATCAGACTGTGCAACGCTCTGCCACTGCGCCAACGTCAAGTACCGATGGTCATCTGGCCATTTCAGTCGAAGTTGCCAATGTTGTGGTGTTAACATTGGCACATGCATGGGTCGTCAGCTCCAGAGAACCATCGATGGGACTGTTTGGTGCTCTGTGTGTTCAGACACTCTTGTATTTTGCCCAATATTATGGTCAGATGTTAGTTCCGCCACAGTTTGACGTCTGTCCTGTTTAATCAGGATGCCCAGCCTATGAAATCTGACATACGTAATGTATGGTGGCCGCCCAACCCCACAATGTCTGGATGTGGTTTCACCTGTTTCGACACGCGTTGAAGGCACTCATCACAGCACCCCTCAAATATCTGACAAGTCGTGCAGTTCCTGAAATGCTTGAGAAAAGCCTCCATGCCATCACAATCCGCCCTCAGTCAAACTCAGATAGAGTGTGGGACTTCCCCATTCTATATACAGATAGCACGGTCACTGATACTACATGCACCATGTGTGAATCTGACTAACATCCATTCCTCGCCAGGTAAGGCTGCTATCACCTGGACGGGTATATATCAGTAGTAGGCAACTGGTCATAATTTTCTGGCTGATCAGTGTACATACAAATCCTGCTCTCATCACTGAAGACACAGACTCTCCAATCGACACCAAAGTAGCTGTGCTTGGTAGTGTGTCGTGGTCCACCCTGGCTGGAGGCACCCGTTATCTTAATCCTGCTGCATCAGACAGTTCCCAGTGGTCCTTAGTGACACAGTAGACCCACTATGTGCCTGGATTTCGTCGCTGGATGATGTCCAGTCGGCCACTGCTCCTCGAGCAATGCGTCGATCTTGATATGCAACTGAACTACATCCCAAACTAGTGTGCAGGTATGGGAATTTTCCACAGACCACTGCTGAAAGCACCTAGACACGACCGTAACATTATGGCCAACGTGTGCTGCAACCAGTCAATATGTCAATTCAGCTTCCTGCGGGAACAGGTTGCGGCCTCGTTAAGATGGCTGGAGTTGTTCAACAGGCGTGCGTGCTTATCTGCGGGGTATCGTTGTACCCTGGACTCAACGCTATAACCACTATTCACAGCTAAACTCAGCACAATTACTGTCTGCAGAGAAAAAAAAGGAGGGAGATTCGATAAGCTTCTCGAGCGCCATCTGGTCGTCGATGACAACTGCAAATAAATCACCAACACTACAACCCCGCAGTATGCACCTATTGTGTCCCAAGGCCACTGAACACGGTCGTTGAGGGTGTTGCATTTTTTTCTCTGGCAGTGTCGTAAGTCTGATTGACGTTTCTCAAGACTCTCCGCCGGCCGCTGTCGCTGAGCGGTTCTAGGCTCTTCAGTCCGGAACCGCGGTGCTGCTACGTCGCAGATTCCAATCCTGCCTCGGGCATGGATGTGTGAGATGTCCTTAGGTTGGTTAGGTTTAAGTAGTTCTAAGTCTAAGGGACTGATGACTTCAGATGTTAAGCCCCATACTACTTAGAGCCATTTGAATCAAGTCTCTCCAGAATATTTCGCATACCACCCTTTCCTTCCACCACCCCGACCCCTAGAGATCAAATGCCATCAGAATGTTACCAATCAACCCAGCGTCTACGAAAACTATGTACTCGGCACTCATATCGATAATTTTCGATTAGCTTCACTTGCCAGTCCCTTCAGGCCCCCAAGCCATCATTAAGAGTCAATACTGTGATACAGATAATGAGGTCCAAAATTGAAATAAATGGAAAAATGGTAGGGTAAGATACGAAATTTTAATACTTAGGGTTGTCTGAATTCATGAAGACGAAATGGAATTTCAGCATAACACAGAGAAATGAATGATACTATTGGGTAACTTTACACAGGAAAGAAAGAGACAAATATACCTCAAATATTACAAAACAGTGTAAATCAACAGTTGTGGGAGCGTAACGTCTATAAGATCAAAACAGGGTACACATAGAATATAGATGTCAGAAACGAGATTTCTGACATCAAAGACCAGAACGAAAACATAATGCAAAATAAGAGCAGAATTAGAATTAATTGCACTAGACAAAATAAAAAATAGAAGAATAGAGAAGGAAATGGAAAAACACATTGGTGGGGCGAAGGACCACAATAAAAAAAAAATTCTAAAATACAAAGCTATAGGACAAAGGGACAAAGGGAGATCCAGAACCAGATGGAAGGACTTACACTAATCACAAGCATAACAAGCAAAGCCAAAGATGTACAGAAGATGATTATGATAATAATAATAATAATAATAATAATAATAATAATAATAATAATAATAATCTGTGCCCAGTCAGCTTATGTGGGGTCTAGCTCTGAATTGAGTAAGAGGTAGGCATAGCTCTGCGTACAGCACTGGGATGGGGGCCCTCAACCCCAACATGGCGCGTCCCACTGGCCGGTAGCGTAATTCCTGTAGATATGCATGACAGGTGTAAATAAGGCATAGCCAAATAAGCACCCGCGGATCAACTGAGGGAATGAGGAGAATGGTCAACGATCTCGAAGGCAGAAGAGGGGCAACCCCAGTGTCAGAGAGGGCGGATGAACTGACTTAAATCCACTCTGCTTCTGACTCGCAACAAGCGGCAAAGTGGTCAGCGTCTGATCACCAGAGGTGCGGCTGGAAATGTATGTTCCGGAACTATCCACTCCAGTCCCATGAAACTGGACTACAGTCCACACCTTGTGGTGATCAAGCACTATGAGGCGTGACAAGTAACAAATTTATGCCCAAATTTGAAACCACCATCAACAGCACAACCAGACTATCGGATTCTGGGGAGTCTGGCTTGACACGCGTACAGGGGGAGTCAGAGACCTCCGGCCAACTTCACCCAGATACCAGAACATATGCCGGCCGGAGTGGCCGAGCGGTTCTAGGCGCTTCAGTCTGGAACCGCGTGACCGCTAAGGTCGCAGGTTCGAGTCGTGCATCGGGCATGGATGTGTATGATGTCCTTAGGTTAGTTAGGTTTAAGTAGTTCTAAGTTCTAGGGGACTGACGACCTCTGATGTTAAGTACCATAGTGCTCCGAGCCATTTGAACCACTTTGAACCAAAAAATTTTTCGGAACATTAAATGTAAATTGTTTCTTGCGGGTTGTGAAGTTGTATGAACTAGAGAAAAACTTTAACGAGCAAAAATTAGAAATACTGGCGCTCCAAGAAACAAGACTGACCGACGAAAACGCAATGGATTTCGGGAACTACAGACTTTTCAAAAGCAAAACAGACAAACGGATTCTCAAAAATACGCCCCATTTAGGAGTTGGTTTTTGCTGTCAAAAAGAGCATATTCAACGCGGTAACTCATGTGAAGCCTATAAATATAAATAATAGGCTAATAACAATCACCCTAAAATGTGCAAACAAAACATACACACTGATCAATGCACTCATGCCTTTCAATGATGACAATAAAACAGATTACGCAAAGGTAGACAAATCGTTGAAAACACTAGAAGAAAATGTATCCAAAATTCCACAAAACCACGTCAAAATCTTACTAAGTGATTTCAATGCGCAGCTAGACAAAGGAAGACAGGAGAACAATAGGAAACTTCCCAGCACATAAATGGTGTAATCAAAAAGGACGGAAGTTGGTCGAATTCTGGAGGATATTCAACCTTAAAATCATGTCAACGTATTTCAAGAAGAAACCATCAAAACAAATGACATGTAGATCACCCAACTCACTCATTCGTGAATTCCAAATTGACCATGTAGCAATTTCCTATCCAAACTACAGAAAAATCATGACTATCCAAGTAAGAAAGGGTGCAAATGTAGACTCAGACCCAGAATGAGATTTTCACTCTGCAGTGGAGGGTGCGCTGATATGAAACTTCCTGGTAGATTAAAACTGTGTGCCCGACCGAGACTCGAACTCATCCCCCAGGCTGTGGCTAAGCCATGTCTCCGCAATATCCTTTCTTACAGGAGTGCTAGTTCTGCAAGGTTCGCAGGAGTGCTTCTGTAAAGTTTGGAAGGTAGAAGACGGATACTGGCAGAAGTAAAGCTGTGAGTACCGGGCGTGAGTCGTGCTTCGGTAGTTCAGATGGTAGAGCACTTGCCCGCGAAAGGCAAAGGTCCCGAGTTCGAGTCTCGGTCGGGCACACAGTTTTAATCTACCAGGAAGTTTCATATCAGCGCACACTCCGCTGCAGAGTGAAAATCTCATTCTGGAAACATCCCCCAGGCTGTGGCTAAGCCATGTCTCCGCAATATCCTTTCTTTCAGGAGTGCTAGTTCTGCAAGGTTCGCAGGAGAGCTTCTGTAAAGTTTGGAAGATAGGAGACGGATACTGGCAGAAGTAAAGCTGTGAGTACCGGGTGTGAGTCGTGCTTCGGTAGCTCAGATAGTAGAGCACTTGCCCGCGAAAGGCAAAGGTCCCGAGTTAGACTCAGACCATTTCTTAACGAGAATCAAACTACAGTTATAACCTCAGAAATGAACAAAAAGGAAGCCACTAATCCCAAAATTTGGGACTAGCCGAATCCAACCATCTTTCACAGAAGAATTAGAGAAGAAGCCCTCCAACTCGGAAGCAACTCAGAAGCAAACTAATCGAAACTGCACAAACACTGATACCTCTGCAAGAAAGAAAAAGAAACAACCTTGGTGGAACGAAGAATGTGAACAAGCAATCCAGTCTCCACAGAAAGCATACAGTAATTGGAACAGCAGAAAGATTGAGAAGAATTACAAAACATTCTTGGCAGTGGGGAAAGAGACACCCCAATCACTCAGAAAGACCAAAAGGAAACTCTAAAGTATCAGCTACTTGAAATCGAGAAAGACTTTAAAAGAAACAACACGTGAAAGTTTTACAAGAATTTGAAAACAAAGCTCACAGGATATCAGCCGCAAAATCTTTGCTTCGAGAAAGTAAATGGGCAATTTGCACTGAACAAACAAGAAAATTGCGAAGATATTTTTAAAAACAGCTGAACTGCCCAGAACCAACACAAATATTTCCGCCTCAGAAATCTCAATCCACAAACTAAAACTCATTATCACCAGATATAGAGGAAATCACCAAACAGATCAAACGTCTTAAAAGCAATAAAGCTGCAGGTGAAGATGGAATCGTAGCGGAAATCCTCAAATCAGCAGACCCAAATACCGTAAAAGAAATCACAGAACTAATACAAAACATTTGGCAAACAGAACGAATTCCGGACAAGTGGAAAAAGCATTAATTCATCCTCTACACAAGAAAGGAGATAGATAGGATGTAAACAACTATAAGGGAATGTCATTGATATCAGTAGTGCCTTCTCGATAGAGCACAACAACAACTAGAACCAAAAATTGGAGAATATCAGGCAGGATTCAGACCAGACCGTTCATGTCCAGAGAAAATCCTGAACTAAGAAACTAATCTTAAGACATCAGAGAATAAATGGCAAAGATGTAGTTTGCACATTTGTTGACTTTAAAAAAGCCAACGATTCAGTTGATCGTCTATCATTTATCAAAATATTAAAAGAACATGGTTTAAATCCGAAAAGACTTTCAATCGTACAACAGACATTGATAGACACAAAATCTAAAGTCAAATTTATGGGGGAGATCTCCGAATGTTATCTGATCAAAAGAGAAGTAAGACAAGAAGTGGGACTCTCTCCACTATTGTTCAACTGCGTCCTTGAAAAGGTGATACAAGGATGGCGCAAACTGAAATCAGTTCACAGGATCGAGCAACCAATTACTCTCAGCAGAGGAAAATTAACAGATTGCTTAGTATTTGCAGACGATCTAGCCATTTTAACTCACGATGTTTCAACAGCCAAAAAACAGATAGAACTCCTGAAAGAAACTGCAGAAGACTTCGGCCTGCAAGTATCTTTTGAAAAGACAGGATATATGACTTGCAGCAAACAAGCACCAAAATCCATGGAGACAAAATATGGCGAAATTAAACGAGTACCACAATTTAAATATCTCCGTGAAACGATTCAGGAAAATGGAATAGAAACGAAAGCCAACCAGGTCAGATGCCAAAAGATGGTCACTGCTTGTCGACTCACTCAAAATATCTACAATAAAGAAAATGTGCCTCAAAGCACACAAAACTACGACATTACAATACCATCAATAAAATCGGAATGCCTATAAGGATCAGAGACACTAATTTTAAACAGGAAAACAGACATAGAAAACATTCAGAAGAAGGAACAAAAGATCATAAGAAAAATTTTCGGCCCAAAACTTGTAGATGAACAGTACCGGCTCAGAGGGAAACAGGAAATCAAACAATACTTTAATATTCACGGTGACATTAGAAAACGCAGATTAAGATTGTGTGGCCACATCAAAAGAATGAATCCGGACAGACTTACAAAGCAAATAGTTGAATTCTATGGAAATGGGAGTAAATCTAAAACAGACCCAATTAAATTGATTGGTGAAATCAAAACAGATTTGAAACTAGCAGGGATGACCCCAGAGGATATCCAAAATAGGGAAATCTTCAGATCCAAAATTTACAAGTCAAGTTGCCCAAGAAGAGAAACCAAAGAAGGAGACTGGAACAACGTGGTCTCAAGAAAGAAAAGAAGCCTACAGCAAAAGAATGAAAGAAGTATGGGCACAAAGAAAGGCAGATGCACGCCCCTAAGTACTTTGCGTAGTCCAATAATAATTTATGCACATTCCAGTTTTGGTTGGTGTTGCTGCCAGCATTACAGAGCTATACTTCAGATTCCACACCATCCAACAGCAGCAGGCGTCACAATAAGCCTACCAACTCAGAAGACTAGATTCAACGCCAGTTCGGATGCCATTACTGTTGCATGTGACATCGTTCGGATCAGCCCTCCACCCTTGACAGTGCTACGGTTTCCTACCCCAAAACGGAGTCTTTTCCCAGATATTAAAGGGTGGAGCTCTAGGAGTTGCTACATTACGATGTAACAGGTGGACAAACATAACTTCATTTTTATGTACAACGTTTTTATTTTAGTTGTGGTCTTCAGTCCAAAGACTGGTTTGATGCAGCTTTCCATGCCAGTCAGTTCAGTGCAAGTACATTCATCTCTGCATAACTCCCACAAACTACATCCATATTGAACCCTCTTGCTGTAGTTAAGCCTTGGTCTCCCTCTACAATTTTTACACATCCGCCCTTCTTACTTCCCTCCATTACCAAACAAACTATTCCTTGATACGTTAGGATACTTTGCATCAACCAATAGCTTGTTTTAGTCAAGTTTTGCGGTAAGTGTTTTTCTCCTCAAGTGAATCGAATACCCCCATCGTTTATTCAGTCTACCCACCTAACTTCGGTACTATTCTGTAGCACCACTTATCTAAAGCTGCTATTCTCATTTGAACTGATTACTGTCCAAGTGTAAATTCCATATAATGAAGCACTCCAGACAAAGACTGGACATTAAAAAATTCCTCTCGTTCATAAAAGTTTTCGTTGCGATTGTCAGTCTGTATATTGTATCCTCTCAAGATCAATCAATCAAGAGCTATTTTGTTGCACAAATAGGAAAAACCATCTACTACTTTTGGAGCCTCATTTTCGAATGTGATTTCTTCAGCATTGCTCGATAAAATTTGACTATATTCCATTGGCATTGCCATACTCTTCTGACAGTCATCTTACAAACTCTTTTCAAGACCCTACCCATTTCATTCAAATTCTCTTAAAACTCATTTGCGACATCAGACAGCTTTAGAGTGTAATGAGCAAAACATATTTTTTGTTTCATCTTCCTGAACTTTAATTACCTTTCCAAATTTCTGCTTTGTCTCCTTTATGTACATAGGTCTCGATTTAAATTTCTCAGTAGTTTCAGTATTGTGATTGAAAGGCTGTAAAAGTTCTCAGAAGGCACGAAAAGCAATGCTATCATGTGTCCTTAGCTGTACATCCAAACGTCTTGATTATAATCTTTCAACATGCAGCAATCTCATAATCTTGTCAAATTATTTATGTTTTTCATTTTAGGATGAGTATGAGCATGGGAGACATGACACATTTTCAGGCGCATTTTGGTGACGTTTTGTAAACTTCAATGCTGATATGCACCTCACAAATGAGAACCACAGTGGACGTGCCATAGAACGCTGAGGCGAGGTCTGTTTTAGACCATCCCCAATAAATTTGACTCCACTCCCTTCACACTGCTGATCGTCGTCCAGCAGACCTTCAGCACAATTTAAGTGACAACACATTCATGATGCAAAGCGACATTTCCTGAGGGGCTAGAGAAACAGGCTTCCAGACTACTGAGTTACACCAAGGCCAAGTTGACACCTTGCCCATGATACGTACCCAGTAGCCTCTTAATCATGTAAAATTGTCAGACATGCATTGTGGGATGAGCATGGGCAAGTACAGCATAATACGCTTCTGACCATTTGTTACGTTTACCTCTTGACATGCACCCAGATATCAAGAGAAATGGTGGACCTACAACAGCACCCTGATGTATTGTCTGCTTTACACTGCCCCAATAAATTTGATTCTGCTTCCTTTACAACGTTCATGAGACAGAGCAGCATTTACTGAGGAGCTAGAGAGACAGGCCTCCAAACCATTGAGTGAAGCCAAGACTGAGGACCTGGTCTATGCATGCATGCAGCAATCTCCTAATCATACCCAATTATGGGACATGCACTGTAGGATGAGCAAGGGCAGATACAGCATAATACACGTTTGATGTGCGTCTTGTGTGATCTTTTGTTCTGTTTACCTCTGTTATGCTCCTCATATATCAAGAGAAACATGAAATAGCAACCTGATGTAATGTCTGCTATGCACTGCCCCCAATAAATTTAATTATGCTTCCTTTACACTGATGGCAGTCTTTCAACAGACCTTCAGTAGTAGTGAAGGAACGACAAATTGAGACAGAGCAGTGTTTACTGAGCAGCTAGAAAGAAAGACCTCCAAATAACTGAGTGACACCAAGATTAAAGACCTTGCCCGCAATAAGTATGGAGCAATCTCCTAATCTTATCCAAGCATGGCGTGTGCGTTGTAGGATGAGCATGGATATGTACAGTGTTATACGCTTCTGATGTGCATCTTTAGTGACCTTTTGTTACCTTCACCTCTATTATGCACCTTATACACTACTGGCCATTAAAATTGCTACACCACGAAGATGAAGTGCTACAGACGTGAAATTTAACCGACAGGAAGAAGATGCTGTGATATGCAAATTATTATCTTTTCAGAGAATTCACACAAGACTGGCACCGGTGGCGACACCCAGAACGTGCTGACATGAGGAAAGTTTCCAAGCGATTTCTTATACACAAACGGCAGTTGACCAGCGTTGCCTGGTGAAACGTTGTTGTGATGCCTCGTGTAAGGAGGAGAAATGCGTACCGTCACATTTTCGACATAAATGTCGGATTGTAGCCTATCGCGATTGCAGTTTATCGTATCGCGACATTTCTGCTCGCGTAGGTCGATATCCAATGACTGTTAGCAGAATATGGAATCGGTGGGTTCAGGAGGGTAATACGGAACGCCGTGCTGGATCCGAACGGCCTTGTATCACTAGCAGTCGAGATGACAGGCATCTTATTCGCATGGCTGTAACGGATCGTGAAGCAGCTGAGTCAACAACCATCTCGTGCTGGTTTGCAGCAGCACGGACTATCACCTCGGAGACCATGGCTGCGGTTACCCTTGACGCTGCATCACAGACATGAGTGCCTGCGATGGTGTACTCAATGACGTACCTGGGTGCACGAATGACAAAACGTCATTTTTTCGGATGAATCCAGGTTCTGTTTACAACATCATGACGGTCGCATCCGTGTTTGGCGACATCGCGGTGAACGCACATTGCAAGCGTGTATTCGTCATTGCCATACTGGCGTATCACCCGGCGTGATGGTATGGGGTGCTATTGATTACACGTTCGCATTGAGGGCACTTTGAACAGTGCACGTTACATTTCAGATGTGTTACGACCCGTGGCTCTATCCTTCATTCCATCCCTGCGAAGCCCTACATTTCAACAGGATAATGCGTGACCGCATGTTGCAGGTCCTGTACGTGCCTTTCCTGATACATAGAATGTTCGACTGCTGATCTGGCCAGCACATTCTCAAGATCTCTCACCACTTGAAAACGTCTGGTCAATGGTGGCCGAGCAACTGGCTCGTCACAATGCGCCAGTAACTACTCTTGATGAACTGTGGTATCATGTTGAAGCTGCATAGGCAGCTGTCCCTGTACACGCCATCCGAGCTCTGTTTGTCTCAATGTCTAGGCATATCAAGGCCATTATTACGGCCAGAGGTGGTTGTTCTGGGTATTGATTTCTCAGGATCTATGCACCAAAACTGCGTGAAAATGTGCTCACATGTCAGTTCTAGTATAATATATTTGTCGAATGAATAGCCGTTTATCATATGCATTTCTTCTTGGTGTAGCAATTTTAATGGCCAGTAGTGTATATCAGGAAAAACAGTAGACCTAAAATAGAACCCTGAGGTACAGTCCACTCTACACAGCCCTCAAAAATTTTGTTTTTGTACTTTCTTGACAGTGGAGTCGGTACCTAGGCCGACCTTCGGGAGTAGTAAAGGAACATCTCATTAATGAAGCAGAGGGGCTTTTACTGAGCAGCTGGAGAGACAGGCCGCCAGACCAGCGAGGGAGACCAGCAGCGGGGTGCCCACTGCATGGCTGCCACTGCGGTTCGCGTGTTCCCGCGCCCCTGGTGTGATGGCGTCCTCGATCCAGTCTCGATAGTAGCCCACGAACATGTGTACGTTCTTCCAGACGGGCGCGCCGCACCACTCGAAGCAGCAGTTCTTGTACTTGGCGCCCACTACGAGGCCCATCTGGATTTGTTCGCCCTTGCAGAAGACGGGTCCTCCAGAGTCACCGCGGCACACGGACTTCGTGGCGACGTCGAAAGTGCACAGGCCGTTAATCTGTCAACAAGTAGTGTGACACTTCTTGTGCTGTACTGCACATCTACAAGTACAAATTTATACTTTTTCATGGAGTGTTTATTAACAAATCTGTCACATTTGCAGTACATATGTTTGGCGACTAGTTTTGGACCAGCTGGTTCATACTCAACCCTTACTTACTGAAGCTATAAAAAATAATACATAGTTGAAGCTTCCTGGCAGATTAAAATTGTGTGCCGGACCGAGACTCGAACTCGAGACCTTTGGCATTTGCAGGCAAGTCCTCTACCAACTGAGCTACCCAAGCACGACTCACGCCCTGCCCTCACAGCTTCAATTCCGCCAGTACCTCGTCTCCTACCTTCCAAACTTCGCAGAAGCATTTTGTAATGACCAATTTCTTGTGAAATTCAACATCTTCTAGAACTGTGTGATGTTATAGACCATCATATTTGTTTGCTGTCCAAGAGTCAACCAGAAGGAAATACAAGATGTTAGTTATATGTGGTGACTTCAATATTAATTGTATAAGTGATTGTGCAAGGAAAAGGATGCTGGTAGACCTCCTTAATTCATGTAATCTTATGCAAACCGTATTCTTTCCAACGAGAGTGCAAGGGAACAGTAGAACAACCATAGATAACATTTTTCTTCATTCCTCATTACTAGAAGGACATTCTGTTCGCAAAAAAGTGAATGGACTTTCAGATCATGCTGCACAGGTTTTAACTCTAAAAGATGTTTATGCTACAACACGTGTTGAATATAGTTATCAACTTTTTAGGAAAGCAGATCCAGTTGCTGTAGAGGCCTTTGTAAACCTTATCCAGGAACAAGAGTGGCAAGATGTTTGTAGTGCTGATACAGTAGATGATAAATACAATGCTTTCCACAAGATTTTTCTCGTGCTCTTTGAAAGTTGTTTTCCGTTAGAACGTTCAAAACAGGGTACTAGCACAAACAGGCAGTCTGGTTGGCTGACTAGAGGGATAAGAATATCCTGTAGAATAAAGTGGCAATTATATCATCGTTAGAAACAGTCAAAATCTAAATGCAGCAGCCCATTACAAACAGTATTGTAAGGTGCTTTAAAAAGTTACTAGGAAGGCAGAAAGTATGTGGTATGCGGCTAGAATAGCTAAGTCTCAGGATAAAATTAAAATCATATGGTCATTCCCCAACAGGGAATCATATAGCGCTCGTAGAAAAAAGTGTTCCGAGACTGTTACCTGAAATGCTCCTCGATGATACTGACAAGAGGGAGATTGAGTTAATATTTAAATTACTAAAGACCAAGAACTCTCATGGATATGATGGAGTATCTAGCAGAATACTGAAGTATTGTTCTATGTATGTTAGCCCAGTACTTAGCCATATCTGTAACTTTTCCTTCAAGAGTGGTCGGTTTCCTGCCCGATTAAAGTACTCGGTAGTGAAGCCACTTTATAAAAAAGGAGACAGGGATAATGTTGACAATTATAGACCTATTTCTATGCCATCGGTGTTTGCTTAAGTTATCGAGAAGGTTGTATATACAAGATTACTAGAGCATATAAATTCACATAATTTGCTGCCAAACGTACAGTTTGGTTTTAGAAATGGTTTAACAACTGAGAATGCTATATTCACTTTTCTCTTTGAGATTTTGGGCGGATTAAATAAAATGTTGCGAACGCTAGGAGTTTTCTTTCATTTAACGAAGGCTTTTGACTGTGTTGGCCACAAAATAATACTGCAGAAGTTGGACCATTATGGAGTAAGGGGAGTAGCTTACAATTGGTTCGCCTCTTACTTTAAGAACAGAAAGCAGTATTGAGAGTGGTAGTGATGTTCAGTCCCAATGGGGCACTGTTAAGTGGGGTGTTCCCCAAGGGTCGGTGCTGGGGCCACTGCTGTTTCTTATTTATATGAATGATATGCCTTCCATTTCTGTTTGCTCATGACACCAGCTTGGTAGTGAAGGATCTTGTGTGTAATATTGAAACATTATGAAATAATGTAGTTCATGAAATAAGTTTGTGGCCTGTGGAAAATAATTTGATGCTAAATCACAGTAAGACTCAGTTTTTACAGTTTCTAACTCACAATTCAACAAGAACTGATATTTTTATCAGACAGAATATTATAAGAGAGACGGAACAGTTCAAGTTCCTAGGCGTTCAGATAGATAGTAAGCTGTTGTGGAAAGCCCATGTCCAGGATCTTGTTCAGAAACTAAATGCTGCTTCATTTACCATTAGCACAGTATCTGAAATAAGTGACAGTATAACGCGAAAAGTCGTCTACGCTTATGTCATGTGGTATTATTGTTTTAGGTAATTCTTCTGATTGAAAAAGGGTATTTTTGGCTGAAAAACGGGATGTTCGAGCTATATGTGGTGTAAGTTCGAGAACCTCTTGTCGACTCCCATTCAATAGTCTGGGAATTCTGACATAGCCCTCACAGTATATATTTTCTTTACTGTCGTTTGTTGTTAGCAATGTTAGCTTATTCCCAAGAGTTAGCAACTTTCACTTAGTTAATACTAGGGAGAAATCAAATCTGCATGTGGAATGCACTTCCATGACTCTTGAGCAGAAAGGAGTGCACTATTCTGCTGCATCCGTTTTCAATAAGCTACCACAAGAACTCAAAAATATTAGCTGTAGCCCAAACACTTTTAAGTCTAAACTGAAGAGTTTCCTCATGGCTCACTCCTTCTACTCTGTCGAGAAACTCCTGGAAGAGCTGAAAAATTAAGCAAATTCCAGTGTTACATTCTTGATTTTCTTTATTTAAACTTACGAATTGTCGCCTGAATACGTTTCTTGTATTTAATTTTATCTGTTTCTTCTATCTTGTTATAATTTCATGTATTGACTCGTTCCATGACCATAGAGACCTCCTTAATTTGGTCCACGGACAACAGATAAATAAAAAAAATAATAAGAAGAAGAATCTCCGTCGTGCAAATCCATCTACACTACCGGTTCCAGGAACACTTTCAAATCCCATTTTGTTTGTTGGGTGATTTGGTAGCACTTGCTTCACACTGCATAATTCAAGTGTCATGATTGTTAGAAATTTCCCAATGAGTTCCGAAACAAGAAAATACAATAACAGTCATTGTCATGTACGAAGATATGGTTTCTGCAACAGAACCTAAGGCAGCATAAATCGTCTTCACTCCCTTAACGGCAAAAGTTATCCCACAATGTACCTCCTTAGCAAATCCTGACTAATGTGCAGTAATTATTTGCTATGGGGTGAAATCATACTTTTCAGTGAAACATCTTACTTCCGTAACCCTATTACTAGCTTCTTGTTCTATGTCACCGACGTCTCCAGACTATTTCTCGCTATCTTTATGCGTGATCATTTGAGAAAAATTTTGCTTCTTTTTTTTAAGCTGCTGTAGCGATGTTTTGGAAGTTTTGAATTTTAAGGTGTTGTTTGGATCAATCCCTGCCTTAAAAGACATCGCCCAAATTGGTTGCGCTCCGTCCCGTATAATTTCATGTTGTTTCTCGCTTTGCAATTGTAAGGCTGCGGGGGTTTGTTTGTTTTCTCACGCTCATAGGGAAATTGGTATATGCCGGCCTTCCTCAAACCGAGGACATCTTTCACACTTCCCAGTAATACCCGTGTTTTATTGGGTGGGTAAAAGACGGTTTTAACTCGGTTTTTCTTTAATATGACGCCGATTTTACCCGATAGTGCGCCATTGTACGGAAAGTACTCGGAATGGCAGATTAAACGCGCTCTCCGTCCCACCACCGCAGCACAACCTGTGGAGACGGATGAAGTCACGGAAGAAGAGGTATCCACTGCCTTTATTCCGTACAATGGCGCACTGTCGGCGAAAATCAGCAGTATATTAATGAAACACCAAGTTAAAACCGTCTTTTGCCCGCCCAATAGAGCACCAGCATTACTGGGAAGTGTGAAAGATGACCTCGATTTGAGGAAGGCCGGCATATAACAAATTCCCTATGAGTGTGAGAAGACTTATATTCATCAAAGGCACACTCGACTGAAATATCCAAATAATTCGGCGGTAGCAGAGCACTTTTGTCCGAGAAACACGACGTGTCATATTATGAGCGTACCAAGATCCTGGCTCAGACCTCTAAATATTGGGACAGCATTATAAAGGAGGCTATCGAAATTCGTACCAGGGGAGATCTTATCAACCGAGATTGCGGCTACAATTTCAGCAAGGCTTGGGACCCGGCATTGAATGTAATTAAGAAAACTCTCGGCAAGAAGTACGAACTGGCGACCAGGGCGGACGTAGCGAGCACATCGACGCTACAACAGATTCCGACGCCCGCGTCTTCGCGACCGCCGGCGCGGAAAGAGCGGTACGCGGGGGGAGGGCATTTAAATCGGCCGCCCACCCTCAGGAGCTCAGTTCGTCAGTGCACCTGACGATGGTCACATGCCTGATGGCCGAAACATTGTGCCCGTTAGACGCTATGAACCGGCAGTACATCCGTGGACTGTTCGAGCAACAAATACTCCGGGAGAATCTGAAGAATCACAATGATGTGCTTTATGGTACTCAGCGCTTCAAATGTTTTAGTCTATTAAAAAATCCGAAACTTAATGTACTATATCTCATTCATTATCCCACAAAATAATCGCACGTTTTTCTACCAGAATAACTATAATATACACTGATGTCCGATCTAATTTTACTACATAGTGAGTGAACTCGCATATCTGTGGAGTGTGCTACTGCCTAGATGTGTGGTGAATGTAGGTTACAGCCAACTGCAGTGTGCTGCCACCTCGTGGCATTGACGTAAACTTGTAGTTGAATGGTTACGACTAGAAGCGCACGCCATCAACCGTGCACATCGTTTATCACATCCGTATGAATTTGGCCCATAAAATAATTACGTCACTGCAGTTGCGCATGTGCAGAAGCTCCTTAAAATGTGCACAAGTGAAGGTGTGCTCGCAACTCTGATGTCAAGTTGCACCGGTCTTCTTCTTCTTTATTCTTCTTCTTCTTCTTCTTCTTTATCGTCGCCTTGTCCCACATCACGTAGGGTCGGCGTTGCTCTTCTGGATCCTTCTCCTCCATAGTACTCTATCCATTGCCTCTTCCTTCTTCCATGCTTTCTCCCTTAGGTCCCAGTCCTCCAATCTTTGGTCTTCCTCTCCTTCTCGTTCCTTCTGTCTTTATATCGTCAAGTTTGTTTTCGATATACTCTTCCCCATTTTCTCTGTAAGTGTCCATACCATCTTAGTCTGCTCTCATGTATCTTTTTCCCCATGGGCCCCACTTTCACAGCTCCTCTAACAAATTCATTTCTAATCCTGTCCTTCCTTGTTACCCCACACATCCTCCTCAACATCGTCATTTCCGCCACTTACATCTTCCTTTCCTGGGCTACTGTGATTGGCCATGTCCCTGCCCCATATATCATAGCAGGCCTTACCACCGACTTGTTCACTTTCCCTTTGAGCCCAATGCTCACCTTCTTGTCACACAACACGCCACTCATTTTCCTCCAGTTGTTCCAACCGCAATTTATTCGGTGTTGTATCTCGCTTTCCAGTCCTCCATCCCTCTTTATGTACGACCCCAGGTATTTAAATTTGCAGACCGATTTCAGCTCATCATCCTGGATCTTGCAAGACCTCATCTGCACATCCTTCAGTGCTAAATATTCTGACTTCGTCCTGCTAATTTTAATCCCTCTTTCTTCTAGTGCCTTCCTCCAATCCTCCAGCTTCTCCTTAAGTCTGTCGATGCTTTGCTCACAAAGAACCACATTATCCGCAAACATTATATTCCACGGCGCTTCCTCCTTCACATCATTCACCAGCACATCCACAATCAGGTCAAACAGGTAGGGACTAAGCGCAGACTCCTGATGTAACCCTACTTTTACTGGAAACTCCTTTGTAATGGCCACACTACTTCTCACCTGTGCCATTGCTCCTCTGTACATTTCCTTCGCTAACCTCACATACTTCTCTGGCACGCACTGTTCTCTCATGCTTCTCGATATTTCGTCCCTTCTGACTCAGTCATATGCTTTCTCCAAATCAATGAAAGCCATATGTAGATCGGCTTGTAGCTCCCCGTGTCTCTCCACTATCCGCCTTAAAGCATGAATTACATCAGTTGTTCCAGGCATGAACCCAAACTGTTCTTCACACACCACAGTCTCCTTGCGTAATCTTGCTTCTATAACTCTTTCCCAAATTTTGCACCGAGTCTAGAGAAGCAATATGCAACACAGCGCGGTACATTCAGTGCCGTTTGTTTCAGATCACCACATCTACATTTCGCTTAACAACACTCATAGGAAGATAACCAATAAATCGACAAAGTGTCAAAAGTTCGGGTGTTCAGGTGCTCTTGTGCTCCTACACAGCAGCCGCCACTGCCTGGACGACTTTCTGAAGTAGGCTGATTTTCTAGCTGTATAGCTGGATCATCCCCAAATTCACTTTCAATATCACCTTTATCGATGACCTTTTCATTTACAATATACCTTCTATATTTTTCAGCAGGGTGTAACGCCGGAAATGCATATACTCCTATTTCCATCTATTGTGCTATAAATTTTTTTCCTTTATTTGTCACCTGAAGATATGACATTTCTGTGTCTTTAAATAATGTAATTGTTTTACTTTATGTCGATGTATAATTGGTTTGTTTTGTAAATATTATTTGTATTTTTACGCTGGGTCTGTCCTAGGGAAAACTATGCTATCAAACGATTACATCAATAGGTCGTGTGGAGAACCAAAGCGTTTAGGATCTTTGGTAGTGTTAACTCTGCGCATGGAGCCCGGGCAGGGGGAGTCTGGCTGGAGTAGGGCGGTGGAGCAGGTGTGTTGTGTGACGCTTCCGCGAGTTGCCGTGCTTTCGGGGTTTGGCAGCATGTAATTGCTATGATGGTTTCTGACAGGGTGTCGCGGATGGGAAGCATTAGGTGGCACACATCAAGAGCCTGTTTCGCCTGGTGACCGTGTCGAGAAGAAGGCGCGCCAACATCCAGCTTCTGCAACAGCGACGGCCGACAATGAGTAACTGTCGCCACCTCCTCGATCGACGACTTCAACTTTCAATCAACCAACAAGGAAGCTGTATGGCGGACCTCAGCTTTTCAAACTATTCCATTAGCAAAATACAGCAACTTAGCATTAACGTTTGTTGCTCATTGTCCCAATTGCATTACCAAGTAGGGTCTCTTCCTTTTCCAGAATGAACCGGAGTGTCGTTGAAATTCAAACGCCAGCATTAAAGTAATGCTTTAATTTCAAAGTTCAGTTAAAGTTTCCATAGTTGGCTACTAGATTTAGATTACAAAAGCAGATATTAAGAGTGCGAGTTTTGTTACCATATTTTAGCTTACCTGTGACTGCAGCTCAGCTTGGTACATACTAAATTTTACTATTGTTAATTGTTCAGAATCATTTAATTCAAGTTCAAAGTTAAATCTCGTATTTCTAAATACCGTAGATTCAAGTAGCTTTTGAAATGAGTATTGAGGTAGCCCAAGACTAACCTTATTTTATTGAATTTCGTAGTGCTTCTTCAAAAACAAAGTTCACTATTAATTTCAGTCACTAAATTAACTTTCAATTTTACGGTTTCATTAATTCTTTTGCTAAATTAAGTCAGAGAGTAGCGAAATTTATTACTTCTGACAAACGTTCAGTTTTCACACATGTGTCAACCTTCAGTTGCCACGCTTTTAGTGCTAATTATATGTGCATTAATCTTTCATTTTCAGTTATTATAGTAGTTGTCCATAGGACTGGAGACCGTAATTTTCCCCAAATCTCAAATATCTAATTAACGCCAATTAATTGTTAACGTAACGACCGCACATTTACTTTCTTTATTAACTTTACCCCTTTTCAAAATTAATTTCCACGAATTTCGTTTGCATTTTTCCTTTAATTTAGATGTAATCCTTTCCTCCCTCTTTACCGACAGATTACCTTCGGTGACGATTGCTTTTCCCAAATTTCCATTAGGTACACGCGGTTTAATTTTTAACTGTCAGTAAGGTCGATAAGTGAGGGGGAGGTTACAAGAGTTGCACCCACGGTCTGCGGGAAGGTTCTTGTATATCTCACTAGCCGCAGCGTCGCTTGTGTGAAGTTTTCCTCGTTCGTGTTGCTCTGTCTGCCGAGTGAGTCGTAGCGCCTCCGCTCCGCCTGACTGCCTGTTTAGTGTTCGTGTACTTGCAGCGCCGTCGGCCGCTCCGCTATGGCCACCACGGTTTCCACGTGAAGGTAATGTGAGCTTCACTTTCGATAAAACAATGCGACACGTGCAGCCCGGGTCGCTAGAAATCCACGACTGGCTTGTCTATACGGTTTATGTGAACTCCGATCAGATCCACACTGCTTGTTTTGATGCCGACGAGTAAGTCTTTTAGGTGAAATTTATCCATCCCCTTCACGTTGAAAGATTACTGTCGCGACATGGTTCTCAAGTCCTGTTCAAGCATCGTGATAATTCCGTTAGTATGGTGTCCCTCGCAGATGCTGAAATCGAATATACCAATGTTCGAGTGTTCAGCCTCCCGCCGGAAGTTGACGACAACTTTCTAAAGGACAAAATGTTCAAATGTGTGTGAAATCTTATGGGTGGTGGTGGTGGTTAGTGTTTAACGTCCCGTCGACAACGAGGTCATTAGAGACGGAGCGCAAGCTCGGTTTAGGGAAGGATTGGGAAGGAAATCGGCCGTGCCCTTTCAAAGGAACCATCCCGGCATTTGCCTGAAACCATTTAGGGAACTCACGGAAAACCTAAATCAGG
Source organism: Schistocerca gregaria (assembly GCF_023897955.1). Lineage (NCBI taxonomy): Eukaryota > Metazoa > Arthropoda > Insecta > Orthoptera > Acrididae > Schistocerca > Schistocerca gregaria. The sequence goes on along the minus strand of NC_064928.1, from coordinate 195,238,445 downwards.
ATGGCTGGAGACGGGATTGAGCCGTCGTCCTCCCGAATACGAGTCTAGTGTGCTAACCACTGCCCCACCTCGCTCGATTAACAGGGCTTGGGTGCCGTCTACAGGTACAGCTGCCCACGCAGCTTCAACACGATATCACAGTTCATCAAGAGTAGTGATTGGCGTATTGTGACGAGCCAGTTGCTCGGCCACCATTGACCTGACGTTTTCAATTGGTGAGAGACCTGGAGAATATGCTGGCCAGGGCAGCAGTCGAACATTTTCTGTATCCAGAAAGGGCCGTACAGGACCTGTAACATGCGGTCGTGCATTATCCTACTAAAATGTAGGGTTTCGCAGGGATCGAATGAAGGGTAGAGCCATGGGTGGTAACACATCTGAAATGTAACGTCCACTGTTCAGAAGTGCCGTCACTGCGAACAAGAGGTGACCGAGACGTGTAACCAATGGCACCCCATACCATCGCGCCGGGTGATACACCAGTATGGCGGTGACGCATACGCGCATCCAATGTGCGTTCACCGCGATGTTGAAGTACACCATCGCAGGCGCTCCTGCCTGTGATGCGGCGTCAAGGGTAACCGCAGCCGTGGTCTCCCAGCTGATAGTCCACACTGCTGCAAACGTCGTCAAACTGTTCGTGCAGACGGTTGTTGTCTTGAAAACGTCCCCATCTGTTGACTCAGGGATCGTGACGTGGGTGCAAGATCCTTTACAGCCATGCAGATAAGATGCCTGTCATCGCGGCTGCTAGTGATACGAGAACGTTGGGATCCAGCACGGCGTTCCGTATTACCCTCCTGAACCTACCGACTCCATATTCTGCTAACAGTCATTGGATCTCGTCCAACGCGAGCAGCAATGTCGCGATACGATAAACCGCAATCGCGGTAGGCTACAATCCGACCTTTATCAAAGTCGGAAACGTGATGGTACGCATTTCTCCTCCTTACACGAGGCATCAGAACAACATCGCACCAGGCAACGCCTGTCAACTACTGTTTGTGTATGAGGAATCGGTTGGAAACTTTCCTCATGTCAGCACGTTGTAAGCGTCGCCACCGGCGCCAACCTTGTGCGAGTGCTCTGAAAAGCTAATCATTTGCATATCACAGCATCTTCTTCCTGTCGGTTAAATTTCGCGTCTGTAGCTCGTCATCTTAGTAGTGTAGCAATTTTAATGGCCAGTAGTGTATATCCATTTGTTGGTTAAAAGTCACATACAGCACCAAGCACAGGTGTGTTATCTTTTAAAGAGTGTTTAATCCACTGAAGTGCCAGAGAAACTGGTATAGACTTGCGTATTCAGATACAGAGATATGTAAACGGGCAGAATACGGCGCTGCGGTGTGCAACGCCTATATAAGACAACAAGTGTCTCAGCAGTTGTTGGGTCGGTTACGGCTGCTATAGATTTAAGTGAGTCTGAACGTGGTGCTATTGTCGGCGCACGAGCGATGCGTCACAGCATATCCGAGGTAGCAGTAAAGTGGGGATTTTCCCGTAGGACCATTTCAAGAGTGTATTGTGAATATTAAGAATCCGGTAAGACTTCATATCTTCACCATCGCTGCGACCGAAAAAAGCAAGAACGGGACCAACGACGACTGAAGAGAATCGCTCAAAGTGACAGAAGTGCAACCCTTCCTCAAATTGCTGTAGCTTATTAGCGTACGGAGCATTCAACGAGACATCATCGATATGGACTTTCGGAGCCGAAGGCCCACTCGAGTACCCTTGATGACTGCACGACACAAAGCTTTACGCGTCGTCTGGGCCCGTGAACACCGACATTCGATTTTTGATTACAGGAAACACTTCACCTGGTCGGGCGAGTCTCATTTGAAATTGTATGGAATGGATGGACATGTACGGTTATGGAGACAACCTCATGAATCCATGGACCCTGCATGTCAGCAGGGGACTGTTCAAACTGGTGGAGGCTCTGTGATGGTGTGGGGCGTGTGCAGCTGGAGTGATATGAACCCCTAATATATCTAGATACGACTCTGACAGGTGACATGTACTTAAGCATCTTGTCTTATCACCTGCATCCATTCATGTCAATTATGCATTACGATGGACTCTGGCAATTCCAGCAGGACAATGCGACACTCCACACATCCAGAATTGTTACAGAGTGGCTCCAGGAACGCTCTTCTGAGTTTGAATACTTCTGCTGGCCACCAAACTCCCCAGATATGAACATTATTGAGCATATCTGGGATGCCTTGCAACGTGCAGAATTGGTGGTGGAGTGTTTGTGTCTGTCAGTAGTGGTTTATCTTGTAGTGAAGTAGAAGTAGATACTCCGTGCGAATTGGTATGGGTGGAGGTTATACTTAACAGGCGAACTAAGTTAATAATTGGCTCCTTCTACCGACCCCCAGACTCCGATGATATAGTTGTTGAACATTCAGAGAAAATTTGGGTCTCGTAGCAAATAAATACCCCACTCATACGGTTATAGTTGGTGGGGACTTCAACCTTCCCTCGATGTGTTGGCAAAAATACTTGTTCAAAACCGGTGGTAGGCAGAAAACATCTTCCGAGATTGTCCTAAATGCTTTCTCCTAAAATTATTTCGAGCAGTTAGTCCACGAACCCACGAGAATTGTAAATGGTTGTGAAAACACACTTGACCTCTTAGCCACAAACAATCCAGAGCTAATAGAGAGCATCATGACTGATACAGGGATTAGTGATCACAAGGTCGTTGTAGCTAGGCTCAATACCGTTTCTTCCAAATCCACCAGAAACAAACGTAAAGTAATTTTATTTAAAAAAGCGGATAAAGTGTCACTAGAAGCCTTCCCAAGAGACAATCTCCATTCCTTCCGAACTGACTATGCAAATGTAGACGAGATGTGGCTCAAATTCAAAGATATACTAGCAACAGCAATTGAGACATTCATACCTCATAAATTGGTAAGAGATGGAACTGATCCCCCATGGTACACAAAACAGGTCCGAACGCTGTTGCATAGGCAACGGAAAAAGCATGCGGAGTTCAGAAGAACGCGAAATCCCGAAGATTGGCTAAAATTTACATACGCGCGAAATTTGGCACGGACTTCAATGCGAGATGCCTTTAATAAGTTCCACAACGAAACATTGTCTCGAAATTTGGTAGAAAATCCGAAGAAATTCTGGTCGTATGTAAAGTACACAAGCGGCAAGACGCAGTCAATACCTTCGCTGCGCAGTGCCGATGGTACTGTTACCGACGACTGTGCCGCTAAAGCGGAGTTATTGAACGCAGTTTTCCGAAATTCCTTCACCAGGGAAGACGAATGGAATATTCCAGAATTTGAAACACGAACAGTTGCTAGCATGAGTTTCTTAGAAGTAGATACCTTAGGGGTTGCGAAGCAACTCAAATCGCTTGATACGGGCAAGTCTTCAGGTCCAGATTGTATACCGATTAGGTTCCTTTCAGATTACGCTGATACAATAGCTCCCTACTTAGCAATCATAAACAGCCGGTCTCTCACCGATAGATCTGTACCTACAGAATGGAAAATTGCGCAGGTCGCACCAGTGTTTAAGAAGGATAGTAGGAGTAATCCATCGAACTACAGACCTATAACATTGACGTCGGTTTGAGTAGGGTTTGGGAGCATATACTGTATTCAAACATTATGAATCACCTGTGAAGTGAACGATCTATTGATACGTAATCGGCATGGTTTCAGAAAACATCGTTCTTGTGCAACGCAGCTAGCTCTTTATTCGCACGAAATAATGGCCGCTATCGACAGGGGATCTCAAGTTGATCCGGTATTTCTAGATTTCCGGAAAGCTTTTGACACCGTTCCTCATAAGCGACTTCTAATCAAGCTACGGGCCTATGGAGTATCGTCTCAGTTCTGCGACTGGATTCGTGATTTCCTGTCAGGAAGGTCGCAGTTCGTAGCAATAGACGACAAATCATCGAGTAAAACTGAAGTGATATCAGGTGTTCCTGATCCATATAAATGATCTGGGTGACAATCTGAGCAGTTCTCTTAGGTTTTTCGCAGATGATGCTGTAATTTACCGTCTAGTAAGGTCATGCGAAGACCAGTATCAGTTGCAAAGCGATTTAGAAAAGATTACTGTATGGTGTGGCAGGTGGCAGTTGACGCTAAATAACGAGAAGTGTGAGGTGATCCACATGAGTTCCAAAAGAAATCCGTTGGGATTCGATTACTCGATAAATAGTACAATTCTCAAGGCTGTCAATTCAACTAAGTACCTGGGTGTTAAAATTACGTACAACTTCAGTTGGAAAGACCACGTAGATAATATTGTGGGGGAAGGCGAGCCAAAGGTTGCGTTTCATTCGCAGGACACTTAGAAGATGCAACAAGTCCACTAAAGATACAGTTTACACTACACTCGTTCGTCCTCTGTTAGAATATTGCTGCATGGTGTGGGATCCTTACCAGGTGGGATTGACGGAGGACATCAAATGGGTGCAAAAAAGGGCAGCTCGTTTTGTATTATCACTTAATTGGGGGGAGAGTGTTGCAGATATGATACGCGAGTTGGGATGGAAGTCATTAGAGCATAGACGTTTTTCGTCGCAGCGAGATCTATTTACGAAATTTCAGTCACCAACTTTCTCTTCCGAATGAGAAAGTATTTTGTTGAGCCCAACCTACATAGGTAGGACAGATCATCATAATAAAATAAGAGAAATCAGAGCTCTAACAGAAAGGTTTAGGTGTTCGTTTTTCCCGCGCGCTGTTCCGGGGTGGAATGGTAGAGAGATAGTCTGTGGTTCGATGAACCCTCTGCCAAGCACTTAAATGTGAATTGCAGAGTAATCATGTAGATGTAGATGTGCTGTTCAGAAGAGACCTCTGGCCCTCGTACTCTTACGGATTTCTGGACAGCCCTGCTAGATTGATGGTGTCAGTTCCCTCCAGCACTACTTCAGACATTAGTCGAGTCAATGGCACGTCGCGCAGTTCTGTGTGCTAGCAGGAACCCTACACGATACCAGGCAGGGGTTCCAGTTTCTTTGATTCTTCAGTGTATAAAGGTAGAGGGTTACTAAAATATTCCTTGTGTGTTAACTGTTGTTAATGAGTGTTTCAGAAATTCCTTTCCATATTGTTGTAAACAGTTCTGTACAGCTGGTCTCAGGCAGCCATTTTTGGCATTCAGTGAGGGCCCAAAACTGGAATCACTCCTTGAGTGCATTGTTGGAATGATTTAATTTCATGAGCTTCCACTGATAATTAGTTCCGTAAATGTTTTAAGTTATTTTTTTTTAAATTCATTTCCTGTAGATTAGTCTATTTAAGCACCTTACACTACTGCCCTGGGCGTTTACATCTACGGTTCTTCCCTGATTAATTCTGCGTTTCTATTTTCTTGCTTGCTCTTTGCATAAAGCAATTTTGTTGAGCTAGTTGTTAAATGAAGTATGTAATTAATTTGAGTGGAGAAATGTAATCAAAGAATAGAGGAAAGTTATTCTAAGGCTTATAGCAACTCGACAACACCCCCGGGTGTATGAAAATGAAGTGATACTTACGTCGATGCCAGGAAACCTGCAGTTGGGGCCGGGTTCCATCATGAAGCTGGCTCCCTTCTGGATCCCAGTCTCTGGCTTCAGGTCTTTGCCTCGCAAACCAAAACCAACGACAGTGCACCTCTCGTTGAAGTGTTCGGGGTACCTAGAGGTAGCAATGGTTCCCTTAAAACAATGACTTTACGTCTAACAGAAACTTACACAGAGCATCACTAGCAACTCAGGCGAATAAGTGTGTAGCAGGTCGAGCAAAGAAATGAAGTGGAATACTTTTTTAATATTTTATTTCACGTCTACATCAACGTAACCTCCTTGAAAATAGCCCCCATTAGATATTATGCACTTATACCAGCGCTTTTTATAACACCCCAAAAAACTTCTCGATGTCGATCTTTGGCTCTTTCTTTAGCTCTGTCGGCAACACGTTTTTAATCTTATCTGTGCTTGTATATCGACGGGCGTTGAGGGTTTTCTTTATTTTTGGAAAAAGGAAAATGTAAAATGGGGCATCACTACTGTATTGTCCTGGCCAAAAATTCGCGGACAAGCAACCAAGTGTGAGCATGTGTATTTATCGTGGTGAAGATGCCATAAATATTGATTCGCCCCAAATGCGGGAATTATTTCAGATTTCTTCACGTAAACGGCGCTGAACTCGAAAGCAGTTCTTCTTACTGATCTTTCGACCTCGTCGCTAAAAGTAATTTCTTTGGTCTTGGCGATCCAGAACGTTTGTTCTGCGACTTTTAACCTTACTTTCGACAACAATGTGGGAGTTGTGAAGCAGCCTCGATGCAAAACACTTTTTGTTATTTATTTACTTATTTATTTCCCAAACTGGTTTCAGCGACAAAGATCACCATTATCAGTGGGTTCTTTAAGGAGGACAGGATGTCAAACGGGCCGACTTGGAGCAGAAGAGGCACCACAGAACATTTCAATTTCCACTGTCCATACTTTTACGCCGGGCGCGGTGGTCTCGCCGTTCTAGGCGCGCAGTCCGGAACCGTGCGACTGCTACGGTCGCAGGTTCGAATCCTGCCTCGGGCATGGATGTGTGTGATGTCCTTAGGTTAGTTAGGTTTAGGTAGTTCTAAGTTCTAGGGGACTGGTGACCACAGCAGTTTTGTCCCATAGTGCTCAGAGCCATTTGAACCATACTTTTACAAATAAATTCCCAAAACTTTGTCAGCATGACCAGGAAGGATTCAGGATTGACACTCATAGCAGTGAGTTTACATGTGAAATTTCGTCATTTTTTCATTTACTATTGGCTGCATTTGTTGCTTCAGATACACTTTTCTTCATAAGTTTGAGACATTCTTCGGTGAACTTTGCACTCACAAATTTCCAAATTTTTCCAATTGGAAAAGCCACTGGCATAAGTGCATGAGATCTAATTTGGAGGGCAAAATTTTGGTGTAGACGAGCAAATAAAATCATTTTCAAAGATAAAATTCTCATTATTTTTTCAACGTGCCTCATACTTATCTTTTTGTAGTCACTTTGTCCACTGTTGCAGGTTCACGGTTCTATATGTCTGATGTGATATGAAATGATTGAAGAATCTACAAAAATTTTATCTTAAGTTAGTTTGTTATTAATCAGCACAAAATGAAAACTTATATCTCCACTTCTGTACACTAATTGATCAAAAGTTTACAAACACATATTAGCGGACATTAGTATCGGTAATGCGAAATCTACGTCTTGAGCTCTGCTGGGGGCACTACAAGTGAGGTGTCTGATTTCTTCCCCAAGAGCCGAAACCAGAGAAAATAGTGATTTTGGACAATGGGGGCTGGCGGAAAGTTGACGTAACTCACCCAAAAAGTGTTCCCATTGTGTTCACGAATGTCGTTGTCCACAATCAACTGCCTCATAATTGCTACTTTATCACAGGCTGCACTGTCATGGTGATCGTCTACAAGCTGTTCCCCAACTGCATGCAGTACACAATGCTCTCTCCTCCTCTTCCTCCTGCTCTTCTTCTTCAGTCTATCTCATCCCACGGCTCGATATAGACCTCTTCCATATTCTTCCATTGCTTTGGATTTTGTGCCACCTGCTATCATTGTGTTCCAGCCACCAGCTTCATGCCATCAGCACTTCACTTTTGGTGTCCTCCAGTGACTCTCTTGTGGTCTTATGGTCTTCAGTGAACTATCGTATGGGTCAACCTGCTGCTTGCTGAGCTATGTGTCTGACCCATTGCCACTTCAGCCTTACAGTTCTCTCAAGGACGTCTGTTATTTTGTTCTCATTCTAATGTCCTCCGTGACAAAAAATAAAAACACCTACAGCCGTCCTGATGATTTCTGTGGGACTGTCCCATTACGTGGTAAGGTACATTAAGCTTTTGTATGTCCATCCTTTTAGCAGGACGTCTCTGGGACGACGACCGTTTACTATCGTAACAAAAAATAAAAACACCTACAGTCATCCTTATGATTCCTATGGAACTGTCGCATTACCTCGTAAGTTTTTTTTTTTTTTTTTTTTTTTTGTTTTTTTTTTTTGTCACGATCGTAAATGGCCGTCGTCCGAGACCCGTCCTGCTAAAAGGATGGACATACAAAAGTTTGATGTATCTTACCAGGTAATGGGAGAGTTCCGCAGAAAACGTAAGGACGGCTGTAGGTGTTATAATTTTTTGTCACAATAGTAAACAGCCGTCATCCCAGAGATGTCCCGCTAAAAGGATGGACATACAAAATCTTAATGACCTCCGATCCAATCCTATCCCTGAAGCTGCCTCCTAGCATATGTCGGTCCCTGGTCCGTCGTGTGCTCTTCAATTTGGGATGTAAAGGAACTGAAAATATTGTGATTTAATCGCAGAGGTGCTGAAAAATTGTTCCAGTGACACACCAGAGAAATATCTGGTAAACTTTTTATCTTTGAGAGACATAGGAACAATTTCGCCCTTCGTTTTTTATTTCTTGTATGAACGACTACTTTTTGTTCTGATGGGCTGGTGGCATGTCGTACTGTCTAATTACTAGTGTGTGTGTGTGTGGTAAATGAATGAGTTAAAAGACGCAAGATGTGTTTTATATTATTTTCATCGCACAACAAGCCTTATTCCCATGCCTATGGAGTATTTATGTTAAGCAGAGAAGGCGAGTTTTAGATGGAACCGAAGATCTTCAAAACGGCGCTGCTCAACAATAGAGGTACGTGATTGTGCTCTCTACTTTCCTTTCGTGGCCGCTAAAATTACTTCCGATTCGTTTTGCCGAGACATTCAGAACCTGCAATCTTCTTTTTCTTATAAAAATACTACTCCGATGCAAAAGAAATACTCTTAGATTTAAATAATTGCCATTCTTTTACCCAGGCCACGGGGAATGATAGAACGTACGTGCCTCTACTCTGAATGTACGTTCGCAATCTCCGAGTGTGTTACGACGAAATTATTTCACAATGAAAATTTCTCATCAGACCGCAACCACTCGCACGCGAATGTACGTACCCTCTGAATGTATCTAGTCAGTCACGCGCGTTGTTCAAAAGCTTTACTTTTAATATTCAGTGGATTGCATTTCCGAAATTAATTTTTGTTTATGCTGCAAATCGTACTTCACGCGAAGTATTTATTACGTAAGTTTCAGGCTCAATTTAATAAAAAAAAAGATTCCGAATAATAGAAATAAAGAATAACAATCAAACAAATCAAACCTAAATAAACAGAAAGAGGGAACGTTACAGGGAGAAACCACCCCTAGTTCTCTGGGCATTCGCCAGACCCAAACACTTCCATCGCTGTGTCACAAGGTAAACTGTGATCCATCGGTCCAAATCATTTGTTTCCAGCCATCCAGCGTCTAGTGGCGTTGCTGTTTACACCACCTCAGCCACTGCTGAGCACTGACTACAGAAATCTGTGGCTTATGAGTAGCTGCTAAACCACTGTACACCACACGTTACTCCCTGTCACTGTTCTAGCTACACTGCTGCCAGCACGAGTGGTTTCTCCTCCTCAACGCGTGACACTCTCTGCCCCTCAGTACACATCGCGCAGGATACACTGGATGATGGGCAGCGACCAGCGCTGGGCGAGTCCATTTGTTTCTTCAGAAGGGGAGGGCGACAAGCGTTTGCCATCTTTCGGTCTGTCAGCGATCACAATATCGACACGCACACCATACAATATTTCCCAATCGATTTTACAGAAACTGTTTGGCAAAAAGAGTTTCAGTTTTGCTTTACTTGTAGCTTTATATGCCAGGTTCACTATGATGTGCACATCATTTAGTTTGTAAAGGACAAGGGGTTATTTTTGGGAAGTATGATGCGAAATAGTGATTGCGTGTGTTTTAGTGCGCGATGCACCTGCCTCGTGGCAGACGGCGGATGACGGCTGTCGGGCGTGTTATGCTGGTGACACAGTTTTGCAACGAGCGTCGGTATTTGTGTATGTGCACGGCAGGCATCGACAGCCAGAATGCAACATTAGTTGAATTACGCAGGCGCGTTATGTTCTAATAAACACGGCGCCGCGTAACCGGCGGATTCAGCATCGGTCTGCACTATTTAAGGGCATCAGAGGTAGGCATCGGCATCGGTTCGACGGATTGGGCATTCGGTCGCTGTTACGTCGTCGTCATCAGTGACGCTGTCCCCGAGGACCGGCCGGCGGTGGGCGCTGCCCACTGCTGCACCGGCGACTCCCGGCGTCGTTACGAGCCGCAGCATCTGCAGGAGGCGAGCTGGGCCGGGCCTCGTACTGCCAACCTCCTACTGCCTGCACAGCTGCTGACCGAGCACGGCGTCGCGTTACCCGCTCAGCGTGACGCAGTATCGTACCTAACGGCCCAGGATCGATTCCTCGCTGGGTCGGAGATTTTCTCCACTCAGGGACTGGGTGTTGTGTTGTCCTTTTCGTCTTCATTTCATCCCCATCGACACGCAAGTCGCCGAAGTGGCGTCAACTCGAAAGACTTGCACCAGGTGAACGGTCTACCCGACAGGAGGCCCTAGCCACACGGCTTTTCCATTTCCATAACCCAACAGTCGACAAGAGATTCAAGTGACGTCAGCGACACATCAGACTAGAGCTAGCAAGCAGATCAGCTGTCTTCGAGCACTGCCTCCAATACAATAGCGAAATGAAATACGATGCAACCAGTATCTCAGTGCAGAGGATAATTTCTGGGACAGCACAATTAAGGAGTCTATCGAAATGAAGATGCAGAAAACCTAGAATGATATTTTTACTCTGCAGCAGAGTGTGCACTGATATGAATCTTCCTGGCAGATTAAAACTGTGTGCCGGACCTAGACTCGAACTCTGGACCTTTGCCTTTCGCGGGCAAGTGCTCTTCCAACTGAGCTACCCAAGCACGACTCACGCCCGTCCTCACAGCTTTACATCTGCCAGTACCTCGCCTCCTACCTTCCAAACTTTACAGAAGCTCTCCTGCAAACCTTGCAGAACCTTGGCAGAGCACTTGCCCACGAAAGGCAAAGGTCCCGAATTCGAGTCTTGGTCCCGCACACAGTTTTAATCTGCCAGGAATCTTCATGCAGAAAACCTTATAATTAAGGATGGAGGTTTCATTTTAAACGATGTATGAGGACAGGCACTAAGTTGATTAAAATCTAGCCAGGGGCCCGTTTTGTGATCAGCGGCACATATGTGTCCACACACAAATTTATTTCCCTGAGTTCACAGATATATGTAACTCCTGGATGTGTGTGGTGATGCGATCTAGCTTTGAATGTATCCACACTGTAGCAATTCATTAACAAATCACGCCGAAAAAACACGGGCTGGTAGGTTTTGCAAGTAAAAATTTCGAAGTCGACAGTATCAAAGACTTTACTAAAGTCTAAGAAGAGCCACACCTTGTCCATCCATAAAAAGTGCCAGATCATCTGCTACATGTTTTTAAGGCAAATAATGCTTTGCGACGTTTACGGAAACCCAGTTGGTATCCATCTGGTATAGCAGTTCCCAGCCATGGATTAATCCCCCTGCGGAGTAAAATGTAATTTTCTGAGCGATAAACAACAAAAGGATTCAACAGTGTTTCGGTCACAAAACTGAATTATTTTTAAAATATCATTACTACTATCACTATTTCGTAATACCATAATATGCTGATTACATAAGTTATGAACAATTTCATTTATTTGAAATACTATCATCAATGAAGGACAAATTATGGCTGAGGTGACAGCTAGTGAAACGAATGTATGAACATCATCTTCTTCACACAATATTCCCACTACACACATAGCTTATTCTTTGCACCATGCATTTGTGACAGTAAAATTGAGACAGTTACAAAACATACGCTTAAATCTCTCACGTAAATGTCTTCTCAAAATTGTAGGTAGTTTCAGAAATACGCAGAATTTGCTCCATTATTCAGTTTCCAAAAAGAGAGTCAACAATGAGACCGCAGAAAACAACAGCAAAGAAAACCATTGTTGCGCTCCGTAAACAAGAAGAAAAAAGCGTCGGTGGACTATGACACACCACCATTCGACAGCAGGGGATTGGGTAAGAGCCTTATTAACTGATGAATCCAAGTTGGAAACATTTGGAAGTAAACGCCGTCAATTCGTACGCTGATTAATCCATGAATTCCAACTGTGATGGTATGGAGATCTTCTGGAGGGAATAAAGTCGGAGGTTTGGTGAAGATAGATGGAAAGATGAACAAACACAACGGCCCGAAACATGCATACGTCCAGTTTGTGTCAGAACTATGTGAAATCTCTAGAGTTTCAGAGAATTTTGAAGAACATGGTGTACAGGAAGATCCAAAAACGGGGAATCATGAGTGGGACACACATACGATGAACGTTTAAAAAGTCCGTGCAAATTCTGAGAGATGGCACCACCGGCGCATATTCATGTCATGTTTAGTTAGTAGCATCTTTGGAAAGAACGCACAAGAAGTTTCAACCGTATTGGTTTATTTCTTTGTGTTTGGCATTCGTTTGAATCAAGGAAGTCGAGTGATTGTCAAAAAATAGATGAAACATTATTTTATGAAAGGCAAAACGCCTCAGAACACTAAAGAGAAGCTTGATGAACATTACTGTGACTCTGCACCTTCGATTAGAACAGTTTATAAGTGGTTTCAAACTTTTCTGAGTGGCCATATGGCCACAAGTGATGCTAAACGTTCTGGTCGCCCTGTGGAGGCTACAACTCAAGAAATCATTGATAAAATCCATAAAATGGTGATGGATGACAGAAGAATTAAGGTGCGTGAGATTGCTAGTGCCGTAAGCATCTCGAATGAATGGGCACATAATATTTTGCATAAACATTTAGACCTGAGAAAGCTATCCGCAAGATGGGTTCCGCGATTGTTCTCGCTTGACCAAAAACAGAATCGTGTGAAGTGTTGCTAGGATGGTTTGCAGCTGTTCAGGAAGAATCCGCAGGACTTAACGCGTCGTTTAGTCGCTGTGGATGAAACATGGATATATTATTATACACCTGAGACCAAACAACAATTTAAACAATGGGTTACCAACGGAGAATCTGCACTAAAAAAGGCGAAGACCAGTCCTTCGGCCTAGAAAGGTTATGGTGACTGTCTTTTGAGATTATCAAGGAATAATCATCATCGACTATCTGGAAAAAATAAAAACTATTACAAGTGAATATTATTCATCTTATTCGGCCGTTTGAAAACCAAGCTGCAAGAGACTGGACCGCAAAAAAGTCGTTTTCCATCACAACAATGCACCAGCACACACCTCAGCAGTTGGGGTCGCAAAATTAATGGAAATAGGATTTCAACTCGTTTCACATCCCCCCTATTCTCCAGACTTGGCTCCCTCGAACTACTATTTGTTCCCCAATTTGAAGAAATGGCTGGTGGGACAAAGACTTTATTCAAACGAGGAGGTGATTGTAGCAACTATTAGCTATTTTGCAGACTTGGACAGTCCCTATTATTCGAAACGGATTAACAAATTAGAACAGCGTTGGACGAAGTGTATAAGTCTAAAAGGGGACTATGTCGAAAAATAAAAAAGGTTTACCCCAAACACGTAAGTAATTTTTATTTTTGCACGGCCTTTCAAACGTCCCTTGTGTGAGAGGTCCTAATCCCAATTTAAACACTGGCAAAATTGACCCATTGTATCCCGAGAGTATGCATGATAATGATTAAAGGAAAGAGTGGCTATTCTGAGTAATCTAATTTAATAGTTGCATTTACGTTGTTATTGTATGAGCTTAATAAACATTTAGAAAACAATAAAATGCACAGTGTTCACCGGAAGCCGACGCACACAGATCGGTATCTGCATTCTAAGATTTGTCATCCACCACACCAATGCAGTGGAGTCCTTAGGGTTGGGCTGTTTTATGGGACGGAGTCTAGACAGTCAGGTCATCGGTCTCACCGGATTAGGGAAGAACGGGGAAGGAAGTCGGCCGCGCCCTTTCAAAGGAACCATCTCGACATTTGCCTGGAGCGATTTAGGGGAATCACGGAAAACCTAAATCAGGATGGCCGGACACGGGATTGAACCGTCGTCCTCCAGAGTGGGAGTCCAGTATGCTAGCCACTGCGCCACCTCGCTCGGTGTGTCCTTAGGACTCTGGTACGCACAGCATATGCCATTTCCGACGCCGGCAGTTCACCCCAAGAATTTGCCCATTCGATGGCTGTTTGTAATGAAAATGGATACCCTGAGAAGTAGATTAGTCGGGCTATGGAGTATGGACTATCACCGGAGGTGCTGGAAGATGAGCACATATCGGTGGCCTTCGTCCCTTGCGCTGGGGGCACGTCGTTTAAGACTGGAGGAATTTTAAGGAGTTTTAACGTTAAGAGTGTGTTCCGTCCACCTTTCAAGATTCGGGCGCTACTCGGCTCTGTGAAAGATGATTTGGGGTTTGGGAGGCCTGGTACATGCAAGATTCCGTGTGAGCGTGGGAAGGCTTTCATCGGCCGCTCGATTCGCACAATTCATGACAAGTGCGTAAAACATTGCCGTCATACGAGGCTACAAAAACTAGAAGAACCGTCGGTACCAGAACATTGCCCAAAAATCAAATTTGTCGAAACTGTGATAGTTGCCAACGCTACCGGTTTTTGGGTCAGTGTCTATAAAAAGGCAATTGAATTGGGACGGTGGATAATTTAATTAATAGAGACAATGGGTTTCCTCTCAGCAGGGCGTGAAACATTGTACACTCCCGCATCAAAACAAAACGTTCTTCAGTGTGGCAAATCCGACTCCTCGAAAATCGTCTCTCAGTGCGATATATCATTGTCGCCGGTGTTCTGCTAAGGGCGGCGCCACCTGCCCAACCTTGAAGGACAGCAACTGTTATAGGCGCCACACGGGCCGTGTAGAGTATGGAGACCACTATAGGACGTCGATTTTCAGCCTGGCTTCAGTTTGTTGGGTTGGGTTGTTTTTGGGGGAAGAGACCAAACAGCGAGGTCATCGGTCTCGTCGGATTAGGGCAGGATGGGGAAGGAAGTCGGCCATGCCCTACCAAAGGAACCATCTCGGCATTTCCAGAATGAGATTTTCACTCTGCAGCGGAGTGTTCACTGATATGAAACTTCCTGGCAGATTAAAACTCTGTGCCCGACCGAGACTCGAACTCGGGACCTTTGCCTTTCGCGGGCAAGTGCTCTACCAACTGAGCTCCCAACCACGACTCACGCCCCGTCCTCACAGCTTTACTTCTGCCAGTACCTCGTCTCCTACCTTCCGAACTTTACAGAAGCTCTCCTGCAAACCTTGCAGAACTAGCACTCCTGAAAGAAAGGATATTGC
The DNA here is from genome assembly GCF_023897955.1 of Schistocerca gregaria. Taxonomy (NCBI): domain Eukaryota; kingdom Metazoa; phylum Arthropoda; class Insecta; order Orthoptera; family Acrididae; genus Schistocerca; species Schistocerca gregaria. Next base: position 195,223,150 of record NC_064928.1, on the reverse strand, counting down.
GGAGACATAGCTTGGCCACAGCCTAGGGGATGTTTCCTGAATGAGATTTTCACTCTGCAGCGGAGTGTGCGCTGTTATGAAACTTCCTGGCCGATTAAAAGGAGGAGACGAGGTACTGACAGAAGTAAAGCTGTGAGGACGGGGCGCGAGTCGTGCTTGGGTAGCTCAGTTGGTAGAGCACTTGCCCGCGAAAGGCAAAGGTCCCGAGTTCGAGTCTCGGTCCGGTACACAGTTTTAATCTGCCAGGAAGTTTCATCTCGGCATTTGTCAGAAGCGATTTATGGAAATCACGGAAAACGTAAATCAGGATGGCCGGACGCGGGATTGAACCATCGTCCTCGCGAATGCGAATCCAGTATGCTAACCGCTGCACTTCAGTAGAGCACAAGTGTGCGCATGTACACTCCTGGCCATTAAAACTGCTACACCACGAAATTTAACCGACAGCAAGTAGATGCTGTGATATTCAAGTGATTAGCTTCTCAGAGCATTCACACAAGATTGGCGGCGGTGGCGACACCTACAACGTGCTGACATCAGGAAAGTTTCCAACCGATTTCTCATACACAAACAGCAGTTGACCGGCGCTGCCTGGTGAAACGTTGTTGTGATGCCTCGTGTAAGAAAAAAAAATGGCTCTGAGCACTACGGAACTCAACTGCTGAGGTCATAAGTCCCCTAGAACTTAGAACTACTTAAACCTAACTAACCTAAGGACATCACACTCATCCATGCCCGAGGAAGGATTCGAACCTGCGACCGTAGCAGTCTCGCGGCTCCGGACTTAGCGCCTAGAACCGTTAGACCACCGCGGCCAGCCCTCGTGTAAGGAGGAGAAATGCGTACCATCACGTTTCCGAATTTGATAAAGGTCGAATTGTACCCTGTCGCGATTGCGGTTTATCTTATCTGCATGGCTGTAACGGATCGTGCAGCCACGTCTCTATCCCTGAGTCAACAGATGCGGACGTTTGCAAGACAACAACCATCTGCACGAACAGATCGACGACGTTTGCAGCAGCATGGACTATCAGCTCACAGACCGTGGCTGCGGCTACTCTTGACGCTGCATCACAGACAGGAGCGTCTGCGATGGTGTACTCAATGACGAACCTCGGTGCACGAATGGCAAAACGTCATTTTTTTCGGATGAATCCAGGTTCTGTTTACGGCATCATGACGATCGCATCCGTGTTTGGCGACATCGCGGTGAACGCACATTGGAAGCGTGCATTCGTCATCGCCATACTGGCGTATCACCTGGCCATCCAAGCTCTGTTTGACTCAATGCCCAGGCGTATCCCAGCTCTGTTTGACTCTATGCTCAGGCGTATCAAGACAGTTATTACGGCCAGAGGTGGTTGTTCTGGGTACTGATGTCTCAGGATCTATGCACCCAAATTGCGTGAAAATGTAATCACAATGTCAGTTCTAGTATAATATATTTGTCCAATGAATACCCGTTTATCATCTGCATTTCTTCTTGGTGTAGCAATTTTAATGGCCAGTAGTGTAAGTAAGCTTGGTCTCCGTCTGAATGATAGCATAACAGTCATAACAGACACCTTGAGAACAACCCCTCTACCTTAGCTATATCCTCCATAGCATTTAAGAAAAAACAAGCAGTGACCTGTGAATGGGAAAGGGATTACTAACTTAAGAGTTTTTCCAAAGTCTACCTGTCAAGGAACTTGCACTCACTTCACCTAGCCCGCATCTCAATTCCAATCTGGACCGCTCGTGTGAACCAACTAAAAATGTCTGAAGATGTTTGGAAGTAGACATGTAAAAATAACAACATCATATGTCGTAAGGGCCTTAAAGAACCCCCAAATGTATCACGCTTCCAACTGCCTAGAAGAACCTGGTGTCAAACGAACAGAGTCCCTTTTAGACATGGAAGAACTAAGTCCTTAATGTACGAATGGAGACTCTCAGACACCTCATAGTGTGACTGTGAAGATCAGGGAAGACCATTGACAACATTGTGAAGAAACGTTCCAAGAGATGTTTCAGTGGAGACTGGAATGAAATCATCAAAGCCCCGCAATAACATTAGAATGGATGGACTCTCTCGACCACACTCCGTAAGGTCAGTTGAGACCAGACCTCTTGCATATTTCTTTTGTACTTCATTGTGTAAATATTACTGTGAATTGTATATGTACATCCATATGATAAATAATAATAAATAAATAATATTAATTAGTATTATTACTTTATTATCAATAATAATATTAATGGCAGTGGTCAAACACAAAGCATTGGCAGCCTCAATTCTTTAATTTCTGCCAGTTCAGAAGTAAGGAATCCAGCATTCAAATGATTTACAAATAGTAGGTCTAAGTATTGTGCAAACATTTCAACTTGCTTTATTTTAAATGTGGTTGCAAGTTGTGGGTAAAGCAAGTGCTGAGGTAAATGTAAATGTCTTGTGACTAGGGCCTCCCATCGGTGAGACACTATGAGGTGTCTGAGAGTCTCCATTCGTACATTAAGGACTTAGTTCTTCCATGTGACGCCACTTCGCTGACTTGGGCGTCGATGGAGATGAAATGATGATGATTAGGACAACAGCACACCCAGTCCCTGAGAGATCTCAGACCCAGCCAGGAATCGAACCCGGGCCCTTAGCATTGACATTCTGTCGCGCTGACCACTCAGCTACTGGGGGCTGACAGTGCTGAGGTGTGGTGCAGAGGAAACATGCTCTGTAACAAGCGTCTACCCTAAATGTAGATAGTTAGTGTCCTTTCCTGAGGATGAGTTGTAGGTAACACTTGCGGTGCACTACAAATTGCTTCGTCATTCTATGAGAAAGATTTTTAGAAATAATCAGTACTAATTCTTTCATTGACTCAGCATTTCATGGTTTAATAAAACATGTACAAAAACTAGATATAATTTATCTTTCGTTATAATAAAAATAAGTTTTGAAAGAAATATTTTCATTTGAAAGTTAGCGGCTAAAGTTGTTGATGGTGGGATCAAGTACCTGAGGGCGGGGGGTGTACTAGCTAATACCGGATTGTACTCAAGAGGTAGTGCCCTCAGAGAGATTGGGAACCGCTGGTCTAGTAGTTGCCTAGCTAGTCATGGACTACACGGGGGGTTAGGGGTATAGGTGCGGATATTGTGATCATTGCTACCTTAATATTTACTCACCTCAGTCCGTTTGTTGTTTTCTTGCCTGTGTCCGAAAGTCTCCCCGCTAACAATGCACATAATTTACCAACTGTTACTAACTGATGTTTTCTGCATAGTAGTAATAGCAGCACAAAGTGAACGACACCTGTCAGTATGCCGGCCGCTGTGGCCGAGCTGTTCTAGGCGCTTCAGTCCAAAAACGCACGGCTGCTACGGTCGCAGGTTCGAATCCTGCCTCGAGCATGGATATGGGTGGTGTCCTTAGGTTGGTCAGGTTTAAGTAGTTCTAAGTCTAAGGGACCGATGACCTCAGATGTTAAGTCCTATAGTGCTCAGAGCCATTTGAACCATTTGAACTTGTTAGTGTAGACTAATCATTTTGCATTCGTGTGCCTACATTTAAATATCTGACATGATGCTCAGGGGAAAATAAATATTAATAGCTTGTTGTTGTTGTTGTTGTCTTCAGTCCTGAGACTGGTTTGATGCAGCTCTCCATGCTACTCTATCCTGTGCAAGCTGCTTCATCTCCCAGTACCTACTGCAACCTACATCCTTCTGAATCTGCTTAGTGTACTCATCTCTCGGTCTCCCTCTACGATTTTTACCCTCCACGCTGCCCTCCAATGCTAAATTTGTGATCCCTTGATGCCTCAAAACATGTCCTACCAACCGATCCCTTCTTCTAGTCAAGTTGTGCCACAAACTTCTCTTCTCCCCAATCCTATTCAATACCTCCTCATTAGTTACGTGATCTATCCACCTTATCTTCAGTATTCTTCTGTAGCACCACATTTCGAAAGCTTCTATTCTCTTCTTGTCCAAACTAGTTATCGTCCATGTTTCACTTCCATACATGGCTACACTCCAAACAAATACTTTCAGAAACGACTTCCTGATACATAAATCTATATTCGATGTTCACAAATTTCTCTTCTTCAGAAACGCTTTCCTTGCCATTGCCAGTTTACATTTTATATCCTCTCCACTTCGACCATCATCAGTTATTTTACTTCCTAAATAGCAAAACTCCTTTACTACTTTAAGTGTGTCATTTCCTAATCTAATTCCCTCAGCCTCACCCGATTTAATTTGACTACATTCCATTATCCTCGTTTTGCTTTTGTTAATGTTCATCTTATATCCTCCTTTCAAGACACTGTCCATTCCGTTCAACTGCTCTTCCAAGTCCTTTGCCGTCTCTGACAGAATTACAATGTCATCGGCGAACCTCAAAGTTTTTACTTCGTCTCCATGAATTTTAATACCTACTCCAAATTTTTCTTTTGTTTCCTTTACTGCTTGCTCAATATACAGATTGAATAACATCGGGGAGAGGCTACAACCCTGTCTCACTCCTTTCCCAACCACTGCTTCCCTTTCATGCCCCTCGACTCTTATGACTGCCATCTGGTTTCTGTACAAATTATAAATAGCCTTTCGCTCCCTGTATTTTACCACTACCACCTTTAGAATTTGAAAGAGAGTATTCCAGTCAACATTGTCAAAAGCTTTCTCTAAGTCTACAAATGCTAGAAACATAGGTTTGCCTTTTCTTAATCTTTCTTCTAAGATAAGTTGTAAGGTCAGTATTGCCTCACGTGTTCCAACATTTCTACGGAATCCAAACTGATCCTGCCCGAGGTCCGCATCTACCAGTTTTTCCATTTGTCTGTAAAGAATTCGCGTTAGTATTTTGCAGCTGTGAATTATTAAACTGATAGTTCGGTAATTTTCACATCTGTCAGAACCTGCTTTCTTTGGGATTGGAATTATTATATTCTTCTTGAAGTCTGAGGGTATTTCGCCTGTCTCATACATCTTGCTCACCAACTGGTAGAGTTTTCTCAGGACTGGTTGTCCCAAGGCCGTCAGTAGTTCTAATGGAATGTTGTCTACTCCGGGGGCCTTGTTTCGACTCAGGTCTTTCAGTGCTCTGTCAAACTCTTCACGCAGTATCGTATCTCCCATTTCGTCTTCATCTACATCCTCTTCCATTTCCATAATATTGTCCTCAAGTACATCGCCCTTGTATAAACCTTCTATATACTCCTTCCACCTTTCTGCCTTCCCTTCTTTGCTTAGAACTGGGCTGCCATCTGAGCTCTTGATATTCATACACTTGGTTCTCTTCTCTCCAAAGGTCTCTTTAATTTTCCTGTAGGCAGTATCTATCTTACCCCTAGTGAGATAAGCTTCTACATCCTTACATTTGTCCTCTAGCCATCCCTGTTTAGCCATTTTGCACTTCCTGTCGATCTCATTTTTGAGACGTTTGTATTCCTTTTTGCCTGCTTCATTTACTGCATTTTTATATTTTCTCCTTTCATCAATTAAATTCAATATTTCTTCTGTTACCCAAGGATTTCTAGCAGCCCTCGTCTTTGTACCTACTTTATCCTCTGCTGCCTTCACTACTACATCCCTCAGAGCTACCCATTCTTCTTGTACTGTATTTCTTTCCCCTATTCCTGTCAATTGTTCCCTTATGCTCTCCCTGAAACTCTGTACAACCTCTGGTTCTTTCAGTTTATCCAGGTCCCATCTCCTTAATTTCCCACATTTTTGCAGTTTCTTCAGTTTTAATCTACAGGTCATAACCAATAGATTGTGGTCAGAGTCCACATCTGCCCCTGGAAATGTCTTACAGCTTAAAACCTGGTTCCTAAATCTCTGTCTTACCATTATATAATCTATCTGATACCTTTTAGTATCTCCAGGGTTCTTCCACGTATACAACCTTCTTTCATGATTCTTAAACCAAGTGGTAGCTATGATTAAGTTGTGCTCTGTGCAAAATTCTACTAGGCGGCTTCCTCTTTCATTTCTTAGCCCCAATCCATATTCACCTACTATGTTTCCTTCTCTCCCTTTTCCTACACTCGAATTCCAGTCACCCATTACTATTAAATTTTCGTCTCCCTTCACTATCTGAATAATTTCTTTTATTTCATCGTACATTTCTTCAATTTCTTCATCATCTGCAGAGCTAGTTGGCATATAAACTTGTACTACTGTAGTAGGTGTGGGCTTCGTATCTATATTGGCCACAATAATGCGTTCACTATGCTGTTTGTAGTAGCTTACCCGCATTCCTATTTTCCTATTCATTATTAAACCTACTCCTGCATTACCCCTATTTGATTTTGTGTTTATAACCCTGTAGTCACCTGACCAGAAGTCTTGTTCCTCCTGCCACCGAACTTCACTAATTCCCACTATATGTAACTTTAACCTATCCATTTCCCTTTTTAAATTTTCTAACCTACCTGCCCGATTAAGGGATCTGACATTCCACGCTCCGATCCGTAGAATGCCAGATTTCTTTCTCCTGATAACGACATCCTCCTGAGTAGTCCCCGCCCGGAGATCCGAATGGGGGACTATTTTACCTCCGGAATATTTTACCCAAGAGGATGCCATCATCATTTAATCATACAGTAAAGCTGCATGTCCTCGGGAAAAATTACGGCTGTAGTTTCCCCTTGCTTTCAGCCGTTCGCAGTACCAGCACAGCAAGGCCGTTTTGGTTAATGTTGCAAGGCCAGATCAGTCAATCATCCAGACTGTTGCCCCTGCAACTACTGAAAAGGCTGCTGCCCCTCTTCAGGAACCACACGTTTGTCTGGCCTCTCAACAGATACCCCTCCGTTGTGGTTGCACCTACGGTATGGCCATCTGTATCGCTGAGGCACGCAAGCCTCCCCACCAACGGCAAGGTCCATGGTTCATGGGGGGGGGGGGGGGGGGATTAATAGCTTACGTATGCCTTATGTACGACGCGTGTTTTTTAAGTAAGTACCGTTTTGCCACACCGCAGCCGCAGCGCTGCGGTCGGCTTTCTGCGCATGTGAACTGCGTACCTACATCTGTTGTCTAAGCACTGACGCCATTACAGTCTGATTCTTCCTTGTTTACGTAGTGTACTGAGTGTTTAAGATGCCTCCGATAATCGCGAGTCCCGCCGACTGTGAAGTACGGGCTGTTATAAGATTTCTTAGTGCCAAAGGCCTAAAAGCTATCGATATTCATCGTGAGATCTGTGCAGTTTGTGGACAAAACATTATGAGTGATGGAATGGTAAGAAAGTGGATGAGAGCATTTAAAGATGGCCACACAAATATGCATGATGAACAACGGAGTGAGCGTCCTTCTGTCGTTAATGAAAGTTTGGTGCAGGAAGTGGACAATAAGGTGAGAGAAAACATACACTTTACGATTTCCTCCTTACGGGATGACTTTTCTAATGTTTCTCGTAGTGTTTTGTATGGCATTGTGACCGAGCACTTGAATTACCGCCCGCATCTCGTGGTCGTGCGGTAGTGTTCTCTCTTCCCACGCCCGGGTTCCCGGGTTCGATTCCCGGCGGGGTCAGGGATTTTCTCTGCCTCGTGATGGCTGGGTGTTGTGTGATGTCCTTAGGTTAGTTATGTTTAAGTACTTCTAAGTTCTAGGGGACCGATGACCATAGATGTTAAGTCCCATAGTGCTCAGAGCCATTTTTTGAACTTGAATTACCGAAAATTGTGCGCCCGTTTGGTACCGAAAATGTTGACGGATGTGCACAAAACCAAACGTTTAGACAGTGCATTGACTTGCCTTAAGCGGTACCACAACGACGGTGATGATTTCTTAAGCCAAATTGTTACGGGCAATGAGATGTAGGTGGCCTACGTCACACCAGAATCAAAGCAACAGTCCATGGAATGGCGGCATTCAGATTCACTCAGAAAAGTAAAGTATAAGCAATCAATTTCTGCCTGGGAAATCATGGGCACAGTTCTTTGGGACAGAAAAGGAGTATCGTTTGTGGAATTTCTGCCTCGTAATGAGATACTCAATGCAGCAGCTGTAAGACATTGCAAAATCTGCGCTGTTCAATTCAGGACAAAAGACGTGGGAATTGAGCAAGGGCATCGTTTTGCTGCAAGACAATACCCGTCCGAAAGTGGCGAATCGGACCAATGATCCCATCACATCTTTTCGGTGGGAAACTCTAGATCATCCTCCGTACAGCCCCGATCTTGCGCCCAGTGACTACCATCTGTTCCTGCACTCGAAGAAACACCTGGGCGGTCAGCGTCTTCAAGACGATGACGAAGTCAAAACAGTGGTGATGCAGTGGCTAACAAGTCAGGCGGCAGACTTCTATGAGGAGGATATTCAAAAACTGCTACAACGTTATGACAAGTGACTCAGTATTGACGGACATTATGTAGAAAAGTAGATTAAGGTACAGGCTTTCATGTAAAAATAAAATTATTGAGATATTTTAGCACGTCTTTTTTTAATTTCAAAATGGTACTTACTTAAAAAACACGCCTTGTATTTGGAGGTCCTAAAAACATGCTACTTATGGTAGTTATAATCATTAATCTGCAAATGTAGTAAATACTAATGTAATGTTGTTCAGCACACTGCCGCAGTCATCAGTAGAAATATCTACATCTATACACCTAACACGCGGTGTATTCTACAGCCTTCGATAGTGCCGGAAGAATGCAGATAGTTGGGTTAGAAGTAAAAGACAGTGGCAATGAGCTAGACGTAACGAGAAGGACTCGAGAATGAAGTGTCCGTACCAGGCTGACATACTCACTGTCTCATTTCCGTGACGGGTATAATACCGACGAAGCCGGAGACCATTTCGAAGGCGCGGTACATGTGCAGCAGCATGATGTCGTGGTCCAGTCTGTCTGGAGTGGGCGGCTTGTAGTAGCTGACCGTCGCCGCGACACGGATCTGGACGTTGATCTTGGTGAAGACTCTGTCGGTCGAGAAGTCCACGTCACCAGCGAAAACGATAGCTGCGGGCAGGCAGTATGAGTCAAGGGTCCACCTTCCCCAGAGCGGCGCGGGCAATGCCCTCTCCTGGAATCTGGGCTACAGGGTTTACAATCATCACGGAATTGTCGCGATATACTACAAGCGACCATCTGCGACCGTACTAAACTACATACTAAACCCTCTAGCAAGTTCTCTGCCGTATAATATATAAACCCTCCCCCCTCCCGAAGAGCCCTTGAAGGCCCAATATACCGACCGGCCGCCGTGTCATCCGCAGCCCACAGGCGTCACTGAATGCGGATATGGAGCGGCATGTGGTCAAGACACCGCGGTAATATATTGATTACTTCTTGCTACTGTAGTGTTATCTTGAAGCTGTGAGAAAGGAGGACAGGCGTTCCAAGGCGCGGAAGCAGAGACGATGCTGAAGGCAGACGAAACTGTTGTTGTTGTTGTGGTCTTCAGTCCTGAGACTGGTTTGATACAGCTCTCCATGCTACTCTATCCTGTGCAAGCTTCTTCATCTCCCTCTACCTACTGCAACCTACATCCTTCTGAATCTGCTTATTGTATTTATCTCTTGGTCTCCCTCTACGATTTTTACCCTCCACGCCGCCATCCAGTACTAAATTGGTGATCCCTTGATGCCTCATAACGTGTCCTACCAACCGATCCCTACTTCTAATCAAGTTGTCCCACAAACTCCTCTTCTCCCCAATTCTATTCAATATCTCCTCATTAGATATGTGATCTACCCATCTAATCTTCAGCATTCTTGCCGGCCGCGGTGGTCTCGCGTATCTAGGCGCGCAGTCCGGAACCGCGCGACTACTACGGTCGCAGGTTCGAATCCTGCCTCGGGCATGGATGTGTGTGATGTCCTTAGGTTAGTTGGGTTTAATTAGTTCTAAGCTCTAGGGGACTGATGACCACAGCTGTTAGGTCCCATAGTGCTCACAGCCATTTGAACCATTTTTTCAGCATTCTTCTGTAGCATCGCATTTCGAAAGCTTCTGTTCTCTTCTTGTCTAAATTATTTATCGTCCATGTTTCACTTCCATACAAATGCTTTCAGAAATGACTTCCTGACACTTAAGTCCATACTCGATGTTAACAAATTTCTCTTCTTTAGAAACGCTTTCCTTGTCGTTGCAAGGAGAGATATTATTACATGGAGTAAACCGTAAGGAGAGAGCGTTGCGAAAATGCAGACGCCCTCAGACGCGGTCCCAGGGCGCTAGTTACTCTTCAAGGAATTAACATGTAACTTCATATGTCGTCTACACGCTGTGGTAGGTTGCCACCGTAGAACTTTGTAACCAACAGACACGCACTAGTGTATAAAGCCAGCTTGATACCAGCCCTGAGAACAGAAACGTCAGTAGACTCAGAGGAGTTACAAAGAGAGCTAAAACTCCAAAAACTGTTGCCCCAGCAGTCCCTACTCTGGGAAGCCCGAGGGGCGTATCTATATGACATATAACAATAATGTTGCAAGTCTTATTTGGCAGAGCAGTTACGTTGAGCTTTCAGCTCAACAATGTTGATACCAAATACGGATTTAATGCAACTGCATTAACGTCCCCGCCTTAGGAGCAGTAGAAGGGACCTAACTAAACCATAACTGGCAGGCGCCTGCAAGAGACCTGCGGGATTGGCTGGGTGGCTTTAAGTGGGAAAAACAGTGCCCCCACGCGACTCTTTAAAACCCCTAGATTCCGCATTTTGACAGAGTTCTCAGACAGATGATCCGGGCGCCGAATCCGCGTCCGTTGACTCCAGCCTCGGTCCAGCTCTGCGTAAATCTGCTCTCTCACTTGGAGTGACTCAGTGAACAGTGTCACATTCAGTATGTTTTGTTTTGCAACTAAGTTGTTGCCTTAAGATGCTGCTAGAGTTTGCTACTGTGGTTAGCATCCACTCCTGGGACTTCTGCACTGGCTTCTGTTGTAACAGTGTTATTCGTGGTTTTTCTAACCACAGAACTAGCCTCCAGTCTATTAGTTACTCCTGTCTGGAATAAACAACTATTTCAAAACCCTGTTTGTCCAAGAGTCTCCGCAACGAGTTCCCTACCGAGTCTCACCACCTGTATTTCCAGTAAAAGCCTGTATCAGTGTTGGCTCAGATAGGAGAAAACAATCAAATGCCTTCACTGTGAATTGTCCTTCTGCCTTCTGCTCTGTACCGCTCGGAAGCACAGGCTAACCAGCAACCCCTTTTTCCCTCTCCCACCTATGTCAGGATACGACAGTCAGTTTCCGAGGCCAGAGCCGCTACTTCTCACTCAAGTAGCTCCTCAGTTTACCTCACAAGGGCTGAGTGCACCCCGCTTGCCAACAGCGCTCGGCAGACCGGATGGTCACCCATCCAAGTGCTAGCCCAGCCCGACAGCGCTTAATTTCGGTGATCTGACGGGAACCGGTGTTACCATTGCGGCAAGGCGTTTGGCACGTATAAAATATGCCAAAGGCAAATTAATTTCACTTTTAATGCGAACATTTTAGATTAGGCTTTACCGTCACTGTTACTGACATTAAACGAAACAACAAATTTACTGTTACCAGTCATTGTTTATTTATCCCCACGACGGGTTTCAAAGGTTTAAGCCTCCATCGTCAGGTGGGTCTACATTTGTTACTATGACATTTGTGTTTGTGTTGTGTTACGATTTTTTTGGAGTAACTTGTGGCATTGTCTAGCGGACAAAACAAAACACTATTTCAGAACATGGTTTTGGGTTTCTTTTGACAAAAAATTAAACGAATAGCTAACGGTAAACATAAAATAAGTAACATAGAGTACCTCTAGTGGTCACAGCTTCCTTTCGCTGTAGTAACACATCACATGTATACTGTCATATTTTGTAAATAAGTTGTTGTTGTTGTTGTTGTTGTGGTCTTCAGTCCTGAGACTGGTTTGATGCAGCTCTCCATGCTACTCTATCCTGTGCAAGCTGCTTCATCTCCCAGTACCTACTGCAACCTACATCCATCTGAATCTGTTTAGTGTACTCATCTCTCGGTCTCCCTCTACGATTTTTACCCTCCACACTGCCCTCCAATGCTAAATTTATGATCCCTTGATGCCTCAAAACATGTCCTACCAACCGATCCCTTCTTCTAGTCAAGTTGTGCCACAAACTTCTCTTCTCCCCAATCCTATTCAATACCTCCTCATTAGTTACGTGATCTATCCACCTTATCTTCAGTAGTCTTCTGTAGCACCACATTTCGAAAGCTTCTATTCTCTTCTTGTCCAAACTAGTTATCGTCCATGTTTCACTTCCATACATGGCTACACTCCATACAAATACTTTCAGAAACGACTTCCTGACACTTAAATCTATATTCGATGTTAACAAATTTCTCTTCTTCAGAAACGCTTTCCTTGCCATTGCCAGTCTACATTTTATATCCTCTCTACTTCGACCATCGTCAGTTATTTTACTTCCTAAATACCAAAACTCCTTTACTACTTTAAGTGTCTCATTTCCTAATCTAATTCCCTCAGCATCACCCGACTTAATTCGACTACATTCCATTATCCTCGTTTTGCTTTTGTTGATGTTCATCTTATATCCTCCTTTCAAGACACTGTCCATTCCGTTCAACTGCTCTTCCAAGTCCTTTGCCGTCTCTGACAGAATTACAATGTCATCGGCGAACCGCAAAGTTTTTACTTCGTCTCCATGAATTTTAATACCTACTCCAAATTTTTCTTTTGTTTCCCTTACTGCTTGCTCAATATACAGATTGAATAACATCGGGGAGAGGCTACAACCCTGTCTCACTCCTTTCCCAACCACTGCTTCCCTTTCATGCCCCTCGACTCTTATGACTGCCATCTGGTTTCTGTACAAATTGTAAATAGCCTTTCGCTCCCTGTATTTTACCCCTGCCACCTTTAGAATTTGAAAAAGAGTATTCCAGTCAACATTGTCAAAAGCTTTCTCTAAGTCTACAAATGCTAGAAACGTAGGTTTGCCTTTTCTTAATCTTTCTTCTAAGATAAGTCGTAAGGTCAGTATTGCCTCACGTGTTCCAACATTTCTACGGAATCCAAACTGATCCTCCCCGAGGTCCGCATCTACCAGTTTTTCCATTCGTCTGTAAAGAATTCGCGTTAGTATTTTGCAGCTGTGACTTATTAAACTGATAGTTCGGTAATTTTCACATCTGTCAGCACCTGCTTTCTTTGGGATTGGAATTATTATATTCTTCTTGAAGTCTGAGGGTATTTCGCCTGTCTCATACATCTTGCTCACCAGCTGGTAGAGTTTTGTCATGACTGGTTCTCCCAAGGCCGTCAGTAGTTCTAATGGAATGTTGTCTACTCCCGGGGCCTTGTTTCGACTCAGGTCTTTCAGTGCTCTGTCAAACTCTTCACGCAGTATCGTATCACCCATTTCGTCTTCATCTACATCCTCTTCCATTTCCATAACATTGTCCTCAAGTACATCACCCTTGTATAAACCTTCTATATACTCCTTCCACCTTTCTGCCTTCCATTCTTTGCTTAGAACTGGGTTGCCATCTGAGCTCTTGATATTCATACACTTGGTTCTCTTCTCTCCAAAGGTCTCTTTAATTTTCCTGTATGCAGTATCTATCTTACCCCTAGTGAGATAAGCTTCTACATCCTTACATTTGTCCTCTAGCCATCCCTGTTTAGCCATTTTGCACTTCCTCTCGATCTCATTTTTGAGACGTTTGTATTCCTTTTTGCCTGCTTCATTTACTGCATTTTTATATTTTCTCCTTTCATCAATTAAATTCAATATTTCTTCTGTTACCCAAGGATTTCTAGCAGCCCTCGTCTTTTTACCTACTTTATCCTCTGCTGCCTTCACTACTTCATCCCTCAGAGCTACCCATTCTTCTTCTACTGTATTTCTTTCCCCTATTCCTGTCAATTGTTCCCTTATGCTCTCCCTGAAACTCTGTATAACCTCTGGTTCTTTCAGTTTATCCAGGTCCCATCTCCTTAATTTCCCACATTTTTGCAGTTTCTTCAGTTTTAATCTACAGGTCATAACCAATAGATTGTGGTCAGAGTCCACATCTGCCCCTGGAATTGTCTTACAACTTAAAACCTGGTTCCTAAATCTCTGTCTTACCATTATATCTATATCTATCTGATACCTTTTAGTATCTCCAGGGTTCTTCCACGTATACAACCTTCTTTTATGATTCTTAAACCAAGTGTTACCTATGACTAAGTTGTGCTCTGTACAAAATTCTACTAGGCGGCTTCCTCTTTCATTTCTTAGCCCCAATCCATATTCACCTACTATGTTTCCTTCTCTCCCTTTTCCTACACTCGAATTCCAGTCACCCATTACTATTAAATTTTCGTCTCCCTTCACTATCTGAATAATTTCTTTTATTTCATCGTACATTTCTTCAATTTCTTCGTCATCTGCAGAGCTAGTTGGCATATAAACTTGTACTACTGTAGTAGGTGTGGGCTTCGTATCTATCTTGGCCACAATAATGCGTTCACTATGCTGTTTGTAGTAGCTTACCCGCATTCCTATTTTCCTATTCATTATTAAACCTACTCCTGCATTACCCCTATTTGATTTTGTGTTTATAACCCTGTAATCACCTGACCAGAAGTCTTGTTCCTCCTGCCACCGAACTTCACTAATTCCCACTATATCTAACTTTAACCTATCCATTTCCCTTTTTAAATTTTCTAACCTACCTGCCCGATTAAGGGATCTGACATTCCACGCTCCGATCCGTAGAACGCCAGTTTTCTTTCTCCTGATAACGACATCCTCTTGAGTAGTCCCCGCCCGGAGTTCCAAATGGGGAACTATTTTACTTCCAGAATATTTTACCCAAGAGGATGCCATCATCATTTAATCATACAGTAAAGCTGTATGTCCTCGGGAAAAATTACGGCTGTAGTTTCCCCTTGCACAGCAAGGCCGTTTTGGTTAATGTTGCAAGGCCAGATCAGTCAATCATCCAGACTGTTGCCCCTGCAACTACTGAAAAGACTGCTGCCCCTCTTCAGGAACCACACGTTTGTCTGGCCTCTCAACAGATACCCCTCCGTTGTGGTTGCACCTACGGTACGGCCATCTGTATCGCTGAGGCACGCAAGCCTCCCCACCAACGGCAAGGTCCATGGTTCATGGGGGGGTGGAAATAAGTATGGCGTCTGGAAATTATTGGGTGCAAGAATCGTATAGCAGAAGAGAAAACATTATGACAAAGTACAAAGAATATACATCGTAATAACATTATTACTGAATAATTTTTAAAAAAATCCTCAAAATTATTCTGTAATAATGTTGTTACTATGTATATACTTTGAACTTTTTTTTAAAAAAAAAGAAATCCTTGAATGATTCAAATGGCTCTGAGCACTATGGGACTCAACATCTAAGGTTATCAGCCCCCTTGAACTTAGAACTACTTAAACCTAACTATCCTAAGGACATCACACACATCCATGCCTGAGGCAGGATTCGAACCTACGGCCGTAGCGGTCACGCGGTTCCAAACTAAAGTGCCTAGAACCGCACGACCACACCGGCCGGCAAAAGAAATCCTTAAAAAAAATTGTTCTGTAATAATGCATATTCTTTTTTCTTTGCGATAATGTTTTCTCTTCTGCTATACGATCCTTCCACCTAACAGTTTCCAGACGACATATTTGTTTACAAAATATTGCAAGTGAGCTGCTTCTGTGCTGGTAGCGATGTGTAGCGCTTTGCATTGGATCTCTGACTGCGCTTTCTTCGTAAGAGACTTTGTGGCTGGTTGGACTCGTAGTTGGAAGTTCGTCGCCAGCAGTGGTGGAAGTACTGTTGTGCAGTTGGAGGTGAACAGCCAGCAGTGATGGATGTTAAATATGAGACGTTAGCATTGATGGAGGGTAGGCTAACAATCTGTACATGCTCGACTTGGAGAATATTTTTCGTGATTATATACCTCTGCACTAGATGTCAATAAAGATTTATATTCGTGTTTGAACTGTATGACACATTATTAATGTAAAAAATACATTATTTGGTTTGCCACAAAATCTTTCCTTTACTAACCACATGCCTATTAGTAGTAGGAGGAGGAGGAGATTAGTGTTTAACGTCCCGTTGACAACGAGGTCATTAGAGACGGAGCGCAAGCTCGGGTGAGGGAAGAATGGGGAAGGAAATCGGCCGTGCCCTTTCAAAGGAACCATCCCGGCATTTGCCTGAAGTGATTTAGGGAAATCACGGAAAACCTAAATCAGGATGGCCTATTAGTGGTTAGTGGCTTTAGTAGTTAGAATCTTTTATTTAGTTGCCGGCCGCGGTGGTCTTGCGGTTCAAGGCGCGCAGTCCGGAACCGTGCGACTGCTACGGTCCCAGGTTCGAATCCTGCCTCGGGCATGGATGTGTGTGATGTCCTTAGGTTAGTTAGGTTTAAGTAGTTCTAAGTTCTAGGGGACTAATGACCACAGCAGTTGAGTCCCATAGTGCTCAGAGCCATTTGAACCATTTTTTTTTATTTAGTTGGCAGTATTGGCGCTCGCTGTATTGCAGTAGTTAGCGTAATGAAGATTTTTGTGAGGTAAAAGCTTAATGAAATGTATAGGTTATTGTTAAGATTTCTTTTTAGTTAGGGCCATTCTTTTGAATTAATTATTTGAAGTCAGGTTGTAATGTTTTTTGAGCAGTCCGTTGAGCTAGAATATTGTGGGTCAGTGTTGACATGATAATAAAAATGTAAAGGGAAAGAAGGCTCGGCACGTTCAGTTTTATTCAGCTGTTTCAGAATCAAATAACGTAGAAGTTTCATCTTCTCAGTCATTCTGCAATTTAAGTACAGACACATTCATTTAAATAAAGAAGTTTCAGTAGGACAGTATACATGTGCTGTGTTACGACAACGAAAAGAACTTGTGACCACCGTAGGTACTTTATTTTACTTATCTTACGTTTACCGTTAGATATTAGTTAAATTTTTTGTCAAAAGTAATCCTAAACCATGTTCTGAAATAGTGTCTTGTTTCTCCACTAGGCAGTGCCACAAATTCCTCCAAAACATTGTAACACAACACACACACAAATGTCATACTCACAAATGTAAATCCACCTGACGATGGATGTTTAAACCTTTGAAACGCGTCGTGAAGATAAATAAACAGTGACTGGTAACAGTAAACTTGTTGTTTCATTTAATAAATGGCTCTGAACACTATGGGACTTAGCCTTTGAGGTCATGAGTCCCGTAGAACTTAGAACTACTTAAACCTAACTAACCTAAGGACATCACTCACATCCATGCCCGAGGCAGGATTCGAACCTGCGACCGTAGCGGAAGCGCGTTTCATTTAATAGATTAATCTCAATTTTTGCCAGTTTAGATACTCTGTTCGGTCTGAGAAAACAATAATTCCTTCATTATCGCTTCGGGTACCATAGCGATAGGTTTTGCCCACCGTAGTACATCAGTGAGCAGCTAAAGAGCGACTGTGTTACGTTTGGCGTACAAAACACACATCGCGCCTGGTCCTCTCAGTAAAATTCCTCCTATTTAAAATTTGAGAGAACTAAATTTTCGTTCTGTAGCGCAGTGTGCGCTCATATGAAATTCCTGGAAGATTAAAACTGTGTACCACACGCAGAGCCAATCTCATCGTATTTGCCTTTCATGGGCAAGTGCTCTACCGACTGAGCTACACAAGCGCGACTGTCGAGCGCTCTTCACACCTTTACTCCCGCCAATATCTACAGGGTGTTACAAAAAGGTACGGCCAAACTTTCAAGAAACATTCCTCACACACAAATAAAGAAAAGAGGTTACGTGGACATGTGTGCGGAAACGCTTACTTTCCATGTTAGAGATCATTTTAGTTTCGTCAGTATGTACTGTACTTCCTCGATTCACCGCCAGTTGGCCCAATTGAAGGAAGGTAACGTTGACTTCGGTGCTTGTATTGACATGCGACTCATTGCTCTACAGTACTATCATCAAGCACATCGGTACGTAGCATCAACAGGTTAGTGTTCATCACGAACGTGGTTTTGCAGTCAGTGCAATGTTTACAAATGCGGAGTTTGCAGATGCCCATTTGATGTATGGATTAGCACGGGGCAATAGTCGTGGCGCGGTACGTTTGTATCGAGACAGATTTCCAGAACGAAGGTATCCCGAAGGGAAGACGTTCGAAGCAATTGATCGGCGTCTTAGGGAGCACGGAACATCCAGCCTATGACTCGCGACTGGAGAAGACCTAGAACGACGAGGACACCTGCAATGGACGAGGCAATTCTTCGTGCAGTTGACGATAACCCTAATGTCAGCGTCAAAGAAGTTGCTGCTCTACAAGCTAACGTCGACCACGTCGCTGTATGGAGAGTGCTACGGGAGAACCAGTTGTTTCCGTACCATGTACAGCGTGTGCACGCACTATCAGCAGCTGATTGGCCTCCACGGGTACACTTCTGCGAATGGTTCATGCAACAATGTGTCAATCCTCATTTCAGTGCAAATGTTCTCATTACGGATGAGGCTTCATTCCAACGTGATCAAATTGTAAATTTTCACAATCAACATGTGTGGGCTGACGAGAATCCGCACGCAATTGTGCAGTCACGTCATCAACACAGATTTTCTGTGAACGTTTGGGCAGGCATTCTTGGTGATGTCTTGATTGAGCCCCATGTTCTTGCACCTACGCTCAATGGAGCACGTTATCATGATTTCATAAGGGATACTCTACCTGTGCTGCTAGAACATGTGCCTTTACAAGTACGTCACAACATGTGGTTCATGCACGATGGAGCTCCTGCACATTTCAGTCGAAGTGTTTGTACGCTTCTCAACAACTGATTCGGTGACCGATGGATTGTCAGAGGCGGACCAATTCCATGGCCTCCTCGCTCTCCTGACCTCAACCCTCTTGACTTTCATTTATGGGGGCATTTGAAAGCTCTTGTCTACGCAACCCCGGTACCAAATGTAGAGACTCTTGGTGCTCGTATTGTGCACGGCTGTGATACAATACGCCATTCTCCAGGGCTGGATCAGCGCATCAGTGATTCCATGCGACGGAGGGTGGATGCATGTATCCTCGCTAACGGAGGACATTTTGAACATTTCCGGTAACAAAGTGTTTGAAGTCACGCTGGTGCGTTCTGTTGCTGTGTGTTTCCATTCCATGATTAATGTGCTTTGGAGGGAAGTAAAAAATAAACTCTAAGATGGAAAGTAAGCGTTTCCAGACAGATGTCCACATAACATATTTTCTTTCTTTGTGTGTGAGGAATGTTTCCTGAAAGTTTGGCCGTACCTTTTTGTAACAACCTGTATATCTACATAGATACTCCGCAAGCGAAAGTACGGTGCGTAGTGGATGGTACCCCGTACCGCTAACAGTCATTTCCTTTCCTGTTCAATTCGCACATAAAGCGTGGGGAAAACAACTTCCTATATGCTACCGTATGTGTCTTAATTTCTCGTATCTTATCTTCGTGGTCCTTACATGCAATGTATGTTAGCGCCAGTAGAATCGTTCTGCAGTCTGCTTCAAATGCAGGTGCTCTAAATTTTCTCAATAGTGTTTCTCGAAAAGAACGTCGCCTTCCCTCCTGGGATTCCCGCATGAGTTGCTGAAGCAACTCTGTAGCGCTTACATGATTTTCGAACCTACCGGCAACAAATCTAGTAGTCAGCCTTTGAACTGCTTCGATGTCTTTCTTCAGTCCGACGTGGTACGGATCCCTAACACTCGTGCAGTACTCAAGAATAGGTCGCACCAGCGCCCTATATGCAGTCGTCTCCTTTACAGGTGACCACTCTTTCCTAAAATTCTCCCAATAAACCGAAACCGACCATTCGCCTTCCCTACCACACTTCTCACATGCTCGATCCCTCTCAGATCGCTTTGCAGTGTTTCTCCCATATTTAAACGACTAGTAATACTGTACTCGAACATTACAGGTTTGATCTTCCTAGTCATCCGCATTAACTTAACATTTTTCCACTTCAAGGGCTAGCAGCCATACATCACACCAACTGGAAATTTTGTATACGTCGTCTTGTATCCTCCTGCAGTCACTCAACTTCGACACCTTACACTACCCCACGGCATCATCAACAAACAACAGCAGGTTGCTGCCCATCATCTCAGTGCTATCACATCTCCTGGAGCACTCCTGACTGTATACTTGCCTCGGATGAACACTCATCGTCGAGGACAACATACAGGGTTAATGCCGTCTCCTATCGCTAAAGTTCACAAATGCTCTCCTGCAAAACTTGCAAGACTAGATGTCTTGGAAAATAGGATATTACGAGGACATGGCCTAGCCACAGCTTGCGGGATGTTTTCAGATAGAAATTTTCACTCTCTCTTTCTCCGAATGAAATTTTGTCTTCTTCCACTCGTACAGCTACTGTTTTGCTACTGGTTTTGTATCCAAGTCATCTACAGTGTATTATCCTTCTTCAGGTCGCGTAAAAGCGTCACAACCGACAAACTTTATGAGCTATTCATTGCGGATTCCGACGCTGAAATAGAGTATTCAGGTGGGGGTGATGACAGTTCTGATGAAGAAGATGAAACCATTGACTATAGCGAACTCAATTCATAAAATGAGCTGAAGGTGATTGTAGGGAAGGAAGTAGTGGGCTTGCAAATGAGACGTATTTCATAGGAAGAGACAAAGAAGGTAAATGGAAAAACATCCTGCAATATTAGTAAAAGTAAAGCAAACAAAAAATCGTGAAAATTTTGTTTATTATAATAATGTTTGTAAATTTTACTCTTAATAAAAGAAACGATTTAAATTAAATAATAAAATAGAAATGCTATGTCTCATAAAGTGAGTAGACTTTTATAGACAGGTTGGATAAAAAGTACTGGTAACACGGTTATAATTATTACCAGACTTTACTGAGACACGTTCACCATATTACGTGCCCTCTCGTCCTGCATCTCAATCGCCTTCCTCCACCGACAGGGAAGGCACCGTAAACCAGCAGCGCATCCACCTCTGTCGACGTCTTGGAAGGGCTGTTCTATGGAACAGATGATGTGTTATCTTGCGTTGTAACACATGCCACGAAGAGGTTCCTTCATTTTGGCGGACGGGTCATAATCGCACGGTTTCATATCGGATCAAAACAGTGGATTGTGTATTTTTAAGCAGGAACCTGGAGGTGATGGGCAGGCTTCATCCCTCTGTAGTCCTCAGTGGTTCACAACCCCACAACAGGCTACAGCAGTCCAACCACACCACCGCTGCCCCGTGTTGAACCCAGGGTTATGGTGCAGCCCCCCCCCCCCCCAAGGTATGTCTCATACCAGACAAGCGTAACCCCGAATGTGCGCATGGTAGAGTAATTATGATGTACACGTATGTGGAGACAGTGTTTGCACAGCAATCGCCGACACAGCGTAACTGAGGCTCAATAAGGGGAACCAGCCCCCCTTTGCCGAGGCAGATGGAAAACCGCCTTAAAAACCATCCACAGGCTGGTCGGCATACTGGACCTCG
This sequence comes from Schistocerca gregaria, assembly GCF_023897955.1. Lineage (NCBI taxonomy): Eukaryota > Metazoa > Arthropoda > Insecta > Orthoptera > Acrididae > Schistocerca > Schistocerca gregaria. The sequence goes on along the minus strand of NC_064928.1, from coordinate 195,201,711 downwards.
GCACTAATCCGCCAGGCGGATTCGTGCCAGTGACCGGCACACCTTACCACTTGGGAAGCAGAGCGCTAGACAGCGCGCCTAGCCGGGCAGGCAAACAGTAGATGGTCCGGTATCTGTCATGTACTACAAACGTAGGAGCTCCTGCACGGGATTCGCCCTGTGGCCTTGTGCATTGTTGTGAATGATGATGGGATGCAGTGCCAGAAGGAAACACTGTCGTGTGCTCCCACTACGTGACACTTGAATCTTGATCAACGTGCACTGTTCATGTTTCCTAAACATACTGTTAGGGTGCTCGAACTGGCCTCCTGTACTGTCAGACAGTACACACAGTGACTGACTCAAACCTAGCCGTCACCGCTACTGGGCTACTTCACTCGACTTTGTACTATCTGCTACACACAGTGGGCATGCCATGTGACGCACGTCCTTCATGTTACAGTGGTGTTTCCACTACTTTTTATCCAACCCAAAAGAAAACAAGACGAATGGAAGAAAAGCAATAAACTGTTTATCATTTCAAACGTAATCGCCATAACTGTTAATACATTTATCCCACTATGAGTCAAGAAGGGTCAATGCCTTCATGGGAAAATATTTATAGTTTCCTGCTAGTTTTCTGCTAAACCATGATGGTACCCAGGAGTCCACATCTTCGGCTGATGCAAAATGACAGCCACAGACAACTTTCTTCACGGTTAAAAAAAATACGGAAATCTCTTGGAGAGAGATTGGGACTGAATGGTTGATGGGTCCCAACGAAACTTCTGCAGCGTAGTCGAAACACCCCTGGCAACATGTGCCGCCTATACACAGTTCTACTAGAAGCATGCCATATGTAGCAGAGAGTGTCAGCTAATCAATATGAACTGATAATAAAAGCCGACTGGAGTGGCCGAGCAGTTCTAGGCGCAACCGCTACGGTCGCAGGTTCGAATCCTACCTCGGGCATGGATGTGTGTGATGTCCTTCGGTTAGTTAGGTTTAAGCAGTTCTAAATTCTAGGATACTGGTGACCTCAGATGTTAAGTCCCATAGTGCTCAGAGCCATTTGAACCATTTTTTGATAACAAAATAATAATAAATGAATAATGAATAAATGAGATTGGTGTGGAGTGTAAAGTACGTTGAGTGCCCAACAACATTAAGAAGAATGTACGCGCCCGCTTGAGGGTTAACACTGCTGCTTTCTGCGATTCTAGCAGTCACTGTGTAATGCGAGCATAAAGTTTTTTCCCTGATTACAAAAATTTATTCCTAAGAAACTATGCGAGATACTGCTATGCGGTTCACTGCAATTGGTTTTACGGACACGCTTCTACGTGTGCTGTGAGAGCATCTGACGTCTTTTCCCTGTCTCTTCTTTCAGGTAGCGTAGTTTAGGAGTGCTGCTGTCCCAGTCGCGTCTATGCAGGGGGAAGCACAATGTGTTTTGTGATTTCCTAAGCCGGCCGCGGTGGTCTCGCGGTTCTAGGCGCGCAGTCCGGAGCCGTGCGACTGCTACGGTCGCAGGTTCGAATCCTGCCTCGGGCATGGATGTATGTGATGTCCTTAGGTTAGTTAGGTTTAATTAGTTCTAAGTTCTAGGGGACTGATGACCACAGCTGTTAAGTCCCATAGTGCTCAGAGCCATTTGCACCATTTGATTTCCTAAACACGGTCGCCTAATGCAGTTCGGCAACAGTTCTCAAGTGCCTGTTGTGGTGTTGACCAAAGATCGCTGTGCTACACCAAATGTGTTAACTTTCATCAGTACCACAGACATGAGCAACGTCTCGCAGAAAACCGCAATATTGAATGAGGGAGCCTGAAGAAGACACGCCCCCTTCAGCGATGAATGGGAGAAGCTGAAGAAGACGCGGCCTCTTTCTCAGCATATCAGCGCCCTCACACGGAGTTCAATATGGACCCCAGCATGGACTCGTTCTGCTTCAGTCATGACCCCATCTTAAGCAATCAACATTACTGAGTATGACCAGTGTTAGTCAAGTCTCACATGGATATGCAGTTTTGTAAATGTTGATCGTTTGCATTAAGTGATGCTTTAGTAGTCAGTGACACTGCAAGTCGGACGTTCATATCCTTGTTTTGGAAAGTTGACTATTGATTCTGCTGTGGCGTGCATACACAAATTCTGAGTGTGAGATATTATTATCGCGAGTGGTTGTTGAGAGCAGATGGACGCAGCCTGGCATGGAAACACCACAAATTGCTGCACATATCATGCGTATGTCCCCAAACCGATCATTTCCTGGTGAACCAAAGGAGGTCCTGAGGGAAAGAAAGACACCAGTTGAATATGTTTAGCAGTTAGACATATGTCTCTAACCATCTGTGGTTTGTAAATACTGTAGGTTTAATTAATTTATAATTATGAAATATTTTTTGTGTCTTAAACATGTATTTTTGTACTGCTGGGGGTAAAACATTTTCATTTGCGATGTTGTACTACCCATACCCTAAATAAATATACATGGTGGACCATTGATCGTGATCGGGTCAAATGTCTCACGAAATAAACGTCAGACGAAAAAACTACAAAGAATGAAACTTTTCTAGCTTGAAGGGGGAAACCAGATGGCGCTATGGTTGGCCCGCTAGATGGCGCTGCCATAGCTCAAACGGATATCAACTGCGTTTTTGTAAATAGGAGCCCTCATTTTTTATTACATATTTGTGTAGTATGTAAATAAATATGAATGTTTTAGTTGGACCACTTTTTTCCAATTGTGGTAGATGGCGCTATAATAGTCACAAACATATGGCTCACAATTTTAGACGAACAGTTGGTAACAGGTAGGTTTTTTTAAATTAAAATAAAGAATGTAGGTACATTTGAACATTTTATTTCGGTTGTTCCAATGTGATACATGTACCTTTGTGAACTTATCATTTCTGAGAACACATGGTGTAACAGCGTGATTACCTGTAAATACCACATTAATGCAATAAATGCTCAAAATAATGTCCGTGAACCTAAATGCATTTCGCAATACGTGTAACGACATTCCTCTCAACAGCGAGTAGTTCGCCTTCCGTAATGTTCGCACATGCATTGACAATGCGCTGACGCATGTTGTCAGGCGTTGTCGGTGGATCACTATGACAAATATCCTTCAACGTTCCCCACAGAACGAAATCCGGGGACGTCAGATACGGTGAACGTGCGGGCCATGGTATGGTGCTTCGACGACCACTCTACCTGTCACGAAATATGCTATTCAATACTGCTTCAACCGCATGCGAGCCATGTGCCGGACATTCATCATGTTGGAAGTACATCGCCATTCTGTCATGCAGTGAAACATCTTGTAGTAAAATCGGTAGAATATTACGTAGGAAATCAGCATACATTGCACCATTTAGACTGCCATCGATAAAATGGGGGCCAATTATCCTTCCTCCCATAATGCTGCACCATACATTAACCATCCAAGGGCGCTGATGTTTCACTTGTCGCAGCCATCATGGATTTCCCGTTGCCCAGTAGTGCATATTATGCTAATTTACGTTACCGCTGTTGGTGAATGCCGCTTCTTCGCTAAATAGAATGCGTGCAAAAAATCTGTCATCGTCCCGTAATTTCTCTTGTGCCCATTGGCAGAACTGCACACGACATTCAAAGTCATCGCCATGCAATTCCTAGTGCATAGAATTATGGTACGGGTTCAAACGATGTTGATGTGGCATTATCAACACAGACGTTTTTGAGATTGCCGATTCTCGCGCAATTTGTCTGCTACAGATGTGCGGATTAGCCGCGACAGCAGCTGAAACACCTTCTTGGGCATCATCATTTGTTGCAGGTCGTGGCTGACGTTTCACACGTGGCTGAACAGTTCCTGTTTCCTTAAATAACGTAACTATCCGGCGAACGGTCCGGACACTATGATGATGTCGTCCAGGATACCGAGCAGCATACATAGCACATGCCCGTTGGGCATTTTGATGACAATAGCCATACATCAACAGGATATCGACATTTTCCGCAATTGGCAAACTGTACATTTAACAGGGGTAATGTATTACGAAGCAAATACCGTCCGCACTGAGGAATGTTACGTGATACCACGTATTTATACGTTTGTGACTATTACAGCACCATGTATCACAAAGCGAAAAAAGTGGTCCAACTAAAACATTCATATTTCTATACGTACTACACGAATATGTAATAAAAAATGGGGGTTCCTATTCAAAAAAACGCAGTTGATTTCCATTTGACCTATGGCAGCGCCATCTAGCGGGCAAACCATAGCGCCATCTTTTTCCCCCTTCAAGCTAGACGAGTTTCTTTCTTTGTAGTTTTTTCGTTTGATGCTTATTTCGTGAGATATTTGGCCCGGTCACTATTAGTGGACCAGCCTGTATACTAAAGATCAGAATGACTTTTAAACCGATTTTGAATGAGTTATATTCAATAAGTAATGCAAAACTTTTTTTCCGTGAAAGCAAGTTGGTGTCATTCAGAATTCCAATACACCATTTTATTTCCCACTCTTTTGGAAAAAAAAGTTATTTTCTTTTCAACATAATCTCCAACCAAAGTGACGGCCTTACGCCACTGTACTTGGAGGGCCCAAATACCCACATGGTACCACTCTAACAGTTGACTTCGTATCCAACGTCTTGCTGCCTCAGAAACCTCCCCAGTATCCCCACACTGCTTCCCTTGGAGTGCATCCTCCATTCGGCCAAATAGATGGAAGTCGGAACATCCGAGATTCGGGCTATAGGGTGGATGAGGAAGAATAGTCCAATGAAGTTTTGCGAGATCCTCTCGGGCGCGCAGACTTGTGTGAGGCTATGCATTGTCATGCGGAAGGGGAAGTTCGTTTGCATTTTTGGTGACAAGCACGCTGAAGTCGTTTCTTCAGTTTCCTTGTGGTACCCCAATACACCTCAGCGTTGATCGTTGCTCCAGTGTTCCAGAAGATCGTTGCCATGACTTACTAACTGAAGATGCTACTTTGAACATTGTCTCCAGAAGAAAATTGGTGTGCCACCTCTCCATCGATTGGTGTTTTGTTTCAGTTTCTGTTTCATCGTCTGTGACGATGTTCAACAAAAAAAATTCACAATCAGCGTCGTAAGGCACAAGCATGATGGTCTTTCATTGTTCTTTAGTTTTCTGTTAGGCAGCGAGAAACGCAGTGGGCACATCCTTTAAGTATGTGAACCAGTGGAAGAGTGTGTCAGCACTACCAGCAGAGACATCCAGTTGTGCAGCAGGGTGGTCGAGTGAGAATGTCCTCATGTTCCAGCATTGCAGAAGTCACAACTGCCTGCAGCCAGCCGGCACGTGGGAAATCGGACAGATTTGTGCGACATTGTTGCAATGATGATAGACAACTTGTTCGACGACTCACCATTCTTCTATTCACTGCTATGTCTCTGTAGATGTTCTGCAAGCACCTATAAATATCAGTGAGGCTCTGGATTTCCGAAGAATGAAAGTGAGTGTCAGCTCTCTCCTTTGAAAGCGCCTCTGTTACAGACGCCATTTTGAAGGCTACGTATGGCATCGTCGGAATTTCATGAAACCCTGCAGGGGCTGAAGCGGGAATATTCCATAATGTCCTACAAGAAATTCCGCATTTTTTCACCAGAAACTGGCTAAGAAAAGAAATGTTTTGCGTTGCTTTTTGAAAGCCTCTCATACAAAGCTATCACCATCATTTCATCCCGTTGTAAAGAATTTAAATGTGTGAATTACACTACTGGCCATTAAAATAGCTACCCCAAGAAGAAATGCAGATGATAAACGGGTATTCATTGGACAAATATATTATACTAGAACTGACATGTGATTACATTTTAGCCGGCCACGGTGGACGTGCGGTTCTAGGCGCTTCAGTCCAGAACTGTGGGACTGCTACGGTCGCAGGTTCGAATCCTGCCTCAGGCATGGATGTGTGTGATGTTCATAGGTTAGTTAGGTTTAAGTAATTCTAAGTTCTAGGGGACTGATGACCTAAGATGTTAAGTCCAATAGTGCTCAGAGCCGTTTGAACCATTTTTGAGTACAAAAAATCAAATGGCTCTGAGCACTATGGGACTTAACATCTGTGGTCATCAGTCCCCTAGAACTTAGAACTACTTCAACCTAACTAACCTAAAAACATCACACACATCCATTCCAGAGGCAGGATTCGAACCTGCGACTGTTGCTGTCGCGCAGTTCCGGACAAAGCGCCTAGAGCCTCTAGAAGCGTTTTGATTACATTTTCACGCAATTTGGTTGCATGGATCCTGAGAAATCACTACCCAGAACAACCACCTCTGGCCGTAACAACGACCTTGATACTCTTGGACATTGAGTCAAACAGAGCTTCGAAAGCGTGTACAGGTACAGCTGCCCATGCGGCTTCAACACGATACCACAGTTAATCAAGAGTAACGAATAGCGTATTGTGAGGAGCCAGTTGCTCGGCCACCATTGGCCAGACGTTTTCAATTGGTGAGGTATCTGGAGAATGAGCTGGCCAGGGCAGCAGTCGAACATTTTCTGTATCCAGAAAGGCCCGTACAGGACCTGCAACATGCGGTCGCGCATTATCCTGCTGTAACGTAGTGTTTCGCAGGGATCGAATGAAGGGTAGAGCCACGGGTCGCAACACGTCTGAAATGTAACTTCCACTGTTCAAAGTGCCGTCAATGCGAACAAGAGGTGACCGGGACGTGCAACCAATGGCACCCCATACCATCACGCCAGGTGATAAGACCAGTATGGCGATGACGAATACACGCTCCCAATGTGCGTTCACCGCAATGTCACCAAACACGGATGCGACCATCATGATGCTGTAAAAAGAACATCGATTCATCCGAAAAATGACGCTTTGCCATTCGTGCACCCAGGTTCGTCGTTGAGTACACCATCGCAGGCGCTCCTGTCTGTGATGCAGCGTCAAGAGTAACCGCAGCCATGGTCTCCGAGCCGATAGTCCACGCCTGCTGCAAACGTCGTCGAACTGTTCGTGCAGATGGTTGTTGTGTTGCTAACGTCCCTATCTGTTGACTCAGAAATCGAGACGTGGCTGCACGATCCGTTACAGCCATGCGAATACGATGCCTGTCATCTCGACAGCTAGTGATACGAGGCCGTTGGGATCCAGCACGGCGTTCCGTATTACCCTTCTGAACCCACCGATTCCATATTCTGCTAACAGTCATTTGATCTCGACCAACCCGAGCAGCAATGTCGCGATACGATAAATCGCAATCGCGATAGGCTACAATCCGACCTTTATCAAAGTCGGAAACGTGATGGTGGGCATGTCTCCTCCTTACAAGAGGCATCACAACAACGTTTGACCAGGCAATGCCGGTCAACTGCTGTGTGTGTATGAGAAATCGGTTGGAAACTTTCCTCATGTCAGCACGTTGTAGGTGTCGCCACCGGCACCAACCTTGTGTGAATGCTCTGAAAAGCTAATAATTTGCATATCACAGCATCTTCTTCCTGTCGGTGACATTTCGCGTCTATAGCACGTCACCTTCGTGGTGTAGCAATTTTAATGGCCAGTAGTGTATTATTGATCCTCTGCTTTACCCAATCTATACAACACTATTTGGAAGGCAATCTGAGCTGCCTTCTTAGATTGTTTGCAGATCATGTTGTAAGTCACCATCTCGTGAAGTCATCAGATAATCTCAACCAATTACAAAATATTATAGACAAGATATTTGTGAGGTGCGAAAAGTGGCAGTTGATTCTAAGTAATGAGAAGTGTGAAGGTATCCACATGATTACTAAAAAGAATTCGCCAATCTCTCTTACATGATAAATCACACAGATCTAAAGACTGCATATTCAACTTAATACCTAGAGATACAATTACGAATAACTTACACTGGAACCATCGCATAGAAGATGTTGTGGAGAAAGTGAACCAGAGATTGAGTTTTATTCACAGAACACTTAGAAGATGCAACACAGAAGAGACTGCGTGCGCTTGATAGCGCACTCTCTTCTGGAGTATTTCAGCGCAATCTGGGATCCTTACTGGACTCGGTTGAAGGAAGACATCGAAAAACTTCAAAGAAGGGTAGCTATTGCTGTATTATCATCAAATAAGGAAGAGAGTGTCATGGACACGTAAATCAAATTAGGGTGGCAATAGTTAAAACGATTCTGTTTTTCGTTGCAGTGAGATCTTCTAATAAAATTTAATTCGCCAACTTTTTCTCTGAATGCGAAAATATTCTGCTAAGGAACACCTACATATGGAAAAATTAACATCAGAGTAAAAGTAATAATAATACTAAAGAGCAAAGAAAGGGCAATTGGAAGAACTAAAAGCGAACTTGAAAAGAAGAAAGTGGCGGAAATTAAGGGTATCTTAAAAAAGTGATATCTCTGATTTTATCAGACATTTAAGAGCTGACTTGGCTTACACAGCTCTGAAGATTGCGAAATATTTCCAAATATTTTGATCAACTTCTTATCTTTCCAGAACCAATCCATAAATTGGAATTGTCAAAAAGTCATGAAAATCGAGAAGAAGATTTAACTCTGAATACCAAAGACATTCAAGAACTATTTACAACCTTAAGAAACAGTAAAGTAAGTAGAGAAGACTCTACAACAGAAGGACATTTGAAATGATCACTACCAAAAATTTTAAAACAGCTTAAGTTAATTTTTGAGGAAATCTAGAAAACAGAAAAAATTCCCAGAGGCCTGGAACGAAGCCTTCATACATTTACCACACAGGAGAGGCAATAACCAAGATGTTAAAAGCTAAAGAGTAAACTCTTTGTGAACTGCTGTATATAAAATATTATCTTATATTTTACTAAGTGGAATAGAAACAACACTGGACAGTCATTTACTCAAATATGAAGGTGATTAGGAAGGGCAGAAATGTTTGACCATAGATCACTGAAGGGGCGACATTATTACTAAACCATAGTAAATTTTACTACTCCATATTTTCCTCAGAAGAAGTCATAATTTGCAGTTTATGCACTAGTTAATTACAATTATAAAACCTCATATTGTTCATCACACAAAAAAGTAGAAAGTGTCCTTTTTACGCCCTATAATGACAATAATAAATTGTTGGGAACCACGAATTGATAATGACTTCAGTTGTAAGTTTTTATGAAACTTTAGTAATCTAGGGTTAATCTAAAATCAATTCTTTGCCTCTGATCACTGAATACAAAAGATATTGTAGTGTTCAATTATTATTGATTTCTCCATCTTAAGACTACTGCAATTAATTAAAGAGAATTTTACTCCTTATTTAGTAGTAATCTTTGCTGATTTCAAAAAGGCCTTTGATTTCGTTGATGTAAAAACTATGAGCCCACATAAAGTAATTGCAGAATACTGTGTAAAGTCTAAATTAGAAAATGTAATTCGTCAAATACATACAGACACAGTAAGTGAAGTGAAATTTATGTAAGAAATATCTCAGCCCTTCAAAATGAATGGAGATGATGGGCTATCCCCAATTTTCGTAATCGTATTCTAGTAAAAATACTGTGTAAATTTGGAATGGAAAAATCTATGAATATAAGATTTGACGAATAGGATTGGGAAAAGAAACAAATATACTGGAATAAAATGTCTCACATTTGCAGATGACTTTGCTGTATTTCCTAAAAATTTGAGATCTGCTGTAACACAACTTACTCTCTTAGAAGAGATAACCAGTAGGACTGGCTTTAGAATTACTGTAGAGAGAAACAAATATCTTATGAACATTAAAAAGGCACAGAAAAATGTTTGACAATAGATATTGTTCAAATTGTACAGGTTAAAAAATTTAAATGTCTTGGTGAAATAATCTAAGAAACGATTTGGAAAAATCTGCATAGAGGAAAGGATATATAAACTGGGAAGAGGAAACGTGATAACATTTTACAACAAGAAATACCTGTCTAAAATAAGAAAAAGAAACAGAAATAAGGTTTTACAACACAGTAGAGAAACTAGAATGTCTGTGTATACAAGAGTATGTCTATCATGAAACTATAATTTAGGTAAATCAGACATACTAGAAGATCGAATTATGAGGAAGCTGTTACGCCCACAAAAAACTGTGTAAGATTAGAAATAGTGTAGTAATGATGAAATTTATCGAAACAGAAAAGGCATATGAATTAGTAATGAGGAAAAGGAGACGTACTTTTGGGCAGTTATGCTGGATAAAAGACAGTAGATCAATCAAAACGAGCTTCAGATATCTCTGGAATAAGAAGTCAATAAATATTTGGTTTCACGATGGAAAAAGGTATTAAGGAAAAAAATACTTTAAAAGCTGAAGAAACAGCTGACAGAGATGTGTTTAGGGAAAGAGTATTGTATGTGCAAGGATTCCAAGAGAAGACAGTGGAAAAAAACTGGACTGAAATGTTGAGAACATAAGAAGAAAAAAATAGTGAAAAGGCTAAAGGGTAATGGATGAAAAGAAACAAAAAACAATAAAGAAAATAACTTGGCACATTGCCATTAATTGGCGCATCCAAGATGATAATATTATTACTATTACTATTTCTTTTGTTTCTCAGACATTATGTCTGGTTAAAAATGGAAAGTGATGCAGACCTTGATCAAATGTGACTTCCTTTTAATGGTGTGGTATATGTTACATTGCATTTAGGAACTTTCAGGTATATGAACATGTATCAATAATTACGGATTTCTGTAGTAATATATGTATGTTTGTATGTAGCTGTATTGCGTTGATGTACTGGTGGATATTGTGTGGTATGACTCCTGTAGTTGATAGTATAATTGGTATAATGCAAACTTTATCCTGATGCCACATGCCCTTGACTTCCTCAGTCAGTTGGATGTATTTTTCAATTTTTTCTCCTGTTTTCTTTTGTATGTTTGTGGTATTGGGTATGGATATTTCGATTAGTTGTGTTAATTTCTTCTTTTTAATGGTGAGTATGATGTCAGGTTTGTTATGTGGTGTTGTTTTATCTGTTATAATGGTTCTGTTCCAGTATAATTTGTATTCGTCATTATCCAGTACATTTTGTGGTGCATTCTTGTAAGTGGGAACATGTTTTATTAGTTTATGTTGTATGGCAAGTTGTTGATGTATTATTTTTGCATACATTGTCATCTCTTCTGGTGTATTCTGTATTTGCTAGTATTGTACATCCGCTTGTGATGTGATCTACTGGTTATATTTGTTGTTTGCAAAGTCTGCATTTATCTGTTGTGGTATTGGGATTTTTAATAATATGCTTGCTGTAATATCTGGTGTTTATTGTTTGATCCTGTATTGCAATCGTGAATCCTTCTGTCTCACTGCATGTTTTGCCTTTTCTTAGCCATGTGCTGGATTCATCTTGATCATGTGTGGCTGTGTTAGATGATACGGGTGCTTGCCATGTACTGTTTTCTTTTTCCAATTTTCTTTGTATCTGTTGATGTTATGTGATCTAAAGGGTTGTAGAAGTGGTTATGAAATTGCAATGGTGTAGCCGATGTATTTATATTAGTGATTGCTTTGTGTATTTTGCTAGTTTCTGCTCGTTCTATAAAGAATTTTCTTAAATTGTCTACCTGTCCATACTGTAGGTTTTTTATGTCCATAAATCCCCTTCCTCCTTCTTTTCTGCTTAATGTGAATCTTTCTGTTGCTCAACATATGTCATGTATTCTACATTTGTGGCATTATGATCGTGTAAGTGTATTGAGTGCTTCTAGTTCTGTGTTACTCCATTTCACTACTCCAAAAGGAGTAGGTCAGAACTGATATAGCATAAGTATTTATAGCTTTTCCTATTATTATTATTATTATTATTATTATTATTATTATTAAGGAACTGAATTTGGCATCTGATGATGAACTGGCCCATTAGAGAAAAATATTAATACTAATAATAATAATAGTGAGAGAAATTGGAGTTCGCAGAGAAAGATTTGTCATTCGATTTTACCACTTTACATTCACAAGTGGAATGGCAGAGAGAGAGAGAGAGAGAGAGAGAGAGAGAGAGAGAGAGAGAGAGAGGGAGGGAGGGAGAGGGAGAGGGAGAGGGAGGGAGGGAGGGAGGGAGTGTTTTAAATTTGTTTTATGAACCCTCTGTCAAGAACGTAAGTGTGAATTGTGTAGTAGTCATGCAGATGAAGGCGAGCTCACCGTCCCAGCCGCCTGTGCCCTTGCAGTGCCGCGCCGTCAGGACCCAACCAGGCGCCACCAGACTTCCGGAGCAGTCTTCATACCCCTGCTTGTCTTTGGTGATGAGGTACACGGCGAAAGGATACAGTCCCACGTGTGTCTGGAATCCTCCGAATATCCGGTTTGCGGCAAACTCCTCGCGTTTCCGTTCGCGTCGCATTCCTTCCAAGGCCGCCTTCCCCTCCCGAATCTCCTCCGGCGTGTTGTAGCCACAGCTCACGAGCGCGACGACAGCGCTCCATATGGCCAGTCGCCACACTAGCAACATGACCCGTCGATACACAATTCAGTCACGAAAATCAATTTTTCCTTCCTCCAAACAATGAGAAAACAGGAGTAGCCACCTCAGTGTACGGCGGTTTGAACTGCGAGGAGCGTTACTCTAAATTTTCATCGTCCGTTCAGCACGTCAAAGCGGCGGTGAATATGAAAACATCACTCAACAAGATTTAGCTCGTTCTGCAGTTATTCAGCTGTTCTGTGGTCTCAGCTGTGGACTACGTATTATCTCTGGCGCGCTCATATCGTGGGGATATCTATGGACTCAAACATAGAGTATATCTACATCCACGTCTACATTACTACTCTGCGATCACACTGAAGTGCCTAGCAGAGCATTCATTGAATTACCTTCAAGCTATTTCTCTACCGTTCCACTCACGAACAACGAGCAGGAAAACCAAATCGTTAAAGCTTTCTGTGCGTCCTCTGATTCATCCCATTTCATTCTGAAGATCATTTCTCCCTGTTTATGTGGGCACCAGCAAAATATCTTCGCATTGAGAGGAGGAAGCTGATGATAGAAATTTCATGAGAACGTCCTATCGCAATGAAAAACGTCTTTGTTTAAATCACAGCCACCCCATTTCGCGTTATCATTGCCCTGAGACTTTCACTCCTATTTCGCTATACTACAAAACGAGTTGTCCTTCTTTTGAACTTTTCGGTGTCTTCCGTTAATTCTATCGTATATGGAACCTACAATGCGCAGCAGTACTCGAGAAAAGGACGGGAAAGAGTAAAGTGACGGTAGAACTGTTGCACTTTTTTAAGTGTTCTGCCAATAAATCCCTGTCTTTCGTTCGCGCAGATCTTATTTTCTACATATAAATCTACATATACATGACTACTCTGCGATTCAGAATTAAGTGTCTGTCACAGGGTTTATCGAAACACCTTTAAGCTGCTACCCTACCGTTCCACTCACCAAAAGCTCGCGGGAGAAAGAAAGACTTAAATCTTTTCGCGCGAATTCTGGTTTCTCTTGTTTATTTTTATGATCACTTCTCCCTGTGCAGGTGGTCGCCAACAAAATATTTTCAAACTCTGAGGAAGAAACTGGTGATTGAAATTTCATGAAGAGGTCCTGCCACACCGTTAAACGCCTTTGTTTTAATGTCTGGCACTGTAATACGTGTATCATAATCCGTGGCAACCTCTCCACTGTTAAGCGATAATACAAAATGAGCTGCCTTCTTCGAAATTCTTTGATGTCCTCCATCAAACCTATCTCCAGAGGAGGATAGACAAGCGTAGCGTAGGCAGTCTCTTTAGTAGATCTGTTCCATTTTCTGAGTGTTCTGCCAATAAATCGCAGTCTTTGGTTCGCCTTACCCACAACAGAGTACTTGGTGGCTCAACACAAAAGTTTTGTCTCAAGTACAGATAGTGTTGAGGATCAGTGGACAAAGTTCAGAACCATCGTACAGTATGCATTAGATGAGTATGTGCCAAGCAAGATCGTAAGAGATGGAAAACAGCCACCGTGGTACAACAACCGAGTTAGAAAACTGCTGCGGAAGCAAAGGGAACTACACAGCAAACATAAACATAGCCAAAGCCTTGCAGACAAACAAAAATTGCGCGAAGCGAAATGTAGTGTAAGGAGCGCTATGCGAGAGGCGCTCAATGAATTCGAAAGTAAAGTTCTATGTACCGACTTGGCAGAAAATCCTAAGACATTTTGGTCTTGTGTCAAAGCGGTAGGTGGATCAAAACAAAATGTCCAGACACTCTGTGACCAAAATGGTACTGAAAAAGAGGATGACAGACTAAAGGCCGAAATACTAAATGTCTTTTTCCAAAGCTGTTTCACAGAGGAAGACTTAACTCTAGTTCCTTCTCTAGATTGTCGCACAGATAACGAAATGGTAGATATCGAAACAGATGACAGAGGGATAGCAAAACAATTAAAGTCGATCAAAAGAGGAAAGGCTGCTGGACCTGATGGGATACCAGTTCGATTTTACACAGAGTACGCGAAGGAACTTGCCCCCGTTCTTGCAGCGGTGCACCGTAGGTCCCTAGAAGAGCGTAGCGTTCCAAAGTATTGGAAAAGGGCACAGGTCATTCCTGTTTTCCAGAAGGGACGTCGAGCAGAACTTTAGACCAATATCTCTAACGTCGATCAATTGTAGCATTTTGGAACACGTATTATGTTCGAGTATAATGACTTTGCTGGAGACTAGAAATCTACTCTTTAGGAATCAGCATGGGTTTCGAAAAAGATGATGGTATAAAACCCAGCTTGCGCTATTCGTCCACGAGACTCAGAGGGCCATGGACACGGGTTCCCAGGTAGATGCCGTGTTCCTTGACATCCACAAGGCGTTTCATACAGTTCCTCACAGTCGTTTAATGCACAAAGTAAGAGCATATGGACTATCAGACCAATTGTGTGATTGGATTGAAGAGTTCCTAGATAACAGAACACAGCAGATCATTCTCAATGGAGAGAAGTCTTCCGAAGTAAGAGTGATTTGAAGTGTGCCACTGGGGAGTGTCGTAGGACCGTTGCTATTCACAATATATATATATATATATATATATATATATATATATATATATGACATTGTGGATAACATCGGAAGTTCACTCAGGCTTTTTGCGGATGATGCTGTAGTATATCGAGAGGTTGTAACAATGGAAAATTGTACTGAAATGCAGGAGGATCTGCAACGAATTGACGCATGGTGCAGGGAATGGCAATTGAATCTCAATGTAGACAAGTGTAATGTGCTGCGAATACGTAGAAAGAAATATCCATTATCATTTAGTTACAATATAGCAGGTCAGCAACTGGAAGCAGTTAATTCCATAAATTATCTGGGAGTAGGCATTAGGAGTGATTTAAAATGGAATGACCATATAAATCGTCGGTAAAGCAGATGCCAGACTGAGATTCACTGGAAGGATCCTAAGGAAATGCAATTCGAAAACAAAGGAAGTAGGTTACAGTACACTTGTTCACCCACTAGAAGAGATAGGAAAGACACAACGGAGAGCAGCGCGCTTCGTTACAGGATCATTTAGTAATCGCGAAAGCGTTACGGAGATTATAGATAAACTCCAGTGGAAGACTCTGCAGGAGAGACGCTCAGTAGCTCGGTACAGGCTTTTGTTGAAATTTCGAGAACATACCTTCACAGAGGAGTCAAGCAGTATATTGCTGCCGCCTACGTATTTCTCGCGAAGAGAGCATGAGGATAAAATCAGTGAGATTAGAGCCAACACAGAGGCTTACCGACAATCTTTCTTTCCACGAACAATACGAGACTGGAATAGGAGGGAGAACCGATAGCGGTACTCAAAGTACGCTCCGGCACACACCGACAGGTGGCTTGTGGAGTATGGATGTAGATGTGCATGAACATTATCTATGTGATTGTTCCAGTTGAAGTAATTCGTAACTGTAATCCATAAGTATTTAGTTCTATTCACAGCCTTTAGATTTGTGCGATTTACCGTGCAACCGAAATTTAGCGGATTCATTTTATTAGGTCT
Organism: Schistocerca gregaria; assembly: GCF_023897955.1. NCBI lineage: Eukaryota > Metazoa > Arthropoda > Insecta > Orthoptera > Acrididae > Schistocerca > Schistocerca gregaria. Next base: position 195,185,773 of record NC_064928.1, on the reverse strand, counting down.
ACTCCTACGGATGATTTCTCACTTTTCATTATTTAGGATCATTTGCCACTTTGCACGCTATATCGATATCTTGTCTAAATCATTTTAAATTGGTTTTGATCAGGTGATGACATTAAAAGACGGTAAATGAGAGCATCATGTGCAAACAATATCACGTAACCTGACGTGGGTCGCGATATTCTTTAAAGTCTCACGCTTAAATCAGAGATTGAGCGGTATTTTCGGTAACCAGCTGTGGTTGGAGACAGTACAGAATGACTCGGAGATTAGGCTAAGGAGATAGAGATGATGCCAGGGTAAATGAGACTCTGCGTTGGTCTGCTTTTCATTGCTTCTTCACGTATTAGCAAGGAACATTCAGAAGAGCGCATGCACTACTTCATAACTTCAGAAAGCGTAGAAGACAGATGAGCTTTATAACCAATTACCAGATCAAATGGCTATCTCGGCTTATAACTTTGTTAATAGTTGTAAGTAGGCTGTTTAGGTTTTCTTATTGGTAACGCCACGCAGCGCTCTGTATAAAAAAACAATGGCAGTTGGAGGTGAGCCGCCAGCAGTGGTGGACGTGGGGAGAGAGATGGCGGAGTTTTGAAATTTGTAAGAATTGGTGTCATGAACTGCTATATATATTATGACTAGTGAGGTAAATACATTGTTTGTTCTCTATTTAAATCTTTCATTTGCTAACTATGCCTATCAGTAGTTAGTGCCTTCAGTAGTTCGAATCTTTTATTTAGCTGGCAGTAGTGGCGCTCGCTGTATTGCAGTAGCTTGAGTAACGAAGATTTTTGTGAGGTAAGTGATTTGCGAAACGCATAGGTTAATGTTAGTCAGGGCCATTCTTTCGTAGGGATTTTTGGAAGTCAGATTGCGTTGCGCTAAAAAATATTGTGTGTCAGTTTGAGCACAGTCTTGTATAAATTGTTCTAAGGGGATGTTTCATATGTCGACCCTTAGCCGAGGATACCTCACTGGAATCTTCTGATTTTTTCTTGTAGTTTGTGTAGTTAGTGTCGCCTTTGTGTATTGCTAGCGCGTAATCATAGAGAGAATTTCCTTTGTAGTTGCAGTCTTTTATTGTTGTACAGTAAAACAGTTGTGGCATGCATGTAGATTTGCACCAAGTATTTCGCAGCTGCGCTTGCAATTAACTAGATATTATTTTCAGTGCTACATTAATGTGTTCTCTTATTTTGCTTTTTAAATTGTGTTTTTCTGTGTTGTTGTGTGAAAGATTGTGACAATAATGGCGTGTGACAAACGTAACACTAGGCTCCAAAGTAAACTGAGAAATAATAGTGACGACGAGCGTAGCTTACCAGCACCACTGTGTAATGAATTAACAGACATTTTAAGTAGTAATTTGGTAACTATGCATAGGGAAATGGAGCGGGAGTCAAATAATGGTGTAGACAGTGAAACAGGTAGTGAACAGGGTAGCATTATCGATCGATCGGTCGGCAACAGCTCGCCTCAGGAATCGGGAATGACAGGACACAACCTTGCAAATACTGTACATTCAGGTTTTGCGTCCTCGCCGTTTTCTCAAATAAGTCAAGACACATTTTCTGCCTATCAAAATGTAAATGTTGTCGGTGAAAATGCACTGCCAAAAAGCATAGAAAAACAGATTCTAGACACTAATAGGTTATTATTGCAATTAATGCAAACAAATGGAACAAAATCAGAAACAAATGGGACAAAGGCTTCAAAAGTTAGACACAATGGAACAAAATCTTCAAAAGTTAGACACAATGGAACAAAATCTTCAAAAGTTAGACACAATGGAAAAAAATCAGAGACAAACACAGCAACAGTTGGACACAATGGAACAAAATCTTCGGAAATTAGACACCACACTTGAACAAACACATGAAGATTTAACTACTGAGTTACATAACATTGAATCGAAATGTCAAAAAATCTGTAATGACGTAAAAACACAAATTTGTGAGCATTTTCAACCTATTTTTTCGCGGCATGAAAACGCATTACAGAATCACGAAGCAGCCATAAAAGAACTGCAAACAGTTGTTCATGAAAATCATGAGACCTTGCAAGCTAAAATTGACTCAGTTGCATCTACCAATTCGGTTACGCAACTTGCAAAAACTCAAGAAAACTTAAAGGACACAGTAGATACTCTGAAAATTGGTTCAGAAAGACACATGGAGGACATTAGTTCATTATCAGAGAAAGTAGTTGAACTTTCGGATCAGCTAAATAATTTATCTACGAAGGTAGATGATAATCTGAATGACACAAACCCGGTAGACTTTAATGACACAGAAGAGTTCGAACAAATTAGGAAATTCAAACAAAATCAAAATCAAATTAATACGCAACACCGAAGAGAAATCCGGGAAGTACAAGATCAGCTGACACAGGTAATACAAGAATTACGTGTTTCAGAGGACTCTCGCACACCAATACGGGAAGAGGGACATAAAAATACGGAGCCGCCACAAAATAATAACACAGGGCACTTTGGAGATTATGAAAAAAATTGGCAGAGTACACCGAATTTTGATATGGAACCGCCGAAACGACGTAACAATGACCGACATGCAACCCGCCGACACGATGATTTTGACTATAAGCTGTTCATTACTACACGTAAATTCAAAACATTTAGGAGTTCTGGCTACGACATTCATCCACAAGCGTGGCTTCATCAATTCTCTCATTGTTTCCCCCCCCCCCCCCAACTGGTCATTAGAGCACAGATTAGAATTTATGTGTGGCTATTTAGAGAATGAAACAGCTGTAAGAATGCGATCGGTCATTCACGATTGCCTCAGTGAAGGAGAATTTTACCATGCCTTCCTCTCAGCATATTGGTCTCAAGCCACACAAGACCGAGTAAAACATGATATCATAATGATGAAAAATTTCGAACAATCTGAATTGTCAAGTCTTGTGAAATATTTTGAAGACATGTTACATAAGAATCAGTATCTTTCAAACCCATACAGTCCGTCAGGACTCATCCGCATTTGCTTAATCAAATTGCCTGAACATTTACGGCATATTATTTTGGCAGGCCGTTGCAAAGACGACATTGAAGCTTTTCAGGGACTCTTACAAGAATTAGAAATTGACACTGACAATCGCGGAACGCGAAAACAGGAACACAACAATTACAGGTCACATCCGTCGCAATTCCGCGATGAAAGAAATAATAACTGGACACGACAAGGCTATTCTCACAACACAAATCGTGACCAAAACAGACACCACCCGTATGACAACCGTTGGCAGAGTAGTAATAATTACAGGGAAAGATCACCTCTCCACAGTAGTGACTATCACAGAGACAATCAGGGAAACAGACAATATGGGAACCAAAATAATTATTATCAAGGGAGACCGAATAACTTAAGACGCAACGGTTTAGCGCGCAGTTACGATTCAGAGAGAAATTCTCCACCACGTGACCGACAAGAAAGAAACTATGAAATCTACCGACATGACGACAGACGATATGATCGTAACGACAGACCTGAATTGCATCAGAACTGGCGGGATTCAAACAGACCAGGGCCCTCTCGACAAGGTGAATTTGTAGAAGTTAGGTCTCCAAATACCAATAACGACGCGCGCCAACAAAGACACAATAGGCAATGACTCATACCGCTGGCAGCCACAAAACGTACTTATGAAACGTCCCTTTAGAACAATTTATACAAGACTGTGCTTAAACTGACACACAATATTTTTGAGCGCAACGCAATCTGACTTCCAAAAATCCCTACGAAAGAAAGGCCCTGACTAACATTAACCTATGCGTTTCGCAAATCACTTACCTCACAAAAATCTTCGTTACTCAAGCTACTGCAATACAGCGAGCGCCACTACTGCCAGCTAAATAAAAGATTCGAACTACTGAAGGCACTAACTACTGATAGGCATAGTTAGCAAATGAAAGATTTTAATAAAGAACAAACAATGTATTTACCTCACTAGTCATAATATATATAGCAGTTCATGACACCAATTCTTACAAATTTCAAAACTCCGCCATCTCTCTCCCCACGTCCACCACTGCTGGCGGCTCACCTCCAACTGCCATTGTTTTTTTATACAGAGCGCTGCGTGGCGTTACCAATAAGAAAACCTAAACAGCCTACTTACATAGTCAAGTAGACTCAGTAATGAACTAAAGACTAAACCAAATTCCTCCCGAACAGGCCATGAAGACCCAACGGTACCGACCGGCCGCCGTGTCATCCTCAGCCCATAGGCATCACGGGATGCGGATATGGAGGGACATGTGGTCAGCACACCGCTCTCCCGGCCGTATGTCAGTTTCCGAGACCTGAGCCGCTACTTCTGAATCAAGTAGCTCCTCAGTTTGCTTCACAAGGGCTGAGTGCACACTGCTTGCCAACAGCGCTCGGCAGACCGGATGGTCACCCATTCAAGTGCTAGCCAAGCCCGACAGCGCTTAACTTCGGTGATCTGACGGGAACCAGTGTTACCATTGCGGCAAACACTGATAAGAAAAAACATTATGGCTATTTCGCACCGCGACGCTGGATGCCGCCTAGTAACGTTGCGGGCAAGTGACACGGTAACAAAAGTATGTAAGCGTAGCAGACACCGACGGCGGATCAGCCTAGTCAAGATAAGGGCTATAAACGGGGAAATGCACTGTGATAAGCAACTTTGACAAATTGCAGATTATTATTACGCAAAGCTTTTGAGCGAGTATCTCGAAAACGGCGAAGTTAGTCGAAGGTCCACGTGCTACTGTCGCGAGAATCTACAGAAAGAAGTAGAAGAACAGTGAAACTACCCCTAGACACTAAATACACTCATATTCATAAATTGAGGATAATGCTGATACATGGTGAAACAACGCTCTGGTGGGCGGTTTGCAGGTTTAAATCATTTCGGGGTATGGCCCTGCGCTGCATTTGACCTGCGGTCGTCGCACGGTGGCGCTGGTAGCTATCCATATACGCAGAGGTGTGTTGGTGCATGTCAGAGTACGGTGCAGCGAGTAAGTGTACAAACATTTTACAGACATGCTAATGGTGAATGTGTGTTGCAAATGTCTCAAAGAACACATACTGATGACGTTATGTTATCATTCAGCAGTATAACTGGATGTGTCTCGGAGCCAGGATCGTGTTACAATGGGTTGAGAAGCATTATAGTGATCTCAAGTTGATGTCTCAGTGACGAAATTCGCTTGATATACGAGGGTGAGTCAAATGAAAACTTTAAATATTTTTTTAAGTATTACGTATTGTGCAAAAATGGTACAAATCTGTATCACTTTTCAACATAATCTCCCCCACGCTCAAAGCATGTTCTCTAGCTCTTAAAAAGTGCATAAATTCCTTTAGAAAAAAGTTCGTTTGGTAGCCCGTGCAACCACTCATGCACCGCGTGGCGTACCTCTTCATCAGAACGATACTTCCTTCCTCCCATTGCAATTTTGAGTGGTTCAGACATATGGAAATCACTTGGGGCAAGGTCTGGTGAGTATGGTGGATGAGGAAGACACTCAAAATGCAGGTCTGTGATTGTTTCAACTGTTGTACGGGCAGTGTGGGGCCTCTCATTGTCATGTTGCAAAAGGACACCTGCTGACAGCAATCCACGTCGCTTTGATTTGACTGCAGGCCGCAGATGATTTTTAGGAGATCAGTGTATGATGCAAATGACTCCTTTTTCATCCCAAAAGAGAGTCAGCATAACCTTCCCTGCTGATGGTTCTGTTCGAAACTTGTTTGGTTTTGGTGATGAGGAATGGCGCCATTCCTTGCTCGCTACCTTCTTTTCCGGTTGGTGGAAGTGAACCCAGGTTTCGTCCCCAGTAATTATTCTTGCAAGGAAGCCATCACCTTCTCGTTCAAAGCGCCGAAGAAGTTCTTCAAAAGCATCAACACGTCGTTCCCTCATTACAGGAGTCAGCTGCCGTGGCACCCATTTTGTGCAGACACTTTGTGTAACTGGAGCACATCATGCACAATGTGGTGTGCTGACCCATGACTAATGTGTAAACATGCTGCAATTTCATTCAGTGTCACTCGGCGGTTTCCCTTCACTAGGGCTTCAAATGCTGCAATGTTCTGTGGAGTCACAACTCGTTGTGCCTGACCTGGACGAGGAGCATCTTCCACTGAAGTCACACCATTTTCGAACTTCCTACTTCATTCGTAGACTCGCTGCTGTGACAAACATGCATCACCCTACTGAACCTTCATTCGTCGATGAATTTCAGTAGGTTTCACACCTTCGCTACGCAAACCGAATAACAAAAAATGGTTCTTATGGCTCTGAGCATTACGGGACTTAAATTCTGAAGTCATCAGTTCCCTAGAACTTAGAACTACTTAAACCTAACTAACCTAAGGACATCACACACACCCATTCCCGAGGTAGGAATCGAACCTGCGACCGTAGCGGTCGGACGGTTCCAGACTGTAGCGTTTAGAACCGCTCGACCACCCCGCCCGGCAAACCGAATAACAGAACGCTGTTCTGCCCCATAGACTAAATATCAATGGAGTGAGCATTGCGTTCTTCGCATGTTGTCAACATTAAACCAGGATTGTCACGTGTTTTCGGGATTTCGCTATGCGTGTGTGCTTCCTGCAGCGTTTGAAGTTTATAATATCAAGAGTTTTTGTTGTCTTTCACTGTTTGTTGATAGTGTAATAGCGAGGGTGAATTACTGTTGTTGCTACGGATGCAAAGAAAAATATGTGAAAGGAGCGATAGTAACTTTTCATTGGTACATACCATGTAGCTCTAATTATAGTTATATTAGTGAGAGACACTGTATATGTTTGAAAATTTCGAGACGCCTTATAATTAAGGCTTGATTCTGTAGTCCTATTTTTCTACGTTTGTGTGACTATATAACAGATATTAAGACTTGTACAAAACGTTACAAACAATTGCTTCCTCTTGTAAATTTGCTAGTGGAACAGGAAAGGGAATGGTTATTTGTTTCAGTAAATACTATCCTCCATGCATTTATCAGTGACTTGTCGATTATGTATTTAGATTAATCAGTCTACTATTTATTTAATAAACTAGGAGCAAGTACTTAAAATGCGTTAAATAAATAGCTCAAAGTGCCACCAGTAAGAAAAATTGTGCTTTAGGTCGCAAAAACGAGAAAATAAATACGCAGAAATACAAGAAAAAACGACGAATTAGCAGGGATATAATCGCTAAGGTATGGCAAATTCGGTGTTTTTCGGACACTTGCAAAAGTACTAGCGTACTGTCAAGTCTTTTTGCAAGACTATCACTGCAAAAATGTACGTCAGGCTCTTTAATACTATAAAGTGCCGTATGATACCGAAAACTACCAAAAATCGAGTGCATCTGAACTGTGACACCTATCGCAATGAAGCAGAATGTAATACCACTTGACCTTAAAAGTTACGTAGCTGGTTTATTCCTGGTATCAAATGGACACTGTTAAAATGTCTACGCAACATATATAAATAATCCACGAAACGTACGAAAAGAATCCGTCTGTACTAGGGATGTAGTGACATTCTAAATATACAGGGCGCTATACGGACAAACACACGACGTCCCGATATCACGTGACCAGGCCGGCAATATATGTTGACAACACAAAATCTGTTCCGCGCATGTTACTGCTCACTCCAGAGATATTTACTCTATGTTCTCCCCTGGTGCAAGTCGCAAGTGGGGTGGCCATCTTTATACTGCGACGGTATGTGTGCATTTGCACTATGCTGCCACCTACAGGCCATTCTGCAAGCTGTTTGTAGCACTCTTATTACCAACTTACAGCATAACGACGCGAAATTTCGATTTGTTATTACAAATTTAAGGTTTTCATTTGACTCACCCTCGTGAATCCTATGGAACTCATCTGTCTCGCTACCGCGCACCATAATAGCGTATACAAATGAGCGATCCGTTGTTTACGCGAATTACTTGGCCCAAATGGTTCAAATGGCTCTGAGCACTATGGGACTCAACATCTTAGATCATAAGTCCCCTAGAACTTAGAACTACTTAAACCTAACTAACCTAAGGACATCACACACGCCCATGCCCGAGGCAGGATTCGAGCCTGCGACCGTAGCAGTCCCGCGGTTCCGCACTGCAGCGCCTAGAACCGCTCGACCACCGCGGCCGGCGCGAATTACTTGAACTGTTCATAGACATTTAATGCCACATATCTTTACAAACCTACTAACAGATTGTCGGATCCCTGATACGCAGAGTCAATGACATATTTCAGTCCAAAGAAGGACAAAGATGATATTATGCAGGTGGACATAATGTTTTGACTCATCAGCGTATGGTAATATGGACCACGAACCACGGAGGTGCCAGAATCTACTGCTCTAATGGAACCCTCACATTCAAGTATTCGTCACAATGTAAGTGAATACAGAAACATATTGAGGTAGCAAAAGGCATGGTATATATCGCCCCCCGCTCATCTCCCCCATTTCTTCCCCTCCCTCCCTTCTTCCGGTCTCCCTCATCTCCTTGCGCCTGGCAGATCCTCTGTTTTGATTTATCGTCAGTGTGCCATATCAGTGTTGTGTTTAGTGCTGTTTCCCCTGTGTGTCAAGAGGTGTAATTTTAATTGTGTACTGCCTTGAGGTTCGCCGTCAGTGTTTGTTATGTGCTACGCCATGCTCCAGTCATACTGTGCTTTGTGTTCTTTTAACTGTCGCAGTGTGTGGCTTTTTGTGTGTTCTACTTTTAAACAGTTTTTTATCTCCATTTTACAGTCACCCCGTTTTTTGTCTATTACCTTCCATGATGTTCCCCCTTTTTTTATATCTATGTTCACCATATTCTCTCCTTTGTCCTTTTTAATGTCTTCTATTGTTTGTTCTATGTCTTTCGGCTGAAGAGCAGCGCATGTGCTGCTGCCAGCCCGCCCCGATGGGGAATTGAAATGCAACAAAGGAAAAGAAAAAAAAAGGCATGGTATAGCAACTTGGAAGTATCCAGGTGGCGATAGTATCGCGTACACATGGTATAAAACGACAGCGCATTTATGGAGCTGTCATTTTTACTCATACGATTCATGTGAAAAGGTGTCCGACATGATTATGGCCGCGCTACGACAATTAACAGGCTCTGAACGAGGAATGACAGTAGGAGCTAAACGCATTGTACATTCCAGGAAGTTGTCAGGGCATATTCGGAGATCCGTGTGTCAAGAGTGTGCCGAGAATACCACATTTCAGGCATTACCTCTCACTATGGACAACGCAGTGGCCTTCACTTAACGACCGAGAGCAGCGGCGTTTACATACAGTTGTCGGAACTAACAGACAAGCAACACTACGTGAAATAACCGTAGAAATCAGTGTGGGACATGCGAAGAATGTATGCATTGGGACAGTGCGGCAAAATTTTGAGTTAGTGGGCTATGACGGCAGACAACCGACGCGAGCCGGCCGCTGTTGTCCAGCGGTTCTAGGCGCTTCAGTCCGGAACCGCGCTGCTGCTACGGTCGCACGTTCGAATCCTGCCTTGGGCATGGATGTGTTCTTAGGTAAGTTAGGTTTAAGTAGTTCTAAGTCTAGGGGACTGATGACCTCAGATGTTAAGTCCCATAGTGCTCAGAGACATGCGAGTGCCTTAGCACAATATCGCCTGCCGCGCCTCTCCTCGGTACGGGGACATATCAAGTGGACCTTAGATGACTGGAAAATCGTGGACTGGTCAGATGAGTCCCGATGTCAGTTGGTAAGGGCTGATGTTAGCATTGGCGCGGACCCCACGAAATCATGGACCCAACTGGTCAACAAAACACTTTGCAAGCTGGTGGTAGCTGCATAATGGTGAGGGCTGTGTTTGTATGGAATGCACTGGGTCCTATGGCCAAACTGAACCAATCATTGACTGGAAATGGTTATGTTCGGCAGTCGTTCATGGGTTTCATGTTCCCAAACAACAATGGAATTTTTGTAGTTGACAATGTTCCGTGTCATCAGGCCACAGTTGTTTGCGACAGGTTTGGAGGACACTGTACAGTTCGGCAGCGCCAGCGGCCTTGCCGCTGTGGTAACACCGGTTCCAGTCAGATCAACGAAGTTAAGCGCTGTCGGGCTGGGCTAGCGCTTGGATGGGTGATCGTCCTGTCTGCCGAGCGCTGCTGGCAAGCGGGGTCCACTCAGCCCTTGTCGGCAAACTGAGGAGCTACTTGATTAAGAAGTAGCGGCTCTGGACTCGGAAACTGACATACGGCCGGGAGAGCGGTGTGCTGACCACGTGCCCCTCCATATCCGCATCCAGTGACGCCTATGGTCTGAGCATGACACGGCGGCCGCTCGGCACCGTTGGGCCTTCATGGCCTGTTCGGGAGGAGTTTCGTTTTGTTTCGTACAGTTCGGGCGAATGATCTGGCCACTCAGATCGCCCGACATGAATCTCATCGAACATTTACAGGACATAATCTAGAGGTCAGTTCGTGCAAAAAATTCTAATCTGGCAACACATTCACAATAATGGACGAATTTAGAGAAAGCATGGCTCAATATTTCTGCAGGGGCCTTCCAAAGCCTTATTGAGTCAATGCCATGTCGAGTTGCTGCACTACATCGGGCAAAAGGTGTTCCGACACAATGTTAGGAAGTACTCCATGACTTTTGTCATCTAGATGTAGATAAATGCACAATGGAACCAATGTCCCTGGCCCAGAGGTACGTGTAGACAAGCTTTGCAAGTTCTTCTTAGAGGTCAATGTTAATAGATTATACTGCTGACTCACATGGTATTGCTCTTTCGAATGCTGGACTCTTGATCTGTCGAACCCTGCCTTTCATGGTGTTTGAGGGTCTCTGTATATGACAACTGAGGCTGTTTGCTTATACACTCATGCTCATAAATTAAGGATAACGGTGATACAAGGGCGGTTTAAGGGTTTAAATCACCTCAGGGTATGACCATGCGGTGCACTTATCCTGAGGTCATCACATGGTGGCGCTGGCAGCAGTCCACATACGCAAAGGTGTGTTGGTGCATGTCAGAGTATGGTGCAGCGTGTAAGTATGCAGACGTTTTCAGACGTGCTAATAGTGACTTTGTGTTGAAAATGGCTCAAAGAACACATATTGATGACATTGTCACTGGTAGAATACTAGGGCGACTGGAGGCTGGTCAAACACAGCATGTCCTAGCACGGGCCCTCCATGTGCCACAAAGTGTGATCTCAAGATTATGGCAACGATTCCAGCAGACAGGAAACGTATCCAGGCGCTACAGTACGGGACGTCCACAGTGTACAACATCACAACAAGACCGATATGTCACTATTGGTGCCACAGAGTACTGCAGGTAGCCTTGCTCGAGACCTTACCGCAGCCACTGGAACAGTTGTCTCCAGACACACAGTCTACAGACGACTGAATAGACATGGTTTATTCGCCCAGAGACCTGCAAGGTGCATTCCACTGACACCTGGTCACAGGAGATACCGTAAAGCCTGGTGTCAAGAACACAGTACATGGTCATTGGAAGAGTGGTCCCAGGTTATTTTCACGGACGAGTCCAGGTATAGTCTGAACAGTGACTCTCACCGGGTTTTCATCTGGCGTGAACTAGTAACCAGATACTAACCCCTTAATGTCGTTTAAAGGGACCTGTTTGGAGGTCGTGGTTTGATGGTGTGGGATGGGTTTATGATTGGTACACATGCGCCCCTGCATGTCTTTGAAAGATGAACTGTAACAGGTCAAGTGTATCGGGACGTCATTTTGCACCAGTATGTCCGCCTTTTCATGGGTGGAGAGGGTCCAACCTTCCCCCTGATGGATGATAACGCACGACCCCACCCAGCTGCCATCGTGGAGAAGTACCTTGAAACAAAAGATATGAGGCGAATGGAGTGGCCTGCCTGTTCTCCAGACCTAAACCCCATAGAGCACGTCTGGCATGCTCTCGGTCGACGTATCGCTGCACGTCGTCAAACTTCTACGACAGTTCAGGAGCTCCGACAGGCACTGGTGCAAGAATGGGAGGCTATACCCCTGCAGCTGCTCGGCCACCTGATCCAGAGTATGTCAACCCGTTGCTCCGCCTATGTACATGTGCATGGTGGTCATATCCCATATTGATGTCGGGGTACAGGTGCAGGAAACAGTGGCGTTTTGTAGCACATGTGTTTCGGGTCGGTATTCTCAAATTATCACCAGTACCGTGGACTTACAGATCTGTGTAGTGTGTGTTCCCTACATGCCTGTGCTATTAACGCCAGTTTTGTGTAGTGCCACATTCTGCAATTATCCTTAATTTATGAGCATGAGTGTAGATCATACGTGACTGCATCTGTTCTTACCTCCAATTCGGAGTCGGTGCATATGACATCAGCTGTTTGTCAATGCTTATGAACTCTTAATGGACTGACGAAAGCGGCTTTGAATGTACGTCTCTACTTAAGTTACAAGGCTTACAGCTAATATTCATACTCGGACGATTTTTTTTATGGCAAGCTTTTATGATTCAGTCATTACAGATCTAAGAGGACTAAATCGGTTATGTAGATCAGGCTCTGTAACACTCTCTGGAGGGACTCTTGATTTTACTACTGCTTTGGTCGATGACAATTCATCAGTTACTACGACCTGTGACCTTTCTGACGGGAAACCACGAATCCAGTGACACAACTGATACGATACTCCGTAGGCACGCAATTTGGTTATAAGTCGCTTGTGAGGAAACGGTGTCAAAAGCCTTCCGGAGCACTTGTTGGCAACACTTCGCAAGCCTCCTGATGCTGGAGATGGTGTAAAAAAATTTAAAAAGATATTTTTTACAAATTATCCCCAACTTACTCAATTTATTGTTTTTATTATATTCTGATAAGTTTGCTACAGTGCAGGAGGCAGCAAATGTAAGCTAGACACCATCTAACAATCAAGATATATCGGAAAAAAATAAAATTAATACCAAAACAAAGAGGAAACTGTTGCAACAAATAATTTAATCATGCAGAAAGCTATAAGCGAATTGAGCGAAGAAGAGGACCAACGTGATGATTTTGGCAAATATGTTGCAGCCGAAATGAGACGTCTCTTCAGAATGTTCACGTAAAAAAATGAAAATTAAATTTTTGTAGCTCTTACCCGAGATAAATGAGGAGCTACTATCAAAACTCGCTTTTCATAAATATAGCAATCGTAATTCGGTGACTTCGAGAAGCGGTCTTTTGAATCGTCAAGCAATTTTGGACATTATATAAATCTACTACACCGAAAACCTTGGCATCGTGTACACTGACAAACTGAAAGTACTTTTCCACCCATTTAATAGCAATTACCTCAATGTAATCATTTTTTTAATGCAGGCGTTCCACGCAAAAAATACTCTTTCATGATGTAGTATTAGTACCCACTTACCTTATGCTGAAAATCGCGAAGTTATAACAAGTCGTTCTCTTACGCAAGTAACGTTTCTGAATTAAGTATCTGTTTTGAAAGGGATCAATGCTACATTCAAGCTTTTAGAAATCAGCTGGTTATATTCTTAATAAATCCGAAAATTGCACTGTATCCTCAATACGGAATTCAGACACTGAGTGACTGTAGGAACCCAAGTCTGCACGTCTCAAAGCCCACTCTCGGACCCACAAAGAACGTTTTTTCTTCTTGTCTGACGTCTTTGGATTAATTATGCAGGCCGCGATTTTACGCTTCGATGCTTTCAACATGGCAAGCAGATGTTCAACACAGGGCACACCTGTATTTTCTTTTGTAATGAATAATTCCAAGTAACTACAAATATTTTAATTAGTAATGCTTCTTCTTTACTACAAACTTGTTTCTGCTATATCGCCATTCTCAAGTAAACATCTTGTCAATACAGCTGTCAAAAGTATTTCACGAAAATATTCTATACAAGCGAACCTTAGGTGCTTATAACGATCTAACAACAAACAGACAGTCGTCAGTTTATCCTCTGATGCAATTTGGGCATTTATTGCAACTAGATGATTACTTGTGAAAGGCTCTACAGCCGATACAATATTGTGGCAAAGAAGAAGCAGCTTAGTTAGAATTATTCATTATAAAATGTCATATTATGGCCATATTTATTACTTGGTGCCTGGCCGAAGGCAACATCTTTATTTATCATGCAATAAATATCATATGTAAACGCATCTAAACGCCGTACATTTATTGCGAATTTTAGCATTTCTGGAACTGACAGACACATATCTGTGATATAAATTTCTAGTGATATCTCTCAGTTCGTAAACAGTCAAAGCTGTTTTTTTTTTTTTTTTGTCCTAAACTCGCGATACATTTCCAGAGATATTTAAAGTGTCAAGTATTAGCGCACCTTAACACATACAACCGCTACACACTTGTTTATTGTTGTTACACACTGCGACAGCAGCGCTCCAAGCGGACATTGTTAAAAACGGCAACCGATGAATGATGAGAGTAGTATCGTTTATCGTCACTACGTTCAAATGCGACACATCTTCCGTAAGACGAAAACCGAATTTCGGAAACAGTGTTTACATGTTAAGGTCTGAAGCAGATTTGCTAGCCCGGTTAAATATGGCGCCCGGATAACAGCTGTTACAATTTCTGATTTACTCTTCAGAATTAGACGAGGAGTAAACAGCTTCAGCCTTCACTGTACAAAGAGCCACTCCGGTCATGTTAGCCGAAAGTTTTTGAAAACAAAACAAAACTTGTTAGCCCAAGCACGTTTCAAAACCGGTTATGGTTACATGGGAGCGAAAATAGGATTCCATACGAGTTTTACGGTAATTTCCAAGAATGACTGCCTAGCGAAGTCACTGGGTCCAAACGATACGTATCGAACGTGCGATCGCAAGTCGATGCTGCGACACGGATGGCGGGCGTTGTCATCAATTATTTGTGATTGTCATTTTTATCTGTTTTCCGTCGTTTCCTTACTTGCTCTAAATTACATACCTCTGCGAATTATTTGTGAGTTGCTAGGGAAAAACAGACGATTTGTGTCGTTAGTGAGTGAGATGTCTGGTGTTCTTGACTTTTCTTCGGCGGATACTGTCGCATGGAAGAATCTAGTTCCATGTTTATCCAGCATAGAAAATTGTTCGACTTTTTGTCGCAAATATGGAGTACTACCGGAGAAGAAAAGAAGAGACTGTGTACACTGTTGTGGTGCGATGTGTGTAAAACGTCGTAAGAACAGTTCCGATGCTGAAATACTGTTACAATTTCATTGCGGACATTGCGGTAAACGAAGGAGTGTCAGGAAGAATACATAGTTCGACTCTTCCAAATTATCCATTCAGACCATCCTCATGATCTTTCACATGACAACACCGATGACGAGTAAGGATAGTCGTCTCCTTTGCAATTACAAGTATTTTTGTAACGCCCTTCTTTTGTCGTTCCTGTAGTAACCTGTGACCAACGTAAACATACTCATAACACCCGCCACCAGTCACATGATCGATTTACGACCGCACGTTCAATATGTATCGTTTGGACCAGCGACTTCGATAGGCAATCATTCTTGGAAATTACCAGTGTTACGATATGGTCGATAACAAAGTAAATAGTAACGATACGTGTGTAATGAATACTGTTGCTTTTAGTAACGAATACACACGGATACACTTTATTTCGTTACTTTCACAGCTCTATTACATTATGTTCGTTGTTTCTCGCCGAGAGAATCAGACGTCAATTGACTGTTTCGAGTTTGTGGTTGCTACTCTATGTGGAAAATCAGAGAATATGCTGACCAGCAGTAAGCAGCGATGTAACCTGATGATCGACAAACAGCTGAAGATACACAGCGTGTGATGAAAACAAAATTATGGTTCGTTGCTTGTTTTTTGATAGTGTTTTATTACCACGTGACAGTTGTTGTGTCCGTGATCTTCTTCCGACTGAGAGTTAGGTATTTAAATTTCGCGAATTGTTTTGTTTTACAGCGCTGTTTTAACGGCCGCTTGACTCACAGGGGGACGTGATGCGCAAATCACGCGTTTGTCTGAATGGTGGAAGGCATCTGCCAGAAATTTTCTCGCAAACGGAGCCGATAGCCATCCACTGACATGGTGCTAGTTCGTCGCCTGGCCGCTTGGTGCGCTGTCGTCACTGTGGCACGCTGTAGCCTCAACACTCCAGAGGAGGTGAGGAAGGGCAGAGAAGCCCTAGAGCTGTGGCACCGCAAGGGACGAGACAGCGGCTGTCCTGACGACAGAATATTTGGCGGATTCGTCACTTTCGTCAGCCTGTACCCCTTTGCTGTCTTCTGGTACTCGCTTTCAAAAGATAACTTACAGACGTGTTCAGGCAGCATTGTGGCTCCTATGTGGATTCTGACAGCGCGACACTGCATCTTGACGATGGACTGGGAAGGTGAGTTAACCTCATTCCGCGTCTTACTCACCATATGTAGTAGTAGTAGTTTGGGCGCTGTGGAGGGTCTGTATAGCTTTGTGAATAAACTTGTAAAACACCCTGTAGTCGCTTCTCGTGACGTAGGGGGTAGATAGTGGGGAACACCTGCTCGACCTTCAATATTGAGACCTATGAAGGAGAGCAGTGCATGAATACAATCTGGCGAACTACCTTCCCCTCACTTCTAGCCTGTTATATCTCCAGAGCACAATTTATCACTCAAAACGGCTACTGCAATTAATTGTGGTATACACATTAAATACTTGTTTTGAACCCCCTGCATTTAAAGATAAACATTAATTTTATACTATTTGAACAATATTTTAATAATCTGCAAATTTTCCATCCCTAAATCCATGAAACTGTTAGTCCTACAGAAATAATGAATAGGATGTTTCGTGTAGGAAATATAGGGTGACCCAAAAGTCCGTTAATATTTAAAAATTCAATACTTCACGGAATAATGTAGGTAGATATGTAAAATATGACACACGTAACTGGAATGACACGGGGTTTTATTGAAATTAGAGAAAAGTGCACAAAATGACCAACATCTACATGGATACTCTGCAAATCAGATTTAAGTGCCTGGCAGAGGGTTCATCGAACCACTTTCACAACTCTCTATTATTCCAATCTCATATAGCGCGCGCAAAGAATGAACACCTATATCTTACCGTACGAGCTGCAATTTCCCTTATTTTATCGTGGTGATCGTTCCTCCCTATGGAGGTCAGAGTCAACAAAATATTTTCGCATTCGGAGGAGAAAGTTAGTGATGGGAATTTCGTGAGAAGATTCCGTCGCGACGAAAAACGCCTTTCTGTTAATGATGTCCACCCCAAATCCTGTATCATTTCAGTGGCACTCTCTTCCCTATTTCGCGATAATACAAAACGCGCTGCCTTTCCTCAAACTTTATCGATGTACTCCGTCCTATCTGATAAGAATCCCACATCACGCAGCAGTATTTTAAAAGAGGACGGACAAGCGTAGTGTAGGCAGTTTCCTTAGTCCGCTGTTACATTTTCTGAATGTCCTGCCAATAAAACGCAACCTTTGGTTAGTCTTCCCCACACCATTTTCTGTATGTTCCTTCCAATTTAAGTTACTCGTGATTGTAATACCTAGGTATTTAGTTGAATTTACGGATTTTAGATTAGACTGATTTATCGTGTAACCGAGGTTTAACGAGTTCCTTTTAGCACTCATGTGGATGACCTCACACTTTTCGTTATTTAGGGTCAACTGCCACTTTTCACACCCTTCAGATATCTTTTCTAAATCGTTTTGCAGTTTGTTTTGATCTTTCGATGACTTAATTAGTCGATGAACGACAGCGTCATCTGCAAACAACCGAAGACAGCTGCTCAGATTGTCTCCCAAATCGTTTATATAGATAAGGAACAACAAAGGGCCTGTAACACTACCTTGTCGAACGCCAGAAATAACTGTTTTACTCGATGACTTTATGTCAATTAATACGAACTGTGACCTATCTGACAGGAAATCACAATTCCAGTCACATAACTGAAACGATATTCCGTAAGCACGCAATTTCACTACGAGCCGCTTGTGTGGCACAGTGTCAAAAGCCTTCTGGAAAACCAGAAATACGTAATCGATCTGAAATCCCTTGTCAATAGCACTCAGCACTTCGTGTGAATAAAGAGACTGTTGTTTTACAGGAACGATGTTTTCTAAACCCATGTTGATTGTGTGTCTATAGACCGTTTCCTTCGAGGTAATTCATAATGTTCAAACACAATATATGTTCCAAACTCCTGCTGCATATCGACGTTAACGATATGAGCCTGTAATTTAGTGGATTATTCCTACTACCTTTGTTGTATATTGGTGTGACCTGCGCAACTTTCCAGCCTTTGGGTACGGATCTTTCGTCGAGCGAACGGTTGTATATGATTGTTAATTATGGAGCTAATGCATCAGCATATTCCGGAAGAAACCTAATTGGTATACGGTTTGGACCAGAAGACTTGCTTTTATTAAGTGATTTAAGTTACTTCGCTACTCCGAGGATATTTACTTCTACGTTACCCATGTTGGCAGCTGTTCTCGATGCGACATATAATACAAAGCAATAATTAACATAAATATTGATTTTTAGCGACGACATTCTTCTTAATAACAAGGGGTGAACATATCAGTCGACATTAATCAAGAATACCTATAGTCAAAGGACAGTTTTGTAAGCAACACTGTACAGCATATCAGTAGATATGGTGCGAAATTGCTGTCGGACTTTCGCAGTAGACTCGCAACTTCAGGTAACCCCACAACTAATAAACACACATACTGAGATTTGGGGACATAGTAGGCCAAGCATGATGGAAGGGATGGCTTAGCTGGCGATCCTCACCAAACGATGTGTGCAGGAGATCTTACACGTGTGTAGCAACATGGGTGGAGAGCCATGCAGTATAGAAGTCATACTTTCCAATAGGTGT
The DNA here is from genome assembly GCF_023897955.1 of Schistocerca gregaria. Classification (NCBI taxonomy): domain Eukaryota; kingdom Metazoa; phylum Arthropoda; class Insecta; order Orthoptera; family Acrididae; genus Schistocerca; species Schistocerca gregaria. The sequence goes on along the minus strand of NC_064928.1, from coordinate 195,166,914 downwards.
TTGCTAGCCATGCAAGGGATGATCCGATTCTGTAAGATATCGGTGTATCTCGCACATGTCACACTGACAGTTTGAAAAGAAGCACCTCACATCTCCTCGAAGAAAAAGGGTCGTATGGTAAATCCACACAATGTGTCTTCTTCACGAAATGGGATCTAGGCAACTGTTGCAGGATATTCAGTTGCCCGAATTCTGCCGTTTTGGCTATCGACAGGCTCTCGGAGGGTGAAATTTGCTTCGTCGGTCCGTAACACATTACACAACATAGCGTGAGCTTGTGAAGTGCCCACACTGAAGATAATCCACTACAGTCTGGAACCGCGCGACCGCTACGGCCGCAGGTTCGAATCCTGCCTCGGGCATGGATGTGTGTGATGTCCTTAGGTTAGTTAGGTTTAAGTAGTTCTAAGTTCTAGGGGACTGATTACCTCAGATGTTAAGTCCCATAGTTCTCAGAGTCAATTTTTTTCTTTTCTTTTTTCTTTTTTTGGAAATAATCTCCGCGTCACAAAATGGCTGGTTAATAGTTCATTGTCGCTCATTTTATGCACGATTCTCATGCAACGTTACTGACATGTTCCTCTTTAGACTCGCATGCCATTTCAGGCATGCGTGTCAATTTTGACGCCTCTGCCTATAATATCTGTGAATTAGCGAGTTTTCAAATGTTAATAGACTTTTGGGTCACCCGGTGTAATGTAGTTTAATTTTGTACAGGGATAAAATTTCGCTAGGATCCGCGATTTCCGAATAATTCCAGAAAAACATAAACACGTTACCTTAAAACGCGCTCCTCCCGCATCCCAGTACTCGTACACCAATGGTCATTATGTATAGTGTGTTGTTCATGACACTCCCACTTCTAGCACTGTACAAATATTTGCGACCACACCGTTTTCCCCCTAATAGACTTTCTTTAGTCTTCGTTGACTTGGTAGGCATTGAGAATCGCTGAAACTACTTATTACAGCGTAAGACACAAATTCATTACTTTTGTTTTCGACGTGGTGAGTGAGACTGGCGATTATTGATCTGGCTGTCTTTCTGTTATAAATTTTGTTAATGATTTTCGTATTTATTTCTTGTAATGTATGTTTTTTCTGAATATGACATGATTTCTTGTGAAATTGTTTTGTATTCCAGTGTTATATTTTGACTGTGAGTTTGCAATGCCAACAAATGTCAGTGGAGGAAAACGTTGTGGTAACAGACTGTCCTGCAGCATAGCCAGAGGTCTATGGAAATCTCTCAGACATGTCAGCTACAAATAGGCTGGACCATGCCTGAAGAGTTAGTATAGAAACAGGGATTAGCGATCAGTATGTCATTATAGCAACTATGTTACAAAAGTTATTAAATCAGTCAAGAAGGCTAAGAGAGAGTTTCTGCTAGATAGAGCACTTGGACAGTGAACGTACATAATTGTTCCAGTAAGATGGACTTAGAAAGATTGTGGTCCCAGGTTAAGCAGATTCTAAATTGTGATCTTCAGAGTTATGCGCCTAGTAAGTGGATAAAGGTTGAAAAACTCCCCCCACGGTTTAATAACAAACTGCGGAAGAAGCAGAAGGCTGCTGCACTCTAGATTCAAAATAGAACGCTCAAATTACGGCAGTCAAAGATTAGTGCTGATCAGTGTGTCTGCGGAAGGATCTATGCGCGAAGCATACAACAGCTACCACCGTCATACCTCATCAAAAGATCTGGCAGAGTGTCCTAGAAAAATTTGGTCGTAGGTAAAATCGCTAAGCGGGTCCAAGCCTCCATTCAGTCCCCTTTTGACCAGTCTGGTTTGGCAGTTTGTAATGGTTCTTTATTTACGTGACCATTACAGCACTCCAACCCTAGTTTTATATACCAGTAATACCTTACTACTTTTCTGCGAAGTAACAGACATATTTTTGTGGCAATATTCACATTTGGTTTTATTAATGTATAGGTACTCCGATGTATCGATATATTACAGTGATATGGTTCTTCTGTGTATTCATTTCTGTGAGACTGTCATAGTCTTTGACTTACTTGTAACCGTTTTGGCGCGAATGCGCATAGAGTGGTCTTTGTTTCACTTTGCAGAAGTTAAGTTGTTATTTCGCTTTGTAAAAGAACAGTCAAGTCTTGTGTTTGGTTAAAGTAGAAATTAAATATATGAAGATTGTTTTCTTGACGATGTGACAATTAAGAAGAAGTATATGTGAATATTATTTCTACCATACCATTGTTCTGCTCTGGGATTGTTTGATCATTAAGAATTTCCTGAAAAACGCATTTGTTAGGTCTTCAAATATTGCTAAAATACACATCTGGACCTTCTAGCAGTCAAAGTGGAATCACCCTAGAATCAACAAGATGAGCCATAAAAACTTCGACGAAATCTACGTGGGAATCCATTGAAGATAAGTGCCAAAATTAAAGACTTTTTTACAGTGACTTCATTATTTCCAGTCTGACGATACCCTCCACAGTCAATAACTTTGTTGTTGCCCGATAAAGCGAACATATGCTGCGTGAGCAACACTATTAATCTGATTTCTAACCTACTTTGCAAGTAGTGGTGTTGTTAGAAAGCAAAACGGAAGTCGAAGTTTTAAATGTCACTTTCAAGAAGAATCGTACAAATATACCGTGATTTGACCTTTGGACAGACTCTCACATGGACAACATAATAATAAGCATCCATGGCTTAGAAAAAGCAAATACCATCCCTGATTTATCAGCCATTTTATCGTATGACGCGTTTTACTTTTTATCCGCTACAGCAATATGGCGAAGGCCATTTAATTTTTAGTTTTGGACCTCCATTACTGTATGGTGCTTTTTAGCCCTTTTTCCACGTGCCTGTTTTTAGCTGTCTCTTATTCTGTCCATTGGGACTGACGCATAATCGTTTAACTCCACTCTGTGTTCTTGTTCTATAGTTGGGCGCGTGTGACCCCAGCTGCTTTTTGCGCCCTAAATCAAAATGAAACAAACCAACCATGTCTGGATGGAGCCCCAATTCGATTTTTAGAGTACTCTACGACATTAGCCCCTTACCTAGCCTGCATTTGTCGTAAATGTCTCGTGCAGCACGAAGTCCCAAGCGACTGCAAAAACGTTCGGCTGACACCGGTACATAAGAAGGGTAGAAGAAAGGACCCGCAAAATTACAGTCTAATATACATAAATTCGGTTTGCTGAACATATTCTCAGTTAGACATAATGAACTTTCTTGAGAATGAGAAACTCGTGTCCACGAATCAGCACAGTTTTAGAAAGCTCTGCTCGTGCCAAACTCAGCTTCTTTTCTGATATACTGCGAACTATGTATGATGGGCAACAGGTCGGTGGCATACTCGTATATCTAGATTTCCGGAAGGCATTTCACAGGGTGTCTCATTGTAAAGTACTCCGTCGTCAGGCCACTAGTGGCCTACCGGGACCATCTGACCGCCGTGTCATCCTTAGAGAAGGATGCAGATAGGAGGGGCGTATGGTCAGCACACCACTCTCCTGGTCGTTGTGATGGTATTCTTGACCGGAGCCGCTACTATTCGGTCGAGTAGCTCCTCAACTGGAATCACGAGGCTGAGTGCACCCCGAAAAATGGCAACAGCGCATGGCGGCTGGATGGTCACCAATCCAAGTGCCGGCCACGCCCAACAGCGTTTACCTTCGGTGATCTCACGGGAACCGGTGTATCCACTACGGCAAGGCCGTTGCCTGTCTCACTGTAGCTTGTTAACAAAGATACGAGCGTATGGAATAAGTTCACAGATATGCGGTCGGCCGTGGACTTCTTAAGTAACAGTACCTGTATGTTGTCCTCGACAGCGAATATTCATCAGAGACCAGGTTATCGTCAGGAGTGCCCCAAGGAAGTGTGACAGTACCGCTGTTCTCAATATGCATAAATCATTTGGCGGAAAGGGTGGGGAGCCATCTGCAGTTATTTGCTGACGATGTTGTGGTGTACTATAAGATGTCGAAGTTGGTGACTGTAGGAAGCTACAAGACAACTTAGACAAAATTTATAGCTGGTATGATGAATGGCAGCTAGCCCTACATGTGGGAAATGTAAGTTAATGTGAATGCAAAATTGTTAAAGCTTTCGTGGCCACTTGTTGACAAACTGCCTATTGGCTTCTGGCTCGGGTTCTTCGACCAACATTCATCTGATGATTTTACTGACGTTTCGCCAGCAGGAGTAGCTGGCTTTGTCAAAGCTTCACCCTCCATTGCCGGTGGTGAACTGGAGCCGAGCTCGCGGCAGCAGACTATATGTACCTGGCGCGCCAACGTCCAAGGGCTTCTTCGCGGTCATTTCCGGTGCGGTTCTCCTCTTGCTACCTGCGATTGTACGGGAATCCAGGATCGGTTTACCTTAAGGCTTTCCTCTTTCTTGTTGAAGCTGTTCGCGTGTTTTCGTGTTTTTTTTCTACAGCTTCTCTGAACAAGCGGCTGTGATAGTGCTTCTCTACAGCCAGAACTTCCGTGTCGGGGAATTTTATTACGTGGTCGGTCTCCTTCAGTGCGTGCTCTACCACGGCCGATTTCTCCACCGGCCCCAACCTCCAATGTCGCTTATGTTCTTTGATCCTGGTGTTGATTGATCGTCCAGTCATTCCGACATAAACTTCTCCTCATGTGCATGGTATACGGCATATTCCCGACATTGCAAGTGGGTCCCTTTTCTCCTTTGCCGATCTAAGACACTCGTTGATCTTCCTTGTCCGTTTGAAAATCGTCTTTACGCCGTGTTTGCGCAATATACTGCCGATTCTGTCCGTCACTCTGGGAATGTATGGCTGAAAGGCCGTAACCGACATTTCTTTTTTTTTTTTTTTATTCCTTTTGGCTCTGTTACGCTTCTAATATAACTTGTGGAGTAGCCATTGCTCCTCAGAACACATTCCAGGTGTTGCATTTCGCGTCTGAGCTGCTGCGGCTCACATATTTGTCCTGCTCGCGTTACGAGAGTATTAATCATACCTCTTTTCTGGCTCGGATGGTGGTTTGATAGTTTGTGCAGGTATCGGCCCGTGTGTGTCGGCCATCCCCTGTGACCAGCATGTCTAGAAATGGCAGTTTTTTGTCGTTTTCTACTTCCATGGTAAATTTTATGTTGGCATGGAGGCTGTTCAAGTGTCTTAGGAAATCTGATGCAATATTACCAGTGTCCCGCTTGATACAGCCAAGTCGTTTAAAAATCTGGGCATAACTTTGCAAAGTGATATGAACTGGAACGAGCAAGTATGAGCTGTAGTAGGGAAGGCGAATTATCGCCTTCGGTTCATTGAGAGAATTTTAGGAAAGAGTGTTTCACCTGTAAAGGTGACCGCATATAGAACGCTGGTGCGACCTGTTCTTGAGTACTGCTCGAGTGTTTGGGATCAGAGCAGGTCGGACTGAAGGAAGACATCGAAGCAGTTCAGAGGCAGGCTGCTAGATTTGTTACAGTAATGAAGATGCTTCGGGAATTCAACTGGGAATCCCTAGAGGGAGGGCGACGTTCTCTTTGAGAAACACTACTTTGAACATTTACAGAACCGGCATTTGAAGCTCACTGCCTGACGAGTCTACTGCCGCCAACATACACTACTGGACATTAAACTTGCTACACCACGAAGATGACGTGCTACAGACGCGAAATTTAACCGACAGGAAGAAGGTGCTGTTATGCGCAAATGATTAGGTTTTCAGAGAATTCACACTAGGTTGGCGCCGGTGGCGACACCTAAAACGTGCTGACATGAGGGCCGGCCGCGGTGGTCTCGCGGTTAAGGCGCTCAGTCCGGAACCGCGAGACTGCTACGGTCGCAGGTTCGAATCCTGCCTCGGGCATGGATGTGTGTGATGTCTTTAGGTTAGTTAGGTTTAAGTAGTTCTAAGTTGTAGGGGACTGATGACCACAGAAGTTCAGAAGTTAAGTCCCATAGTGCTCAGAGCCATTTGAACCATTCTTTTTTTTTTTTCTTTTTTTTTTGCTGACATGAGGAAAGTTACCATCCGATTTCTCATACACAAACAGCAGTTGGCTGACGTTGCCTGGTGAACCGTTGTTGTGATGGTCGTGTAAGGAGGAGATATGCGTACCATCACGTTACCGACTTTGATAAAGGTCGGCTTGTAGGCTGTCGCTATTGCTGTTTATCGTATCGCGACATTGCTGCTCGCGTTGGTCGACATCCAATGACTGTTAGCAGAATATGGAATCGGTGGGTTCAGGAGGGTAATACGAAACGCCGTTCTGGATCCCAACGGCCTCGTATCATTAGCAGTTGAGATGACAGGTATCTTATCCGCATGGCTGTAAAGGATCGTGCAGCTACGTCTCGATCCTGAGTCAACACATGGGGACGTTTGGAAGACTACAACCATCTGCGCGAGCAGTTCGACGACGTTTGCAGCAGCATGGACTATCAGCTCGGAGTCCTTGGCTGCGGTTACCCTAGACTCTGCATCACACACAGGAGCGCCTGCGATGGTGTACTCATCGACGGGCCTGGGTGCACGAATGGCAAAACTTCATTTTTTCGGATGACTCCAGGTTCTGTTTACAGCACCATAATAGTCGCATCCGTGTTTGGCGACATCTCCGTGAACGCACATTGGAATCGTGCATTCGTCATCGCCATACTGGCGTATCACCCGGCGTGATGGTACGGGGTGCCATTGCTTACACGTCTCGGTCACCTCTTGTTCGCATTGACGGCACTTTGAACAGTGGACGTTACATTTCATATGTGTTACGACCCGTGGCTCTACCCTTCATTCGATCCCTGCGAAACCCTACATTTAAGCAGGATAATGCACGAAAGCATGTTGCAGGTCCTGCACGGACCTTTCTGGACACAGAAAATGTTCGACTGCTGCCCTGGCCAGCACATTCTCCAGATCACTCACCAATTGAAAACGTCTGGTCAATGGTGGCCGAGCAACTGGATCGTCATAATACGCCAGTCACTACTCTTGATGAACTGTGGTATCGTGTTGAAGCTGCATGGGCAGCTGTACCTGTACACGCCATCCGAGCTCTGTTTGACTCAATGCCCAGGCGTATCAAGACCGTTATTACGGCCTGTGGTGGTTGTTCTGGGTAGTGATTTCTCAGGATCTATGCACCCAAATTGCGTGAAAATCTAATTACATGTCAGTTGTAGTATAATACATTTGTCCTGTGAACACCCGTTTATCATCTGCATTTCTTCTTGGTGTAGCAATTTTAATGTCCAGTGGTGAACATTGCACGTAAGGACTACGAAGATAAGATACGAGATGTTAGGGGACATACTGAGGCCTATATGTTGTCGTTTTTCCCTCGTTCTGTTTGCGAGTGGAACAGGGAGGGAAATGACTAGTAGTAGTACAGAATACCCTCCGCCACGCACCATACGGTGGCTTGCGGAGTATCTATGTAGATGTAGTCGTAGATCCTGTTTACTGTACTCAAACCTTGATCTCCAAATGCATTTCTTACGTCCTCAGCCGTCCCTCCTTTTAGTCAGACTGTGCCATAATTTTTTTCCTCCAATGTGTTGCGTAAACTCACTGAAACGCCTGGTTAAACCCGCAGGACAGAACAGGTAGTTGGAATTGTGGAAAGGGGCCAAAAATGAGCAGCTCTCAGTTACACTCGAACACATATAACTTTATTTAGTCGCCCTAACATTCTAAGACTTGAGAAGTAAGGAATTTTAATTTTAAAACGGCTGAAGGCCCGTGATTGAAAAACACAACTACAATACATTTTTAAAAGGTAGAGTCCCAAACCATCTAAGACTTAACAAATAAGGAATTACAATTTTAAAACAGCTGAAAGGTCATGATTGAAAAACACAACGACAATAATTTTTCAAAAGGCAGAAAGCCCAAAGCTTTATCCAATAAATATTATAAGTGAGGCTGAAGGCCCACACGTTGTAAGACTTGACAAGTAAGGAACTTTCAATTTTAAAGTGACTGAAGGCCCATTATTTAAAACCCATCTAAAAGCATACACATTCAAACCCATCGGCTATGAGCCATTAAAATACACAATCAAATACCAATAAGAAAAGGCAATACAGCCAGCGGCGCTCAGAAGTTTTTGGGGGTCGGTCTGCACTTGAAATTTTAGAGTTCCCTTTGGGAAGACAGGCAGTCCGGCCCAATTATATCCGATCCGCCGGCAACCCAACCAAGAGATAGTCAACGGACCCACCGACAAGACGACTTGCTTTCCACCCGACCAGTACACAAGGAACTCCAAAGCCAAAACGTAAAAGGCGCAGCTGCCCATAACCAAGTATTCATAAGCTGTCAAAACTACATACACGTGTTGGACAGCGACAACACAGTGAGGAAAGGACACATCAGCGGCCAGGACAGGTAACCGGAACGCTAACGGCCACGAGGCAGAAAATTCCGCTCGTGCACTTGGACTTCAAATAACCAAAACACAGTTGAACTCCACCGGATGGTGGCCAAACCTGCGCCAACTCGAACACTCGCTGTTGCTCACGGGAATGCCCCCAACAGCCAACCATCAAAACCAAAGGCACAACGTCAACAGTCTGGTTTCGGTAATTAAATCACCACTCAACTTTGATGTTTTGGGTTGGCGAGCCACGAACCTCGTAGCAATGGGGACAGCTCCCACACACCCCGACACTGCGTAGAGACCACCAGCGGGCCCAGCCCACTGCGCCGTGTGGAGATTTCCTGGCTGAACCACACCAACCCACCGACTGTCACACATCAGAACGGAGACGGCAGGCAGCGACAGTGCAGTAACAAGGACGAATCACGAGTCAGCACACGCAGGCAACCCATAAGCGATCGCCGGCCAACACACACGTCGTCCGACAAGACGACCGACCGACGACCAGCCAAGCTGGTCCGCACTCAAGTGTTATCGGGCAAGTCATGGCTGTCCAGACCTCACTGCAGCCGCGTCTCGACTCAACTTCTGCCGAGTCCTAAGTCAAACAATTCCATGTCCGAACTGCACTGCTAGCACCTCCCAACTCACTGGCAGATCCGAACTCTGAACACACGACAACTGGGAAGTAATAGCAGTCAGTAGAGATAATACGCCAGGGCTTATATCGATAAGCACCGCTTCTGCCGCTCACGGGCAGGCAAGGCGGCAACTCGGTGACACCTGTAATTGAAATTAACGCAACGAGGTGGTAGTACAGTAAAAACAGGATGTCAAATGAGATATGGCACGAACACGAGCCACGCACGGCTCACTCATCATCTCTTATTTGATACACCCATCTAATCTTCAGCTTTCCTCTGTAGCACAAACATTTTAAGACGTTCTGTTGTTTTTTTGTGTGAACTGCGTATCGTCTCTGTTTCGCTTCATAAAAAGGCTAAACTCGAGACAAATGCTATCAGAAAAGCGTTATTAACACTTAAATTGATATTGCATGTTATGAATTCCTCTTTTTTCACATATTCTTCTCTCAATATTGTTAGTCTGCATTTTGCATCCTCTCCAGCCATCATCTGTTATTTGCTGCCAAATAACGAAAGTCATCTGCTACCTTCAGTGTCTCATTTTATAATGAAATTCTTCCAGCATTGCGAGATTTAATCCAGCAACAGTGCATTACCATATTTCAGAGCCTGTGTTTTTATGATGTACTCCGCAATGTGCTTCAGACGTGCGTGCAGGTCTGAAGGAGGTTGCAGAGGACATCATAGAAACACAGGCACTGCAGTATTGTACACTCCTGGAAATGGAAAAAAGAACACATTGACACCGGTGTGTCAGACCCACCATACTTGCTCCGGACACTGCGAGAGGGCTGTACAAGCAATGATCACACGCACGGCACAGCGGACACACCAGGAACCGCGGCGTTGGCCGTCGAATGGCGCTAGCTGCGCAGCATTTGTGCACCGCCGCCGTCAGTGTCAGCCAGTTTGCCGTGGCATACGGAGCTCCATCGCAGTCTTTAACACTGGTAGCATGCCGCGACAGCGTGGACGTGACCCGTATGTGCAGTTGACGGACTTTGAGCGAGGGCGTATAGTGGGCATGCGGGAGGCCGGGTGGACGTACCGCCGAATTGCTCAACACGTGGGGCGTGAGGTCTCCACAGTACATCGATGTTGTCGCCAGTAGTCGGCGGAAGGTGCACGTGTCCGTCGACCTGGGACCGGACCGCAGAGACGCACGGATGCACGCCAAGATCGTAGGATCCTACGCAGTGCCGTGGGGGACCGCACCGCCGCTTCCCAGCAAATTAGGGACACTGTTGCTCCTGGGGTATCGGCGAGGACAATTCGCAACCGTCTCCATGAAGCTGGGCTACGGTCCCCCACACCGTTAGGCTATCTTCCGCTCACGCCCCAACATCGTGCAGCCCGCCTCCAGTGGTGTCGCGACAGGCGTGAATGGAGGGACGAATGGAGACGTGTCGTCTTCAGCGATGAGAGTCGCTTCTGCTTTGGTGCCAATGATGGTCGTATGCGTGTTTGGCGCCGTGCAGGTGAGCGCCACAATCAGGACTGCACACGACCGAGGCACACAGCGCCAACACCCGGCAACATGGTGTGGGGAGCGATCTCCTACACTGGCCGTACACCTCTGGTGATCGTCGAGGGGACACTGAATAGTGCACGGTACATCCAAACCGTCATCGAACCCATCGTTCTACCATTCCTAGACCGGCAAGGGAACTTGCTGTTCCAACAGGACAATGCACGTCCGCATGTATCCCGTGCCACCCTACGTGCTCTAGAAGGTGTAAGTCAACTACCCTGGCCAGCAAGATCTCCGGATCCGTCCCCCAGTGAGCATGTTTGGGACTGGATGAAGCTGGTCCAACTGAGGTGCCAGGTGGAAATGGCATGGCAAGCCGTGCCACAGGACTACATCCAGCATCTCTACGATCGTCTCCATGGGACAATAGCAGCCTGCATTGCTGCGAAAGGTGGATATACACTGTACCAGTGCCGACATTGTGCATGCTCTGTTGCCTGTGTCTATGTGCCTGTGGTTCTGTCAGTGTGATCATGTGATGTATCTGACCCCAGGAATGTGTCAATAAATTTTCCCCTTCCTGGGACAATGAATTCACGGTGTTCTTATTTCAATTTCCAGGAGTGTATTTCATGCCAAGACAAGGCCCCGACAGTAATCATAACTCTCTACCAGTGCAGAAATCACAGCAATTGTGCGAATACAGGACGTAAACAAAAGCTGACATATTGAACTTTGAATCGGTTTGGAGACGTGCTCCGATGGTCGAGACAGTTAGGGCAAATGATCGCGTGAAATGGGAAATTCGGGTGCGAATCCCGGCTTGGCACAAATTTTCATTCTCACAAATGTGTTGTGCAGCTTTAGCGTGATCATATTCGCAATAGCGAACGCATTTCTTGTACAGTACATTGCCTTTTTTTACTTTTGTTCATGTTCGTCTTACAATATCTTTACAAGAGACTATCCATTTTGTTCAACTCCTGTGTCAAATCCTTTGGCCACCCCTGACAATTACACTGTCATCTTGAAACCTCCTTATTTTTACATTTCTTCCCCATATACTTTGATTCTCTTTCTAAAATTTCCCCTTAGTTTTTTTTCACATTTTGTTCATTGTACAGAGGAAGTAACATAACTCTCTGTTCACATGAAGTGCTGAGTGCTATTGACAAAGGATTTCAGATCGATTCCGTATTCCTGGATTTCCGGAAGGCTTTTGACACTGTACCACACAAGCGGCTAGTAGTAAAATTGCGTGCTTATGGAATATCGTCTCAGTTACGTGACTGGATTTGTGATTTCCTGTCAGAGAGGTCACAATTCGTAGTAATTGACGGAGAGTCATCGAGTAAAACAGAAGTGATTTCTTGTGTTCCCCAAGGTAGTTTTATAGGGCCTCTGCTTTTCTTATCTATATAAACGATTTGGGGGACAATCTGAGCAGCCGTCTTCGGTTGTTTGCAGATGACGCTGTCGTCTATCGACTAATAAAGTCATCAGGAGAGCAAAACAAATTGCGGAACGATTTACAAAAGATATCTGAATGGTGCGGAAAGTGGCAGTTGACCCTAAATAACGAAAAGTGTGAGGTCATCCACATGAGTGCTAAAACGAACTCTTTAAACTTCGGTTACACGATAAATCTGTCTAATCTAAAAGCCGTAAATTCAACTAAATACCTAGGTATTACAATTACGAACAACTTAAATTGGAAAGAACACATAGAAAATGTTGTGGGGAAGGCTAACCAAAGGTTGCGTTTTATTGGCAGGACATTCAGAAAGTGTAACAGACCTGCTAAGGAGACTGCCTATACTAATCTTGTCCCTCCTCTTTTAGAATACTGCTGCGCGCTGTGGGATCCTTATCAGATAGGACGGAGTAAATCGAAAAAGTTCAAAGAAAGGCAGCACGTTTTGTAATATCACGAAATATGGGAGAGAGTGTCACAGAAATGATACAGGATTTGGGGTGGACATCATTAAAAGAAAGGCGTTTTTCGTTGCGACGGTATCGTCTCACAAAATTCCAATCGGCAACTTTCTCCTCCGAATGCAAAAATATTTTGTTGACTCCTACCTACATAGGGTGTAACGACCACCACGATAAAATAAGGGAAATCAGAGCTGGTACGGAAAGATATAGGTGTCCATTCTTCCCGCGCGCTACACGAGATGGGAATAATAGAGAATTGTGAAGGTGGTTCGATGAACACTCTGCCAGGCACTTAAATGTGATTTGCAGAGTATCCATGTAGATGTAGATGTAGATGGGGTCAGGCTAAGATTCTGCCTTACTTTCTTCTCTCTTACTGCTTCCCTTTCATGTCCTTCAACACATGACTGCAGTCTCCATTCTGTAAAAGTTTCAAGTAACATTTCACTGTCCGTATTTTACGTCTGCTGCTTTCTACATTGTAAAAATCTTTCTGTAACCTACAGTTACACGTATTATTATTATTATTATTATTATTATTTATATTATTACAATGAAATGAGTACCCTCAGCTGCATACAGGCGTTGATATGAGTCAACGTGGACAGTTGAAGATGTGTGCCCCGACCGGGACTCGAACCCGGGATCTCCTGCTTACATGGCAGACGCTCTATCCATTTTCTTTCCTTCTTTTTTTCCCTCCGTTATTGATCGTTGTTTGGTCGTTGCGGACGTCGTATGACATCCGTTCAAGTTCGTTTGTTGATCCTTCCGCTCAGTTTTTTTGTTACAGAGACCAACCAGCTCTTTGACCGAACACGCTGGGCTACCGTGCCGGCGCGAGGCACTGTTTGTGCATCCGCACAGAAGAAGGTAGTGAAATGGCTTAAAAAAGACATAGACGTCTGTGGGATGATGACAATTTATAAACAGAGCGATGTGGCGCCGTTGTTAGCGCACTGGACTCGCATTCAGGAGGAGACGGTTTAAACCTGCTTCCGGCCATCCTGATTTAGGTTTTCTGTGATTCCCCTAAATCGCTTCCTATGAACGGGCACGGCCAATTTACTTCCCAAAACCTTCTCTAAACCGAGCTTGTTCTCCGTCTCTAATGATCTCGTTGACGACGGGACGTTAAACGGTAGTCTCCTCCTCCAGTTTATAATCAAGCCATGGGACTGCGGCGGATTGTTCTCAATTGCAAAGACGACCAGCCGTAATCAGAGAGGTATCATAAACTCACCGCACTCGGCCTCCGCAGGTGTTATTTTCGCTGGCGACGTGGACTTCACGACGGACCGAGTCTTCACCAAAGTGAACATCCAGATCCGCATAGCCAGGGAGGCGTACCGCTACTGGCCGCCGCAGCCGGACCACCTGGACCACGACATCCTGCTGCTGGAGCTCTGGAGGGCCTTCACCATCGTGCGGGACTACGTCGCTGTCATCCCCATCACCGAGAACAGGACGTGAGTGCAGCGCCACAGTAGGCTGCAGTGGCGAGCCTGTTTACCAACTTACTGCCCTTCAGGGTGTGCCCGTGAGTTCAGTTGTCAGTCTGCAGTATCCGATTTAAGTGACTCCCGCACACTATCTGATCAAAGGTATCTACACGTACACGCATCAAAAAAGTTTTGCATCACCCCGATTCCGGGAACTCCTGAAGATAGACGTCAACTGTGGATATTGTATAAACGACACAGTCCCTTAGACTATTCAGAGCTATCACTAAACACGCCCAAAGATTTGAACAACCATTGTTACGTCGTGTCGGCGGTTCCATCTCAAAATTCGATGCACCTTGCCAATTTATTTCATAATTTCCGAAATTCCCTGTGTTATTATTTTGTGGCTTTTCTACATCGACATCAACATTTATACTCCGCAAGCCACCCAGCGGTGTGTGGCGGAGGGCACTTTACGTGCCACTGTCATTACCTCCCTTTCCTGTTCCAGTCGCGTATGGTTCGCGGGAAGAACGACTGCCAGAAAGCCTCCGTGAGCGCTCGAATCTCTCTGATTTTACATTCGTCATCTCCTTGGGAGGTATAAGTAGGGGGAAGCAATATATTCGATACCTCATCGTGAACCGCACCCTCTCGAAACCTGGACAGCAAGCTACACCGCGATGCAGAGCACCTCTCTTGCAGAGTCTGCCACTTGAGTTTGCCAAACATCTCCGTAACACTATCACGCTTACCAAATAACCCCGTGACGAAACACGCCGCTCTTCTTTGGATCTTCTCGATCTCCTCTGTCAACCCGTCCTGGTACAGATCCCACACTGATGAGCAATACTCAAGTATAGGTCGACAAACTGTTTTGTAAGCCACCTCCTTTGTTGATGGACTACATTTTCTAAGGAGTCTCCCAATGAATCTCAACCTGGTACCCTCCTTACCAACAATTAATTCCACTTCAAATCGTTCCGCACACATACTCCCAGATATTTTACAGAAGTAACTGCTACCAGTGTTTGTTCCGCTATCATATAATCATACAATAAAGGCTACTTCATTCTATGTATTCGCAATACATTACATTTGTTTATGTTAAGGGTCAGTTACCACTCCCTACACCAAGTGCCTATCCGCTGCAGATCTTCCTGCATTTCACAGCAATTTTCTAATGTTGCAACTTCTCTGTATACTACAGCATCATCCGCGAAAAGCCCCATGGAACTTCCGACACTATCTACTAGGTCATTTATATATGTTGTGAAAAGCAATGGCCCCTTAACACTCCCCTGTGGCACGCCAGAGGTTACTTTGTCTGTAGACGTCTCTCCATTGAGAACAACATGCTGTGTTCTGTTTGCTAAAAGCTCTTCAATCCAGCCAGACAGCTGGTCTGATATTCCTTAGGCTCTTACTTTGTTTATCAGGCGACAGTGCGGAACTGTATCGAATGCCTTCCGGAAGTCAAGGAAAATAGGATCTACCTGGGAGCCTGCATCTAATGTTTTCTGGGTTTCATGAACAAATAAAGCGAGTTGGGTCTCACACGATCGCTGTTTCCGGAATCCATGTTGATTCCTACAGAGTAGATTCTGGGTTTCCAGAAATGACATGATACTCGAGCAAAAAACATGTTCTAAAATTCTACAACAGATCGACGTCAGAGATATAGGTTTATAGTTTTACGCATCTACTATACGACCCTTCTTGAAGACTGGGACTACCTGTACTCTTTTCCAATTATTTGGAACCTTCCGTTCCTCTAGAGACTTGCGGTACACGTCTGTTAGAAAGGGGGCAAGTTCTTTTGCGTACTCTGTGTAGAATCGAATTGGTGTCCCGTCAGTCCAGTGGACTTACCTCTGTTGAGTGATTTCAGTTGCTTTTCTATTCCTTGGACACTTATTTCGATGTCAGCCATTTTTTCGTTTGTGCGAGGATTTAGAGAAGGAACTGCAGTGCGGTCTTCCTCTTTGAAACAGCTTTGGAAATAGATGTTTAGTATTTCAGCTTTACGCGTGTCATCCTCTGTTTCAAAGCCATCATCATCCCGGAGTGTCTGGAAATGCTATTTCGAGCCACTTACTGATTTAACGTAAGACCAGAACTTCCTGGGATTTTTTGTCAAGTCGGTACATAGAATTTTACTTTCGAATTCACTGAACGCTTCACGCATAGCCCTCCTTACGCTAACTTTGACATCGTTTAGCTTCTGTTTGTCTGAGAGTTTTTGGCTGCGTTTAACTTTGCAGTGAAGCTCTCTTTGCTTTCGCAGCAGTTTCCTAACTTTGTTGTTGAACCACGGTGCGTTTCTCCCGTCCCTCACAGTTTTACTCGCCACGTACCTGTCTAAAACGCATTTTACTATTGCCTTGAACTTTTTCCATAAACACTCAATATTGTCAGTGTCGGAACAGAAATTTTCGTTTTTATCTGTTAGGTAGTCTGAAATCTGCCTCCTATTACTCTTGCTAAACAGATAAACCTTCCTCCCTTTTTTTGTATTCCTATTTACTTCCATATTCAGGGATACTGCAACGGCCTTATGATCACTGATTCCCTGTTCTGCGCTTACAGAGTCGAAAAGTTTGGGTCTGTTTGTTATCAGTAGGTCCAAATGTTATCTCCACGAGTCGGTTCTCTGTTTAATTGCTCGAGGTAATTTTCGGATAGTGCACTCAGTATAATGTCACTCGATGCTCTGTCCCTCCCACCCGTCCTAACATCTGAGTCTTCCAGTCTATATCTGGTAAATTCAAATCTCCACTTAAGACTATAACATGCTGAGAAAATTTATGTAAAATGTATTCCAGATTTTCTCTCTGTTGTTTTCCGTATTTTTATGTCCCTCTTCCCGTATTGGAGCGTGAGTGTCCTCTAAAACATTTAATTCTTGTATTACTTGTGTCAACTGATCTTGTATTTCACGGATTTCTCTTTTGTGTTGCGTATTAATTTGATTCTGATTTTGTTTGCATTTCCTAATTTGTTCGAATTCTTCTGTGTCAGTAAAGACTGCCCGTCTTGTGTCATTCAGATTATCATCTACCTTCACAGATAAATTATTTAGCTGATCTGAAAGTTTGACTACTTTCTCTGGTAATGAACCGATTTCCTCCGTGTGTCTTTCTGAACCATATTTCACAGATCTACTGTGTCCTTTAAGTTTTCCTGAGTTTTTGCAAGTAGTGCAACCGAATCGGTAGATGCAACTGAGTCAATTTTAGCCCACAAGGTCTCATGATTTTCATGAAAAATGGTTTGCAGTTCTTTTATGGCTGCTTCGTGATTCTGTAATGCATTTTCATGCGCGAAAACATAGGTTGAAAATGCTCACAAATTTGTGTTTTTACGTCATTACAGACTTTTTGACATTTCGATTCGATTTTAAGTAACTCAGCAGTTAAACCTTCACATGTTTGTTGAAGTGTTTCTTTAATTTGTTTCTGATTTTGTTCCATTTGTTGCTGCGATTGTTTGTTTTTGATTTTGTTCCATTTGTTACAATAATTACAATAATAATTTATTAGTGTCTGGAACATGTTCCTTTGTGCCTATCGACAGTGCATTTGCACCGGCAGCATTCGTATTTTGAAAAGCAGAGAATGTGTCTTGACGTAATTGAGAAAAAGGTGAGGACGCAAAACCTGAATCTACATATTTGCAAATTTTTTCCCGTCATTTCGGATTCCTGAGGCGAGCTGTTGCCGACCGAACGATCGACAATGCTTCTCTGTTCACTAATTGTTTCAGTATCTACACCATTATTTGCCACCTGGTCCATTTCCCTATGCAGAATTATCAAATTACTATTCTGAATATTTGTTAATTCATTACACAGTGGCGCTAACACACTACTCTCGTCTTCACTGTCATTTCTCAATTTACTTTGCAGCCTAGTGTTACGTTTTTCACACGCCATAATTATCATGTATTTCACACGATAACAAGAAAAGCACAATTTGAAGAGCAAAAATAAGAAAACACGTTAACATAGCACTGAAAATAATATCTAATTAATTGCAAGCGTGGCTACAAAATACTTGGAGCAAGTCTAGATGCATGCCACAACTGTTTTACAGTACAACAATGAAAAACTACAACTACAAAGGAAATTCTCACTACAATTATGTGCTAGCAATAAACAATAACTAGATATGAAACGTCCCCATAGAAAAATTATGAATGTCTATGCTAGTAAACTTCTACGTTATTTGATACAAAAACAGCTGAGTAAAACTGAACGCACTCAGACAGTTCTTTCTTTACTTATTCTGATCATCAATAAACTTACACACAATATTTTTTAATGCAACGCAATCTGACTTGCAATACTCCCAACAAAAGAATGGCCCTGACTAACAGTAACTTATACGTTTCATGAATCACTCACAAAAATCTTAGTTACTCGAACTACTGCAATACAGAGAGCGCCAATACTGGCAGCTAAGTAAAAGATTCTAACTACTGAAGGCACTAACTACTGATAGGCATAGTTAGCAAATGAAAGATTTTGATAGAGAACAAACAATGTATTTACCTTAATAGCGTTGTGACACCCAGTTAAACAAATTTCCGTTTTCTGATGGACACACATCCAGATCGTCTGCTCAAAACTATGGCATCTCTCTCCCACCTCTGCTGGCGGCTCACCTGCAACTGCATAACACTACACTAACTTCACGTCCAACTGCCCAACATTCCAATAGCGAATATTCCAACAATGAGTCCAACCAACCACAGACTGCACACAGCACAGTCAGTGATTTTCATATAGAGCGCTACGTGGCGTTACCAACATAAAAACCTAAACAGCCTGCTTACACCACAAGTAAGTTTTTAGCAAAGCATCTGGTGGATTTTTCTACCAAGAGTAAAACAAATTCTCAAAGTTTGAGAATGCCCACCATGAGTGGCAATGTCCTTTTTGTCGTGTCCTCGCCAGTGGGCGCAAGCAGATCTGGTGTGCTCAGGCATTTTCCCACCGGCGCCATGGCGTGCACTTTGAAGTTGGCGGCCAATCACAAGCGTAATCAGCAACTTCTTCACTGTCACCAATGAGATTGACCTTTCTGTTGTGATAACCGGCGACCACAGGCAGCAATGAACGAGTTCATGTTCAGCGATGGTTTACGATAGTTCTAGTGTAGAGTCAGAGTTGCTACAGTTTTTAGTGGTGATCAGCCTGCGAGACTTAGTCTACAGATGGAGTCACATATGGCCTGCGCTCAAGGACATATGGTTACTACCGTGAGTGACAGTGTGGCACTCAGGATGGACTTAGTCTTGTTGACATTGTATTCAGTATTCAGTAATGTACACCTTGAGAGGCGGCTGCTTGATTTTATTTGTCCACAACCACGTCCAGCGAGTTGCTCTACAACTCTAGTTAAGTACTGCAGCACAGTAAAGTGTATATTTGTGGGGCACTGATTTGCTTTTGGTCTGCCACAGTTCCTCCTTCCACAATGGGGCACCTACATGTAATACAACGTGTGTGAGCTGTTCTTCCCAGATAACACGTTCATGTCATCTGGGATCCGTTTGTGTGCATTGCCGAGGACCAAACACCTTTGTAGTGTATGATGACTCTTAACGCCTCCTCGCTCCTGTGACACGCAGTGAAGGCGACCCTACAGCCTCACAAAGTACCATCTCTGCAAATATGTACCTTATGCAGCAGCATACAGCTTGTGTATTCATACGGTTGTAAGAGGTTTCCACCCAGCATATGCATAAAGTATGAAGAAGAGCAGATAAAAGAGGTTGACAGTCTTAAATTCCTCGGATTACAACTTGATAATAAATGCAGTTGGGAGGAGCACACCACAGAACTGCAGAAACGCCTTAACAAATCTGTATTTGCAATTCGAGTGTTAGCAGACATAGGCGACATAAAAATGAAAAAGCTTGCATACTTTGCCCACTTTCATTCCATAATGTCATATGGTATAATATTTTGGGGTAACTCTTCAAGTCAAACAAAAGTTTTCAGAGTCCAAAAGCGTGTAATACGTATTATTTGTGGAGTAAATTCACGGACGTCATGTAGAAATTTGTCCTAAATAATATATCTCTTTTTCCAACAAACAGCTCAGTTCATACATACAATACCAGGAACAAAAATGATCTGCACAAGTACTTAAAAGCACTTACTTTAGTTCAAAAAGGGGTCCACTACTCAGGAACACTCATCTTCAATATTTCGCCAGCAAACATAAAAAATTTAGTTACAAATGAAGGTCAATTTAAAAGGAGCGTGAAAGACTTACTAGTGGCCAACTCCTTCTACTCCACTGACGAATTTTTTAATAGAAACAAATGATGTGTTGTATATATTCATACTATTAGTATTGTTATTTCAACTAAAAAAAAAGTTGACATGTTCCATATCCACGAGGATCTTCTCAGCATGGATCTATGGAACGAAAAACTAATATAATCTAAACGGTTGATGTCTTAAGCGCCACACATAATTTGTCAGGAATAATACCGAGATTTGGCTGCTCCCTGACCTCAGAAAACATTAATGGGGCGTTATAAGCTCTAGAGCAGCAATATTCCCATGACTAAATCAAGGGAGAATATTGATTTGTACAATAGTGTGGGTGACTGTCATATACGTAGGCTGTTGTTAGATATAGAAGTGGCATCTCCTCGTAGGGAGCTTTCTTGCCTAAATGAGAAGTTCCATAGTGCTGCTCACAGTGCAGGCAACTTGAAGTATAAACTACCATGGCACATACCCCCTTTTTTCACAGTTTGAGCGAGTATGATGCACACTTCCTTGTTGACCACTTGGTTGATTTCGGTATGAAGAAAGATCAGACCAGTGTCCTACCTCACAGCGTCGAGAAATACATTTCTTTCTCAAAATGAATGATGCCAAGAATTACTTTTTGCTTCCTAGCTGCACTGTGTTTTATGCAGCTATCACTACAGAAACTAGTTCAAACTCTTTCTCAGGAGGATATGCATATCACTTTAGTGCATATTATGATTATGCAAAGCTTCAGCTTGTGAGGAGGAAGGGGATTTTGCCATACTAGTATCTGGGCTGTACGGAAAAACTCTACGAAAATAGGGTACCCTACATAACTGCATGCACCACAAACCTTAGAGGTGGTGCAGTATCATATGCAGAGTATGAGCATGTAGTAAATGTTTGACAGGATTTCAAAATCCTAAATTTAGGGAAGTATGCAAAACTTAATATGGACATGGACATGTGTTTGCTTGCTAACGTTCTTGAGAAATTATTGGGCGTACGTACCCTTAATCGGGTAGGTAGGTTAGAAAATTTAAAAAGGGAAATGGATAGGTTAAAGTTAAATACAGTGGGAATCAATGAAGTTCGGTGGCAGGAAGAACAAGACTTCCGGTCAGGTGAATACAGGGTTATAAATACAAAATCAAATAGGGTTAATGCAGGAGTAGGTTTAATAATGAATAAAAAATAGGAGCGCGGGTTAACTACTTTGAACAGCGCAGTGAACGCATTATTGTAGCCGACATAGACACGAAGCCCACACTTCACTACAACTAGCTTCAGTAGAACTAGCTCCGCAGGTGATGAAGAGACTGAAAAAATGTATGATGCTATAAAATACATTATTCTGATTTAATAGTCATTGGAGACTGGAATTCGGTAGTAATCCGTCCGCCGTGCAGCTCGACAGCTCAGCATGCTCCCGATGTCCGTCTGGCGTGTTTTGCGTCAACGTTTACACATGACATCATAAGAAATTCAGCTACTGCAAGCACTTCGTGACGGTGACAAACGACAATGTGTGGAGTTCTGTAATTTCGTTTTTCGTAAGATGGAGGATGACAGTTTTCTTCCCCGTTTAATGTTTAGCGACGAGGCAACATTCCATTTAAATGGAAAGCTGAGCAGTCGTAATGTGAAAATACGGTGTACGGAACAACCAAATTAAGTTGTACAACATGAAAAGGACTGAAACTTCCTGGCAGATTAAAACTGTGTGCCCGACCGAGACTCGAACTCGGGACCTTTGCCTTTCGCGGGCAAGTGCTCTACCAACTGAGCTACCGAAGCACGACTCACGTCCGGTACTCACAGCTTTACTTCTGCCAGTATCCGTCTCCTACCTTCCAAACTTTACAGAAGCTCTTCTGCGAACCTTGCAGAACTAGCACTCCTGAAAGAAAGGATATTGCGGAGACATGGCTTAGCCACAGCCTGGGGGATGGTTCCAGAATGAGATTTTCACTCTGCAGCGGAGTGTGCGCTGATATGAAACTTCCTGGCAGATTAAAACTGTGTGCCCGACCGAGACTCGAACTCGGGACCTTTGCCTTTCGCGGGCAAGTGCTCTACCAACTGAGCTACCGAAGCACGACTCACGTCCGGTACTCACAGCTTTACTTCTGCCAGTATCCGTCTCCTACCTTCCAAACTTTACAGAAGCTCTTCTGCGAACCTTGCAGAACTAGCACTCCTGAAAGAAAGGATATTGCGGAGACATGGCTTAGCCACAGCCTGGGGGATAGTTCCAGAATGAGATTTTCACTCTGCAGCGGAGTGTGCGCTGATATGAAACTTCCTGGCAGATTAAAACTGTGTGCCCGACCGAGACTCGAACTCGGGACCTTTGCCTTTCGCGGGCAAGTGCTCTACCAACTGAGCTACCGAAGCACGACTCACGTCCGGTACTCACAGCTTTACTTCTGCCAGTATCCGTCTCCTACCTTCCAAACTTTACAGAAGCTCTTCTGCGAACCTTGCAAACTGCAAGGTTCGCAGAAGAGCTTCTGTAAAGTTTGGAAGGTAGGAGACGGATACTGGCAGAAGTAAAGCTGTGAGTACCGGACGTGAGTCGTGCTTCGGTAGCTCAGTTGGTAGAGCACTTGCCCGCGAAAGGCAAAGGTCCCGAGTTCGAGTCTCGGTCGGGCACACAGTTTTAATCTGCCAGGAAGTTTCATATCAGCGCACACTCCGCTGCAGAGTGAAAATCTCATTCTGGAACCATCCCCCAGGCTGTGGCTAAGCCATGTCTCCGCAATATCCTTTCTTTCAGGAGTGCTAGTTCTGCAAGGTTCGCAGAAGAGCTTCTGTAAAGTTTGGAAGGTAGGAGACGGATACTGGCAGAAGTAAAGCTGTGAGTACCGGACGTGAGTCGTGCTTCGGTAGCTCAGTTGGTAGAGCACTTGCCCGCGAAAGGCAAAGGTCCCGAGTTCGAGTCTCGGTCGGGCACACAGTTTTAATCTGCCAGGAAGTTTCATATCAGCGCACACTCCGCTGCAGAGTGAAAATCTCATTCTGGATGAAAAGGACTCTCCAAAATTTGATGTGTTTTGTGCAGTTTCACGGAAAAAGATGTACGGTCCACTTTTCTTTGCCGAGAACACTGTTGCAGGAAGCACATATCTCGATATGCTTGAGAACTTTCTTTTCCCACAGTTGGTGATTGATTCAAACGACTTCATTTACCAACAGGATGGGGCACCGTCACACTGGCATCTGGATGTTTAATTTTTGATTTTAAAATCAAAGGATTACTGAACGATGGATCGCTCGCACTGGACCAAATGATTCAGCCTCAGATTACTGGCCTCCAAGGTCAGCGGAACTTACTGTATCTGATTATTTCTTCTGGGGGTTTATAAAAGACTCTGTTTATGTACTTCTGTTACCAACAACAATGAATGAACAGAGACATCCCGTAACGGCACCTGTAGAAGCTGTAACTCAAGACATGTCGCTGCAGTGTGGGAACAATTTGAGTACTGCATTGACATATGCCGTGCATCTCAAGGGGGGCATAATGAACACCTATGAAAAGGTATGAAAAAAAACTTTTTGAGTTCCCCGTTCACCAAAAATCTAAATTCATTGTATATGTTTATTAGTTTCAGAAATATAGACGAGCCATAGCGGATGATTCTTCTTGATAAACCCTGAGTTTTAAAAACGTTTTTACCACCTTCTCATGCTATACAGGACCATACCCCTAAACTACTTTTACGTATTTTTCCCAAGTATGAATTTTGAAGTTGCCTCAGAAAGGCGAAAAGAGTCAACAAGGGTTATGCAGTTTTTGCAGCCTACACTGTTTTATCCTACTGAAAATGCATGTCGGCCCTCCAGATGTGGCGTACGCACATTCCGCCGCTTCCATGCAAGTTCGTTTGCCTGAGAGGAACCATGAACTCCCAAATGTCGAAAAATGGCTTGAAATGTTGTGTGATGTGGTTGGTGTCTGTGAGGGTACTTCTCTCCATGTGGCTGTGGTGCCTTCCGATCGTTTCCATTTGCTTGGCCGTAGACACACGCAGTCTCGACTTGTTCCCGGCACGAATACTGGACAATTCTGCTGCTTACAGTCCGCTGTGCCAATCACACAACGTGCCACACACAAGGCGAACACGGCAGGTGGTCGTAGGAATTTTCATTCGTCAGCGCCATCTGCCAAGACAACGATGCATTTCCAGACACACGTTCGTATGGCCTACTTTCTTGCATTTCCTGTCCGGAAACCATCCTTACGGTTTGTGAGTTTTACGAAAAGAAGTGCACACTATTTTTTTTAAATTCATCTTTTATTCCACATATTTGAAAGTTTTACAGTGTGTAGATACATCATTTAGGATCAATATTTTCATTTCTGTAGATAATTTCCATCCCTCTCAACTGCCTTACACCATCAGCGTTGTATAACCGCACGGTAAAATTCTGGACCAACCTGTTGGAGCCACTGTTTGGCAGCGTGCACAAGGGAGTCATCGTCTTCAAACCTTGTTCCACGAAGAGAGTCTTTCAGTTTCCCAAAGAGATGATAGTCACACGAAGCCAGGTCAGGACTGTAAGGCGGGTGTTTCAGTGTTGTCCATCCGAGTTTCGTGATCGCTTCCATGGTTTTTTGACTGACATGTGGCCATGTATTGTTGTGCAACAGCAAAACATTCTGCTTTTGCTGATGTGGTCTAACACGACTCAGTCGAGTTTGAAGTTTCTTCAGTGTCGTCACATATGCATCAGAAATTATGGTGGTTCCACTTGACATGATGTCCACTACCAAGAGTCCTTCGGAATCGAAAAACACCGTAGCCATAACTTTTCCAGCAGAAGGTGTGGCTTTGAATTTTTTTTTCTTGGGTGAATTTGCATGATGCCACTCCATTGATTGCCTCTTCATTTCTGGTGAAAAATGATGGAGTCATGTTTCATCACCTGTCACAATTCTTCCAAGAATTTCATCTCTGCCATTCTCGTACTGTTCCAAAAGTTCGCTGCATACCTTTTTTCTTGTTTTTCTGTGAGCCCACTGTCAACATCCTGGCAACTCACCTGGCACAAACCTTTTTTAACGCCAACACTTTCAGTATTCTGCAAACACTTCCTTCCCCTATCCCGATGTAGCGTGACAATTCGTTCACTGTGATGCGTCTGTCAGCAGTCACCAATTCGTTAACTCTCTGCACATTGTCTGGAGTGTGTGCAGTACGAGGCCTGCCGCCGCGAGGACAATCCTCAATATTGCCGTGCCCGCTTTCTTCACGTAACCTGCTTGCCCACCGACTAACTGTACTGCGATCGTCAGCAGCATCTCCATACAGCTTTTTCAACCTCTTGTGGATGTTTCCTACTGCCTCGTTTCACAGCACAGGAATTCTATGACAGCACGTTGCTTCTGACGAATGTAAAGTGTAGCAGCCATCTTGAAGACATGGTTTGGTGGCGCCACTCACGGGAACAGGTTGAACTAAGTTTGAAAACAAGCGCGAAGGATGTATCTACACATTGTAAAACTTTCACACATGCAGAATGAAAACTGTATTTTTACAAAAATAGTGTTCATTTCTTTTGGAGTGACCCTTGTATTAATGTTCACCTTCTTTATCAAGGTTGCGTTGCTACAGCATGGTCGTCGAGTGGGAGGATATAATTTGTTGATGTGTGTACTTCAGTTCATTTTATGTTTCAATATCTTACCAGTTTATTATGTCACAAGCTGTGTAGACAAATTTTAAACCATTAAATAATAAACGTTAAAGAAATGCTGTGTTACAAGCTAGTAATTCTACAAAATTCTGTTTTTGCGAGTTAGTTAACGGAAAATTTCCTCCGTGGCCAGCACCACACCGTCATCTCAGTGTGTATGTACAACGTAAATGCAGCCCTTGCAGCAGTGGTCTCTTACTAACATCTTATACTTATTGCAGGTACCCGGCAGACTTCAAAAAGATTTGCACCATAGTGGGGTTCGGAAGGCGAGCCAGAGACGCGCCGCCATACACGGGTATTCAGAGGGGAGGCAGCTTCCTGATGGAGCCTGGGCAGAAGTGTGGCCTCCCGGAAATCAAAGTGAGTACCACACAGACCGCACAGCGGTGGGGTTTCAAGCATGTGCATCCCCCATTCGTGTGGTTGTGCGGTAGCGTTCTCGCTTCCCATGCCCGGGTTCCCGGGTTCGATTCCCGGCGGGGTCAGGGATTGTCTCTGCCTCGTGATGGCTGGGTATTGTGTGATGTCCTTAGTTTAGTTAGGTTTAAGTAGTTCTAAGTTCTAGGGGTCTGATGACCAGCGACGTTAAGTCCCATAGTGTTCAGAGCCATTTGAACCATTTTTTCAAGCATGTTGCACAGAACAACGCTTCTATTCATCATGTGCGTCATGCTCAGTTTTTAGCTCATTTGCTTTCAGCCTGTTTCACTGTTATTGCCGGTTGTGGCCGAGCGGTTCTAGACGCTTCAGTCCGGAACCGCGCTGCTGCTACGTTCGCAGGTTCGAATCCTGTCTCTGGCATTGATGTGTGTGATGTCCTTAGGTTAGTTAGGTTTAAGTACTTCTAAATCTTGGGACTGAAGACCTCATATGTTAAGTCCCATAGTGCTTACAGCCATTTGAACGATCTTTTTATTATTAATTTTAATAATTAACAGCGTCAGTTGTACTGTTTGCCTAGAATTTACCTAGGTTTCAGTCGGGATAGCCCAACCTACTTCAGAATAACAGTAACTACCGTCTTTCCATAGTGGTCATCGTCAAGCTAAAACTACAAATCCATAAATTATCGTCAGACTGTAAAAACTTACCTGGAACTGCCCGGCCCCACTTTGCGACCGCCATGCGGCAGCTACGAGTGCTGTACTGGAACTTGAGCTTTGAGCGCAATTGACCCATGTCGGTCAATAGTTTTTAGGTGTGTTGACTGGAGCGATGTGCGCCAAGTCACACTTTAGCTTTAAGCATATTTCCGCTGTCATTCCCTGAGTTGAATGACAGTGCTCGCGAGGCCCGAATTATGATGGTAGTGGTCCACACACAGTTTTTACAGTATGTGTGTGGATCCCCTCCATGGAGGCAAACGGAGTACCCCATTGCCGCCACGTTTCCCCTACTTCAATGTTTGCTACAACTCATAACCGTAAATTCGCCAAGAAGCTCAATCAGGCACGTGTATCGGTTTTTGACTTGATTCTAGACCATTTCAGGTCAAATATACTAAACTTGAATAGTGACCATCTACTTTATATGGTCCGTATTGCCGGATGTTACAGATTAAATATAGACTTGTTCCTAAGTTCAATCATGAGTGTTTGTGTGCTAAGTCAATAAGATGTTCATGCACTGTAACCATGACTAAGCAGGTGCTTAACAATTACGTCTTAAAAACTTCTAGACCTAGTTGTAATATCGACTCTGTTGCCTTTATATTATTATTCCCACTCCTAAGTTCTTCTTAGGTGATTAAACTTCGTGCTTAAGCTCAAAAATTTTCCTAGATAGGCCATACCTTGTAAGCACGTATCTTTCTCATATCACGGCCAATGAATACTTCTTAAATGTTAAGACAGTCGATCTAAGTACGTTCTGCACAGGTTAACATATACGCCCTTTTCCTCAGCTATAACTTTTATTACACTTTATTAGTAAATTCAAGGTCAGGTGTTAAGTTCACGTCTTGTCCCAACAAGTAACTATCACACAGTTTATGCGCAGCCGCAAGGTATTGTGTCTGCCCAGGCGGGTCTCTTGGCGCTACGGTCAATTTCAGTACAGCACTCGTGGCTGCAGCATTGCGGTCGCGAAGTGGGGCCGAGGCAGTTCCGGATAAGTTTTACAGTCTGACGATAGTCTATAGATTTGTAGTTTTAGCTTGACGATGTTTACTATGGACAAGTGATAGATACTGTTATTCTGAAGCAGGTTGGGTTATCCCGACTGAAACCTAGGTAAATTCTAGGCAAACAGTGCAACTGAGGCTGTTAGTTATTAAAATTTAAAAAAAAAATTGTCATCGTTTGATTTTATCATAATTCAGGATACTTAAGTTTGGTAAATAGTGTTTCGACAAGTGTATCAGGCGTGGCTCTCCAAAAGCATGGTCCCCAGTACCCCAAACTTGAACCAGTTGGATTGCTTCGAATCAGGAAATTTATGACCTTTGGCGTGTTGCACCTGTGCTGGAAGTGCCAGTGAACTCTGGGAGCCGTCTGTGGATAGTTGTCAGTGGATTCAGGAAACGCCTGGATCGATGTGTGAACGTGGATTCATGCAGGCTCTGGCATAAACCTGTGGGCTGGAGTTGTGGGAGGAGCGCGTCTGGGTCGTTACCTTTTGCTGGACTAGTTGTATGCTCACTTGAATCGTAAGTTTCTTTGCAATATGTTGCCCATGCACTAGAAAACGTTCCACATGGCGTTCGAGAACGACCGCCACGCTTTGGAATGAATTACTATTTAAATGAAGAATTTACAGAGAAATGGATTGGTCGAGTAGGTCCTATGTTCCGGCCTCAATTTTCCCCAGACCCTAACCCAGTAGATTTTTATTTGTGCGTACACTTAAACGAACAAGTTTGTAGTGGTCCACCCATGGATGTAAGTTACCTAATAGCTCTCTTACATGACGATAGCGGATGCAGGCGTTTTGCGTACGGTGCAGCAAAATGTGTTCCAGCGAATGGCGAAGTGTTGGCAAATCCAAGGTGGTCGCTTTGAACATTTTCTCGGAAGTGGACGTTTCTAGCACGCGTATGTACTGGCTCTGTGAAGATAAACCAGGACATCAAACGTGCGTAGCATAATGTGCAATATAGCGTAGCCTACCTACTGTGTTTTTTGTACCTCATTGGATACATACGACGTTACTGTATGCAATATTATTTTCTATTCGCTTTACTTGTGTCATTTACGAAACAAAGTTGTCTTCACGTCTGCAAGAAATTAGTGTTATGTCTTAATGTTTAAATAAAGGCAGCAATACACCGCACTATGGAAGTGTAAACTTGGTGCAATTTGGTGCTTTAACTGGGAAAAAGGAATGTTTGGCGCGAACGCGACTCGAACATCGGCGAGTGTGCATTTCCTTTCCCCATGGCACTGCCTCTTCTCACTGAGCTAATGGGACAGCTCTGGCAGAGTTTAGAGGGGTTCACGCTGTCTGTTCTTGGCCATGCTGCGTGCAGTTACAATGTTGCCAGAGTTTCGATTTTTAAATCGCCTTTCTATTAGACCCGCTGGCGGGATACACTTTTGTCCTGAATTGCACACCGAACGCTTAGCACGGCATTTTTCCTTCGTCCTGTATCTGTATATGTCCTGGTAATAATAATTTCGTGTTGCTTAATGTGCTGGTGCAAATCTTTCAATTGGAAGTCACTGCGGCAACTTTTGACTCCATAACAAGTTGTCCAACTGGGAGAAGGCGACTCACGGCTTAACGCGGAATCGGAAACATGTTTCGTTTCTGCCGAATCTCCATATCATTGAGAAGCTGGATCAACAAACAGAAATAAGAGAGATGTAGTTAGTGAACTACTAATAGATGTTAACTCTGAAATTATTTGTATATCAGAGCACCACTTAAATAATTTGATAATTCAGAGGCTTCCTTTACCAGCCTACAGATTAGTTGGCTGTTACTCAAGGAGTTCCTTGCGGGGTGGGAGAGTTGCTCTGTACGTAAAAAACAGTATTTCATTTGACTCCATAGACGTATCACGACACTACACTGAACAGATATTTGAAAGTTGTGCAACATTAGTTGAATTTAGTGAAACTAAACTTCTAATTGTTGTTGTTTATAGGTCCCCTAACACCAACTTCAGGGAATTTTTGCTTAAGCTAGAGAGGGTTCTTGATTCACTTTCTAGGAAGTACCAGAAAGTAGTCATACGTGGTGACTCCAATATTAATTTTGTATATAATTGTGCTAGAAGAAGGATGTTGCTAGATCTCCTAAATTCACATGATCTGATGCAAACTGTGTTTTTTTCCAACTAGGGTGCAGGGGAACAGTAGCACAGTCATAGACAATATTTTTATTCATTCTTCATTACTAGACAGGCGTTCTGTTAGTAAAAGGGTGAATGGCCTTTCAGACCATGATGCACAAGTTTCAACATTAAAAGGCTTTTGTACTCAAACCAATGTCATATTTAATTACAAACGATGTAGAAAAGTTAATCCAACAGCAATAGAGAGTTTTTTTAGAACTTGTCAAGGAACAAGAGTGGCAAGATGTTTATAGTGCCGATAATATAGATGATAAATACAATGCTTTCCATAACACATTTCTCATGCTCTTTGAGAGGTGCTTTCCATTAGAACATTCTAAACGGAGTACTAGCAATAATGGACAGCTCGGTTGGCTGACTAGTGGGATAAGGATATCATGTAGAACAAAGCAGGAATTATATCAAAATGTTAGAAGTAGTCACAATCAAGCTACAGTAGCCTATTACAAAGAGTATTGTAAGGTGCTTAAAATGTTATTAGCAAGGCAAAAAGTATGTGGTATACAAACAGAATAGCTAATTCACAGGATTAAATTAAAGTCATATGGTCAGTTGTGAAGGAAGTGTCTGGTCAGCAGCACAAGGTTGACGATATAAAGTCAGTTCGCAGTAATAATATTTCTGTTACTGACAAATCAGATATATGTACCGTATTTTACAATCATTTTCTGAGCATTACTGGTGAATTAAATAAAAATTTAGTTTCTACAGGAAATCATATAAATTTCTTAACAAATGCCTTTCCGAGATTGATGTCTGAAATACTCCTCTGTGATACAGACAAGAAGGAGATCGAGTCCATAATTAAATCACTGAAGACTAAGGACTCTCATGGTTCTGATGGAATGTCTAGCAGAATATTAAAGTACTGTGCTGCACATGTTAACCCTGTATTTCGCCATATCTGTAATTTTTCCTTTAGGAATGGTCGGTTTCCTGAGCGATTAAAGTACTCAGTAGGAAAGTAGCTTCATAAAAAGGGAGAGAGGGATAATGTAGATAATTTTAGACCTATTTCTATGCCATCAGTGTTTGCAAAAGTTATAGAAAAGGCTATGTTATGTAAGGTTAATTGATCATTTTATATCACACGATTTGCTATCAAATGTACAGTTCGGCTTTAGAAGTCGTTTAACAACTGAAAATGCTAAATTCTCTTTTGTCTTTGAGGTACTGGATGGGCTAAACAAAAAGTTTCGAACGCTTGGCATATTGTTTGATTTAACTAAGGCATTTGACTGTGTTGATTTAACTAAGGCATTTGACTGTGTTGATCTCACAACATTGCTCCAGAAGTTGGACCATTACGGAATAAGGGGAGTAGCTAACAATTGGTTCACCTCTTACTTTAGCAACAGGCAGCAAAAGGTCATTATTCTCATTGTTGATAACGGCTGTGATGTGTGATCTGAGTGGGGTACTGCCAAGTGGGGGGGGGGGGGGGGGGGAGGGGGGAGGGGGGTGCCCCAGGGATCAGTGTTGGGGCCACTCATGTTCCTTATTCATATAAATGAAATGCCCTCTAGTATTATGGGTAACTCTAAAATATTTCTGTTTGCTGCTGACACTAGCGTGGTAGTAAAGGATGTTGTGTGCATCATTGACTCGGTTTCAAATAGTGCAGTACATGACCTCAGTTCATGGCTTGTAGAAAATAAACTAACGTTAAATCACAGTAAGACTCAGTTTTTACAGTTTCTAACGCACAATTCAACAAAACCTGACGTTTTAATCTCACAGAATGGGCATATGATTAGTGAAACTGAATAGTTCAAACTTCTAGGTGTTCAGATAGATACTAAGCTGTCGTGGAGAGCCCACGTTCAGGATCTTGTTCAAAGACTTAATACTGCCGTTTTTACTATTCGAACAGTATCAAAAGTGAGTGATACTTCGACACGTAAATTAGTCTACTTTGCTTATTTTCATTTACTTATGTCGTATGGTATTATGTTTTGGGGTATCTCTTCCCATTCTAGAAAGATATTTTTGACTCAGAAACGGGCGGTTCGGGCAATAAGTGGTGTGATTTCACGAACCTCTTGTCGAGCTTTATTCACGAGTCTGGGTATTCTGACATTGGCTTCTCAATATGTATATTCCTTACTGTCGTTTCTTCTTACCAATATTAGTTTATTCCGAAGAATAAGCAGCTTTCACTCGGTTAATACTGGGCAGAAATCAAACCTGCATTTGGATCGGACTTCCTTAACTCTTGTGCAAAAAGGTGTGCAGTATACTGCTGCATCCATCTTCAATAAATTGCCACTCGAATTAAAAAATCTTAGCAGTAATCCACGCGCTTTCAAATCGAAACTGAAGAGTCTCCTCATGGGTCACTCCTTCTATTCTGTCGAGGAGTTCCTTGAAAAATTAAGATGATTCTTATTGTATTGCTGATAGCCTTTACTTAAACATATGGACAGACATTTTTTCAGGTTCATGAACATTTATTTTTATGCGTTATTACTTTTATGTTGTAAGTTCATGTACTGACACGTTCCATGACCTTGGAGATTGGCTCCTCAATTTGGTCCTACGGAACTTGATGTGTAAATAAATAAATAAATAAATAAAAATTTAATCCCACCGAGAATCGATTCCACGAAATTATTAAACGTGTCCAGACACTCCAAAATATGTCAGTTTCCTGTTTTTCACTGAGGCAACAGCCGCACAGTATCAACGCACATCCTTTGAAAGGCCCTCTCGACTGGCTTGGAGGCCAGATTTCCCATCTTACTATTGTGTGCTACTGTACTGAATGCACACACATTACAAGTAGACAGTCTTTTAAGAATTTCCTTGTTCATCCTGGATCATATAAAAAGTTCACATATTTTGTGACACCTAAATGTCCCCTCCCCCCGATGATTCATGTAAATACCGGAAAAGTAATAGAAACAATTCCTTAGGAAGCACTATCTGAAATTCATTGCCTCTTTGGGACTTAATGTTGATGACGTTGGGACTTACAAAATAATATTGACTCTCTCGACATACGGGCCTTTACTGTTTCACTTTCATGAATTTTCTTTTTAATTTCACGAAAGCATTCATCTTGATCTTGGAATTTTCTAATGTCACGAAGTAGGTGAGATATGTGAGTAAGAACTAAAGTCATAATCAGACCTTAAGCACTATTTTTCACCAGCTGATAGTTTCTTCAGTAATTCTCACTGGAAACAAACATAAAACTCAACCCTTCTGCGACCACATTTTCTGAACCCTTTATAATATGGAACTCGAACTTAAAGGTTAAATTTCTTGTTATCCATCTGGCAATACGACCAGTATTGCATGCACTGTCTAAGACGGAAATGGGCGCTTGGCTGTCAGTCTCTGCAATGAACTTTCGATGCTCCAAATAGCATCGAAACATTTCCATCCCAAACAGAAGAACAGAGGCTTGCAATTCATAAATTGAGTACCTTGCTGTTCATATAATCCCTTTCAGGTACAGTCAGTTGCTTTCTCACCTCCTTCCTGCACCTGCAGCAAAGCAACTCGTACCTCTAGGGCCAACACATCTGTCTGAAGAATGAAGGCTAATGCCAGGACTGACTTCAACGCTTCCTTCAGTACCAATAAATTAGGCTTTCTGTGAATGCCCAAAAGAAATTTACACCCTTCTCTCCGCAACTCGTTAAGTGTATCACCCTTCTCGGCAAAACTGCCGATGAACTTCCTATAAGCATTGGCCATACTCACAAATCTGACAATTTCTTTAACGTTTTCCAGGGGTGATGACTAACGTCTTCCTCTCTCTTTAGGTCGGTATGAATCCCTTCATTTGAAACTATGTTCCCTAGAAACTGTATAGAGTATCAGGGAACCACAACCTCTTGTGGATTAAACATCATATCTGCGTTTCTTAATCGCTTAAAATTGTCACGCAGGTGCCGTACGCGCTCCCGAAGCGAGCTACTAACACCACTGAATCGTCAAGATAATGGTACGGATATCGAAGCTTTATGTTGGAAAACACAGCATACATTTGCAAGAGAAGGCAACGTTTGTAGCTAATCCAAAGTGGACACATTTAGACTCAAATATCTTTCAATATACTGTGAATGCTGTAACTAGCTTCGAACCCTCTTCCAAGAATGTTTGATTACAGGCCTTATTGATAACAAAGGTGGTACAGACCTGCACTCTCTCAAACCATCTTAGGCACAAATTCCAATCAGACAATCACACTGATCTTAGTGCTCACTCTTCATTTAATTCACAGTAATCCAACTCCAGAAGGTGCCCACCATTACGTTTGGGAGCCAAGAACTTTGTAACAACATAAGGAGATTTAGGCGACCAGATTACTATACATTATAACTTTCCTACATCTTCGTCTAATATTGCCAATATGGGTGGCGGTAAGCTACAGGATTGCTTCTCAAGTCACAGCGTATCTTTTAAGTCAGCGTGGCATTCTAGAAGTCCAGTAATTCATTGGTCAACACATCTGGGTATTCTGCACACAGGTCCTTGATCCTTATCTGAGGAAATTGATCAGAAGGAGCTAACTGTTCATCTAATGAGTCTGGCTGCCTCACATCACCAGCTTCGATACTGTGTGTATCATACCCTATTGGCCATTAAAATTGCTAAACACGAAGATAACGTGCTACAGACATGAAATTTCACCTACAGGAAGAAGATGCTGTGATATGCAAATGATAAGCTTTTCAGAGCGTCCACGCAAGGTTGGCGACGGTGGCGATACCTACAACGTGCTGACATGAGAAAAGTTTCCAATCCATTTCTCATACACAAACAGCACTCGACCGGCGTTGCCTAGTGAAACGTTGTTGTGATGCCTCGTGTAAGCAGGAGAAATGCGTACCATCACGTTTCCGACTTTGATAAAGGTCGGATTGTAGCCTATCGCGATTGCGGTTTATCGTATCGCGACATTGCTGCTCGCCTTGGTCGAGATACAATGACTGTTAGCAGAATATGGAATCGGTGGGTTCAGGAAGGTAATACGGAACGCCATGCTGGACCCGAACGGCTTCGTATCACTAGCAGTCGAGATGACAAGCATCTTATCCGCATGGCTGTAACGGATCGTGCAGCCACGTCTCAATCCCTGAGTCAACAGATGGGGACGTTTGCAAGACAACAACCATCTGCACGAACACTTCGACGACGTATGCAGCAGCATGGACTATCAGCTCGGAGACCATGGCTGCGGTTACCCCTGACGATGCATCGCAGACAGGAGCGCCTGCGATGTTGTACTCGACGACGTACCTGGGTGCACGAATGGCGGATGAATCCAGGTCCTGTTTACAGCATCATGTTGGTCGCATCCGTGCTTGGCGACATTGCGCATTGGAAGCGTGTGTTCATCGCCATACTGGCGTATCACCCGGCGTGATGGTATGGGGTGCCATTGGTTATACGTCTCGGTCACCTCTTGTTCGTTTGACGGCACTTTGAACAGTGGACGTTACATTTCAGATGTGTTACGACCCGTGGCTCTACCCATCATTCGATCCCAGCGAAACCCTACATTTCAGCAGGATAATGCTCGACCGCATGTTGCAGGTCCTGTACGGACCTTTCTGGATACAGAAAATGTTCGACTGCTGCCCTGGCCAGCATATTTTCCAGATCGCTCACCAACTGAAAACATCTGGTCAATGGTGGCCGAGCAACTGGCTCGTCACAATACGCCAGTCACTACTCTTGATGAACTATGGTATGGTGCTGAAGCTGCATGGGCATGACTTAATGCCCAGGCGTTTGAAGGCCGTTATTACGGCCAGAGGTGGTTGTTCTGGGCACTGATTTCTCAGGATCTATGGACCCAAACTGCGTGATAATGTAATCACATGTCAGTTCTAGTATAATATATTTGTCCAATGAATACCCGTTTATCATCTGCATTTCTTCTTGGTGTAGCAATTTTAATGGCCAGTAGTGTTATCGCCATGTCCATGTTACACTGGTGGCGAATAAAATGTAATGTCGAGACATGATCCCACTGCCGGCCGCGGTGGTCTCGCGGTTCTAGGCGCGCAGTCCGGAACCGTGCGACTGTTACGGTCGCAGGTTCGAATCCTGCCACGGGCGTGGATGTGTGTGATGTCCTTAGGTTAGTTAGGTTTAAGTAGTTCTAAATTCTAGGGGACTAATGACCACAGCAGTTGAGTCCCATAGTACTCAGAGCCATTTGAAGCATGATCCCACTTCTTTTTATGACGTCGCATCTCTTCTGGTCTAGATGCATGTATTGATTTAGTTGAGTAGGGTGACATAAGAGGCAAACTAGTCCACAACTGTTGTAACTGGACTGTGTTGGCTAAATCCGTTGGTATGACCCTGACATCCGAGCTCCTCAACACATGTTCCATCAGTGACCGATCTTGTGATGTTGCTGGCCACGGAAGTACCTCAACATCAAGTAGTCAGTTCGTAAGTACACAAACTATGTGTGGGCGAGGATTTTCCAGTTGAAAAATGGGACCGAGACACTGGTACACGATGATGCTGGATGTACTTGATCTGAAGCCATACCTGATGGCTTCCCAAATTACGCGCATGACACCCAGAGTAAAATCGCCGTGCCGCTCCAGAATATTGGATCTCACCTGAGATCACTGTCATACTGGCCTTTTTTTAGTATCTGGGGAAGTGCAGAACTGTGATTTACAGTGTTTTACAGTCACTGCACCATTCCATATGCAACCGTTTGTGGTGTTAACAACAATCTACGCATGGGACGGTAATTCCGTAATCGAGCTGGTGTTAGCTTCTGATAAATGGCGCGACTTGCCACAGAACGATACAGGGAGTCTGTTGCTCGTTCTCAGACACCTGGCGCAAGTGTGAAAGGGTTGTCATGTTCTTGGTGCGCAATGGTGCAGTCCTCCATCGTGATGGTCTGAAGTGTTCTAGTGAAACCTAGGCGCCGAACATGCCTGCCCTGACATTTGCATACAGTCCAACATCGGGCCACTGTCCCATCCAAATGTTCCAAAAATACGGACATCGCTCGATTCGGCCAGCTAGCCAAATGGAGATCACAATGGTAATGATACGATACGTGGCTTGTTTCGTGCTTAACTGCTCTGTCCTCAGTGCCCATACAAATTCCCAATTTTTCTCAGTCCAGTCATGTCACTTTTACGGAATGATGAGAAGACAAACAGCCAGTCCCCAGGCGGAGAAAATCCCCGATCCAGCCGGGAATCGAACCTGGGAGGCCGTGATAGAGAGACAGGAATGCTAGCCACTACATCACGAGCTGTGAACGTCCTCAATGGGGCACCATTGAAAGTTTGTATGATGCTGACTTTGCTGTCTCAAGAGTATGCAGCATCTGCGTGTCCGACACAGTGATCATTCAGTACCTGACGCTGTTCATGCCATTTATGTGCCCTACCTGGCAGGACATATTCCATGAACATAGAAGACTCTACACCACCACGCAGCTGGTAGACGTCCAAGAGGTGTCGCCTGGAAGAAGCAGATCTAATAGCCAGGTCTGAAGAAACTCGAGATAGAAATAAATGGGTAAACATATTGTAAGGTGGCTATAATTTCGCACCTTACAAGCACTCACCCACATACTTTGCCGTGAACTACAGCCACAATTAGATATCATTTGATAGGTTGTACATCGTATATATGAATATTTACAGGAGACTGACATTGTCATGTACGCCTTCTAAATAATTGTTAATGCTTATTGCATGAAATGTGACGGAGTATCTTTATTATAAAAACGGCGTAATAAACGATTGCCTATACTAGTAGAGGTTGGAACGCCAGTGGAAATGAAACGGTAGGCAGAACTCAAGCTCTGGGTGGAAGGCCCGCACAGGTGTTGGTCCTGCTTTAAAACAGCAAGTAGCTAGACGTACGTCATGGCACCTGAGCTTTGGAGCACAGTAGGGTGACGGCGGGCCGCTATTGTAGTATGGCCAGTAGGATAACCTGATAATACTTCCGAACTCTGCAAATCTTGGATGCAGGTGAAAGGAAGGAAGAAGCGGCACGTCTGAAACGACGTAGCCTGGGTTATTTCTGTGGACTTTTACTCAAAAGCGTACCGTTGTAAGACTGTAGGTTTTTCCTCGCAAACTTTCCGCGCTGAACGACAAATCACTAAAATATGGTTGGTCGAAGTTCGGAAGAATCTGTAGAGAGGGAGAATATTCCGTGGTTTCGGGAATATGATTCGTTTTCGGAATTACGAGGGTGGGGATCTGAGCCTTGCTGGGAAGCCAGCAGTGGAGAGACGTGGTGTTCCGTTGTGAGCACCTGTGTGTGACTGTCGCCCGATATCAGCTTTGTTGGTACGGACGGACTTTCTGTCTTTGCTCTCAGGAGAGTTTATAGTTAGAACAGTTAGGCACTCTACTATAGCGAACCTATACGATTCTGGACTTTACCTCCGGGTTAGAAGTCGTCATTGAGTACGCAGCGTTCAGTAATTGAGAGCACTTCCTCTGCCTATACTTATGTTGAGACGTTATCTGAACTCCGTCCTTGTGGCTGGGAGCTCACGTTTCTCGTCTGTACAACACAGAGAGGAGAAGACAGTATTAGAGTATATTAGTCAGAGGACCGCCTTCTGCCATCCTAGTGTTTGACTTTCTTTGTGGCTGAAGTTCTTTCATCGACGCAGACAGGTACGAGAACCATCACCGGATGCACCGGATGCAGTACATACGGTGATATCGCAAATTGCTTCGGCTTATTAGGTTCAAAATGGCTCTGAGCACTAGGGGACTTAACATCTGCGGTCATTATTCCCCTAGAACTTGGAACTACTTAAACCTAACTAGCCTAAGGACATAAAACACATCCATGATCGAGGCAGGTTTCGAACCTGCGGCCGAAACGGTCGCGCGGTTCCAGACTGAAGCGCCTAGAACCACTCGGCCACACCGGTGAGCCGGGTTATTAGGGCTATAATAGCTAAACAGGTGTGATCACGTTAGTTGGTTTCTACTGAGGTTCCACACCACCGTAGATCATTTTTGAAAGTAGTGTCTTCTAGTGTTTGGTACGTAAATGATGTCAGTCATTTGGCGTTATTGAATTAGATCGCGCAGTCATAATAACGGGCAGAGATGGGCAACTTAGGAAATGTAAACTTTGTATTATAATGTTTTTTTTTTTAATCTACAATAAATATATAAGCAGGAACAACGTTTATCATTTACTATTATTAGTTGCCTTAATCATTCATTTATGTTTAGGTTGTAATTTATATGTTAAAGTCCATTAAGAGACCCTAAGATCTGCTTCAGGGGGTAGTCAGACAGGGCCAAATCTTCAATTTAGCGTTTATTATTTTCCGTTGCGCACATTTATTTTTACACCCGCCTGGAGAAGCATTGTGGAATATGTAATAAATTTTCTGTGATGTTACAATATTTTGCCGCGATTCGTGGACTTGATGAGTAAATCATTTCATTATGTTCTGTGTATGTCTTGTATGTGTATATTTTAGTCTTCTGCCATGGGTCTAAGTGGTCTGTGTTTGCGCAATAAATGATGATGGTGACCAGGCCTGGTAACGACGGTAAACAAAAATAAATCTAGTTCGCTGTGGTGTCGTTTCTACTTCTAACGGGCAGTTTCAGCTCTGATCACTTATTGCATACAGGGTGGTTCATTGATAGTGACCGGGCCAAATATCTCACGAAATAAGCATCAAACGAGAAAACTACAAAGAACGAAACTCGTCTACCTTGAAGAGGGAAACCAGATGGCGCTATGGTTGGCCCGCTAGATGGAGCTGCCATAGGTCAAACTGCGTTTTTTTAAAAATAGGAACCCCCATTTTTATTCCATATTCGTGTAGTACGTACAGAAATACGAATGTTTTACTTGGACCATTTTTTTCGAATTGTGATAAATGGCGCTGTAATAGTCACAAACGTATTGCGAGAAAGGTCGATATCGTGTTGATGTATGGCTATTGTTATCAATATGCCCAACAGGTGTGTGCTATGTATGCTGCTCGGTATCCTGGACGACATCATCCAAGTGTTTGCCATATAGTTACGTTATTTAAGGAAACAGGAAGTGTTCAGTCACATGTGAAACGCCAACCACGACCTGCAACAAATGAAGATGTCCAAGTAGATGTTTTAGCTGCTGTCGCGGCTAATCCGCACATCAGTAGCAGACAAACTGTGCGAAAATCGGGAATCTCAAAAACGTCGGTGTTGAGAATGCTACATCAACATTGATTGCACCCGTACCATAATTCTATGTACAAGTAATTGGAATGCGATGACTCTGAACGTCGTGTACAGTTCTGCCACTGGGCACAAAAGAAATTACGTGATGATGACAGATTTTTTGCACGCGCTCTATTTAGCGACGAAGCGTCATTCACCAACAGCGATAACGTAAACCGGCATAATATGCACTATTGGGCAGCGGAAAATCCACGATGGCTGTGACAAGTGGAACATCAGCGACCTTTGTGGGTTAATGTATGGTGTGGCATTATGTGAGGAAGGATAATTGGCCCCCATTTCATCAATGGCAATCTAAATGGTGCAATGTATGCTGATTTCCTACGTAATGTTCTACCGATGTTACCACAAGATGTTTCACTGCATGAGAGAATGGCAATGTACTTCCTACATGATGGATGTCCGGCACTTAGCTCGCGTGCGGTTGAAGCGGTATTGAACAGCATATTTCATGACAGGTGGATTGGTCGTCGAAGCACACGTTCACCGAATCTGACGTCCCCGGATTTCTTTCTGTGGGGAAAGTTGAAGGATATTTGCCATCGTGATCCACCGACAACGCCTGACAACATGCATCAGCTCATTGTCAATCATGTACGAACATTACGGAAGGCGAACTACTCGCTGTTGAGAGGAATGTCGTTACACGTATTGCCAAATGCATTGAGCCTGACGGACTTCATTTTGAGCATTTATTGCATTAATGTGGTATTTAGAGGTAACCACGCTGTAACAGCATGCGTTCTCAGAAATGATAAGTTCACAAAAGTACATGTATCACATTGGAACAAGCGACATAAAATGTTCAAACGTACCTACGTTCTGTATTTTAGTTTAAAAAACCTACCTGTTACCAACTGTTCGTCTGAAACTGTGAGCCATATGTTTGTGACTGTTACAGCGTCATCTGTCACAAAGCGAAACAAGTGGTCCAACTAAAACATAAATATTTCTTTACGTACTACACGAATATGTAATAAAAAGAGGGGTTCCTATTTTTTAAAAGGACGCAGTTGATATCCGTTT
This sequence comes from Schistocerca gregaria, assembly GCF_023897955.1. Taxonomy (NCBI): domain Eukaryota; kingdom Metazoa; phylum Arthropoda; class Insecta; order Orthoptera; family Acrididae; genus Schistocerca; species Schistocerca gregaria. Next base: position 195,125,543 of record NC_064928.1, on the reverse strand, counting down.
GACCTATGTCAGCCCCATCTAGCGGGCCAACCATGGCGCCATCTTGTTTCCCCCTTCAAGCTAGATAAGTTTCGTTCTTTGTAGTTTTTTTCGTTTGACGCTTATTTCGTGAGATATTTGGTCCAGTCACGATCAGTGGACAACCCTGTATATTAGTGGACATTTGTGTGGGTTGGGTTCACCATTCGCCTTTATGACGACTTCTACTCTGCTGAGGACACTTTCTGTGAGGTGACCCTGTATGTCAATGGAGGAGTGACACCCAGCTCTCCATCAAGAGTCTGAACCACATAAGTTAGTGATACAGGACACGTAGCTCTGGAACACAGTCGACGTTTTATGTCATCCAAAGGTTTTCCATTAACGTCAGGCCAGGATTCTGAGCAGATCAGTTTATTTGAGGAATGTTATTGCCCGCGAACTATTGCCTCACACATGCTGTCTTATGACACAGTGCATTGCTGTGCTCTTACAAACAATCGTCGTCTCCGAACACAATGCTGTAAAATATGTTCATACACTTCCTCATTTACAGTTTTCTAAAGTTAAATAAGTGTACCACAATCCAATCACAAAAGATACCCAAATACTCTCGTCTGTATGTTACTGCTGATATTACACATGGTGGCAGATAATTTTCTCTGGCATTGCCCAAAGAAAAACGATTCCGTTCGTTTTCCAGAGGGTATAGCGTGATTCAACACTTCATCACTTGTTTCTAGTCACCCATCATCCACTGGTATCGCGCTCACGATCAATGGACCACCCTGTATACTCGGCTGTGGTGTGTATCTGGAGATGACCAATGACTTCAGGGTTTTTCACTTTTTGACTCCTTATCATGTGTTCTAGGTCCTTCCGTTATTTGTCGCGCACTGTATTTACTTTTAAAATCAGGGATCCGTTTATTGGACCACCTGTACACGTGTGGCTGTAAATCGACAAGCTGACTCTTTGTCGGCAGGACAACGGTCTGTGCACCTTCGACGTGAAGACGAAGTCCGCTTGCAAGGGCGACTCGGGGGGCCCCGTCTTCTGCGGCACGCCCGACTTCCAGACGGGTCTCATCGTGGGCGTGGTCTACAAGAACGAGTGCGCCAAATGGTGTGGGGCGCCGGCGCAGTTCAACTACCACATCTTCGTGGGCTTCTACCGGGACTGGATCTTCTCCCGCATACACGAGCCGTACCGCGTCCGCTCTGCTGCTGTGCTCCCGGCAGCTGCTGCTGTGCTCCCGGCAGCCTCGCAGCTGATTTCGCTTTGTACACTAGCCGCGTCTCTGCTCAGCTTCGCAATAAACGTCCACTCATCTGCATGACTTGGTGTACGTCCCACCATCAGGAGACAGTCTGAGCAGCCCTCTATTGTTGTTTCCAGCCGTTGTAGTAATTTGGAAAATGAGTTTAATCATAATGCTCGCCATCAACCAGCGTTCCGACAATACAAATATACGAGGGGCGTTTGAAAAGTCCGTGCAAAGTCCGACAGATGGCACCACCGGAGCGTATTCAGGTCATGTTTAGTTATCAGCATCTTTGGAAAGAACGCACACCAAGTTTCAGCCATATTGGTCTATTTCCTTGTGTTTGGCATTCGTGTGAATCAAGGAAGTCGAGTGATTGTCAAAAAATGGACGAAAAAGAATTTCGTGTTGTGATTAAACATTACTTTGTGAAAGGCAAAACGTCTCAGGAGACTAAACAGAAGTTTGGTAAACATTACGGAGACCCTGCACCTTCGATTAGAACGGTTTATAAGTAGTTTCAAAATTTTCTGAGTGGCCATATAGGCACAAGTCATGCTGAACGTTCTGGACGCCCTGTGGAGGTTGCGACTCCAGAAATCATTGATAAAATCCGTAAAATGGTGATGGATGACAGAAGAATTAAGGTGCGTGAGATTGCTAGTGCTGTGGGCATCTCGAATGAACGGGTACATAATATTTTGCATAAGCATTTGGACATGAGAAAGCTATCCGCAAGATGGGTTCCGCGATTCCTCACGCTTGACCAAAAACGGAATCGTGTGAAGTGTTGCAAGGATAGTTTGCAGCTGTTCAGGAAGAATCCGCAGGACTTTAAGCGTTGCTTCGTCATTGTGGATGAAACATGTATGCATTACTATACTCCCGAGACCAAACAACAGTCTAAACAATGCGTTACCAAGGAGGAATCTGCGCCAAAAAGAAAGAAGACCATTCCCTCTGCCGGAAAAGTTATGGCGACTGTCTTTTGGGGTCTGTAAAGGATAATCCTCATAGACTATCTGGAAAAGGGTGCATATTATTCATCGTTATTGGAACGTTTGAAAACCGAGCTGGAAGAAAAACGCAGGCGATTGGACCGCAAAAAAGTCCTTTTCTATCACGACAATGCACCAGGACACACCTCAGCAGTCGTGGTCGCAAAGTTAATGGAAATAGGATTTCAAATCGTTTCACATCTACCCTGTTCTCCAGACTTGGCCCCCTCGGACTATTATTTGTTCCCAAATTTGAAGAAATGGCTAGCGGGACAAAGATTTTATTCAAACGAGGAGGTGATTATAGCAACTAGTAGCTATTGTGCAGACTTGGAGAATTCCTAATTCCTATTATTCAGAACGGAGCAACAAATTAGAACAACGTTGGATCAAGTGTATAAGTCTAAAAGGACACTATGTCGAAAAATAAAAAAGGTTTACCCCAAACACGTAAGTAGTTTTTATTTTTGCACGGACTTTTCAAACGCCCATCGTACACAAATGGCAACTATGTCACAGAATATTAATGAAATATAAGTAATATTTACCTCCACACTGGCTGCAACAACGAGAAAAGGCATATACATTCGCGACTGAATGAGTTGCCTAATAATTACTCCGTTTGGAGATGATGGTAAGAAAATGTAATTATTATAAAAGTCACTCACATATGACGAATATACGGGAGAGTTAGACACAGGTGTTTTCTTAGATTCACCTTTCCTTGTGGCTTGTTTGCAAGGAATATCGGTTACAGTGTAAATAAGAATCAGATAGAAATTACAGCAAAAGGAATCGGACTTCGATAGGAAAACAGAAATGCTGAAGATTGCAGGTATTAGTGTCGCGGCAAATGACCAAATTAAAAAATTGAGAGAATGGAGTATACAGAGGATGAAAAGGGCATGTTCACCTACCTCCACTTCTGCACTGCGCTGTCGCGAAATCGTCCCTCGTATCTGTATCCATCTCGTATAAATAATAACAATATTGGTCCAGGAGAACATGGTATTAGGCTTCCTTAAATAATTATAAACGAGGAGATTTCGTTTTGACTTAACTGGTGATTATTCAAATACACTTCCATAAAAATACACTGCTGGCCATTAAAGTTGCTACACCAAGAAGAAATGCAGATGATAATCGGGTATTCATTGGACAAATATATTATACTAGAACTGACATGTGATTACATTTTCACGCAGTTTGGGTGCATAGATGCTGAGAATTCAGTAACCAGAACAACCAACTCTGGCCGTAATAACGGTCTTCATACGCCTGGGCATTGTGTCAAACAGAGCTTGGATGGCGTGTACAGGTACATCTGCCCATGCAGGTTCAACACGATACCATAGTTCATCAAGAGTAGTGACTGGCGTATTGTGACGAGCCAGTTGCTCGGCCACCATTGACCAGACGTTTTCAATTGGTGAGAGATCTGGAGAATGTCCTGGCCAGGGCAGCACTCGAGCATTTTCTGTATCCAGAAAGGCCCGAACAGGACCTGCAACATGCGGTTTTGCATTATCCTGCTGAAATGTAGGGTTTAGCAAGGATCGAATGGAGGGTACAGCCACGGGTCGTAACACATCTGAAATGTAACGTCCACTGTTCAAAGTGCCGTCAATGCGAACAAGAGGTGACCGAGACGTGTAACCAATGGCACCCCATACCATCACGCTGGGTGATACGCCAGTATGGCGATGACGAATACACGCTTCCAATGTGCGTTCACCGCGATGTCACCAAACACGATGATGCTGTAAACAGAACCTGCATTCATCCGAGAAAATGACGTTTTGTCATTCGTGCACCCAGATTCGTCGTTGAGTACACCATCGCCAGCGCTCCTGTCTGTGATGCAGCGTCAAGGGTAACCGCAGCCATGGTCTCCGAGCTGACAGTCCATGCTGCTGCAAACGTCGTCGAACTGTTCGCGCAGGTGGTTGTTGTCTTGCAAACGTCCCCATCTGTTGACTCGGGGATTGAGACGTGGCTGCACGATCCGTTACAGCCATGCGGATAAGACGCCTGTCATCTCGACTGCTAGTGACACGAGGCCGCTGGGATCCAGCACGGCGTTCCCTATTAACCTCCTGAACCCACCGATTCCATGTTCTGCTAACAGTCGTTGGATCTCGAACAACGCGAGCAGGAATGTCGTGATACGATAAACCGCAATCGCGATAGGCTACAATCCAACCTTTATCAAAGTCGGAAACGTGATGGTATGCATTTCTCGTCCTTACACGAGGCATCACAACAATGTTTCACCAGGTAACGCCGGTCAACTGCTGTTTGTGTATGAGAATTCGGTTGGAAACGTTCCTCATGTCAGCACATTGTAGGTGTCGCCACCTTCGCCAACCTTGTGTGAATGCTCTGAAAAGCTAATCATTTGCATATCACAGCATCTTCTTGTCAGTTAAATTTCACCTCTGTAGCACATCATTTTCGTGGTGTACCAATTTTGATGGCCAGTAGTGTAGTATTTAACACCACACTGGCTGTGGCAACGAGAAAAGGCGCGTACATTCCCGAGTGAGTGAGCCGTTTAATAACTACTACGTTTGGGAATGGTGGTAAGAAAATGTAATTATTGTAAAAGTCACTCACATATGACGAATATACGCGAGAGGGAGACGCAGATATTTTCTTAGGTTGACCTGTCTTTGAGGCCTGGTTGCAAGGAATATCGGTTACGATGAATATAAGAATCAGATAAAAATAACAGCTAAAGAATCGGACTTCCATAGAAAAACAGAAATGCTGAAAATTGCAGGCATTAGTGTAGCGGCAAATGACCAAATTAACAAAAAGAGAGAATGGAGGATACAAAGGAAGAAAAGGGCATGTTCACCTACCTCCACTTCTGCGCCGTCGCGAAATCGTCCCTCGTATCTGTATCCATCTCGTATAAATAATAACAATATTGGTCCAGGAAAATATGGTATTAGGCTTCCTTCAATAATTATTAATGCGGAGATTTAGTTTTGACTTAAACTGATGATTATTCAAATAAACTTCCATAAAAATAGTACCAGATTTCACATATACGTCTACACTTTATGGCGAACGAGAACACAACAGAAAATTACTACTAAAGGTAACAACTGAAAAGCATAATCATGTGATTGTCTCTCTTACTTATCTTTGATTGGCCGATTGACATCGGGCAAATATTTCACATTTTGGTTTATCAAGAAATTTTGAAAAAGTATCTCCAGAAGTGTTTCACATATTGTTGACGTTTTGAAATAGGAGGAACATACAAACTAATCAAGAAACAACGTTGAATCTCAGCAAGATGCAAAATTTATTCAAGTTTACTTGAAAAGCACTCTCTCTTTCCAAGAATTAATCCCGACTGCCGGGGTCTGCTGGTAATCGGATGTGACATGTTAATTGTAAGTGGTGCCCAGATGCCCTTCCTGCCGCCACCCCGTACCCCCCCCCCCCCCCCCAAGTAGGAGTTAGTGTACCCCAACTGTCAGCGTCTAGTGTAAGCCATGGGATAGTGCAAACGTGTTCAGATATCTGCGAACCGTGTAACAGTAAAAGTAGTAGTTTTATTCATCTGTAGATCTCTTTTTACAAGGATATAGGACATGTCAAAGTATTTAGAAATTTAGATCAATTTAAATAAGCTAATTCGTATACTCGTATATTTACAGACTTCTAGTTAGAGACAATCATTAAATTTACTCCTGGTATACAATACTTTTCTTACAAGTAACTTATTAAATAAAGTAATGCCACATTGTTCACTCATATCTCACAATCAGTCACACATTGTTTCATAACACTTCACTCACTACACACACACACACACACACACACACACACACACACACACACACACACACACACACACACATACATACAAACACACTGGTGATCTCTGGGCCATTTTCTGTACCAGAATTTTCCATTTGCTATCCTGAAAAACTGAGTCAGCATGCCTCCATAATGAGTGAGATGTTGAGCTTGGGGGTAAGTATTTCTAGAAATTAAAAAAAGGAAGAAAACATAAAGTGAAGGTGTTATGTGGAATGGTGGATATTTTATAATCATTATTATTATTCATTTGTATAACATTTTTTATCAAACACCTACTCTGTTTAAGCTAAAAATCCTTCAATGTATAAATTGTATTGCATAACAGGTACTTTCTAGCTGCCTTTTTAAATAAGTGTATTTTTTCAATTTCTTTAATCTCTTTTGGTAATTTATTGTACAGTTTTATTCTTTTGTAGAAAATGCCGTTTTGAGTTTTATGTTTATTTTTTTCTTGGTAAATGTAAGTTGAGTCAGTCTCTTGTTGCATGGTCATCGACAGATTTTGCAGTAACTACCAATGTTTTTTTTATGAGTACAGCTGACTGGTAAATGTATTCACATGGAGCAGTTAAAATCCCCAATGTTCTGAACAAATCTTTACCATTTTTTCGACTAGTATTTTTGGTTATTATTCTTATGGCTCTTTTCTGGAGTTTAAAAATTGTGTCCATATTTTGTGCATTTGTTCCCCAAAAAAGAATGCTATAGCTAAGATTTGAGTGTACATATGAATAATAGTAACTAAAAGACACTGCATGTTACATAATGATGATAGGATTCTAAGGGAATAACATGCTGATGACGTTCTGTTTGCAAGTACCATTGTGTTTTCACACCACTTCAACTGAAAATCAATATTCATTCCTAGAAATTTTGCATTTGTTACACAGGCTATAGAAGTGCCATCTACATTTAATATAACATTGTCATTTTTCCTCTTCAAACTGAAATTCATGGCATTACTTTTCTTTACATCCAATGTCACTTTAGTACTTATTGACCAATCATAAACTTCCTGAGAGTTTCATTTGCTTTCTCAGCAAGGAGTTCTCTTGTTTTCTCAGTTACTATAATGTTGCTGAATTCCTCCAATAGTTATGGAAGATTAGTTCAAAAATTCTAAATGAGGTGGAACGTGGGCACCAGCCCAATATTGCCCCACCAGTATGTGGAAAACCGCCTAAAAACCACATACAGCCTGGCCAGCACACCGGCCCTCATTGTTAATCTGCCAGGCGGATTAGATCCAGAGCTGGGGCGCCTACCCGAGTCTAGGAAGCGGCGCATTAGCACTCTTGGCTACCCTGGCGGATACTAGATCCCACAAATGGCGACCATTCGCGGATACACAGTACTCCAGGAACTTTGTGAAATTTTTGGAACTTATCTTTGGTAACTACTGGTGGAATTCTGAAAATTTCATCGAGAATTCGATCTCTATTGCAAACTTCTTGGCGGTTGGCAGATACAATTACAAGGCAACACATTATGAACACTGCCACTTGGCAGGATGCCTCCTGGTGATGTTGCGAAAACGTGAAGCAGTAACAAAAGTACGTAAGAAATCCATTCAGATAAGCAGCTTTGAGAAATGGCACATTATTATTACTCAGAGCGTGTGACAGAGTATCTCGAAAACAGGGAAGCTGGTCGTCTTCACACACTACTGTGTTGAATGTCTATGGAAAGAGGTAGCACAGTGAAACTAAGTTTGACATCCACGACTGTTCACAGAATGTGGGATACAAAGGCTTGTCTGTTCTGTAAAATAGGATAGATTGTGAACTGTGGCATTTCCTCCAAAAGTGCACAATGCTCATGCATGTAGAAGTGTTTCAGTACACACCATTCATTGTACAATGTTGGACATGGAGCTGGTGGAAATGTCATTGTTATATTAGCTATTCCTGCTGTCAAAAAGATCATTGAATAATTAACAAACAAAAAAGAAGCAAAACATGAAGGTGGATTCTTATTATTGTTATTAACTGCATTAACTTATTGAGCAGCTGTTGGTTCACTTTCTGCTGGTTCGCCAGCAATTCAAAACCCAGATATAAACAAGAAAAAGGGAATTAATGATAAGAAGAACAAAAAAGATATATTTTAGCGATGAAAAAAAAGGAAAAGTAGTAAAACAAATTTAAAAGAAATAATCGGTAAAAGTAATAATATATTATGTAATTTTGATATGAAATAATTAGTTGCACAATTAAAAATTTAATATTTTCATGTTGTTTTTATGATTGATGAATTACCTAATGAACTAAAAAATTAGATGTCGAATAGTAAATTTAGATACTTGTGGTCGTGTTGGAACTCATTGGATTTGTTATCATAAAAATAAAAATATAAATTTCGTTTTTCATTCATATTGAGGAAATATACTGAAACAAATAGTTAGCTATTTGAGAAAAAATAATTTACACTGCAATATTGAGATAACACAAAACTTCGAAAAGTAATTTGTGTTCATTTGTTTTAAAAATAGTAAGCATGAATTATAAGTTTAATGATATTTTAAATTTACTAAATCGACATTTTTTTAAATAAACTCAGTACCAATTTAGAAAAATTAAAATATTTTGTTATTCATTCCAAAGATAATATATGAATTAATTTCAAAATTAGAAAATTTTTGAATCACAAATCAAAAATTTTCAATCATTAATATATCCAAACGTTAATAAAAAATAAAGCCATTATCAGAATCGTTAGAATGAAAAATAAAAGATTTTAAAACATCAAGAGATCCAAATTTAAATAACTTACTTGAAAAATTTGAGAAAGAATTAAATGCCATTATTAAAGTAACTATATGCTACATTAGAAGAAGAATTGTGAATGTAAATGATCCAATAGATGCAACAGATTTAGTGAACAAACATTGTTTACAGAATTAGTTATCAAATCTTGTTACATAACTGTAATATACAAGTATTCTGACAATTCAATAGTTATATAAGTAAACAAGAATTAAGTGATTACTTCACAAAAAAGGAAATTAAAGATGTTACTTCAGAAAAAGATTTAACTCCGTACTTAAATGAGTTAAAAAACTTAATTATAATGTGTATGATAAATGAATTATTAAATTTATTTTTATGACTGGAGGTGAACAAAAAATGTACAATTACAGTGAATATGTGTTTATGATTAAAAAGTTGTTGTTGTTGGTAAAAGCATAAACAGAAATGTAATGTTTAATGATCTTGTAATGTGCGTGAGTGTTATTGACATACTTTACAAAATAAATCCTGGAGTTGTGGAAACAAAATATAGAAATCAAATTTTCTGATTGGAACATTAAAAGATTCTGATAAAACTGTTCCAAGTGATGTAATGATAATTGTATTTGGTGAAACAAATTAATTGTTTTTTTATTCAATGTAAATGAAAAGTAATATTCACATATACTATTTGAAGTGCAAAAAGTTTAGTGAACACTACTTATGATAGATTAACAGCTAAAAATGGAAAACAAAAAATCAAAGTACTTTGTTCAATTTCTAAAATTAAAACAAAATAAATTCATTAAAAAAATTGGTAGGTGAAGGTGTAAATATTCGTGGATAAATTATTAGTGAGAGAAAAGGATTTCAAACAAGAAATGAAATTTCTTATAAAATAAATAATTTATGACAATCTGACACAGTCAAAATGGATTCGAGTAACCTGAAAGTAATTTCGAAAATAAATAATGGTATAAATATTTATTAACTATTATAGATGTTTTTTTTAAAATTTGCTTGCCCCATTCCAGTTAAACAGAAAACAGGTAAAAATAAAATCAATTCATTTGAAAAAATGTTCAAGTCATGAAAACCAAGAAAGGTGCAAACACATAATAGGTAAAGAATTTTATAATAAAGAATTTCAAGAATTAATGAAAATATGTAACATTGATCATTATTCAACTTTTTGTGAATTAAAACCAACTCTTACTGTACGATTTAATAGAACATTGAAAAAAAACATGTGACAGATATCTACTCTTCAAGGAAATTATAAAAGGTTTTACATTGTTTCTAAATTGATTGATGAATAAAATAACACAAATCGTTCAACTCTAAAAATGACACTAAAAGGTGTGAATAAAGAAACTGAAAAGATTTGAAAATTGTTCAATTAACAAATTTGTTAGATAGAGAAGCTAAATGTAAAATTGTTAACAAAGTAAGAGTAAGTAAATTGAAAGGAATTTTTGATAAAGTATTGTTGAAACTAAAGATGTTTTTCATTCTAATCTAATTACATATAAATTTAAGAAGTAAATGGCAAACAAAAAAAAGGAAATTTTTATGATCAAGAACTACTAAAACGAACTTTCCAGATGTTTATCTGGTTGAAAAAGATTTAAATAAGAAAGGTAGTATATGTTAAATGATTAATTTTTGATAATTCACACAAGAGTTGGATAAATAAAAGTAATGTAATTTTTTAAGATGTTCACAAAAAAATTTATTTTAAATGGCGAGTGTTACTGAAAATTAAAACATGCTGCTATTGAATATGCTTATTGTTTCATTAAAAAGATAGAGTTGATACTCAAATAAAGGTTGACCATAAGGATTTAGTGCCAAAATCATTAGAGGATTTTAAATTTGATTTGATGGAATTATTTGAAGGATATAGTGAGCTTTGCTTATTAGATGAACTTAAAAAAATTATGAATATTTAGTAAAATTTTACTATGAAAAAAGTACTTGGTAATTTAGCTTTATAGTCTGAGAAGCATTTCCAAGTTTGTTTATATCTTCATACAATTGTTCTCGTGAATATTCAACCAAAGTGTTGAAATAATTGTAGTGGCAAACAGTTCTTACATTTTCTTTGATTTGTTGATACAAATTTACTGAATTGGAGTTGTAATTAAGTCTTAATATTTCTTCACAATTTGGATGCCAGTTAGCAGTTGATGGTGAGAGTGATGTCACCAGAGATTTCAGATAGTTTGCATAACCAATTATGTTAGCCACTGATGCAATATATATAGGATCATGCTAATCCCTTCCACATCAGCTACAGCCAGATGATGGCGCACTGTAGCGCCAAAACTGGTTGCAACAAAATAAATAAAATCATAAGATTGGCTGTAGGCGTTTCATTTTCTCACAATAGTAAATGGGCGCCGTCCCAAAGACCAAGGATGGACATACGAAATCTGTAGAGTTTAGTTTGTGTGTGTCATGGTGCCATAGCTGGTGGCGGTGGAAACGCTGTGGACAAATTGATAATATATCTTTATTAGATCTTCAATTCCATACGAGGCAGGCATGCCTCTTCTCATGAGCTCTGGACAGTGCGGCTACCAACTGCTGCTAGTATGGCGCCTGGTGACACTGTGTTACGTCTGCGCACCGTCGGCGAAGCCCAGGCCACAGCCAGCTGCACAACGGTGCTTCCTGGCGGAACCGCATGCCAGCGGCCATTTATGGGTCTCGAACGACATCGCCCAGGCAAGTGGCGAACGGTGACTGGACCTCCAGATAAGTGGCAGTTGGCAGAGACAGAAGGGCCGGTGGTGCTGTGGCAACAAGTTCTGTGAAGGAATAACCCAGTGCGGTGGAACATGCAGCCTGGTCTCGAACCGTAGGCTGATGCTGGTGCTACCCAGTCGTGGCACAGTCCAGTGATGCTCCAGCGTCCTGGTGTGGCTACTCACCCTTGACCAAGTCTCCAAATCTAATTGTCCTGCACTCAAATTCAGCTTCATTCACATATTGTTACTGCTTATTTGTTTATCTAAAACCTGGTGTCTAGTCATGTCACCCATAACAAAGGGACTTGCTCCAGTGTGGTGACAGTGACTCGCTTCCTACATCGTTCTTTGCTGTTCGGGGCAGTTTATCACCGCAATCAGCTGTCCTCACTTCGAAAGTCACTTGCGCATCTGTCATTGAGGCCTACATAAATGGTGTAAATTATTGGACTATGTGAAATAAAATCGTCGTAACTCCTGAACGGTTTGCTTTAGGACGTTCAAACTGCACGATTTGCTGCAGGTCATGATGGGAATTAGTATGCGCATGGTTTGCTTTAGTCCACCTTAATTTGGGTGGCTTCGTCAACAAGAAAAATTGACACATTTGAGGGACTGAGCTCTTCAGCCTCAACGGTTGACTGTGTCGTGTACAGTCTCCAATTACAAATAATTGGTGCGGTTTTCCTTGATGGCAAGGTGACTACTGTACAGTATGTGATGTCTTTGGAAAATAATTTCACCCCTATTGTGCAAAGTGACCTTGCTTTCGACAAGATGTGCATGCGGGATGGAGATCAACCCAATCGGAGCAGGAGATTGATGTCCTTGGCGTGCACATTGGGGACCGCATTCTGGCTCTGGGGTACCCAGAGGCCACTGGCATGGCTCTCGATTGGCCTCCAAATTCACTGGATGGTAACACATGCAACTCCTTTTTGTGGGGCTACATTAAAGACAAGGTGTTCAGCAATAACTCCAAAACCATTGCTATGCTGAAAACAGCCATTGACTAGGTCATCAATGTTCCGATATTTCAGCAGGCCATGCAGAATTTCGCTATTCGTCTGCGCCACATTATCGCCAATGATGGCAGGCATATCGAACATGTTAGAACCTAAATCCGAATATGTGCACACGTGCTACGAGCAAGCTCATGTGCTCCTTTGACACCTCTCTGTGCTTCCCACTAATAATGAACAGTTCTTACACCCCTGAAAATACTTCTTCCTGCCTCCCGATTTCATTCCGTAACTACCATACATTAAATACTTAAACTTGAATATCATTTATGGCTACAAAATACATCTCGCTCTGTGGAAAACAATACTCCACCGTCCAGCCGATGCACTTGGAGTCTCTTGACTCCGCCCCCAGCGAACAGGTACAGAGAGTTCTTCTCCTTCGCCTGGCAACCTGAGGTCAGAGATTTATATCTGCTCCATTCCCCCAAGAAGCCTGCTGCCTCTAAACAGCGATCGTCTTGTTGTTCTACTGATAAGACTACTACAAATAAATATATAGGTCTACCACCAATATTATCAACGTTATGTCCTACACTGCGCATACAAATAAACTGTCTTGACCTTAATATACAACGAGTCTGACGTATCCGGACTTTCCTCTCCCGTTGCTCATCGTTCCGCTAATTTCCTCTTAATATCCTTCCTTACCTTTGCAAGCACTTCTTGTGGAATCACCACTGGCGCTCCCTTGAACGGTCGCAGACGTCCCATGTGAACAATCACCGTGCTTGTTTTGCTGGTACCTTCGTCAACCGCCTGCAGTGGGCACTGTGCCAAAGATTTTCCGGAAATCCAAAAATATGGAATCTGCTTGCTGTGTTCATCCAAACACCTCTTGTCAAAAACATGTTCTTCCGGTAATGTCTTCTAAATGTGGTTCTACTCGTAATGTATTTACATTGTGTGTGTGTGTTTGTGTGTTTGTGTGTTTGTGTGTGTGTGTGTGTGTGTGTGTGTGTGTGTGTGTGTGTGTGTGTGAGTGAGTGAGTGTGTGCAGCGAATTTAAGAGCCCTCCCTCCTCAGGGCTTCTTTTTTTCATGGAATAATTTCACTGTAGATTGAATTCAAAAATTTTGCAATTCCAAATACACTTTACTCGCAGCTCGTATTTATTGGGAGAGAACAGCACAGCTGAAACAGTGTGGTAACATGGCGTAGTATGACATAGTGAATGTCATCGAGTTTTTTTCTCCTAACATATCTCTCTGCATACAAAACGTAGTTTAGCAAATGAATGTGTGTCTATCATTTTACACCAAAACGGAATCTTTTCGTTGGGAACAGAAGACCAACAAACAGTTTTTACAACGTGTCCCACCATACTCTGTGCTAGGCGCTCCCATGTCGCATCCGTTAACAAATAAGTTATGGAATGGCCGATGTGTGGTGTTTCACAGTGTTGTGCAGTCTGTCTACCGGTGTAATCAGCCGCCAAGCACGGTTACTGTGTTATGTATACGAAAAAGAAAGCTGGAAATGGAGGACATCAAAGTCAAGAAACGGAAAACAGGAGTATATGTCGAAGACAGCTGCCACGGAGGAAGTATATAAACTGCAACGAGAAACGAGAAGCTATTGCAGATGAGCAAGCAAGATTTACATAATGCTTTAAACACAGGGTATAGAGTAATCTCACTATGACTTGGGGATATAAGATATTAGCATTTGCTGTAAATGGCAATAGTGAGTAACAATAGGTAAGAGTACTGGCCGAAAGTGTCGCAATCGAGACCATTTATTCCATTAAGGGACACACGAATAATGTGTTTATGAAGTTGCATCCACATGCTGATCTGCTTAGAAAGGGAAGTTACAATGGGGGTTCAATAAGTAAGGCGATGCATTGTTTCCTCACCCAGTTTCGGTTGAAAAAACGAAGAATTTGTTGTGGGATATTGAGGAATATTCTCGCTACAGTCCCTATAGTTTCATGAAGTTCCGGTACGTGATGGCACTGTACATAGCCTTCAAAACAGTGTCTGTAACGGAAGTGTGGTTCAAGCAGAGAGATGCAATTGAGTTTCTTTTGGCAGAAAACCAGACACACGCAGTTATTCATAGGTGTCCAAGGAGACTTTACAGTGAACAAAAGTACGATGAGTCCTTGGGCGAGGCGTCTATCATCTTCGGAACAAGGTCGCTCGAAACAGTCCAATCTCCCCCATGCTGGCTGGCTGCTCACTGATGTGACTCCTGCAATGTTGGAACGTGCGGACACTCTCATTAGAGGTGTCATTAGAGGTGATCAGTGGACCACGACCAAGCATCTCGCTGCACAACTGGATGTCTCTGTTGTTAGTGCTGACACAGTGGTCCATCATTTGTGGTATTCAAAGGTGTGCATCCGCTGGATTCCTCGCGCCTGGACCGGCCGGTGTGGCCGAGCGGTTCTAGGCACTGCAGTCTGGATCCGCGCGACAGCTACGATCGCAGTTTCGAATCCTGCCGCGGGCATGGATGTGTGTAGTGTCTCTAGGTTAGTTAGGTGCAAGTGGTTCTAAGTTCTAAGGGACTGATGACCTCAGATGTTAAGTCCCATAGTGCTCAGAGCCATTTGAACCATTTGGACCTCGCATCTGGCAAGACCATAAAGACCAACGAAGTACCATCTGTGCAGGATTGTTTGCGCGTTAAGAGCCTTATTGTGGCAGTTTTTTGTCGAACCTCCTCACATGCGTTGATTACTTCGAACCGGAAACAAAATTGTAATTCATGGAGTGGTGAAACACCACGTCGTCTGTGAAGGAAAATTGTCGAAGCCATACCCTCAGCTGATAGTCATTCCGGCTGTTCTCCTAGTAGTGTGACGTTGCTCGTTAGCCAAGTTGGTAAAATTACGATTCCAAAGGTCCAGAGTTCAAGTCTTCGTTGGTCTTAGGTGTTTTCCCTTCTCGTATTGTTTTATTTCGTATTTGGAAATGATTTGTGTGTATAAAAAACGCCAAGTTGTACAGAAGTTCACAGTCCACCTCTCCTCTGAAGGAAAAGTTCAGAGCCGCACTCTCAATCAGTAAAGTCATGGCGACGGGCCTTTTGGTCTATGAATTGGTCATCCTGTTTGGTGTCCTCTTTCATGGTGCCACTATCGACCCTAATGTGGGTTGTGCAACCCTCAGGAAATTGAAGAAAGAACTTCAGCGTGTTCGTCGATACAAAAGTGCAAACGAGCTTCCTCTCCTCCATGACAGTACAAGTTTACGCACCAGATAGGAGCTTGAACTTTTCTTCCTCATCCAACCCACAGCCCAGATCTCACCATTCTAAACTCCATGTGTTTGGCTCAAAGAGGGATGCATTCCAGGGGGAGCAGTAAGTGGATGATGGGGAGGTTATTGATGCAGTACAATATTGACTCTGACGTCGACGAGTAGAGTAGTACTATGCGGGCAAACAAGCCGTCCCAGTAAGGTCGCGTAAGGCCGTTGCATTGGACAGAGACCATGTTGAAAAACAGGATTTTCTAGCCAACAGGGTGGGGAATATAATTCTCTTTCACCTTGTCATGGATGTACTAGTCAAAGATGTGAAAAAAGAGGCACCTTGGAGCGTAATGTTTGCAATTGATGTTGTAGTCTGTGAACACACCCAGGAGGCACTTCAAGACAAGCTTGAACAGTGGAGGATAGCGGAATGAGAATTAGCAGGGTGCAAAGAATGCCAAAGACATAAATACGTGGGGGCACTCCAAAAGAAATGCACACTATTTTTGTAAAAATACCGTTTTCATTCTGCATGTGTGAAAGTTTTACAGTGTGTAGAAACTACCTTCCCACTTGTTTTCAAACTAGGTTCAACTTGTTCCCGTGAGTGGCACCGTCACAGGATGTCTTCAAGATGGGTGCTACACTTTACGTTCGTCAGAAGCAACGTGCTGTCATAGAATTCCTGTGCTGTGAAAACGAGACAGTGGGAACCTCCACAAGAGATTGAAAAAGGTGTATGGAGATACTGCTGTCGATCGCAGTACAGTCAGTCGGTGCGCAAGCAGGTTACGTGATGAAAGCGGGCACGGCAATATTGAGGATTGTCCTCGCAGTGGCAGGCCTCGTACTGCACACACTCCAGACAATCTGCAGAGAGTTAACGAAATTGTGACTGCTGACAGACGAATTGTCACGCTACGTTGGGGTAGGGGAAGGAAGTGTTTGCAGAATATTGAAAATGTTGGCGTTAAAAAAGGTTTGTGCCAGGTGGGTTCCCAGGATGTTGACAGTGGCTCACAAGGAAACAAGAAAAACGGTATGCAGCGAACTTTGGGAACAGTACGAGAATGGTGGAGATTAATTTCTTGGAAGAATTGTGACAGGTGATGAAACATGGCTCCATCATTTTTCACGAGAGACGAAGAGACAATGAATGGAGTGGCATTATGCAAATTCACTCAAGGAAAAAAAATTCAAAACCACCCCTCCTGCTGGAAAAGTTATGGCTACGGTGTTTTTCGATTCCGAAGGAGTCTTGCTTGTGGACATCATGCCAAGTGGAACCACCATAAATTCTCATGCATATGTGACGACACTAAAGAAACTTCAATCTCTTCTGAGTCGTGTTCGACCACATCGGCAAAAGCAGGATGTTTTGGTGTTGCACGACAATGCACGGCCACATGTCAGTCAAAAAACCATGGAAGCGATCACAAAACTCGGATGGACAACACTGAAACACCAGCCTTACAGTCCGGACCTGGCTCCGTGTGACTATCATGTTTTTGGGAAACTGAAAGACTCTATTCGTGGAACAAGGTTTGAAGACGATGAGTCCCTTGTGTACGTTACCAAACAGTGGCTCCAACAGGGTGGTCCAGAATTTTACCGTGCGGGTATACAGGCGCTGGTTCCAAGGTGGCGTAAGGCGAGAGGGATGGAAATTAAGTGGAAAAATGAAAATATAGTACCTAAAGGATGTATCTATATACTGTAAGACTTTTAAATATGTAGAATAAAAGATGAATTTAAAAACAAATAGTGTGCATTTCTTTTGGAGTGACCCTTGTATTAACCTGCAAGGAGAACAACTGATACTGGTCAAGAAATTTAAATACCTATGGCCTTACATGCAAAGTGATGGAGGACTGGAGACCGAAATACAGCACAGGAAAAATAGTGGGTGGATCAACTGGAGGAAACTGAGCGCAGTACTTTGTGATAAGAAGGTTAGCTGCAGAATGAAAGGAAAGCTTAACAAGTCTGTGGTAAAAGTAAATGCCGTGTCACTAGGGCCGCCGCTCAGGTAGTCCCTTCGCCTGGTGCGAGTCTTTCGATTTGACGTCACTTCGGCAACTTGCGCGTCGATGGGGATGAAATGATGTTGATTAGGACAACACAATACCCAGTACCTGAGCGGAGAAAATCTTCGACCCAGCCAGGAATCGAACTCGGGCAGTTAGGACTGACATTCTGTCGCGCTGACCACTCAGCTACAGGGGGCGGACACAAGTCTGTGGTGAGGCCTGTTATGCTGTGTAGCGCAGAAACGTGGCCAGTTACAAAATCCCAAGAGAAAAAAATGGAAGTGGCAGAAATGAGAATGTTTATGTGGATGAGTGGGGTGACACAGAAGGATAGAATAAGGAATTAGTACATCAGGGGAATAGTGAAAGTGAGGCTCATAGGGAAGAAGATCCAAGAAAGTAGGCTAAGGTGGTATGGACATGTGCAGAGAAGAGGGGAGTAGAAAAGTGGGGAGAAGAATTGAAGACCTAGAAATGGAAGGACCAAGGAGAAGAGGAAGACCGAAACTGAGGGAATGACAAGGTAGCAGGGGACCTACGAGAGAAAGGATGGCTCAGAGAAGAAGCTCAGTATAGGCATTTATGGAAGAGAAGGATCCAGCAAAGCAACGAGGACCCCACATGGCATGGGGAAAGGTTAAGATGATGATGATGATGATGATGATGATGATAGAGTTGGGAATAACATGGTGTATTGAAATTCTAAATAAGACCAACTTATCTTTAGAAAACTACGTACTGAATGCGTTGTGTATATTGCATCTAAATGTTTCACACTAGATGTTGTGCAAACAGCAAGATAACCGCCTGCTTAGTTTAGTACTGATGGAATAGTGGTTTGTAATGGTGATTCGTTAGCAAAAACTGTGAAAGTCAAGTCCTACATACGAGTAGCTATAATATGTTGGAAGCAGAAGCAGTCTACAGCAGCATGCTGCCATATTCAAATGTGGGCCTCTCTGTACACAAGATAACACCATCATTTAATACTGAATTTATGTATACAATTAATCTGGAAAGTTTACTATTTTCCTAACTTCCATGCTCCACACCGGCAGGCACGAGAATGCATAGTGTGTTCAGCACGAATGCTGATGGCCGGCTAAGCATAGCTCAGCTTCTGCCTGTTACTGTATACAGGGTGTTACAGAAAGGTACGGCCAGACTTCCAGGAAACATTCCCCACACACAAATAAAGAAAAGATGTTATGTGGACATGTGTCCGGAAACGCTTAATTTCCATGTTAGAGCTCATTTTAGTTTCGTCAGTATGTGCTGTACTTCCTCGATTCACCGCCAGTTGGCCCAATTGGAGAAAGGTAATGTTGACTTCGGTGCTTGTGTTGACATGCGACTCATTGCTCTACAGTACTAGCATCAAGCACATCAGTATGTAGCATCAACAGGTTAGTGTTCATCACGAACGTGGTTGGCAGATGCCCATTTGATGTATGGATTAGCACGGGGGCAATAGTCGTGGCGCGGTACGTTTGTATCGAGACAGATTTCCAGAACGAAGGTGTCCCGACAGGAAGACGTTCGAAGCAATTGATCGGCGTCTTAGGGAGCACGGAACATTCCAGCCTATGACTGACGACTGGGGAAGACCTAGAACGACTAGGACGCCTGCAATGGACGAGGCAATTCTTCGTGCACTTGACGATAACCCTAATGTCAGCGTCAGAGAAGTTGCTGCTGTACAAGGTAACGTCGACCCGTCACTGTATGGAGAGTGCTACGGGAGAACCAGTTGTTTCCGTACTATGCACAGCTTGTGCAGGCACTATCATCAGCTGATTGGCCTCCACGGGTACACTTTTGCGAATGGTTCATCCAACAATGTGTCAATCCTCATTTCAGTGCAAATGTTCTCTTCACGGATGAGTCTTCATTCCCAGGTGATCAAATTGTAAATTTTCACAGTCAACATGTGTGGGCTGACGAGAATCCGCACGCAATTGTGCAATCACGTCATCGACACAGATTTTCTGTGAACGTTTGGGCAGGCATTGTTGGTGATGTCTCGATTGGACCCAATGTTCTTCCACCTACGCTCAACGGAACACGTTATCATGATTTCATACGGGATACTCTACCTGTGCTGCTAGAACATGTGCCTTTACAGGTACGACACAACATGTGGCTCCTGCACGATGGAGCTCCTGCACATTTCAGTCGAAGTGTTCGTACGCTTCTCAACAACAGATTCGGTGACCGATGGATTAGTAGAGGTGGACCAATTCCGTGGCATCCACGCTCTCCTGACCTCAGCCCTCTTGACTTTCATTTATGGGGGCATTTGAAAGCTCTTGTCTACGCAACCCCAGTACCAAATGTAGAGACTCTTTGTGCTCGTATTGTGGACGGCTGTGATACAATACGCCATTCTCCAGGACTGCATCAGCACGTCAGGGATTCCTTGAGACGGAGGGTGGATACACGTATCCTCGTTAACGGAGGACATTTTGAACATTTCCTGTAACAAAGTGTTTGAAGTCACGCTGGTACGTTCTGTTGCTGTGTGTTTCCATTCCATGATTAATGTGATTTGAAGAGAATTAATAAAATGAGCTCTAACATGGAAAGTAAGCGTTTCCGGACACATGTCCACATAACATTTTCTTTCTTTGTGTATGAGGAATGTTTCCTGAAAGTTTGGCCGTACCTTTTGGTAACACCCTGTATACTGTGGAGCCTTGATTCACAGCACAGCATTCACCCTGCTGAGAGACTGTGCATGCATTCCCCCAGCACAGGCAGAGTGCTGTATCGTGTGGACGCAGGCCTGGGCATAGTGAGTCATCAGTATTTGTGCTATGTACAGCGTGCAGTCTCAGGCCTGCAGCGTAGAGGACGGAGCCTAGGAGAAAACTGCTGTGTACGCGAGTGAAATATTAAATGATTGCACCTTACCACACACACAAAGGTCCACGTCTGAATATGGCAGTAGGTTGCTTTACACCGCTTCTGCATCCAGTGTTGTATAACCATGTAGTACTTTAAATTAACAGTCTTCACAAATGAATTACCATTAAAAATGTTAGTTCGTCGGCTATAAACGGTACAGACCGTTGTTATGTTGCTAGGTTCAAAAAATGGTTCAAATGGCTCTGAGCACTATGGAACTTAACAGCTGCAGTCATCAGTCCCCTAGAACTTAGAATTACTTAAAACTAACTAAGCTAAGGACATCACACACACCCATGCCCGAGGCAGGATTCGAACCTGCGACCGTAGCAGTCGCGCGGTTCCGGACTGAGCGCCTAGAACCGCGAAACCGCCGCGGCCGGCTATGTTGCTAGGTATACAGCATCTAGTACAACACATTTAGATGCAATATAACTTTCCTCTCTAAGCAGACCCTTATGTGAATAGAGCTTCACAAACAGATTTTTCATGTGCACCCTATTTTTCGATACCGTAGATTAATTAATATTTTTCTACGTACTCTCATATTTTTCACTCTATTCAAATTTGGTTTCATTTTTGTATGTATGTACGTCGATATTTTGAGATGTTGAAATCGATATACACTCCTGGAAATTGAAATAAGAACACCGTGAATTCATTGTCCCAGGAAGGGGAAACTTTATTGACACATTCCTGGGGTCAGATACATCACATGATCACACTGACAGAACCACAGGCACATAGACACAGGCAACAGAGCATGCACAATGTCGGCACTAGTTCACAGCACCTTTCGCAGCAATGCAGGTAGCTATTCCCCCATGGAGACGATCGTAGAGATGCTGGATGTAGTCCTGTGGAACGGCTTGCCATGCCATTTCCACCTGGCGCCTCAGTTGGACCAGCGTTCGTGCTGGACGTGCAGAGCGCGCAAGACGACGCTTCATCCAGTCCCAAACATGCTCAATGGGGGACAGATCCGGAGATCTTGCTGGCCAGGGTAGTTGACTTGCACCTTCTAGAGCACGTTGGGTGGCACGGGATACATGCGGACGTGCATTGTCCTGTTGGAACAGCAAGTTCCCTTGCCGGTCTAGGAATGGTAGAACGATGGGTTCGATGACGGTTTGGATGTACCGTGCACTATTCAGTGTCCCCTCGACGATCACCAGAGGTGTACGGCCAGTGTAAGAGATCGCCCCCCACACCATGATGCCGGGTGTTGGCCCTGTGTGCCTTGGTCGTATGCAGTCCTGATTGTGGCGCTCACCTGCGCGGCGCCAAACACGCATACGACCATCATTGGCACCAAGGCAGAAACGACTCTCATCGCTGAAGACGACACGTCTCCATTCGTCCCTCCATTCACGCCTGTCGCGACACCACTGGAGGCGGGCTGCACGATGTTGGGGCGTGAGCGGAAGACGGCCTAACGGTGTGCGGGACCGTAGCCCAGCTTCATGGAGACGGTTGCGAATGGTCCTCGCCGATACCCCAGGAGCAACAGTGTCCCTAATTTGCTGGGAAGTGGCGGTGCGGTCCCCTACGGCACTGCGTAGGATCCTACGGTCTTGGCGTGCATCCGTGCGTCGCTGCGGTCCGGTCCCAGGTCGACGGGCACGTGCACCTTCCGCCGACCACTGGCGACAACATCGATGTACTGTGGAGACCTCACGCCCCACGTGTTGAGCAATTCGGCGGTGCGTCCACCCGGCCTCCCGCATGCCCACTATACGCCCTCGCTCAAAGTCCGTCAACTGCACATACGGTTCACGTCCACGCTGTCGCGGCATGCTACCAGTGTTAAAGATTGCGATGGAGCTCCGTATGGCACGGCAAACTGGCTGACACTGACGGCGGCGGTGCACAAATGCTGCGCAGCTAGCGCCATTCGACGGCCAACACCGCGGTTCCTGGTGTGTCCGCTGTGCCGTGCGTGTGATCATAGCTTGTACAGCCCTCTCGCAGTGTCCGGAGCAAGTATGGTGGGTCTGACACACCGGTGTCAATGTGTTCTTTTTTCCATTTCCAGGAGTGTAATATCTAGTGTGAATATCTTTGTACTTATTGTTATCTTTGATGCTGGTTTGAGACTTTTGGCGCGGAAGCGTACAGAATAGTCAATTTTTTGCGTTGCATATGAACAGTCTTGACTTTGTGTTGGAAATGAAAAGATGTGCCTGAGTCGTGGACAATGAAAAATGTTGTGAGTTTTATTAAGAGCAGTAACAGCTGCGAAATTGTATGATGCAGTAATGTTTCGAACATGCGAAAATATAAAAAGTTTAATAAATATGAAAAGTGAGTGTCAAGAACTATTCTGAAGTGGCTATTGTTTAAAAAAAGTATGAAGCACATTGCAATGAAAAAATAAATCATCAAATTAATCCTTTAAGATAGTCTTCGTAAGTTCTCCAAGTCGGCGTAATTAACATCCGAGTACCTTTCGCACCAACAGCGATAGTCATGCTACCTAGACAACATTTTTAATTGCGAGCCAAAGCCAGAGCGAGATCGCCGTTGGATTGCAAATACAAGATAAGTCATATTATTGTTAATTTTCTTCAGTGACTGTAATCAACTGATGTAGCAATACCTGCCACACTAAGGACCTTTTAATTGCGCAATAAAAAGATCATACTTTGAGTGCGTGACGCGATAATTTTAGAACTAATTAACTATTAGTGGAGGCATTGTTATTAACTTCATGCTATAACTGGTATGATTTGCAATTAGGAGCAGTACTTATGGTTACTCAGTATTTATATTTACAGTATGTGCAAATATCTTATATTGCCTAGTTGTAGTCAGATTACTCTACACAGTGTGTTTAAAGCGCTATGTAAACCTTGCTTGCGCATTTGCAATAGCTTCTTCTTTTTCTAATGTCAGTTTATATTCTTCCTATATGGCAGAGGTCTAAGCTATATACTGGGCTCTTCGATTTTTGATTTTGCTATTCTCTTTTTCTACCTTTCTTTTCCGTGCACAAAACCCATTATCCATGTGTAGGACCTTATTACTCTATAGTCAAACTGCAAAACACTGTAAAGCATCACACAGCAGCCCGCTGTGTAAGTCATTCTGTAATTGATGGCTCTGAGCACTATGGGACTTAACATCTGAGGTCATCAGTCCCCTAGAACATATAACTACTTAAACCTAACTAACCTAACGACATCACACACATCCATGCCCGACGCAGGATTCGAACCTCCGACCGTAGCGGTCGCGCGGTTCCAGATCGAAGCGCCTAGAACCGCTCGGCCATCCCGGCCGGCCTGTAATTGATGCTACGTGAGGGTGATTAGGACGGAGTACAGAGTAGCACATTGTAAATACTGTTTTTCGATCTTTGCACAGGTTCAAACCCACGATGCATATTCTGTTCCCACCAATAAGAAATTTTTTGGCCTAAGTGGTAAACATCCATTCGTTTGCTAAACTGCTAGTTCAGTGAATAGGAATATACAGGGAGAAAAGAACTAGAGGCCATGCCCTATGACCTGTTATCTCAAGTTTTTCAGCGTATTGTGATTTTTAGTGTATTGTTTATTCAGATTCCGAAGGCTACCGTATTCTCTCCCAATGCATCAAAACAGCAAGTAATGTGAATCTGGAATTCAAAAATATTTGGTTGCAATCAAAAGTGGAATATTTCCATAAAATGAAAAACGGTCTTGTGTGAGGGTGGGGGACGGGCAGGGTATCCATCTCGTAACACACATTTACATACACAAAAATCTGCAGTTAGACTGCAACCACCACCTTGCTCTGCACCTAAAGCTTATGGATACCGGTGTGAATACTCCTGGTCAGCAAAAATGCATTACCCATTCTCATTATACTGTTACACTAAAATACCTGTGACAGGCAGATGTAGGATCTGAAGCCACATCTCCTGTAGAATTAAATACTTACAAGCTGAGGGGTGCCTTGTGTAGAAGTACATACGTTGCTCGTCATCAATTGGCTCGTGAACAACACCGACCTTTACTAACCTGTAACGTTACTGGTGACGTTTCAGAAGGCTTTCAACACCGTTCCTCACAAGCGTCTTCTAACCAAACTGCGTGCCTACAAAATATCACCTCAGTTGTGTTACAAGATTCGTGATTTCCTGTCAGGAAGGTTACAGTTCGTAGTAATAGATCGAAAGTCATCGAGTAAAACAGAAGTAACATACTACATTCGCCAAGGAAGCATTATACGCCCTCTATTGTTCCTGATCCATATTAACGACATAGGTGACAATTTGAGGAGCCCTCTTAGATTGTTTGCAGATGATGCTGTCATTTACCGTCTTGTAAAGTCATCAGATGACCAAAACGAATTGCAAAATGCTTAAGATACGATATCTGTATGGTGCGAAAAGTGGCAGTTGAGCCTGAATAAAGAAGAGTGTGAAGTTATTCACATTAGTACTAAAAGAAATCAGCTAAATTTCGATTACGCGATAAGTCACACAAATCTGAAGCCTGTAAATTCAAATACTTAGAGATTACAATTACAAATAACCTAAATTGGAACTATGACATAGATAATGTTGAGAGGAGAGCCAACCAAAGACTGCGATTTATTAGCAGAATACTTAGAAGGTGCAACAGGTCTACTAAAGAGACTGATTACGCCACGCTTGTCCGCCCTATTCTGGAGTGTTGCTGTGCAGTGTGGGATCCGCACCAGGTGGGACTAACGGATGACATCGAAAAAGTACAAAGAAGGGCTGCTCGTTTTGTATTATCGGGAAATAGGGGAGATAGTGCCACCGACATGATACTTGAATTGGAGTGTCAATCATTAAAACAAAGGCGTTTTTCGTTGCAACGGAATATTCTCATAAAATTTCAGTCACCAGTTTTCTCTTCCGACTGCGAAAACTTTCCGTTGGCACCCATCTACAAAGGGAGAAATGATCATCACAATAAAAATAAGAGAAATCAGGGCTCGCACAGAAAAATTTAAGTGTTCGTTTTTCCCGCGCGCCTTTCGAGAGTGTAACGGTAAAGAGACAGATTGAAGTTGGTTCGTTGAACCCTCTGCCAGGCACTTTCTTGTGAATAGCAGAGTAATCACGTAGATGTAGATGTAGATGATAACGCCCGCCCGCATTCTGCAAGACTGACAGAATAAGCTGTGCAGGAGTTTGGGTTACGTTCTCTATCGTACAACCTTCAAGGAAATTTCTTTCCGCGGGGCACGACGAACTCTTCACCTCAAAACCACATGATTTGTACAGTCGCGGAATCGAAAAGTTATCCCAGCGGTGGCAGACTTGTAAATAGTGAAGGATAGTATATTATTTGATGACTAAAACCTCTGCTATGTGTATCTTTTGCATTTATTAAAGTTATGGATAAACACTACGAACTTAAGCACCAGCCCAGTATAACTGGATCTCACCTCCATAAATCTGATTGTTGTTTTTTTTTTTCTCCAGTAATGCCATGGAATCTTTAAAACAGCTCGTACGACAGGACTGTACTCACTATCTAACTCGGACGTGACGTCCGTTGTGGAGACCTGCCAAAACAATCTATGTTTAAACTCCCTACATAATTAACAAGCATAACTTCAATTTTACACTCTTGGAAATAGAAAAAAGAACAAATTGACACCGGTGTGTCAGACCCACCATACTTGCTCCGGACACTGCGAGAGGGCTGTACAAGCTATGATCACACGCACGGCACAGCGGACAAACCAGGAACCGCGGTGTTCGCTGTCGAATGGCGCTAGCTGAGCAGCATTTGTGCACCGCCGCCGTCAGTGTCAGCCAGTTTGCCGTGGCATACGGAGCTCCATCGCAGTCTTTAACACCGGTAGCATGCCGCGATAGCGTGGACGTGAACCGTATGTGCAGTTGACGGACTTTGAGCGAGGGCGTATGGTGGGCATGCGGGAGGCCGGGTGGACGTACCGCCGAATTGCTCAACACGTGGGGCGTGAGGTCTCCACAGTACATCGATGTTGTCGCCAGTGGTCGGCGGAAGGTGCACGTGCCCGTCGACCTGGGACCGGACCGCAGGGACGCACGGATGCACGCCAAGACCGTAGGATCCTACGCAGTGCCGTAGGGGACCGCACCGCCACTTCCCAGCAAATTAGGGACACTGTTGCTCCTGGGGTATCGGCGAGGACCATTCGCAACCGTCTCCATGAAGCTGGGCTACGGTCCCGCACACCGTTAGGCCGTCTTCCGCTCACGCCCCAACATCGTGCAGCCCGCCTCCAGTGGTGTCGCGACAGGCGTGAATGGAGGGACGAATGGAGACGTGTCGTCTTCAGCGATGAGAGTCGCTTCTGCCTTGGTGCCAATGATGGTCGTATGCGTGTTTGGCGCCGTGCAGGTGAGCGCCACAATCAGGACTGCATACGACCAAGGCACACAGGGCCAACACCCGGCATCATGGTGTGGGGAGCGATCTCCTACACTGGCCGTACACCTCTGGTGATCGTCGAGGGGACACTGAATAGTGCACGGTACATCCAAACCGTCATCAAAACCATCGTTCTACCATTCCTAGACCGGCAAGGGAACTTGCTGTTCCAACAGGACAATGCACGTCCGCATGTATCCCGTGCCACCCAACGTGCTCTAGAAGGTGTAAGTCAACTACCCTGGCCAGCAAGATCTCCGGATCTGTCCCCCACTGAGCATGTTTGGGACTGGATGAAGCGTCGTCTCACGCGGTCTGCACGTTCAGCACGAACGCTGGTCCAACTGAGGCGCCAGGTGGAAATGGCATGGCAAGCCGTTCCACAGGACTACATCCAGCATCTCTACGATCGTCTCCATGGGAGAATAGCAGCCTGCATTGCTGCGAAAGGTGGATATACACTGTACTAGTGGCGACATTGTGCATGCTCTGTTGCCTGTGTCTATGTGCCTGTGGTTCTGTCAGTGTGATCTTGTGATGTATCTGACCCCAGGAATGTGTCAAGTTTCCCCTTCCTTGGACAATGAATTCACGGTGTTCTTATTTCAATTTCCAGGAGTGTAGTTCTGGAAGAAATGTAATGTCGTTACTTGTGAAGCTAGGCATCTTATACTAACAGCACTTCATGTGCTTTGTACCTGTCAGTCATTCAGTTTGTGAGTGGGTGGTCTGAATCCCAACCCGTTAAAAATAAAACCAAAATAAAGTTAAATAGGAGATTTTTGGGATTTGAGGTCCGCCAGTAACGCAATACCCAAACATGTTTCGACACCATTGTGCCATCATCAGTGGGTTTTCGTTTTTATTTATTCTGGAATGTGAACATTTTTGTTACATGGTTTTAAAATTATGTGCATTTTTAGTAATGCACATAATTTCATAATCATGTAACAAAAATGTTCACATAGCAGAATAAATAAAAACTGAAACTCACTGATGATGGCACAGTGGAGCTGAAACATGTTTGGGTACTGAGAAAAACGGTGTTTTGCGTAACTGGCGGACCTCAAATCCCAAACATTTTAACTGCAAACATGGCCAATATAGCCGGCCGCGGTGGTCTCGCGGTTCTAGGCGCGCAGTCCGGAACCGTGCGACTGCTACGGTCGCAGGTTCGAATCCTGCCTCGGGCATGGGTGTGTGTGATGTCCTTAGGTTAGTTAGGTTTAAGTAGTTCTAAGTTCTAGGGGACTGATGACCACAGCAGTTGAGTCCCATAGTGCTCAGAGCCATTTGAACCATTTGAACCATGGCCAATATAAGGAGCTGCAAATCAAAAGATGGATATTAAATAGGAGTGTTGATAAGGTACCATACAGTAGAAAGAAAACTTTCTGTCAAAAACTTTACTTTCGGTGTATTTTATAAGTCATTAGAAGTGCTGTACGCAAATGTTCTTTTAATAAGGAAGAGTCAAATATTTGTGGCCGTTGTTCCTGAAAACACAGAGTTGATTCTGCATCAGCATTTGTGTGTAGCTCAGAACAACTTTTTAAAATATTTCCTGTTGTTGTTGTTGTTGTCATCAGTCCTGAGACTGGTTTGATGCAGCTCTCCATGCTACTCTATCCTGTGCAAGCTGCTTCATCTCCCAGTACCTACTGCAACCTACATCCTTCTGAATCTGCTTAGTGTACTCATCTCTCGGTCTCCCTCTACGATTTTTACCCTCCACGCTGCCCTCCAATGCTAAATTTGTGATCCCTTGATGCCTCAAAACATGTCCTACCAACCGATCCCTTCTTCTAGTCAAGTTGTGCCACAAACTTCTCTTCTCCCCAATCCTATTCAATACCTCCTCATTAGTTACGTGATCTATCCACCTTATCTTCAGTATTCTTCTGTAGCACCACATTTCGAAAGCTTCTATTCTCTTCTTGTCCAAACTAGTTATCGTCCATGTTTCACTTCCATACATGGCTACACTCCAAACAAATACTTTCAGAAACGACTTCCTGATACATAAATCTATATTCGATGTTAACAAATTTCTCTTCTTGAGAAACGCTTTCCTTGCCATTGCCAGTCTACATTTTATATCCTCTCTACTTCGACCATCATCAGTTATTTTACTTCCTAAATAGCAAAACTCCTTTACTACTTTGTCTCATTTCCTAATCTAATTCCCTCAGCATCACCCGATTTAATTTGACTACATTCCATTATCCTCGTTTTGCTTTTGTTAATGTTCATCTTATATCCTCCTTTCAAGACACTGTCCATTCCGTTCAACTGCTCTTCCAAGTCCTTTGCCGTCTCTGACAGAATTACAATGTCATCGGCGAACCTCAAAGTTTTTACTTCGTCTCCATGGACTTTAATACCTACTCCAAATTTTTCTTTTGTTTCCTTTACTGCTTGCTCAATATACAGATTGAATAACATCGGGGAGAGGCTACAACCCTGTCTCACTCCTTTCCCCACCACTGCTTCCCTTTCATGCCCCTCGACTTTTATGACTGCCACCTGGTTTCTGTACAAATTGTAAATAGCCTTTCGCTCCCTGTATTTTACCCCTGCCACCTTTAGAATTTGAAAAAGAGTATTCCAGTCAACATTGTCAAAAGCTTTCTCTAAGTCTACAAATGCTAGAAACGTAGGTTTGCCTTTTCTTAATCTTTCTTCTAAGATAAGTCGTAAGGTCAGTATTGCCTCACGTGTTCCAACATTTCGACGGAATCCAAACTGATCCTCCCCGAGGTCTGCATCTACCAGTTTTTCCATTCGTCTGTAAAGAATTCGCGTTAGTATTTTGCAGCCGTGGCTTATTAAACTGACAGTTCGGTAATTTTCACAACTGTCAGCACCTGCTTTCTTTGGGATTGGAATTATTATATTCTTCTTGAAGTCTGAGGGTATTTCGCCTGTCTCATACATCTTGCTCACCAGCTGGTAGAGTTTTGTCATGACTGGCTCTCCCAAGGCCGTCAGTAGTTCTAATGGAATGTTGTCTACTCCGGGGGCCTTGTTTCGACTCAGGTCTTTCAGTGCTCTGTCAAACTCTTCACGCAGTATCGTATCTCCCATTTCGTCTTCATCTACATCCTCTTCTATTTCCATAATATTGTCCTCAAGTACATCGCCCTTGTATAAACCTTCTATATACTCCTTCCACCTTTCTGCCTTCCCTTCTTTGCTTAGAACTGGGCTGCCATCTGAGCTCTTGATATTCATACACATGGTTCTCTTCTCTCCAAAGGTCTCTTTAATTTTCCTGTAGGCAGTATCTATCTTACCCCTAGTGAGATAAGCTTCTACATCCTTACATTTGTCCTCTAGCCATCCCTGTTTAGCCACTTTGCACTTCCTGTCGATCGCATTTTTGAGACGTTTGTATTCCTTTTTGCCTGCTTCATTTACTGCATTTTTATATTTTCTCCTTTCATCAATTAAATTCAATATTTCTTCTGTTACCCAAGGATTTCTAGCAGCCCTCGTCTTTGTACCTACTTTATCCTCTGCTGCCTTCACTACTACATCCCTCAGAGCTACCCATTCTTCTTCTACTGTACTTCTTTCCCCTATTCCAGTCAATTGTTCCCTTATGCTCTCTCTGAAACTCTGTACAACCTCTGGTTCTTTCAGTTTACCCAGGTCCCATCTCCTTAATTTCCCACATTTTTGCAGTTTCTTCAGTTTTAATCTACAGGTCATAACCAATAGATTGTGGTCAGAGTCCACATCTGCCCCTGGAAATGTCTTACAACTTAAAACCTGGTTCCTAAATCTCTGTCTTACCATTATATAATCTATCTGATACCTTTTAGTATCTCCAGGGTTCTTCCACGTATACAACCTTCTTTCATGATTCTTAAACCAAGTGTTAGCTATGATTAAGTTGTGCTCCGTGCAAAATTCTACTAGGCGGCTTCCTCTTTCATTTCTTAGCCCCAATCCATATTCACCTACTATGCTTCCTTCTCTCCCTTTTCCTACACTCGAATTCCAGTCACCCATTACTATTAAATTTTCGTCTCCCTTCACTATCTGAATAATTTCTTTTATTTCATCGTACATTTCTTCAATTTCTTCATCATCTGCAGAGCTAG
This sequence comes from Schistocerca gregaria, assembly GCF_023897955.1. Taxonomy (NCBI): domain Eukaryota; kingdom Metazoa; phylum Arthropoda; class Insecta; order Orthoptera; family Acrididae; genus Schistocerca; species Schistocerca gregaria. The sequence goes on along the minus strand of NC_064928.1, from coordinate 195,094,326 downwards.
TTGGCATATAAACTTGTACTACTGTAGTAGGTGTGGGCTTCGTATCTATCTTGGCCACAATAATGCGTTCACTATGCTGTTTGTAGTAGCTTACCCGCATTCCTATTTTCCTATTCATTATTAAACCTACTCCTGCATTACCCCTATTTGATTTTGTGTTTATAACCCTGTAGTCACCTGACCAGAAGTCTTGTTCCTCCTGCCACCGAACTTCACTAATTCCCACTATATCTAACTTTAACCTATCCATTTCCCTTTTTAAATTTTCTAACCTACCTGCCCGATTAAGGGATCTGACATTCCACGCTCCGATCCGTAGAACGCCAGTTTTCTTTCTCCTGATAACGACATCCTCCTGAGTAGTCCCCGCCCGGAGATCTGTATTTCCTGAAGTTACTAAAATTTTTGAGTACTATGATGCGGCCAACCCTGATTTCCTTTACTGTGACAATACCTCAATCTTAGAGTAGCGCTGCTTCTTTTATTTGTTGTATATATTTCAATCTTAGTGTACACCTACAATGTTTATGCCTTACAGCTCTAGTACTACGGAGGTTATTCTGTGATGTCTGAATACATGCTCTATCATCCTGTCCCTTATCAGAGTTAGAGGTTTCCACATATTTTTCATCTCATCCAAGCATACTGAAAAGGTTTCCAGCACCATTCCGTTAACGCACACCTCAGTTTCTTCGATACTCTTCTTTCTCGAGTTTATACAAATGTAAATTAAGGAATCTCAATGGAGGAACAGAACCAGTTGGGATTTAAAGAACCAGCTCGATCCAGACATTCATTGGTGAGCTGGTTACAATAGGTCAGGTAATTGTTTCAAATGCTATCTTATCAGTGTACGATTCGTATACTGTTTATTCTGGTAATAGGTTAGAATGAAATACAGTGCTGACGTGAATGTTCGATGGATACCATCCCTGGCCACTTTCTTTTTAACGAGTCTCTTTCTAGTCTGCGACTGGACACTGAGAGGAGAACCGGCAGTAGATACGATATCTCTGGTGCAGACTGAGCGCTCAACAGTGCGGCATGGCCGGCTGCAAAGCGCGGAATCTTTGGTCGACCAAACTGTCCAGTCTGTATGTGGCTGAAAACTGCACATAAACATGTTTCACTGAGTGCTCATTACCACACAATATTATAGTTCTGAAGGTATGTGACAACTGCCTATGAAGGGTCCAACTGTGGTGGCTAATACTAGACATGGACTGTAACACGGACAGATGGTTGGTTGGTTGGTTGGTTGGTTGTAGAGACCAAGCAGCGAGGTTATCGGTCACATAGGAGTAGGGAGGGATGTCAAGGCAGCACCGGACGCTGTCGCGCACGACCAGATCGGCCTGAGCTGGCGAGGCGAGCGCATCGCTGCCGTTGCGCGCTACGCTAACTCGGCCGTTGAGAGCTCGTGAAGAGGTTTCTGTGCTGTGGGCGCCGCGGAGAGCAAATTGTCGTGCGTTGTTTTCACAACGCGTGCAGATTGTCGTGTTCCGCGCCTCGCAGCATGGGAAAGAAGGGTGCGCAGAGGAAACCTGCCGCTATTAAGGGGCCTTCGGTTGTGCAACTCACTGAGTCTGCCGACCATGCAAGGAACTCCCGAGAAGACGAGTCGCGGCCTGTCCCCCCTTTGTACGTCAAGTGCAAAGGCGGGTGGACAGCGCTGTTCGACACCATTACGAGTTGCGCTCGGAACGAAGTGGTCTACGAGTCTGTCGACACAGACTCGCTGATCTGCGTTCGAGCTGCAAACGTGGCCGACCACAGGGCGATCAAGGTCGCAGTGGCCGACCACGTCGTCGACGCGCCGCCGGCGCGTGAGAAGGCACCTTCCGCAGGAAGGATGAAGACGACCAAGGCACTCCTCAGGGGGCTACCTCGGTGCTGTGGCGAGGCAGCGCTCCGGGAAGGGCTGCTACGAGCCGGGTTTGGTGGTGTAACCGCAAGGCTGCACAACCGGACCAACAAGAAGAGGGCGCCGCTCTATGCCGTGACCGTGCAAACGGTCGGTGGCGGGAGCGACATCTTCGACTTGCGGAAGCTGCTGGGCTTCCCGGTGACGTCAGAGGCTCTCCCGACCGCCATGGACCCCCAGCCCCAGTGCTTCGGGTGCCAGGGCGAGGGCCATGTTGCGAAGTATTGCGCAACGCGGTGCGGTGCGTCAAGTGCTCAGGGGAGCACGACAGCCGCGCCTGCGACCGTGGCAGCAACGTTCTGCCGACCTGTGTCCGGTGTGGCGGCCCGCACGTCGCCAGTTGGCGCGGTTGTGCCGGGGGCGGCAGCGGCAGAAGCGAAGATGACGCCGGAAACGGCGTAGGGCTCAGAACAGCCCGGCGCAGCAGAGGGACGGCGCAGCAGCAGCTCCACCTGCCAGGGGCAGGGACGACCGCTCGGAAACGGGCGGCCAGGACGCAGCCCGCGCTCCCGAGAAGATACGTCACCTCGAATTCGGCACCGCCGTGAAGGAGGCCACCGCAGCCCTCAAAGCCGTCATTGCGGCAGAGAGGGCTGCCTTCGCAGCCGCCGTGGCTGCAGAGAAGGAAGAGGCCTCGAGGCAGCTGCGAGCAGTCTTCGCCCGAGGCCCCGGCGCTGTAGTACCTGCGAACACTCCTGCGACCTCGCAGAAGGACGTCCGCGCGCCTGAGCCAGCGGTTGCCCCAGCAGCACGGCAGGTGAAAGGTGCAAAGAAGAAAACCGCCGCCCCAGCTGAACCGGTGGCAACGCCGAACGCTACGGGAGCGGGCCCCGCAAGGGATCGAGGAGCCAAAAGGGCAGCCTTTATCGCCCAGTCGCGAGCGAACGGCAGAACTTCCTCGGACGCTGAACTGTCGCAGCTCTTCGAACAATCGGAGCTCGTGGAAGCTACATTACGGAAGAGCTGCGGCGTGCAGTAGAGGAGGACGCTGAACGGTAGCCGATCGCTGTCGTTCTGCACCAGCCTGATGAAGCTGCACCAAGTCACCGACGAGAAGGCGCAGCAGAGTGCCCAACAGCAACGCATGCGTTGCCGCGCCGAACTCTTATGTTACAGGGAGGAAGCCACTGCGGCCGGCCCAGGAGATTACAAGCGAGCCCAGCTGCAGCACCCGGACTGACCCAGCTAACGGACACGCAGCACATAGGTAACGATGCACGATACCTCACGCTAACCGACCTCACCTTGCATGCTCTATCGCAGCTACCAAGCCGCTACTGCCCTTACTACCCGTCCTACTGTCGCAGAGGTTTTTTTTTTTTCCTTGACTCTTGCCTTGGCACTTTTTTTCCTCTGCCCTTGCAACCGCTACCCTTCGATCGCTTTCGACCACTTCTATCTCCTGATGGACCATGTTAATGACATCTCTGAAAAAACGGACACCATGTTGAAACCTGGAGACACTATGACTCAAGACACACAGAATTTAAAGGCATTGTCTGCCAGAGCGTTGATTTATATCACTTGTATGGCGTAGTAGTCATTGCATCCCAGAAACTTAGGTCAGACTTGCCCTACTGATATAAATCAATGCCGACTGGTAGGTAACATCATTAATATATGTGTGCCTTGATCTAAATTGTGTTAAGGGTGCTATGACATGCAGAGAGAGGAATGGCAGCAGCAGCTTATCAGACTGACATTGTGTAGGGTGACAGGGAGTGCATCGTCGTTCACATCCTCAAAGTGCCTGTGCAGCAGGGGGGAGTAGTGCCTCAGGATACTGGTCAGGAAGACCTTGGTTCGATCAGTATGAAGGGTACTATTCACATGCGACAGGTCGCTGCAGAGGCACGCAGGAAACTCTGATCGGCTTGACGGGGTGCTGGGTGACAGAGAGCGTGCCGCCTTCCAGGTCCTCCCAGGTGGTGTGTGGCAGGAAGCGGAAGCGCCTCAGGACATCTGCCAGCGTGGCCTTCAGCTCCAGGCGGGCATACTGGTAGCCCACGCAGTTGCGCGGGCCAACCCCAAATGGTAGGTAGCTGCACGGGTGCTCCTTAACCCCGCAGCCCTCGAGGAAGCGCGAAGGGTCGAACCTCAGTGGGTCCGGAAAGAACTCCGGCAGGCGGTGTGTGAGGAAGGACAACACGAAGAGCAGGGTGCCCTTAGGGACCAGGACCTGACCCTTCGACAGCCAGAGGTCCTTCGAGGCAACCCGAGGGATCAGCGGGACCGCCGGGAACAGGCGTAGTGTCTCCTGTGGATCACACCAAGAAAAGAATCAAAATGTGGACTTATACTGTGTGTGCCCACCAAGAGTTGAGGAGCAAATAAACTTCTTATATCTGGAAGTAACTGAAGTCTGAAACTGTAGGTATGTTAAATACAATGTGTAATGGCTAGGCCAGCAAGTGTCGCCCAGTGGTTCTAGGTGCTACAGTCTGGAACCGCGCGACCGCTATGGTCGCAGGTTCGAATCCTGCCTCGGGCATGGATGTGTGTGATATCCTTAGGTTAGTTAGGTTTAAGTAGTTCTTAGTTCTAGGGGACTGATGACCTCAGCAGGTAAGTCCCGTAGTGCTCAGAGCCATTTGGACCATTTTTTTGTGATGGGTATACGTGCAGATATTTTTATATGTGACACCTTAATATGTACACACACCAATGTGTCTGTTCTTTTTTCTCTGTATCGATCAGTCTTACCAAAGCCGTCACCAACTTTACGAACCGATGTTTACTGTATAGCCATAACTGCAACACTAAGTGGACTATGACTGTATAGGTTTAAAACATTGCATCCACATGTCCACACTTCAACATCTGATCCCATGAGAAAATAAGCATTAATGTCTTGCTGTTTCCACACATACCTGGAGGTACTAACTAGCCTAAAAACATACATCACCTAACACCTATCTGTAATTATTAGTCTGTAAATGAAGTAAATACTGAAACTTCCTGGCAGATTAAAACTGTGTGCCGGGCCGTATCAGCGCACACTCTGCTGCAGAGTGAAAATCTCATTCTGAAGTAAATACTGACGTAATGATATTGATTACATCGTCTTCAGTCACCGAAAAAAATACCTGCAGTTATACCCATTACACCTTGTACACAAAAGCGTCAAAGAAACCGTTACATACAGAGATATGTAAACAGGCAGAATTCGGCGCTGCGGTCGACAACGCCTATATATGGCAGCAAGTGTCTGGTGCAGTTGTTAGATCGGTTACTGAGGCTTGCCGTCCCCGCCAACAAAAAATTGCATATTTCAGAGCCATGGTACATCAAATTAAAAAAGTAGCAATGAGTGACACAGATCAATGAAAACAATATAATTAATACAGTTGCTCATAATAGTGGATATAAACCCATAATAATAGAAAAACTGCACAACAAAATGCAAACAAAAACCACAGATCCACTTAATACCAATCCACACAACATGCACTCCAAACCAAACCAGTTCCCACAGAAGCCAAACCTAAATATGCTGCTCTCCCATACATAGGCCGACTATCATACCAAATAGTAAACTTATTTAAAAAGAGAAATATCACAATCAACTTTTCCACAAATAATAAATTACAACAAAAAGTAATCCATGATGTAAACACCTCCAAGAGCCCCTTCAGTATGTCAGGAATATACAAGCTCAAATGTGATTCATGCCCAAAAATCTGCATTGGACAAATAGGCAGAAGTTTTAAAATTAGATAGAAAGAACACAATGATGCTTTAAGGCTTGGCAACTTGAAAAAATCTGCATTAGCAGTCCATATTGCTGTAGAAAACCATTCTGTGAGAAACATTGAAAACAACTTAAAAATTTTACACCTAGCCTAAAAGGCATATTATGAATATATTGGAAGAAATAGAAATACACACACACACAAACAGCACTCCAGACTATATCCTTAATGAACAAACTGAGTTGGCTAACACCACTTTCCTGAAAAGTTTCCAAATATTGTTTTCCACCCTCCAAAGCAAATAGTATTCCTACATCTATCTGCAGATCAAGTAGCAAATTTATATGTTACTACAATTCTCATGATGCTAAATGTAAATAAAAGTAATGTACTGTCTTACCCATATATATATATGGAACATCTTTATAGTTAGTGTAGCAGTATTTGCTCTAATATTCACAAACTCAGTGACTCTCTGTGCTGTTGTGAAAGTCATTTCAGTTACATAAGTCAATATATAATCTTTTTCCAAATATGGAGCATCTACATAATGTTACGATATATCATAGTATCTTTGGCACTTACATGTTTGTAAACACTTTGTATCCATCAAAACATGCAGTATATGTTAGAAGCCTGTCCTGTGACTAATATGAAGTGCTCAGTGATACAAATTTACGTGTACAACGGTAGGAATATGGTGGACATGTATTCAGCGACAAATCTGAAGCGCTCAATTATACAAGTTTATGTGTACAAACTACCAACGCCGTCTGCTGGATGAAAACTATTAAAACAAGTACTCCAAATCAGCATTTCACGTGAGTCACATCCCAATGCAAATCCGTAAAGCAACCATCAGTGTGACGTGCTAAAAATTATGCATTATTTATATTTTAGTACAACTAATCAGTAAAAAATGCACCACATGTTCTAATGAAAGCATGAAAGCCATCTGACGATGAACTGAAGTGATTCGTAACCGGTAACAGTACCTTTTGAATAAAGGAACACAAAATAAATTTGTGGCTGGTAGCTGTCTCAACACCATCATTATTTGTCTTCAAATAACAGCCACAGTCTCCAGTCATGTCATCATATGACAAAATTGTATTACAGAACAGACTAGTTATTTTGTTGCATACAGTTGCTAGGTATCTAGCGTAGTTAGATCTTCAGTGCTTTCAATTGTATACTACTGCACGAAAACCTCGAGTTATGGTGGTTAATAAAACGATTTATTAAGGGAAACCTCTGAGAGTTTTTTTTATTAATTATTTTGTCTTTTGCCGGGTCTGTGGCAATCCTATGAGTTATTCAACTTTCCATCCACAGTGAATAGCCTTTTTCGTAGGTTAATGTATGAAGACAGGTCATAGCAACATTACTACTTTCGCAGGCACTCAGTTATATATTAGTCCGCAGCTTATATTAATATAATGCAATCCAATGCTTTATGGTTTGTTATTTTCAGTATTCTTTAGCTACAGATGTCCATGTACTCAGTCTAAGGCGCGAACTGTAATTGGTTTTGACGCTTCTCCGTTGGTATCCTACGTAGTATTCATGGCGCTGATACAGGCTCCCACTTCGCCTAATTTTTCGCTGCATTGAACATGATGTGTTGCAATACAACGGTATAATTTTCAGACTGGTTTCGCTAGCTTCACATATTGGGCCGAACATGGCTGTATTTTAATTTGAATAACTAACTTTTTTTTTTGCATACAGTCTAAGTTTCAAAAAAAAAATTTCTTTTGTACCTATGTTTGTCGCTTACAACACAAAAAGGTACTTGCAGTTCTGCGACGATGTAAATCAAATATCGTAAGTATAGTGTATAAGATTTCTTAGCAATATTCTAACATGAAGATATCGTCGAAAATGGTTTATGTACATTTCAGAATGTTTTATACATGTCTGTTGAGAATCAGTGTTGCTTTTAAATTACGTATTTGACTTTTACTGATAGAACTTATGTACTGCAGCGACACCTGTTGTGCTTGTGGCTAGTTCGCCTCACGCTTCATCTATTGACAGTTACTCTTGTGGCGCCCTGCTAGGCATGAGGTGTTATGTTAAAGGAACGATATTTTGGCGAATTGTCATGTACATAGTAATTTTAATTTTGACGCTCCAACGTATCCCTCATATCATGTTTTACGTACCTGGAAATTCAATGGAAAAGTTTTGTGTGTAGCTGGCACAAGGTGTTTGTGATAACCTTTATCAAGTTATGCTGTCATTTGGTTCTTATCTGAGTTAATGTAGCATTATTTGCAGAACATTTTGTAACACTTCTTGTAATTCTATTAAAGTCTAAAGATGGTAACGTAGTTTTTCCGAAACCGGTTATGTACAACAAAGTATTTTCTAGCGATCTCGGCTAAGAAGTTCTTCTCCTAAATAAGCTCACAGATCGCTCCTTCGAGCCATACATGAGTAAATTCATACTGCTGTTTGATATGTGCAGGAAGTATTCATAACGAAAAAGTAGTGTGACATATGTACAGGATTTTATTGCGGAATGTATCCCGATCTGTAGAGGAGAGACGTCGCTCCTAATATATCCTTGACGGCGATAGCTAAGAAGACCTTGCTAGAATCGAAAAAACGCGCAGTCGGACTGACTGTTGATACAACTACGCAAACATTTAGAAATATTTTACTCTTTGGCATAGACTAACAACTAACGGCTACAATGAAAAGGTTTTCAAGAGATATTTATAGACTTACGTCAGTTATTCTCCCACAGCTTATGTAAACCGTACTCGATCGGAACGCAAACACTTTTAAATGATAATTAAGTGAAACCCTCAGCTGCTGACAGGTTTAGTTGATATACCTCGATGGAGACAGGTGAAAGCGTGTGCCCCGACCGGGACTCGAACTAGGGATCTCCTGCCACAGAGGACACAGGTGAGTAGCGCGACTGCAGGAACTTATCCCTTGCACGCTTCTCGTGAGACCCACATTCCCAACTGTCCACAATCTACTTACGTAATGTACCTAATAGATATTTGCCCATCCAATCATTACCTGGTTCGAGTCCCGGTCGGGGCACACATTTTCCGCTGTCCCCTTCGAGGTATATCAACTAAACCTGTCAGCAGCTGAGGGTTTCAATTAATTATCATTTATTGTAGTGAAGCTGCACGGCCATTGTTGGTATCTGTTCTTTCGAGAGCAGTCACTATCTTCATACCTGCAAACACTTTTATAAAGTACAATAACCTTAGAGGCTTGCTTATTAGCCACAAATGCTGACCCATCGCAGCACTATGAACAACATTGCTGCACAAACTACGTAAGTCGAATCCCCTCCCAACACAAACTTCAACTCATATGTCCCCCCAACATTGTCACTATTACCAGGATTCTCCGGCACTGGAATAGCACCTCAGCGTGACTCGTAATGGGGAGGTCCTGTACTATATGTGATCGTATAGATCTTATAATTAAGTCCGCAGCTCGTGGTCGAGCGGTAGCGTTCTCGCTTCCCGGGGATCCCGGGTTCGATTCCCGGCGGTGTCAGGTATTTTCTCTGCCTCGTGATGACTGGGTGTTGTGTGATGTCCTTAGGTTAGTTAGGTTTAAGTAGTTCTAAGTTCTAGGGGACTGATGACCGTAGGTGTAGAGTCCCATTGTGCTCAGAGCCATTTGAACCATTTCTTATAATTAAATTTTCTCCGAGACAATGAAGTCTCATCTTTATCTACGATTTTATTAAGGCCTGCCGATAAAAGCACACTGTTTCGGTATTTACCGAAATTACGAGGGGAGCGACGTCTCTATTGCATGTCGCCCCGCTCCGGGATTTACCCTACCACCAGCAAAGTGAAATATCAGCCAAGAGCCGCCAGCACCAAGTGGATGCCCCCTGGGGTCCATATGCTGATCATATTTTTCAGAATACAGTCTTCACCGACAGAAAAGAAATCGCAAGGAGGAGTTGTGCGACGTCAATGATAGTTGTTAGGAGTCTTTCTGAATCTGAAAGATGATGTGTATTGAAATTTCGCGCCAATCGCATAACAATGACGCTAGTAGTCCAGTCTATAACTTCTGTGCATTATGTAAATTGGAAATTTGTGGTAGGTTCGTATGGGACCAAACCCCTGAGATCATCGGTCCCTAGGCTTACACTACTTAATCTAACTTAAACTACACTACTGGCCATTAAAATTGCTACACCAAGAAGAAATGCAGATGATTAACGGATATTCATTGGACAAATATATCATACTAGAACTGACATGTGATTACACTTTCGCGCAATTTGGGTGCATACTTCCTGAGAAATTAGTACCGAGAATAACCACCCCTGGCTGCAATAAAGGCTTGATACGCCTGGGCATTGTGTCAAATAGAGCTTGGATGGCGTGTACAGGTACAGCTGCCCATGCAACTTCAACACAATACCACAGTTCATCAAGAGTAGTGATTGGCGTATTGTGATGACACAGTTGCTCGGCCACCACTGATCAGACATTTTCAATTGGTGTGAGATCTGGAGAATGTGCTGGCCAGGGCAGCAGTCGAACATTTTCTGTATCCAGAAAGGCCCGTACAGGACCTGCAACATGCGTACGTGCATTATTCTACTGAAATGTAGGGTTTCGCAGGGATCGAATGAAGGGTAGAGACACGAGTCGTACCACATCTGAAATGTAACGTCCACTGTTCAAAGTGCCGTCAATGCGAACAAGAGGTGACCGAGACGTGTAACCAGTGTCATCTTATAGAATCACGCCGGGTGATACGCCAGTATGACGATGACGAATAAACGTTTCCAATGTGCGTTCGACGCTTTGACGCCAAACACCGATGCGACCATCATGATGCTGTAAACAGAACCTGGAGTCATCCGAAAAAATGACGTTTTGCCGTTCGTGCACCCAGGTTCGTCGTTGAATAGAGAACCGCAGGCGCTCCTGTTTGTGATGCAGCTTCATGGGTAACTGCAGCCATGGTTTCCGAGCTGATACTCCATGCTGCTACAAACGTCGTCGAACTGTTCGTGCAGATGGTTGTCGTCTTGCAAACGTCCCCATCTCTTGACTCAGGGATATAGACGTGGCTGCACGATCCTTTACAGCCATGCGGATAAGACGCCTGTCATCTCGACTGCTAGTGATACGAGGCCGCTGGGATCCAGCACGGCGTTCCCTATTAACCTCCTGAACCCACCGATTCCATGTGCTGCTAACAGTCGTTGGATCTCGATCAACGCGAGCAGGAATGTCGTGATACGATAAACCGCAATCGCGATAGGCTACAATCCAACCTTTATCAAAGTCGGGAACGTGATGGTACGCATTTCTCCTCCTTACACGAGGCATGGCAACAACGTTTCACCAGGCAACGCCGGTCAACTGCTGTTTGTGTATGAGAAATCGGTTGGAAACTGTCCTCATGTCAGCACGTTGTAGGTGTCGCCACCGGCGCCAACCTTGTGTGAATGCTCTGAAAGGCTGATCATTTGCGTATCACAGCATCTTCTTCCTGTGGGTTAAATTTCGCGTCTGTAGCACGTCATCTTCGTGGTGTAACAATTTTAATGGTCAATAGTGTAACTTACGCTAAGGAAAACACACACACCCATGTTCTAGGGAGGACTTCAACCTCCGAAGGGGGGAGCCATGTGAACCGTGGCAAGGCGCCCTGCTCCGCGCGGCTGTGTATCATGCATAGAGACAGGTGAAAATGTTGCACCAAGGCCGGGAATCTAACCCGGTCCTTCTGCTTACTAGGCAGTGAAAATTTGGATAGAGGAAGGTGCCAGGGTGATCGGTGCAGTTGTGCGAGCTGCTGCTGCAAGGTGGCTTAGTGGCTGGCGCACCTGTCCAGCAAGCAGGAGAACTGTGTTCAGTTCCTGGCCTCGGAACAAATTCTCACTATCGGTTTCAGCCTGTATACGGTGCTACTACGTTGGTGGAGATACGGAGCAGAGAGGGAAGAGACTCATAGCACGCCTTACGACTGCACCCTGCAGGCGGAGGGCATCGGCTCACCTTGATGACGCTGTCCAGCACCCTGAGGTCGGTCAGGTCTGCGAGGCTGGCGGGGCGCAGGTACTCGTCGCCCTCACCAAACACGGCCCTCAGTTCCTGGTGGACCGCATGCTGCCACTTTGGCTGCAGGGACAGCACTGCCAGCACGAAGCTGACGGACACCGACATCGCCTCGCTGCCGGCCACTATCACGTTCATGATCTGCAAGGTAATTACGTCAGCGTTCATGCACTGCCTCTTCTGGAGGCCCACGGCAAGGAATGGCCGTTACTGCAGGGAACCCTGCACATACAAGCAGCTGAGAGCTACCCACGCACCAGAAAAGAAGATCATTATTCTAAAATAAATCAGGTGCTCAAGATTTAATTGCGATATGGAAGTGAACATTGATCACACAGAACATTATAACCACCGAACTACACTACTGGCCATTAAAATTGCTACACCACGAAGATGACGCGCTACAGACGCGAAATTTAACCGACAGGAAGAAGGTGCTGTGATATGCAAACGATTAGCTTTTCAGAGCATTCACACAAGGTTGGCGCCGGTGGCGACACCTACAACGTGCTGACATGAGGAAAGCTTCCAACCGATTTCACATACACAAACAGCAGTTGACCGGCGTTGCCTGGTGAAACTTTGTTGTGATGCCTCGTGTAAGGAGGAGAAATGCGTACCATCACGTTTCCGACGCTGATAAGGGTCGGGTTGTAGCCTTTCGCGATTGCGGTTTATCGTATCGCGTCATTGCTGGTCGCGTTGATAGAGATCGAATTACTGTCAGCAGAATATGGAATCGGTGCGTTCGGGAGGGTAATACGGAACGCCGTCCTGGATCCCAACGGCCTCGTATCACTAGCAGTCGAGATGACAGGCATCTTATCCGCATGGCTGTAACAGATCGTGGAGCCACGTCTCGATCTCCGAGTCAACAGATGGGGGCGCTTGCAAAACAACAACCATCTGCACGAACAGTTCGACGACGTTTGCAGCAGCATGGCTGAGGGTACCCTTGACGCTGCATCACAGACAGGAGCGCCTGCGATGGTGTACTCAACGACGAACCTGGGTAACGAATGGCCAAACGTCATTTTTTCGGGTGAATCGAAGTTCTGTTTACAGCATCATGATGATCGGTGAACGCACATTGGAATCGTGTATTCGTCATCGTCATACTGGCGTTTCACCCGGAGTCATGGTATGGGATGCCTTTGGCTACGCGTCTCGGTGACCTCTTGTTCGCACTGACGGCACTTTGAACAGAGGACGTTACATTTCAGATGTGTTACGACTCTACCCCTCATTCAATCCCTGCGAAACCCTGCATTTCAGCAGGATAATGCAAGACTGCATCTTTCAGGTCCTGTATGGGCCTTTTTGGATCCGGAAGATGTCCGACTGTTGCCCTGGCCAGCACATTCTCCACATCTCTCACCAATTGAAATCGTCTGGTCAATGGTGGGCGAGCAACTGGCTCGTCACAATACGCCACTACTCTTCATGAACTGTGGTATCGTGTTGAAACTGAATGGGCAGCTGTACCTGTACACGCTATCCAATCTCTGTTTCACTCAATGCCCTGGCGTATCAAGGCCGTTATTACTGCCAGAGGTGGTTGTTCTGGGTACTGATTTCTCACGATCTGTGTACCAAAACTGTGATATGTCAGTTATAGTATAATATATTTGTCCAATGAATTCCCGTTTATCGTCCGCATTTCTTCTTGGTGTAGCAATTTTACTGGCCAGTACTGTACTGTCGATATAGACCCACCCAGGCAACAGCAGAGTCACCTGGCGAGGAATGACTGCTCTTCGGCCACAGGGCCGATGTCTGTAGTATCAGTGAGCGTGCTTCCCGTGTGAAGAATGGGGATGGCCCACGACCTATCTGAGTTTGTCCGAGAGCAGATTGTGATGGTGCAGAGGCTCTGTGTGAGCATTTCCGAAACTGCAGGCGCTTCCGGGTGTTCAAGGAATGCTGTGGTGAGTGTCTTCAACACTTCTAGACTTCGTAGGGGTTGGGCGGTGGCCACCCCCCCCCCCCCCCCTCAATTACAGACTTTGGACTTGGTGGACTGGGCACAGTGGTAAAACACCTCGACACGCAGCGAACTGTGACGGATCTGACATTACATGTGCAGATTACAAGTGTGTCCGAACGCACGATGGCCTTGCACAATAGACAACCCTTCCATGTGCCAGTGTTCTACGTCATCGGCAACTACGACTGAAATGGGCAATGGGCGTCACTGCAGTGGCAGTGAGTTTCATGTTGCCCATGGCAGGACGAGAATCCGCCGTCTTCCAGGGCAACAGCTCCTTGACACTTGTACTGCACGAAGGAGGCTAGCTAAGGGAGGATCCAGTACATTCTGGGGAATTTTCACGTGGGCAGTGGAGCTGGCGCAAGCACCATGACATCAAGAAGTATCGTACACTAGTTGCACATCACGTACACTCCTTCTTAGCAATCATATACAACCGCTCACTTGACGAAAGGTCTGTTCCTAAAGACTCGAAAGTAGCACAGGTCACACCAGTATTCAAGAAAGGAAACAGGAGAAACCCATTGAATTACAGACCCATATCACTGACCTCAATTTGCAGTAGGATTTTGGAGCATATACTGTACTCGAATATTATGAGTCGCCTTGAATACAATGACTTATTGATACATAACCAACACGGATTCAGAAAATACCTTTCTTGAGCAACGGAGCTAGCTTTTTATTCCCATGAAGTAATGAGTGCTGCAGACAAGGGATCTCAGATCGATTCCATATTCCTAGATTTCCAGAAGGCTTTTGATACGGTTCCTCACAAGCAACTATTAATCAAATTGCGTGCATATGGAGAATCGTCTCAGTTGTGTGACTGGATTCGTGATTTCCTCTCAGAGGAGCCCCAGTTCGTAGTGATAGACGGTAAATCATCGAGTAGAACAGAAGTGATATCTAGCGTTCTGCAAGGTAGTGTCATAGGCCCTTTGCTGTTCCTGATTTACATAAATGATCTAAGTGACAATCTGAGCAGCCCCCTTAGATTGTTTGCAGATGACGCTGTAATTTACTGTTTAGTGAAATCATCAGACGATCAATTCCAATTACAAAATGATCTAGTGAGAATTTCTGTGTGCTGCGAAAAGTGGCAATTGGCACTAAACAAAGAAAAGTGCGAGGTCATCCACGTGGGTACTAAAAGAAATCCGATAATTTTTGGGTATACGATAAATCGCACAAATCTAAGGGCTATCAATTCGACTAAATACCTAGGGATCAAAATTACGAGCAACATAAATTGGAAAGGCCACATAGATAATATTGTGGGGAAGGCGAAACAAAGACTGCGCTTTATTGGCAGAACACTTAGAAGATGGGACAAACCCACTAAAGAGTCAGCCTACATTACACTAGTCCGTCCTCTGCTGGAATATTTCTGCGCGGTGGGGGATCCTTACCACGTAGGATTGACGGAGGACATCGAAAAAGTGCACAGAAGGGCAGCTCGTTTCGTGTTACCGCGCAATAGGGGTGAGAGTGTCACTGATATGATATGCGAGTTGGGGTGGCAGTCACTGAAGAAAAGGCGGTTTTCTTTGCGGCGAGATCTATTTACGAAATTTCAATCACCAACTTTCTCTCCCAAATGCGTAAATATTTTGTTGTCACCCACTTGCGTAGGGAGAAATGATCATCATAATAAAATAAATCAGAGCTCGAAAGGAAAGATTTAGGTGTTCCCTTTTCCCAAGCCCCATTCGAGAGTGGAATGGTAGAGAAGTAGTATGAAAATGGTTCGATGAGCCCTCTGCCGGGAACTTAAGTGTGAATTGCAGAGTAACCAGGTAGATGTAGATGTAGATGTAGATGATGATCACGTTTCCCAATCGTAGTGGCATTTTTCAACAGGATAATGCGCCACGTTCCATGGGATGCGATGGAATGGTCCGAGAAATTCAGTGGCGAGTTCCAATTGATATGCTGGTCCCCAGCATAACAGATCTGAACCGATCGAACACTTCTGGGGTGTGATTCTACATGGTGTCAGAGCTCATCGCCCTCCTCCCAAGAATTTATGGGAATCAGGTGACTTGTGTGAGCACATATGGTACCTACTCCCTCCAGCGACCTATCAAGGCCTCGTTGCTTCCAAGCGACGATGCGTCGCCGCTTTTATCCGTGCCAAAGTTCGACGTACTGGCTATTAGGTTGGTGACAATAATGTTCTAACTGATCAGTATAGTACATCGTTCGTTCAAAAATAATGTCTCAAATATTCTTTTCAGCCTTGAATATACTGAGTGAGTTAGCTGCTCACTGGGTTTAGCAACCTGCAATGCCTTCAAATATCACTCGCAGGACTGTCATATTCTCACACTCGCTTCCTGCAGACTATTAGTCCCACATGAAAAATGAACAGGATCTTTTTGTAATACATTTGATCTAGTTAAATTTTGTACTGGGATACGTTTTTGCCGGCCAATACGGCCGAGCGGTTCTAGGCGCTTCAGTCTGGAATCTCGCGACCGCTACGGCCGCAGGTTCGAATCCTGCCTCGGGCATGGTTGTGTGTGATGTCTTTAGGTTGGTTAGGTTTAAGTAGTTCTAAGTTATAGGGGACTGATGGCCTCAGGTGTTAAGTCTCATAGTGCTCAGAGCCATTCGAACCATTTTTGATACGTTTTTGTTGGAGTTATTAAAGAAACGTACAAAAGTGACCTTCAAGCGCGCTTTTCTTGAATAACTCTAAAACAAAGACCCCCAGCGAAAACGTATCCCAGTACAAATTTCACTACATTAAAATTCTAACAAAAAAATGTTGTTCATTTTTTTCTGTTGGAACAATTGTTTGCGTGTAGCGATCGCGAAAATACGAAAATCCCGTGGGTTTTGAAGGCGTTGTAGGTCACATAAAACCCTTAGGTAAGGTCAGCTGAATCATCCTATATACAGGGTAAACCAGGAATCCATGAACGAACTTTCAGAGGTGGCGGTATCGACCAAAACAAGGAAAATTGTAGTAAACATGGGCTCTAAAATCCATACCTAAAAACTCTGAGCTCTTGTTCATCATCGATGCTGTGGAGATCTATTCTACTACTAGCTCCTTGCTGTCCATAATTAAGGAGGATGTAGTATGGACCAAAACATGAAAAATGTGTAGTAAATATGGCCTCTAAAACGCGTACCTTGAGAGCTATAAGCAGTTGTTCGATAGAAGATAGCCGGCTGTGGTGGCCGAGCGGTTCTAGGCGCTGCAGTCCGGAACCGCGCTGCTGCTACTGTCGCAGGTTCGAATCCTGCCTCGGGCATGTATGTGTTTAAGTAGTTCTAAGTCTAGGGGACTGATGACCTCAGATGTTAAGTCCCATAGTGCTCAGAGCCATTTGAACCATTTATTTGATAGAACATATCTTTCACACTAGCGACAATGAACTAGTGGTGATATCTCTTAGCAATGCACTTTAGAGGTCATGTTTACCGGACATTTTATTCTTGTTTTGGTCCATAGTGCAGCCCCTCAAAAAATGGCTAGCAAAGATCTGTGAGTAGAAGATATGTGCCTCACAGTAGCGAAGATTAACATGTACTCATACCTCTGAAGGTATGCATTGTTGATCTACTTGTTTGCTACTCATTTTTTATTGTTTTCGTCGATAATACAACCTCTGAAATTTGGGTGGTTGACTGCCGGTTCACAACGTATATACGAGAGGTATTTCTTAAGGTCCAATCCGCCGTGAAATAGAAACCGCAATGGAAGACTAAAACATGTTGTTTGCAATATTTAGTTACATCTTTCCCTTTGGTTCTCTAGATAGTTGCCACTAAGAATTAGACATTTTTCGTAGCTTTGTGACAAGTTGCCAATACTCTGCTCATAGTAGGAAGCCACTTGTTTTGTCTGCCAGTTCTCTATTATGGCCTGCAGCTCGTTCTCTGTTCCAAAATTCTGCCCTTATAGCCAGACGTTCATGTGAGCAAAGAGATGAAAACCAGAAAAAGTCTCAGCTCTATGATGGGAGATAACACACTTCCCATCGAAAACACTGCACGAGAGTCTTCGATGCAGTTGCTGTCAGCTGCCGAGCCTTGTTATGAAGAACGACAACGCCTGTTCTGAATTGCCTTCGCAGAGGATTTTCTGAAATCGGCTGATCCACTTTCGGACAAGATCATCGGATGACTCTGGCTTCCTTCGCTGACTGCCTACATCATCTTGGACCGTTGCCACACCATGCTGTCACACATGACAGTTCTGTGATGCGGGCAGCATGAAATCAGGTGCAGGAAGGTTGGTTTCAGCACCAACAGAACAGATAGGCAAACAATAGACAGGATTCAATATTCGTTATCACGGTTAAACTCCCAGAGAAGTTCTAAGCATATGAACACCCTCACAGAAAGCAAACTATGTTGAATACAATAATTTGGGGTTGATATGGCAGAAATGTCATTTATGAACTATCTTGTAGTTGTGGGAGAAATTTTGATAGTTTCTTCTTTCTTAAACATGCGTCATCAGTTTGAAAACTTTTGTGGTTGTATTTTGTTGATATTCTTGAATTCTGTGTGTTTAGTGATTCACATTTACATTGTACTGTATGACAATCTCAGTAACGTCATGTTCAGGAAATTGTTACTTAGTTGTTTATTCATTTACACATAATTTACGAAATGGCATCAGACATAGCATAGTGCTTGCAAATGGAAACAATTTTTGCAAAATTATCTAATCTATGCATACAGTAATATTTTCTCGTGTAAGTATATATAAGGAATTGCCTATGCACTACTTTGGATTTTTACATATACGTTGTATATTACAAACATGGCTCCATTTATAATAGTTCACAGTGTGTTTTAGCCAAATGACATTCAAAGAAAGGATTGCAGTACTAAATCGTACTCATCACTTTAGTGTGCTTGAAATGTGCGGAATTTAAGCATGTTTTATTACATTAGTTCATATATATATATATATATATATATATATATATATATATATATATATATATATATATATATATTCAGTCAAATGTGCTACATAATGTTTTTAGTGGGTGGAAGGTGTCAGAACCAACTTATACTTGGCATTCGTTTTTTGCTATATTTCCAGTAAAAAAACTTTTTAAGATTGCTGGCAAGTTACTAAAAGTTTAAGTTCCAGAATAATGAAGTATTATTTCGACTGAAGAAAAACTCTTTCTCTTCATATTTAGATTATCCTGTTTTGAAATATTCCGTTAATAAACTCTCTTTTTACCAGATCAAGGCGAATGATTCTCAGGTTACAGTGATGGTGCAGATAACAATGAATATATTTTGTTATTGACACATGTGATGAATAACACTTTAATATTGGACTCTACTCTGTGAATTACTTACATGAGCTGCTTAAAAAACTTGAATCTATTTTTTTTTACTTAAACACAAGGTCTTTCACTGCCAAGCTGAAAATTTCAGTTTGTAAGAGCATATATTTATCTATGATAAATGGGGAAGAAGGGCAGGATGAAGAGCTATAATGAGAAAGATGGACAGAGCAAAATATAATGAAGGAAAGTGAGTAGAAAAGACAAAGCAGAGGAGTAGCAATAAGAATGCAGGAGAAGAATAAGAATTTGGACTAGAACGAGAAGACTGATTAAAAGATAAGACAAAATGGAAAAAATATAAGCAAGGAGGTGGTAGAAGAAGGTGGAATTGTAGGGGACAGCACAGAAGTGTAAAGATGGAAATTTCTGAAAGGAGGAGGAAGAGATGAATAAGAAGGAAAAATGTAGGGGAGAGAAAAAGGGGGAAGAACTGTAAGAAGTTTGAGGATAAGGGATAAAAATCAAACAAATAAGAATGAGAGGAAAAACTTGAAAAACAGAAAAGTGAAGCAGTGAATAAAAAAGAGAATGGACAAAATGAGAAAAAAAGGAGAAAAAGTGAGTAAGATCTTGGAGAAAAGCACAGGATGGAACAATAAATGCAATAAGAGGAAGAATAAAGATGAGGAATAAAGATGAGGAATAAGGGAGAGGCAAGAGATGAGCAGTAAAGAGAAGATTTAAATGAGTTGGTGAAGGGAGAATTAAGAAGAAGTAGGAACAGAATAACATTTATGATAAGATGAGGGGTGAGGTTGAGGGGTGAAGAACGTAAAAAGATCAGAATGAACCTAAGGAAGAAGATACTGGAGGCTGAGAGGGGGGAGGAGAAGATACATGAAATGGTACAGGAACAATGAAGAAGAAACAGAAATAGAAAAATGAATTCTATAAAGTGAGTGAGAGGAAGCAAGGTGCACATGAGTAAAAGGCAGTAGAGGTGGAACTGCAGTGGAAACTGAGAAAATAAATAAATATGAAGTAAAGGGAATTGGGGGAATGGAGAACAAGCAAAAGGATGAAAGGTTGGATGAAGTATTGGAGAAAGAATGAGATATAAGTTGAACTATGTGAAGGAGACAGAAAAATTTAGTAAACTCTGGATAAAGCACAGGATATGGAAGTCAAGCAAAAGGAAGAACTGAGGGAGATGAAGGTAAAGTGAAGGGGGAATGAAGCACTGAAGGATGAACTGGAGGAAAGAGTTGGGTAAAATGATGGATGCAGAAGAAGGAAGGAGAAGTAGAAAAGGAGAAGAGAAATAATAAAGTGTGAGAGGGGAGGAGGATTGTGGATGAGGAAAGGGGAATAGGAGTAGGAGGTAGAGAAGATCTTCATGAAGTGTAGGGGAATAAAGTAGTGGAGAATGAGCAAGAAGAGAAAGATTTGGATCAAGCGATGAAGGAAAAGTAACAGAGAAGTAGGATTATAGCAAGGATGATGTCAAAGTGAGGGAGGAGGATGGGAGTTGCAGATGAGGAAAACTAAATGTAGTAGGAGGTGGAACTGGAGGAGAAAAAGGCCAGTGGGAGGAAATTGAGGAGGAGTAGGAGGAGCAGGCGTTGTAGGAGGGAGCTAAATATGTTGGGAAAGTGAAGAAAGACAATGACTGGTATAATGAGGCCAACGAGGCTGCCTCTGCTTCTGACTCACCACATCCCGAGCCTCGCTGAGTGGCATCATGGTCTGCCCGCCTCTTTTTACGAGAGATTCGGTCAGGTTGAGGTGCTTTGTGGCAGGTTCCTCGTCCGTGGTCGTCGACGTCATGGCGATGCACTTCATGGCCCAGTCCTGCAGCAGCTGCGTGTACTTGAACAGGCCACGGCCCTTGGAAGTCATCTTCAGCAGGAACTTGCTCTGCAGCCACGGCCGCACTATCATCATCTGTAAACACCAAATATCACACGGTGCTCGTCAGAACTAGTCTCGCAAAAAATACGAATAGTATCGAAACTCCCTATGGAAAATCATGAATACAAGGTTTAACTGTGATTTATTGTGGAAGTTAAACACTGATCAAGCAGATAAACTGTAACTATCAGTTCCTGGACACGCCCATCGGCGGTCGTTGTTGTGAACAAAGGTGCTGTTTCTTCAGTTTCCGGGGAGCAGCAACTACTGTCCATCCTGTAGATAACGCCCTCACTTTCCCTTAATCCAGTTAAATGCTCTTATAAAAAGTTTTACGCTACAAACGAGAATAAGTTTCTGCTGTGACGCAAATCTGTGTCAGATATAGGAGGGCTTTCTGAAACGTAATGCCTCAGAATTTTTATGTGACTGATAAATAATAAGATAAGATTATTAACATTCTAAAACTTTATTGAACACGTCAACATATTTATTTCTTAACGTAGTCACCCTGCCGATGAACACATTTCTCCCAAAGAGAGAGCAGTTTGTTGATACTGACACTGTAGAATGTTTGACATTTTTGACGGGACCACAACCTCTCCTCTGCTTGCACCGCTTCGTGATTAACAAACTGAAGCCCCCCTAAGTGATCTTCAAGTTTTGGAAACAGATAAAAAGCGGATGGGGCAAGTCGGTACAGTAGGAAAGATGACTGATGACCGTGAACTCAAGATGTCGGATTGTTGTACACATCACAGCGCTCTTGTATGACCTGGAATTGTCCTGCTGAAGGAGAGGTCGACCACTTTGAATTCGTGCTTTCGATGACAGCACGCTGTTTCTCACGCACCGGCATACTTACCTCACACACCGCCATGTGATGCCCTACAGTTTGCAGCCCTGTAGTGGCAGAAGGCTACAACTTGTGTCTGGCAAGCGGGAAACTCGACCGAGTTGTATACACCACATGTAATACCTCAAATGATATGTAGAACAGAACAAAAAATTTGTAGGCACTACTTTTCAGCACGCCCTTCTACTAATTGCACACGTTGTTGTTTCCTGACTGTTACATACGGAGGATATGCAGCATAAACTGCTGGGTCCATGTAGCATGACCATCAGTCATTTGTGGAGAGGGTATCCTGTCTTTTCTAATGGGCAGCGCTGCAGCAACTGGACATACCGTATCATGCTACATAATAAATCACAACCCACCAAGTGGAATAAAATTCACAGTCTATCCTGTCCATTGTATTGTATCTTATTGTATAGAACTGGAGACGTAGAAACGACAGAGAAGCTTCGTCCCCGCCATAGCCCTCAGTGGTACACAACCCCACAACAGGCTACAGCAGTCCACTCACCCCACCGCCGCCCCAGGGTGAAACGTCCCCTTAGAAAAATTTATGAATTACTGTGCTGATAAACCTCTTACGTTATTTGATTTTCAAATAAGTCAGCTAAACTGAATGTACTCAGACATTCCTTTCTTTACTTATTCTGATCATCACTAATCTGACACACAATATTTTTGTTAGCGCAATGCAATCTGACTTTTAACAATCCCTCAAAAGAACGGTCCTGACTAACAATAACCTATACGTTTGATGAATCACTTACCTCACACAAATCTTCTTTACTCGAACTACTGCAATACAGTGTGCGCCAATACTGCCAGCTGAATGAAAGATTCTAACTACTGAAGGCACTAACTACTGATAGGCATAGTTAGCATATGAAAGATTTTGCTAGAAAACAATGTATTTACCTTAATAGTGTTCAAAAGTCATAATGTATACATCAGTTCATGACATCCAGTCTTACAAATTTACTCTTTCTGGTGGACACACGTCCAGATCATCCGCTCTCAAAAAACTGCCATCTCTCTCCCCACATCCACTACTGCTGGCGGCTCACCTCCAACTGCGCAACTAGTGATGGGGAGCTCATGAATGAGTCGTTCAAATGAACGCTTCACTCCAGTGAAGTGTGAACTAACCACTCAGTTTCAATGAACTAGTACTTCAAACTCTTCACAAATAGCGCACTCCAGACTTATTACTAGTTCACTCGCTCTCTTCCCCTCTCCCTCTCCCACTACATCGGCGCTACGTTACTCGTCCTCCGTTCATTTCAGTCCTCCCTCTACTGCCTGTCGACGAATCGCGTGGTGTTTGTCGGGAACGATAGGTTTAGGAGGGGTTGGGAGGTGAGGGGTGAGGGGAAGGCAGCATCAGCTGCTTCCTGCAGTGCTGCCATCATTACCCGTGACTATTTGTGCAGCTATACTTCGCGTCTACGGGTAGCCTACCGTTGGCAGCGCTTGCAGACAAATGAATTTTAAAGACACAAACGAAGGTTTGTTAATAACACTGAAGGAGGGATTTTACTTGAAATCTTACCAATGACTACAGGTGACAGTTTACGTTTTGAATGTGGGGGGTTATTATTCTCAACAAAAATAAAATCTAGAGGAAAACTTCTGAATAATTACTTAACGTAGGTGTATAGACTTTGTGACAGTGGTAAACATACTCATTCTATTTTGGATTAAATTTTAAAAGGAACGGACTGCATTTCGTTGTTAGCCCTAGCTTTCAGTCCACAAATACAACAAATAATGTTTCACTTGGCAGATAAAGACTTTTTTGGGAGCTTCATGAAAATATATCGAGCAAGACCACCTTCTTTATATGTGACAGGCTTCTCTCTTTATCTTTCCTTTGTCCCCTTCGACCGTGCTCTATTTAAGTGAACTCAGACGCTCTAAGAGCGTAAAACGTTGCGTGCACGTTACTGCATAGTTCGGCCATATGTTGGTAAAATTATGAAGTATTATGAAGCTTTATTGTACGAGCGAGGCGAAGCGGGCGTAGGCACGACTGAGCGGCGAACTGGGCAACTTCAGGCTTCCGTACTTCATGAATGAACTACTTCATTTGAACGCTACATGGAAAAGAGTGAGACGAATGAAGTAGTTCACGGGAGTGAACGAGTTCGACCCACCTCTATGCGCAACGCTACGCAGTGTTCACATCCATCTGCCCAACACTACAATAGCAAATATTCTAACAATGTAAACCAGCCACAGACTGCACACAGCACAGTCAATGATTTTGATATAGAGCGCTACGTGGCGTTACCAACATAAAAACCTAAACAGCCTACTCACAAGGGGAATCAGCCCAGATTCACCGAGGCAGATGGAAAACCGCCTTAAAAACCATCCTCAGACCGGCCGGCACACCGGACCTCGACACAAATCCACCGGGCGGCCTCCTGCCGGGGACCTGCACGGCTTCCCGCTCGATAAGCATTGCGTTAGACCGCACGGCTAACCGGGAGGGCTACCCCATCCATACTGTTCTCAAAGCCGATTAATTTCCAAAGGATGGCCAGTATTTCTTCATACCCCTTGGAAAAGCAGCCTCTCAGACGGTTGACAGGGAGCAGCACCTTTACAGCCAGTAACACAAACATTAGCCAGCTGAAGTGTCTGCATTCTGCTCTGGATGCAGGCTGACCGAAACGTGGAGTGATGTTGGTTGGTCGCAAAGATGGGGCGTCTCCCAGCAGCTCCTACAAAGATAGCGTCTGAGTTTGTTTACGGTTGATATAAATTTTTATAATTTTTTTGCTTTAAAATAGGTACTATATTTTCTGTTTATGGAAAGTGTAATATACTGGAGGTTGAAGTTCTTTGCATTGTATGTGAGTAATGTATATAAAATACTATGTAAATTGTTTATCACGTCAAACTGTTTTCTCGTGACATTTTCTACTTAAAAATATTTGTGTGTGTAAACTGTTCATGTTTACGTAAATTTGACAGTTGTAAGAAATGGTCACGCTTACGGACAATGTAAGACATAGGTGTTACGTAAGTGCCAGTGTACTTTTGTCTGAAAGGAAAGTGGCTATGCTGAGTTGAAAATGTGGCAAGGGCAAATTGCGGCGCTACCTTGAGCGAGTGTGGGAAGTAAGTCGCACAGTCTGCAGGCAGCAGTGACTGAAGCAACACTCTTGCGGAGCAGGGGAAGTTTTGCCTGCAGATTTGCACAAAAATAACTCAGATGAAGACTGCAGACGGTTGCGAGTTGTTGAGCCACTGTATGTAAAACTGAACGACGCGAAGGAGAGAAATTTGAGTCCATAAAGCAAGATACTTTCAGGCCGTGTTGTGGGTAGTGTAGCCGTCATAATTTTTCGACACACCCAAACCTACAGCCAACAGATAAGATTTTTTTTTGTATTTTAGTTTTGTACACCGTGAACCATTAATTTAAATTGTGTTTATTAGTAAATAACCGTTCTTGAACTTTAAAGAAACTGGTTCACACTGTTAATTTATCCTACTCATACACCTACTTAAGGTTCCTTACTGGTGGTTGATTAATCAAAGTATCGTGTTTTACAGACTTACGAAGTGCCAAGTTAATATAAAGACACAATTTAAATTGTTTTTATGTAAAAAGTTGTCTTAGTCGTTTCATTGAAAGATGTAATGAGAATTTTAATTAGAGTAATAACACGTGCATGCTATGGTACATTACAGATTAATAAAGTGAAACTATTTTTATAAGTTTTCTTAATTATTGCAAAGTGTAATAGTAAAAGTTTGTTTACATAAAATTCAATTAGAGTGAAGCCAAGATATTAGAGTCTGTTAAATGCTTATACAGAGTAAGTCCAAAGAGTAATACGTTTTGAACGTAAATTCCACTAAGAAAGACGTTTCTTGAAGGGAAATTTTCAGTATAAAAGGTATGTGCTTTAGCATCTAAGTATTTTAGTATTTAAGTTTTTTGGTTATGTAAAGTGCTTTTCTAAAGGTCCCTCCTGGCTAAAATCTTTTTAGCTTCCTTGAAGTTATCTACTGGGCTTTTTTCTCTTTTAAAAACGTAATGTATGAGGGTATAATAGCCAAAAAATTCCAGAGTCTGCACCAACATTGTTTACGTGGAGTAATATTTATTTGAAGAAGCAACTTAAACAGTAGCAAGAAAGTAGGCAAAATGCATGCTTCTCCTTCTCCAATACTTCACTGTTTCATTGCCTGTATGGGCTGGCGGCCGTTAGTGCATATTGTAAACCACTAAATGAACTTGAAATTGACTTGTCCTAGCTTCAACATAATACTACTCGTACTGCATTTCTTTATAACCGCTGGGTAAGACCTTAGGAAAAGAATTGAATAGTATGATTTACCTATCTATTAGACACAACAGTCTGTCAAATCTTGTAAAAAGGGTATCTATGTTGATTAGCTTCTCCAATTAACAGGACTATCTTCCCATAGTGTACTTTATTTGGAAACTAAAACAAAATTTAGTAAGAGAGTTATACGCGGCAACATAGAAACAGGATTTTCTGTTATTTAGATAAAAGCATACTAAATCACAATAGTAGTGGTAGCGTTATAAGCTGAGATTTAAAAAGTGTTGCATGTCTGGAATTTGAAGTGAATGAGAAGAGACTGAGCGAGCGAGTATTTCCTGTTTGGACTGACCGTTTCATATTACAACATTTCATTGACAACGGCAAGGCACACTGGAAGCGTGTATTCGTCATCGCCATACTGGCGTATCACCCGGCGTGATGGTATGGGGTGCCACTGGTTACACGTCTCGGACACCTCTTATTCGCATTGACGGCACTTTCAACAGTGGACATTACATTTGAGATGTGTTACGACCCGTGGCTCTACCCTTCATTCGATCCATGCGAAACACTACATTTCAGCAGGATAATGCACGACCGTATGTTGGAGCGCCTGTACGGGCCTTTCTGGGTACAGAAAATGTTCGACTGCTGCCCTGGCCAGCACATTCTCCAGATCTCTCACCAACTGAAAACGTCTGGTCAATGGTGCCCGACCAACTGGCTCGTCACAATACGGCAGTCACTACTCTTGATGAACTGTAGTATCGTGTTGAAGCTGCATGGGCAGCTGTACCTGTACACGCCATCCAAGCTCTGCTTCACTCAATGCCCAGGCGTATCAAGGCCGTTATTACGTCCAGAGGTGGTTGTTCTAGGTACTGATTTCTCATGAGCTATGCACCCAAATTGCGTGAAAGTGTAGTCACATGTCAGTTCTAGTATAATATATTTGTCCAATGAATACCCGTTTATCATCTGCATTTCTTCTCGGTGTAGCAATTTTAATGGCCAGTAGTGTATTTCTCTAGCAGGTAGAGTACAGCAGATTTTCTGGATACATTTTTGCGATTAGAGGCGAACATCGATGGTAATTTGTATTTTCATTCCTACCTACCACGGTACTGTGTAGCATGATTTGGGTTGATTGTTTACACGAGCCAGTACTTGCAGTTAAATTTTTTCTTTAAGCTAATTGTTTGGTGTATTACCTATTCATTGCTGATCACCGTTATTTTATTTATTGGTGTTCTGCATGTTATTAGAATAGTGATTAATTCTGATTATATATATATATATATATATATATATATATATATATATATATATATATATATGTGTGTGTGTGTGTGTGTGTGTGTGTGTGTGTGTGTGTGTGTGTGTGTGTGTGTGTGTTACAGGACAGATTAACCATTATTTAATACTTTGTCTACTGCATGCAAGATCGAACTCGGATAGGAGTTTCACTGTATGTTTGAGGTGGCCTTTCATCAGATCGTTTTTGGTAATGTAAATGCCTCATACATCTGCGGAGAAGGTATCTTGGTATGACACTGGTCAGCTAGTTCTTGTTTGTTTGCCGTTTCTGCCAGCCTCGCTTAGCTAATTCTTTTTGTATATTTGAACGGCTGTTGCCGTTGTTTGCATGCCTGTAACGCCCTAAGATTAGTTACCCTCATGAATTACTCCAGCTGGTGCCTTCTAAACCCTGCTTATCTAAATCTTGCTCGGCCACCATTGACCAGACGTTTTCAACTGGTGAAAGATCTGGAGACTGTGCTGGCCAGCACAGCAGTCAAACATTTTCTGTATCCAGAAACCCCCCGTACAGGACCTGCAGCATATGGTCGTGCATTATCCTGCTGAAATGTAGGGTATCGCAGGGATCGAATGAAGGGTAGAGCGACGGATCGTAACACATCTGAAATATAACGTCCACTGTTCAAAGTGCCATCAATGCGAACAAGAGGTGACCGAGACGTGTAAGCAATGGTACCCCATACCATCACGCCGGGTGATACGCCAGTATAGCGATGACGAATACACGCTTCCAATGTGCGTTCACCACGATGTCGCCAAACACGGATGCGAGCATCATGATGCTGTAAACAGAACCCGGATTCATCCGAAAAGATGACGTTTTGTCATTCGTGCACCCAGGTTCGTCGTTGAGTACACGACCGCAGGCGCTCCTGTCTGTGATGCAGCCGTGGTCTGCAAGCTAATAGTCCATGCTGCTGCTAACGTCGTCGAACTGTTCGTGCAGATGGTTGTTGCCTTGCAAACGTCCCTATCTGGTAACTCAGGGATCGAGACGTGGCTGCACGATCCGTTACAGCCATGCGGATAAGATGCCTGTCATCTCGACTGCTAGTTAATATGAGGCCGTTGGGATCCAGCACGACGTTCCGTATTACCCTCCTGAACCCACCGATTCCATATTCTGCTAACAATCATTGGATCTCGACCAACGCGAGCACCAATGTCGCGATGCGATAAACCGCAATCGCGATAGGCTACAATCCGACCTTTATCAAAGTCGGAAACGTGATGGTACGCATTTCTCCTCCTTACACGAGGCATCGCAACAACGTTTCACCAGGCAACGCCGGTCAACTGGTGTTTGTGTATGAGAAATCGGTTGGAAACTTTTTTCATGTCAGCACGTTGTAGGTGTCGCCACCGGCGCCAACCTTGTGTGAATGCTCTGAAAAGCTAGTTATTTACATATTACAGCATCTTCTTCCTGTCGGTTAAATTTCGCGTTTGTAGCGCGTGATCGTTGTGTAGCAATTTTAATGGCCAGTAGTGTACTTGCTGCAAGGATGAAGATTTATTTTAGGTCCAACAACATGCAGGAATCTTTTTTTTTATTTTTTAAATTACTTTCTTGTACCTCTATATTTTAAGAACTGTATTAATTAATTTCGTGAGCCCTTATAGACTCATTCATAAAGATCAGATATTTGATGGTGCTATACGCAGCCTTCAAGGTGGCGACTATCGCGAAGGAGCCTTTCAAGCAGAGATCTTTCATTGAGAGTCTTCTGGAGGAAAATCACAGCATCCCAGATGTTCGTAGGTGGTTGCAGAATGTCTACGGAGACCTGGAAGTGAACAAAAGCACGGCGAGTTGTTGGTTTAGGCGCCTGTCACCATCGCAACAAGGTCACGCAAACCTGTCCTATCTCCCGTGGGCCGGCCTGTCGCACACAGCTGTGACTCCTGCAGCTTTGGAACGTGCGGACACTCTCGTTCGAGATGATCGATGGATCACAATCAGACACCTCTCTGCATAACTGGACATCTCTGTTCGTAGTGCTGACACACCTGCCCACCAGTTGGGGAGCTCAAAGGTCTTTGCCCGCTCGATTTCCTACAACCTAACAAAAGACCACAAAGAGCAACGGAGGACCATATTTGTGGGGCTCTTTGCACGTTACGAGGCTGATGACGAGGAGGTTACTTAAAAACATGAAAATATCTTGTGACGAGGGCCTCCCGTTGGGTAGATCGTTCGCCTGGTCCAAGTCTTCCGATTTGACGCCACTTTGGCGACTTGCGCGTCGTTGGGGATGAAATGATGATGATTAGGACAACACAACACCCAGTCCCTGAGCGGAGAAAATGTCCGACCCAGCCGGGAATCGAACCCGAGCCGTTAGGATTGGTCTTCTGTCAGAGCGGTTGGTGGATCAAAACAAAATGTCCAGACACTCTGTGACCAAATTGGTACTGAAACAGAGGATGACAGACTAAAGGCCGAAATACTAAATGTCTTTTTCCAAAGCTGTTTCACAGAGGAAGACTGCGCTGTAGCTCCTTCTCTAGATTGTCGCACAGATGACAAAATGGTAGATATCGAAACAGACGACAGAGGGATAGAGAAACAATTAAAATCTCTCAAAAGAGGAAAGGCCGCTGGACCTGATGAGATACCAGTTCGATTTTACATGGAGTACGTGAAGGAACTTGCCCCTCTTCTTGCAGCGGTGTACCGTAGATCTCTAGAAGAGCGTAGCGTTCCAAAGGATTGGAAAAGGGCACAGGTCATCCCAGTTTTCAAGAAGGGACGTCAAACAGATGTGCAGAACCTGTATCTGTTACGTCGATCAGCTGTAGAATTTTGGAACACGTATTATGTTCGAGTATAATGACTTTTCTGGAGACTAGAAATCTACTCTGTAGGAATCAGCATGAGTTTCGAAAAAGACGGTCGTGTGAAACCCGGCTCTCACTGTTCGTCCACGAGACTCAGAGCGCCATAGACACGGATTCTCAGGTAGATGCCGTGTTTCTTGACTTCCGCAAGGCGTTCGATACAGATCCCCACAGTCGTTTAATGAACAAAGTGAGAGCATACGGACTATCAGACCAATTGTGTGATTGGATTGAAGAGTTCCTAGATAACAGGAAGCAGCACGTCATTCTCAATGGAGAGAAGTCTTCCGAAGTAAGAGTGATTTCAGGTGTGCCGCAGGGGAGTGTCGTAGGACCGTTGTTATTCACAATATATACAGGGTGTTACAAAAAGGTACGGCCAAACTTTCAGGAAACATTCCTCACACACAAATAAAGAAAAGATGTTATGTGGACATGCGTCCGGAAACGCATTTCGATGTTAGAGCTCATTTTAGTTTCGTCAGTATGTTCTTCCACCTACGCTCAATGGAGCACGTTATCGTGATTTCATACGGGATACTCTACCTGAGCTGCTAGAACATGTGCCTTTACAATTACGACACAAAATGTGGTTCATGCATGATGGAGCTCCTGCACATTTCAGTCGAAGTATTCGTACGCTTCTCAACAACAGATTCGGTGACCGATGGACTGGTAGAGGCGGAGCAATTCCATGGCCTCCACGCTCTCCTGACCTCAACCCTCTTCATTTTCATTTATGGGGGCATTTGAAAGCTCTTGTCTTCGCAACCCCGGTACCAAATGTAGAGACTTTTCGTGCTCGTATTGTGGACGGCTGTGATACAATACGCCATTCTCCAGGGCTCCATTAGCGCATCAGGGATTCAGTGCGACGGAGAGTGGATGCGTGTATCCTCGCTGACGGAGGACATTTTCAACATTTCCTACAACAAAGTGTTTGAAGTCACGCTGGTACGTTCTGTTGCTGTGTGTTTCCATTCCATGATTAATGTGATTTGGAGGGAAGTAAAACATGAATTCTAACATGGAAAGTAAGCGTTTCCGGACACATGTCCACATAACATATTTTCTTTCTTTGTGTGTGAGGAATGTTTCCTGAAAGTTTGGCCTTACCTTTTTGTAACATCCTGTACAAATGACCTTGTGGATAACATCGGAAGTTCACTGAGGCTTTTTGCGGATGATGCTGTAGTATATATAAAGGTTGCAACAATGGAAAATTGTACTGAAATGCAGGTGGATCTGCTGCGAATTAACGCATGGTGCAGGGAATGGCAATTGAATCTCAGTGTAGACAAGTGTAATGTGCTGCGAATACATAGAAAGATAGATCCTTTATCATTTAGCTACAATATAGTAGGTCAGCAACTTGAAGCAGTTAATTCCATAAATTATCTGGGAGGACGCATTAGGAATGATTTAAAATGGAATAACCATATATAATTAATCGTCGGTAAAGCAGATGCCAGACTGAGATTCATTGGAAGAATTCTAAGGAAATGCAGTCCGAAAACATAGGAAGTAGGTTACAGTACACTTGATCGCCCACTGCTTGAATACTGCTCACCGGTATGGGATCCGTAGCAGATAGAGTTGATAGAAGAGATAGAGAAGATACGACGGAGAGCAGCGCGCTTCGTTTCAGGATCGTTTAGTAATCGTTAAAGCGTTACGGAGATGATAGATAAACTCCAGTGGAAGACTCTGCAGGAGAGACGCTCAGTAGTTCGGTATGGGCTTTTGTTGAAGTTTCGAGAACATACCTTCACCGAGAAGTCAAGCAGTATATTGCTCCCTCCTACGTATATCTCGCGAAGAGGCCATGAGGATATAATCAGAGAGATTAGAGCCCACACAGGGGCATACCAACAATCTTCTTTTCCACGAACAGTGCGAGACTGTAATAGAAGGGAGAACCGATAGAGGTACTCAAGGTACCCTCCGCCACACAACGTCAGGTGGCTTGCGGAATATAGATGTAGATGTAGATGTAGATTCAGTCGCACTGACCACTCACCTACCGGGGGGCAGACAGGAGGTTATTGATGTGGCAGGACTTCTGACGTCGACCAGTACAGTGGTATCCCCACAAGATGGCCTAAGGCTGGAGGACTGAACGGACATTGTCTTATTGTCTCGAAAAGAAAAAAGGGTTTGGTAGCCAAAAGAAATAATATGGTGTATTGGAATCCCGAATAAAATCGACTTGCTTCCACGAAAAATTTTTTTGCATTATTTATTGAACGCCCATACACACACAATTTTGTGAACACTGCATCTTACAAATCCACAAACAGCTCCCTACCGCCTTAACTAAACAGGATGGAAAGACAAATGTATTGGCGAGTCTGCATTCTCCTTACTATACACACCCCAAAAACCAACATACAGTGTATGGTGGATGGGACCTTGTAGCACTGCAGCTGATTAGCTTTCCGGTTCGATTCACAAATGGACCAAGGGTAAAACGACTGTAGACATCCTTCAGTACGACCACTGAATCTTTTATTTCGTGTTCAAGGTTCTTTCGCTAAATGTACCTTGCTGGCACTAGGATCTCTCTGCAGTCTGTAGCAACTGACGGTTCTATAAACTATCTCAACGCTGTTCCGTTAAAGGCCGTCGCCTTCCTTTCGGGGTTTTCCAACGGAGTTCTCAGAGCATTTCAGTAATACAAGCGGTTTGATCGGACCTACGGGTATCAAATCTGGCAGCACGCCTCTGAACTGTTTTAATATGTTCGTTTCATTCGTTCATTTGGGCAAACTCGAGCAGTTCTCAAGAATGGGTCTCACTATTAAGATGTACTAGTATTCTCCTCTGTAGATGAATTACACTTTTCCAGAATCCTCCCTATAACCAATCTCGGGTGCTCATTCCATTCCATGTCGCATTGCACAGCTACGCCTACATATTTAATAGACATGATTCTGTCAAAGAGCACATCAACATTTTTTCACAGGACTATTTTTTGGACACAATAACATTAATTTTCATTTTCCCACATTTATTGCAAGCTGCGATTTATAACACAAAATAGAAATTGTATCCAAGTCATCTTGCACCATCCTACAGTCAACCAACAACTACAACGTCATCAGCAAATAAACAGCTGCAGATATTTCCTCACCCTGTCCCGTCAGAACGTTTATGTAAGTAGAGAACAAGAGGTGTTACGTCTAACTTGCTTTGGGGCTCGCCAAGATAACATTGTCTCTAATGAACATTGCTGCTCGCGTTGGTCGAGATCCAACGACTGTTAGTAGAATATGGAATCGGTGGGTTCAGGAGGGTAATACCGAACGCCGTGCTGGACCCCAACGGCCTCGTATCACTAGCAGTCGAGATGACAGGCATCTTATCCGCATGGCTGTAACGGATCGTGCAGCCACGTCTCGATCCCTGAGTCAACAGATGGGGACGTTTGCAAGAAAACAACCATCTGCACGAACAGTCTGACGACGTTTGCAACAGCATGGGCTATCAGCTCCGAGACCGTGGCTGAGGTTACCCTTGACGCTGCATCACAGACAGGAGCGCCTGCGATGGTGTACTCAACGACTAACCTAGGTTCACGAATGGCAAAACGTCTTTTTTTCGGATGAATCCAGGTTCTCTTTACAGCTTCATGATGCTCGCATACGTCTTTGGCGACATCGCGGTGAACCCACACTGGAAGCGTGTATTCGTCATCGCCATACTGGCGTATCACCCGGCGTGATGGTATGGGGTGCCACTGGTTACACGTCTCGGTCACCTCTTGTTCGCACTGACTGCACTTTGAACAGTGGACGTGATATTTCAGATGTGTTACGATCCGTGGCTCTACCCTTCATTCTCTCACTAATCGAAAACGTCAAGTCAATGATGGCTGAGCAACTGGCTCGTCACAATACGCCAGTCACTACTCTTGATGAACTGTGGTATCGTGTTGAAGCCGCATGGGCAGCTGTACCTGTACACGCCATCCAAGCTCTGTTTGAGTCAATGCCCAGGCGTATCAAAGGCCGTTATTACGGCCAGAGGTGGTTCTTCTGGGTACTGATTTCTCAGGATCTATGCACCCAAATGTGATCAGATGTCAGTTCTAGTATAATATATTAGTCCAATGAATACCCGTTTATCATCTGTATTTCTTCATGGTGTAGCAATTTTAATGGCCAGTAGTGTATTTCGTTCGGTATATAGCGACAACACGAGCCATAGGCACATTTTGTAGGTAGGTGGTACTCCGCTGCGATATCGTTGTTGACCGCGAGCCCGCGGGCCGACATGGTTCAAATGCTAATCATTTCTGCAGAATATACTAATGTACATGTCCTGTGAATATGAACGTGTTATCTCTAGTCGTTCAAGGGGTTCTGTTTTTTTCTGGACGTGAGTGTACAGTTCATCACATCAATGAGAGATTATATCCAAGCGATCCAGCATCGCCCTACAGTCAGTCCCGGGCACTACAGTGTCATCAGCAAAATGTCGAGTGTTGCTGCTTATGCTACGTGTCAGGTGGGTTATAAAGAACAAGAGCTGCCATATGTCACTTCCGTGGGGCAGTCATAACGGGCCTTCGTCTCCAGTGGTCATTCTCCATCAAGGACAATGTACACTCATGCTCACAAATTAAGGACGATGCTGATACATGGTGAAACAACACTCTGCTGGGCGGTTTGCCGGTTTAAATCACCTCGGAGTATGACCATGCGGTGCATTTCACCTGCGGTCATCACACGGTGGCTCTGGCAGCAGTCCACATATGTAGAGGTTCGTTGGTGCGTGTCAGAGCACGGTGCAGCGAGTAAGTGTGCAGACATTTTAGGACGTTCTAATGGTGACTGTGTGTTGAGAATGGCCCAAAGAACACATATTGATGACGTTATGAGGGGTAGAGTACTAGGGCGACTGGAGGCTGGTTCAAAAAAATGGTTCAAAATGGCTCTGAGCACTATGTGACTTAACTTCTGAGGTCATCAGTCGCCTAGAACTTAGAACTAATTAAGCCTAACTAACCTAAGGACATCACACACATCCATGCCCAAGGCAGGATTCGAACCTGCGACCGTACTGGTCGCTTGGCTCCAGACTGTAGAGCCTAGAACTGCACGGCCACTCCAGCCGGCCTGGAGGCTGGTCAAACACAGCAGGTCGTAGCATGGGCCCTCCGTGTGCCACAAAGTGTAATCTCAAGATTATGGCAACGATTCCAGCAGACAGGAAACGTGTCCAGGCGCTACAGTACAGGACGTCCACAGTGTACAACACCTCAAGAAGACCGATATCTCACCATCAGTGCCCACAGACAGCCACGGAGTACTGCAGATAGCTAGTGGATCACTTGCCTCCAGACACACAGTCTACAGATGGCTGGACAGACATGGTTTATTCGCCCAGAGAACTGCAAGGTGCATTCCACTGACCAGGAGAGCCGTTAAAACCTGGTGTCGAGAACACAGTACATGGACACTGGGACAGTGGTCCCAGGTTATGTTCACGGACGAGTCCTGCTATAGTCTGAACAGTGATTCTCGTCGGGTTTTCATCTGTCGTGAACCAGGAACCAGATACCAACCCCTTAATGTCCTTGAAAGGAACCTGTATGGAGGTCGTGGTTTGATGGTGTGGGACGGGAGTATGATTGGTGCACGTACACCCCTGCATGTCTTTGACAGAGTAACTGTAACAGGTCAGGTGTATCGGGACGTCATTTTGCACCAGTACGTCTTCCTTTTCAGGGGTGCAGTGGGTCCCACCTTCCTCCTGATGGATGATAACACACGGCACTGCCGAGCTGCCATCGTGGAGGAGTACCTTGAAAGAGAAGATATCAGGCGAAAGGCGTGGCCTGCATGTTCTCCAGATCTAAACCCCCATCGAGCACGTCTGGGATGCTCTCGGTCGTCGATCGCTGCACTTCTTCAAGCCCCTGCGAAACTTCAGGAGCTCCGACAGGCACTGGTGCAAGAATGGGATGGTGATCATATCCCATATTGATATTGGGGTACATGCCCAGGAAACAGTGGCGTTTTGTAGGACATGTGTTTCAGAACGGTTTTCTCATCTTATCACCAATACCATGGACTTACAGATCTGTGTCGTGTGTTTTCTCTATGTACCTATGCTATTAGCGCCACTTTTGTGTACCGGCACCACATTCTGCAATTATCCTTAATTTATGAGCATGGTGTAATGTTTCCTGCGATACAAACCATGAGGTGGCCCTTGGGGTACAAAAGTATATGTGGCAACAGATAATGCTGTTGTTGGAATATCATTTGGTAAACCCGCTGCTTTAACCGACCTTACCTGGATGGTGGCCATGGCATCGCTCATGGCGGCAGACAGCTCCTCCTCTGCCAAGGCATCTGGTAACAGCAGGTCTGGGTCGATGCCGATGATGGTACTTAAGACGTTCCGGACGGCTGCCAGGAGCACTGGAGGGTAGAGTAGGGTGACGGCGCCTCTGGTCCTAGCCAGGCGTTCGCTCAGGAGCAGTCCGCCCTCGTGGAACGCATGGAGGTAGCCCTCCATCAGCTGGAACAGAGCACACACTCACTGTGCCTCCTCTCCAGCTGCAACTGCCTGAAGTTGGTATCAATGCCATCTTCATGATAGAAGACAGTGTATCTCGCTCCTTTGTCTGTCACATAGCAACATCGTAACAGCCACTGTGTACCACAGGGTTCTGTCTCGGGTCCTACAATCGGAAAAACGGAACCTCCTATAGTATCACCTTGCCGTCTGTCTATATGGAGTCTGTCAACCTGTTAAATTGAAGTTAACCTGTATGTCGCATTTTACAGCCGCGATACCTTGGCGGTGTAGAAAGTTGAAGCTCCTACGGCGATGCAGTCAAAAGAGACGACCATATATGTCACATATCTTGATACTCTCAAATTCACTTATCAAAACCTATTTGGTATTTCACATTGACACAGAAGCATCCCCTTAGAAAAAAATTTATATATGATAGTGCTGGAAAACCTCTTACGTTTCTTGATTTGCAAACCGCTGAGCAAAGCTGAACGTACTCAGACATTTCTCTTTTCACTTATTTTGATCATCTCTAAACTGACACACAATATTTTTAGCGCAACGCAATCTGATTTTCAATAATCCCTACAAAAAAATGGCCTTAACTAACAATAACCTATACCTTTCATGAATCACTTACCTCACAAAAATCGTTACTCGAATTACTGCAATACAGTGAGCGCCAATACTGCCAGCTAAATAAAAGATTCTAACTACTGAAGGCACTAACTACTGATAGGCATAGTTAGCAAATGAGAGATTTTGATAGAGAACAAACAATCTATTTATCTTAATAGTGTTCAAAAGTCATATATACATATATAACATTCAGTATTTCAAATTTCGTTCTTCTGACGGACACACGTCCAGATCGACCGCTCTCAAGACTCCGCCATCTTTCTCCCCACATCCACCACTGCTGGCGGCTCACCTCCTACTGCGCAACGCTACGCGGTGTTCACATCCAACTGCCCAACAGTACAATGCCGAATATTCCAACAATGCAAACCAGCCACAGACTGCACACAGCACAGTCAGTGATTTTCATACAGAGCGCTACATGGTGTTACCAACATAAAAACCTAAACAGCCTACTTACAACACATTATCATGAAATTTGGCCAGAAGCAAGGAATTAGAGTAAAAGTAAAAGAAGAAATTCGATAATCATTAAAATTTAATTATATCACATGATACCCTTTGTCTTTTTTTGTCATTTGTCATACGACTGCTGTCTATCGTTCGGTTAGGACATATTTTTGTCAAACGTATCGAGTTCAAATTTGGGCCACACGTTAAAGTGTATGGTCCCTTCACAAATTAAAAAAATTGAACTTAGAAGTCAATGTAGTCGAAAGATATGGCGTTTTCTGTCACTCATTTTGAGCCCCTAAACCCAGTCATCAAATTTAGAATGTTTATTTGACACCACAAACCGTCGTAAAGCCACAATCACTAAAACAATGAAAATTTTAAAAGGTTACATAATTACTTTTAACTTACTGAGTCGCCATTTTCAAATGTAATCCCAAATCTGGAAAACTACATTAATAATTGCAAATATTACGAAACATACACTAAAACCACTTTACTGGTTTACAATCTGAAAATTGTCAATTTGTAACTGTATGACAGCACTTTCATTCTATCCTTTGTTATCAAACTGTCTGTCTGTCTGTCTGACTGTTAAGACTCTTCTCTGTCAGAAACAGCTTCACGTATCAACTTCAAATTTATGTCTCACACCCAAGTCAATGCAATCAAAATATACGGCTATTTACGTCACATATTTTATTCCTGCAGACTCTCTCATCAGAACCAATAGAGCACTTCCCCTTAACCTAGACTCACGATATTTGTCAAGAGGCAATGTTTCACAGTCCAGCCGGCCGGAGTGGCCGGGCGGTTCTAGGCGCTACAGTCTGGAGCTGCGCGACAACTACGGTCGCAGGTTCGAATCCTGCCTCGGGCATGGATGTGTTGATGTCCTTAGGTTAGTTAGGTTTAAGTACACTCCTGGAAATTGAAATAAGAACACCGTGAAGTGGCGGTGCGGTCCCCTACGGCACTGCGTAGGATCCTACGGTCTTGGCGTGCATCCGTGCGTCGCTACGGTCCGGTCCCATGTCGACGGGCACGTGCACCTTCCGCCGACCACTGGCGACAACATCGATGTACTGTGGAGACCTCACGCCCCACGTGTTGAGCAATTCGGCGGTACGCCCACCCGCCCTCCCGCATGCCCACTATACGCCCTCGCTCAAAGTCCGTCAACTGCACATACCGTTCACGTCCACGCTGTCGCGGCATGCTACCAGTGTTAAAGACTGCGATGGAGCTCCGTATGCCACGGCAAACTGGCTGACACTGACGGCGGCGGTGCACAAATGCTGCGCAGCTAGCGCCATTCGACGGCCAACACCGCGGTTCCTGGTGTGTCCGCTGTGCCGTGCGTGTGATCATTGCTTGTACAGCCCTCTCGCAGTGTCCGGAGCAAGTATGGTGGGTCTGACACAACGGTGTCAATGTGTTCTTTTTTCCATTTCCAGGAGTGTAGTTCTAAGTTTTAGGGGACTGATTACCCAAGCAGTTAAGTCCCATATTGCTTAGATCCATTTGAACCTTTTTTTTTTTTCACAGTACATGCAAAGCAAACTAACCCAAAAATTGTTAATTTCAGATTATACCACACGAAAACCATATTTCCTTTGTCATTTGTTATCCAACAGTATGTCCTGGAAGGGCCACTTTCTCTCAAGAATGGGTAGATGCATATCTTGCCTGTATATACAGGGTGGTTGGAAATTCCCGTTACAGACTTCTAGGCCTTGTAGAGGAGAGTGAGTACATCGTATTTTGAATAGGAACCCATGTCCGGAAACGTCATCCAACGAGACTACAGAGCGTCAAAGTTATAATCGCGGGCCTCTTTAAATGTACATATACAAGGGTTGATTCCTTGGTCATGTTACAGACTTTCTAGGATGATGAAGAACGATAAATGTATTAACTTGAAGTAAGGATCCCTGTACCGGAAACGAACAAGTCGAAAGTTATAAACGAAAACCGTTCTGATACCTCTGACAGCTGAATAAATGTACCGGTTCTTGTGTTGCGAAGATTGTAGGGCTGCTAACTTTCACTGGTGGTAGTGTGGACAAAAAACGAGAAAAAAACACATTTATCGTTCTCCATTATCCTAGAAAGTCTGTAACATCATCATGGAATCACCCCGTGTATACGTACATTTACAGACGCCCGACAGATAACTTTGACGCTCTGTAGTCTCGTTGGATGACGTTTCCGGACAGGGGTTCCGGTTCAAAATACGATATACTCACTCCTCTCTACAAGTCCTAGAAGTCTGTAACGGGAATTCCCGACCACCCTGTATATCGATAACAGGTGAAAGTCTTCCATACTGTCGATTCCTGGGTTCGATGACCTATCTGTAAACATTATTAAGTTTGTAGGAGCTCTGCTCGTACTTATCAGGATTTTTTATTTCTCATATCAATATTTTTCGTCATAATAGGGACGATCATATTTCTAGAGTTAAAAAGCTTTACTCGTTTTTGTTTGAGACCAGTTTTAGGGTCTGTACATAGGAGTTAGTATGAAAGACAGTGACAGCATCGTGGAAAGGTAACAATCCTCAGATGAATGATCTTTACATTTCGATCGTAAACATCCTACAACCCGCGCAGTATGTCAATAAGAGTTCCGTAATCTGCAGTCGTAACTACAAGGTGCTCCTTTCTCTTTTACAGCTTCTGTGTTTTGGTGGTTCAAATGGCTGTGAGCACTATGGGACTTAACTTCTGAGACCATCAGTCCCCTAGAACTTAGAACTACTTCAACCTAACTAACCTAAGGTCATCACACACATCCGTGCCCGAGGCAGGATTCGAACCTGCGACCGTAGCGGTCGCGCGGTTCCAGACTGAAGCGCCTAGAACAGCTCTGCCACACCGGCCGGCTGTGTTTTGATCATCGCTGTATAAACAGACTGTCTCTTGCCGAGAAGATAACAGCAACCGTCCACTTTATATGGCGCTATTTATTTACATAAATAGCTCCGTTACCATTTTCAAACAGACAACTTCGACATCAGACAGTTTGTTCGTGTTAAATACGAGGTTGCAATTTTCGTCAGTTTTCACTTTTTATTTTCCCACATGACGAAAATTACTTGGGTTAATGGTGCCCTACAACCAAAACATGATGTGAGAAACTGTCTTTGTCGTGTCCTGACATAGATGGAAGGGGGAGAAAGGGGTTACCGGTCAGTCTGCGCTCCCGAGCGGTACAGAGCAGAAGGCAGAAGGACAATTCACAGTGAAGGCATGTGATTGTTTTCTCCTATCTGAGCCAACACTGGTACAGGCATTTACTAGAAATGCAGGTGGTGAGACTCCGTAGGGAACTCGTTGTGGAGACTCTTGGTCAAACAGGGTTTTCAAATAGTTGTTTATTCCAGACAGGTCTGACTAATACACTGGAGGCTAGTTCTAGGGTTAGAAAAAGCATGAATAACTCTATTGGAACAGAAACCAGTGCAGAAGTCCCAGGAGTGTATACTAAAAACAGTAGCAAACACTAGCATCATCTTGAGGCGATAATTTAGTTGCAAAACAAAACATACTGAATGTGACACTGTTCACTGAGGCCCTGCCAGTGAGAGAGCAGACATGCGGAGCTGAACCAAGGCTGGAGTCGACGGTCGCGGATTCGGCGCCCAGATCGTCTGACTGAGAACTCCGCCAAAATGCGGAATCTAGTGGTTTTTCTCACTTAAAGCCATCCAGCCAATCCCGTAGGTCTCTTGCAGGTGCCTGCCAGTCATGGTTTAGTTAGGTCCCCTCTTCTGCTCCGAAGGCGGGGATGTT
Organism: Schistocerca gregaria; assembly: GCF_023897955.1. Taxonomy (NCBI): domain Eukaryota; kingdom Metazoa; phylum Arthropoda; class Insecta; order Orthoptera; family Acrididae; genus Schistocerca; species Schistocerca gregaria. The sequence goes on along the minus strand of NC_064928.1, from coordinate 195,052,715 downwards.
AATGCAGTTGGACTAACCAAGTCCGTATTTGGTATAAACGTAACTGCTCTGCCAAATAAGGCTTGCAACATTATTGTTACACGTCATTTAGACCCGCCCCTCGGGCTCCCCAGAGTAGAGACTGCTAGGTCAACAGTTTTCGGCGTTTTCGCTCTCTTTATAACCCTTGTGAGCCTGCTGGGGTTGCTGTTCTCAGGGCTGGTATCAAGCTAATACGCTAATATCTGCCTGTTGGTTACAAAATTCTACCGTGGCAACCTACCACAGCGTCTGGACGACATATGAAGCTACATGTCAATTCCTTGAAGAGTAACTAGCGCCCTGGGACAGCGTCTGGGGGCGACTGCATTTTCGCAAGGCTCTCCCCTTCCGGTTTACTTCATGTAACAATATTTCTCCTAGTTTCGTCTGCCCTCAGCATTGTCTCTGCTTCCGTGCCTTGGAACGCCTGTCCTCCTTTTTCACAGTTTCAAGATAACATCACAGTAGCAAGGAATAATTAAAATATTACACATTTAACTGTAATTGTGACTCATAACGATTTCAAACGATGTAAACAGATTATTAAAGTGAAAATGTTTTAGTTACTTTCGTAGAAAATTCCGTGCCATTACGTTGCAATGCTGACCGCTCGTGGTCATGCAATAGCAAAGACTTTATGAAGCACTTGCTTTAAACAGCGTGTTTCCGTAACAGCGTGCAAAAATGTAACAGGACGTAGACAGTGCTCCACTGAGCAATTTGACGAAGGAAACCAGCTTAAGGACATGTGGAAGTAAACTTGCCTCCACTTTGTCTAGCATTACTGTTTACCGGCTTAAAACATGAGTACAAGTTTACACGTACTGTACTGTTTGTTTACATGTACATTCTGGCTGGTTCTGAGCACTATTGGACTTAACTTCTGAGGTCATCAGTCCCCTAGAACTTAGGACTACTTAAAGCTAACTAACCTAAGGACATCACACACATCCATGCCCGAAGCAGGATTCGAACCTGCGACCGTAGCGGTCGCGCGGTTCCAGACTGTAGCGCCTAGAACCGCTCGGCCACACTGGCCGGCGCCATGTAATTTCTTTGTTTCCTGCGATAAAGCCTGATTAGTAGGAAGTATTTCCTGGTAGCTAGACTGGGAGGTCCTATTCCATGGCCTGCGACGTCACCTAACCTGAATCCCCTTGATTATTTGCACCCGAGTGCATATGCAAATGGAAGTACACTCATGCTCATAAATTAAGGATAATGCTGATACATGATGAAACAACGCTGTGGTGGGCGGTTTGCGGGTTTAAATCACCTGGGGGTATGACCATGCGGTGCATTTGACGTGCGGTCGTCGCACGGTGGCGCTGGCAGCAGTCCACATACGCAGAGATGTGTTGGTGCATGTCAGATTCTGTTCCAGTGAGTAAGTGTGCAGACGCTGCTAATGGTGACTGTGTGTTGAAAATGGCTCGAACCGCGCGACTGCTACGGTCGCAGGTTCGAATCCTGCCTCGGGCATGGATGTGGTTGATGTCCTTATGCTAGTTAGGTTCAAATGGCTCTGAGCACTATGGGACTCAACTGCTGTGGTCATCAGTCCCCTAGAACTTAGAACTACTTAAACCTAACTAACCTAAGGACATCACACACATCCATGCCAGAGGCAGGATTCGAACCTGCGACCGTAGCAGTAGCACGGTTCCGGACTGCGCGCCTAGAACCGCGAGACCAACGCCGGCTAGTTAGGTTTGAGTAGTTCTAAGTTCTAGGGGACTGATGACCACAGATGTTAAGTCCCATAGTGCTCAGAGCCATTTTAACCATTTTTTTTAATGGCTCAAAGAACACATGCTGATGACGTTATGAGGGGTAGAATACTAAGGCGACTGGAGGCTGGTCAAGCACAGCAGGACGTAGCAAGGGCCCTCCGCGTGCCACAAAGCGTGATCTCAAGATTATGGCAACGATTCCAGCAGACAGGAAACGCGTCCAGGCGCTACAGTATGGGACGTCCATAGTGTACAACACCACAAGAAGACCGATTATAAATATTACATGGCATTATAAATATTATATGGCATTATAAGAAATGGGTGATTACTGTTATCTTGTCTGCAAGCATCAACGTGTATTTTGTACACAGACACGGACTCAAAATGTCAGTTTTCGGCACAATCACTTTCCCGTAAGTCCTTGCAACCTCCAAAGCTGTGTGAGACACCTCAGTGTCTATTGTGGGGTTGATCGGTATTCCTCTACGTCTACATAGATACTCCGCAAATCGCACTTTAGTGCATGGCAGAGGGTTCATCGAACCACCTTCACAGTAATTCTCTATTATTTCAATCTCGAACAGCTCGTGAAAATAACGAACACTTACACCTTTCCGTTCAAGGTGTAATTTCCCGAATTTTATTATGATGATCGTTTCGCCCTGTGCAGATCGGTACCAACGAAGTGTTTTCGCATTCGGAGTAGAAAGTTGGTGATTGAAATTTCTTGGGAAGATCACGACGCAGCGAGAAACGTCTGTGTTCTAATGATGTCCACCCGAAATCCTATACATGTCCCTGATACTCTCTGCCCTGTTTCTCAATAACGCAAAAAGTGCTGCCCTTCTTTGAACTTTCTCGACATACTCTATTCATCCTATATGGTCATAGCGTCACACCGCGCAGCACTACTCCAAAAGAGAATGGACAAGCGCTGCGTAGGCAATATACTTAGTAAATCTGTCGCATCTCCAAGTGATCTGCCAATAAAAGGGAGTATTTGGTTTGCCTTCCCCACTTCGTTTTCTGTGTTCTTTCCGATTTAAGTTGATCATAATTGTAATTCCTATGTATTTAGTTGAATTTAAGGCCTTTAGATTTGACTGATTTATCGTGCAACCAGAGTTTAACGGATTCATTTTAGCACTCGTGTGGATAACCTCAGACATTCCAATACTTAGGAACAATTGCTAATATTGGCACCATACAATTTTCTTTCCTAAATCGTAGTGCAGTTTGTTTTGATCTTGAGATGAAATGAAATGAAATGTCGATGGGGATGAAATGATGGTGATAAGGACAACACAACACCCAGTCCCTGAGCGGAGAAAATCCACGACCGAGCCGGGAATCCAACCCGGGCCAATAGGTATGACATTCCCTCGTGCTGACCACTCAGCCACCAGGGGCGGACGACCTTCTGATCACATTACTATACGATAAACGACAGCATCATCTGCAAACAGCCTGACAGCTGTTCACATTGTCACCTAAATCACTAACACTACTGGCATTTACACAAGGTTGGCGCCGGTGGCGACACCTACAACGTGCTGACATGAGGAAAGTTTCCAGCCGATTTCTCACACACAAACAGCAGTTGACCGGCGTTGCCTGGTGAAACGTTGTTCTGAGGCCTCGTCTAAGGAGGAGAAATGCGTACCATCACGTTTCCGACTTTGATAATGGTCGGATTGCAGCATACCGCGATTGCGGTTTATCGTATCGCGACATTGCTGCTCGCGTTGGTCTAGATCCAATGACTGTTAGCACAATATGGAATCGGTGGGTTCAGGACGGTAATTCGGAACGCCGTGCTGGATCCCAACGGCCTCCTATCACTAGCAGTCGAGATGAGAGGCATCTTATCCGCATGGCTGTAACGGATCGTGCAGCCACGTCTCGATACCTGAGTCAACAGATGGGGACGTTTGCAAGACAACAAACATCTGCACGAACAGTTCGACGAGGTTTGCAGCTCGGAGACCATGGCTGCCGTTACCCTTGACTGTGTATCACAGACACGAGCGCCTGCGATGGTGTACTCAACGACGAACCTGGGTGCACGAATGGCATAACGTCATTTTTTTTCGGATAAATCCGAGTTCTGTTTACAGCATCATGATGGTCGCATCCGTGTTTGGCGACATCGCGGTGAACACACATTGGAAGCGTGTATTCGTCATCGCCATATTGACGCATCACCCGGCACGATGGTATGGGGTGCCATTGATCACACGTCTCGGTCACCTCTTGTTAGCATTGACGGCACTTTGAACAGTGGACGTTACATTTCAGATGTGTTACGACCCGTGACTCTACTCTTCATTCGATCCCTGCGAAACCCTACATTTCAGCAGAATAATGCACGTACGCATGTTGCAGGTCCTGTACGGGCCTTTCTGGATACAAAAAATGTTCGACTGCTGCCCTGGCCAGCACATTCTCCAGAACTCTCACCAATTGCAATTCAAAACGTCTGGTCAATGGTGTCCGAACAACTATCTCGTCACAAGACGCCAGTGACTATTCTTGATGAGCTGTGGTATCGTGTTGAAGCTGCATGGGCAGCTGTACCTGTACACGCCATCCAAGCTCTGTTTGACTCAATGCCCAGGCGTAGCAAGGCCGTTATTATGGCCAGAGGTGGTTGTTCTGGGTACTGTTTTCTCAGGATCTATGCACCCAAATTGCATGAAAATATAATCAGATGTCAGTTCTAGTATAATATATTTGTCCAATGAATACCCGTTTATCATCTGCATTTCTTCTTGGTGTAGCAATTTTAATGGCCTGTAGTATACTAGGTCTACAAATTTGCTTCCGCCGTTTTTTTTTTTTCTTGAAGTTCGGCGCTTTATTGTGAAAATCTTACCAAAAAAATATGATTCATAGTACTGCCCATCGCTGGCCACTACATTTTCCCATCTTTCGGATAGCATACGAATCCCGTGGCGGAAGAACTGGGTGTCTTTTGTGGGGCATGATGTTTACAGATGCCTTAGCTCATTGTATTACACCTATGACCAACCACCTGAACCCCCCCTTGCCGCTACTGCTGTCTATTGCAAAACGGCGAAGCAAAGTTCTAGACTTAATAGAAATACATAATCAATTCGAAATCTGTTGTCAATAGCACTCAACACTTTGTGTGAGTAAAGAGCTAGTTGTGTTTCACAAGAACGATTTTTTCTAAATTCGTGTTGACTATATGTCAATAGACCGTTCTCTTCGAAGTCATTCATAATGTTGGAACACAATATATGCTCCAAAATCCTGCTATATGTCGACATTAATGATACGGGCCTGTAATTTAGTGGATTTGTCGTACTACCTTTCTCAAATATATGGGTGAGTTTTGCAAGTTTCTAGTCTTCGGATACGGATCTTCCGTCGAGGGAGCGTTTATACGGGGTCGTCAAAAAGTCTCTCCGTAGTGCCGTATGATTGTTGGCAGCACGTGCCGTATGATTGTTCGCCTGCCTGGGTTATTTCCCTTCAAGTGGACTCTCCCAACATTCCAGTTTCGATTATCTCAGCCAGAGTCAGTAGTATAGTTGGTGCGTGTCGTGACGTGTTGACAGAACGTTTAAGTTTAGTTCCTATGTTCGTTTCGTTTTTGTCACTGTTGAAATGCTAACCATTGAAGAACGGGTGTATTTAGTCGAACAAGTGTTCAAAGCTGGCGGTAAATACACAGTTTCAGTTCGTCAAACATTTAATTCAGTTTTCCCGGAGAAAACACTCCCACATCGCGATACTGTTCCAGATTTGATTAACAACTTTCAGTGACAGATGCACCGAGAAGTGGCCGTCATAGCGTTTTGTCTGAGGATAAACTACTCGATGTTTCCGATAAAACGCCCACGAGTCCGAACAAGTCAGTAAGAAAACTCGCCCAGGAAGTCGATGTTAGTGTCGGAACGGTCCACACAGCTGTAAGGAAAAAATTAGAACTTTTCCCATACAAAGTGGCAGTCGTGCGAGAACTGAAAAATACTGGTCATGGGAAGAGACTGCACTGTTTTCAATGGTTCAGAAATTTCGTTCAACAAAATGGAAGGGATATTCTTAATGAAACGTTTTTCACCGATGGGGCGTGGTTTCATTTATCCGGGTACATGAACTCGCAAAATTCTCGTATGTGGAGGACTGCAAATCCATTGAGTATTCATGAGGAACCACTTCATTCTGTGAAGGTAGGGGTTTGGATTGTAATTTCTAAACGTCGGATTGTGAGTCCCATATTTTTCAACGAAGCAATAAACGCACAACGATATTGCAGTGATATTCTGTACCCATTCATAGGAGAACTTGGGTTAAGTGAAATACTGAACAAGATTGTGCAACCGCGCATACAGCTCGCGTGTCAATGTCACTGCTTGCTGATGTTTTTGGTGATCGCATAATTTCACAGGGACTTTGGCCTCCACGATCGCCTGACCTAACATCACCTGATTTTCTAACACTTTATATTTCCCTTTATTGGTTGATTTTGGTTCTTATTATTTTATGTTTTATGTATTTATAATTTTGGCTTTTTTAGTTAAGATGCCAATATTTTGGTTCATTTATGACTTCCTAAGACTCATGTAGAGGCCCCTATTGCAGGTAGAATAATTCTTGGTGGTGTTTTATTGAAGTTGGGTGGTTATGGTATTTTTCGTGTTATAAAAGGTTATTTCTTATTTGGGTTTAAAGTTTAATTATGTTTGATTATCTTTAGGTTCATCTGGTGGAGTTATTGTTAGATTTATTTGTTTTCGTCAGGTTGATTTAAAGTCTTTAATTGGATATTCTTCTGTTGGTCGTATAAGAATGGTTATTGGTAGTTTGAAGACCATAAATTGATCAGGTTGTATAGGTTCTCTTTCTTTAATGGTTGATCATGGTTTATGTTCTTCTGGATTATTTTGTTTGTCTAATATTATTTATGAACGTTTAGGTAGACGAAGATTATTAATTAACAAGGGTATAATTAATTGTCTAAAAAACGTCCAAAATCCATTGATGAATTGAAAACTGCAATATCCACTTTCTACATCTACATCTACATCTACATCTACTTTCTACTTTCACTGCTTCTGCTACAGAAAAAATGTTACAGCTTCTGTTTGGAAACATGATTAGACGAATCGAATTGTGTATTCAACAACAGGGGGGAGACTTTCAACATTTAATGTGAATATTTGTAAGTAAAAATGAATATTCAATAAATTAATAACTTGTATTTCACTGAGTTTCATTTCAGTATTTCTCTGCGGCCTACGGCACGCGCGGCTAACAACCAAACGGCACTACAGAGAGACTTTTTGAACATCCCGTATATGTCCGTTAAGTGCAGAGCTATTGCACCAGCATACCCAGAAGGGAACCTAATTGTTAGATAGTCTGGACCTGAAGACTTGCTTTCATTAAGTGATTTACGTTGCTTCACTACTTCAGTGCACCTTCCAGTGGCTGCCGATAGAGGACGCAACTTAACGTAGGCTGGTTAACCCTTTCGTGGTTGATGGGTCATATATGTCCCACTAACTCTGAGAGCCAGTTCGAATGTCGGGATATATGTCATCCAGCTCTGCACGGTGCTGTCATCTAGGGGCGACTGTACTGAACATAAGAAATAAATCGGGACTGCACTGCAAAGGCAATATAGAAGCGGTGACTACTTTTGTTGACTGGCTTCTATATATGGCCGCTGCAACGCCACTTATTTGTGTCATTCTTCAGTTTTCATTATTTCTCACTTTCTAGCGAAGTCTGAAGTAAGTAATTCATCTTTATTAACTTAATAATCATTTTTAGTACTAACACAGTGTGGAATGTACTTCTCAGAGACTGTACTATCTTATAATCGAAATAAAATTCGTGAGACACATGTGTCCCAGCAGATATTATTTGTAAAGATTGGCAAGCCAATTGATTAATGGGTATTCATCCAGGAAAAAGAGGGGATCAATGCCCACTTTCTTCCCAGCAAAGAGAGGAATCTCTAGTGTGCCAGATGACGTCCGGCTCATGAGCGTAGGCAAACATGTACCGAAAGACAGTGGCACTAGGAAGCTATGCAGATTCTGCAGCACAAACTCTAAAGAGAAGAGAACAAAAATTGTTTGCACTGCTTGTGGTGTACCACTCTGTGCTATACCATGTTTTCCCAAGTTTCATGGCATGTAAAGTTTTGTAAGTATTGATCATGTATCATGAAAACTGAAATGTAATGAATATTTTTTACACTGGCTCTACACAAATAAAAAGATTACATGCATGTATAATTTGTAGTTATTTTATTCTCTGGAAAATCCTGTTTATGGCTAAAAAAATAAAATTACAAAATCAGTCAGTCAGCAGAAAAGGTATCTTGCGTTGGTTCGTGGGACATGTGCGTCCCACGTCCTGTTGTGAAAAAATGGAGAACTTAAAAAATATTTTGGTGGTGAAAATATAATAATGGGACTGAAAAGAAACTGTTATCACCTTAATATTTTAAAAATTTGTAAAAAATGAATTTTATCCATGAAAGCGTTAACTCACCTCAGAGTGGAACGTGTGGCTGACGTGTTTCCGTTGGGTCTTCCAGCGGTCACCACTGGTGGCGAGTATCCCATCACCGGCGAAGACCCGCATGGCATGGGTGGTGAAGGGGTCGCGGTCCACCATCTTGGACGTCAGCAGGATCTGCTGCACATCGTCCGGGTGCGCCACAACCACCACCAGAATTGGACCCAGGTAGAACCTGCCACCAGCGTAACAAGGGTGCCCTCATCATCATTTCTTGGTGTGGCTGAAAAACCACCCTAAGCGATTAATAACTACAATCGTGTGTAAGCCAAAGTTCAAGAACAAGTCAAGTACACCACGATACGACAGTGAAGACATTTATCCGATTCTACGTAATACGTGCGAGACACTTAGAATTTTTATGGTGTATGTCTACATTTAGTGCATTCAGAGAATCTAAAAGTTTTTGCAGAAATTGAAGATTGCCTGCGTCTGCTCCTGCAGATCTCTCTCGTCAACCCTTTATATCTCTACATATGCTTTTGGATAGGGTCCGTCTTTAGCAAAATACAATTTTGTTTTTTAACCCATACATGTTTCATTGCAGTTGCAGCGTCTTCAGTAGGCTTTTATTTTATGGCTGTCAAAGATAAAGAATGTTCTTTCCTGTCTGTATACATATAACTATTAGTTTTTTAAATCGTAATTACAGATATTTTAAAAAACACATAAAATTTGAATTCATACGTTTTTACTACATGGTATGGTTTCTCTGTTGTATTGTGTTTCTACAGTAACTGTTTTGTTCCACAGTTTGTCATCTGCGATACACCTTAAATTAGATAAATTACTTAAGCCAAAATTACGAATTGAAAATTGTTATTTATATGCCTGAAATATATATATACAGGGTGTTTCAAAAATGTCCGGTATATTTGAAACGGCAATAAAAACTAAACGAGCAGCGATAGAAATACACTGTTTGTTGCAATATGCTTGGGACAACAGTACATTTTCAGGCGGACAAACTTTCGAAATTACAGTAGTTACAATTTTCAACAACAGATGGCGCTGCAAGTGATGTGAAAGATATAGAAGACAACGCAGTCTGTGGGTGCGCCATTCTGTACGTCGTCTTTCTGCTGTAAGTGTGTGCTGTTCACAATGTGCAAGTGTGCTGTGGACAACATGGTTTATTCCTTAGAACAGAGGATTTTTCTGTTGTTGGAATTCCACCGCCTAGAACACAGTGTTGTGGCAACAAGACGAAGTTTTCAACGGAGGTTTAATGTAACCAAAGGACCGAAAAGCGATACAATAAAGGATCTGTTTGACAAATTTCAACGGACTAGGAACGTGACGGATGAACGTGCTGGAAAGGTACGGCGACCGCGTACGGCAACCACAGAGGGCAACGCGCAGCTAGTGCAGCAGGTGATCCAACAGCGGCCTCGGGTTTCCGTTCTGCGTGTTGCAGCTGCGGTCCAAATGACGCCAACGTCCACGTATCGTCTCATGCGCCAGAGTTTACGCCTCTATCCATACAAAATTCAAATGCGGCAACCCCTCAGTGCCGCTACCATTGCTGCATGAGAGACATTCGCTAACGATATAGTACACAGGATTGATGATGGCGATATGCATGTGGGCAGCATTTGGTTTACTGACGAAGCTTATTTCTACCTGGACAGCTTCGTCAATAAACAGAACTGGCGCATATGGGGAACCGAAAAGCCCCATGTTGCAGTCCCATCATCCCTGCATCCTCAAAAAGTTCTGGTCTGGGCCGTCATTTCTTCCAAAGGAATCATTGGCCCATTTTTCAGGTCCGAAACGATTACTTCATCACGCTATCTGGACATTCTTCGTGAATTTGTGGCGGTACAAACTGCCTTAGACGATACTGCGAACACCTCGTGGTTTATGCAAGATGGTACCCGGCCACATCGCACGGCCGACGTTTTTAATTTCCTGAATGAATATTTCGATGATCGTGTGATTGCTTTGGGCTATCCGATACATACAGGAGGCGGCGTGGATTGGCCTCCCTATTCGCCAGACATGAACCCCTGTGACTTCTTTCTGTGGGGACACTTGAAAGACCAGGTGTACCGCCAGAATCCAGAAACAATTGAACAGCTGAAGCAGTACATCTCATCTGCATGTGAAGCCATTCCGCCAGACACGTTGTCAAAGGTTTTGGGTAATTTCATTCACAGACTACGGCATATTATTGCTACGCATGGTGGATAAGTGGAAAATATCGTACTATAGAGTTTCCCAGACCGCAGCGCCACCTGTTGTTGACAACTGTAACTATGTAATTTCGAAAGTTTGTCTGCCTGAAAATGTACTGTTGTGCCAAGCATATTGCAACAAACGGTGTATTTCTATCGCTGCTCGTTTAGTTTGTATTGCCGTTTCAAATATACCGGTCATTTTTGAAACACCCCATTGTGTGTGTGTGTGTGTGTGTGTGTCTATTTACATTACGTTTCACTTACGTTTTCTTTGTCCTCATCTTCATCACTGTCAAACACTATACATTGATTTTTTGGATGTGAGGTCCGCCGGTTACACAAAACACCGTTTTTCTCAGTACCCAAACGTGTTTCGGCACCACTGTGCCATCATCAGTGGGTTTTCGTTTTTTCATTAAGGTGTTCCTGTATTTGTTGTAGAGCTTGCTGGGGAATGCCTGGCTGGGTGACGAAATATCCATCTTTTGACATGCAGCTCCTTGTATTGGCCTTGTTTGCAGTTAAAAAATTTAAATGTGAGGTCCGCCAGTTGTGCAAAACACCCAGCCAGGCATTCTCCAGCAAGCTCTACCACAAATACAGGAACACCTTAATGAAAAAACGAAAACCCACTGATTATCACACAGTGGTGCCGAAATATGTTTGGTTACTGAGAAAAACGGTGTTTTGCACAACTGGTGGACCTCACATCCAAAAATGTTTAACTGCAAACACGGTCAATACAAGGAGCTGAATATCAAAAAATGGATACTATATATTGAGCTGTCACTGTCACTGGCACTGTTTCACTGTTTACCAGCTATAAAAACAAACATGGCGGACAGTGGGAGAGTTGAAGGTGTAAAGCAAGATGGCTGATGGGGGAACAGTTGAAAGTGTTCGCAGCAGTTGTTCTGAATCTTTCAGAGGAGTTTGTGCATCTTTTGTGTGTCTATATGTGTGTGTGTGTGTGTGTGAGAGAGAGAGAGAGAGAGAGAGAGAGAGAGAGAGAGAGAGAGAGAGAGAGAGAGTGAGAGAGAGAGATGGTTTGAGGATTTTTCATTATTATTATTATAAGTACTTTGTTTTGTGTGTGTGTGTGGGTGTGGGTGGGCGGGTGGGTGTGTATGTTGTGTGTGAAAAGGGAGAGAGAGAGAGAGAGAGAGAGAGAGAGAGAGAGAGAGAGAGAGAGAGAGAGAAAGTGAGTGTGACTGTGGGGCTGCGGATTTTTTTTCTTTTTTGTGTTTGTGGGGGGGGGGGGGGGAGAGCTCTATAGGGTGGTCTTGTCTAATAGTTCTTTATATCTCTATCCACAACAATTTCATTGTAGTGATGGAGCATGGGGACGAATAATACCTGGCAAACCACGAGGCAGGCAGATTCAATGAACGAATCATGAAGACCAATGTGCTGATCAACAATGGAGTGGTACCATCTTTTTTCAAAGAAGTTTTCCACATTCTCGTCGCAATCATCTAGGAATTGTCTCCTTGAAGTATGTCATCTATACATAGGGATTCGAGTCAAAGAATGCTTTTAACGTTACCGCCTAGGAACTGAGACCATATGGTGTCCCAAGTCATTACTTTTAGAGTTTGTCTGCGAAATCGCGTTTCTGAAAGTGGAGGAAAAAATTCAGTTTTAGTTTATAGTTATGAAAAGAACCATTGTTCACTTTTCCTCTTAATTCCGTAAGGCTTCAACTCATCGAAGAGTATCCGAGGCTACATAACTATACCACTGATTTCTGAAGATTAGACAGCATTTTTTTTCTTTCCGAGTGTTGCGTTATCAGCCAGCCACTGCCCTAAGCGTTCCAATAAGGCCACGTTCTCAAATCTCCATACAGGGTATTTCGTAATTGTGAAATCACGCTTATAAAAGATAAACTGGTGGACAAATAGAAATCTGACGATGTGGCTCACACTGAGGAAAGCTATGAATCTGTTACCACTGTGGTGAGCTTCTATCTGTATTCCGTCAAATGAATGATCACTAAGTTTCCTTTCATTTACGTCTATGATCACAAACTTTTTGTTAACAGATTACCGGTTTCGGTCTTTAATGAGCATCATCAGATATGCAGCAAAACTGGGAAAAACATAAATACACTCGCAGGTTGTCTACAGCTTAAAAACAATACATAGACCATAAAGAAAAATAGTACTGACAATATATAAATTTGTGCGCTTTAAGTATGAAGAGGCATACACGTTTCATAAAAACAAAGTCCTAATCTACTGCAGCCATATTGGCATCGTCAAATGTTAAATGCGGAATCTGCACCAGCATCGTCAAATACATATAAATAACATCACATGCAGGAGTCATGTTGTCAGTAACACTACTGTTTAAAACAAGCTGCCGTACAGAAGCCACAAGATGTTTGTATAGTACGTTGGCCAGATGTCGCTAATGTCGGCATACACTAGTTTTCAATAATTAATTGAAACCGTGAAAATAAAGGGGGCATACAATAGTTGAAGTCTGTAGTGAGCTTATAACGTATAAAGGCATTACAGTAATAAAAAGCAATAAAAAGAAGAACACGACAATAGTAAGATTGTTAAAATGAGGAAGAGTTAACAAACAGTGGTTGACATACGCTCTAGTGCCAATATTATGGATAATGACATAAATATTAAATACCTTTGATCACTGTCCACACAGAGGCACTAGAAGCTCACCTAGTCAAGTCTCCATACCGGTGGTGGAGTTCTCTAAACTTGTGTAGGGTCACCGGAACCTCGCGGAAGTCCAGAATGTTCCCGATGATGGGCAGCGTGGCCGGCCCTGGAACGTCCACACGGGGTCTGGTGACCCACAGCCACCACAGCACCGCCGCCACGCCGGCGCAGCTCCACACCGCCAGCTGCATCAACAACCACGACCACCACACCATGGTCCAACAACCGAGGACGGCCACGGGTAACCAACCTGCGGTCAGAAGCACAGCTGGTCACTCTTTGGCATGGTTCTCATTACTGTGCACAGGCAAGTTCAGTAAGGATGGCAAGCATCAGATGGCGTTCTACAGCTATTGCGTGCAAAATTGTTCCTGAATAAAGCCGTCGAGATCACTTAATCCACTGACGTCGGTATCTTTTGGTCTAGTGGCTAGCGTTGCTACCTCTGGATCACAGGGCGCCAGGTTCGATTCCCGACCGTCTTGGGGATTTTCTCTGCCCGAAGACTGGGTGTTTGTGTTGTTCTCATCATTTCATGATCAAAATCATTTGTGGCATTGGCTAGAATGAACTGTGAAAAAAATGAACTGTGTAATAATTAAGACTATACGGGTGCTGATGACCGCATAGTTGAGCGCCCCACAAACCAAACATCATCAGTCGTAATCCACCGATGATCCAAAATATCATCTGATTAATAGCATGCTGGTCGATTTCTGAAGTTCAGTGCAACGGCGATTCTGCATGGCATGGTTTCATGAGCTATGTCGTACGAAAGGTACAAGACAGTTCTCCTTACACACTAAAGAGCCAAAAAAACTGATACACCTGAAACTTTCTAGCAGATTAAAATTGTGTGCCGAGCCGAGACTCGAACTCCGGACTTTGCCTTTCGCGGGCAAGTGCTCTACCAACTTTTCTTTTTTTAAAAAAAAGCTCATTTTGTTCTCTTTAGTTCGGTGAATCTGCTCGGGGCGGAGGTCGTAAGACATCCAATTAGGTTCGTTGTTGATCTATTAACTCAGTTTTTTTATTATTACAGAGGGCACGTAACCCTCTGACCGAGCACGCTGAGCTACCGTGCCGGCTAAACTGAGCTACCCAAGCACGACTCGCGCTCCGTCCTCACAGCTTTAATTCTGCCAGTACCTCGTCTCCTTCATATCTGCGCACACTCCGCTGCAGAGTGAAAATCTCATTGTAGTAACTGATACACCTGCCAAATATCGTGTACGGTCCCCGCGAGCAAGCAGAGATGCCGCAGCACGACGTGGCACGGACCCGGCTAATTTATGAAGTAGTGCTGGAGGGAACTGACACCACAAATCTAGCAGGACTGTGCATAAGAGTACGAGCAGCGCGTTGCGACGCATCCCAGATGTACTCAACAATGTTCATGACTAGGGAGTTTGGTGACCATCGGAGGTGTTTAAACTCAAAAGAGCATTCCTGGAGCCACTCTGTAAAAAATCCTGCACGTGTGTTGTGCCGCATTGTCCTGCTGGATTTGCCCAAGTCCGTCGGAATGCAGAATTGGCATTAATGAATGCAGGGATCAGACAGGATGCTTACCTACGTGTCACCTGTCAGATTCGTATCTAGACGTATCAGGGGTCCCATATCACTGCAAGCCTTCGGCTCCGAGAGCCCGTATAGATGAAGTTGAATGACTCGCACACCGTACACTTTTTGATGCCCCAGCACTTGAAATCTGCCGCAACTTGCGGAACGGTTGCACTTCTGTCACGTTGACAGATTCGTTTCAGTCGTCGTTGGTCCCGTTCTTGGAGGATATTTTTCCGGACGCAGCGATGTCGGAAATTTGATGTTTTACCGGATTCCTGATATTCACGGTACACTCATACGGGAAAAATACCCACTTCAGCGGTACCTCGGATATGCTGTGTCCCATCGCTCGTGCACCGATTATAACAGCACGTTCAAAGTCACTTAAATCTTGATAACCTGCCATTTTAGCAGCAGTAGCCTATCGAACAACAGTGCCTGACACTTGTTGTCTTATACAGGCATTGGCGACCACGGCGCCTTTTTCTCTCTGTTTACGTATCTGTGTATTTGAAAAAGCATGCCTGTACCAGTTTCTTTGGCGCTTCAGTGTATTAGGGGCCGGTGCTTTGTGGCCATTGAGCTGGCACACGGCAGCATCGCAAATAAATTCCACCAGGTTCAGTTCAGGCGATTTTGTGGCCAAGATATCAACGTAAGTTGACAACCACGCTCCTCGAACCACTGCAGCACAATTCTTTCGTTGTTATCCTACTGGAAGTTGCCATTGCCAATGGAGGAGACACCAAGTATGAAAGGGGAGCAGGTAATCCACAATATATTGTTCACTTAGTCCACAACTGTCATGGTGCCTTCGATTACTACCTCAGGTCCCATGGAAGCCCAGGGAATGTCCTCGATAGCATACTACTGCACCAATGTCCTGCATCCATAGCGCATTGTACCTTCCAAACAGCCATTCACGTATATGGCGGCATATCTTGGCACAACCATCAACCCTGTGTAACAACAAACCTGATCCATCCAACTGACTGTATCACCTATCATGAAGTCTCAAACGTTTGTTGTCTAGTGCAGATAAAGCAAGTTTATGTTGTCTAATAAAAGGAACAACGTATTGTATATGCTGAATCACGTACTGCACGGTCGATATCCCAACACGATCCCCAGTACTAATCGGTCTCAAGTCCTTTTGCTGACGAGTGTTTCACGCCTTTTTCTCTAAGCATTACACGTTGCGTCTCTGTTACGTGATTCTACATTCTTATTCTCAGTCCTATCAATTCTTTAATTATTTTTCCTGACAATTCATCTTTCATTAAACCTACAACCAACGCTCTTTCTTTTTGACACGTGGAATGTTGTAAATCAGAGTAACTTGAAGTGTCAGAAAATCTACAAACAACATTTCGAATAATATCATAAATATTTCATGTGCTTACATGATATATTGGTCTATCTGTGTAACATATTTCAACATTTTTAGCTCAAATTTCTTCAATATATTGCTGTAATGAAAATCTATAACCAGTGTCTTAGTAAGACCTAAAATAGTCATTCTTACAGCTACAAATTTTAAACATGCTTCATTCAACTGCAACCAAATTTTCATCAATTGGGACACCTCCCGTGAAATTCGATTTTGCAATCATAACAGCAGCTCTGTATTTAGCTTCTTAAATCTTTACTGGGATATAAAATTTGGACTGGCAATGGCAAGGAAAGCGTTTGTGAAGAAGAGAAATTTGTTAACATCGAGTATAGATTTAAGTGTCAGGAAGTTGTTTCTGAAGGTATTTGTATGGAGTGTAGCCATGTATGGAAGTGAAACATGGACGATAAATAGTTTGGACAAGAAGAGAATAGAAGCTTTCGAAATGTGGTGCTACAGAAGAATTCTGAAGATTAGGTGGGTAGATCACATAACTAATGAGGCAGTATTGAATAGGATTGAGGAGAAGAGAAGTTTGTGGCACAACTTGACCAGAAGAAGGGACCGGTTGGTAGGACATGTTCTGAGGCATCAAGGGATCACCAATTTAGTATTGGAGGGCAGCGTGGAGGGTAAAAATCGTAGAGGGAGACCAAGAGATAACTACACTAAGCAGATTCACAAGGATGTGGGTTGCAGTAGGTAGTGGGAGATGAAGAAGCTTGCACAGGATAGAGTAGCGTGGAGAGCTGCATCAAACCAGTCTCAGGACTGAAGACCACAACAACAACAAATCTTTACTAGCTTTACATCTTTCATGTTCCGCATATTTTGCGTAGTTTTGACGAAAACACTGCTATCCATGAGTTTGAAGTTTTTTTCGAAATCGTTCTTTGCTTTCACATGTTTCGTAGTATTAATATCTACGAGGGTGAGTCAAATAAATCATTAAATATTTTTTTAAATATTTATTGTGCAGAAGTGGTACAAAGCTGTATAACTTTTCAACATAATCTCCCCCATGCTCAGTGCAAATCCTCCAGCACTTACAAAGTGCATAAATTCGTTTAAAAAAAATTCTTTTGGTAGTCCGCGCATCCACTCACGCACCGCAAGGCGTACCTCTTCATCAGAACGGAAGTTCTTTCCTCCCATTGCGTCTTTGGGTGGTCCAAACATATGGAAATCACTTGAGGCAAAATCTGGTGAGTATGGTGGATAAGGAAGACACTCAAAATGCAGGTCTGTAATTGTTGAAACTGTTGTACGGGCAGTGTGGGGCCTTGCATTGTCATGTTGCAAAAGGACACCTGCTGACAACAATCCACGTCGATTTGATTTGATTGCAGGCCGCAGATGATATTTTAGGAGATCTGTGTATGATTCACTGGTGACAAGTGGTCCCTCTAGGCATGTAATGCTCCAAAATGACGCCTTTTTCGTCCAAAAAAAAAAAAAAAGTCCCCATAACCTTCCCTGCTGATGGTTCTGTTGGAAACTTCTTTGCTTTCGGTGATGAGGAATGGCGCCATTCCTTGCCCGCTCTCTTCGTTTCCGGTTGTTGGAAGTTAACCCAGGTGTCATCCCCAGTAACGATTCTTGCAAGGAAGCCATCACCTTCTCGTTCAAAGCGCCGAAGAAGTTCTTCACAGGCATCAACACGTCGTTATCTCATTTCAGGAGTCAGCTGCCGTGGCACCCATCTTGCAGACACTTCGTTAAACTGGAGCACATCATGCACAACGTGGTGTGCTGACCCATGACTAATGTGTAAACATGCTGCAATGTTATTCAGTGTCACTCGGCGGTTTTCCTTCACTGCGGCTTCAACTGCCGCAATGTTCTGTGGAGTCACAACTCGTTGTGCCTGACCTTGACGAGGAGCATCTTCCACTGAAGTCACACCATTTGCGAACTTCCTACTCCATTCGTAGACTTGCTGCTGTGACAAACATGCATCACCGTACTGAACCTTCATTGGTCGCTGAATTTCAAGAGGTTTCACACCTTCACTATGCAAAAACCGAATAACCGAACGCCGTTATTGCCTGGTGCAAGTCACAAGTGGGGCGGCCAACTTTATATTTATACTGCGACTTTATGTGTGCATCTGTACTATGCTGCCGCCTACAGACCATACTGCACGCTGTTTGTAGCACGCTTACCAACTTACAGGATAACGGCGCCGAATTTCGATTTGTTATTACAAATTTAAGGTTTTCATTCGACGCATCCTCGTATATACATATCCATCCAGGCTTATTGTCGGAACGAACACATCTGGTGACTTTTGTGCTGAATGAGATTATCCTTAACCTACTGTTTTAAATTTCATAGTGAATCACATATTTTTTCTTACTAAACAAAATGGAAATAAAATTTTTGCATTGACCAGCTTATTGATGCTGGGTGATGGTACAATTTTCTCTCACTTGGTGCTAGACCAGAGCGAAGTTTGTGTAAATCTTCCAGCTATTCAAGATGTACTTCTAAAATGTAACCTACTCCTGAATAATCAATTTACATCAAAACCCTCGACAGGCTTCCACTCAGAATCATGAAGTGGCAGCCATTGCAATTTGGCCCACCTGTGCGGACCGTTGACAGCTGGGTACATAACGTGAGACTCATCCCGTTCATCATAGGGAGCCATGAACCTTTTGTTTGCAACTGCATGTCTATGCGAGCATTAACAGGACCACCTATGATGTCATGCTCAACAAACAGTAATTGCTCAAAATCGGTAATAAGTTGCAATTTTAGTATAGGCCTTTTGAACACTACACACTACGCCAGAGCAGCTGAGGTCACTTAACACGCCAGGGCTGTTTTGAATATTTTAAGACAGGGAGTGCAGAAATATTGAAAAACATCACTCAGAAGCAATAAGTCGGTCTTCAAATACACTCCTGGAAATTGAAATAAGAACACCGTGAATTCATTGTCCCAGGAAGGGGAAACTTTATTGACACATTCCTGGGGTCAGATACATCACATGATCACACTGACAGAACCACAGGCACATTGACACAGGCAACAGAGCATGCACAATGTCGGCACTAGTACAGTGTATATCCACCTTTCGCAGCAATGCAGACTCCTATTCTCCCATGGAGACGATCGTAGAGATGCTGGATGTAGTCCTGTGGAACGGCTTGCCATGCCATTTCCACCTGGCGCCTCAGTTGGACCAGCGTTCGTGCTGGACGTGCAGACCGCGTGAGACGACGCTTCATCCAGTCCCAAACATGCTCAATGGGGGACAGATCCGGAGATCTTGCTGGCCAGGGTAGTTGACTTACACCTTCTAGAGCACGTTGGGTGGCACGGGATACATGCGGACGTGCATTGTCCTGTTGGAGCAGCAAGTTCCCTTGCCAGTCTAGGAATGGTAGAACGATGGGTTCGATGACGGTTTGGATGTACCGTGCACTATTCAGTGTCCCCTCGACGATCACCTGAGGTGTACGGCCAGTGTAGGAGATCGCTCCCCACACCATGGTGCCGGGTGTTGGCCCTGTGTGCCTCGGTCGTATGCAGTCCTGATTGTGGCGCTCACCTGCACGGCGCCAAACACGCATACGACCATCATTGGCACCAAGGCAGAAGCGACTCTCATCGCTGAAGACGACACGTCTCCATTCGTCCCTCCATTCACGCCTGTCGCGACACCACTGGAGGCGGGCTGCACGATGTTGGGGCGTGAGCGGAAGACGGCCTAACGGTGTGCGGGACCGTAGCCCAGCTTCATGGAGACGGTTGCGAATGGTCCTCGCCGATACCCCAGGAGCAACAGTGTCCCTAATTTGCTGGGAAGTGGCGGTGCGGTCCCCTACGGCACTGCGTAGGATCCTACGGTCTTGGCGTGCATCCGTGCGTCGCTGCGGTCCGGTCCCAGGTCGACGGGCACGTGCACCTTCCGCCGACCACTGGCGACAACATCGATGTACTGTGGGGACCTCACGCCTCACGTGTTGAGCAATTCGGCGGTACGTCCACCCGGCCTCCCGCATTCCCACTATACGCCCTCGTTCAAAGTCCGTCAACTGCACATACGGTTCACGTCCACGCTGTCGCGACATGCTACCAGTGTTCAAGACTGCGATGGAGCTCCGTATGCCACGGAAAACTGGCTGACACTGACGGCGGCGGTGCACAAATGCTGCGCAGCTAGCGCCATTCGACGGCCAACACCGCGGTTCCTGGTGTGTCCGCTGTGCCGTGTGTGTGATCAGTGCTTGTACAGCCCTCTCGCAGTGTCCGGAGCAAGTATGGTGGGTCTGACACACCGGTGTCAATGTGTTCTTTTTTCCATTTCCAGGAGTGTATAAATTGTCTTGCGTTCAAATAGATTCCACACTTCGCACGCTTTTTGCTAATCCTGTTTTTTGATGTTGTTGCACTGGTCAACAAGTTTTAAAAGGCCTCAAGCGGCGGTAACCGTTCCTACAACTAAACGGATTCGCCAGTTACATGCTGGTAGGGAAATACTATTTTCTTGTTGCCCAAATACACTACTGGCCATTAAAATTGCAACACCAAGAAGAAATGCAGATGATAAACGGGTATTCATTGGACAAATATATTATACTAGAACTGACATGTGATTGCATTATCACGCAGTTTGGGTCTATAGATCCTGAGAAATCAGTACCCAGAACAACCACCTCTGACCGTAATAAGGGCCTTGATACGCCTGGGCATTGAGTCAAACAGAGCTTGGATGGCGTGTACAGGTACAGCTGCCCATTCAGCTTCAACACGATACCACAGTTCATCAAGAGTAGTGACTGGCATATTGTGATGAGCCAGTTGCTCGGCCACTATTGTCCATATGTTTTCAATTGGTGAGAGATCTCGAGAATGTGCTGGCCAGAGCAGCAGTCGAACATTTTCTGTATCCAGAAAGGCCCTTATAGGACCTGCAACATACGGTCGTGCATTATCCTGCTGAAATGTACGGTTTCGCAAGGATCGAATGAAGGGTAGAGCCACTGGTCGTAACACATCTTGTTTAAAGTGCCGTCAGTGCGAACAAGAGGTGACCGAGACGTGTAACCATCACGCCGGGTGATACACCAGTATGGCGATTACGAGTACACGCTTCCAATGTGCGTCCAACGCGATGTCGTCAAACACGGATGCGACCATCATGATGCTGTAAACAGAACCTGGATTCATCCGAAAAAATTATGTTTTGCCATTCGTGCACCCTGGCTCGTTGTCGAGTACACCATCGCAGGCGCTCCTCTCTGTTATGCAGTGTCAAGGGTAACCGCAGCCACGGTCTCCGAGCTGATAGTCCATGCTGCTGCAAACGTCGTCGAACTGTTCGTGCAGATGTCAGCACGTTGTAGGTGTCGCCAGCGGCGCCAACCTTGTGTGAATGCTCTGAAAAGCTAATCATTTGCATACCACAGCATCTTCTTCCTGCCGGTTAAAGTTCGCGTCTGTAGTACGTCATATTCGTGGTGTAGTAATTTTAATGGCCAGTAATGTAAATCTGCTACCTGTTGGGAAAATACTCTCTCGTTATTTTCAACTCTTTGGTCTCTAAATATGAGATACATTTTTCCGGAATTTGACGAAACTTACAAAGCGAAGTTTTATGTCTCTGTGATGTCCCACTGTAGAAAGTAACGGTCTTATTTGCCATGACGATTTTCTACGAGTTTGAGCCATAAATGTAAAATATGTTTTCGTCTTATAGTGCAAACAACTGTCAAGGAAAGTAATTGTACACAGAAAAATTATTAGAAAATTTTGGTAACTTCTCTGGATGTGAGAACTTTATGAAAAGCTGTATTATTGTCGTGGCTTAATGAAGCATAATTAAACTTGGAGTGTCTGTTCTCATTTATCAGTCGTTAAAATTAGATAACTGTGTTTATATAGTCGTATTACGCATCGCGAGCAGTGTACTGAGAAGCATTTTTATGAAAATTTGTTTGATGCTGTCTTGCATTGCACATGGCAGTCTCAGTATTATCCTAATAGTGACAGGTTTCAAAGCAAACGAGCATTCCGTGTGCGGAGATATTCCAGTAAATTTAATTACCATCGAAGCTCATATGCATTGTGAGGCGCCGTGATTTTCAGAGTGTAATTCTAAAGCTTAATGCCGGTAAACGATTAGATAAAGCGCTATCTTGTTAATTTTCAAGCAATCTTATCACAAGGTAAGATGCGTTAATTTTTATATTCATTTCCTCTGTAATTACAATATCAGTACTGATACAGTGATTGTTTGCAAGACTAAAGATTAGCTATATTCAGGGCAAAAATTTTAATGTATCATTTTGTTTTGCTGTCAGGTGGCATATGTAAATCTCACTGAAAACGGATTGCTTTCTCGCATACGAACTGTTTGATATACCGTCTGGTCTGTATTCCACATCGTGTAGCGTTGACCTACACATTTCCATTCAAAATTAAATTTTAACACAGCTCTGTTGCCCTGCACTGAAATTTTCATATTTCGATATCAAAAGAATCTTTATATGTTTCTCAGATTCGGACCAGGACCTTACAAACACGAGTTCAAACAAATACGAACACGTTTCAACTGTAATAGATTTAGTAGATTTTTTATATTTTACCGAATTTGTTGCAATCACAGAAACATGGAGTTCATTTATTTTGAGTGTTTTCTCCATTTGTTCTCTAATGTTCATGATTATAAAGAGTCCAGCGCAATTCGTTAGATTGTCAAACACAATGGGTACCGTGAAATTAATTCTATAATTTACAGTTATGAAGTGCAACACCACGAAATCTGCCTGTAAAGGTGGCAATGACCTCTTCGCTTCTCTTTTGTTTGCTTTTAGCACTCTTCACAGATGTGGTACATTTCTGCTGTTCCACACACATGTTCCTCCGTAGCGGTCGCTCGGCTCCAGACTGTAGCACCTAGAACCGCACGCCCACTCCAGCCGGCGAAAAATTCTAGAATTTTCCATTAAGGAGTTTGTGTTTAACAAGCGTACCAAGTTTGAAAGTAATAGGATATTTATTTCAGATGGTACATGTACCTAAGTACAGAAATTTGTGTTTTGCGGAAAATGGCCGTTGAAGTTTCTGCTTGTATATGGCAATCTTTTAGAACAGTCCAGCACTATAGGTAAGTTCTGTTTCATTTTCTAAATCAGTTTCCTATGATACACTCTTCTTGATTTTATCACCTCCAAAAATGAGTTATCTGCTTTCACTATAAGCTGACTATCTATCGCATACAAAACTTTGATGCAGTTCACTCCGGACTTAATTCCCATTTTCTCTAAAACATATTTCCTGCTTTGCACACCATCATTAAAACATGAAACTGCAAACACCAATACCACACCCACAAAAATGGCTTTTGGCAATCTTTCTCATACACATTGGTTAAAACGTTCATTTGGATTGGTACATGAGGACGTTTCTTCAATAAGTTTTCATTTGAAAGGTCCCTGAATATAGGTTTGATGGCTCCCATTGCAGCATTTTGTAAAGAATTCCTGTGATGATATTCTTCACCACCAGCAATTGACCTTTGGTAGCCACACCATGATTCGCTTGCTTTTGGGCACACGTTGTGCATAAGGTTATTGTCTGTGGTCATTTTGTGTAAGTATAAGGCCCAAACTGCTTGCGTCATATTTTTCAAGTCCCCTATGAATTCTAGGCATCTTGTGCGATAATATGCCACAGACAGACACAAAGCAACACAGCCAAATGAAAATCGTTTCGAAATTCACAACACCACACTGCAAGCCTTTCAAAGCAATGAACAAACAAAATCAGCGATCAAAACACTGCACTTCGACACTAGCAGACAAAATACATTAATAGTCTTTTGTCTCACGCATGACAATCTCTGGCGTAGATATAAACATACGAATTCTACAGAGCGAAATACACTCACATATGACAGAGGAATGCTGTGCAAAGGGGTGTGGCGCTGCATCTCGGTACACTTAAGACCAAATAACGTGCCTTAAAATCTCTCAAATATATGTGTTTTATACGTCAAACTATTCAGGAAGACGTGTGCTACAAATAGGCATGTGCCTGAAAAATCTTTTTTTTTTTAATTTTTGACGTCCTAGCCCCTTAAAGGGATTCAAAAGCAGTAATTTAAGTGATTTACTATATATTTAAAAGAAAAAAGAACAGGGTAGGTATCAGCATATGGTGGTTCCGCGTATTGTGGTCTAAAATATGTACGCCTCAGCGCTGTAATACAACCAATGCTCCGTACCAACTTCTTCGTGAAGCTGAGAATGCAACATATAAGGGATATTAACCGCCATCAAAAACTTTTAAATGTTCGTGGGGACTTTTCCGACTGATGTAAGCCGTACAACGACGTCATTGTTATTTGACGAATGATCGAATCATTCTTTGCATAGCTTGGGTGGAAATCCTCAAAACATAAATAAAATGACCAGTCAAAGTATCTAAGGGACTTATAGCGTAAGACGCAGTAAAAAGTGTTGGGTAATTAACGTCCACTAACAATGTGCCGCGAGCCTCTAAAAACACATCACGCAATTTAAAAATCATATATAAGTGACATGTTTTTTGTTAGAAATTAAAGGCACAGCAACTTGAACTTCATACTGTATTAAGGAAACCTAATTATCATTTGCATAATCTTTACAATGAGCACAACAGAATGGCATGCTTACCTTACAAGAGCGAGACAACGAAAGACAAAACTCACGAGAGGCAGCAAAACATCAAAACTGCAAACGCATCAGATGTACCAACTAGCCCAGCTATTTATGATGTAGAATCGATAAACTCACGTAAATGCATAAATTTCAAGTAAGAACACAGGTGCATCGATTACAGAGTTACACTATGTGATCAAAAGTATCCGGACACCCCCAAAACTTACGCTTTTCATACTATATGTACTTTGCTGTCACCTACTACCAGGTACTCCATATCAGCAACCTGAGCAGCCATTAGACATCGTGAAAGACCAGAAAGAGGAACTCACGGATTTCGAAGGTGGTCAGGTGATTGAGTGTCACTTGTGTCATACGTCTGTACGCGAGATTTCCACGCTCCTAAACATCCCTAGATCCACTGTTTCCGATGTGATAGTGGAGTGAAAACGTGAAGGGACACGTACAGCACAAAGGCGTACAGACCGACTTCGTCTGTTGACTGGCAGAGACCACCGACAGTTGAGGAGGGTCGTAATGTGTAATAGGCAGACATCCATGCAGATCGCCACACAGGAATTCCATAATGCATCAGGATCCACTGAAAGTACTATGTCAGTTAGGCAGGAGGTGAAAATACCTGGATTTCATGGTTGAGCGGCTGCTCATAAGCCACACATCACGCCGGTAAAGCGAAATTACGCCTCGCTTAGTGTAAGTAGCGTAAACATTGGACGACTGAACAGTGGAGTGTGGAATGACGAATCACCGTACGCAATGTGGCGATCCGATGGCAAGGTGTGGGTACGGCGAATGCCCGGTGAACGTCATCTTCCAGCGTGTGTAGTGCCAACAGTAAAATTCAGAGGTGGTGGTGTTATGGTGTGGTCGTCTTTTTCATGGAGGGGGCTTGCTCCCCTTGTTGTTTTGCGTGGAACTATCACAGCACAGGCCTACATTGATGTTTAAAGCACTTTCTTGCTTCCAACTGTTGAAGAGCAATTCGTGCGAGGCCTCACCGACCGACATCGATACCTCTCCTCAGTGCAGCACTCTGTGAAGAATGGGCTGCCATCCCCCAAGAAACCTTCCAGCACCTGAGTGAACGTATGCCTGCGAGAGTGGAAGCTGTCATCAAGGCTAGGGGTGGGCCAACACCATACTGAATTCCAGCATTACGGATGGAGGGCGCTGCAAAGTGGTAAGTCATTTTCAGCCAGATGTCCGGATACTTTTGATCAGCTAGTGTATGTCACAAGCAGTTCATATACAGGGTTTACAAAAAGGTACTGACAAACTTTCAGGAAACATTCCTCACACACAAAGAAAGAAAATATGTTATGTGGACATGTGTCCGGAAACGCTTACTTTCCATGTTAGAGCTCATTTTATTACTTCTCTTCAAATCACCTTAATCATGGAATGGAAACGCACAGCAACAGAACTTACAAGTGCCTTCAAACACTTTGCTACAGGAAATGTTCAAAATGTCCTCCGTTAGCGAGGACAAGTGCATCCACCCTCTGTCGCATGGAATCCCTGAGGCGCTGATGCAGCCCTGGAGAATGGCGTATTGTATCACAGCCGTCCACAATACGAGCACGAAGAGTCTCTACATTTGGTACCGGGGTTGCGTAGACAAGAGCTTTCAAATGCCCCCATAAAGGAAAGTCAAGAGGGTTGAGGTCAGGAGAGCGTGGAGGCCATGGAATTGGTCCGCCTCTACCAATCCATCGGTCACCGAACCTGTTGTAAAGGAACATGTTCTAGCAGCACAGGTAGAGTATCTCATATGAAATCATGATAACGAGCTCCATTGAGCGTAGGTGGAAGAACATGGGGCCCAATCAAGACATCACCAATTGCCTTCTCAAACGTTCACAGAAAATCACGTTTTTATGAAGCCTCATCCGTAAAGAGAACATTTGCACTGAAATGAGGATTGACACATTGTTGGATGAACCATTCGCAGAAGTGTACTCGTGGAAACCAATCAGCTATTGATAGTACCTGCACACGCTGTACATGGTACGGAAACAACTGGTTCTCCCATAGAACTCTCCATACAGTGACGTGGTCAACGTTACCTTGTACAGCAGCAACTTCTCTGACGCTGACATTAGGGTTATCGTCAACTGCACGAAGAATTGACTCGTCCATTGCAGGTGTCCTCGTCGCTCTAGGTCTTCCCCAGTCGCGAGTCATAGGCTGGAATGTTCCGTGCTCCCTAAGACGCCGATTAATTGCTTCGAACGTCTTCCTGTCAGGACACCTTCGTTCCGGAAACCTGTCTCGATACAAACGTACCGCGCAACGGCTATTGCCCCGTGCTAATCCATACATTAAATGGGCATCTACGAACTCCGCATTTGTAAACATTGCACTGACTGCAAAACCATGTTCGTTATGAACACTAACCTGTTGATGCTACTTACTGATGTGCTTGATGCTAGTATAATAGAGCAATGAGTCGCATGTCAACTCAAGCACCGAAGTCAAAATTACCTTCCTTCAATTGGGCCATCTGGCGGTGAATCGTGGAAGTACAGTACACACTGACGAAAATAAAATGAGCTCTAACATGTCCACATAATATCTTTTCTTTATTTGTGTGTGAGGAATGGAGGAAGAGGAGATTAGTGTTTAACGTCCCGTCGACAACGAGGTCATTAGAGACGGAGTGCAAGCTCGGTTGAGGGAAGGATGGGGAAGGAAATCGGCCGTGCCCTTTCAAAGGAACCATCCCAGCATTTGCCTGAAGCGATTTAGGGAAATCACGGGAAACCTAAATCAGGATGGCCGGAGACGGTGTGAGGAATGTTTCCTGAAAGTTTGGCCGCACCTTTTTGTAACACCCTGCATACAAAATAGGGTGAAATAAAGAGTAATAATACAATACTGACTAAAATCAGAGGATGGTGAATTTGATGAAATGTGAATGACCTTATGGGAGTGGGTTTTTGTTATATGTAAATATTTATAGTCCCGCATACTTCCATTTGACAATACGTCAGTTCTTGAATAGGAATGACCACATGTTGGTTTGACCAATTCGAGGGAGGCGTCACGGAGATGATGAGAAACTTGAAGGTAGAGCGCCCGGTGAAAGACTACTCACACGGCAGGTGGGGCTGCTCGCGAAGAATGGACACGGACGGCACCTGAGGCAGAGCTGGAGCGCCGATGACGTAGGCGCCCGCGCGGCGGTGAGACTTCTGCGACGCCTGCCGGTGCAGCACTGCACGGTGCAGAATGCAGCGCGCTGTTATTATATGGACCACCAGTCATCCTTGGACGCGCCCAGAACCACCCGCACCGGTTCTTAGGCATGACCTCGAGCGCGCATCGGCTCTTAGCGAAAAAGTGCTGTGGCTTCAGAAATTCCCAGCAGATGGAAAGAGCCACGACTTATCAGTTAGGACTGTGAGACGTTGTAATCTGCCACGTATTAACCAGGCAGAATATCACATTCGTTTACAAGCAACATGTCGTATCAGATGCTAATATCCCACCGGAACCGTTGTGCAGTAGCATTAAAAAAAAAAATTGCTGTGAGTCGCAAATTCAGACTGTCCAATCTCATTTTTTATTGCAGATCTAGGTAGCAGCTATTGCGTACCTATCTTCAATGCATTTAAATCAAATCATATAGACTCGTCTACCTTTCGTCGACACATTTTTTTGCGATTTAATTGTAATCCGGCAATGTATATACAAAAATTGCGTAAAAAAAGGTGTAGACAAAAGCTAGACGGGTCTATATGATTTGATTTAAATACACTGAAGATAGCTATTCAACAGCTGAAAATATATACAGGGTGGTCCATTGATAGTGACGGGGCCAAATATCTCACGAAATAAGCGTCACACGAAAAAACTACAAAGAACGAAAGTCGTCTAGCTTGAAGGGAGAAACCAGATGGGGCTATGTTTGGACCGCTAGATGGCGCTGCCATAGGTCAAACGGATATCAACTGCGTTCTTTTTAAATAGAAACCGACATATTTTATTACATATTCGTGTAGTACGTAAAGAAATATGAATGTTTAAGTTGCATCACTTTTTTCGCTTTGTGATAGACGGCGCTGTAATCGTCACAAACATATGGCTCACAATTTTAGACGAACAGTTGGTAACAGGTAGGATTTTTAAATTAAAACACAGAACGTAGGTACCTTTGAACGTTTCTGAACTTATCATTTCTCAGAGCGCATGCTGTTACAGCGTGATTACCTGTAAATACCACAATAATGCAATAAATGATCAAAATGAATTCCATCAATCTCAATGCATTTGGCAATACGTTTAACGACATTCCTCTCAACAGCGAGTAGTTCGCCTTCCGTAATGTTCGCACATGCATTGACAATGCGCTGACGCATGTTGTCAGACGTTGCCGGTGGATCACGATAGCAAATATCCTTCAAGTTTCCCTACAGAAAGAAATCCGGGGACGTCAGATCCGGTGAACGTGCGGGACACGGTATGGTGCTTCGACGACCAATCCACATGTCATGAAATATGCTATTCAATACAGATTCAACCGCACGCGAGCTATGTGCCGGATATCCATCATGTAAAACATCACCATTCTGTCATGCAGTGAAACATCTTGTAGTAACACCGGTAGAACATTACGTAGGAAATCAGCATACAATTCACCATTTAGATTTCCATCAATAAAATGGGGGCCAATTATCCTTCCTCCCATAATGCCGCACCATACATTAACTCGCGAAGGTGGCTGATGTTCCACTTGTCGCAGCCATCGTGGATTTTCCGTTGCCCAACAGTGCATATTATGCCGGTTTACGTTACCTCTGTTGGAGAATGACGCTTCGACGCTAAATAGAACGCGTGCAAAAAAATCTGTCACCGTGTCGTAATTTCTCTTGTGCCCAGTGGCAGAACTGTTCATGACGTTCAAAGTCGTCGCCATGCAATTCCTGGTGGACAGAAATATGGTACGGGTACAGTCGATGTTGATGTAGCATTCTCAACACCAACGTTTCTGAGATTGTCGATTCTCGCGCAATTTGTCTGCTACAGATGTGCGAATTAGCCGCGACAGCAGCTAAAACAGCTACTTGGGTATCATCATTTGTTGCAGGTCGTTGTTGACGTTTCACATGTGGCAGAACACTTCCTGTTTCCTTAAACAACGCAACTATCCGGCGAACGGTCCGGACACTTGGATGATGTCGTCCAGGATACCGAGCAGCACACATAGCACACGCCCGTTGGGCATTTTGATCACAATAGCCATACATCAATACGATATCGACCTCTCCCGCAATTGGTAAACGGTCCATTTTAACACGGGTAGTGTATCACGTAGCAAATACCGTCCACACTTGCGGAATCTTACGTGATACCACGTACTTATACGGCTGTGACTATTACAGCGCCATCTATCACAAAGCAAAAAAAGTGGTCCAACTAAAACATTCATATTTTTTTACGTACTACACGAATATGTGATAAAAATGGGTGTTCCTATTTTTTTTAAAAATGCAGTTGATATCCGTTTGACCTATGGCAGCGCCATCTATCTGGTTTCCCCCCTTCAAGCTAGACAAGTTCGTTCTTTGTAGTTTTTTCGTTTGATGCTTATTTCGTGAGATATTTGGCCCGGTCACTACCAATGGAACACACTATATATATATATATATGGAACACACTATATTTATACCAAGTGATAAGGCCTGCCGGGGTGGCCGACCGGTTCTAGGCACTACAGTCTGGAACCGCGCGACCGCTACGGTCGCAGTTTCGAATTCTGGCTCGCACATTGATGTGTGTGATGTCCTTAGGTTAGTTAGGTTTAAGTAGTTCTAAGTTGTAGGGGACTGATGACCTTAGAAGTTAAGTCCCATAGTTGTCAGAGCTATTTGAACCAAGTGATAAATACTACCCAAATTACGCACTCATAATTTTATCCATTGTTCTTTCTCAGATGAAAAGTACATTTTCAGTAGGGACATAGGTTTATCTTGGCTGGGTATAGGTACTTCAGGATGCGCATTTCATCAAACACAGAACTTTGTTTGTTATGTTGCTTTACATTACCGTTGTATTAATCTACCACATGCAGTTTTCATCACTTTGATAGCGAATAATAAAGGTTTAACTTCACGGAATTAGATGCAGTAAATACAAATTTTTGGGTCATCATGATATTTACATCCGTTGAACAATACATAGAAAATGTTCGTTTGTTCTTTCGTTACATTTGAAGCAACACGTTGTAATGGTATTTGAATTACGCAACCATTACGGCACCTCACCTGAACCTCTTGATACCAGCAATATTCTAATGTGTTTCTGTAAAGTAGTTGACATATTTCTGAGACAACATTCAGATTTGATTTCACTTTTGATGCATCGATATGTTTATATTGCAATGATATTATTCTTATGTGTATTCTTTCTTTTGTCACTATGATCTTTGACGTACCTGTAACTCTAATTTTTGGGCGCGTAAGCGATTATTAGTTAGTTAGTTGTTAACTTGTTAGAGAGTCGGACGTCTTGGAAGTAATGTTGGAAAGACGCATAACGTAGTCCCCTTATAAAATGTGAACTTTAACAGTGACAGTGAGGAAGATGTTTTCAAGTATGTTTTGTATTGTGAAGTGATGTTTTGAGTTTACGTGATATTGCAATTAAAAGGAAATGTAACTTAATTTCGGAGTGCTTATTATTTTTTTACATCACTATTGTCCAGCAAAAGTGTAATCTTCGAGGATGGTTTGTGAAGCGCATCTACATAACTTTTGAGTATAACAGGATAAAACCTAGGCCTCTTTGCATCCGAGCTTGGAATCATAGCCACCTAGATTTTCTCCGATTGAGCCATGATAATACGAGACCAGCGTGGGAAACACAAAAAGATGAGTGCCTAGTTTTTTGATTATTACATGAAATAACTTTACTAACTGTGCTCTAATGACACCTGCCACATAATATCGCTGTTGTTGCCCGAAAATGCAGTATTTAGCAGCGTGAGCAACACCACAACCGTTATTAAATGCTGACCTTTGTTGTGGTAGGGTTGTTAGAACGTTCATTTGGCGTTTTCGATTTGCTTTCTACGCTTGAGTGCTAGTTCTGCAAGGTTCGCAGGAGAGCTTCTGTAAAGTTTGGAAGGTAGGAGACGAGGTACTGGCAGAAGTAAAGGTGTAAGGACGGGGCGTGAATCGTGCTCGGGTAGCTCAGATGGTGCAGTCTGCGTTCGGCAGGGCAGCAGTAAGCACCGCGCTCGGCCGTCCACGCCGCTGCGCGCGCGGAGTGTTTGTTTACTTCCTCGTCACCGCCCTTCTCAGTCGAACAAGCTCCAATTGCCAACTCTTACAGGAAGAACACTCCTTAAGTTCACCTTCTCAAATGAATACGCACGACCCAAAGCACTGGGCGTCGAACGCTTCCTACTCGAAGACGTGACGATCCCCCGTGACGAACTCATCGGCATACACCTGTCGATCATTAGCAGCGTCGTTTATGTTGAGATGACTTCCGACGCTGCCTGCAACGAGATTATTCAACTGACGCGACGTGGAGTAAAATTTCGGTACTCCGGCGGAAACGTCGGGCCTGTGGGTGGCGACCATGCAGGACTTGGCCTTCGGACGATCCATGTATTCGGACTGCCTTTCGAGGTGGTGAAGATGAAATCGCGGCGCTAAGCCCGTTCGGAAAAGTCCAGAGCCACGTAGCCGAGACATGGGCACAGTTTACGACGTATCCGGTGCTTAATGGTGTGAGACAAGTCTGAATCGATCTCAAACGGCACGTCCCATCGTACATTTCTATCGGCGGCTGCCGTGCGGTGGTCATTTACGACGGACAACCTCGAACATGTTCCGGTTGTGGCAAAGAAGGCCACGTCCGGAATGAATGCCTGCAACGCCGCATCACACAACTAAGGCACGACGATACGAACGACAGAACCACAACGACCCTTCCAGCCACCTATGCGGCGACACTGCACGTCCAGCCCACACAAGACGCCGTTCATGAGCGCCTCTCTGGACCGATACACCCGGAGGCTCCCAGCAACGCCGCTCCTGAACATGACCTACAGCCGGAACTTTAGAAGATCACGAGGATACAAGCGAGAGTGTTATGAAGAATAAAGACCACTTCATAGCACCCGCGGCTTTTGTCCTGGAACGACGTGAATCTCTTCCTTCCTCAGACACCGAAACTCATTGCCGGAAGCAAAAGTCGCCCAAAAGACGAAAAAAACGCCTCAAGACAACAGAATCGACCGCTGAGCCCCCTCAGCAGGACGAAGAGATGGCATATCACTCTGACGGAGTACACGATAACTCTTTCTCCTCTGACACGGAGACGCGTCATCCACAAGACGGTGAGCCGTCCAACAGAGAGTGTGCGCAAGCCCCGCGCCCAGAAGCCATGGAACACAGCACGCCTGTCGTCACCGACGCAATTGAGCCGACTCGGCGAGCGCTGCCACCTCTCGCCGATGTCAAAACTGACGGACATTTTTCATGGGCGGATGACACGGATTTCCCACGTCCACCTGATGCGGATATGAGATCTGTTCCTCCGTTAGACCAACACTAAAATGGGGGATGTTTCTACGACGACTCCTGGACTCCTGCGACTTCTATGGACTTCCAGAATCCACCACGACAATCTTAACCAGCTACTAACCTATCGACAACACGGATCCCCCATCAAGCGTACCGAATAGCTACTATCAGTACTAAGAATATCGGCTCCCACGTTAAATCAACTGCTCCGTGACACGCTAAGAGCAGCGGACATCGACATCGCCCTGTTACAAGAACTGAGGACAGCAACTTGGACTGGGTGTTATGGATATGAGACGTACGCCGCCCCTGCAGCTATGGAACACACACGCGCAGCCATCCTCCCCCGAGAAGGGATTGGAGTTTCCGATGTCGCATATCTCCCAACGGCGCGAGGGGTGGCCATAAAAGTTGAAGGAATGAAAATCATAAATCTCTACGCCCCATCGGGCACTGATAAACGGAGGGATCGCTCCCAGTTCTACGCAGAAGATATCACGCCTTTATTCCTCGGCCGATACGATCATCTCATCGTAGGTGGAGATTTCAACTGCGTTCTCGAGCGCACAGACCAATACCCCCATTTCACCACATGTCCGGAACTTCGCTTCCTCGTCCGCCACCTTCGTCTCCTCGACACTTGGCGGGCGGTACACGGCGACCGCCCGGGGTATACACACATCACGAGCCACTCTGCCAGCCGACTTGATAGAATATACATCTCTGACGCTCTAAAATCAGTTCTCCTCGACGCGGAACGTTGGCCGTCTGCCTTTTCGAATCATGACATCTACATCTGTACCATGAACCTACGTTGACAATCTATATAGCGCAGTGCAGGGCCTTGGAAACTCAATGTCACGCTACTGCGGGAACCTGAATGCCGACAACAGATCACCGACACGTGGCACACCTGTGTTCAACGCATTATGCGTTACGAGACCACACTGCAGTGGTGGTTACTGTGCGACAAACCGGTCATCTGACGCACCTTGGCACACTATGGCAGAGCCACACAACTGATTTCTGCTGTAGCGCTCTACGTGAGCTCATGGATCATCCTCCATCCCCGGATCGTCTAAAAGAAGCTCAACGCATCAAGGCAAAGATTTTAACCTTGACCAGATGCCATCTACAGGGAGCCATTGTACGAGCACGCAGGCAAGATAGGATTAACGGGGAAGAACCTTCTATGCATGATATTGTTCAAAATGTTCGTCGACGCCGACAGGCTTTAATGACAACTTTGGATCTACCTGATGGACGACGGCTGACTTCGCAAGCTACCATTGAGGATGGCTTCACGACGCACTATAGACTTGTATCAAGAGGTACCTGCCGGTGCAGAGGCTGCCCGGGAGACACTTGGTACTCTAAACGCAGCAGCTGCAACTGTCCTGACTTCTGAAGTGACCACCGACGACGTCCAAGGCGCTGTGGCCAAAGGGTTTCTGAATCGATCTCCCGGCCCGGATGATTTACCTCTCCCATTTTACAGAACCTTCCAAAATTTGATGTTGCCACGATCGAGAGACATGTACTGGGAACTTTTGTCCGGCGCGGTGAACCCGCCACCAATGTTCATGGAAGGCTTACTTGTACCAGTCCCGAAACCCGCAGGAGGAACACGACTCGACAGTTACCGGCCGTTACTCAATTCTGACGTCAAGATTTTCACACGCCTTCTAGCAGTGCGACTCAAACATGTCTTACGAGACATTGTTTCCCACAAACAAACATCCTTAGGCGGCGATCGTAATATGCAGACAGCCCTCAGTGAATATCGAAATGTGATTGCTGTGGCAACACATTCGCGACTGTCAGGCGCTTTAATCTCCATCGACTTCAAAGAAGCGTTTGATCGCGTTAGTCATGCATTCCTCAACGCAGTGATGGACCGAATGGCGATTCCCCCGACGTTCACGCAAGTGATTATGCGGCTCCTTCGTGGGGCAACGTCCAGACTTCTCGTCAACGGCAGACTTACAGAACCTATACGGATTGAACGCTCAGTACGGCAGGGTTGCCCTTTGACGACGGTGCTTTATGCCGTTGCGATGGAACCACTCATTTGCGGATTACGGCGACGTTTGACAGGTATTCCACTCCGGGATCATGTGTTCCGCTGCCGAGCTTACGCGGACGACTTGGCCCTCGTCGTACGTTCAGCGGCCGACGTACAAGCTGCGGTGCAGTGGATTACCCGTTGCAGTGCAGGGGCAGGGAGCGCTATGAACGTGGAAAAATCATGCGCCATGAAGATCGGCCGCGGCCTTCCCGCGGAGAGCGTAGTCCCCTTTCATCTGGTGGACACCCACCGCTGTCTCGGATTGAGGTACACGTGAGACATTCGCCGCACCCCGGCGATCAATTTTCGGGCTCTACTGCAACGCATCCGGGCCAACATACAAAATCACATACTACGCCCGCTGAATATGTGCCAGAGAGTCACCTTCGTCAATACCCATCTGCCAGCCCGGATACCCCATATAGCGCAGATTCTGCCCATCACTTCGACAATGGCGGCCAGGTTACAGGCGGCTTTTGGCTATTTTATTTCTTCTGGACGCATCTTCAAAGTCCAATATGAAGCTCTCACCTTACCGAAGCGGGACGGTGGTCTCGACCTGGTTAATGTGAGAGCCAGGACTACGGCACTTTACACCAATACTATGCTCCGGTTATGGAAAAGCCAAAATGCTAGTTTTACTGCAATGTTGACCTCCGAGCTCGCACCTGTTTCGAGACGCCCACCGACGTCTTTGGCGCACATCCCACCTCCGATGTCACATGTCGGCCGTTCCTTTTTGCAATTCAGTTTCATATGCACCGAGCTCCCCAGGACCAGGAAGACGGCCATCGGCGGCATCTATCGCCTTCTCAGAAAGTCTCCACCCCGCAACCCCGTCGAAACACGTCACCTCCAGGTTTCATGGCCTACAGTTTGGAGAACGATCCACCAACCATATCACACCACTGACACCACCGCGATATGGTACCTTCTCGTCAGCGGCAAGTATACTACAAGACAGAAACTGCATCGCATCGCGCTGGTGGACTCACCCCTGTGCCTCAAGTGTAATGTCAAAGATACGGTGTCCGCTGCTCGTGGTCGTGCGGTAGCGTTCTCGCTTCCCCCGCCCGGTTTCCCGGGTTCGATTCCCGGCGGGGTCAGGGATTTTCTCTGCCTTGTGATGACTGGGTGGTGTGTGATGTCCTTAGGTTGGTTAGGTTTAAGTAGTTCTAAGTTTTAGGGGACTGATGACCATAGATGTTAAGTCCCATAGTGCTCAGAGCCATTTGAACCCTTTTTTTTTTTTTTTTTTTTTTTTTTTTTTTTTTTTTTTTTTTTTTTTTTTTTTTTTTTTGAAGATACAGATTTACATCGTTGCGAGTGTGGGCCAGCGGCAGCCGTCTGGACCCTCGTACAGAAGATTGTGGCTTTCTACCTCCGAGTACCACCACACCACGTTCCTCCTACCATGATGATATATCCCAACATAACCTGCTTTCCACCGGCTAAGTGGCACGCCATCACATGTATCAGTGGCATGGCTGTCAACCACCTCTTCCGGGACGACATCGTCGATCCGGCGGACTTTGGGACACGCCTCCAAGTACGTCACCACACCCTTCGCCGACATCGACACCATCGGGCCACTTTCGCGAACTATTTACAGAGTATTCTCACCAACCCGCCACAAAGCTGGAATCTCAACGAACCGTGCCAGCCAATACTGGACGATCCCACGTTCCCCTTTAATGGTCCATGATAGAATGCACTTTGTTCTGATGGCGTGCCAAAGTGGAGCATGGCGCAGAAAGTATTCTACTTTATTTCACTTCTTTTTTCTCCTCCTCTTCTAAGGTTTCTTTTTTTCCTTACACATGTTCATCCTTCTCGCGCACAGCTCTCTATCTGCAGCCTATTTGTTTTCTTTCTCCTGTGCTCCGCCAATAAATAACATAAAAAAAGTTGGGATGCTGCTGATGGTGAGATTGTATATTCATTTACGTTAACAAAAAAAATATGATAGAGCACTTGTCCGCGAAAGGCAAAGGTCCCGAGTTCGAGTCATGGTCCGGCACACGTTTTTAATCTGCCAGGAAGTTTCATATCAGCGCACACTCCGCTGCAAAATGAAAATCTCATTCTTCTATGCTTGAAATTGGGTTGCTTTTTCTGTCTGGCGTTGTTTATTCCTTACCGCTCTCCATACGGTCTTGTTCTCCGGAAAACCCGCCCAAGTCGCGAAAAAAGCCTGCAAACACATGACAAATAGACTGTACTATGGTTGATTTTCGTTTACAAGATATGCTTCAAATTATTTCACATTCTTGCATATGAAATTTCGGTTTACAATCATGTCATTTCCTTATGGTGAAGTCTTTTGTACTGTATTTTTCATTTCAAAAATATTTAAATATTTCCTACACCATTGGTTGCATTTTCCTGTGTTACTTTCTTTGGTTGACTGGAGAAGAATATTTATGTGTGTGGTTGTTTCATCAAGACTTTCACAGAACTTATTTGTACTGTCAGCGAATTTGTTCTGCCTTAGTCTTTACACAGGTGGGTTGCCATCCGGTTTTTTGTTTGGTAGTTCTGCGATCATGGCCTGACCTTCACAGGCAGACAGTCGTGCTTTGGCGCATGGAGCAGACGTTTCTCACGTCAGCCAAGGACGTGGCCGCTTGGCAGGCTCTGACACGTGTCAGCAAAGAAGAGGGTACTGGTTAGCTCGCCATCCCGAATCAGATGGCCGTGACCGTGTAGAAATCGTAAGACAAATAATTAAAAACAAGTAAAATTATGTGCTTCCTGAAGGAGAAACACAGAAACGATTGGCTGCAAACAGGAGGCAGAGGTATGTTTTCTGTCCACAAAATGAAATCGTGAAGTTTGCTAGCAGTCGGCTACAAGGAATCATTTCTAATGGCTTTAAGTGTTACTTATCATTACACCAGTTTGTCTCTGTTGCTCCGATCCTTACTTTAATTCGCGGTTTTTATCCTAAAGGAATAGTTATAGGCATGCGTATTCAAAACAGGCAGAAGAATGCGGTGCACTCGGCAACGCCTATGTAAGACAAGTGCCTGGCGCAGTTGTTAGATCGGTTACTACTGCTACAATGGCAGGTTATCAAGATTTAACTGAGTTTGAACGTGGTGCTATAGTCGGCGCACGAGCGATGCGACACAGCCATATCCGGGGTAGCGATGAAGTGGGGATTTTCCCGTACGAACAATTCACGAGGGTACCGTGAATGTGAGGAATCCGGTAAAACACCAAATCTCCGACATCGTTGCGGCTGGAAAAGGATCTTGCAAGAACGGGACCAACGACGACTGAAGAAAATCGTTCGACGTGACAGAAGAGCAACCCTTCCGCAAATTGCTGCAGATTTCAATGCTGGGCCACCGAAAAGTGTCAGCGTGCGAAACATCATCCGTATGGGCTTTCGGAACAGAAGGCCCATTCATGCATCCTTCGTGACTACACGACAGAAACCTTTACGTCTCTCCTGGGTCCGTCAACAACGACATTCAACTGTTGGTGACTGGAAACATGTTGCCTGGTCGGATGAGTCTCTTTCAAATTGTACCGAGCGAGATGGCCGTGTGCGGGTATGAAGACAGCAGGGGAGTATTCAAGCTGGTGGAGGCTCTGTAATGACGTGGAGCGTGTGCAGTTGGAGTGATGTAGGACCTCTCATACTTCTAGATACGACTCTGAGAGATGACACATAGGTACGCACAGTGTCTGATCACCTGCATCCTTTCACACGTCACTTGTGTATTCCGACGGACTTGGGCAATTCCAGCAGGACAATGCGACACTGCAAACGTCCAGAATTGCTACGCAGTGGCTCCAGGAGCACTCTTCCGAGTTTCAACACTTCCGCTGCCCACCAAACTCCCCAGACATGAACGTTATTGAGCATATTTGTGATGCTTTGCAATAAGCTGTTCATAAGCGATCTCCACCCCCTCGAACTCTTGCGGATTTATGGACTGCCCTGCAGGATTCATGGTGTCAATTCCCTCCAGCACTACTTCAGACATTAGTCGAACCCAGCACACGTCGTGTTGCTGCACCTCTGCGTGCTCGCGGAGGCCCCACGCGATATTTCTTGGTTCTTTAGTGTAGGTAGGGTGACCAGACGTCCGGATTAATCCGGACATGTCCTCATTTTTAGCTCTTTGTCCGGGGTCCGGGCGGATTCTTACAGTGTCCGACTTTTTCGCAAAGTTCAGCTTAATAGAGTTGAATTTACAATTCGTCCCGTTCTATGCTCTTTTCTTAAATAACTATTGGCACGACCTTCGTGACAAACACGCACGAAGGCGGTGTTAGCAGGTGGCACCAGGATCGTCGATGTCATCGTTGATCGACCTATAAGCGAATGCAAATATCGATTATTTAAAATTTTCGTTTCGTGTCTTTGCTTTGTATTGGCTTGGCTTCCTGTAGCGCACGTATGATTTGTGAGAGTAATTTTTAACCGAGTGAGTTGCGTAAAATATTTGGCTACTCCTCAATGAAAGTGTACATTTTCTGATGTCCTTTCCTGCAATTATCCGGCTTTAAGAAAGGGAGAAATGAATTTGAAGCGGAATGTAAGATATGTGGAGCTGGAACGTACGTCTCAGTGGCCAATAAAGGTAAGAAATAACTCCACAGATTAACTGTCATGGTTTTATTTCATTGTTCCATAGTCATTCAATTTATTTGTATTCGGAAGGTTAAAGTGCAGTTTACATGTCGTCAGCTGCTGCTTGAATTGTAGATGTTGGTAACGGTGAGTCGAATAAAGCGAGGTGAATGGTCTCACGTTTTTCTCTTTGTAAACAGTTTCGTATTGTTGACATAACAAAACAATTGACGCCACACTGTCACCACAATCAATGTTTTTAATTTTTTTATATTGCTCAGTTAAACCACCACCTGACTATCTGTAACAATTAACTACTAGTTTTATCGGGAATTCCCGGCAGTCAAGTGACTTGTCCAACACTGACGGGTGGTATCCACATTAGCAGTTGACCCGTTTGATGTGTCATCTTTTTTTCTTATTTTTTTGAAGCTGTTTGTAACTATCCATCAGGACAATGCACGTCCGCATGTATCCCGTGCCACCCAACATGCTCTAGAAGGTGTAAGTCAACTACCCTGGCCAGTAAGATCTCCGGATCTGTCCCCCATTGAGCATGTTTGGGACTGGATGAAGCGTCGTCTCACGCGGTCTGCACGTCCAGCACGGACGCTGGTCCAACTGAGGCGCTGGCCAGGGTAGTTGACTGACACCTTCTAGAGCATGTTGGGTGGCACGGGATACATGCGGACGTGCATTGTCCTGATGGAACAGCAAGTTCCCTTGCCGGTCTAGGAATGGTAGAACGATGGGTTCGATGACGGTTTGGATGTACCGTGCACTATTCAGTGTCCCAGAGGTGTACGGCCAGTGTAGGACATCGTTCCCCACACCATGATGCCGGGTGTTGGCCCTGTGTGCCTCGGTCGTATGCAGTCCTGATTGTGGCGCTCACCTGCACGGCGCCAAACACGCATACGACCATCATTGGCACCAAGGCAGAAGCGACTCTCATCGCTGAAGACGACACGTCTCCATTCGTCCCTCCATTCACGCCTGTCGCGACACCACTGGAGGCGGGCTGCACGATGTTGGGGCGTGAGAGGAAGACGGCCTAACGGTGTGCTGGACTGTAACCCAGCTTCATGAAGACGGTTGCGAATGGTCCTCGCCGATACCCCAGGAGCAACAGTGTCCCTAATTTGCTGGGAAGTGGCGGTGCGGTCCCCTACGGCACTGCGTAGGATCCTACGGTCTTGGCGTGCATCCGTGCGTCGCTGCGGTCCGGTCCCAGGTCGACGGGCACGTGCACCTTCCGCCGACCACTGGCGACAACATCGATGTACTGTGGAGACCTCACGCCCCACTTGTTGAGCAATTCGGCGGTACGTCCACCCGGCCTCCCGCATGCCCACTATACGCCCTCGCTCAAAGTCCGTCAACTGCACATACGGTTCACGTCCACGCTGTCGCGGCATGCTACCAGTGTTAAAGACTGCGATGGAGCTCCGTATGCCACGGCAAACTGGCTGACACTGACGGCGGCGGTGCACAAATGCTGCGCAGCTAGCGCCATTCGACGGCCAACACCGCGGTTCCTGGTGTGTCCGCTGTGCCGTGCGTGTGATCATTGCTTGTACAGCCCTCTCGCAGTGTCCGGAGCAAGTATGGTGGGTCTGACACACCGGTGTCAATGTGTTCTTTTTTCCATTTCCAGGAGTATATATATCAAACCGCTGTAGAAATTACACCACTGGTCTGAAAGACGTCAAATTGCAGCGGAATATGATCGGAGAAAGGGGAAAACATATGGCGGAAGAAAAAAAATAGTGTAAAAATTGATCGATAGGTGGCACTGTATGTGTCACTATACGTGAATGAAAACACCTATCATGCGCACAACCCACTGAAGTTGGCATAAACACGCCGGGTACACGGCTTTTCCTCCTTTCGCGTCTGCGACGTTCGCCATGACTGTCTCAATGCAGGATCGCACTCTTTTTGTGAAGCTGTATTACAAGAATGATGACTGTGCACACGTCGCTCTGCAGAAGTTCCGGACACTGAAGGGTTTGAAAAAACGCGCTGGTCCGATGACTGCCGGGGGTCTGGAGAAAATGATTCGGAAATTCAAAAACACTGTTTCTTTGGTGTGCAACCAGGTAGAGGGAGGAAACGAATTGATTCGACGTCAGTTGATGCAGTAGCCACAGTAATGCAGGAGTAGACGAGTGGTGGTGTGCAAACGTGTAGTGCGCGGAGAATAGCCCGAACATTGGACATACCCGTCAGCACGGTGCTTAAAATCCTACGCAACATCCTTCTTTGCTATTCATTCAAAATTACCCATGTGCACAAGTTGCTTCCTGTTGTCCTACTAGCAAGAGAGACCTATGCTTTAGAATTTCTTGCTTGCATGGAAGTTGACAATGATTGGCCGTGGAAGATTTTATGGACAGAGGAAGCCCAGTTCCATCTGACAGTATATATCAATACATAGAACTGTCGAATAAGGGCAACGGAAAATCACTAATGAATATATTTTTTCAAATCATTGTGATGTATAACTCTACTACGCTTCAATGTTTCTGGATGTACAAGAATTTATTGGTTGCCATTTCTCGTTCTTCTTCTTGAACAGAGGAGCATTGGGATGCACCTTTAACAGTACCTTTACCTCTATCTTATACCTTTGGTATATTTAGTTTTTTTCATGTGTTGTGTCCTTGTTTTAGCCCTCATTCAAACCAAATAGTAGTACACGGAAGTGTTAGGCTTGGCTAGCAAATATGAATGCTGTGCACTCAGGTGATTGCTCGGAAAGTAATACTTGCCTATAGGATGTCCGAAAATCTATCCTGGTCAGGTACTTTACACGGTACAATCTTTGTATTTGCTTCTCAAAGTTCTTGTGGAGTGTATGTACTGGCACAATAATCTGATTAATCACTCTTGCACCCAACACAAGATGCAGACTTCCATCTGACTCATCCACTATAAAAAGTGGACTACAATAGGGTCCATAATGAGATTTTCACTCTGCAGTGGAGTGGGCGCTGATATGAAACTACCCGGCAGATTAAAACTGTCTGCCGGGCCGAGACTCGAACTTGGGACCTTTGCCTTTCGCGGGCAAGTGCTCTACCAACTGAGCTACCCAAGCACGACTCAGGCCCCGTCCTCACAGCACTTGCTCGCGAAAGGCAAAGGACCCGAGTTCGAGTCTCGGTCCGGCACACAGTTTTAATCTACCATGAAGTTTCATATCAGCGCACACTCCGTTGCAGAGTGAAAATCTCATTCTGGAAACATCCCCCAGGCTCTGGCTAAGCCATGTCTCCGCAATATTCTTTCTTTCAGGAGTGCTAGTTCTGCAGGATTCGCAGGAGAGCTTCTGTGAAGTCTGGAAGGTAGGAGACGAGGTACTGGCAGAAGTAAGACGGTAGAGCATTTGCCCGCAAAAGGCAAAGGTCCCGAGTTTGAGTCTCGGTCCGGCACACAGTTTTAATCTGCCAGGGAGGTACTATAGGGTCAGTAACATGGTTCAGTTATCCCCCACTGCAACAACCTTTTCATCTCTTTATTGACAGCCTCCCTCTTGGCCCACAGAACCGAGTAAGTTGTATTGCAAAATGTTTAATGGAATGCCACATCCTGTTATACATATATCTCTTAACAAAATTAGATTCTTGGGAAATACAGGCAAATGTTTGACAAGGAGATTACGTAACTGTGCCTTTCGGAGTTCCTCCAAATCTTCAGGTTGCTTAATCTTATCACATATGTCCACAAGACTACAATCAACATCTGCATCTAATGTTGAGTTGCTCATCATTCTGTTCTCCAGGCGCTAGCTACTTACATTAAATATCATAGGCTTCGTGTACCTAACCTTCAGTTCACGATAGAATTTTCCATGAACCTCTTGAATTCCAATCAAATCCAGTACCAATTCATCACCTCTATCTCTAATAAAACATTTACTTTCAACAAAGTCGAATCCTTCCCCTTTGCCCCAGAGGAAAACAAGACCCAGGATGCAGAGTGCGGGTAATTTTCTACTGTCAGGAATGTGCACGTATGTGCTCCTTTTCCCATACTAACTTCTACTTGCTCCATAACACATTGCAACCCGACACCAATAGCACCATTCACCTTACAATTGTGTAATGGCTAAGTAAGCACATTATTCCTACTACTCATCCTTTTATAAAACAAATCATTCATTATTTTTATAGCAGCTCTTGGGTCGAGTACAAAGGTAAATTTCTACCACATATACTAGCCTGGACTGCAGCTTGTACT
Source organism: Schistocerca gregaria (assembly GCF_023897955.1). Taxonomy (NCBI): domain Eukaryota; kingdom Metazoa; phylum Arthropoda; class Insecta; order Orthoptera; family Acrididae; genus Schistocerca; species Schistocerca gregaria. The sequence goes on along the minus strand of NC_064928.1, from coordinate 195,008,458 downwards.
GTTCCAGTATTCTGTTCTTTACACTTCATAACTTCGGAACACAAATATTCTATCATCTTCTCTCCATCATTGTACCTGAGCATGGCCACCAGCTGTTATTAGTGTTCTTATTATCACAGATGTTATTTTGTGTAAATACGTGTGTATGGTTGTATTCCACATTCTGCTCCGCGACCAACATTAGAAGACGGAATGCCATCATATCCAGTTTAACTGCGCTGATGTCCTTGTGTAGTTGTCATTCACGATTTCAATTACCTGTACATTGTGATTTTGTTGTTCCCAATTTTGCATTCTGTTGATTTCTTGTGATTGACTGTGATACTGTTTTGCACAGGTATGTTTCCCACGGGAAGTGGACCAGTATTTTGTTGCCACTGTGCTGGACCGTTACGTTGTCATCAGTTAGAATAACACCTTCGATTACCATTACTCTTATTGTAATTTGGATGGTAACCCAGGTGGTATCTATTGCCATTTCCACGACTGTAATTTGCATTAGGTCAATGGATGTTGTTAAAGTGTGGTAGGTTCAAAAAATGGCTCTAAGGACGATGGGACTGAGGTCATCAGTCCCCTAGACTTAGAACTACTTAAACCTAACTAACCTAAGGACATCACACACATCCATGCCCGACGCAGGATACGAACCTGCGACTGTAGCAGCAGCGCGGTTCCAGACTGATGCGCCAAGAACTGTTCGGCCACAGCTGCCGGTGAGCTAGGTAGATGTTACCGTTCTGACTTGGTTACACTTTCGAGTTGTTATTATGATAATCTCCATTTCTTCTGCCGGTTTGACTATAGAAGTTGTGACTTATAGACTGAAAATACCCGTTACTGTGTTGCTCGCTTCCCTCTTGTAGTAAATCTATGGAATTTAGTATGGATAGAAAATTTTCTAAATCAGTTTCAGGTACGTAAATTAACGTCTCTTTGATATTAAGTGGTAGAGCGGCCTTCAAAATTTTTGGCACATCTCAGTGTCAAATAGGTTCAATCCAGTACTTTGTTTTATTTATACAGCTTTCGAATTTATTTTTCTTAGTCTTCTCTGTTTTTGATTGTGTAGGATTTACAATTATTTTCTTAATTTTTTGGTAAGTGTACGGATCGACCAATATTTGGCTAGGAAAGTCTTTCAACCTCAGCAAATGTGTAACATCGTTCAGCTATCTCGGTAGTCCAAAGAGCAGCATCCCCTTTTATATATACTACAGCAAATGAAATTTCCTGTTGCCCTGTCCAAGTTTGTTGCAAGACAAGTGGATGTGGGATTTTCTCCTCTGGGATAAAAGTTTGTAATTGTTTTTTCCTTATTAGCTTCTCTTCGGCTAATATCATGGAGACAGAATACTAGTCGAGTTCATGTCGGATTCATTATTCTGATCTAATACTGATGATCTGGTGATTGCTTGTGTGATATGTATTAGTCATATGAGGATATTAGTGTGTATTAAGCTGTGCTGTATGCCTAACGTCTTTTAGTTCTTGTTGTAGCTCTTTCATTTTATTGTTAATGTGTTCCTACCAGAATGTATATCTTGTTTGATCTGGTGTAGTTCTACTTCAGAGGTCTCATTTTCTCCTGACATGTTCTGTAAGTGAGTTGATGTATAATATTAGATCACTTCGTATTTAGCTTTTTATTAATCTGAGTGTCTTTTTCTGATACCCATTTATTAAATTCACGTACGATTACTTGCCCCTGCTCTGCAAATTGTTTTTCTTTTTTAATTTCATCTGTACTCTCTACTGTGACGTTTTGCATTTGTTCGGGCAAACTACTCAAGTCGACTCTAGTTTTTTTACTATGAATTCTAAAGCTGATTGTGTACGTGAATTAATGTATTCAGTTCCATACTAAAGTTTGCTAACTTATCTGGTATGTCTTTGTATACTTGTTCCAACAGCCTGAACTCTGTCTGTATACTTTCAAAGAATGATTCAACCTGTTTGGACTGTTGCTTGACTAATGCTTTCTGTTTCTTATTTCATTGATATAAACTCGGTTTTATTCTTTTGTCCTGTCTTCTGTATAGTTCTTCAAATATCTGTTTTATCTGTTCGTGTTGTTGCTTGGCAATATTCTGTAACAACCTTCGATTGCGATTATGCAATTTCAGGAACAGATCTGCAAACGGATCCGATACAGTTTTCGTTACTATAATATTTCCTGATGAGACTGCTTCGGTTTCCAATTTCATAAAGCAGGGCATATCATTTCAAACTCAGTATCATTAGCACTGTTGCCTTCAGCTGGCTGTTCGCAATGTGTGTCTACTAGTGAATCCATCTTGTTTCATCTACCTTTAATCACCGGTGAAATTTTAACCTGCACTACACAAATACTCAGCTCCTTATAACAAAATTACAAAAATGGAAGAAAGAAGGTTAACAATTACTTCTCACTGGCTAATCCATGTTTGCGAGACATGTAAATGAAGTGGCTGTCTTGTGTTTGCAGCACGATCGATCTCGTAATGAAAGTCTAGTTTGAGAAAAGATCCTATTATACTCTAAAGGAACAGGAGTCATGGATCTTCTGAAAAAAAAATGCTGTTCCGAACTCGCTTTCCAAATACAGAGAACCTAGTATTGCTCTCCCTATCCTGATTTGAAACAGCAGTAGTGAGTTGAAATTGCATACATTTTCTTAAAAAATCGATAATACCATTTTGCAATTCTAGTTCAAATGGTTCAAATGGCTCTGAGCACTATGGGACTTAACATCAATGGTCATCAGTCCCCTAGAACTTAGAACTACTTAAACCTAACTAACCTAAGGACATCACACACATCCATGCCCAAGGCAGGATTCAAACCTAGTTCATCAAGATTTTGTGTTCATTATCTTTCTACAGTTTCTCACACGTCGTTGCATATGAATCAAACATTGTATACACATTACACAGAAAGAAAAAAATTAAACATGCTCTGCATCTGGAAACCAAAATGCTCCTGACATGGCCACCACATATAACTAAACAAAATCAAAATAAAAAATGCTTCCATTATTACTTCTTAAGTATTTTACGTGGTGTGAGACTATAGGTATTTTATTCAGTATTTAGTTATAAGAATTTTCTGTGGGAAGCACCAAACAGCTTTACATGTAACTATGATGGAGGAAATGTATTTCCCAAGTCTGGATGTTATTAGACGCTTTTGCACTTTACTTTCTTACATTGCATTATGAAAGCTATTGTCTTTTTATCCGATCAGATCCATTCCAACCCAAACTTCAAGAAACTGCATCTTGTGGGATTCCTTTTAAATTATGAAATGAGTAAACATTGTGTCGCCTGTAGAAAAACTATTGGACTCCTTTAATGCAATGGAAAAGATGCATAACCCGTTTTGCAGATAAATTTAACTCACTAATTGGGGGTGAAAGCGACCAAAACTTTCTCTCACGATAGCTTCAGTTATTACAGTGTCTTCACTAATTATCTGAAAATAAAATATTCCTCAGAGTAACTAGATAATGCACAGAACTGTACAAAATACTTTTCTTTGGAATCGTATTTGCAGCTTGAATACACTTGCATGAAGAGGCAACGAGCACTGAGAATAGAAACCCCAATAGGAATCATTAGAAAGAGTTGACTGAGTTTACGTTGTTTAGTCACATTTATACTTTTACAAAACAAACAATTAAACACTCCATGAAGTATTCTTCGTCGTGTGTCTAGTTAACTTGCAGTTCTTGGCTCTCGAACTCTACTACCTTGGGAACAAGCCTCTTTATTGTTATTTATTACTCGTAAGAAAGGAAACGCGAATGAAAACACGAAAAAAAATGTAAATCTAGAAAAGAGGCGCCACATGTGTCTTTTTTTAGTATCAGACTTCTGACCAGTTTGATGCGGCCCGCCACAAATTCCTCTCCTCTGCCAACTCTTCATATCAGAGTAGCACTTGCAACCTACGTCCTCAATTTCTGTTAAAATAATACCTAAGTAAGACTACAGGCTTAAACTGTCACGAATTTATTAACTGACGCAAATGTAAACAGTGCGGCACAAGTAAAGGAGTGTCACGTACTCGCATAAAAGTATTCACAGCATCATGCTAGACGAAATAAAAATCAGTATCATCAGGTGATAAAATCATTAACGACACACTGAAAATAAAACTATACAAAAGACAGCAACGTGACTCATTACGACAACCGCATATCACAAAACTTTAAAAGCTTCCTATTTCTACAGAGTTACCCGGTATCATATCGGAATATAAATTATGTCGTCAATCAGTAAAAACTACTATGGGGTATACTCATTCATATTAAGACTGCAATCGGTGTTACAACCGTAAACAGATTCATACCAAGCAGATGCGACCGAACAGCTGATCACATTTTGCTGGTAGAGCCAGAGATGATCACATTGGTCTAAAGACATCGATAGTGACTAGAATCTTACGGTTACTCAGCTGTGCGTCGTCTGCTACGATAAATACGTGTGACAGTCGTAACAGGTGTTCTATGTGTTGCATCTAACAGCAATTTGTGCGTTTTACAATCACAGTTGCGGTGACAGAAAACAAATGCATAGAAGTAATGATTAACATATAGTCATAGGCACTAGTGTGAAACGCGTTGTAGTCACATTAGTATGTATACACCCTTCCATCGTACAGTAACTTTTATGGGACTGAGCGCACAGTTACGTTCAATGTACTACTAGCCGAACTGTCTAAATACACTCCTGGAAATTGAAATAAGAACACCGTGAATTCATTGTACCAGGAAGGGGAAACTTTATTGACACATTCCTGGGGTCAGATACATCACATGATCACACTGACAGAACCACAGGCACATAGACACAGGCAACAGAGCATGCACAATGTCGGCACTAGTACAGTGTATATCCACCTTTCGCAGCAATGCAGGCTGCTATTCTCCCATGGAGACGATCGTAGAGATGCTGGATGTAGTCCTGTGGAACGGCTTGCCATGCCATTTCCACCTGGCGCCTCAGTTGGACCAGCGTCCGTGCTGGACGTGCAGACCGCGTGAGACGACGTTTCATCCAGTCCCAAACATGCTCAATGGGGGACAGATCCGGAGATCTTGCTGGCCAGGGTAGTTGACTTACACCCTCTAGAGCACGTTGGGTGGCACGGGATACATGTGGACATGCATTGTCCTGTTGGAACAGCAAGTTCCCTTGCCGGTCTAGGAATGGTAGAACGATGGGTTCGATGACGGTTTGGATGTACTGTGCACTATTCAGTGTCCCCTCGACGATCACCAGAGGTGTACGGCCAGTGTAGGAGATCGCTCCCCACACCATGATGCCGGGTGTTGGCCCTGTGTGCCTCGGTCGTATGCAGTCCTGATTGTGGCGCTCACCTGCACGGCGCCAAACACGCATACGACCATCATTGGCACCAAGGCAGAAGCGACTCTCATCGCTGAAGACGACACGTCTCCATTCGTCCCTCCATTCACGCCTGTCGCGACACCACTGGAGGCGGGCTGCACGATGTTGGGGCGTGAGAGGAAGACGGCCTAACGGTGTGTGGGACTGTAACCCAGCTTCATGGAGACGGTTGCGAATGGTCCTCGCCGATACCCCAGGAGCAACAGTGTCCCTAATTTGCTGGGAAGTGGCGGTGCGGTCCCCTACGGCACTGCGTAGGATCCTACGGTCTTGGCGTGCATCCGTACGTCGCTGCGGTCCAGTCCCAGGTCGACGGGCACGTGCACCTTCCGCCGACCACTGGCGACAACATCGATGTACTGTGGAGACCTCACGCCCCACGTGTTGAGCAATTCGGCGGTACGTTCACCCGGCCTTCCGCATGCCCACTATACGCCCTCGCTCAAAGTCCGTCAACTGCGCATACGGTTCACGTTCACGCTGTTGCGGCATGCTACCAGTGTTAAAGACTGCGATGGAGCTCCGTATGCCACGGCAAACTGGCTGACACTGACGGCGGCGGTGCACAAATGCTGCGCAGCTAGCGCCATTCGACGGCCAACACCGCGGTTCCTGGTGTGTCCGCTGTGCCGTGCGTGTGATCATTGCTTGTACAGCCCTCTCACAGTGTCCGGAGCAAGTATGGTGGGTCTGTCACACCGGTGTCAATGTGTTCTTTTTTCCATTTCCAGGAGTGTATATACAGTATGACAGATGTAACTCCCTGAATTTTATAGACTAACTGTTACATCAGCATGTCACAAAGCACACTAAAGTGGCAACTGTGTGTAAGATATGACCAGTTGAGGATTTTTACAAAAAATGGTTCAAATGGCTCTGAGCACTATGGGACTTAACTGCTGTGGGCATCAGTCCCCTAGAACTTAGAACTACTTAAACCTAACTAACCTAAGGACATCACGCACATCGATGGCCGAGGCAGGATTCGAACCTGCGACCGTAGCGGTCACGCGGCTCCAGACTGTAGCGCCTAGAACCGCTCGGCCACAGCGGCCGGCGGATTTTTCAGGCACAGAGATTTATGTCGATTGAAAGGTGAAAAGGTTTAAATCATTGACAAGCCAACATCAGAATAAGGATCAGACATTATTGTCTTACAAAGAATCATAAAAAAACATTTGTAGGACAAGTATGTTGAAAACAAATATACAAACAAGAGAAGTATTGCTTGTTAAAACAATTGTAAAATATTTGGGCTTGAAAGCCAGTGTATACCTTTGTTACAGAGTAAAAAAATACATGATATACGCGATGAGTAGAGAACGATAAACTCTCAAATTGGACTTATAAAGCTGTAAGATGTCGTGGTCTCCTGACTTTCATTGCTGACATATTCCGCCCTCACAATCATATTCCACACATCAAGACGCTTCATTCGAACCCAAAGTCAATGTTGTATGAATTCATGTAAATGATATGCAATTAACAAGTAAGAGCACCGTGGTTGAAATACTCGAGGCTGGCGTACACACATACATTCCAGACACGACGGTCACAGAAGCTTTTAGTTCGGGAGAGAAACCTCACAACGGGACTCCGGTCCCTTTATAGGATGACCCAGCCTATGTTGGCCGGGCAGCATGGGCCCGAGTGAAAAGGGGGAACGACGCCGTGTTCGGCTTAAAAGCAAATTCCGCTACATTGTGTGGGAGCGGCCATCCTATGCATTCTTTACACATAGTACGCAGTTTCAGAGATTTTCACAGAGAGACAGCAAACGCCAAACGCCAATGCTACAGGTTTCCAGATTGGAGCTGAAGGAATAATGGAAGACACTGAAAGATAAACCCCTTCACGTCTAGTGTGGAGAGGCGCCGTTCCGTTGTCGCTCTTGGAGCGAGGAGCAAGTCTCTCCTCAGTACTTCACTGGGAGCGCACCTCCGTCGACAGCGAATCGAAGTGCTACTCTATGTTGAGTCTTTGTGATTAAGCGTTGTTCACTGTGTTGGCCGACACTCTTATTGTGCGGTGTGAACGGACAGAGTTATAGTTAAACGCCTGTGAGCGAATTTTGGGGGGCATCGCGGTGGACTGGTTATCTGACCGGTGTACCACGCCAATAGTTAGACTAAGGGCGAATAGGAATCCTTGCTTTCATCAAGGCGTAGGGTGAGTTTGACTGGCGAAGGTCAATCCAGATAGAACGAGAGTTGTCTTATTTGTCAGCAGCGAGCGGCGCAGACAGCAGTCTTCGCAGCTTACGGTATTGTGCGCTACAGATATTACGAGCCCCATATTCCCTCCACAACAGTACACTTCACTGCATTTCACACTCTACAGCCTCGACCGTACCTATCAACATTCTAAAGGATAAGTATTCTAGTTGAGTAGGTGCGGCTCTCAGCCATTCTGGCAAGTCAATAACAATCTTAAACTTTGTATAGAAATTTCATTAGAGAATCCTATCCTTAAGAGGTAACTTCACATTCGGAAAAGAACCCAGAAATAATTTGTTCAGTTCATAACTAAAAGTGCCGTTGTGGTTTCTCAGAATTTTTGAAAAATAAATAATAATTTTCGTTAGCTTCATTTTTTTTACACTAACTAGCAGTACTCCTGTACCCAAGTATCCCACTAGTTACGTAAGAAATTTTGAGAATTTATGTGTCATTTCCTTACAGCAGACGACTCCAGAAGATATTTATTGCTGAAAGTTTTTCAGGCATTTCTCTTTAGAACGTTAGGAGCGTCTGTGTGACTTCTGTAGTAGTGTGGGGGTGGGAATTGAAACTTGCAAGAGCCACAGGGTTAAGGGTACATCTCAAATTAATCCGTTGCGCAGAATAACAGATCAACCCGCACCTCAGAAAACCATGTAAAATGATAAATATAAGCACTTCAGCAGACAGGTAAGCGGTGGATCAAGCGTTAAGCAAACAGGCACATATAAAAAAATATCATTACTATGTAAAGGAAGCCAAGCAAAGGTAGGCAAACTGTTAAAATTTTATTATCAGTTGATGGTGGCGCCATGGGACGATAGCGAAACAGTGATACGTGGAGCTGTTCAGTATAATGGAGACCGGGCCGGCCGCTGGATGCGAGTCTGCAGAAAGCCTCGGCGCTTAATTGCAAGTTCACCTTGCGAGCAGAACCGTGCCCATAATTTTTCTAGATGCTAAGTAAAGTGTGGGAATGTGGGAGCTAGGAAACCTTGGTAACTGTTTCAGCAAAACAGTGAATGAAAGTTGCACATTAAACGTAGTAGCAGCTCGTGGCTATGCCAAGAAAACACGGTTAAAAAGAAAGAGATCTCTGTTACGTCAAAAGAGACTTTTACATATTCGATGGAAACAACAGAATGAATTATTTAAAAAATCTGTGAGCATGCCAGCTCCGAATCTGTAGTCAGATACAAGAAGAACTCGACAAGAAGTAAGTTATTACAAACCATTTGATTTGAACTCTACCACGCAAACATTTGGGATGAGACTCATCTGGTATGAGACGTTCCCAGGGAAGGATTCACTGCGAAAAGAACCACAAAGTGGTTTTCAGTGCGAGTCAGTCATTCGAGAAATCCTTAGAGTTAAGACGAGAATACTCATAAATTTCAAAGCTCTTCAAAAACGACTCATTTTGCACCATTTGTCTACTACATGAAAAATTTCCATATCGAATAACGAGGATAGCAGGAAATGTGTGGTTTTCAGTTTGAAGATTTTCTGAAAAAGTTTATTTATAAGAATTTTCCCCATTTTTGTTGAGTAAATACTCGCGAAAACAGGTCTTAAAAGCCTTCCCTTTTTGTCCTATATAAAATGTCTGACAACCACTGCACTGAACTTCGTACATCGCACATTTGTGAACCTCTGGTTAAGTAAGACAAGCAGCTTATAGACATCATTAGTGTGGTAAGCGCTACACTAAACTCATATTTTCCAAACGACTTGACAATACGATACAATTACTCGCCTAGGAAAGGAGTAGTATTTTTTCTTTCACAGTGACATCTTTATTAATAAAGAAGAATTACCGTACCTATTAGTTTTAGCATTATAGAATTTTTTCACAAGACTACATCGATCGTCGTTGTTGACACAGGACATTGAAGACTGTTAAGCTCTGTGGCAGGGTAGCAGAGGGTGTAGAAGGGACCTCAAACATGCGGTCAATCATAGCATGAAAAAATACAGCTTTATATCTGAAAGTCTGGCAGGAAGAAGCATGAACGATGATTTATTTTGGAGTTATTTTCCTAAACATGTCAGAACAGTTTTTCCGTATACGATAAGCAATTTCATCTTGATGAAATTAATTCCATGGCAGTGATTTTCTATATGCTACATAAATCTGATTTTCGAGTACCACTAGCAGTTTAGGGAGTCACTAAGAGATATCATCATTTACATCGCTTTAAAATACGACGATGGTATCTTTGTATTGTATTAAACTGGAGATCTAGAAACGACGGAGAAGATTCGTCCCCCTTTAGCCCTCAGTGGTTTACAACCCCAAAATAGGTGACAGCAGTCCACCCACCCCACCGCCGCCCCACACCGAACTCAGGGTTACTTTGTGGTTCTTTTCCCGGTGAATCCTTCCCCGGGAACGTCTCATACCAGATGAGTCTCAACCCAAATGTTTGCGTGGTAGAGTTCAAATCAAATGGTTCAAATGGCTCTGAGCACTACGCGACTTAACTTCTGAGGTCATCAGTCGCCTAGAGCTTAGAAGTAATTAAACCTAACTAACCTAAGGACATTACACACATCCATACCCGAGGCAAGATTCGAACCTGCGACCGTAGCGGTCACTCGGTTCCAGACTGTAGCGCCTAGAAACCGCACGGCCACTCCGGTCGGCGTCGTAGAGTAATTATGGTGTACGCGTACGTGGAAACGGTGTTTGCGCAGCAATCACCGACATAATGTAACTGAGGGGGAAAAAGGGGAACCATCCCGCATTCGTCGAGATACATGGAAAACCGCCTTAAAAACCATCCTTAGGCTGGTCTGTACACCGGAGCGCGACACTAATCTGCCAGGTGGATTCGTGGGAAACAGTGCGTTAGACTGCACGGCTAGCCGAGCGGGTCATGGTATCATACACATACCGTCTTCAAAATGAACCGTTATTAGCCACAACTGGAAAAGATTTGAGAAAGCTAAGCACAAAATGACTAGCGAAAAAGTCACATAGAAAGCCAATGAGACAGTTCCCCATAGCAAGACCTCCATCTTGGTGAAATATCCGCTTACTGAAGCTGAAATAGTTATGTCTGAGACTTATACTCAAAAGCGTTATCATTTCTTTAATTTTTGCCAGAATTCAATTTCTTGTACTTCGAGAGATTTTCTCTAATAATTAGGATCGTTCCATCCACTGTAATATTAGTGCAGAGAGTCGTAATATCAAGCGATGCAAGCAAATCCCCATGAGAGAAGGTAGCACCTTTAAAAGAGTTAACTTGTTCTTTCCTATTTTTCACTGAGAAACATGTCCGACCCCGGTAGCTGAGTGGTCAGAGCGACAGAATGTCGCCTAAGGGCCCGGGTTCGATTCCCGGCTGGGTCGGAAATTTTCTCCGCTTGGGGACTTGGTGTTGTGTTATTCTAATGGAAATGGAATTACTAGAATCAAAGGCTGCTTTATACTGAGATGACAAAAGTTGTGGGATGCCTCCTAATATATTCTCGAACCACCTTTTGCCCGACGTAATGCAATAACTCGGCGTGCCATGTTCTGATCAAGTCGTTGGAAGTCCCCTGCAGAAACACTGAGCCATGCTGCCTCTACAGCGGTCAAAATCTGCAAATTTGTTGCCACTGCAGGATTTTGATTATTTTCCATAAATGTTCATGTGATCTGGAACTCAGGGAAGGCAGGATTCGGTTACGATTGTGGACGGGGCCGTAATCAGTTACTTTTGCAATTACACAAATTTATTTTAAAACGGTAATTCCAGACTCAGTAATAAATAAGATAGCTCACGTTATCAACGAAGGAATAAACAACTGTGTAATTAATACTGCTTTCAGTGTGTTACAGTTCTCCAGAGGAGCATAAAATACACACACAGCAAATACTGTTTTAAAAACAAGTCAATATGACCCTAATTAGAATATCGAGGCAAGCAACCACAGTCACAGCTGAAGGCTTTTAACGCCAAAAACGGCAATTATGAAAAAAGTTAACAAACATGCTGTAAAACAGCAAAGCAATAGGAAAGTTAATCTAAAAAGACAGGCAACTCGTCACCATAGGGGTGAGGCAAAATGATGATAAACTTGGTAGCACAACCATTTAAACCTGCTGTAAAGTCAAGAATCGCAAATATATTGAAAATTACAAAATACAGCAAAACAGCAAATATAACAGCAAATGTTAATTTAAAAGGACAAGCAACTGATCACCAAAGAGGTGAGACAAAATGATGGTAGCACAATCATTTAAAACTGCTGTAACGCCAGGATTGGCAATTATATAAAAAAATTTAGAAACACATAATAAAACAGCAAATAGAATAACAAACACAAGGGCCAGTCGCAGACGGTGCACCAGGAATCGACCTCTGAGTAGGTCCGGCAAAAACACTTCCCTGAGCGATGAGATAGGCAGCCAAGCGTTGTATTCACTTCACAAGATGGTAACTAAGACTAGTGGCAGTCTAACGAATGACTTATGATAATCGTGCTGAGGCTGCCTGACGTCCAATAAACCAAATGCGAAAATGTAATAATACGCCAAAGCCGGAACCAGCTGTCTGGACTCCGTCCACAGAATACTGTGTTTAGAGGGCCCGAAACGAGAAAGGAATCACTACCACCAGAGTAGAAGAATCGCCAACCAACCTACAATCATGAAAGCTGTCAAAACCACACCTCACTGTTCAGCAGTGGCAAGGCGAAAAAACGTACACTGCCGTTGCATACACTAACCACCAGGGCAGGTAACTGGCGCGTTAGCAGCCACGAGGCAGGAAAAATACCGCTGGTTGAACTTAGCAAATAGTAACAAACTGAACGCTATAAACAGCAATTAGAAGTCCAGAAAAGCTAATCAGATCCGCCTTCCCCAAGCATTCCAGTCGCTGCTCTTCACAGAGCAGCTACACGAACCCAAGACACTGGAGAATCGCAAGATCTCACAATGGTGGAGGCTTCTCTACTTGAATCCAAAAACACTCAAGGCTTGCAGGATCTGGTTTACGACGAGGTTGTGCACCCTTGTGACCATAGGCCTTTGATCCGGCACTCCAAGCACGCTGCCAGCGGTCCAGTGTGTTATCGCACTGTGTGGACCTGGCTCCTCCTGAGTCTCCAACCGAACTGCCACACTCATACGACACGGAGGAACAACGACGTCGCCCCAAAGATAGGGCCACAGTTACTACATATCGATAACAGCCGCTGCTGCCACTAGCGGACAGGCAACGCTTACGAAAGCAACTGGTGCCAGTCAACACGAGAAGAAGACAAACAACTGCAACCATGTCAATTAAACGACACGGGCTGGCCTCCAACACAGGGCGAAAACCTACAAACAGCACCAACGTGAGCCGCAGCACGGCTTAGTTCAACAGGATTCAAGGGAGGCGATCTGGCTAGCCAAATGGTTCAAATGCCTCTGAGCATTATGGGACTTAACTTCTGAGGTCGTCAGTCCCCTAGAACCTAGAACTACACCACTGGCCATTAAAATTGCTACAGCAAGAAGAAATGCAGATGATAAACGGGTATTCATTTGACAAATATATTATACTAGAACTGACATGTCATTACATTTTGACGCCATTTGGGTGCATAGATCCTGAGAAATCAGTACCCAGAACAACCACCTCTGACCGTAATAACGGCTTTGATACGCTTGGGCATTGAGTCAAACAGTGCTTGGATGGCTTGTACAGGTACAGATGCCCACGCAGCTTCAATACGATACCACAGTTCATCAAGAGTAGCGACTGGCGTATTGTGACGAGCCAGTTGCTCGGCCACCATTGACCAGATGTTTTCAATTGGTGAGAGATCTGGAGAATATGCTGACCAGGGCAGCAGTCGAACATTTTCTGTATCCAGAAAGGCCCGTACAGGACCTGCAACATGCGGTCGTGCATTATCTTGCTGAAAGATAGGGTTTCGCAGGTATCGAATGACGGGTAGAGCCACGGGTGGTAACACATCTGAAATGTAACGTCCACTGTTCAAAGTTCCACCAATGCGAACAAGAGGTAACACCCCATACCATCGCGCCGGGTGATACGCCAGTATGGCGAGGACGAATACACACTTCCAGTGTGCGTTCACAGCGATGTCGCCAAACACGGATGCGATCATCATGATGCCGCAAACAGAACCTGGATTCATCCGAAAAAATGACATTTTGTCATTCGTGCACCCAGGTTCGTCGTTGAGTACACCATCGCACCGCTCCTGTCTGTGATGCAGCGTCAAGGGTAACCGCAGCTATGGTCTCCGAGCTGATAGTCCATGCGGCTGCAAACGTCGTCGAACTGTTCATGCAGATGGTTGTTATCTTGCAAGCGTCCCCGTCTGTTGACTCAGGAATCGAGACGTGTCTGCACGATCCGTTACAGCCATGCGGATAAGATGCCTGTCATCTCGACTGCTAGTGATACGAGGCCGTTGGGATCCAGCACGGCGTTCCGTATTACCCTCCTGAACCCACCGGTTCCATATTCTGATAACAGTCATTGGATCTCGAGCAACGCCGGTCAACTGCTGTCTGTGTATGAGAAATCGGTTGGAAACTTTCCTCATGTCAGCACGTTGTAGGTGTCGCCACCGGCGCCAACCTTGTGTGAATGCTCTGAAAAGCTAATCATTTGCATATCACAGCATCTTCTTCCTGTCGGTTAAATTTCGCGTCTGTAGCACGTCAGCTTCGTGGTGTCGCAATTTTAATGGCCAGTAGTGTACGTTTAATTATTCAGATGTGCACTTCCTTAAAATAGATCCCTGAATCCAATTTGGTAATGTTTGTGAATTGGATGAATGGTTGGTCGTCTGCTGACCACAGATAGTGAAGGTAGATTCTATAATCATCTTTGAGACGGTTATCTGGTCACCTTTGGCCGAACCAAAGCGAGGAAGTATACCAGAGTACCAGAGGGCCTATAATGTGGCTGACGAATACGGTGGCAAGGTCCTCTCCCACCTCTGCGGAAGCGCAGGATGACCAGATGAACGGCCATGTTTCAGCACTCTGTCGCGGGTTCCTGAGGTGTGCAGACGTGCTCTGTGTGTGCTCCATAAAAACAAAGTTAAATGAAAATGGTACGCATGTGGAATATTTAGGAGTAGATGAACTAATAATTTCTCTTTTCAGAAACTTTTGATGGGAGGCTGATGTAAATTGTTCTGAACAAGATAGGCAGATAAAGAATCATGGTGAATACAGGAATTGACAAAGAAACCACGTGTTGTAATCATAAGACTAAATGCTAGCGTGTGGTAGTATTAAGATTAAATACTTGCGTGTGTAAATCCAAGTCGAAAATAATTAAGATTTCCGTGCGCAGAACTTGAATTGGAGACAAGCACTTCCACGTGGTGAGTACCGTGTAAGTCTCAACCTGACTGTGAGACAATAAAAAGAATCAGAAGTATTTGTCTTAGCATTCAGTGGAGGATCCGTGTGTGAGATAAATAAGATACCAAAACTTACATTATGAGATAAATTCGTGTGACGTCAGCTTGATATTCAGATATTCTGAGAGTGAATTAAGGTCAGTCAGCCATCTACCCAGCAATTCCATGTGGGTTCCATTGCGCAGGGAGATGGGCACATATCCTCCAGAGTTTGTGGTAGGAAAATTATTACATGGGTCAGTGACGTGTGTATCTGGGATGACTAATGTTTGATGTGGGAAAGCAGAACGAGTAGAAAACCAAACATTTTGTTTTTAGAGATGTGTTTTATACTGTCAGATTTATTATGTGTATTTAATCTGTGTGATCTGCATGAGACAGTAGCGAATTTAGAGGGTCAAGCACGATTTTTCCCAGTACAGCACGAAAGTCGGTAAGTTCGTTATGTTGCTAATGAATGTGGGAGAGAATGTAGTAGCAAAAGATTCCTTACCAATCCAGAAAGTGCACAGCAGCAATAGACAGAAACATTACGAGACCATAGAATAGTAAAATGCTTATGTCATATCATGCCCATTGGGTGGAGAATCCATTGTTCAACTACTGTGTTCAAGTGTAATGCCAGGAATTTTTCAACGTTAGCGTTAAAGAATTTATTGTAATAAAAGTGGACATATATGAGACAAATAGTGGTCTGGATTATTGAGTTGTGGGTAGCCATTTTGTTGAGGTATTTTACCGTAACCTCCATTTTGATGTATAAGCTTTGGATAAAATATATAGCACAGGAAGGAAATGTGGTCTTGCCAGGGTGGAGTGTGACCATCAGAAATGTGCACTGGCTATTAGTCAGATGCGTTATCCATTCCGTTGCATTAAAAAGTAAGGACGAGAATAAATTATAGCTTAACTGAGAGACACTAAGGCTCGTATTTCAAGCATATTTGCAGAAGGTATGATAGTCATGAAAATATTTCCGATGTACGAATAATAAAAGCACTCGCTTGGCAAGCCACTCATCTAATAGGCCTGACTACTAGATGACACAGAATGGGGTAGGAACTTCCCAACACAGTATAAAAGTATTTTAACATTAACCTTTCGGTAGTCAGACAGCACAAGGGGAAGAATTAGTGGGGAAGAGAGTGTTAATAAACGTGTAAATCGAGCAAGCACTCAAGCAAACGAAGGAGAATTGGGAGCGGGAAGTTAAGTGTGTAGCAGTCCAAGCAGTAAGTCGTAAGTGGGCGATGCAGTTTACCGATGCAGAAAAACCATATGGACACTCAGGGTGTATACGTGGACAAGGAAAAAAAATTCCTGGATTTCCCAGTTAAAAACACGCTTTTTCCCAGGTGAAAATACACTTTTTCTGTGTTAAGTGACAGTATACTCTTCCTCGGCACTGTAAACCTCATCAATCCTTTGAATGTGTATGGTTTTATATACCGATGTAGAATTTCCCTGCACTTTAGAAAACGAAACTCATGGGGGAAAACGTTTTGAAGGACCTTTGATGTGCAGCAACATGTACACTGCGTATTTTTGTATTACAAAGGTATAAATCTGAATTCCAACAAACACCGCATGTCACTTTCCGAAGCATTGAAATCTAGTTTGCGATGCGAATTTGTAAGCCAGACACATCTCATGTCACATGATCTCAACAGCTGATGACAGCATAAGACACGTGATGCAGACAGTCAGTAGCGATATCACTCTTAACTAGAGCGAACACACAAGTTGTTGTTGTTGTGGTCTTCAGTCCTGAGACTGGTTTGATGCAGCTCTCCATGCTACTCTATCCTGTGCAAGCTTCTTCGTCTCCCAGTACCTCCTGCACCCTACATCCTTCTGAATCTGCTTAGTGTATTCATCTCTTGGTCTCCCTCTACGATTTTTACCCTCTAGTACTAAATTGGTGATCCCTTGATGCCTCAGAACATGTCCTACCAACCGATCCCTTCTTCTAGTCAAGTTGTGCCACAAACTTCTCTTCTCCCCAATTCTATTCAATATCTCCTCATTAGTTATGTGATCTACCCATCTAATCTTCAGCATTCTTCCGTAGCATCACATTTCAAAAGCTTCCATTCTCTTCTTGTCTAAACTAGTTATCGTCCACGTTTCACTTCCATACATGGCTACACTCCATACAAATACTTTCAGAAACGACTTCCTGACACTTAAATCAACAAATTTATCTTCTTCAGAAACGCTTTTGTTGCCATTGCCAGTCTACATTTAATATCCTCTCTACTTCGACCATCATCAGTTATTTTGCTCCCCAAATAGCAAAACTCCTTTACTACTTTAAGTGTCTCATTTCCTAATACAATTCCCTCAGCATCACCCGACTTAATTAGACTACATTCCAAAAAAATTCTATATTTTGCCGTTCATGTTTTATTGCCTCATGGACGTCAAAGGTATTGGAAAAGCAGTTGCACGGAATGGATAGTCTCTTAGACATGTGTTATGAACAACACCAAAAGTAAAACAAAGGTAACTGAATGTAGTAGAATTATGTCAGGTGACACCGAGGGATGAGCGTTGCATTTTAGGCAGCGAAATAACTGATAATGACCAAAATACAGAGGATAAAAATATGCACTGGCAGTGAAGCACTCTGTCTTCAGGCCACAAGTGGCCCATCGGGACCATCCGACCGCCGTTTCATCCTCAGTTGAACATGCGGATAGGAGGGGCATGTGGTCAGCACACCGCTCTCCCAGTCGTTATGATGGTTTTCTGTGACCGGTGCCGCTACTATTCGGTCAAGTAGCTCCTCAATTGGCATCACGAGGCTGAGTGCACCTCGGAAAAATGGCAACAGTGCATAGCGGCTGGACGGTCACCCATCCATGTGCCGGCCACGCCCGACAGCGCTTAACTTCGGTGATCTCACGGGAACCGGTGCAGCCACTGCGGCAAGGCCGTTACCAGCACTGGCAGTAGCAAGAATATATTTTCTCCTTAATACATTTTCTCAATAAGAGCGAAACCTCAACATGGGAAAGAAATTTAAATGTTTGGAAGTACACTCTACGACAAAAATAAAGACGCACCACCAAGGGATTTTCCGATGGAGCGGAAATCGGTAGATGCGGAGTACGTGTACAGGCAAACAAATGATAACAATTTCAGAAAAAAATGGATAATTTATTCAAGAGAAAGAGCTTCAAAAATTGAGCAAGTCAGTAAAGCGCTGACCGATCTCCGGCCCTTACGCAAGCTGCTATTCGGTTTGTCACTGACTGACAGAGTTGTTGCATTCCTCTTGGAGTATATCCTGTTAAATTTTGTCCGACTGGCGTGTTAGATCGTCAAAATCCCGAGATGGTAGCAGGACCCAGCCCGTAATCTTCCAAACGTTCTCAGCTGGTCAGCTGGGGAGAGGCTGGCGACCTTGCTAGCCAAGTTACCTGTTCTTGCTGCTGCACACGCGAAGTAGAAGTGAAGCGGCAAAAATGTTCCTGTCCTCCACGACATGACGGCGCTTCTGGTAGTGGCAACGGTCCAGTGCCTGCTAATAGTTGTCAAGATTTTTTTTTTCAGGCGTTCCGCAGCCTATTAATTGGGGACCAGTACAATTATTGTAGCCCTTGTCTTCTGCATCGGAATTCTCATGGACAACACACTTGCTGACCTTGTTACCGTTGCGCCAGAAACAGCGATTCTGCGTCCGTTCTCACGTAGTTCCGCGAATACTTCCTTTCTACAGCCTGGCACTCGACGCCAGAGATCTTATACAGGAAAAAGTACTTGTTATTGCCAGCGTGTACAGGGGAACTCGTTGGCGGAACGGGATACTTAATGTTTAACAATTGTTGTAAAATAACAGAGCACCAGAAAACACTTCTCAAATGAATGAAAAATCATCTTGTAGTACAAGCTAGCTTACCGTACTTGTAAATCACTTAAGTGTACATTATGAAGTTTTTGCATTTTTTCAAAGAACCGGTTCCACATTTTCCGTTCTACATCTACATTTACATATACTCCGCTAGGCACCAAGCGGTGTGTGGCAGAGGGCACAATTCGCGCCAAAGTCATATTTCTCCCCCCTCTGTTCGCGGATCGCGTGAGGGAAAAACGACTGTCTGAACGCCTCAGTACGAGCTCTAATTTGGTGATCAATGCGCGATTTGAAAGTTGGTGGCAGTAATATATGCTCTACATCCTCGGCGAAGATCGGATTTCGGAATTTAGTGAGCAGCCCCTTCCGTTTAGCCCGCCGTCTATCTGCAAGTGTGTCCCACTTCAAACTTTCTATGAGATTTGTAACGCTCTCGCGATGATTAAATGTACCAGTCACGAATCTTGCAGCTCTTCATTGGACTTTCTCAATCTCTTGAATAGACCCAACTGGTAAGGGTCCCATACAGACGAACAGTACTCTAAGACTGGTCGAACTAACGCATTGTAAGCCACTTCCTTTGTTGAAGGACTGCATTGCTTCAGGATTCTACCAATAAACCGCGATCTAGAGCTCGCCTTGCCCGTTGCTTGTGTAATCTTTTCATTCCATTTGAGACCATTTCGAATAGTCACACCCAGATACTTGACGGACGTTACCGCTTCCAGAGACTGGGCATTTGTTTTGTACTCGTACAGTGATGGGGATTTTCGCCTTGTTATACGCAGTAGGTTACACTTACTAATATTGAGATATAACTGCCAGTCATTACACCACGCATTTATTTTCTGCAAATCCTCATTGATTTGTTCACAATTTTCGTGTGATACTACTTTCCTGTAGACTACAGCATCATCGGCAAACAGTCTAATGCCGCTGTCAGTACCAGCAACCAGATAGTTTATGTAACTCGCAAAAAGCAGTGGACCTATTACGCTGCCCTGGGTCACACCTGAAGTTAAGCTTGTTTCTGTTGATCTCACCCCATTCAGGACGACATACTGCTCTCTGTCTGTTAGAAACTTTCTATCCAACCGCACATGTCATCGGTAAGACCGTAAGCGCGCACTTTTGGAGCAAGCGACAGTGCGGAACTGAGTCGGACACCTTTCGAAAGTCGAGAAATATGCCATGAACCTGGGAGCCGGTATGTAGAGCCTGTTGTATATCATGCACAAAGAGGGCGAGCTCTGTCTCGCATGACTGCTGTTTCCTAAAACCGTGCTGGTTTTGCAGATGAGCTTCTCAGAGTCTAGACAGGTCATTATGGGACCAAATTAAGGAGTAGTCTCTATGGTCATGGAACGAGTCAATGCATGAAATTATAACACGAATAGTAGAAAAAGGTAAAATGAAATATAAGTAACATATTCAGGCGACAATTCGTAAGATTAAATAAAGAAAATCAACCATGTAACACTGGAATTTTCTTAATTTTTCAGCTCTTCCAGAAGCTCCTCGACAGAATAGAAGGAGTGAGCCATGAGGAAACTCTTCAGTTTGGACTTAAAAGTGTTTGGGCTACTGCTTAGATTTTTTAGTTCTTGTGGTACCTTATTGAAAATGGATGCAGCAGAATACTGCACTCCTTTCTGCACAAGAGTCAAGGAAGTGCATTCCACATGCAGATTTGATTTGTGCCTAATATTAACTGAGTGAAAGCTGCTAACTCTTGGGAATAAGCTAATATTGCTAACAACAAACGACATTAAAGAAAATGTATACTGTGAGGGCAATGTCAGAATTCCCAGACTATTGAATAGGGGTCGACAAGAGGTTCTCGAACTTATACCACACATAGCTCGAACAGCCCGTTTTTGAGCCAAAAATACCCTTTTTGAATCAGAAGAATTACCACCAAAAATAATACCATATGACATAAGGGTATGAAAGTATGCGAAGTAGACTATTTTTCGTTGAAATGTCACTTATTTCAGATACTGTTCTAATGTTTAGTAAAGCAGCATTTACTTTCTGAACAAGATCCTGAACGTGGGCTTTCCATAACAGCTTACTATCTATCCGAACGCCTAGGAACTTAAACTGTTCCGTCTCGCTTATAGTATGCCCATTCTGTCTGATCAAAACATGGGTTCTTGTTGAACTGTAAAAACTGAGTCACACTGTGATTTAGCATCAAATTAATTTCCACAAGCCATGAACTAATTTCATGTACTACATTATTTGATACTGTTTCAATATTACACACAATATCCTTCACTACCGAGCTGGTGTCATGAGCAAACAGAAATGGAAGGCATATCATTCATATAAATAAGAAACAGCAGTGGCCCCAGCACCGACCCTTGGGGAACACCCCACTTAACAGTGCCCCATTGGGACTGAACACCACTCTCAATATTGCGTTCTGTTCTTAAAGTTAGAGGCGAACCAATTGTAAGCTACTCCCCTTACTCCATAATGGTCCAACTTCTGCAGTAATATTTTGTGGTCAACCCAGTCAAAAGCCTTCGTTAAATCAAAGAAAACACCTAGAGTTCGCAACCTTTCATTTAATCCGTCCGAAAACCCACAGAGAAAAGAGAATATAGCATTTCAGTTGTTAAACCATTTCTAAAATCAAACTGTACATTTGACAGCAAATTATCTGAATTTAAATGCTCCAGTAACCTTGTATATACAACCCTCTCGATAATTTTAGCAAACGCCGATGGAATAGAAATAAGTCTATAATTGTCAACATTACCCGTGTCTCCCTTTTTCTAAAGTGGCTACACTACCGAGCACTTTAATGTCAGGAAACCGACCACTCCTAAAGGCAAAGTTACGTATATGGCTAAGTAATAGGGTAACATACATAGAACAATACTTCAGTATTCTGCTAGATACCCCATCATATCCATGAGAGTTCTTGGTCTTTAGTGATTTAATTGTTAACTCAATCTCTCTCTTGTCAGTATCATTGAGGAGCATTTCAGGTAACAGTCTCGGAACACTTTTTTCTACGAGCGCTATATGATTCCCTGTTGGAACTACGTTTCTTTTTAGTTCACCTGCTATATTCAGAAAGTGATTATTAAATATTGTACATATATGCTACTTATCAGTAACACGGACATTCCCACTACACACTGATTCTATATCCTCGATCTGTCTCTGCAGACCTGCCACTTCCTTTACGACTGAACATATGGTTTTAATTTTATCCTGAGACTTAGCTATTCTATCTGCATATCACATACTTTTTGCCTTCCTAATAACTTTTTAAGCACCTTACAATACTGTTTGTAATGGGCTGCTGCATTTAGATTTTAACTATTTCTAACGTTTTGATATAATTGCCACCTTGTTCTACAGGATATTCTTATCCCTCTAGTCAGCCACCCAGGCTGCCTGTTTGTGCTAGTACCCTGCTTTGAACGTTCTAACGGAAAGCAACTTTCAAAGAGCACGAGAAAAGTCTTGAGGAAAGAATTATATTTATCGTCTACTGTATCAGCACTATAAACATCTTGCCACTCTTATTCTTTGACAAGGTTTGCTAAGGTCTCTACAGCAAGTGGATCAGCTTTCCTAAAAAGTTGATAACTATATTTAACGTGTATTACAGCACAAAAATCTTTTAGAGTTAAAATCTGTGCATCATGATCTGAAAGGCCATTCACCTTTTTGCTAACAGAATGCCCTTCTAGTAAGGAGGAATGAACAAAAATGTTGTCTATGGTTGTTCTACTGCTCCCTTGCACTCTCTTTGGAAAGAATACGGTTTGCATAAGATTATATGAATAAAGGAGGTCTACCAGCGTCCTTTTCCTTGCACAATCACTTATACAATTAATATTGAAGCCACCACATATAACTAAATTTTGTATTTCCTATAAAGTGAACCAAAAACTTCCTCTAGCTTTAGCAAAAAAGTCTGTGAAATCGGGATCTGGGGATCTATAAATAACAACAGTAAAAAGTTTAGCTCCTCTAAATTTAACCACACCTGCACAACATTCAAACATCTTTTCAATGCAGTACTTTGAAACATCAATTGACTCAAATGGGATACCGTTTTTCACATAGATGGCTACTCCCCCACACCGCAAAGAGCTCCTAGAAAAGCTACCAGCCAACCTGTATCCTGGTAAAGGAAGCCTCTGAATTATCTCCTTATTTAAGAAGTGTTCAGATATGCCAATAATTTCAGACTCAACATCTATAAGCAGTTCACTAACTTTATCTCTAATACCTTGTATATTTTGATAAAATATACTAACTCCCTCATTAATCGGATACCTAAGCTTTGTCGAAAGTGGTTTCTATGTTAGAGAGACTTCCTTAAGCAGGAATACCTATCAGCTGACTTCAATCTAAAAAAAAAAAAAGGTACAGCTCTAACACCCACTACTACAGGAACTTTCCCATGAGTGATCTCACCACCCCCACCTAAGCTTTGCCAACCTCCCCTTTACATACCTGTTGAGGTGCAGGCCATGTTGAAAGGTGGCTACACTGAGTCACAGCGCCAGAGCTTGGGGCAAAGATTATTATTCCGCCGCCTCCACTGGTGCAGTAGTAGTTCAGAGGATGTCGAGGGCAGTTGTTGCTCTGTTAGGCGAGTGAGTAGATGCTGTTCGGTTGGTGCAATGTATATATTGAAGATGTTGCAATGATCACAGTGTATTTTTCGTCAATATATATTGAGGTAAAAAAAATTATTACAGATTTTTTTAATGACAATGCCTCTTGTTCACAGGTTGTCAACAAATCATCTGGCTCGTGCTCATGTATTAGACTTGTAATTCTCGTTTCTATGTGCAATTATAGTATTTCTGGTTTTTCAAGTAGTCACAGTAAATGGTGTTTAAAATATCTTGTCGTATTGAGGAAGAACCGTGCCAGATACATGTATGTTGAGTCACACTACCACACACATAACAGTTACACTTGTGCTTTGTTGTTTCGTAGCTTTTATAGTTGCAGGGGACTTAATTAATCAATTGTGTTAATGGAAATTTCTTGTCATTCTTTATTTTTATTTTATGCAGTCAGATTGCGTGCTAATACTACTCAGGGCCAACTTCGTAACCGGACACAAAGCTACTAAAATTATTGCATTTATTATTTCTTTTTCATTAAGGCCCCATGTACTTGGCGATCGCTGCTTCGGATCGTCCCTTGGAATTCTTTTGATAGTAAAAATAGCAGATAGTAGTATTGTTGTAGTAATTTGTAGTTTAGTAATTGTAGTCTATATTGCACGTATAGATTTTGTAATTGAACATTTGTAGTTTTCTTGACATTCTTCTGATGGTATTTTTGTAGAATTTAATTTTTGATGAGTCGTATACGGGTTTGACAATTTTGTGCAATTGTGAAGGTTTTAATTGTTCGTGAATCGTGGTTGTCGGGAAGCATTTCGTGTGGATGGTATTGTTGCTGATAAAGTGTTATATTGTGTGTAATTTTCATATAGTGACGAGTTTTGTATGTTTTGTAAATGATTACGCGATCGATGAAAAAGGTAAAAATGATGGATATTCAGAATGACGAAATTGTTAACATGACGAACTCGCCAACACAGGAGAACAGTATGATGAATAATGAAGTAGAAAACAATTTAATAAGCCGGGAAAATAGCCCGAAATCAGTTCAAAATTTTTCACAATCAAAAAATTTTCAGAATACGAGAATAACGACAGAAGATTCTGGAATAGTATCGAACACGGATAGTTATATTTACGGAAAATGTTAGGGTCGAAAAGAATTTCGAACCAGTTATTATGGAGCAGTTGATGAGTTCGGTATTAAATTTGGGATCACAGTTAGGATCTGAATTAAAAACAGAGATGGGAACATTGGCAACACGGTTAGAAACTGATATGGAAACAATGGAAACACGGTCAGACTCACGAATAGGGACATCCTTTAAAAGCATGAAAGATGAATTAAGGAAAGAAATTAGAGAATAAGTACAACCGATTTTGAATGCTCACAATAATAGATTAATATCAATAGAAATTAGACAAAAGAAACAGGAAAGAGAACAGGAAGAAAGAGATCGCGTGATAGTACAAAAATTTTCAGAGTTAAATCTTCAACGTGCACAGAATAAGGAAGAAATATTTGAAAGAATCGAGTAATCCGTACCAAATGACAGAATAGATTTCATAACACAACAATATGAACAGTTAACTACTAAATATGTCAATATTGAAACCCGAGTCGCGACACTTACGGAACACATAAATAAACAGAAAGAACAAGTAGGTGACTTATCGGAAAGAGTTGAGGGGATTTCAGATAAATTGACAAGTCTTAGTTTAAATGGGGACAGAGATTCAGATGATACAGCGCCATTGTCATTTGCAGAAACAGAAGAGCACCAGAACATAAATAAACGTGTTGAAAATCAAGGAAAATTTAATGAACGCCTTAAAAGGGAATCTGAGGCGTTACGAAAGCAAGTTAAACAAATTGAAAGCGAAATCGTAGGAAAAGACAGTAGAAGAAATTTAGAATCACCGATAGCAGCGGGTTTTGAAGAAAATAATTTATTTCATTTACGAGATGCAACAAAAGAGCGCCAGGCGCGCAAACTTGACAATTGTCGACATTCGGACTGCGACAGACGCGGTAGGTCTTTGTCGCCACGAGGCGAAAACTGTGACTATAAACTCTTTTTAACTGTTCGGAAATTTAAGGTCTTTCGCAATTCTAATAATGACATACATCTATGTTCATGGTTAGATCAATTTATGTACGCACTTGCAACAAATTGGCCACTAAGTCACAAACTGCAGTTTATGTGTGGATATTTAGAAAACGAACAGGCGACGCGCATTGCGCACTTATTAGAGATTGTAATAATTTAAATGATTTCTATCATACATTTCTATCGGCATATTGGTCCGAAAACACGCAAGACAGAGTCAAGCATAGTCTTATTATGCAGCGTAATTTTAAACAGTCAGCGTTCCACACCCCGGCAGAATACTTTGAAGATATGATTCGAAAGAATCAATTCCTTTCCAACCCTTATAGCCCGACTGAATTAAGTTTAACTAAGCTGCCACAATCGATAAGACACATTGCTTTAGCCGGAAGATGTAAAGATGACACTTTTAAGACTTTACTACAAGAACTTGAGTATGAAAACGACGACTGAATTTTTTGTAATTTATTCAGTGACGGTAATCACAATAGATTTTCAGAGAAAAGGGATAAGGATCGGAACGGACGTTATAGCGGTAATTTTGATAATGACAGACGAAACAGACAGGACGATAGATACCAGCCTTATGACAATAACAGACGTTCTAACAGAAATTACACAGACAAGTATAATAACAGAAATTCTTACGGGAATGATCAATCATACGGAAACAGTAATCGGTATCATCAAGACAGAAATTATTCATACAATAATAGAAATTCTTACTACAGAAATAATCAGGGTAGTAGTCCTAACAATAATTTCAGAAGTGACAGTCGAAATTACGCAAGAAGTAGTCATGCAGATAGCCAGGAAAATAGAAATTTTAATAACAGACACAACCAAGAATTTACATGTAACAGAAAGGAGGGACCTAACTGGCATCCTCCACATGACAGAAATTCAGAGAGACAAGTGCAAATCGTTGAAATTGATCCACGAAATGACGCAAATAATCAAAGACGTGACGCAATCGACAACGACTTGTAGCTTCGGCTTCTGGCAGTAATATAGACGGTTCAGAAAGTAATGACACTACGACTTTACCCTGCGTACGCTTGGAAGACAAGAGAGATATTTTGCTAGAAGAAAAGAAAAATAATGTAGACGCATTTTTACGTCCTGTTATTGAAGTATGTGTGAGTAAGAATAAGTTCACTGCTGTTTTAGATTCTGGGAGCCCATTGAATGTAATTACTGAATCAGATTTTCGTTTATGTGTAAGAACTATTGCTTGTCCTGTGTTACCTGTTTCTAAAACCACAATTCTAGGAGCTATTTCTGGAAAAGGTGCGGAAGTCAAACAACAGACCAACTTAAATTTCATTTGTCAAAGATAGAATTTTCTGCTAATTTTATTATTGTTCCATTACTCAGTACACAAATTATACTAGGTATGGAGTTTCTTAATACATATAAGGCAATTTTAAACTTTAAAGAAGGAAGTGTGAACTTGACTGTTGCCGAAATGCCGAGATGTTTGAAACTTTTTGAGTGTGTAGCGAAATCTGAATCAGACACAAAATGTTTAAGGTTTCTTACTTCTGATGTTTTCGCTGAGTATTACGATGACAATGTGTTCATTCATGACAGTGACAATAGATACAGAGACGCGATGGATGATATAATTAATATTGAAGAATTAATTAATGAAAAGGTTAACAAAGCTGAAGTGACAGATGACGTTGCAACAGAAGACTTGCACCAAATTTTGACCTCACATGCTACAGTATTTAGTCATCACATAGGAACTATACAAGGCCTACAATATTTATTTAACGTAAAAGAACGCACACAATTTTGGGGGGAAACGTACGCTATTCATTTGGCTTATAGAGACAAGGTTAAGAGTGAACTTCAATGCATGTTAGATCAAGGCATTATTGAGCCAGCAGTCAGTCCTTATACCAGACCATTACATGTCGTTCTTAAAAAGGATGTGTTAATTCGTTTGGTTCTGGATTCCAGACAGATAAATAATATCATCATTCCTGAAATTGACCGTCCACAAAATCTAGATGAACTTCTTCAATATTTCCATGGAATTAAAGTTTTATCCACAATTGATATGCACGCAAGTTTTTGGCAAATAGAACTCCACCCTGATTGTAGAAAATATACAGCCTTTTTAGCCTTTGGTAACTGTTATCAATTTCGGGAATTACCGTTTGGACTTATTGTATCTTCAGCAGCATTCTTTCGTGGTTTAAACGCAATTTTACCTGTTTATCTTCGTAACAATATTACTTCATATGTTGACGATATTCTTATTGCTAAACGTATTTGGAGTGAGCATGACAGAATTTTAAATTCATTATTGCGTATTTTTGCAAGAGTTGGCGTTACAGTGAACTCGGAAAAAATCTGAATTTGGTCGTTCTCAAGAGAAATTTCTTGGTCATATTATTTCTACAGAAGGTATTCTTCCCGATCCAGAGAAAGTAGACGCTCATTCGTAATTATGCTGTTCCTTCTACAAAACGTGATTTTCGTAGTTTCCTTGGTGTCTGTAATTTTCTTAGACGCTGTGTTAGATTGGGCATTTTGGCCACACCTCATTTATGTGAACTTTCTGGAAAGAATTCTAATTGGTTTTGGGATGAGGAAGCTCAATTATAATTTGAACAACTTCGTGATGCTTTAGTTGCTGCTCCACTTTTTTCACATCCGGATTTATCTAAAGATTTTTGTTTGGCGACGGACTCATCATACAAAGGCCTAGGTGCACACTTATTTCAAGAGACAGAAGAAAACGGCGTTGTAGTACAGAAAACTATTGCATTTGGAAGTCGTGTTCTTTCTAAATCAGAAAAGAATTATTCGATTACGGAACTTGAAGCTTTGGCTGTTGTTTGGGCTTTCAGAAAATTTCGCATCTTTTTGTAAGGAAGACATACTAAGATTTACACCGATCATCGAGCTCTGGAATTTCTTATGTCAACAAAATTAACACCGGTAGATTGTCACGATGGTCGCTGTATCTACAGGAATTTGATTTTAGTATTGTTTACATCCAGGGTTCTTCAAATATTATTGCTGATGCTTTATCACGTGCACCTATGGGTTTGAAACAAAGTGCTGAGGAGGACTGCAAAGAAAACAATTATTGTTTGATGTATATTCAAGGTGTTGCGTTTGAAAATTTTATTTCGTCTTCGCTCCAGGACATCGCCAAGGAGCAAAACGAGGATCCAATCTGGAAGGACATTAAGGAGAAGTGGAGGAGAAAGGAAAGCGTAGCGATTACACAGTATTATTTAGTTCGCAATGATATTATTTTTAAACGAAAATCGGTTGACAGCTCTGTTTGGTCAGTTTGCATTCCTGATGAGCTGGTTAATAAATTGATTTGGTATACACATTTCAGTTATGCTCACTTTGATCCCAGAAAATGCTTTCATAAATTACGAGAAAATTGCTACTTCAGTAATATGGAAAAACGTATACGATTTGTTGTTGCCAAATGTAAATTATGTCAAAAGGCTAAGCCGCCAACTATTTCTCACAGAGCACCCTTGTTTCCTATCATTCCAGCGAAATTAAAGGAGATGGCTGCAGTCGATTTCTTCGGTCCAGTGGTTCGTTCTACTAATGGTTTTGCGTACACTTTGGTAGTAGTGGAATTGACATCAAAATATGTGTGTTTTACACCTTTACGCAAAACAACAGCTCGTTCAGTATCTAATGCTTTCATCAAACATTTTCTTAAAGAAATGAGTCATGTTGATAAAGTTATATCAGATAATGGGTCACAGTTTCGCTCTAAAAATCAAATAGCTCTGCGCACTATGGGACTCAACAGCTATGGTCATCAGTCCCCTAGAACTTAGAACTACTTCAACCTAACTAACCTAAGGACGTCACACAACACCCAGTCATTACGAGACTGAGAAAATCCCTGACTCCGCCGTTTTCGCTCTACAATTTGGCTTCGTATTCTACGGCGTCGTAAGATTAAACCAATTTTCATTTCTCTTTTTCACCCTCAATCTAACGCTGCAGGGAGATGGATGAAGGAAATCAATAAATTGTGTCGTCTTTATTGTCATCATAATCACAGAACGTGGGATCAGCATCTTCATATTTTTCAAAACATTCTGAATGTGAACTCCCTAATGATTCAACTTCTTTACCGCCTGTATTGATATTAAAAAATAAAGCACCGACAAATCGCATTTCTGAAATAGTTCCTTTTCCGCCTACACGGAAACTGCGGCATTCTGAAGTTGTGAACCTGACTCTCCAAAATATTGCATCTGCGGCTGCTAGAAGATAGAAATCATCTAAACGTACTGGTCGTTTAACTTTGTCAGTTGGTCAAAAGGTGTTAATTAAGTCTCATCGTTTGTCTCACAAAGGAAAAGGCTTGTGTCGCAAATTTTTTATGCTTTATAACGGTCCATATAGAGTTCGCAAAATTAGCCACGATAACACTATCGAAGTAGAAATCCTAAAATCTCGGCGCTCTAAGGGAATACATCATATATCGAACGTTAAAATTTTTGTGGAATGACATACTTTTGAGAAATTAACAGTTATACGTAGACATGCAGAGAATATAAGGATACCGCGCCGTGTTCTAGTGGCAGCACATACACAAAGCGACAGTGAGTCTGCGCGCCGTACAAGGTAGGCGATATCCGCAATTACTTCCTACGTCACGCTTACCTACAGCTGATCGAGCGCTCAGTGCGAATGCACTGACAGCCGTAGACAAATACACAGTCTAATTTCCCCGGTTAAATTCAGTATAAAGCTATAGTGACTTGGTGACTAATGTTATTAACGTTCAGTTTTTTCCAGGATACAGTTGTATAAAATATTTAAGAACTTTAGGTAAATTCTGTGCGCGTCCAACGTTTAGAGGACTTGCTATCGAGAAAATTTCAGGAAGAATGTAATTTCGAAGAAAAAAGTAATAAATTAAAAAGGTAACTATTAATTGAGTTTTTTTCAGGTAACATATTTCTACTTAGGTATGTACTTTATACGTACTTTGCTGCTCGCGATTACGTGATTTATATTTTGTGTTAACTGATTTTGACAATGTTTTATTAATGAACAGGGTTGTTACTTATGTATATTATGCACCGCTTGGCTGCTATACTTTTTCACTGATGTCATATTTTTTTATTATGCGCCTTCTGTGCCAATTATTTAAATTATAATTGTCACCTGATTAGTTGTGCTGATATGGTTATGTATGTAAGTTATACTTTGTGATTTATCTGCTTGCGCCTTCATGTTTCCTTATTAAGATTACACATTAACATTTATTTGCTTATGATGATACGATACTAATAGCCTATTTTTTATGTAAGATATACCTTTGCTGCTTTGCATGTGGATTGCATATTTACACATTTCTGTTTTGTTGTCATAAGTACTCTTTAATTTGGTATATAGAAGTGCTGATATACTGGGTACGAACATGGAGTTTAGGTTACACTATGGTATTAATTATAGATTGTTCGCTTGGCACAGCCTCGTTGTAGGGATTGTGCTGCATCCACTTGTTGACATTCTGTTCTCTACTGGTATATTTACTCGCTATTGCATGTTTTGCTTACGCTCAGTGGTTTATATTTTAAGATAAGAAAATGAACTGCTATAATTCTACGAACTACACTGGTACAAGAAACTTCATTGAAGTCACATGAGCTGGAGGTTTTATGGAAGCTGTATAAATTTATGCTAATAGAAAGGAAGCTAATGACATGAAATACCAACACTAACTTTAGACCATTCACAGTTATTACACTGCATTCCTCGTGAGCAATTGATATAGCAAGTGACACTTGACACATAGAAATACTTCACATGTTTGCTTCTGTTTTGCCATGATTCTTGAAGTGGTGTTGTTGTTGTTGTGGTCTTCAGTCCTGAGACTGGTTTGATGCAGCTCTCCATGCTACTCTATCCTGTGCAAGCTTCTTCATCTCCCAGTACTTGCTGCAACCTACATCCTTCTGAATCTGCCTAGTGTATTCATCTCTTGCTCTCCCTCTACGATTTTTACCCTACACGCTGCCCTCCAATGCTAAATTTGTGATCCCTTGATGCCTCAAAACATGTCCTACCAAACGGTCCCTTCTTTTTGTCAGGTTGTGCAACAAACTCCTCTTCTCCCCAATTCTATTCAATACCTCCTCATTAGTTATGTGATCTACCCATCTAATCTTCAGCATTCTTCTGTAGCACCACATTTCGAAAGCTTCTACTCTCTTCTTGTCCAAACTATTTATCGTCCATGTTTCACTTCCATATATGGCTACACTCCATACAAATACTTTCCGAAACGACTTCCTGACCATTAAAACTATACTCGATGTTAACAAATATCTCTTCTTCAGAAACGCTTTCCTTGCCATTGCCAGTCAACATTTTATATTCTCTCTACTTACACCATCATCAGTTATTTCACTCCCTAAATAGCAAAACTCCTTTACTACTTTAAGTGTCTCATTTCCTAATCTAATTCCCTCAGCAGCACCCGATTTAATTTGACTACATTCCATTATCCTCGTTTTGCTTTTGTTGATGTTCATCTTATATCCTCCTTTTAAGACACTGTCCATTCCGTTCAACTGATCTTCCAAGTCCTTTGCTGTCTCCCAAAGAATTACAATGTCATCGGCGAGCCTCAAAGTTTTTATTTCTTCTCCATGGATTTTAATACCTGTTACGAACTTTTCTTTTGTTTCCTTCATTGCTTGCTCAATATACAGATTGAATAACATTGGGGAGAGGCTACAACCCTGTCTCACTCCCTTCCCAACCACTGCTTCCCTTTCATGTCCCTCGACTCTTATAACTGCCATCTGATTTCTGTTTAAATTGTAAATAGCCTTTCGCTCCCTGTATTTTACCCCTGCCACCTTTAGAATTTGAAAGTGAGAATTCCAGTCAACAATGTCAAAAGCTTTCTCTAAGTCTACAAATGCTAGAAACGTAGGTTTGCCTTTTCTTAATCTTTCTTCTAAGATAAGTCTTAAGGTTAGTACTGCCTCACGTGTTCCAACATTTCTGCGAAATCAAGACTGATCTTCCGCAAGGTCCGCTTCTACCAGTTTTTCCATTCGTCTGTAAAAAATTCGTGTTAGTATTTTGCAGCTGTGACTTATTAAACTGATAGTTCGGTAATTTTCACATCTGTCAACACCTGCTTTCTTTGGAATTGGAATTATTATATTCTTCTTGAAGTCTGAGGGTATTTCGCCTGTCTCATAAATCTTGCTCACCAGATGGTAGAGTTTTGTCATGACTGGCTCTCCCAAGGCCGTCAGTAGTTCTAATGGAATGTTGTCTACTCCCAGGGCCTTGTTTCGACTCAGGTCTTTCAGTGCTCTGTCAAACTCTTGTATAAACCTTCTATATACTCCTTCCACCTTTCCGCCTTCCCTTCTTTGCTTAGAACTGGGTTTCCATCTGAGCTCTTGATATTCATACAAGTGGCTCTCTTTTCTCCAAAGGTCTCTTTAATTTTCCTGTAGGCAGTATCTATCTTACCCCTAGTGAGATAAGCCTCTACATCCTTACATTTGTCGTCTAGCCATCCCTGCTTAGCCATTTTGCACTTCCTGTCGATCTCATTTTTGAGACGTTTGTATTCCTTTTTGCCTGCTTCATTTACTGCATTTTTATATTTTCTCCTTTCATCAATTAAATTCAATATTTCTTCTGTTACCCACGGATTTCTATTAGCCCTCGTCTTTTTACCTACTTTATCTTCTGCTGCCTTCACTACTTCATCCCTCAGAGCTACCCATTCTTCTTCTACTGTATTTCTTTCCTTCATTCCTGTCAATTGTTCCCTTATGCTCTCCCTAAAACTCTCTACAACCTCTGGTTCTTTCAGTTTATCCAAGTCCCATCTCCTTAAATTAGCACCTTTTTGTAGTTTCTTCAGTTTTAATCTACAGTTCACAACCAATAGATTGTGGTCAGAGTCCACATCTGCCCCTGGAAATGTCTTACAATTTAAAACCTGATTCCTAAATCTCTGTCTTACCATTATATAATCTATCTGATACCTTTTAGTATCTCCAGGATTCTTCCATGTATACAACCTTCTTTTATGATTCTTGAACCAAGTATTAGCCATGATTAAGTTATGCTCTGTGCAAAATTCTACCAGACAGCTTCCTCTTTCATTTCTTCCCCCCAATCCATATTCACCTACTATGTTTCCTTCTCTCCCTTTTCCTACTGACGAATTCCAGTCATCCATGACTATTAAATTTTCGTCTCCCTTCACTACCTGAATAATTTCTTTTATCTCATCATAGATTTCCTCAATTTCTTCATCATCTGCAGAGCTAGTTGGCATATAAACTTGTACTACTCTAGTAGGCGTGGGCTTTGTGTCTATCTTGGCCACAATAATGCGTTCACTATGCTGTTTGTAGTAGCTTACCCGCACTCCTATTTTTTTATTCATTATTAAACCTAATCCTGCATTACCCCTATTTGATTTTGTATTTATAACCCTGTATTCACCTGACCAAAAGTCTTATTCCTCCTGCCACCGAAATGCACTAATTCCCACTATATCTAACTTTAACCTATCCATTTCCCTTTTTAAATTTTCTAACCTACCTGCCCGATTAAGGAACCTGACATTCCACGCTCCGATCCGTAGAATGCCAGTTTTCTTTCTCCCGATAACGACGTCCTCTTGGGTAGTCCCCGCCCGGAGATCCGAATGGGGGACTATTTTACCTCCGGAATATTTTACCCAAGAGGACGACATCATCATTTAATCATACAGTAAAGCTGCATGCCCTCGGGAAAGATTACGGCTGTAGTTTCCCCTTGATTTCAGCCGTTCGCAATACCAGCACAGCAAGGCCGTTTTGGTTAATGTTACAAGGCCAGATCAGTCAATCATCCAGACTGTTGCCCCTGCAACTACTGAAAAGGCTGCTGCCCCTCTTCAGGAACCACACGTTTGTGTGGCCTCTCAACAGATACCCCTCCGTTGTGGTTGCACCTACGGTACGGCCATCTGTATCGCTGAGGCACGCAAGCCTCCCCACCAACAGCAAGGTCCATGGTTCATGGGGGGAGGGAAGTGGTGTACACACTGTGAAATATTACGATTTATTCATTCAAAGTCTTATGTGATCATTCATACTACGTACTCGCACCTACTTACTGAAAGTTATTCAAACTGAAGGCTGTTACAGGTCATGTAGGCATTTCTTTTATTTTATGATGGACAAGGTAACCAAAATGTATTTTATGCTTTATAATGAGTAGAAGATTTGGCTCAAGTGGATTACACAGAGGTTGTGTGTGGACACTGTGTCTTCGAATTGTATGGGATGATGAATTTGTTCGAGGGGACTGACTAGAGGAAAGAGTTGTTATGGAAGTGAAATGGTATTGGTGATAAGGTTTATATGTATCGACGTATTGAAGAGGTATTATTGAGGTATTGAGATTGTGTGATGTTGATGATTATTGGAGTTTTGGTGGATAGGAGATAAGGTAAATGATATTGGAGATAAGGTTTATATGTATTGACGTATTGAAGGGGTATTATCGAAGTATTAAGATCATGTGATGCTGATGATTATTGGAGCTTTGGTGGACAAGAGGTAAAGTAAGTGAGGAGCATATTTTTTTTTGTTGTTGGTTTATATGGAACAAGAAGGATGAGGATGGCAGACTAGAACACTCCAGTGGAAGGAAGATTGTCTACACACACACTTTGTTAAATCAATAAGCAGTATATACCATTTTTGGAGAGAGGAAGTATTTGCATATCTTGGCACACTGACAGTTGTTCAGCAACCGTACATTTTGATTTGGCTTGGCAAACATTCGTCTTGACATGATGACTATGACGTTGATTAACTGTTATTGACTGTTATACACTGCTGCCACTACTACTTGATACACATGTAGAACATCAAATTTTGACAGAATTGCATTTACATAGTTAACACTATTCAATTACACAATAGTTCTTAATATGTGGCTGAAAGATGAGTGAGTGTGTTTCGTGTGTTTTCCTTTCCTAATCTCAAATAATTGGTACCAACCTACCTCCTAAATATTATTTTACTTGTTTGTTGTGGCTTGCACTGACACCCATAAATATTATAGGTTTACTGATATTTGTGTATTTGTAATAGTTAGTATGACAATTATATGATATCAGTTGTGTGTTTATTATAATTTGTATGTTCAGTGTAATAGCATTGATAATAATGTTGTAAAAGCAGTAGTGTGTGCATTCAAACTGTTGTTCGTGCTTGCACCTATTATCATTGATGGGTGCCACTTAGAAATGTTTAATTTCTGCTGATGAACTCTGATGAACTGTTTAATTATTGATAGTGAATATTATGGACTGTTACCTGCACTTGTTCAACATTGATGGGTGCCACTTGGAAATGTTTAATTTCTTCTGATGAACTCTGATATTATTGATAGTGAATATTATGGACTGTTACCTGCACTTGTTCAACATTGATGGGTGCCACTTGGGAATGTTGAATTTCTACTGATGAACTGTTTAATTATTGATAGCGAATATTACGGACTGTTACCTGCACTTGTTCAACATTGATGGGTGCCACTTGGGAATGTTGAATTTCTACTGATGAACTGTTTAATTATTGATAGTGAATATTATGGACTGTTACCAGCACTTGTTCAACATTACTGGGTGCCACTGATGGAACTGCTTCTACTGAGATGATGTCACTTGTTGCTGTCTGCACCTGTTCAACATTACTGGGTGCCACTGATGGAAATGCTTCTACTGAGATGATGTCTCTTGTTGCTGTCTGCACTTGTTAAACATTACTGGGTGCCACTGATGGAAATGCTTCTGCTGAGATATTTCCCCTTGATTGGTGTCTGCACCTGCTTGCCATTGCTGGGTGCCACTGATGGAACTGCTGCTACTGAGATAATGTCACTTGTTGCTGTCTGCACCTGTTCAACATTACTGGGTGCCACTGGTTGAACTACTTCTACTGAGATAATGTCATGTGTTGCTGTCTGCACCATTGCTGGGTGCCACAGTTGGAAATGTCAACTACTCTGAGGAGTGCTACTTGTTTATTGAACTATTGAAAAGATTTTATGTGAATATTTGTATAAACTGATTGTTTGTGTATTTACTGTTTATGAAATGTTATTAGACTCTTACCTGCACCTATTCATCATTGCTGGTGCCATTGATTTAACTGTTTAACTACTTTGACAAATGATACTTGTGTAAACTATTATGTAAAATCAAATTATGCAAGTATTTGTATTCCTTACTGTATTTTATATATTAGGTTATTGAAGGGTCAGTGCAAAGCCAAAATTTATTTAGTTACGTGATATTTACTTATTAATGTCATCTTTTATTTTGTCTGTGTTTTTTGGACGAATTTGGTGGTATTTTCGTATTTTCACCACCATTGCTGGCAAAAATACCGTCAAATTCTAGCCCGTGGAGGAGGGGTATATGAAAGGTGGCTACACTGAGTCACAGCGCCAGAGATTGCGCCAAAGATTACTATTCCGCCACCTCCACTGGTGCAGTAGTAGTTCAGAGGTTGCCGTGCACAATATTTGCTGAGAGGGTTGCAGAGCAGTACTAGTTCAGAGGATGTCGAGTGCAGTTGTTGTTCTGTTGGGCAAGAGAGTAGATGCTGTTCGGTTGGTGTAATGTATAGATGGAAGATGTTGTAATGATCACGGTGTATTTTTCGTCAATACATATTGAGGCAAAAAAAAATTATTTCACATTTCTTTAATGACAATGCATCTTGGTCACAGGTTCTGTCAACAAAGCATCTGGCTCGGGTTCATGTATTAGACTTGTAATTCTGGTTCTGGCTTCTATGTGCAATTATAGTATTTCTGGTTTTTCAATTAGTTCATTGTAAATGGTGTTTAAAATATCTTGTCGTGTTGAGGAAGAACCATGCCAGATATATGTACATTGAGTCACACTACCATACACAGAACAGTTACACTTATGTGTGTTGTTTCATAGCTTTTATAGTTGCAGGGGACTTAATTAATCAATTGTGTTAATGGAAATTTCTTGTCATTCTTTATTTTTATTTTATGCAGTCGGATTGTGTGCTAATACTACTCAGGGCCAACTGGTTACGAGACTTTGCAACCAGTCACACAGCTACTAAAGTTATTGCATTTATTCATTATTCTTTTCAATTAAGCCCCCATGCAATAGCCTTGGGAGACCCAGTCCTGACAAAACTCTACCATCTGGTGAGCAAGATGTATGAGACAAGTGAAATATCCTCAGACTTCAAGAAGAAAATAATAATCCCAATCCCAAAGAAAGCAGATGTTGACAGATATGAAAATTACCCACCAATTAGTTTAATAAGTCACAGCTGCAAAATACTAACGCGAATTCTTTACAGACGAATGGAAAAACTGATAGAAGCCGAACTCGGGGAAGATCAGTTTGGATTCTGTAGAAATGTTGGAACACGTGAGGCAATATTGACCCTACGACTTATCTTAGAAGAAAGATTAAGGAAAGGCAAACCTACGTTTCTAGCATTTGTACACCTAGAGAAAGCTTTTGACAATGTTGATTGGAATACCTTCTTTCAAATTCTGAACGTGG
Source organism: Schistocerca gregaria (assembly GCF_023897955.1). Classification (NCBI taxonomy): domain Eukaryota; kingdom Metazoa; phylum Arthropoda; class Insecta; order Orthoptera; family Acrididae; genus Schistocerca; species Schistocerca gregaria. Next base: position 194,970,258 of record NC_064928.1, on the reverse strand, counting down.
CAGGGGTAAAATACAGAGAGTGAACGGCTATTTACAATTTGTACAGAAAGCAGATGGCAGTTATAAGAGTCGAGGGGCATGAAAGGGAAGCAGTTGTTGGGAAGGGAGTGAGACAGGGTTGTAACCTCTCCCCGATGTTATTCAATCTGTATATTGAGCAAGCAATAAAGGAAACAAAAGAAAAGTTCGGATTAGGTATTAAAATCCATGGAGAAGAAATAAAAACTTTGAAGTTCGCCGATGACATTATAATTCTTTCAGAGACAGCAAAGGACTTGGAAGAGCAGTTGAACGGAATGGACAGTGTCTTGGAAGGAGGATATAAGATGAACATCAACAAAACCAAAACGAGGATAATGGAATGTAGTCGAATTACGTCGGATGATGTTGAGGGAATTAGATTAGGAAATGAGACACTTAAAGTAGTAAAGGAGTTTCGCTATTTAGGGAAAAAAATAACTGATGATAGTCGAAGTAGAGAGGATATGAAATGTAGACTGGCAATGGCAAGGAAAGAGTTTCTGAAGAAGAAAAATTTGTTAACATCGAGTATAGATTTAAATGTCAGGAAGTCGTTTCTGAAAGTATTTGTTTGGAGTGGAGCCATTTATGGAAGTGAAACGTGGACGATAAATAGCTTAGACAAGAAGAGAATAGAAGCTTTCGAAATGTAGTGCTACAGAAGAAAGCTGAAGATTAGATGGGTAGGTCACATACCTAATGAGGAGGTATTGAATAGGATTGGGGAAAAGAGAAGTTTGTGGCACAACGTGACTAGAAGAATGGATCGGATGGTAGGACATGTTCTGAAACATCGAGGGATCATCAATTTTTTACGTGGTGGGTAAAGAGATGAATACGCTAAGCAGATTCAGAAGGATGTAGGTTGCAGTAGGTACTGGGAGACGAAGAAGCTTGCACAGGATAGGGTAGCATGCAGAGCTGCATCAAACCTGTCGCAAGACTGAAGACCACAACAACAACAGTTTTCAGTTAAATATTTGTGATGTTGGCTGGTAAGAACCGATATTCTAAGAAAGGATATTACTGTATCGCACTACTGCAGAATAATTCTGCAGCAACAAAACATGAACGAGAGAAAAAAAGAAAACGGAAATGAAATTTAAGTTGCAAAGGAAATGCGCCATATACAACAACAAAACACAGTGCTCAGACGAGCGTTTGCCAACAGCAAAGTGTGTCAAAGGCTTTAGAAAGACTACGCAATGCTTCATAACAACAAATTACCTCCGATGAGCTTGACGTGACAAGTGTTTAAATTAGATTCGTTTGAGCAGTTGCTGGCGGACTGTTGGGTATGCGCAGTTGCTTATGGTTACGGAAATGTGGCTGGCTGCCACTATTTAGTATTGTCCCGGTTCGGAAATATCGTAGATCCGTGGCTGATGCACAGAGCAGTCTGAGTTGTGGCGGGTAAGGGGGTCGTCTCCACGTGATCTGTGTTTACGTTCAGTGGTTTTTTTGTTTCCTCCTTGTTTCTTGCTCTCACTTTAAATGAAAACAAAACGGATTTTTGTGGGCGGGAGCTAGCAAATGAATTAAAATACGTTCGCATAGTTACGGAAGGCTAAAATATGTTATTAGTTTCAGATTTTTTGTCCACCTTTCTGACAGTCAAGCCTTAATCACCTTGCAGAACAATGAAGTTATTTTTGTCGGTTTGCTAAAGAGGTATGGCTTTTATTAAATCTTTTCCGCTGAGGCATTCAATTTATTTAAAACAAAGTGTTTAATTTCACACTGTTGGCTAGTTTCAACTGTTCGCTGCATTTCAAGTGCACGTATGGCATTATGCTATAATAAAGAACCAAATATGAGATAATACAGTACTGGTACTCTAAGAAAATTTGCATCCGAATCTGGACTTACGAATGTGCACTTTAAGCCGAATTATGCATTTTAGTATGGTTCACGAAATTCCGATGCTCTTAAAGTATCCTCTGATGTCTTGTTTCTTTTATGTCTTAATGTAAGATCTTTTAATGTTTTACACGTAGGAACGTCGGGTTTCCTGCGTCATCGTAGCTGCGCAAGCGCGGTGACGCCTTTTATCTGTCGCTCTCTGGCAACTGCTGAAACGAACCTATTTCTAACAGTTAGCGGGAAAATGTTGCGACTGGTGGTTTGAAAAGTAAATTTCCGTTTCCGCAAGACGGACTATGTGCGAGAATGTACGATGAATTCCTTAAATCACGAAGGGTTTGACTCTCATTTAAAAATCAACTCTTTGAGGACGACCATTTAGAAGAATTTCGAGGCCAGAAGATCAGATATTTACATCGTTATTAAAAATTTACTGGTACATTTGTGTGATGTATCTTAAGATGTAACATGCGCAAAGAAGATCAACAGTATATGTGGAAGTTTAGATTCTCCTCCATCTTATTAATCTTCTTATGTGAATGCTATGTATATTAATGTAAATCATTAACTTTCCTTACTTGTGTGTTTGCGCTACTTAAGAGTGATCTTGCTATTGACTGACTGCATCACGTGTCTTATGCTGTCATCAGCTGTTGAGATCACATGACATGAGATGTGTCTGGCTTGCAAAAGCGCGTCGCAAGCTCGATTTCAATGCTTCGGAAAGTGACATGCGGTGTTTGCTGGAATTCATATTTATACCTTCGTAATACGAAAGTACGCAGCGTACATGTTGCTGCACGTCAAAGGTCCTTCAAAACGTGGTTCCCCTCCTGAGTTTCGTTTTCTATAGCGCCGGGAAATTCTATTTTGGTATATAAAACCATAAACATTCAAAGGATTGATGAGTTTTACAGCGCCGAGGAAGAGTGTACTGTCACTTAACACAGAAAAGGCGTATTTTCACCTGGGAAAAAGCTTATTTTTAACCGGGAAATCCGGGATTTTTTTTTTTCCTTGTCCACGTATACACCCTGAGTGTCCATATGGTTTTTCTGCATTGGTAAACTGCATCGCCCACTCACGACGTACTGCTTGGTCTGCTACACACTAACTGACCACCAAGTCGCAATGCACTCAAAGAACACATAAGCACAATGTAAACAAACATAACATCATTGTACCTAGCCACTACGCATGCTGAATGGCATAACAAATTGTTGGTGTGGACAATTTTAGAAACATGATATCTCCTAAACGACTTGCACTAGAATCATGCAACTAACACCACTGACATTCTAATTACACCTACAGCTTGTTAGTGTCAATTGGCTTTCATCCACTTAAAAAAAAAGTGTATCTTCGCACAAAAAATACACTTTCCAAATATTATTACAGTCTGTTTATTAGCTGACAATACGAGTACCTGACTACCAATCTGTTCTGTGAAAACCGCACATCAATAGTAGTTTCCATTTCCGCCGCAAATTTTGCAGCGCAAATTTTAGGTGATTCGCACTGTGTATAAAATTACGCCAGCAACATATAAGTAGATAATATGTACACATTAATAAGAAAATTGTCATAAGAATGCAACCTAAGGGGAAAAAAAGAAATCTAATCTGACACGAAGATGTTGAATAATAAAAAAGAAAAGCACTTGTAAAGATACTAACTTGCAAACAAAAGTAACCCCTATAGGAACATTCAGTCATACACCACAGTCATACAATGACATATTCATACAACATTTTGAGTGACAGGCATAAAGTAGAGTTCCTTAAGCCTTCCTATTGGCTCCACTATGTGGATGACACATAGGGCCACACAGCCGAGAAGACCTTCATGTGTTCCACAATATCTTAAATGGAATTCACCCCAGAATCAACTCACCTTAGAGGCTGAGAGTGCATTCAGTTTCCTGTTCCTAGACGTGTTGGTGTATAGAAAATATGACAACACTTTAAAATAGAGTGTGTATGGGTAGTCTACTAACACAAATAGGTATTTAGAAAATATTAATGAGTAAGTGCTAGTGTCAGTTGTGTTGGGAACAGCTGAAATCGTTAAAATTGAACAAAGCTCCAGGGCCCGATGGAATCTCTATACTGAATTTGCGGCTGAGGTAGACCCTCTTTTAAGTATATTGAACCATAGATCCCTCGAACAAAAAACCGTTCCCAGTTCTTGGAGAAAAGCACAGGTCACACCCATCTACAAGAAGGGTAGCAGAAGTGAACACAAAACTGCCGTCCAGTATCCTTGACACAGATTTGTTGTAAGAATCTTGGAACAAATTATGAGATAAAACACAATGAGGTATCTTAAACAGAATGACCTCCTCAACGCCCACCGGCATGGATTCCTAAAACGTTAATCATGTGAAACCCAACTCGCACTTTTCTCGCATGACATACTGAAAGCTTTGGATCAACATAAGTCAGGTAGATGCTGTAGTCCTTGATTTCCGAAAAGCACTTAACTCAGTACCACACCTACATTTATTGTCAAAAGTACGATTTATGGCTGGATTAGATTAGATTAGATTAGTTTTTCGTTCCATAGATCCGTGTTGAGGAGATCCTCGTGGATGTGGAACATGTCACCTTTTTTTAAAAGCTGAAATAACAATACTAGTAGTATAAATATATACAACACTCCATTTGTTTCTATTAAAAAATTCGTCAACGGAGTAGAAGGAGTTGGCCACTAGTAAGTCTTTCAGGCTCCTTTTAAACTGATCTTTATTTGTAACTAAATTTTTTATGTTTGCTGACAAATTATTGAAGATGAGTGTTCCTGAGTAATGGACCCCTTTTTGAACTAAAGTAAGTGCTTTTAAGTCCTTGTGCAGATCATTTTTGTTCCTGGTATTGTATGTATGAACTGAGCTGTTTGTTGGGAAAAGAGCTATATTATTTAGGACAAATTTCATTAAGGAGTAAATATACTGAGAGGCAGTAGTTAGTATACCCAGTTCTTTGAAGAGGTTTCTACAAGACGTCCGTTAGTTTACTCCAAAAATAATACGTATTACACGCTTTTGGGCTCTGAAAACTTTTGTTTGACTTGAAGAGTTACTCCAAAATATTATACCATATGACATTATGGAATGAAAGGAGGACTTTTTGGCAGGGAGGAATCAGCGCGTTGTCTTGAATGGAGAGTCATCGTCAGATTTAGAAGTAACTTCGGATGTGCACCAGGGAAGTGTGTTGGCACACGTGCTGTTCATGTTGTACGGGATGTTCAAAAAGTCTCTCCATAGTGCCGTATGATTGCTAGCCGCGCGCGCCGTATGATTGTTCGCCTGCTTGGGTTACTTCTCTTCAAGTGGACTCCAACATTCCAGTTTAGATTATCTCAGCCAGAGTCAGTAGTATAGTTGGTGTGTGTCGTGACGTGTTGACAGAACGTTTGAGTATAGTTGCTTTGTTCGTTTGTTTCGTTTTTATCACTGTTGAAATGCTAACCATTGAAGAACGGGTGTATTTAGTCGAACAAGTGTTCAAAGCTGGCGGTAAATACACTGTTTCAGTTCGTCAAACATTTAATTCAGTTTTCCCGGAGACAACACTCCCAACATTTGATTAACAAATTTCGAAGTGTGGGTTCAATGACAGATCCAACGAGAAGTGGTCATCGTAGGATTTGGTCTGACGATAAACTACTCTATATTTCCGATAAAATGTCCAAGAGTCCGAACAAGTCAGTAAGAAAACTCGCCTAGGAAATCGATGTTAGTGTCGGAACGGCCCACACAGCTGTAAGGAAAAAATTTGAACTTTTCCCATACATGGCAAGAGCAAGCATTATTGTCAATGGTTCAAAAATTTCGTTCAACAAAATGTAAGGGATATTCTTGACGAAACGTTTTTCACTGATGAGGCGTAGTTTCATTTATCCGGGTACATGAACGCGCAGAATTCTCGTATGTGAAGTATTGCAAACCCATTGTGTATTCACGAGGAACCACTTCATTCTGTGAAAATTGGAGTTTGGATTGCAATTTCTAGACGTCGGACTGTGGGTCCCATATTTTTCAACGAAACATTAAACGCACAACGATACTGCAGTGATATTCTGTACACATTCATAGGAGAACTTGTGTTAAGTGAAATACTGAACGGTTATTTTCAACAAGATGGTGCAACCGCGCATACGGCTCGCATTTCAGTGTCACTCTTTGCTGATGTTTTTGATGATCGTATAATTTCACGATCGCCTGACCCAACACCACCTGACTTTTTCTTCTGGGGTGCAGCGAAAGCATCTGTCTATACAAACCGTCCAAAATCCATCGATGAATTGAAAACTGCAATATCCACTTTCACTGCTTCTGTTACAGTAGAAATGTTACAGCTTGTGTTTGGAAACATGATTAGACGAATTGAATTGTATATGCAACAACAGAGGGGGGGGGGGACGCTTTCAACATTTAATGTGAAAATTTGTAAGTAAAAATGAATATTCAGTAAATCAATAACTTGTATTTCACTGAGTTTCATTTCGGTATATTCTCTGCGGCATAAGGCACGCACGGAGAGATTTTTTGAACATCCCGTATATTAACGACCTTGGAGACAATGTTAATAGTTGCCCCGGCTTTTTCAGATGATGCAGTTATCCATAATGAAGCACTATCTGAAAGAAGCTGCATAAATCAATAAGTCAATAAGTCACTGCTGGAATCAGCAAAATTGCACAAATTTTCCTTTTTAGGGACATGAAATGGAGTGATCACATAGGCAAAGCAGGTGGTATACACTTCGTTTAATTAGTAGATTAATGGGGAGGTGCAATTACTCTACAAAGGAGTTTGCGTACAAATCACACGTGCATCCCATTCTGGAATACTGCTCAAGTGTGGGGGACCCATACCAGATAGGACTAACAGGGGATAAAGAATGTACACAGAGAAGGGAAGAGCGAGTTGTCTCCGTGGGGGGTGTCACAGAGATGCCGAAGGAACTGAACCGGTAGACTCTTGAAGAGCCGGCCGAAGTGGCCAAGCGACCGCTACGGTCGCAGGTTCGAATCCTGCCTCGGGCATGGATGTGTGTGACGTCCTTAGGTTAGTTAGGTTTATGTAGTTCTAAGTTCTAGGGGACTGCGATTCACCTCACGGTTGTTTGCAGCATATAGATAAGGCTGTAGCACTTCGCACCCTTATCCAGCCCAGAAGCAAGCAGTGCTCAACAGTCTTCACTTGCCTTTCTTGTCAGCGATGGATTCTTTGAAGAAGACAATGAAAGCCAATTGCTACGACAGTTTGTCGGCAGACAGGGCCTTTAAGCGAAATATTAACTATGCTTATAGAAACCACGAGGAATCGCCTCTCTCTCTCTCTCTCTCTGTTACGCTAAAGTTTGTTTTTGCATAAGCAAGATTCTAAGGAAAATTGCACGTATTTGGTCTTCTTTCATCAGACAAAGCAAAATAGAAGACTTTTTCCGGCGGAAAACAGATGCGCTTGATTGTCTCCACACTGTGGGCGTCTACGAAATGACGTTTGGCTAGCGATGGGAACAAGAGAATGTAAACAATCGACTCAGTCCTGAATGAAGTTTTCACTGTACAGCGGACTCTGCTGATACTGACATCACAGCTGTATGGACGCTTGGCTCTGACGGTAGAGCACTTGCCCTCGAAAGGCAAAGGTCCCGAGTTCGAGTTTGGGGAGGTACACAATTTTAATCTCTCAGGAAGCTTGAAGCGACTCAGTTAATTGGTGGAAACAACCGACTCATTTGGTTGCCGCTGCCCGTATCGGTTAAAGTATTCAGGCATTCTTTTGAGTGAAACCAGACTATATGACAGCAACCTAATGGATATAATCGAAGCAGTGGATTGTGGTTTTAGGTCTCGTTTGGATGTTTTTATTCATTCATTTTCTTCGCGTGAAACCAGTTCTGGGAGCAACGGAATGAAAAACTGCCCACACAGTGCACTGCTGTTCGGGGGAGGGTTCTCATTGACCGAGCGAGGTGGCGCAGTGGTTAGACACTGGACTCGCATTCGGGAGGACGACGATTCAATCCCGCGCCCGGCCATTCTGCTTTAGGTTTTCCGTGATTTCCCTAAATCGCTCCAGGTAAATACCGGGATGGTTCCTTTCAAAGGGCACAGCCGACTTCCTTCCCTAATCCGATGAGACCGATAACCTCACTGTCTGGTCTCCTTCCCTAAACAACCCAACCCGTACTCATTGAGCATTCATCATTTCTTTTCAAGTAAATCCAGCTTTTTTAGTTTTTCTGTCAACTAAAAGTACTGTTCAGTAATTTAGCTGATCTAGATATCCAGTATTCTTCTGAGTGAAACCAACCTGTAGTCTGTAGTACTTTCACCAGGGTTCACATACACTGAGAGGTATACGCCAAGACAAGGAATTTAATCATGCACAGAAACACTAATTCTTCTTTTCACCATTTAAAACTGATAAGCAGATTGGTTTGCAAAATTGTTCTAAATTAACACTTAACGAATAAAGCTTCATTGTATGTATGCAAGTACAGAAGTTCTCTTAGGAGTATATGAAGAACATTGCCAATTTTTTGGACTGTTTGCATCATTGTCCAGTAACTGAAACCAGTTTTAAGAATTATCCTCTAGATCAGTGGTTCCCAACAGATGGTCCGCGGACCCATGCCATGGTTTCATGAAAAACAAATATAGGAATCGGGCGGATTTCAGAGTGAATGTTTGGAACCTAATATTTCAGAAATAATGAACTCAAAGGTCAGATTGAACTCATCTCATTAAGAGCTGAAAATTAAAACCAACTATATACTGATGGAGTACTCTGTCGTAACTGCATTTTTTCTAATAAATAAATTCCTTGTATGAAGTTAGTGTTTTCTTATTTTTCACACATGTCTACTCAATGCAATCTCAAGTGTAGTAGTACTCTTGAAAGACCAAATACACTCAGTTTTAATTTTTTTCCTATCATTTTCAGTTCATACTCAATTTTTATTTTTTTAAGGTGTTTGTTATATATACTGAACACCCAGATTTGAAGACAAAGATTTTGAGCGATAATCAAAAATTTAGCAATTACGATGTCTAAATTGAAAAAAAAGCTCAATATTTTTTCAATAATGAAATATATCAATGTTTTTTTCTAAGTACCAAAAATGGAAAACGTATAAAAAGACTCTTAATTTGACTTTTTTAGGTAGGTACTTTGATACCTGTGATTTTGTTGGAATTTTGTTGGAAGCGTTCAGCGTCAGCGTTCTGCTGCTGTTAGCACCAGGGGTTCAGCCGGCTTGAGGAGGTGGCGCGCTCGCCATTCGCCGATAACACTGCGCTTGAGCCGGACACTGCGCCACCTCCTTGCAGCGGCTGTACCCCTGGCCCAAGCAGCAGCAGGTGGAGGGTACGGCGGTGGCTCCTTGCGCCCGTGCCAAAGGGAAAAAGGGTAAATGAAATTCACTCAAACCCAGAGACTGAGTAAAAAAAATTCATATATAAATGACGTAATCAGGCAGAGACCAGTACCAGGCAGCTGTCTCATATCAAGAAGTCTCTCAAACCCGTGTGAGTGTGGCCTCATTCAGTTGTTTCATTCAACTAAAAAACCAACGAAAAACCGTCGGTTATCCCTTCACTACCTGTGGCTGCAGCAAAGTGTATATAGGCGAAACAGTCATTTCTTCGATTTTCTGTGGATAGCACAGTATACTTTAGAGTTGACTGTTGCACTGTGAAGGAGGACATCAAACAGAATAACCCCTTCAGAGTCCCCTGAGGGTGTGGCTTTTGGACTTTTCCTTCAGAAGAGGTGCCACACCTTGGATTATTACAATTTTGCTTCCAGTTCGAAGTGATGAATCCACGTTTCATCACCTTTGGTGATGTTCGAAAAAATTGTCTGCATCAGTCTAGTAATGTGCAAGCAGTTGATGTCCAGTTGAGCAGTGAGGTGTTTGATTGTGATCTGTTGATCACCTCAAATGAGAGTGTCCGCACATTTCAGCACTGCAGGCTCCACATCTGTGTGGAGCAGGCTGGCTCTTGGGGGATCGCACAGGTGATGACAGACACCTCACCCAATGACTCTCTGTGTTTTTTTGTTCACTACCTAGTCTCTGTACACATTCTGCAAGTTCCTGTGAGTATCATGATGCTCTAGTTTTCTGCCGAAAGAAACTCAGTGACTGCTTGTGTCGTTCGCCTGCTTTACTTCTTCGTTGGTGGTCCTCGGTGTCAACGTACTGCGTTGTGATACTGGCTGAAAAAATATGTGGTGGAAGTGCAGTAATGACTACTGTAAATGATGTAGCCAACAGGTGCACAGTTGCATTTCACAGTTTTTTACTTTCACTGTTCAAGACCCCCCCCCCCCCCCCCCCAATATTACACAGTTATGTGGCCAGTGCACTATCTTTTAACTTTTGATAAGCCTCATTAATAGGTTGCAGGAAACATCCACATACTGCTATAATAGTTCACTGTTGAACATCTACAGGCAGTAAAAGCCTAACCACACAGTTCGCAGTTCTTGTAGAATAATAAGGTATGTATGGAACAGACTCTGCCATTGTATTAAGTCATGACCTAATCGTATTACACTTATTTCACAGTTAAGGTGATGCACTGGTGTTGTTCTAACCAACACAGTTTCTAGTCTGCAACTCGTCCATGGACTGTCTGTCTCAGGACCAAAAATCAGGCCCTTATATATCATCACAATAATAGGCACTTAAACTACATTTTGTTCAATGTTTAATTTATATATATTACAATTAAAACATACCTCATTCAATTAAATAACTACATGAAAAAATTCCATCTTTTTAACAGTTTCTTCCATACAAGAGTTAGGCTGAATTATTTGTTAAAATGATGAAATTAACAGATATAGTTATACAAACAATACTTTTGACAAACCTGGTAATTACTTTGGAATTAATTAAGGTCTGGCTTTGCTAGCATGTTTTTGAATAAAGCCAAATAGATCCTTTAAGAATACTATCTGTTGTTCCTTCAAATATTTATAATTAGTACAGAATTTATATTTGTTTATAAGTTGACAATAGAATTTAAGTTCGAAATAATTACTGATTTCACCTTATAACAAAAGATATTAACTAGGAATAGTCGATAGAAATTAGAAAATCAATTACATAGATAAATCTAAACACAAAATTATATTCTTTAAAACTGAGGACCAAGTCTTTTATGAAAATGCAGATTATACTCATATATGTTAATGGTAATTAGTTAGACATGAAAAAATGAATTTTAAGGAGGCAGATGGCAAAACAAGAGGGGAAGTAAAAATATCCCAGCCTGCTTCATTAGAAGCTCTCTGCTTGTAATGCATCTCCGTTACAGACACCACTTTGAAGGCTATGCATTGTGCTGCCACCTATTGTAACTTCATGAAGCTATAGGGGCTGAAGTGGAAATACGCCTTGGTAATACTGCAATAGCTCTCTAAACTCGTCCCTCTGGTACTTGGCAAGTTCTGTTAATTTATTTAGTTTTCCTCGAATATTTGCAGCAGCATCACTTGTGACATCTTACATATTCAGATCACTGTGTTACCCCAAAAGTGCAGAGTCACAACTCCCACTTTTCATTTCATGTTAGCAAAAGGAAGGTTCACATCTGCAGTGCCTTCACAATCTTAATCTACAATTCCTTTAAAGTAAATCTTCACCCATTCTTCCTAATTTTCGGCATAAGTATATTCTCCTACAAAATCTAATTGGTAACATCTTTCTGTCATCCAGTCTGTACCGAAGATATTCCATCTTTCAAAAACTGAAAAATAAAAACTGGCTGCTAAAAATCTTCTCCCAAAATTCGATATTGTAACAAAACTTGCTCTCCGATTGCTTTGCTTCGGTCACCATCTGTGGTTATAATTCTAAGTCAGTTTACTAGAAAAATGGGCATGTTTATGTGATAATTAAGTTCTCAGAATAATTTCACAGTTATTGCACTATCCTCCGAGCCAGAATCCAATAAGATGTCAACATCCCCCCCCCCCCCCCTTTCCTGTAACAATTGGTTGGATGGCTTCTTTAGTATATTGCTGATATTTCCTTAATATGTCCTTCATAATATCACATCTGTCATCTATATGCATTGTTTGTATTATTATAGGTGACCCCATGTCTGTATATTCCGTTTCAGAGTGGATCGCACCTGAAACTAAATTCAGTTTCCCTGCAAATCCTAAAGTGGATCCAAATGATCATTTCTTCTCTTTTGTTGTGATAAGTTTTTCAATCATTGTACATCTGGAATTCACAATGATACTCCTGTTGTCTACGAAATGGTCGTCTGCAGTCATTATATCTTCATGGTTCATTACAACCATTTGATCAATTCAGTGCTCCAATGTTCCGTTCATTACAGTACTCATTTTGTGATGCTTCATTGTCTATATTTCTCATGTTCGAATGGTTGCTCTTACACTACCATTTTTCAGTGTCAAGAGCTTCAGTTCAATTTACATACAATACATTGTCAATATATTTGTATCTTGTGAGAGCTTATTTCTCATGGATATGCAATGGTAATCACTATATAAGAATCTCTAAGAGTTCCACATCTTTGACAGATTCATCTTGATACATGTTATTGTCCCAATGCCTCTGCAAAAACTCACAAATAGTACCATTACTGAGGCCATATAGTAGAGGTGGTGTCAACAACTTTCACTTGACTGCCCATTTTTTTTGACAGACCAAAATTTGTTTGAGAATGCCAGCTACAATTCACTGAAACTATCATAACTATCAATGACTCTCAAGACGCATGTATGTGAACTATCTTTCAAACTATACCCACAGATATCTAAGTTTTTGATTCTTGGAATGCAATGCTGAGAAAGCATGTGTAAACTGGTATTTGAAAGAAATGGTATATAATCCTTGATTTGGTTTGAACTGATGAAATTTGACATACCAGTTCTGGTATTGGCAGTCTTGCTCATCCGTGCATTCAGCACAACACAGAATTTATTTTTTCTTCTAGCATACTTTCATCTAAAGAGGGTTGCTGCATGTATTCATTTTGGGTTCTAGTCATTAACTGACCTAGATTAGACTAGATTAGTTTTTCGTTCCATAGATCCGTGCTGAGATCCTAGCTAATGTCATACTTATTTAGACTGCATTTAAACTGTAGACTGTAATAGCCTCTTGAATCATTTGGAGCAAGTAATGAAACACATCTAAAGGCCTTTTTAAGTGGAATTATTTATCTGTAAGACAGGTGTGGATAGGGTGGGTGGAAGGGGGTGGAGGGGAGGGGAAGCAATTTATTTACACTAAGAGGGCTTTAGGTACTTGGCTTCTTAGCTTGTATAATAGACAAATCCCATAAAATAGACTGGCATATAATTTTGTTGTGTGGTGAACATTTTCTCAGTGTGAAAACCCCAGAATCTGACTATTTTATTATCACTGATGGAAATGTTCAGCTAAAATATGATGTTCTATTCTTTGCATGTCATTTATCTGAAACACATTTCTTTGAAACTGGCGTATCAGTTATCCTTTCCTGCTGGTTCACTATGAGGCACATCATCTACAGTCACCTGAAATCACTATAAGGTTAAAAAAAATTAAGTACTTCAGTGCACTATTTATCAGATGAAGAACATCCATTACATCTGCCTCAGGAATCTCACACTATTGCAGTCTGTTCTGCAGTTGATGATTTGGTAATACAATGTTTGTTGAACAAATGTCGCTCTCCACAACATGCATAGTCATTCACAAGATTACTGAGTAGGACTCGATAACCTATATGTTTATTCCAAACAGCTGTTTCTATGTCATTCATTTTATTTCTAGATCAAATATCTCCCAATCCATTAATTATAGTCCAGCAGGATTTCACGTTATGATGTTTCTGAAAGTTTATATTATGAGTTTTTAGTTTCTTAATTTCTATGTAATCTACACACTTCTTCCATTTTCCTTTTAAGCTGTTCAGTTTTCTCCTCTAATGTTACCCATTTCACATAAGACTTTTTGAAACTTCCCTTAAATGAAGTTTAACTTACTGTCTACGTCTCCAGGTGAAGTATTCTGAAATTTTCCCACTTATTGTCCACTACTTTAGCCTCCCATGTTTTCTGTCCTAAGGTTTGCCTAAGTAAGCCAGTGTTAGTAGCTGTACCCCGTATTTTTTTTTTCCTTATTTACATTGAGCATTGCAATCTATTACTAACATCTGACCTATGTAGATGGTCTGACATAAATCATTTATAGTTTCTGCTAAGATGTTACCACAGATAATAATTATGTGATATATGGCTATAATTAGAATAAAATTGGAAGACAGAAATGTATAGTGATTTCACTAAATTGCACATAAGTTAAATTAAATGTACAGTTTTGCTTTTCATGTCCTAGAGATCATTCCTCATGGGATCCATGGTATAAGGTCAATCTAATGCAAAAATTCTCTGGTTGTAATTATAAAAGTTGTCCGCAGTTAGTTTCAACTTAAAACATACTTTTGAGCACTATATCGCAAAAATAAAGTCACTGTGTGATTGAAGAAGTGCTGTATGACTGTATGTGGGGGTGGAGAGGATGAGGAGGCAATGTTCCCATCATGAGGACAGCCATGCCCATGCTTAAAAAGGATCACCTTGAGCCTAAAAGACAGAACACATACAGTGAGTACATGGAATGCACCATGATCAGCTGAAACCTCAACATCACACATTCATAGACACACATGCCATGTGTGGAAAAGCATTGTCCTCTTGAAAAATAGCATCGCAACACCGTCACCATGAGAAGTAACACATAAGTATGCAGCATGTCTCTGACGCACCATTGTGCCATCAGACTTCCCTCAATCACTACCAGCCTTGACCTTAAGTATGCCTGACATCAGGAGTAACACCACTGTCTGCCTTTCCAATATGTTGGAAGAATGGGACCTCTTGCCAGTTTGCCACACTATACATCACTGAGGACACTGCAGAACCACTCATATGCAGTCCATGATTCCCCACCACGGCACCACTCCAGATGCACCTGTTTTGTTATAGTGTTAGCAGTAGACTATGCACAGGACAGTAATACCCTAATCCAACGGCTGCTAGCCTCTGACCAATGGTGCACGATGACACAGAATGTCTGTTACTTGTTCTCAGGCGGGAGGCACAAATGTGAGGGGGTTATGATGTGCTTGGTGAACAATATGGCTATCCTCCCTTGTGGGGTCAGATGCGGTTGACCAGAATCTTAACAATGAATATGCCTATCCTCACATTCGAATGCTGTTGAACATGGGATCACAATCATGACCAGATGCCCCAAAAAACTCTAATATTGCACGATTTGATCAGTCGACCAAATGGAGACCACAATGAGATCCCTTTTAACCTCTGTCAAGTGCTACAATGGTATGTGGCATCTGCATGCCCTTCATAGTAAATACTCAACATCTGATGCTGTTCACCCCTCTCACATACCCTACCAAGCCTGGTACTAACACTAAACACAAACACTACGGCACTCTGGTGCCCGTTCGACCTTTCACAGAGGACTGCAACTCGGATCATTTATATACCCACCAATGGTGTGTCTCTATATGATGTTACATTGACAGCCAGCCATGACTGTATGAATGCTTGTATGAGCCCTTGATTATGAGGGATGCCCCTGAAAAGTTTGTTGTCAAACAATTACTGTAAAATGAGATAATGTGAAATGAAATGGGAAAGTCATTACTGATGCAGGAAGATCAGACACTCAGCTTTCCCATTATTCACTTTATACTTTACTCTATTTGTCCAGAATAAATATTAAACAGCCAACTTTATTTCCTTTTTTTAGTCAGTACAGTGAAAGATATTTTCAATAGATAAACAAGCCACACCTAAGAAGCATTTCTGAAGATACCAATAACATGCAATGAACATTTAAAGTGTGTACAGATATCAGAGTTATCTGTATGCACAGTAAATGTTCATTGCACATTTTTGATGCCTTCAGAAATGTCATTCTCAACTTTGTTATGATGATTGGAAAATGGGTCTCAGCCCAAACCTAGCCACTGAATAAATAAACAGGAAAAATTCGCAACCTGGATTGGTTTTCTGTGCTACTGATTAACAGAAGTTGCTGGCGCAAGCTACTCCAGCATGCTGGAAGTTTGTAAGCCATACCTAAGTTTATTAATTATCTTACCACGGTATACTTTCCACTGGGCACCAACGGGTTTAGATACTTAATTGGTATCTATGAGTGGAACTTTCAAGCTTATTGTTACTTGCTTGAAACTGGATGATTCATGTTTATGTAAGAATACAGTTAAGCTGTTCTGCTGTCAAACAATTATAAACTTGCTATTTAAAGTTTTCTTGAGATCACAAATTTTGAGGCTCTTGTGCATTACAAATATCAATGCAGTTTGCAGAAAGATGGTAAAAAAACTGAATAGTTAATGGATTCTTTTGTTGTTGTGTCCTCTGTAACTTTTATTTTAATCTATCCACCACCAGACTCCATGCATTTTTAGGACTATGCCCTTTGTCCCTGTTGATCAATTCATCATCCCCATGGATGTAGACAGCCAGTTTGATAGCACTGTGCCAGAAATGTGTAACAGCTACAAAAAGTCATGTCTTCAGACATCAGTAACCATTGTGTTCTTGTTTCATCATGACAGTTAACAAGATTATGAATGGGTGTCTCATGGAGTTACTGCAGAGCTTTAATAATTCTTCTCCAGATGACTTCAGCAACAATCGACCTAGGCTTTTAACTAGCATAATTGCATCACCAGTAAACAAAGCAGTTTCAAAAATACCCATTCACATATTTTGTAGATCATTGATTTATGTCATGACTAGATGAACTTGAAAACCTGGAAGAGTTCCACACTGGATGTTCCATGACTCTGGGTTTATTGTTCTTCATTACAGGGGGGGGGAGGGGGAGGGGGGAGGGGGGGGGGGTAGTTTAAGGAAGGGTTCAATGCCATTAAACTGTAGTTTGCCGATTATGGTAACATCTATTGTGTGTATCCCAAAGTTCTTCATAATATCATAACACATGCAAACAGGGTAGCTCAATCAAAAGACTTTCATCATAATCTGGGGGTATACGTTACAGGATCCAAACAAATTAATTTAACAAAGGATTTTCCTATGGTAGACTTATATTTCAGAATATGAGTACATAAACTTAAATCTTTTGTTTGCATTTAGTTCTTTTAATGCATCACTGCTTGCATTTAGCACTGTTAACTTATATATAGCTTTGTACAGTTTCATACCTCCATCGTTAGTTGCAGAGGAAATATTATGGTGAAACGCATAACAGAATACCTATGAATCTCTCATGTTTGTATATTTATTATCTGTATTAGTCCTTGGTTTTGACCTTTGACATATATTACCTGAAAGCAGTTTCACAGAGCCACAATTCCTCCCCCCCCCCCCCTCCCCCCCTTGAGTTGTGCATTTTTATAGAAAGAAAATTGCTTCAATCTGAAGACTGTATTGGCACAACTCTCCATTATTCTACTCTACTCTGTGCTGTGCAAGCCTCTTCGTCTCTGGGCAACTACTGCAACCTACATACCTCTGAATTTGCTTACTATATTCATCTCTTGGTCTCTCTCTACGATTTTTTACACCCACACTTCTCTCCAAGACTAAATTTGAGATGGCTAGCCATCTCAGAAAGTGTCCTATCAACCGAGCATTACTTTTAGTCAAGTTGTACCACAAATTTCTTTTCCTCCCCATTTCTATTCAGAACCTCCACATTAGTTACATGATCTACCCAACCAATCTTCAGCGTTTGTCATCAGCACCACATTTCAAATGCTTCTATTCTCCTCTTGTCTAAAGTGTTTACTGTCCATATTTCATTTCCACACAAGGCTATGCACAACACAAATACCTCTAGAAAAGACTTCCTAACACTTAAACCTATATTCAGTGTCACAAATTCTTCTTCTTCAGAAACCCTTTTCTTGCCATTTACAGCCTACATTTTCTATTCTCTCTACCTTGGCCATCATCAGTTACTCTGCTGTCCAAATAGCAAAACTAGTCTAATACTTTGTCTCAATTCCTAATCTAATTCCCTCACTGTCATCTGATTTAATTCAACTACATTCCATTATCTTGGTTTTGCTTTCGTTGATGTTCATCTAATATCCTCGTTTCAAGATACTGTCCATTCCATTCAACTGCTCTTCCAAGTCCCTTCCTGTCTCTGACAGAATTACAACGTCATCAGCAAATCTCAAAGTTTTTATTTCTTCTCCCTGAACAGTAATTCCTATACCAAATATTTTTTTGGTTTCCGTTGGTGTTTGCAGAATTTAAAAGAGAGTATTCCAGTCAACATTGTTGATAGTCTTCTGTAAGTCTAAAAATGCTATAAATGTAGGTTTGCCTTTCCTTAACCTATCTTCTAAGATAAAGCTTAGGGTCAGCATAGCCTCAAGTGTTCCTATATCTCCCAAACTGATATTCCCTGAAGTCAGCATCTACCAGCTTTTTCCATTCTTCTGTAATTAATATTCACACCTGTCAGCACCTGCTTTCCTTAGAACTGGAATTATTACATTCTTCTTGAAGTTTGAGGGTATTTCACCTGTCTCATGCATCTTGCACACCAGATGGGATTGTTTTGTCATGGTTGTCTCTCCCAAGGCTAACAGTACTTCTGCTGGAATGTCAAACAAAACTGGAATTAAAGATCACAAAGAAGCTAGATGTGTAGTAGTTTCCATTGAAAGTTTCCTCATTTTTTAACAAACATTTTATAACTGTTACTGAAAAGATGGGGTTGTCAGGTTCTGTAGATGCTATGGGAAACCTCAGACCAGACATTTCGAGTAACTTTCATAATATGAATTTGACACTCACTGTCCCAGCAGAAATAATGTCCATCATAAAATCTTTAAAATCAAAAACATCTAGTGGGTATGATGAAATATCAACAAAGTTAATTAAAGAATGTGATCCTCAGTTAAGTAACATAGTAAGCTATCAGTGTAACCAGTCATTTATCAGTGGAATATGCTGAAGTAATGTCAAATTTCCATCCAATTTCACTTTTGCCAGCATTCTCAAAAATTTTAGAAAAAGTAATGTACAATTGGCTTTATAATCATCTTACCTCAAATAATATACTATCAAAGTCGCAGTTTGGATTTCTAAAGGGTTATGATATTGAAAAGGCTATCTACACTTACAGTGAAAATGTGCTTAATTCATTAGACAAAAAATTGCAGGCAACTGGTATATTTTGTGATCTGTCAAAGGCATTTGACTGTGTAAATCACAATATCCTTTTATGTAAATCAGAATATTATGGTGTAACAGGAAATGCTGCAAATTGGTTCAAATCTTATATCTCTGACAGGAAACAGAGGGTGTTATTTGGAAAGAGACATGTATTAAGCTATCAGGCATCTTCCAACTGAGAACTAATTACATGTGGGGTCCCACAAATTTCCATTTTAGGGCCCTTACCTTTTCTTGTGTATGTCAATGACCTTTCATCAGTAACATTACCAGATGCCAAGTTCATTTTGTTTGTCGATGATGCAAACATTGCAATAAATAGCAAATCGAGTGTAGTCTTAGAAAGATCAGCTAATAAAATATTTGTGGACATTAATCACTGGTTTGTAGCTAGTTCTTAGTCACTAAACTTTGAAAAAACACACTACATGCAGTTCAGAACTTGGAAGGGTGTCCCACGAGTATATGCCTGCTGAAGTGTCCTAACAAATCTCTATTTGCAATGCGAATTGTGTCAGACATAGGGGATATAAAAATGAAAAAGCTGGTATACTATGCTTACTTTCATTCCATAATTTCATATGGGATTATATTTTGGGGTAATTTGTCAAGTCAAGCTAAAGTTTTCCAGACACAAAAACGTGCAGTAAGAGTTATATGTGGTGTGAACTCAAGAACATCCTGCAGAATCCTGTTTAGGGAATTAGGGATACTAACTACTGCTTCCCAATATATTTAATCTTTAATGAAATTTGACATTAAAAATATGTCACTTTTTCAAACCATGAGCTCAGTTCATGGAATCAATAATAGAAATAAGAATAATCTTCACAAGGATTAAAGTCACTTACTCTTGTGCAAAAAGGTGTACATTATTCAGGAAAACGCATTTTCAATAACTTGTCAGCAGCCATAAAAAGCTTAACAACCAATAAAATTCAGTTTAAGAGAAGACTAAAGGATTTATTGGTGGCCAACTCCTTCTACTCCATTGATGAATTTCTCAGTAGAACTGTTCAGTAATGTGTTCATTGTAAATAAGTGTGTGTGTGTGTGTGTGTGTGTGTGTGTGTGTGTAAGCACAATCTTACCTTCTGCACCATAATAAGCGTGTGTGTGTGTGTGTGTGTGTGTGTGTGTGTGTGTGTGTGTAAGCACAATCTTACTTCTGCACCATTTTAGTGCAGTAATGTGTTCATTGTAAATAAGTATTGTAGTAGTTCTGTTACATGTTTATTATCTTATAAATAAATAAAAACTTTTTTTATTTTAAATTCAGTGCATTAGTGTTTGTAAAATGATTCTTTCATACAGTGTTTATTAAAAAAATGATAATCATTCCACTTGGGACCTGTGGAAGGTACATTAGCTTATTTGTTTCAGTTGTAAATATTTGTCATGTATTATTGTTTTTCTGACATGTTCTACATCCTGGAGGACCTGCTCGCTACAGATCAATTGGAATGAAAGTAAATCTAATCTAATCTAATCTAGCACATCCATTTATTTTGGAAAAATAAAAGAAATGGCTGGGAAAAAAGAAAAACAATATATTTTATTTTTTATAAAACTAGCTAATATATTTTATAAATAGAGCAAAAATATTAACAATCACTCATTTAGGTGTTATACAAATAATATAATACATAAATTACATCAATACAAAAACTGACACTGCAACTTACTTAAGTCTTGTTGCATTGGCAAGATTGTGCAATGTACTGAATTTATACTGGCAAGAACACACACATCAGGAATGAATACATTTGTTTCTGTATTACACATAGACTTCAGAGAATCACAGTGTACACATGAGATAAAGCCACGACTGAAAAAAATCGACTTTACATGAGCCTTTAATGCCTGCTCACTAAAAATCTGATGTGTACAAAGTTAGTTGTCCACATTTCACATATTAAATAGGTCATTGCCTTGGATCTATGAGAAAGGAAATTTAATGTATAAAAATCTGTATAACTTCTGTTTCAAATTTGATGAAAAAATATTACATTAATCTTGGTAGCATTTATTATGAGATACATACAGAAATAGTTACTTTTCACTCTTTT
Organism: Schistocerca gregaria; assembly: GCF_023897955.1. Classification (NCBI taxonomy): domain Eukaryota; kingdom Metazoa; phylum Arthropoda; class Insecta; order Orthoptera; family Acrididae; genus Schistocerca; species Schistocerca gregaria. Next base: position 194,949,045 of record NC_064928.1, on the reverse strand, counting down.
ATTTGAAGGAAAAGGGAAGTAATGTGATGTGTGGAATTTTTGGTCCACATTCAAACATTGTAAAGTGTTTCCTGGATGGTCATCCATTAAATAGGAATAAGTAATAGTTTAATAGTAAGAAATACTTTCATGTAGGTTTACAATATATACAAAAGTACATTCATTCTTTTGATATAAAAATGTTTAAAAATACAGTCTTAGTTATTTCAGTTTGATTTATTTTTCTATCAATAATATAAAATATTCCACACCCTCACAACCATATTCTTTTGTAAGTTTCAGGTATGCAGTCTCACTAGTAAGCAATGAAGGACCATGTCAACTGACAGGTGTGTTATCATTACAAGGACTAATACTGTTCTAGATATATACAGTTAAAATAGATATCTCACAGCACATTTAGTTACCTTAGAAGTGAATAAAGATTTGAAACTTGAGCTTGAAGACCTTTCAATACTTCTGTGTTACTTCCCTAAGAAAGTGTAAATACAGTGTGACTGCTCATTTATGCAACCAAGAGCATCATTATGTATGGTTTATATTTTTTTGTTATTTTCATTTGACATTTTAATGCACTCACATATATTTCAATATTAATATGATTTTAATTTTAGTTGATACATACAACTGCTGTGCGATTTACTGTGCAGAGTTAAGTCTGTACAAAAATTTATTTTTAAAAATAATAACAATTTTATGAAAAGTTACTCTTACATTTCCAATTCCATCAGATGTGTTTGCACAAGGAAAACTGAACCCTTGCAGACTTTTGCTACTAAGACATACTGTTTTATTGGGAGACTGCTACTCTGCAAACATACAAGCAACTGCACTATACAGGCACTTCGTGCTTTCTCATAACAAACCTATAGTTTTTTAATGTATGTACAAGGGCACAAAGACTTCTGAGCTGCCTCCTTGAGGACATAACACACTAGAAACTGTGTGCTATAAAATTAACAACTGGTTCTTAACATATGTTTATGCTGTGGCATGGTGCCCCTCTTAAACTTTTTCCAGACCTTCAGAAAAATAGCAGGACTGAATAACTGAATGTCACTAACTAATTAGGCAAAGACAAATGAAAGACCAGAGAGTGAAATGGGCATGACAATTGTCACTGCAACAATAATAAAGAGAAATAACCATTCTGTTTACATAACTGTCCCACTAGATGTATCATATGCGTTTTATTTTCTGAGATGACGCACTTTTCCCTTAGTTATTCTTATACAGAGTGTTTTGCAGTATCTGTTATGGGTTCCTAGTGCTTGTAGAGGGGCTTTGTTCATTAAGTTAAGTGACTGAACAAAATCTCCAAATCTCAATTCCTTCAAGACCGTGTTACACTTCAAGTGAAAATGACACAGGGATGGAATTTCCCAAATACAAGAGTCACTCTGTGAAACTCTCCCACCACCCCTCCATAATGTCCGAGACCTTCATAATCATTGGCTCCAGTATGACGCTAAGAAAAAGTGGGCACAATCGTTTACTGTTTAGTTGTCCGATTCTAAAATGTGTGACAAAAGTAACTGTCCCACCAAGTGTGAGGCTGATAGTGTAATATGGTTTCTGAATGCAAAAAAAAAAAATTCTGCCCTCATCAAAATGTATGCACAGATAACTGGACTTCTTGGGAATGTTATGAATAAACCTTCAGATCAAAAATGGTGGAACTTGTTTAATGCTGGATGAACGAATACTTTTAACGAAGGACCATCTGACTAACCTACAGTTATGTAGGCAGAGTGCGAAGTTTTTGGACATTCTCCTTATAGGCCAGACTTGGCCCCAAGTGATTACCATGCTTCCCTGAAACTAAAGGATTCTTTTTTTGCGAAAAGCACTATGGAAATAACAGTAAATTGAAAGAGGATGCTAATGAGACATTCAGCAATTTAACAGCAACTGAGTGTGCAGAAAGCTTGTGTAGCACTACAATGGATGTTTAAATTTGAATAGGTGTACAGAGACAAATAGCTAAGATACCAAAATATGTTGTAAATTAATTTCTCTTTCATTATCTTGAATAAACATGTCTCTACTTTTAGATTGACACCTCTCACAACTACTTCTAATTTCTGAACTGTGCATTCAACAAACATTTTTCTTCTCTCTTCCTCTTTACTTCTTTTTGGTTCTTTGGGTTCAGTGATTCATGATTTGTGGATGCAAAAATATCACTGGAGATAGAATTTAACTGATTGATTCCTCTGTATACTGTCCTCCACTGCCTACCCACCCCAACCTTCACTGGGTAATACATGGAAGGATGAGGAAGTCTCAGTTGAATAACTGTCTGAAGTAAGAAAGCGTGATATCTTTAAATAGTGAAATTTGGAAAGGAAGACCCCCCCCCCCCCCCCACAATTTCTATCTGTGTTCCTATCTACTGCTCCAAGGGGATACCAGGCACAAGCTAAGAACATTTCATGATAAAAGAGCTACACAATTAAATAAATTGTACACATTCCAGTTTAGTAAAGAACACAAGACATTTGTACGCTGCCCACAAACTGGATCTGTGGGCATGGGTTCAGTCTCTCTTCTTGAGTAAATAAGCTGAAAGTTGAAGTCTGATAGGTGTAGCACCAGGAAAAGGTGTCCTTCACAAATCACAAGCACCTTCCAGCCCACGGCACTGGCCATGTTACTGCAGTAGGAAGAGATTAGGTTCAGGACGGAGTTACGGCTGTTAACTATTTTACCAAAATAGAAGCTACTAAAGGAGCAATGCACTGTATTGATAGTCTTCATTTCTTACGGATACACCACATGTCTGGTGATAAGTGTACATCCACAGTGCACCGAGGGAAAGCCACAGACATGACACATTCAACTGATCTGCACCACACTGCATCACTAAGGTATCGCAGGTACTTTTTTTTTCTTACAGCACTTTCTGAAATCATGGCACTGCAGCAGTCTCACTATTTGCATCTACAAGTGTGTTTGTATGCTATAAATGTGATGACAGCTTCGGGTGCTCACACGTAGTTTTCTGGGGGAAGATTCGAGGACGAGTATGGGACCGGCGCTTGTGGCTGCTGCTGTTGCTGCTGCCGCCAGCAGGCGAGCTCCGTGGAGCCGGCAGGGACCGACGCCCCCGTGGCCGGGTCCACGCCCTCGCAGTTGTTGTTCTGGCTGCGCGCTGCCTCCATCAGGCTCTCATCCTGTTGAAATGTAATCATTTTAAACATCCTATAATGTACTAATGATTCATATGTTTAATGAAGAACCCAATACACCCATATTTTTTGATCCTGTAACTGGTAATTTCTGGTTTTTTTCAATAATACACTGCCAGAAAAAAAATCTGTACAACTATCTACAGGTTTCCATGTCACTCAATACTTCTTGGTCCAACAGTGTTTACATTTAAGGACATTAGCAAAAATGGTTCTTAGGTACCAGGTACCAAACCGAAGCTGAAGCATTCATATTAGTCTCTAGTGTAGCATCCGGGGGTAGCAATGTAGGCACTGACTGGCATTCATTCCATCACACAGATGGCAAATACTGTCCTGTTCAGTAAGAGTTGTTGGCTGGAGAGTCATACAAGTCACTTCTCGTCCCATCATATCTGCAATGTACTCAACTGGAGACTAGACTGGAGAATGTGTTGGCCAGGGAAGCTGCCACAGATCTTGCAGAGCATGACGAGTTCTACGGACAATATGCACATGAGCATTACACTGTTGGAACACATCACTATCCCATTGCAAGAACAGCAAAAGAATGGGTCTAAAAACATTCTGCTCGTACTCCACAAAATCATAATGACCCCTATTTTTCATTATAAACTTTTTCAAACTCTGTGCATCACCCCACTTAAATGGAAATATCGAAATAACTAAAAGTAATTTTTTTTACTGAATATTTTCTGTAAAATCATTTGAGGAAGACTGAAGGGTGTGCAGCTCAAATGTGTCAGTGCAGCACATCACCAATTGGCTGATTGGCTAAATGTGCACAAACAATGTGACCTCCCCTTCTGAGCAAACAAATGAACTCACCTAGTGCTTTGGACAAAAATTGGTCACTGCGCTCTGGCCACTGTGTCCTGCATGAGCTCTACCAATGTTGAAAACGTTTATATACATGATGTAGCTAAGACTGGTGGTTATGTAATTATTTCATATGATGGTTATGCAGAATGAAGTACAGCACATTGATTATGCAACAAAATGTTTTACTGTCTTTAAAGATGAATATTCATCAGAGGAAAGTGAACGTATTGTATCTGTATTGTCGAAAGTAGACAACGTTTCAACATTAAGTATAGATAGCTATTCATAATCTATTGTATGCAAAGAATCTGTGTGGGAAAAATTGTCTAAATTTTTTAAAGAATTGTATTGGTGGGCAAAGTATCAGAACAAATTTTATAATCAGTTTAAAAGGATTCAAAAGAACCTTGTGATAATGTGGTACATTATGTACTTTTGTGTGAAATGGGTGCTCCTGATCAGTAAATTTGTAATTTTGACTTGTCAGTTACAGTAAGGGAAAGAATAATAGCAATATGTGGAAGTAGTTCACTGTTTTAATTGCACAGTGGATTTAAGCGATTAAAGTGTGATAAGAGGAACAACAGTGATGTGCACGAATTTCTCTGCAAGGGTGAATCAGAAAATTTGATGTAAGCTTTATTTACTGAGTTAACTTTTAATCTTTTGATATTTTATGGTTTATACTAAGATTTATGCTATAATGATGGCTGATGATTTTTTAGTGATTATTTAATGATTAATTTCTATTATGTGCTTCATTCATTTACTGCTTTTGTCTATGACATCGCTTTTAATGGGAAAAACGATTTGTTATGCTCATTTAAATACTGATTATGCCATGCAGTACAAAGAAACATTCCCTCTCCTTCCCTCTTTCCTGAAGAAGCAACCACCGGTTGCGAAAGCTAGTAATTCTGTGTGTGTGTTTGTGTGTTTTGTTCATTGTGCCTTTGTTTTTAATATATTTTTCCCATGTGGAAGTTTCTTTCTATTTTATTTGCATTAGTGGAACATATACACATTCTATGTTATGTGCATGGCATATACAGAGCCTTAAGTGCACCAATTTTCTTATAGAGAAACGACAAAGTAGTATTAGATTTGTTTAGTAATAGGCCTATACATCATGCCTTATTCAAAGTAATCTTGAATATCAGACAGCCACAATGACTGAAAAAGGTTTGTGAATATTTCTGACATATCTGTAAAGAATAAATTGGAAGTTACATCAAAATTTTGTCAGGCTATTATTTACAATGATCAGCCCTGGACATAATCTTTCACCAATCAAGTAAGTATTCAAGTTATCTTTTTCTAACACTATTAAACTGAATATTGACTACTGATGATACATATGGGGTTTACATTCCAAATAAATCACCTGCAAAGTAAAAACAGCTTATGTTTGCAAAAGTCAAATAATAATTTTTGTCTCAACAATCAGACAGTAATGATTGATACTCCACACATTACACAATATAACAACACTTCTGCAAAAGAGTTATTGCTGCTTGACATACATAGTATGTCAGCTCTGGTTGCTCAGTTGGTAAGGCACTACCACTAGATTTGTGCCCCCCCCCCCCCCCCCCCCACATTGTGTTCTGTGCTCTGTGAGTGCTGGGTCCCAAGCTTTGCTTAAGATGAAGTAAGAACATTTCACTCAGACCCAAAAAATACAGGACTGTTGTCATTAAAGTTGAAAGAAATGTATGAATTGGAGTCTAGATCAATAAATACAATGTAAAGTAATAAAATATAGCAAAAGTCACCTTCATTTGATAGTATAATTCAGAAGAAGTTGCTCATAGTGAAAAAGATTATAGCCAAACTGATAGAGAAAATGCAACACCAACTGGTGCATCCATCAAAAGGGCTATGACTTATGTAATCCTACAGTTTGTGCAGTCAGCCCATGAGGAAGACCTATCAGAAAATCCTAAGAGGTTCTGATCATGTTTAAAGGCACAGAAACGATATACCTTCAGTTCAATCTCTTGTGGGTTAGTCTGGTGTTGAAACTGAAGAGAACAGACAAAATGCTTAATTTTAAGAAGTATTAACATGTGGGTATATTTGGCATATGCTATATTGTCATCTGTATGTTTGGTTGCCAAACAGATTTACAAATGAGAGATATCGATATTAACACCCCTTGTACTGAAAAAGAACTGAGAATATTAAAAGTGAAGATAGAATGAGATTTTATACTGAAGATACTGCAGAATCAGGCCCTTTCTTAGCTCATATTTATTGAGAATATCTACCACAAGCAATAATTCTACACAACTACAAAATTCATGGTTACAAAAAGGGTAACATATTAGTTGCAAAAAATTGCAGATTGCTGATGTCTGCTTATAGCAGGATTCAAGATCGTATTCTGAGACATTATGATGTCCCATTGCGCAATAATTTTCTTTTAAAATTAGCACATATACTAAACAAAGTCTGAAAAGAATTTACTACTATATCATCACATGGTCACTCATTACACTGACTGGATATACCAAGTGTGAAAGAACCAATTAAGCTTTTGAGGAGTTATAAAAAAGTAATTGTGGTAGACACTGAAAGAATATTTTTAAATTCAAAACCAATAGTTCATACAATTTTACATTCATTCAGTGTTGAAAATAATGCCCTCAAGATGATTACACTTTTGGAAAAGATCTCTGAAATTCTCAACAGTTCATTTAAATATATCACTTCTTCAATAGTTTGCTCCCTTATCTCTGGTAGGGTGTAAGGTGATGTTTAAACACCTTTTGCTTTAGGTATCCCCAAAGAAAGAAATCACAAATGCTCAAGTCTGGTGACCATGCAGGCCACCCCACATCTACATCTACGTGATCACTCTGCTATTCACAATAAAGTGCCTGGCAGAGGGTTCAATGAACCACCCTCATGCTGTCTCTCTACCATTCCACTCTCGAATGGCACGCGGGAAAAACGAGCACTTAAATTTTTCTGTGCGAGCTCTGATTTCTCTTATTTTATTGTGATGATCATTTCTCCCTATGTAGATGGGTGCCAACAGAATGTTTTTGCAATTTTGGAGAAAACTGGTGATTGAAATTTCATGAGAAGATCCCGTCGCAACGAGAAACGCCTCTGTTTTAGTGATTGCCACTCCAATTTATGTATCATGTCTGTGACACTATCTCCCCTATTTCACCATAATACAAAACGAGTTGCCCCTCTTTGTATTTTTTCTGTGTCATTCGTCAGTCACACCTGATGTGGATCCCACACCACACAGCAGTACTCCAGAATAGGGCGGACATGCGTAGTGTAAGCTGTCTCTTTAGTAGACCTGTTGCACCTTCTAAGTGTTCTGCCAATAACCCGCAGTCTTTGGTTTGCTCTAACCACAATATTATCTATGTGATCATTCCAATTTAAGTATTTAGTTGGATTTACAGCCCTCAGATCTGTGTGACTTATCGCGTAATCAAAATTTAGCTGATTTCTTTTAGTACTCATGTGAATAACTTTGTACTTTTCTTTATTCGGGGTCAATTGCCACTTTTCGCACCACACAGATATCTTATCTAAATCATTCTGCAAGTCATTTTTATCATCTGATGACTTTACAAGATGGTAAATGACAGCATCATCTGCAAATAATCTAAGATGGCTATGTCGTTAATATACACTCCCGGAAATGGAAAAAAGAACACATTGACACCGGTGTGTCAGACCCACCATACTTGCTCCGGACACTGCGAGAGGGCTGTACAAGCAATGATCACACGCACGGCACAGCGGACACACCAGGAACTGCGGTGTTGGGCGTCGAATGGCGCTAGCTGCGCAGCATTTGTGCACCGCCGCCGTCAGTGTCAGCCAGTCTGCCGTGGCATATGGAGCTCCATCGCAGTCTTTAACACTGGTAGCATGCCGCGACAGCATGGACGTGAACCGTATGTGCAGTTGACGGACTTTGAGCGAGGGCGTATAGTGGGCATGTGGGAGGCCGGGTGGACGTACCGCCGAATTGCTCAACACGTGGGGCGTGAGGTCTCCACAGTACATCGATGTTGTCGCCAGTGGTTGGCGGAAGGTGCACGTGCCCGTCGACCTGGAACCGGACCGCAGCGACGCACGGATGCACGCCAATACCGTAGGATCCTACGCAGTGCCATAGGGGACCGCACCGCCACTTCCCAGCAAATTAGGGACACTGTTGCTCCTGGGGTATCGGCGAGGACCATTCGCAACCGTCTCCATGAAGCTGGGCTATGGTCCCGCACACCGTTAGGCCGTCTTCCGCTCACGCCCCAACATCGTGCAGCCCGCCTCCAGTGGTGTCGTGACAGGCGTGAATGGAGGGACGAATGGAGACGTGTCGTCTTCAGTGATGAGAGTCGCTTCTGCCTTGGTGCCAATGATGGTCGTATGCGTGTTTGGCGCCGTGCAGGTGAGCGCCACAATCTGGACTGCATACGACCAAGGCACGCAGGGCCAACACCCGGCATCATGGTGTGGGGAGCGATCTCCTACACTGGCCGTACACCTCTGGTGATCGTCGAGGGGACACTGAATAGCTGCGGTCCAAACCATGTCAGCCATACTGTAATGGGGTCATGCATGGATGGAACAGAGGGAGACCATATGCAAATGCTCCCCCCCAACACCAGAGCAGTTATCAGTTATCACTCAAAACTGATCGCTTAGTTCTGCCGTATCCTGTATAAGAGACAAACATCCCAATAGATGATCATAAATCCCATTCCTCTCCTAAGAAAGTAGATAAAAAAAATACTCACACACACTCTTACACCGACAAACATACAGTCAAAACCAAGAAAGTTGGCAATGGTTACAAAAGCAAATGACACACCAAGGTCCCCTTTGTGATCATCAGACAGATCATCTGCCACAGTCGTCCCTCCCAGATGCTGCCTTTCCACTGTAATGTACCTAATATACAAAGACTTAATGAAAACTTCGATTCCCTGACAGGGTGTACCACACTTTAAAATGATTGGTATTGTGGTGATTCGTGAATTTCATAAAAATGACAGTAAATTGGAGACTAATTAGCAGATACTATTACAAAATAAAACAAACAACGATGTATTTTAACAGACTGTGGCATTCATTGTAGCAATAGGAAAGACTTGAAATAGTGAAAATGGTATGAATAAAATATATGGTATTAATCACCAACTGTAATTATTCACAAAATTGGACTTTTAAGAATGTAGTTTACTCATTCAAGAAGTTATTCTGTCACTTGCAAATGAAGGCACATATTGTAAAACGTAAATTTAGGATGAAAGCTGTAAAGAACATTCTGTCTTAATGACTTAATTAAACTCGTATTGTTGTAACCAGATATACGCCTAATTATAAAATTCTAGGAGTCTGTTACAAATTCTGTCAACAAATCTGCTTTGTTTTACCCTCTTAGCCTCAGTTATTGTTGGGAATGCGAGTCATTGTGTAATTAGCATGTATTAATTACCTATGTGAAGTTCATTATTGTACTCATATTTAGATGGAAATTTCACATTTAAAAACATTTTTACATTATAAATTTCACATATTATTCAATTCTGTAACTTTAGACGTATTATTCTGTGTAATCAGAACATCTTAGCTTTGGAACTTTTAATTGTAAATATGATTAAAAATATGTTGTCATTATTAAGTAATAATGGTCTAAGTGACCAGCCATTATTTAGAATACATAAATAGGGAAGCAGCGAGGCTGCTGGGACGGGCAGTTTGAGCTGATATCTCGAAATGTAACCTGTGTTAGTTATTTGAATATTATTTCACTAAGATTTAAAGTTGTGAAAAAGTATGTTTCTTGATTTGTGAACCAGTCAGTTGTTTTATGAAGACATACTGTACAACTCGGCCTCTTTGCAGTGTGTCATGATGGATTTGATAAGCTGCTACAAATGGAAGAATAAATGTTTAAAAACTGGAACCGATCACTTTCACTGTAAACCACACACTTCATGTAGATCCAGGCAATCTATGAATATTTCAGTTATGTGGAGAAAAATTTCATTTTAACCTTCTACTTATGATTCTAGATAACATCAGATGACATGTGCTTTTGATAAGTCAGTTCATCTGTCTTCGAAGTTTTGAGGATTTCCTTACCGAAGAGTAGATAATAATTAAGTAGAAGTGCTAAACCATGGTGGACCCGAATGTGCCTCTGTCATTGTACTTGCCGCACCACTGCAGCCATGGACACCTCTCTCTGTGTGGATGGCAGGGCACTCAGAGCCCTTCACATGTTTGGGTGTCCTACAACAACATGCTAGATTCATCACTGCCCTATGGGCTCAGCCCTCACAGTCTTTTCATTCCTCATCCACTGAGTTGACCCTAGCACTTTGTTTTTACCTTCTGCTCCTGGCTTCCATCCTCACTGGCACAGCCCAGGTGCTCACGCTCAGGCTCCCGCACCTGTCACGCTTCTTCCCATCCCGTTTGCTGCTGGGTCTCAGTGCCCCTCTCTGCCTTCCGGGTACCACTCGTGCTTTTCTGCACACTTCTTCCTTTTGTTCACACCGTTCCTCACATGTCGCTTTGGCCATCCTTCACGATCCTCTGTCCTCAGTTCTAAACCTTCTGGCTCCACAGCAACTGGGACACAAGCCCTTTTGTTTCAGGGACTCCTCTCTGGCATTTGTGCAGTTTTCCTCCACTTCAACACAGAACAGTATTTGTGGGCCAGCAAACACTGGCCACTCCACTACCAATAGGAACTGCTTTGCACTGCTGGTCCACCACCTTTTGGGGTCCCGGGTCTCAGCGCAACAGTCAACTTTGCCAGATACTGCAATCACAGTGGTTGACCATCTTCTCCTCGGAGTGGGAGAAGGGATACGGTGTCACTGCCACCAGTCTCTCAGAGGTAGAAGGTCAGTTGCAATTTCCTAGTGGAAAAGGACATCGTAACTCGACATGCAGTCTGATGGCTAGATAAAATGTCCCCACAGGTTGCCGACTCATCAGCCTGCTCGTGCTGCATCACTGAGGAACAACTGCAACAGTTCTAGATGGGCACAACAATACCAGTCAGGACAGAGACAATACTGACTTGTCTGTACCAGAAAGTCAGAATGTTGCCCTCCCCTCACTGATGTGTGGCATTTCTACCACTGACGAGAAGCACAGTCTACTTTGGTAGTTCACTACAGGCCTTACACCAGCCACACTGCTGTCCCTCATCTGGAGTACACTACTGACCACACTCGACATAGGAAGGAACTTTAATCTCATCAGGTGCAATCTTGGGACTCAACTGGCTACACTTCATTCATTGTGCTTCGTGGATAACTATCCTAGGCCTTGTGCTCCACATCACTGCTAGTGCCTCATCACAAACTTCTAACTGAAACTGGCCTTGATAATACCTTTCAGATTGTAACCAGACACTTGACCTTCAGTGGTTTCTTGTGTTTTCTATAACTAAATCATCACAATTGGGTGACTTAATGAGAAACATATTAATTATCTTTTTCCACAATAAACAAATGATGACTATTTGCCCACTTGAAAGCTGTTTCTTGCTGTGTGTACCACACTTGTCACAACAAAGGTGGATAATAGTAAGCATGAAAGGTATTTGAATAACTTCAGGTAAGATTCTAGGTAGTGTTCCACATTTCATTTGGGCTGAGTATCTGAAAAGCTCCTTCACTTTGGCTCAAAACTTGTTGAGGGCATAATTGTCTAATCTAACCAAAATGATGTACGTGCCACCACATAAGCTTCTCACACTTATTGGTGCAATGTTGGAAAACAACTACTTAAAGTACTTGATACAGGCAGCCATTTTGTTGTCATTGCGAATTTCACATTTCTTTCCTTTTGCATTATTTTCTCCTTGTAAAGGTCAATCATTGTCTCCAGTACACAAATAATATATCACATATAATATAGAACATAATACTAAATTATAAAATTTCAAATTCAGTCTGCTGATACCTGCATTCACTTAGGTAATAGAGTAAACATTACATATTATTTTCCACCAGATCAAAACTGTTGTCTCTGACAAACAACAGAGTGTACAGTACACAGTATCCAGAATTCTTCTCATGCATGCATATACTCATTAATTCTTGAATACCAGTGGCAAGAGATCCACAAAATTTAGGATAAATGTGAAATATCAGGCTTCTCTCAGACGAGAGTGTACAATGAGAATGGTTCACAGGTTATGACTAAAGAAGACAGGTCATGCACTAAAATCTCTAAGTACAGCTCAAGACCTACAGTCATAAGGAGTCTTTGTCAAAGTTCCTGTAACATAACTATCACCACAGTAACTCCTCAGAGTTACACAACTACAGAGACATGCAACAAGACGGATAGTCGCGAGCACTAACTAGGATGGAAGTTTCAACTTGAAAAATGTAAGTGATAACAGTGTGGCATGCAGTCAATTTTCTTTTCAAGGCCCAAGACCTCCAGTATTCCAACTACACATTCCGTTACACTGCGTCTATCTTCCCGAGGTTCCGTGCCGGATGCCAGGAATCGTGCAGTTACCTCGGCCTCTGCCAGGGGGTTCGTGGTGATGGTGAGCTTCCCGTTGGCCAGCGGTTGCTGTGTCTGCGACAGCCGCTGCGGGGGTCGGCCGTTCTGCTGGCCACCCCCGCGCCCGCCCTTGGCAACCGCCGTGATCTCTGGGAATTTGTCCCGGCTATCACTCCCTGTGTGTTGCGAATGGTACAGGTAAGGCATGTGGAGTGTGAGCGAACTTTTTTTTCTGTTGGTTGAGAAGTGTCTGTAATGAACATGATTATATTTGCAACCTCCTTTTCCCAACACAAACATTCCCAAAGAAACTGATGCAATACACTGTACAGCACTGACTGTTAGGAAAACACACGGAAATACTGTGGACACATGCTTCACAGCAGCTTCACACTGCACCTGGATAAACCAGAGCCCTCGAAACACCCATCAACTTTTACCAATGGCATCATAACAAGGTTCAAAATGCAACACAAACAAAATTTCAAAATGGAAGCCATGATGCACCTATTCCTGTGGTGCAAAAATATAAACAACAATTACAAAATTGTACAAATTACAATAGATATTGAGCCTAACAGGAAAACCACAGAAAAATGAGGCTTTTGAATGGGGACAAACTGCAAAAACTAAAATAACAACCACAAAAATATACAAAACAAAAATAACCAGATAAGATGATAAAGCAGTTGGTAAAATAAAAAAGAAAATTAGTGTGAACCAATTATAACTGGTATCAAAAACATCACTTGTCATATATATAGCTCAACTGAAAAGCCAGATACTTTACACAAAGTCAAAAAGTGATACCATTACAGATAACCGAAACTCATGGAAATTAACTAAATGCAGTTTCAGAAATGAACAAAACAGAGTTATAATAGTTTAACACACAAACTGAGCCTTGATCTCTCAAGCAGCATGTCAGACAAGAATTTTATATTTCAATGGAAGAGGATATTCGTAAGAAATTCCAAGTTCACATAAATTGTAATCAGTGTTTATCTTCATTACCACGACAACCAAAGATAAAGTTTAAACTCTGACTGATTATTAGTGTAAACTTGTTATAGTCTGTTCAAGTAGCTAAACCTGTAGCTCTAATAATGTGCCCACACCACCACAATTCCTAACACACATTACAGACCCAATGAAAACCACAAACACTGTATTAAATGACACTATTAATGCTCCCAAGCAAAGCAAACCAAAACTCAGCACACACATGGTGTCACCCATCATGACACCACTCTATCACGGCTCAGAGCTGATGGGCAGCATCAAACCTCAAGTCGAATATTACTGCTGTTGCAGAGTTCATCATTTCAATCTGGAGACAGATACTTGGCTTATATCATGTAACATCAAACTCCAAAGGTTTATTAAAATACATTTTCTCAGTGCGTAGAATTATGCTGATACACCATCATACCCTGCCTATGAAAGTTGGTTAGCCCTCATCTTTTTTCCCCACAATAAACTTCAGACTACCATTAAAAAAGAAGAAGGTGAAGATTTTGTTCATTTTCTATCTTAACTGCCTACAGTTTTTTTCTATACAGAAGTGTGTAAACAGACTGATTCGTGCATGTCTCTGAGAAGTATTCCAATTCTCTCTCTCTCTCTCTCTCTCTCTCTCTCTCTCTCTCTCTCTCTCTCTCTCTCTCTCTCTGTCGAAACAGGTGTCGGAAGGACCAATGGCACCAGGTGACTGCCACCATCTCCAGTCCATAGGCATCACTGGATGCAGATATGAAGAGCCATTGTCAGATTTTGTAACCAGGGCCACTACTTCTGTCAAGTTGCTCCTCAATTGGTCTCACAAGGGCTGAGTGCACTTCACTTGCCAACAGGGCCTGGAAGACTCAGATGGTGACCCAACCAAGCCCAACAGTGCTTAACTTCAGTGATCCATTGGGAACCTTTGTTGCCGCTGCAGCAATGCCATTGGCAAGTATTTCAACTGGTTACATATCATGTATCACAAATATTTCATCTGTATCTGTAGTGAAGTTCACTATGCTCTGTTAGACTATGCAATTCCTGAGAGGACATTATTTAATTGCTGTATACAGTGGAAAGGCATGATATTCAGCCCTTAAACACACTGATAAAATTGTCTTATTACAGTGTTCATTCTTGCGACCTGGTTGATGTATTAAACAATATAAAAAACAGACAAATTGCCCTTCATACTTTTAAAGTATTCCTAATAAATTAAGTAGGGAAAGAACTGCATACCATGCAACAGCTTTTGGACTCACCTGGGGCTTCACACGTGAATGAATTCTACTGGGATCAGTGCTGGAAATTTTGCTTATTAGCACATCCAGTCATCAAAAATTTTGCTTCATCAGACATCAGCAGTTGTGGAGAAGCAGTGGTTCTGTGTTAGTCATTGCAAGAATGTCAGTTCAGATGGAGAGTCTGTCTGGACTGTCAACACCTCTCAACTCTTGAAAAACTGCAGTTTATGCAGACAAAACTTCAAATCAACCAGTAACAAGCGAACAATGGAAAATCCAGGAAGGAATACACCAATATAATGAGAAGGAAAGTTGCTACTAATCATATAGTGGAGATGCTGAGTCACAGACAGGCACAACAAAAAGAATGTCAAACATACAGCTTTCGGCCAGTAAGGCCTTTGTCAAAAACAGACGACACACACACACACACACACACACACACACACACACACACACCGGCAGTCTGAAACCACACTTTGAGCAGCAGCACCAGTGCATGATGGGAGTGGCGACTGGGAAAGGGGGGGGGGGGAAGAGGAGGCTGGGGCATGGATGGGGAGGTAAAGCATGGTAGAGGTGGTGGACAGTGAAGTGCTGCAGGGTAGACGGAGGGCAGGGGAGAGATTGGGGGACGGAAGGGGAGGGGGGGGGGGGGGGGTAGTGGAATACCTCTCGTCATGCCCTGAAATGAGAAATGTCCTGCCTGCTATTCTTCCCACCCCTCCCACAGTGGTATTCTGTGTCCTCTGAACCTGAACAATACAATTGTCCATCCTTACACAACCCCTACTCCCAACCCCTTACATCATGGCTTATACCCCTGTAATGGAGCTAGATGCAAGACCTGTCCCATACATCCTCCCACCACCACCTACTCCAGTCTTGTCACTAACATCATCTACCCCATCAAGGGCAGGGCTACTTGTGAAACCAGTCATGTGATCTACAAGCTAAGCTGCAACCACTGTGCTGCATTCTATGTGGGCATGACAACCAGCAAGATGTCTGTCCGCATGAATGGCCACAGACAAACTGCGGCCAAGAAACAAGTGGACCAGCCTGTTGCTGAGTATGCTACCAAACATGACATATTTTATTTCAATGACTGATTCACAGCCTGTGCCATATGGATGCTTTCCAGCAGCACCAGCTTACCTGAATTGCACATGTGGGAACTTTCCCTACAATATATCCTACGTTCCCATAACCCTCTGGGCCTCAACCTTTGTTAGTCACTGTCAAATGGCTCTAAGCACTATGGGACTTAACATCTGAGGTCACCAGTCCCCTAGACTTGGAACTACGTAAATCTAACTAACCTACAGACATCACACACATCTATGCCTGAGGCGGGATTCGAACCTGCAACCACAGCAGCCGCTTGGTTCCAGACTGAAGCGCCTAGCCATACGGACTAGCGGCCGGATAGTCACTGTCCTCATACACCCAGCCCTTTCCCTGTTCTCATTCCAGTACTATACATCCATCATTCCACCATCACACCCAGTCTTTTTACTTTTTCTTCTCTCCTTCTCACTACTCCCCCCCACCCCCCATCCCCCTCCATTCCCACCTCTCCCTGGTCTCCATCTAACCTGCAGCACTTCACTGTCCACCACCCCTACCATACTATCCCTCCTCCACCCTGCCCCAGCCTCCTCTTTAAACCCATCAGTTGCTACTCTCATCATGCACTGGTGCTGCTGCTTGCAGTGTGGTTTCAGTTGCCTGGGACTGCAGCTGTGTGTGTGAGTTGCATTTTTGTGAGTGTGTGTCTGTTGACTATTTTTCATGAAGGCCTTACTGGCTTAGAGCTTTATGTGTGACAGTGTTTTTCTTGTGCCTATCTGCGACTCAGCATCTGTGCTATATGGTAAATCAACCAGTAAGCAGCTCAATGCACATTGCAGCAGTTGTAATGTTTGTGCATCTCACTGTGCTGAACATCTGGGACTGCATTCAAGTGATACACACATTTGTTCCAGGTTCTTACTTGTTAGAACATTCTTCCCCCATCTGGTGACTACCAGTTCAGAACTGTTTGTGTGTCACCATGACTTAAGTATACCATGAATGACAAAAGGGCACTATCCATGCTTCCACCCTTGACCTGAAAGCCAATGAGCCTGCTCTTTTGGACATCAGATAAATCACTCCACTTACTTCCACATTATGACAATGACTGCATTAATGTCTGATTGGTGAGAGTAAAGTACAATTTATATGTTAAGGACATTTTAGCTATTTAATGCTAAGTTTTTATTAATTTTTGGGTTATCTTGATTTTTTATATTCCAGGTGTTGTCTCTGGTAAAGTATATGGAAGTAAGAGGGTGAAGATAGTGTCCTAAGTATCTGTGATGAAAATATTTTGGTAACATTTATGGGCTACTCTGTTGGCAACTGGAAGAACACAGACATATTAAAAATTGAAACACGTAGTATTAATGTTCCACAATAATACTTATGTATATTTTGTTGTGCACTAGCTTTCTAAGACATTGTGAGATCATTTAAGAATGAACAGACAACCCACACATCAACATAACTGGACAATGCCTGTCACTTCCAATGATATGTAATGTCTAATGATTATGCACCTACACTAAAGTTCAGTATATCATTAAATAATATTTCTTTTTTTATTCCCATGTCAAATTGAAGCATTCCAGTTCTGTGTTTTTCATATGCCTGCATAAACTTCAAATGTCATACATCTTTGGAACAACAGTCTGTTTACAGCTAGAAGCTTCCATTGATGTTATGTCAACTATCTGTAAGTCTTACCACATTTACTGCTGCCTCAGATACACCAGTGTAAAAGACGCACACCGCTTTTTAGACTATTTTTGGGAAAAAGTTTCTCACTTAATACATCTTCTGCAAAACAATAATAACACATATGTACACATACACATAATGTCTAGGCAATATAAGTAGGAAAAAGTGCTAACCTTTTAATTTTTGTCCTCAAATCTGCACAATTCATCCTTAGTGCTGAAGGAAGAAATACTTGATGCCCCCATGTCAGAATCTGAAGCCTCATACAATAAATTATCCATTGTAACACTCAATGGATTGCTGATTCCATATTTTTTTTAATGATTTCATCATTATTTCAGCTTTTATAAAGTCCCATGAAGCTTTGACTCACTCGACTCACAAACTTGAGAAATGCTAGGTTTCTTCCTCCTTCCTGATGATGTAATTTCAAAATCTGTAGATTGCATCAATCTGTTCCACTCCTCCTTCATATGTCCCTTAAATGATTTGTTGATACATCTGTCTAATGGGTGAAGTAAATTAGTTAGTCCTCCTAGAATTACAACTAACTGAGTCTTCAATGCATTCAGTCTATTGTCTTTTGTTCTGTGAGAACAAAACTGATCCCATACTAAAAGGGTAGGCTTCTTCAGTAGGCCTCCAGGTCACCTCGACTAATTTTTATCTATTCACAACCTCATTCCTCCTCCATCCATCCAGCCTTTATTGTGTATACAGACAAACACCAGTACTTCTTTCAGTAATTGTTCCTTAGGAAGCATCTTTCCTTTAAAAATCAAAAGGGACAGCAAATTTGCCCATCAGCACAGCAGGATAAAATGACTGTGTAATTAGTCTTTTCATGATATGAAGTTTTAATAATGAAACAATGAAAAATCCAGGCTGGAATAATGACAGTATTATGAAAAGGACACAGTGCTCCTCACCATATGCGGAGTTGCTGAGTAACAGATAGGCATGACAAAAAGACTGTCACACAAATAAGCTTTTGGCCAAAAAGGCCTTCACTGGAATTATACATCATAGGCCAAATCTGGCCTCGGCAGCCAGAGACTGGGGTCGCGCGTGTGTGTGTGTGTGTGTGTGTGTGTGTGTGTGTGTGTGTGTGTGTGTGTGTGTGTGTGTTTTTTTAACTGATTCTGATGAAGGTCTTTTTGGCTAAACGTTTATTAGCTTGTGTTGTGCCAATCTGTGACAGCATCTTTGCTATATGGTGAGTAGCAATGTATCCTCTTCATAATATTGAAGTTTTAACAATAACATTTTTTGTGCCCTTGGAACCCATAGTTCCATTATAAGGCTCATCAATGGTTAGCAGAGTCTTGTTCATGTTTCCTATCTGTGAAAATTCAAACTATTCTCTTTTCCTTGCATTAATGACAAATCGATGAAACCCAATAATTTCTTTGTGGTTCTTAGCTTGCACGTTCTGTGATGTTTTTGTCTTGGTCTGCATACAAGGTTAATACTACTTCATAAATCTTGAACACCATGAGTTGATCCAAATCATGAACATTATGATCTGGATCCGCTAAAGTTGGCAATCACTTTGTGTTTGCTTTATGAAGGATCATTTTCATACACACTGAAATTCTGTTCTCTAAAAGCCAAGTATTGAGTCCTGACAAGTTTTGATCATTCAATAGCTCCATTTCTCAGATTATGTTTGGTGCGAGGTGCTTTTTTTTAGAAACATCTCCCTGATTCTGCCAAGTTCTTACCATTTTTTCAGTTGTAGGTGGCCCAAAGTGCCTTTCTGCAGTCCTATTTCCATGCTATTTAGCAAATGCAATCACTTCCAGCTTAAACGCAACCATACAACAATGTCAATTTTCAGCCACAGTTTGCAAATAAAACCACAATATAGGTACAACACAAACAGGTCTCCACACTAAACACCGCCACTGGAGCTTGAACGAACAATATAAAAACCATGAGGATCCACTGAACTCTGTACAACTTAAATCAAAATTCACAAGGAAATGAAGAATGAATTTCTTCAAGCCAAAACATAGAAACTTTTAAGAAATGGAGCTTGTAGGTACCTACCTTATTCAGGAAAGGTAGTATGTGAAATCCACTAAATTATAGGCCCCTGTTATTAACATCAATATGCTGCAGGATTTTGGAACATACATTGTGTTTGAACCTTATGCATTATATCAAAGAGAATGGTCTGTTGACACATATTCAACAAGAATTTAGAAAACATCATTCTTGTGAAAGACAACTAACTCTTCATTCACATGATGTGTTCAGTTCTGCTGATAACAGATTTCAAATTGATTCCATATTTCTAGGTTTTTAGAAGGCTTTAGACAGTGTACCACACAAGTGGCTTGTAGTGAAATTGCTTGCTTATAGAATATTATCTAAGTTATGAGACTGGATTCACGATTTCCTGTCAGAGGGGTCACAGTTCATAGTAATTGAAGGAAAGTCATCGAGTAAAACAGAAGTGATTTCTGGTGTTCACCAAGGTAGTGTTACAGGGCCTCAACTGTTCCTTATCTGTACAAGCTATTTTTAAGACAATCTGAGCAGCCATCTTAGGTTGTTTGCAGATGATGTTGTCATTTATCATCTAGTAAAGTCATCAAAAGATCAAAACAATTCAGGAATGATATCTGTATGGTGTGAAAATTGGTGATTGACCTTAAATCATAAAAAGTTTGAGACCATTCACATGAGTGCAAAAAGGAATCCAATAAACTTTGGCTACTCATTAATTCAGTGAAATACAAAGGCCATAAATTTAACTAAATGCCTCTGAATTACAATTATGAATAACTTAAATTGGAAAGAACACACAGAAAATGTTGTGGAGAAGGCAATCCAAAGACTTTATTTTATTGGCAGAACATTTAGAAAATGTAACAGATCTACTAAAGAGACTGGCTACACTATGCTTGTCCGTCCTCTTTGGAGTACTGCTGTGCAGTGTGACATCCTTATCAAATATGAGTAATGAAGTACACAGAGAAAGTTCCAAGAAGAACAGCATGTTTTGTATTATCACAAAATAGGGGAGAGAGTGTCACTGACACAATACAGGATTTGGGGTGGACATCATTAAAACAAAGGTAGAATCTCCCCACAAAATTTCAGTCACCAATTTTCTCCTCTGAATGTGAAAATATTTTCTTGATGCTGACCTATAAAGGAAGAAACAATCATCATAACAAAATATGGGAAATCAGAGATCACACAGAAAGGTATATGTGTTTGATTTTTCTATACGCTGTTTGAGACTGGAATAATATTGTTGTGAAGCCGATTCAATGAACCCCCTGCCAAGCACTTAAGTATGATTTGCACATGTACCTTAACTTGCTATCAGAATGTAAGACACATTCAGTTTTGGAGCCTATTTTTGAAGGAAAAAAAAAGTGTACCTTATAAGCTGAAATATGGGAAGTTGTCTGATGACAGTCAAGAAAGCTGAAAGTTGGTTCACAACAAAACACAAAATAATTGTTATTGTGGAACATTAATAGTGTGTATTTCAGTTTTTAAAATGTCTCATTTGTCAGTCCTACACACAGCAACAATTATGCCTCAGAATATCAATATACCAACCTCGCTCTCCAGCCCTCGCAGAGACCTTTCGCCGGTACAGAAGCCAGACGACGGTAGCCGCTACCACGACGACGACAATCACGCCCACGCTGCAGCCGACAGCGAGGTAGAGGGTGCCCGCCCCGCTTGCCTCCACCGTCTTTACCAACACCTGTGCACTGTTGGCCCCGTCCACGGTGCTGTCTGCTCCAGAAACTGGTGGCTCTGTCACGGGCAGAGCTGTAACAGAGCAGGGGAGTTATGTGACTCAGTTGTGAGTAGCAGTCTACTGTTTCAAAATTAATTGTGCAATTGAAGCCATGCTAGCTCAGTGCATTTTCTCTCTAGCAATCATTTGTCACTCAGAATGTAGTTACAGGGAGAATGTTTTTCTGTACAATAGTTGTGAGGGCAGCATTGAAACAGCCATTCATTATTTCAGCATACTAGAAAGCACTTGAAACTTTTTTTAAAATCTTTGTCAATGGCACTAACCTCAAATTCCTCATATGTCAATCCTTTCTCAGCCACACTAAGACTGGGGAACAGGTAATGTAAATCATTTCCTTTTCTAGTATTATATTTGTGAATGTTACTGACGTTTTTGAATTGAAATTGACAGTTGCCAACAAATTTCGCAAGAAAATAAATGTACCATGATGTTGTTGTTAGTATGTCCAACTGTTGAAAGAGCTGTCTGAGAGTTTTTAGACTGGACATCACAAATTGCAAATTTCTGTGCAACAAACACTTCCTTCCTCATGAAAAGTTACTTCAGAATATGATGCCACAAGATGCTATTGGATGAAAAAAGAAAATATAATTCTATGTTTTGATAGCTACTTTAGCTGTTTTTTAAAGGATAAATGGCATTTGTAACATGGTAATTTCCTTATTACCTTTGGCTACGCATATGTGGAACAGACACTAAATGTTTTAAAGTAAAATCCATTGTAAGCGGAAGTTGTTCACTGGTTTGTTACATTATTCCTGAAATTATTCCTTTCAGCCAAACAGCTTTCTCCTGAATTGGAAAACCAACACGCATTCACACAAATGCAACCCTCACACATAGGACCACTGTCTCTGGCTGCCAAGAACAGACTGTTAAGTTCTTTTTATTCTAAATAACAAGCAGAGAGAGAGAGAGAGAGTTTGTGTGTGTGGAGGGTGGGTGGTGGGGGGGGGGGGGGTTACCAATAGAATGAAAGGTAAAATAAAAATGCACTGACTGAAATTTCAGTGATTTTTATTATTTATTGATTTTTTATTTATATAATATATGAAAGGGATGTAGTATCCATACAACCAAGCAATATATCATAACCTATTATAATGTAATGCAATTAAAATTAAAAAAAAGTGAATATTACATTCAACCTCAAACATAATAAATACAGTAAAACTTGATCAAAGCGGAACATGTATAATTCGGAAATCTGTCCAAACCATAGAAGTATTTCAGTCCCGACGCATTCAATACTCTTTCATACGCTAATATTTTGTATAAAGCAGAAAGTGCCTAATGTGGAAATGGAATGACAGTTTTAAGACTTGACTAATAATTCGTTGCATAATGCGGAAAAACAGCTTATACAGCACTACTACATTTCAATATTCATTAGTTATTCACAATTTTAAAAGGACACTACTCTTAACACAAAAACTGTTCAGCCATTACAATGCTCTTGAGCAGTGCAAAACCAAGAAAAAGAGTTATCAGCGTAGGGTGGCATTGTGGGTATGGGCATCAAACTGCGCAACAATGAACAAGTTGGGCACAGAGTCGATACACCAAAGGAAATGGTTTGCTCCTTTGTCGGCCTTTCTCATTTTCCATTATTACTGCTGCATGCTGGAGCACACCGGAACATTGTTGTGCACTTACAACCACTCTGCTGCAATAAGCACAGTGAGGTGGATGTTGTCCAGTTAAACAACGCTTTTACCCAACAAGGTCAAGAAATCCAAATAAATGCACATTATCTTCTGTCAATTTCAGTTCACTAGGAGTACTTTAAGTGATACCAGCAACATGATGTGGAACAAAAAGTATGTGTCAGTAACATTTAACAAAAAGATTCAGGTAGTCAAGGCATGTGAGAAAGAAACTCCCTGTGAACGAAATGATGGTGCACTTGAAATGCAGTAAAACACAAATTTATGGTACCTTAAGAAACAGGGATAAGGTGGATGAAAGGGAATGGGCAAATGAAAAGGAAGAAGATGGGAAATGAAGACATTAACAAGATGGTGTGGGAAGGGTTTGTAAGTGTGCAAGCAAAAAATACTTACCTTTGTCAGGAACCACATAGCTAATCACCACGTCATGTGACATGAAGGGTGTGAGGAAGCTGAGAACGTGCAAAAAAGAGTAGCAACACAATGGAAGACAACATGTACAACCTGACAGTGAATAAATTAAAATGCAAAAAATTCCATGTAGTGTAGAAGGCAACATTTGAAGCGATAGCTTCCTGTCAACTCACTCTACTTCAGCAACATATTTAATAGAAATCCGCAACATAAGATGAATGGGAAAGAAACAAAGGGAGAAGAACATGAGCAAAATGATATCCCTAAAAAATTAGATGCCTGCAGCACACAAAAATCCTCTCAAGCTGTTGGAACCGCTGCATAATGCAAAAAATTGTGTAGAATAAACATATCTGAACATGAAAACATAGGCAAAAAAGTGAAATGTAAGGAAAATAAACACAAGAATAATATGTATGTACAACAACACAGAAATGATGTGTTATTTATGAATTTCTGTACAGTCTATTGTTCTGTTGTAGAATATACAGTAAATGAACATTTACTGTGAAGGGGTGAAGGTACATAAATATGTGCATAATTACAAATTTCTACTTTTGTGCATGATACCTGCCCAATTTTAAGTAGGCTAATGAGTTTTGTGTAATCCAGAAACTTGTCCAATTTGGAAAATTGTTTCAGTCCCATGTGTTCTCATGTTGAGCAAGTTTTACTGTACAAAATCTTATGGTAAGCACTCGCTCCAGAACCTACAGGCAAAACCCAGCATATTATCCCCATAATGCATTTGGAATACAACCTGTTTTGCCCCTTCCCTTATAAAACTTATTACCATCCGATTTTATGGCCACCGCCACGAAATGACAGTGTAGTGAACATAATCTATATATGATGTGGTGAGAGGAACATATCAGACATGTTAACATCCAAATATCAAACGACCACTGACAGGGTGAAACACACACCTTGGTGATGACTCCACATGGTTACACTCTGAGTAAACATGCAACAAACTTAATAACTGTTATACTATACAAAATGTTACGAGGTTCCTAATTCACCATTTCTCTTTCTGTTTGTGGCTGATAGTGTGAGATTTGATATGGAGTTGTATGTAGTGTAGGGCTATGGTTAGCGCAGAAGGCATTATCTTTCAGTAATCATTACACAAATGTGGTATTATGTAAAATTATCTCAAAATGTGACCTCCATGCTTATCTAATGCGAAATTTTAATTGAATAAACTGTGGGTTCTTGGTGAAACATTGTAAATTAACTAAAAAATCACTATTTTTTGCCTTGTTTCACAAATTTTATCAAGGTTACAGCACAACCTAGGTTTCAGGTTATATATTCATTTTCAGATACATTACTGATTCCAAAAATGAAAAAACAAAGATAAACATGAAGATACAACACAAAGATAAACATATCAAGTTCTTAATGTGTTGAGCCTTGGCTTAAATTTATGCAATGCAATGCAGCCAGAATAACAGTTGAAAGTAAAATCATATTCTAAATTTATTCCAAGATTAATTTTCTTTTCATTTGGTTTTACTAAATGTTATATTAGTATCTGCGTGTTGGAATGACATAAATGCATCTGTGCATAATGATTGGTACAGGCCAGTTTTGGTGCGAGAAAGATCTCAAACAAGTCTTCTGATTGGCCAGCCAAAATGATCGGCCAATCAGAGTTAAGCAGTTCCCGCGCAATGCTAGATAGATATGCTGAGGAAGAAGCAGCATCTGGGGGAGTCCTAGTCATTGGACGTGCAGATCATGTTGAACATTTCAGTCTTTATTATGTGCAAAATGAAGAAATAATTGGTTTCCCATGTCTAGATTGTGTTGCCATGAAAGCAGTTGCATTTTTGAAGAGTTTGTTGAAAGCTGGAAGTTTTGTAATTGTTTTGTTGGAAAGTTAACCACATGTGAACTTCTGGCCTGTGTGTAAATTCCACATAGCATGTTTTGCATTCATATATGGAATATTTGGCGAGCAGTTTCTGTTAAAGAAATCCACTGAAAAGGATCGAGAGTGAAACTCACTATTAATAGTGGAACTGTAATTGTGAAATTTCATAATTATTCGGGTTGGACTTATGTATATTTCTGGTTGCTTTGCGTGTGATCTGGATTGCATGAACTGTTAACTGAGAACAGTGGTCTTGGACTTGATGGCAAGATTTTTTCATATGAGCTAAAGGAAGTAGAAAGACTTGTATTAGAATTTTGACATTTTACAAAAGGAATGAACCAACTACCTTCCTCCCGAAAATTATTATAAGATATTTACAGGATAACTGGCTACTAGAGTTACACAGACTTTGCAACGTAAGTATTGGCACCATTTTATCAATGCTGCTTTTTCGACGTACTAATAGTACCTACATTTGCAAATAAACGGGATGGTAAACTGATGCTGTACTGAGGTAGGTGGACCTATTGCAAGAGAGCAGCACAACCGGATTTGACGGCAAAAATTAAACCCCACCACACTGCACACCCTTTTAGAGATTTCCAGTTCACTCATGATTTATTGTTGCAATGGTGCATATGGAGTACAAGAAATGATTACATACAGAGATCAATATCACAAATGGGGTACTATCTTTCGACCCCCTGCTGAAACACTCATATTACAACATAGGAAAATCCAGGATGGAATGTAACAATATTATGAAAAGGGTAGTTGCTTCTCACCATATAACAGAGATGCTGAGTTGCAGATAGACACAACAATAATTACTGCATAGGAGGCAGTATGGGTGCTGACTATGGCATCCAGTCAATCGTACAGATGGTGAATACTGTCATAGGAAATGTCATGTCATGCCTGCTCGACCTGTTCATGTAATTCTGCAAGAGTTTTTGGTTGACGAGTTGCATAAATCATTTCTCGTCCACCATATCCCTCACATGAGCTCGTCCACTATATCCCTCACATGAGCAGTCGGAGACAAGTCCAAAGATTGTGCTGGCTACAGAAATTACTGCATTTCTTTCAGAGCACATTGGGCTTCACAGGCAGTTTCTGGGTAGCATTACCCTGTTGGAACAACACAGCACCTTCCTGTTGCAAGAACAGGAAAAGAACAAGTCTAACAACATTCTGGACATGTCGAGCACTATCTAGCTTCCCATACAGAAACACCAAAGGTGAACAAGAGTTGTAGCTTACCGCATCCCAGACCATAAGGTCTGCAGTGGGGACAGGGTGTCCTGGATGAATGCAGTCTATGAGACAGCATTCACCAGGTCTACGTCATACCTGCAAATGACTGGCACCTGCCTGCAAGCAGAATCTGCTTTTATCTCTGAAGACCATGACATGCCATTCCATCTTCCAAGTGATCCTCTAATGGCAATTGTCAAGCCATACATGTTGATGCTGTGGTGCAAGTGGAAGACGAGCTAAAGGTGTATATGCCCAAAGTCCCACTGCTAATAACCAGTTTTGCAACAGTTTGCGTTGACACATCTTGGCTCACAAGTTCTCTTATCTGAGCTGTGGTAGCTGTACAATCTGCCACTCCTGTCCCTACAATATGATGATCCTGGCGCAGGCGGGGAAGTCCAGAAATTCATCTACGCGTGTCAGAATATTCATATGACCACCTATACCAGCACTGTTGCACAACTGATGCAGCACATCCAGCTTTGGAGGCTATTCTCTGAAAGGACACCAGCCCACGACTCAGAAGACCACAATCTGATGTCTTTCCAAGTCATTCAGTTGGCCGCAGGAGGCGTGAGTGCATCTCCATGATATGGTTCCAGCTTTGGAGGTTATTCTCTGAAAGGACCAGCCCATGACTCAGAAGACCACAATCTGACCTCTTTCCAATTCATTCAGTTGGCTGTAAGAGGCATGAGTGCATCTCCACGATATGGTTGCCTGGTTGCTTCAGATCTTTGCACCACACAGCCTTCTGGCCATAAGCATTTCCTATTAAAGGGTAGACACAGATGACACTCCGGTAGCAATGCCACTACACTATCTGCTGGCACACAATGCTGAAACCAATATCAGTACATCTACTGTCCCCCAAATGGCATATGCCATCACCAGATCAAAATTGATGCCGTCTTTCCAGGTGTAATAATTCTTTCATTTTTTCTAGCAGTGTATTTCAAATGTTGTTTAGTTAACAGCACCATATAAGGCTCAAACATGATTTTTACGGATTTCGTTTGATAACTGCAGAAATTAACGTCCAGGCAATAACCTCTATATCC
Source organism: Schistocerca gregaria (assembly GCF_023897955.1). Taxonomy (NCBI): domain Eukaryota; kingdom Metazoa; phylum Arthropoda; class Insecta; order Orthoptera; family Acrididae; genus Schistocerca; species Schistocerca gregaria. The sequence continues at coordinate 194,921,402 of NC_064928.1, read as the reverse complement.
TAATAGCCTGTAAGTAGGAAGCGAACTAAAGAGGAACAGTCCATGATAACCCCTTGTTGGGGACTATGTAAGGGCACATCCAAAGATTAAAGTGGAAGTTTCAGAATTGATTATATAAATTTTAAACAATTGCTTTCAGTGGGCTTTATTTTCATCTACAAGATATACAGGATGGTGCACGAAATGTGTAACCAATTGTTTCTTTCACAATTTATGACACACATTAGGTATCCCACTGGGATCTCTACAGCAGTACCAGTAGAACTTGGAAAAACAAATGAGTTACGAAATGATGTGCAATTCACGATACTGCCACTAGGAGACTAGTAAGGAACAGAGGTTGACAATGGAAGACTGATAACACAGCAACGATCAGCAATTGTGTTACTTTTTCATGAAACGAAAAGCCTTGTTGTCACTCTGAGGCCTTTTCGACAACAGTTTAACACACGAACGGTCCCTTGCAAGAAGACCATCCACAGGTTGTATGATAAATTTGTACAGGAAGGAACAGTATTGGAAGCAAAGCAACCTTGGCCTAAGTCTGTTTGTTCGCTGGAGAATATTGAAGCACTACGAGTTGCTGTACAGAGAAGTCCCGGGAAATAGTGTAGAAAGGCAGCAGTGCAACTGGGAATATCCAGATGCTCTGTTCAATGCATTCTTAAAAGTGACCTCCATATGTACCCATACAAGATGACTTGTGCACAGAAGCTCACTGAAGAACACAAGCAGCAGAGACTACTGTTTGCTTAATGGGCAGAGGGTAGGGAAGAAACTGTCAACAACGTTTGGTTTTCAGACAAAGTGCATTTTCATTTAGACGGTGTGGTTAACAAACTAAATGTATGCTTTTGGGCCACTGAAAACCCACAAGTGCTTCACGAACAACAACATTATTCTCCGAGGATTACAGCGTGGGCAACAATTTCCAGTCACGGACTTATCGAACCCTTTTTCTTTGAAGAACCTGCAAACAGTGAGCGTTATTTGAGCATGCTTCACAATAGCTTCATTCCACAGCTTCTTGCTACTGCCTTACCCTTCAACACGCAGTGGTTCATGCAAGATGGAGCAAGGCCACGTACTGCAAACACTGTGTTGGACTTTTTACATGAGCATTTGGACATGTGGATCATTTCACTCAGGTTTCCAGGTCGCTTCAATGATGGACAAAATTGGCCCCCCAATAGTCCAGACCTCAATCCATGTGACTTTTTTCTTTGGGGGTATCTAAAGGAAAAAATTTTCCCAAAACGTCCACGCGATTTAACGGAGCTCAGAAGACTTATTCTTCAAGCTTGCAGTGAAATTACAGAATACATGTGCTGTAGGGTAATCACTAACTTCAGTGTTCGTTTGAAGGAAGTTAGGAAACAAAATGATGGACATATTGAGCACATGCTGAGTTAGAACAAATCTCCACAGACGGCTCTTCATTGTAGTATATGTTCCTTTCAGATTGTATTGACAATAAAGTTTATATTCAAAAACAAAATGGTAACACATTTCGTGCACCATCCTGTAGGTCATTGCGTGCAAGAATAAGAATATTGCAGCTGACAATAGCCGAGCCAATGTGAGTGAACACCTGTAAAAGGGAACACTTACGCAGCGTCTTCTGGGTGAGGATGGCACTGAAGGCCGAGGCGGCTTCTTTCACGAAGCCCTGCAGCTTCACCTCGTAGGTGGTGTCGGGCTGCAGGTGCTCCACGTCGAACGTGTCTGCCTGCGGGTCCTCCACCGTGACGTGCAAGTAGTCCCCGGCCGTGCTCGCCGGCCGGTAGTAAATGTAGAAGCCTTCCAGCTCCACCGGCTCTGACTGCTGAAAAAGTGGCACTTCCACTGTACTTAATCTGTCTCTGCAGGTAAACTGCAATAGAGTGTAAGCATCCAAATATTTTACACTTGCAATGTCTGCTGCTGCTGCAGTTAGGGAGACCAACTTTTCTAAATGAAAATAAGGGAGATTCTTATATCCTAGACAGAAAAAAAAAGAGAGATTAATAGCACAGCAAAATTTTGCCAAAAATCAAAGCAGTATTTGTAAAAGTAAACTATTTATTTACACATCACAATTGCTTATACACATTTTGCCTCGGTCAGTAGTTTTACATCATTTTTAGCAAATTCAAAGAATTCACTACATGAATAGGGATAATTCGTGGCAATTTGTAGCTCAGATTTGATTAAGTTTGTGCTACTTCTGTTCCTTACACCAGTCCACTTATTATTCATAAGAGAAAATACTCTCTCAGGGTGAGCATTACTTCCGGATATACTCATAACAAAACAAACCAGCTTACCAAAGTTTTCAAAATTAACATTATTTGATTTCAAAGTTGTAAAAACCTGTATCCATTTCTGGCTAACGTTACCATCTAAAGAGACAGCACATTTAATTGCACCATTAGAACTACAAAACTTCTCATATAATTCATCTTCATTAATACAATCCAGCTTAAGATATTCTACAACTTGATGCATGTCATTGAATGTCAATTCCCTTTTTAGATATAATGGGATTAAACTCTTTAAACTATTTATCAAACAATCATAGAATTCAATGAAATTGTTCTCACTACTAGATTTCAAATTTAAATCAAGAACAGAGGCTAATAATTTATGAGTACCACTACTGAAAAACCTATCTTCCTTTCTCTGTCTAATTTTACTAATTAGTAAGCTTACAGCTTCATGAGATTCCATAATACTAAGGTCAAAATTCTCCAAATACTTTGCTTTTTGGCTGAAAACATTTCCAATATTCACAAAAAACTAATATAAGCTTGAACAATTGTTTCTACTTCTGTATTTTCATTGCAAAAATACTTTTTCAGAACTTTAGGACAGTATGATTCATCTATGCTTTTAAAATAGCTTTTTATACGCTCTCAATTTTTTAAAAGCCTTTCTATTGCAGGTGTGAGAAATAACTATCTAGTATTCACATATTGCAAGATTTCAGCCCATTCCACATCAATCTGACAGTGCGTGCAAAATTTAAATGATTGAAAAATATTTTTACATACCGCCACATGATAAGAAAAATAAAGTTAAAAATGGGAGATAAACGACCACTGAGCCTGAAAACACGGGAGCTAGGAGGTTATGAAAAAATGTCTCTAAATATGGGAGATCCTGGGAAATATGGGAGAGTTGGTCACCCTAGCTGCAGTTTCATGTTTCTTCCTTTCTGATAAGTTCTAGCACAAGTAATCGATGTACTGCGTATGAGGTTACAAGTTGAATAGCATAAACTGATCAGTCAGTGTGACATTTTTCAATTCAAATTAAAATTGGAAATAGAGTTAGGTTAAGGAAAGGAAAATGCACATTTATAGCATTTGTAGACTTACAGAAAGCTTTTGAGAATGTTGAATGGAATACTCTCTTTGAAATTCTGAAGGTAGCAAGGCTAAAATACAGGGAGCAAAAGTATATTTACAAACTGCACAGAAACCAGACAGCAGTTCTAAGAGTCAAAAGGCATGAAAGAGAGGCAGTGGTTGAAGCAGAAGTGAGAAAGGGTTGTGGCCTACCACCAATGTTATTCAATACGTATGTTGAACAAGCAGTAAATGAAAGCAAAGAAAAATTTGGAGTATAAATTAAAGTTCAAGGGAAAAAAATTGAGATTTGCCAATGACATTTTAATTCTCTCAGAGGCAGCAACAGGCTTGAAAGAGCAGCTGAATGGAATGGACAGTGTCTTGAAAGGAGGATGTAAGATGAACATCAACAAAAGCAAAACAAGGATAATGGAATGTAGTCAAATTAAATCAGGTGATGCTGAGGGAAATAGATCAGGAAATGAAACAAAGTAGTAGATGAGTTTTGATATTTGGGCTGCAAAATATCTGATAATGTCCAAAGTAGAGAGAATATAAAATGTAGGCTGGAAACGGCAAGGAAAGTGTTTCTGAAGAATAGGAATTTGTGAACATTGAATATAGATTTAAGAGTTAGGAAGTCTTTTCTGGAGGTATATGGCTGAAGTGTAGCCATGTATGGTAGTGAAACGTGGATGATAAAGAGTGTGGATAAAAAGGGACTAGAAGGATTTGAAATTTGGTGGTACAGAAGAATGCTGAAGATTAGATGGGTTGATAACATAAGTAATGAAGAAGTACTGAATAGAAGTGGAGAGACAAGAAACTGTGGCACAACTTGACCAAAAGAAGGGACTGGTTGATAGGACATATTCTGAAATGTCAAAGGATCACCAACTGAGTATTGGAGGGAAGTTTTGTGTGTGTGTGTGTGTGTGTGTGTGTGTGTGTGTGTGTGTGTGAAGGGGGGTGGGGGGCTAAAAATCATAGAGGGAGACCAAGAGATGAATACAGTAAGCAGATTCAGAAAGATGTAGGTTGCAGTAGTTATTCAGAGGTGAAGAGGCTAACACAGGTAAGAGTAGCATGGAGAGCTGCATCAAAACAGTCTGTACACCACAACAACAATAACAACAACAGAGGTACCAAGAGGATGTTGGTGGCAAGCTAACAAGGAAACAAACAGTGGAGGTAAAGGACAAAGCTGAAAAAAATAATTGACTGTTGGAAGACTGGATGAGAAACAGGAAAATGTAGAGTGTAGAAAACATAGACACAGAAGGGGGATAATAGTGCTGTTTACACATGCTGGTACTTCTTGTTGCACTTGAGTAAATGTAATACTCGATACACAGGCATCCTCCTGAGGTAATAAAAATTTTGATTTTTTGTTATAATGAAATGAGTTGCAGAGTGTTACTGTACATATGTACAAATATAAAAATATATAATAACAAATTGTTTCAAAAATGGAATCAAACTAAAAGTTGTGTCAATTATATTTTGCTACCAAAATTATTTACACAGTTTAGCATTATAATTTGAAAAACATCTTAATGTACATTTTATAAAATATTAATTACATATAAGCAATGTAGGAAAAGACAGATTGCTACTTACCATAAAGAGTAAGTTGCAGACAGGCACAATTAAAAACACGTACATAAATCTTTTGGGCACAGCTTTCATCAGCAAAAGAGAAACATGCACACATGACTGGAGAGATGCTGGAGTTGGCAGCCATGTGTGCATGAGGTGTGGTTGCTTGTGTGTATGAATGGTGTGTATTTCTCTTTTTCTGATGGTGGCTGTGCCCAAAAGCTTTAAGTAAGTGTTTCTAATTGTGCCTGTCTGCAACCTAATGAGTCTTCTTTATGGTAAGCAGCATTCTGTCTTTTCCTACATTGTTGATATTCCTACCTGGAGTTTCCATTGTTTAATTACATATAACTTTTACTTTTGGATGTAAAGATCAAAATATACACAAAAATATCTTCGCATTGCGAGTTGAACTCTATTGGTCAGTTAAGTCTTCACTTTTTGATATGTGGTAAGTCAGTGATAGAAAGGCTGTATACTCTAATGCTGCATTCTGCTGTGTTATATGGCGAGTTTCAGTGCTTTATTACTCAATGCTGGAAGTTTTTTTGGATAAAAAAATTGTGTAAATGATGAAAACAAACAAGGTTCTGATATATTTTTGTTCTAAAATTTATTCATGAACAACCAAAAATCTGGGTTTCTCCTGGTAAAGAAATTTTGAAAAGACAACAGAAAAAATATAAAATAAGTATCTTATTTCATTTTAAATAGTGCTTTTTAACCATATGCACTAATTTGCCACATCTTCTTATTTTGTCAAGCTCTGAATAATGCACTCCATTATCATTAAAGACGGCTACTACATAAACACAGATTTTAATTTTTGAACTATTGTCTATAAAGATGAGCTCAGGACATGAGAACAGATAGAATGTGATTGATTAATATTTTATATTGCAACATAAAACTTAGATGTTTTGAAATGATAACTTCTTTCTCGACTGTAAACAGCTTGCACTGGTTGACTTGAGATAGTTCCAGTACCTATGTTTCATATGTCCCTATAAGAATATATACCAACCTTCCAGTAGAGCTTGATGGACGTAGGGGACAGGGCAGACGTCCTGTAGAGCGTCGGGGCCGGAAGGTGTACGCCGACATCCGACTTCAGGTGGAAGTGTCGCAGGTTGGGGCTCAGTTTATTGTCATCATTGGAGTAGGCAGCAGCAATGCGAAACCTGAAACAAAAATGGAGGTTACAGTTATTTACAGCTGTGTAAGTTTTCAGGAGCACAGATACGGTGATTCAGCTCAACAAACTATTTATTATATGCATTACCGAGAACAATTTGGATCGCCCAATGATCAACCTTCTCCCTGTGTTATGAACTTACACCCTATCTGCAGTAAGTCTACCACATATGAGTAAAATATTTTGAAACTTTGACAAATAGTTTATAAAAAAAAGGAGACATAAAACTCTGTTATTTACAATAATGATGTATGAGGGTAAGTCAAATGAAAACCTTAAATTTGTAATAACAAATCGAAATTTCGCACCGTTATCCTGTAAGTTGGTAAGTGTGCTACAAACAGCATGCAGAATGGCCTGTAGGTGGCAGCATAGTGCAGATGCACACATACCGTCACAGTATCAGTATAAAGATGGCCTCCCCACTTGTGACTTGCACCAGGGAAGAACAGCATTCTGTTATTTTGTTTTTGCATGGTGAAGGTGTGAAACCTACTGAAATTCATCAACGAAAGAAGGTTCAGTACGGTGATGCATGTTTGTCACAGCAGCAAGTCTATGAATGAAGTAGGAATTTCACAAATGGTGTGACTTCAACGGAAGATGCTCCTCGTCCAGATCAGGCACAATGAGTTGTGACTCCACAGAACATTGCAGCAGTTGAAGCCATAGTGAAGGAAAAGCTCTGAGTGACACTGCATGACACTGCAGCATGTTTACAGATTAGTCATGGGTCAGCACACCACTCTGTGCATAATGTGCTCCAATTTCACAAAGTGTCTGCAAGATGGGTGCCAAGGCAGCTGACTCCTGCAATGAGAGAACGACACGTTGATGCTTGTGAAGAACTTCTTTGGCACTTTGAACGAGAAGCTGATGGCTTCCTTGCAAGAATCTTTACTGGGTACGAAACGTGGGTTCACTTCCACCAACCGGAAATGAAGGGAGTGAGCAAGGAATGGTGCCATTCCTCATAACCAAAACCATACGATGGGATTACAAGAAATTTTGTCTTCAGTTAGCAGAATAGAACGATCAGCAAAGAAGGTTATGCTGATTCTCTTTTGGGCCAGAAAGGCGTCATTTTGGAGCATTACATGCCTGGAGGGACCACTGTCACCAGTGCATCATACACAGATTTCCTAAAAAATCATCTGCGGCCAGCAATCAAATCAGAGTGATGTGGATTGCTGTCAGCAGGTGTCCTTTTGGAACATGACAATCCAAGGCCCACACTGCTCATACAACAGTTGCAACAATCACAGACCTACATTTTGAGTGTCTTCCTCATCCACCAAACTCACCATACCTTGCCCCAAGTGATTTCCATATGTTTGGACCACTCAAAGAGGCAATGGGAGGAAAGAAGTTCCATTCTGGTGAAGAGGTACACCACACTGTGCATGAGTGGTTGCGCAGACTACCAAAAGAGTTTTTTTCTTAAGTAATTTATGCACTTTGTAAATGCTGGTGGTCTTGCATTGAGTGTGGGGGAGATTGCATTGAAAAGCAATACAGCTTTGTACCTCTTCTGCACAATAAATAATATTTTAAAAAATATTTAAGGTTTTCATTTGACTTACCCTTGTAGGTTGAAACAATGAATTGAAATTTGTACCAGTGTCAGGATTTAAACCCAGGTCTCCTGTTTATTACACAGATGTGCTAACCACTCTACCACACTGGCACTGCGGCTATCACAGCTGCACGGTTTACCCTGGCACATCTCTCTATGGGCAGTTGCGGTGCCAATATGGTGCAGCTGTTAGCGCATCTGCAGGAGATATGGGTTCGAATCGCACCACTATTATGAATTTAATCCATTGCTTCAGCTTACATTATTGCACAAGATTGCATTTATGGCTTTCCACAACTTTTATTTTGTGGCAATTGTTTCCCTAGGTGAATAATTGACAAACAGTATCAGTGTTAAAAATCCATGCACTATCGTAAAGTGGAAACTTTCTATTGTTGCGCCAAGCACGAAGTTATTGTAACCATAATTGTTGACATGCTCAGTAGCTAACAGCATTGAGATTATTTCTGTACAAGTTTGTCGAGTTTGTCATGCAAGGTTATACAATAATGATGGTTTTTGGAAAACTGTGTACTGTGTGGGGTGATTTCAGACAATGCCAAAAATGTATAAGAGTAGGAGAGGTGCTACAGTATGGTGTAATTATGACCTGGAACTTTTAGGTATAGCAGTTTGTCATATTCAGAGTGGTAAATTATCGTACAGAAAAGCATGTGATTTGTATGGTATACCTAAATCAACCCCACAAAATAAAGTGCAGGAAGCACATCTGAAAAAAATGGGGTGACAGCCAGTGCTAAATAAAGAAGAAGAAGAAGAAATGTTGAAGCAAGGTATCTTGAGAGCTAAACATTGGTGATTTCCCTTCACTAAATTGGATAGTAGACATTTAGTTAAAGACTACTTTGATAAATCTGGCCGAAAAGAAAAGAAATTTCATAATAATTTGCCAGGAGAAGAATGGGTGCATTTATTCCTCAAATGACAGTCAGAAGATCTTTCCGTTCACTTAAGCGAAAATATTAAAAGAGCTTATGCAGAAGTGACCAAAGTGACTGGTAAGATGTTTTTCTCTAATATCAAGGCAAAGCAGGAAAATCTCCCACCTAGTAACATGACCAATGTATAAAATGTCCCCAAAATCAAATAAAAAGCCTGTAGAATTTTTTAAAAAGACAGTAAATGTCTGAATTCACCCTCTATAGATTGTAACTTCAGACAGAGATTTAAAAAACATGGGGTGACTTCAGACACTTTATTTAACTGCCTCACATAAAAATATACCTATACATACACTTTCTGGTTCTGGGATATTTGGTTTGTTACACATATACCCTACCACTTCCATAACAATCAATTTAATCTAACAATATATATGAAAGTTACAATCAAAATAACAACAAAACCGTCTGAAATCACCCAGTTTGACGGTATATGATTAATGTACCACTCTGTAACTGGAACAGCATGACTTATTCTCTTTCTGCTAACTGAAGACAAAATTTCTTGTAATCCCTTTGGATGTATTGAAAGATGATGCTGTACTATTAGTATGCCTCACCACACCTGTCAATGTTGCTATGAGCATTACACAGTGAACAGCCTCTTTGGCTGGGCAGTCACCTAGGCCCATCAGCTGGCCCAACCTCTCTTCTGTTCAATAAGCAAATGTGTTCCTGGACTAAAGTACTGACAATGATTCTCCACTGCAGCAGCTATTCTTTGGAATGCTTATGTTGTAACTGCACCTGTTACAATGCCATTCTGCCTACTGCTCTTAAGTTCTACTTTGGCAGACTGTGATAGCATTTTGTTCAAGTGACTGAATTCTGACTCACCTATCAGTGGTTTCCATCAACACAATTCAAGCTGTCCCTCTTCTGATTCTTTGCATTTGTAGTCCTGGAGAATTCACAAGATCACTAACTTTTATGAACTATGCATCATTTAGCCCGTTTCAGAGTATTTGACAAAGTTTCAATAAATGACTTTTGTGATCCAAATTGACAACTACAAAAGAATGTATCAAATCATTTCCCCTGCATTTCAGATTTTTCTTTCTGTAACATTTTTCAGAAATGTATGGGGAGTGTTTAGTCCTTAATCAACCTATGAATTTTTTCTCCTGTTACAGCTTCATCCACCTACAGTAATGTGTATATAAGGTGTTTAAAAAAAATGTGTCCCCTATTTGTACAAGAGGTAGTGTCATGTACTGGAAAAGGAGCTAAGAAGGATGATTGCTAATTGACAGCAAACTTGAATAAGCAAACAGTCATGGACTCCATTCAGCACATTGTTTGAAGTTCTCTGATGACTCTTAGAGCTGAAAGTTTTTGCAGGCTAGGAAACTCAGTGAGAAGGCAGAAATGTAGGAAGGTTAAATAAAGACTCAGAAGCCTGAATATACCGAGATATAGAGAGAGTTCTACTGAGGCGCATCTGAGAAGAGCATAACCTTCCACAACTGCTCTATCAGGAAAGACATAGCCTGGATTCTAAGTCACGGTCTTGCAGCTTAGTCTCACAGAGACTGTGTTGGAAGCCGGTCACTGAGGAAGATCCTCTGGAGCACTCTGTCTCTTATACTTAAATCCTATGACAGCAAACTAGCTGCTGCTATTATCTCCCCTCTTGCATCGCTGTTTATCATCTGCTATGACGCTGGGCACTGTGGCAACTCATGCCACCCACATCCATCTCCAGTTAATGTGACGCAACTTTGTAGCAACAGCACTGTACTTCTTTTTACTACATTTGCAACAGTAGTATCGGTCAAAACTTTAAAAAAAATCCTACAACAACATGACCAGAGACAAAAACTTACTAAGTATGGACTACTGAAGATCAACAGTTAGTGGCCTACATTTTATTTATGGATGAAACAGGATTCACAAAAGGTGGTATAGTAAACTACCACAACAAGCATATGTGGGTGGATACAAATCCTCAAGCAATCATGCACATGAGGATTGCTTCAGTACCAATGAATGGGCAGTAATTGTTGGTGTGACTGATTCATGGACCCATACACTTTTCCAAACAGACTAACAGGTATTGTACATTGCTGATTTCTGCATGAAGAGTTAGCAGAGCTAATGGAGAATGTTATCCTTACATGATGACAATAACTGTGGTTTATGCATTACAGGCTTCCACCCCTTCTGTATGGACTGTGCAACAGTACCTCATTGCAGCCTTACACATGTGATGCATTTGTCAAAGAGATCTGATAGCACCTGAATCCACTGGACCTCTGGCTACAGGGACATTTAAAGACATTGGTGTGTGCCCAATCCATCAACATTGTGCAGACATTACACAACAGCATGTACACAAGAGAAGAAATTTTCCAATTTTTCCTGGATTTTCAAGGTAAAAAATACACTTTTTCCTGGGCGATAGTACATTTTTCCATGTTAAGTGACAATATATTTTCCCTCAGAGTTGTAAAACTTATTAACCCTTTGAATGGCAAAGGTCTTATATACTGGTGTAGGGAAAAAAACCCAGCAAAACACATGTTTGGGAAAGATGTTTGATGTGCGGCAACATTGTACATTGATTATTTTCACATTACGAAAGTATAAATACGAATTTCACCAAATACAGTAAGGTAGCTCCTGAATCACTGAAATCAAGGTTTCAGTGCACTTTTGTCAGTCAAATACAGTTGATGTTACATGATCCCACAACCCAATGACATCCTTCTTTTTTGTCCAGATAATAATACTTTTTTGCAAGCTTGGTCTTTTTTAGTACGTGTTACCCCTTAAGATATCAAACACAAATGTGCCAGTAAAATTTTAAATAATGGCTTAAACAGCTGGTCTTCTGGACTCAAACTTTTTCTAAGTGTCTGGTCCTCCAAGTGCTAATGGGACGTTAAACACTAATCTCCTTCTCCTCTTCCTCCTTCTCCAAGTGCTAAGCTTTGAATGAGAGTCAAATGCTCAATAACTTAAAAAAAATCTCAGATATTTTCAAATGTTACATAATTCATCTGCACAAAAGGAAATTTAGTTTGGAAGAACACTTATCAAACCACCATTTGCAACATTTTTCCATGACCTGTTAGAAATGTAAACAGTTGGGACAACATGCTCATCAAAAGTAGTTTGCAGTCTTTTTCCTACAGCTGTTGACACATTTTGCTGTCAGCATATGCTTGTGTGTGCACTGTGTTTTGTTGTTGTAAATGGCACATTTTCATTGCAACTAAAATTTTATTTTGGCATTATCTCTTGTTTATGCTTTATTGCTGCAGTATTAGTCTGTAGTAGCGCCCTAAAGCAAAATTCTTTGTTAGAGTATCAGTTCTTACCAATCAAAATTATATAAATTTAACTGAAAACTAAAATAATGAAAATTTCCTGGAAGGCAACCTGTATGCCACGCTCCCCATGCATCACAGTCCATATCAAACTATAGGCCCCTCTATGCTTGACAGGGTTAAGTCTTTTCAGAAGTCAGTGAAAGGCATACTTGATAGTAGACACGTCATGCATTGGAGCTTGTTTTTCTCCAATCAGAGCACTCAACTTCCTTCTTTCCACGAACAATACGAGACTGGAATAGAAGGGAGAACCGATAGAGGTACTCAGGGTACCCTCCACCACACACCGTCATGTGGCTTGCGGAGCATGGATGTAGATGTAGATGTAGATGCCTGAACTGCTTGTCATTGCCAAATTAGTCAGTTTACTTTCAATTCCTTGTCTGTGAATCATGAGTATCGAATTTATATTTCATATTTCATCAATACACAGTAACCACATCACAAACAACCCATACACATAACAATGCTAATGAAATACACACATTTCATACACAGCATTAACTAAACACTACTGGATGCTTCTGCACAAGATGTGATTCAGCGCGCATATACAGCTATCATAATCACAGAGATTGGCTTAAATTAGATAAATTTCACATGCCATTGCGTGAAACTGAGGTTTCAAAGGCTGCAATTCATCATTATGATTGGGTAATCAAAGTCAAAAACAACTCCAAGCAGTGTTGTACTTTAGGGTAATGGTTATTGTCTTAACCTACCATGTCGAAGGTCGTAAGTTTGAAGCTTATCATATATCATGAAAATTCATTTCTGAATCCAATTAAAGGAGTTTGACTACCATTTTTACTCAATTAATTGGTTTACACATAATTTTTTGTTTATAATTCTTTCCCAGATCATTTTCATCATTGTATTGATTTTTTTATTTGGTCTTATTTTTCTACCTTTCATTCTTTTTGCATCTGGAATGTGCCTCTGTTATCAATAATCTGCAACCAAGTGCCAGCGAGGACTGTTTATTGGTTGATAATGTGGCAGCTCATGTAGCCTGTTGGAGGATGGTTTCAGGTAACCAGTGATAATGATAAATTAAATATTTTTTCACTGAAAATGAAGTTATTCTGTCTTGAGTTTGCTCATAGAGGTTAGCTTTAATAGCTGTGAACAAAGCAATAGTGATTTTAGTTCTACCACAGATTGTTGACCACTGCTTTCTCAGACACATTACACCTCAAGAGGTTGTGGTTAGCTTAGGAAACAAGTTTAAATTCAGGGTTACAAAACACATCCCCTGTCACAGGTCAGTCATTGGTCACTTGCAAACACTGTCAACAGAGAATCTCATATTTCCAACATATCTTGCAGCAGCCACTTCCAACACTGCTCCATGTTATACATTAACAGCATTTGTTAACACCATAATGGCAAGTGTCAGACATCAACAATCAAGTAATTTTAAACGGACTACAGTTAAAGACTACTGTGTTCATATCAACCTACAGATTGACAACTGCTTTACCTTTTATTATTAGCACCTAGTGTTTAGTCTGTAGAGCCCTCTGCAGTAATACGATATTAGCACTCACCGGTATGTCTGGTTGGGCTCCAGGTTGTCCACCTCGTACGTGTGTATGTAGGGTGGTATGTCCCCATTGTTGGTCATCCAGTTTTGGTGCTTGCCTCCGCCTCCCGAACCCCCATGGCCCTTGTGGCTGTACTGGACTTTGAAGAACTGGATGGGCAGACCGTGATTCGGGGTCACCTTCCAGCGCACCATCACCGATGTGTCTGAGAGGCGTGTGACGTGTGGCCTCGAGGGAGGAATCATACGTACTGAAATAAAAATATGTATTAATGCTCTTCCACAAATTGAATCATTAAACTGTCTGCCAGCTCTCATCAGGACAATGCACCTGACTACAAAGACACTTTGAGAGAAGGGAAAAACAGAGAGATTTGATGTCAGATTTATAGAATGTACATTTTATTTATCAGATATGGCACCATCTCATTCCTGTTTGTGTATAATTCTTTCTAGACTGCCCCAGTAAAAAATTAATTAATCTCAACAGAATTATCTATAAAGAGCATTACACTACTGATACCATCATATGAGATAGTTATTTTCTTAACATTCTTACTTCCACCTCTGTGCACCTAAAGAAATTTGAAGCTGGTAAATATTTTGAACTCAGTATAGATACTGAGAAAGGCATATATGCTTCCTGTGCAACCTTCCAGAAATGCATTTCTAGGATGGACTCTCAAAACATATGACAAAGTGTGCTGACCTGAAAAATACTACACTGACAAATAAGTGCATTGTATGCACTGTTGATAACAATAAAAAAGAAAGAAAAAAAGCCTTACATAGTGACACTGACAAATTTTCACTTTACCATCTTGCAATGTTATGTGCTCAACCTTTTGCTACCGATGCACTCTCTGCATTCCATGCTGAGCGTGGCTTTGTTCTTGCTGTAATGCATGTCAAATGTTGGTACCTAGGCTGAGGGAGACAGCATTCCAGCCACTAAGAAATACTTATCATCAGATTTTATGAAAACTATATGAAAAAAAATTAAAATAAAATTTAAAAAATTGCACATCTTATGGCCTAATATCTTTGCTCAATAAAGGACTGAATTTTTCTCCATTGTAAACCATAGTCACTGTGCTGCATCAGAGGAGGTAAAACAATGCAAAAAAATTTAAAGAGTTTGCAGAGGTAAAGACACATTGGGTTAACTTTGTGTATGAAGCTCATACATTGTAGAATATAAAATGTAGATAAGATATTGAGATTTTATTACAAATGAAAGCAGAATGATATCTCATTTCATTCTCTAATAACTGATTTTTATATCCGATGGATGGTCGTGTGCAATGCACCCATTTCTGTCCCTATGAATCAGGAGTTATGTGGCCACAACAATTGTCATATTTCATAAACAACTCAAGTTACTGAAATGAGGTTTTTTGCAATTGATAGAATCCAAAGAGGCCCGTATGTTGCATGATAAGCACACAGAAACTTTTTTATTAAGCATGATATGGAAGTAACTTGTTCGCTGCAGTGAGAGGTTGGCAGGTCAAGATGCATACAGATATCAGTAGCACTATAGTAAAACCCAAGTGGCAGGCATATACACATCCACATCACTTGGGGAATGGTGGACCAGGATGTGTATACATGTCCACATCTGCAGAAAGGTTAGTAAGCACTTGTATTATATTTTAAGCAGTCTATTGGAGTATGTTGAGAGTGAACTGCTGTATGATTTGCTTTTAGGCTTAAGGATGTCCTGCTATTACTCCCATACAGTATTGGTCGGTAGCACACTGGACTCTGGACCTTTAGGCCTTGAGTTTATCCCAGGAACGGGTGGGTATTTTTCCCTCATTCCAGTCCCTCCACAATGGCCCCACACCCAGTCAGCCTGCTTTCAAAATGAGTACCAGTGATCTTTTCCAGGGGTGAACAGCAGCCCAGGTGAGGGTCCTCTCGCCCCAACCCCCCTCACCCCTCCCCACCCCTAGTGGCACGACAAATAGAAAGGCTCCACTCAGCCTACAGGTAGATAAACAGATTGGTCATGGGCTTGTGCCACAGACTTTACCTGTACCTACAATTTCACTATTGATACCAAGTATTCAATAATTTCACAGTATCTTAAGAAATATCAGAATACAAGTATTTATCAAGTACTGAATCGCATAGAGGGGGGGAATTTTTTGAGAATAAATACAGTATCTATACAGTTTACAGTAAACACAAGTGCAGCAGTTAAAATGACAAATCATGTACAGACTACAATAAACGTGTCAGATTTCTGTGACATCCACCAGTAATATTGAGTATGTACCCACTACCTAGTAAAATGGCCCAAGTGCTCGCATTTATGTGAATTAAATGTTCATAAAGGAAAAAGTTTTATTTTCAGGCAACATATCTGATACAGATTGTTTCAAGTAGACAAATCTTTTCACTATGAAAATAGTTTTTCTCGCAATAATAACACATGGGAGTAGCATGAAATTCATGGAATAACATGGAATTTACATCAGGTTTGTAATATTTTTCTTGTTTATGTTTGTATTTGACTTTCTGCCTATGTTTCTTCATGCAAATATACTAAAATTGCCATTTTTCACCTTGTATTCCTTTTGTATTTTAGAAAAATTTAAAAATACATTCAAAAAGCAACCAATACTTTGTGTTACTGCCAGTACCAATACTTTTGTTACAATATTATCAAGGTAGTGATAGAATATTGGGTATAAGGTATCAGTGACAAATGGCTCTAAACACTACGAGACTTAACATCTGAGGTCATCATCCCCTCAGTGACAAATATTTTACTGAATGGTACAGGAATGTTCATAATAAGGAGGGCTGAAATTATAGAGAGACAGACTTTTCAATCCATAGTTAGGAGGTCCTTAAATATGTAGAGCATGTCAGAAAAAAAAACACATAATTTACCAAAACAAAACAGATATGCAAATGTTCCTTCCAGAGACCCTGAATGAAATGATCCTCAAGGATGTGGAATAGACAGAAAAAAACTGAAACATTTTCATTATCACCTTATAACCGAGTCAAATGTGTAACTTACGAATATAGCAGTTTTGATAAGTCTGATTGAGGCAGCTATAGCAGAAGGCTAGTTATTACACCAAATGTCTCTAAAGAGATAGCTGCAACTGTTTGTTGGCTAACACCAATAAATATGTCTGCAAGACTTACTTTAATTTAAGGTACTACTGTCCCATAAACTCACCATGGCCATGGTTGATCTTTCTGCGGTCCTTGGTGCCTTTGTGGGGCCCCTCTGACTTCTTACCAGAACTGCCACCAGCACTGCCGTCACCGATATCAGCACCTGGAGATACCAAATCCATTAGTAGAGTGCAACACTGTCCTGTTCTGCTGTTTTAAATTTCAAGTTCAAGTCCAAGATAACAGTAAGAACCACAATAACTCAACAAGTCAAAAAAATACTTTACTCTTGAAAGCAGACAAATTTGTCTGTTCCATATACCATTACAGTGTCAGTTAAATTTTTCATTACTTAGTAGTTGTCATTCTCTGTCAGGTGTTTCTCAGTGCATTAATGACAAACTGATTAGCACCTTTAAGCTCCAAATCTGATGTGTATCAGTTTCACCAAGAAAGCTTCGAAGATCACATTACTTCACTCAAAATACAGACATGAATTAGCAAGTCACTGTGCAAAATAATGCAACAGAATTATATGTGTGGTCCACACAAGAACATCTTGTAGGCATCAGCTTACGCAGCTGAAATATTTACCTTAGCCTTCTGGCACATTTATCCACCAGTGTAATTTGTTGTCAACAATCAATATTGGTTGAAGAGTGATATAAATTTTTACAAAAACAAGATTGAGGGGAAAGTGATCTGCACTTCTCTCTAGCAAACATAGCGTCAGCATAGTTTGAGAAATACACTGTTATAAAAAGCTTTATCAGTCTGATCATGGAAATGAAATATCTGATAAGCAGCAGTATTGATACTAGTTAATCTCCCTTTTTTCCCTCTGAGATAATTTCTTCTATACTATACAGGAATTCTTGAAAAGAAATAGTAAATTACAGATTTATAAATACCTAACATAAAGCCAAAGATATTTAAACCACTTTCATTCAGTTGACTATTCCATATTATAATAATTACCATAAATGTGACATGTATGGCACAGAATGTACTAGGCTAAACTAACTATTCATGCAGAAAGAGACAGTAAACTACATAACTAATTAAGGCTGTCTACAGAATACCAGCAACATCTCAGTTAAAACATTGGCTCAACAGTAAAATAATAATGATAACACAATAAGAGTGTAGATTCCTACCATCTGCTCCGATGTCATCTGGATTTATGCTAACAGCATTAGGAGCGACTTCCACCATTGCAGATCCAAAGACTGACCCGAGCTCATTTCGACCAAAGCACTGGAATATGCCAGCGTGCTTTAGGTCAGCATTCTGTATGGCAAGATTTCCTCCTGGAAAGTTGAAAAGAAAATGACTTAAGTTTTGTCAACTGCTGCTATACTGGCAGAAAAGTGAATATGCATGCAGTTACTATGAGGTGTAAAGTGTGCTTTCTAAGGCTATGATGTCCATTCTGTGGTTTCTGACCACCCATTCATTTAGTTCACTTCATTTGCATCTGAGCTGCATACAAAGTGTGTAACAAAATTAACAAAAAGGATTTTTTTGGTAGCCATGAATTTTATCCTTCTTACATATCAAGGTTGTGTTCTAATAAACATTTCCTTTTGAAGATAACACATTGATTGATATACTGTTTCTAGTTCTGGAGAGTTTCTCATGAAATGACTTTCCCTGTGTTGGTTACACTCTTCTGAATATTGTGAGGTGTGTTCAACAAATATTGAACCTTTGGTTGATAGAAATACATTTGGAAGTACAGAACCCTAATCCCTCCAAAGTAGTCTCCTTGGTAATGTTCACGCTACTCCCAGTGCTCCCGCCATTATTGGAAATACTTCTCGAGTGTTTCTTTTGGAATGGTCATCATGCGGGTTGTTGCATTCTGCAGAATGTCATCTTTTGACACAAATCATGTTCATTTCAAAAGCATTTTCATGTTGGAAAATAACCAAAAATTGTGTGAGCCATGTGCGGGGAGTAGAGAGCCTGACTAACCGCAGGAATGTTGTGTTTGGTGTGGAAATTCTGTATCTGATGTGCACATTCAGTTGGTGCATTATTGGGATGGAGTTGTTAAGAATTCACCAGCTACGGATCCAGTTATTAATATCATGCAATATTATCAAGGCTACGAATGAGCTCCTGAGACTATTCCTGTGAGATGTTTTGGTTTGTGATGTTTACACATGACGCACCATCTGACAGGAGTTGAAGAAAATGGTCAATATGTTTTTGACATTGGTGTGGACCTGATACATTGCTTTAGGCCTCAGAGATGTTGAATGTTTGCACTATGACAACTGTATGTTGGCTTCCTGGTAATACCCATAAACTCACATCTCAACAACTATGATCATGATATTCAGAAAGTTTGGATTACTGTTTGCATTGTCCAGCACGTCCTGTGCAATTTCCAGTCAGTGCTGCTCCTGCTGCATTGGCAGAAGTTTTGGCACAAATTTTGCAGACGTTCTCCTTATGCACAAATCTAATGCTTACCTTATCTTACTTGCAAGTAAACTAATATAAGATGGTCTTCCATGACCAAAGTCCGCACTTACTCAATGACTTTGTCATTTCGGCTTGTTGAGGATCTGCCCGAGCGTGGTTCATCCACTGATGAGTGGCCATGTTTGAAGTAGTTGTACCACTCCTTTATCCATGAGGCGCTTTAATATTGTGAAAGATTTCCACTTAACTACCACCAAACTTTTGCCAGACTTTGTTATGACAGTTTACAACTTGCAGGAATCCAAGACCACACATTACACATCCACATTCACAGGTCGACTGCCAGCAACTAATGCTTTCTGCTGGCAGGAAAAGATTCATAACTGCGCATGAATCTCCTCAGAAGAAAGCCTCCCATGCTTTCCTGGTATACACAGGAAAGAGGAAGGTTCAATACTTTTGAAAGCACCTTGTTTGTCTACAACATTATCAAAATGACGTCCTTTTAAACTGGTATATGAAGTGAGGTAGTACAACAACGTCACTGAACATGAGATCTGGCAAACCCAGTGTACTGAGGAACCACAGGACTGCTATTTAATGCAAAACTCCCTGGTGGAAATGACCATGTGACAAGGAGCAGTGCCACAGCAAGGCATCCAAATGGGTGTATTGCTTGGTTGCTTATATTTCACCCTTTCCCTGAGTCTTTCAAGAAGTTCTTGACAAAAATTTTGATCAGCTGTTTGTAGTGGAGGCATAAATTCTTTGTGGACAGTCCTCTGACTGTAAAAATACTGAATGACTATCAGTTTGATTCTTGGTTTATTCATCATTCCTTTCCTAGGGTGGGGTAAAACTGCAGTGTACCACTCCTCACTCTGGCATTTTGTCATAGGACCATATTCAAGATCCATTATTTGCCACCTGTGATGAGGCTGAAGAATTCAGGCTCCCTCTGAAGGCAGTCCAGAAGATAAAGACTTGCAACCTTCCATTTGTTCTTCTTCTCAGTCGTGATTTTCTTTGAAGCCATCTTTGTCTCACTTTTCATATGTGCAAATCTGGTGTTAAATCACCGTTAATCATTGATATGATCTCACAAGATACTTCGCTCTTTTCATGTAGTTTAGATTTGCCCTTCCTCTAGGCCTTAAAAAATACCATCTGAATGTGTGTGCCTAAGATAGGAATTGATTGCCTGAGCTCTCTACAAATTTTCAAAAGACACAGTGTTGCAGTCTAACACATGTGAGGGAGGACCCTCAATGAAAAGGAATGAGGCTTAGTTAGTTAGTTAGTTATATTACTTGTTCCATGGATCATGAACACGATTCTTTCGTAATGATGTGGAACGTGTCAAAGTACACAAGATTCATTTATCCCAAATAATCATTGTTAGTCTTATATCCGGTACAATTGTTAATGCTTACTGTATTTCTTTGGCCTATGTCTAAAAATTCATCTATGGAGTAGAAGGAGTTGTCATTCAGGAATTCCCTTAACTTACTTTTGAATGCCGATTGGTTGTCTGTCAGACTTTTGATATTGTTTGGCAATTGACCAAAAATCTTTGTGGCAGTATAATTCACCCCCTTTTGTGCCAATGTCAAATTCAATGAACGGTAGTGAAGGTCACCCTGTCTCCTAGTATTGTAGCTGTGGACTGTGCTATTAATTCTGAAGTGATCTGGGTTACTAACAACAAATTTCATTAGGCTGTATACATATTGTGAAGCTACTGGCAATATCCCTAATTCTTTAAATAATTGTCTACAAGATGATCTTGGATGAGCCCCAGACATTATTCTGATAACACGTTTTTGTGCAATAAATACCTTCTTTCTTAGGGATGAATTGCCCCAAAAGATGATTCCGTAAGAAAGCAACGAATGAAAATATGCATGGTAAGCTAACTTACTGATGTGCTTGTCTCCAAAATTTGCAATGACACTAATAGCATAGGTAGCTGAGCTCAATCGTTTCAGTAGATTGTCAATGTGTGTCTTCCAGTTTAAATTCTGATCAATACAGACACCCAGAAATTTTGAACAATCTGCTTTAGCTAAAGATTTCCCCCCACACTCTATATTTATTTCTGGTGTTATGCCTTTCCCTGTACTGAACTGTATGTACAGTGTTTTTTCAAAGTTCAATGAAAGTCCATTTGCGGAAAACCACCTAATAACTCTTTGAAGAACATTATTTGCATTTTACTCAGCTGATTCTTGCTTTTTAGGCTTGATTACAATACTTGTGTCATCTGCAAAGAGAACCAAGTTTGCATCTTCATGAATATAATTAGGCAAGTCATTAACATATATTAAAAACAATAAAGGCCCCAAGACAGAACCCTGTGGTACCCCATTCTTGATACATCCCCAGTCTGAATAATCTGCTGCCCTTTGTGTACTATGTGGGTTTACTGTTTCAACCTTCTGCATTCTACCAGTTAAATATGAAGTAAACCATCTGTGTACTGAACCATTCATTACATAGTACTTCAGCTTATCTAAGAGGATTTCATGATCCACACAATCAAAAGCCTTAGAGAGATCACAGAAAATCCCAATTGGTGATGTTCTACTATCCAGAGCATTTAAAATTTGATCAGTGAAAGCGTGTATAGCACTATCTGTTGAAACACCTTTCTGAAAACCGAACTGACATTTTGTTAAAATGTTATTCCCACTAATGTGTAAAATTACTCTTGAGTACATTACTCTTTCAAACACTTTTGAGAAGGATGTCAGAAGTGAAATAGGACGATAATTGTTGACGTCTGTCTTGTCACCTTTTTTATACAAGGGTTTAACTATGGCATATTTCAATCTGTCAGGAAATATTCCCTGATTCAATGAGCTATTATATATGTGGCTAAGAACTCGACTTATCAGGTGTGGCCAAGATTTTAGTATTTTATTGGAGATACCATCAGTTCCATGTGAGTTTTTATTCTTAAGTGAATTTATTATTTTCTTAATTTCAGACGGTGAGGTGGGTAGGATTTCAATTTCATTTGTTTGCACCGGGAATGCCTCTTTCATATAGAGTTCTGCCCTATCTGGTGAGCAGCTGGTGCCTATATTTTCCACTACATTTATAAAATGATTATTAAAAATATTTTCAACCTGTGATTTTTCATTTATAAGCTTTTTATTGTGCTTAACAGTAATACTGTTGTCCTGTGACCTTGGTTGCCCTGTTTCCCTTTTAACTATATTCCATATTGTTTTAACTTTGTCATCAGAGGTGCTAATCTCAGACTTGATACACATACTTCTGGATTTTTTTTATAACTTTCCTTAATATATTACAATATTTCTTATAATGGTTGAGCTTTTCTTCATCTCGACGTATTCTAGTGTCTTGGTATAGTTCCCATTTCCGGCTACAAGAAATTTTAATCCCTTTAGTCAGCCATGGTTTTTTATCAAGTTTATTTGAATTATGATTCACTAATTTCTTAGGAAAACTGTTTTCAAATATGCCCACAAGTTTATCATGGAATAAGTTAAATTTAACATTTGCATCAGGTTCCTGATAAACATCCTCCCAGTCTACCCTTTTCAAGCTTTCCTTAAATTGTTGCATTGTTATATGGTTAATTGCGCGTATTATTTTGTTTGTTTTTTTCACATTACTGTATGGAGCAAAGTCATGAATTGAAAGTAGCTGTGCATCGTGATCAGAAAGCCCATTCTTAATAGGATATGTGCTTACTTCTTTTAATTTATCTTGGTCTATGAAAATGTTATCTATCAGGGTGCTACTGTCTTGTACAATACGAGTACGAAAATCAATGACTGATGGCAGATTGTAAGAGCAAAGTAATAGTTCAAGGTCATTCTTCTTGCTTGAGTGTTTAAGAAAATCTATGTTAAAATCTCCACAAATGATAATGTGTTTTCCCTTTTCTGACAGATAACGCAGCAAGAGATCTAGGTTTTTAAGAAACATTTGAAAATTTCCATGTGGGGACCTATACACAGTCACAATTATGAATTTACCACTGTCCAATTTAAGCTCACAAGCGCATACTTCAATGTGCTGTTCTACACAGAATTTTGTGGTTTCTATGTTTTTAAAACTATGTTCCCCCTTAACATAAATGGCAGCTCCTCCTTTCTCCATATTGTCTCTACAAAAATAAGTTGCTAGTTTATACCCATTAATATTTACATTTTCCATTTGTGTAGTTATATGATGTTCAGACAGGCACAGTACATCAACTTCTGTTGTATTTTTAATATTCTCAAAACAAATTATTAGTTCGTCTATTTTGTTCCTTAATCCCCTGATATTTTGGTGAAATATATTAACAGAACTGTTTCCTCTACCTTTATTCGAACCATTTATTTTTTTACCTTTAAGAGCTGCCTGTCTGGACATTTTGTTCAACCTAAAAAGGGTGCCCCTATGCCCTTTCGGGTCACAGGGGTTTTGCCTTGAGTGCTAGTGGCCCCCTTTAGACGACCTACAATTAAATCAGCTAATCTATCCTTCCCTAGACTATTTAGGTGCAGGCCATGTCGAGTGTATCCCCAGCTCCCAATGCTACCAACAGGCACTGTATAAATGTGTGTTTTTGCACCGTCCAGCAGCTGCTCGCTCAACTCTCTGTTAACTCGCCACACAGAAGGGTTAACCGAGGGCTGATCGTAACGCTGCAATACCTCAACAAAACCCACATTCGTACATCCTGTTGCAGCTCCTATTTTATCCAGGTCACTCTTAATATCATAATTGTATCTACATCACCACAGTGGTATGACTGATAAAATTGTTTCTGTACATTATGCTGAAAACAATCATTTATGACACAAATGTTGTACATAAGGCAAAAGCAGACTATAACAATAAACTTTCAGAGGCTTTGTGAGTTTTTGATATATAGGAGACCTTGGTTTCAAGTGGATCATTGCAAAGTAGTTCACTTGGTTTGTTGTCATAGTTATATGTAACTAGACACGAGACTAATAGAATACACTTAGTACAACTGATTCACAGTAAAGAGCTTAGCCCCTAATCCTGGAAGTGCTAATACTATACAATTCCAAACATATAAAAATTACTTTAAGGTGCCAAAAGTTGAGAGATCAATGGACAAACACTGGATGAAGCTCCATGTGTGAAATTCTTAGAGATCCACATGGATAACAGAGTGAGATGACAACAGCCCATAGACAAATTAATTAAAAAGCTCAGTTCTCTCATGTCGACCTGCGGGCAAGTTTGCTAGCATACTTCCATTCAGTGCTGTCCAATGCTGCAACCAGTGCAGCTAAAGTCAAAAATGTAATTGCTCCATTTCGTTTTCTGTGAAATTGCACTTACCCCTACTGTTAACTCATCTTGTAAAGCACAAAATCACTCACTCTCTCTCTCTCTCTCTCTCTCTCTCTCTCTCTCTCTCTCACACACACACACACACACACACTCTCACTCACTCACTCACTCTCTCTCTCTCTCTCTCTCTCTCTCTCTCTCTCTCTCTCTCTCTCAAAAACACATACACACAGATTTTCACATTCTCCAAACACTGATGTTCTTTACTCCTTGGGAAGGAACATTTGAAATGCAAGAAATAACAGGAGAAGTTGTTCTGGAGGAGGGATAAAGGAGAATGTGTGTGTGTGTGTGTGTATGAGAGAGTGGGGAGGGGGGGGGGGGAGAGGGAGCAGCAGGGGGAAAGGGGGCGGGGGGGGGGGGGGGGGGGGTTGGCAAGGTGCTTTACAGAAGAATGTACCCATGGAGGTAGAGATACATAATTAATATTCCTCGATAATGACAGAAGCTGAAGGAATGAATTAAAATTTGTACCACAACTGGCCCTTGAATCCATGTCTCCTTGCTTACTAGGCAGGTGTGCTAGCCTTCACATCCCTGCAGCAGTTTAGCTAAAACAGCTGCACAGACTACCCTATTGCAGTGCCCTCCCTAACACATACTTCAGTTTATGCCTTCAGATTATTTTTCCCTTCTTAGATTGTCACTATTGTTGATGTTCTCTGGTATTGGAGTAGCACCCCAGCAGAGATAAAGATGAGACCAAAATGTCTCAAGGAAAATTTAATTATATCAGTTTCATATTCATGTTTATGGGATCATTAGCTGCCAACATCTTAGCTTTACTGGGTGCTTGACTGTTTTAGGTAAAAAGGAAAGTGGAAAGTAGATAACAGTGAAATATGCAAATAATCCTAATAAACATGGGTTTGGAAGCCAAGATTTTCCACGTTACAATGTACGCGCAACTGCAGTCCTGCCAATCTTACAATACTTTTAGTGTCTAAGGCTATGTTATGCTGCAACCCCACTGCTGAAGCATCACTGTCATTTAGTTGAGTACTTTGCTTTCATTGTTGTCAAGCAAAGTGTGACCTCAAAGCACCCGAACACATCTCAAGTTTCGGCCATGCTGGTGATTTGTGAGCATCGAGGATGCAACGTGAATGTGACCTTACGGTTCAGGTATCAGTTTGTTCACAGAACAGCAAACATGATGTGCATGTGTAGCATTTGAAGTAGTTGCCACAGCGCCATACATATTTTCAAGTGAAGAAATGGGTGATAACCACTTCTCGTATGGGCATGCTACGAGCAATTCGTGGGAGAAAGCATGACTGTATCACAAAAAATATACCCGGAGAAGACGTCCAAACTGCAGGGTACTCAATAGGTCCCACCAGCACCAGCACAAGACTGGTTCATTTAGACCTGACATGCTGCATGCAGACAGAGCGAGGACAGTTCCTACACCTCAGCTGGGGGACTGTGTATATTACAACTGAACACAACGCTGGGGTCAAGTGCTAGAAGAACTGCTGCAGCAGAACATCCTACCAGGTGAATACTAGGCTTGTACCAGTATCCCACATCAATTACATGAATCACAAACATTTTGCTCACTTCCACATAAACAACACTGCTCGCAGGCAGCTGAGGTACACATGTTCTGTCTTGGGAGGGGGAGAAGGTTAAGGGGTGAGACAGGAATGGCACCCAGTGACTCCTTAAACTAAACATACCAAACGCATTAAAAACCATGCTGACCCTGTACTGATGTGGGACAAAGGCACAAGAATAAAAAAACATTTTCATATACAGTAACCACACACATCATTACAGGTTTACTTCTGGAGTAAATACTGCACAAATAATGAATATTCTTGTGATCCTGTCTCATCCAAAACCAGTTATTAGTAATTTTTAATTACTTTTCTAAATAAAATTTAATGTAAAGTGTTTTGAAATAATTATTTTGTTTTATAAAATTAATTTTTATAAACCAAAACTACTATAAAAATTATTAGTATTTTTCAACTCACAAAAAATTGTATTCCACTAACAATCTATGTATAATATATATCTTATTTACTTTTATATTTTAGGGTTTTTGAAAGAGATGTTTTTGTTCTGTCACTGCAGTATGAAAACTTGTAATAGAACAAGGAGAGTGAAATGATGCACTAGTGCGCAGTAAAACAGTTTCAAACCTAAAGCATTCAAAAAAATGTGAATAAATGGATGATTCTCAAATAAATCAGATGCTGAAATTAATTGAAACATCACCAGTTTTACATAAATTACACAAATATTTTTTTTAAAAAATCCAGACAGTTAATGGAATAATAACAACTGACAATCATTGAGAGCATCAGTAAAACAAGATATGTGCACTTCCTGCCCTTGAAGACTTTGCAACAGACTCATTATTTTGGAGTAAATTGGAGTTGCGGCTCAAATCTGTATAATTCTAAATTGGAGAAGAGTGAAAGCTATAGAATTACAAAACTCTAGAATGCTGTAAAACACTACATTTCAAAACAAAGTTATAGTATTATTGTCATTTTTATTAAACAGTTTTAATGCCAAACAGATTACATGCAAAAGTTGCACTCATTATGCTGTCTATGAACATGGAACATTGCTTACTGATAACTGTGATGTGGCTGTCATTGGTCACAGAGTTTCCGTTGAAGACCCACGTGATGTTGGGTTGTGGAGACCCTCGAAACTCGCACTCGAGAACAACATTGTCTCCTTGCTGCACTCGATCCACCTTCGGGCCTCTCACCAGTACTGGTGGCTCTGTAATTGGAAACTAGCTTTCAGAATTTGTGGATCTGATGAATATATAGGAAATCTGTAAGTCTTACACTGAAGTACTATAATCTCTATACATAGAAGACAATGTCCTGAGTGACTGACTGACTCATCATTGCCCAGTCCAAGCAGCTAATGATACAAACTTGAAATTTGGGAAAGGTGTGGACTTTAAACTATAGGTGTCATTAAAGAAGGATTTTTTTTCAAAATTCTGACCCAAAGGGAGTGAAGTAGTGGATGTAGGGCATTTTTGAAAAATGTCACTATTAAGGCAGTTATGAAGCTATACCTACAAAAAAATGGTATTTGATTTCTTGACCAGAAATAAAAAAGTACATGTTTCACCATCTTCAGAAGTTTAACCTTTTTTTATAATTATTATTTAGGCTTTTGTCATCAGTCGTCTGACTGGTTTGATGTGGCCCACCATGAATTCCTCTTCTGTGCTAACTTTTTCATCTCAGAGTAGCACTTGAATCAGTCCTACCGACAATCATTTCTTTTTCATGACTTCACATTTTTCCTGCAGCCATTGCATCTTAGGTTCCTTGCACTTCCTATTTATTTCATTCCTCAGCGACTTGTATTTCTGTATTCTTGAGTTTCCCTGAACATTTTTTTTACTTCCTCCTTTCATCAATCAACTGAAGTATTTCTTCTGTTACCCATGGTTTCTTCACAGGTACCCTCATGTCTTAACCGATGTCGTATCATCCTGCCCCCTCTCTTTGTCAGCATTTTCCACATATTCTTTTCTTCTCCAATTTTGCGAGGAACCTCCTGATTCCTTACCTTATCAGTCTGCCTAAATTTCAACACTTGCTTGTAGCACCACATCTCAAATGCTGTTCTGGTTTTCCCACAGTCCATGTTTCATTACCATACAATGTTGTACGCCAGATGTATATTCTCAGAAATTCCTTCCTCAAAATAAGGCCGACATTTGATACACTCCTGGAAATGGAAAAAAGAACACATTGACACCGGTGTGTCAGACCCACCATACTTGCTCCGGACACTGCGAGAGGGCTGTACAAGCAATGATCACATGCACGGCACAGCGGACACACCAGGAACCGCGGTGTTGGCCGTCGAATGGTGCTAGCTGCGCAGCATTTGTGCACCGCCGCTGTCAGTGTCAGCCAGTTTGCCGTGGCATACGGAGCTCCATCGCAGTCTTTAACACTGGTAGCATGCCGCGACAACGTGGACGTGAACCGTATGTGCAGTTGACGGACTTTGAGTGAGAGCGTATAGTGGGCATGCGGGAGGCCGGGTGGACGTACCGCTGAATTGCTCAACACGTGGGGCGTGAGGTCTCCACAGTACATCGATGTTGTCGCCAGTGGTCGGCGGAAGGTGCACGTGCCCGTCGACCTGGGACCGGACCGCATCGACGCACGGATGCACGCCAAGACCGTAGGATCCTACGCAGTGCCGTAGGGGACCGCACCGCCACATCCCAGCAAATTAGGGACACTGTTGCTCCTGGGGTATCGGCGAGGACCATTCGCAACCGTCTCCATGAAGCTGGGCTACGGTCCTGCACACCGTTAGGCCGTCTTCTGCTCACGCCCCAACATCGTGCAGCCCGCCTCCAGTGGTGTCGCGACAGGTGTGAATGGAGGGACGAATGAAAATGTGTCGTCTTCAGCGATGAGAGTCGCTTCTGCCTTGGTGCCAATGATGGTCGTATGCGTGTTTGGCGCCGTGCAGGTGAGCGCCACAATCAGGACTGCATATGACTGAGGCACACAGGGCCAACACCCGGCATCATGGTGTGGGGAGCGATCTCCTACACTGGCCGTACACCTCTGGTGATCGTCGAGGGGACACTGAATAGTGCACGGTACATCCAAACCGTCATCGAACCCATCGTTCTACCATTCCTAGACTGGCAAGGGAACTTGCTGTTCCAACAGGACAATGCACGTCCGCATGTATCCCGTGCCACCCAACGTGCTCTAGAAGGTGTAAGTCAACTACCCTGGCCAGCAAGATCTCCAGATCTGTCCTCCATTGAGCATGTTTGGGACTGGATGAAGCGTCGTCTCACGCGGACTGCACGTCCAGCTCGAACGCTGGTCCAACTGAGGCGCCAGGTGGAAATTGCATGGCAAGCCGTTCCACAGGACTACATCCAGCATCTCTACGATCGTCTCCATGGGAGAATAGCAGCCTGCATTGCTGTGAAAGGTGGATATACACTGTACTTGTGCTGACATTGTGCATGCTCTGTTGCCTGTGTCGATGTGCCTGTGGTTCTGTCAGTGTGATCATGTGATGTATCTGACCCCAGGAATGTGTCAATAAAGTTTCCCATTCCTGGGACAATGAATTCATGGTGTTCTTATTTCAATTTCCAGGAGTGTATTATTAGCCTTCTCTTGGCCACAAAGGCCTTTTTTGTTGTAGCTAGTCTGCTTTTGATATCCTCCTTGCTCTGTCCGACATTGGTGATTTTACTGCCTAGGTAGCAGAATTCCTTAACTTCATCTACTTCGTGACTATCAATCCTGATTCTAAGTTTCTCACTGTTCTCATTTCTACTACTACTGATTACTTTCTTCTTTCTTTGATTTACTCTCAATCCATATTCTGTTCTTATTAGATTGTTCAATCCATTCAGCATATAATGTAATCCTTCTTCACTTAGGATAGCAATGTCCTCAGCGAATCGTATCATTGATAC
Organism: Schistocerca gregaria; assembly: GCF_023897955.1. Classification (NCBI taxonomy): domain Eukaryota; kingdom Metazoa; phylum Arthropoda; class Insecta; order Orthoptera; family Acrididae; genus Schistocerca; species Schistocerca gregaria. The sequence continues at coordinate 194,891,479 of NC_064928.1, read as the reverse complement.
CCTTTCACCTTCAATTATTATTCCACTCCTGAACATTTCCTTTATTTCTGTCATTGCTTCCTCGATGTACAGATTGAACGATGTGAGCAAAAGGCTGCATCCTTGTCTTACACCCTTTTTAATATGAGTACTTCACTCTTGGTCGCCCACCCCTATTATTCTCTCTTGGCTGTTGTATGTACTGTATATGACCTGTCTCTCCTTATAGCTTACCCCTACTTTTTTCAAAATTTCGAACATCTTGCACCATTTTACATTGTCAAATGCTTTTTCCAGGTTGACTAACCATATGAACGTGTCTTAATATTTCTTTAGTCTTGCTTCGACTATTAACCGCAATGTCAGAATTGCCTCTCTCGTGCCTTTACTTTTCCTAAAGCCGAACTGATCATCATCTAGTGCATCCTCAATTTTCTTTTCCATTCTTCTGTATATTATTCTTGTAAGCAACTTGGATGCATGAGCTGTTAAGCAGATTGTGCATTAATTCTCGCACTTGTCAGCTCTTGCCATCTTCAGAATTGTGTGAATGATACTTTCCTGAAAGTCAGATAGTATGTCGCCAGACTCATACATTTTACACACCAATGTGAATAGTCGATTTGTTGCCACTTCCCCCAATGATTTTAGAAATTCTGATGGAATGTTATCTAACCCTTCTGCCTTATTTGACCGTAAGTCCTCCAAAGCTCTTTTAAATTCTGATTTTAATACTGGATCCCCTATCTCTTCTAAATTGACTCCAGTTTCTTCTTCTATCACACTAGACAAATCTTCTCCCTCACAGAGGCTTTCAATGTATTTTTTCCAACTATCTGCACTCTCTTCTGCATTTAACAGTGGAATTCCCATTGCAATCTTAATGTTACCACCATTGCTTTTAATGTTACTGAATGTTGTTCTGACTTTCCGGTATGTTGAGTCTGTCCTACCAACGATCATGTCTTTTTCAATGACTTCACATTTTTCCTGCAGCCATTGCATCTTAGGTTCCTTGCACTTCCTATTTATTTCATTCCTCAGCGACTTGTATTTCTGTATCCTTGAGTTTCCCTGAACATTTTTTTACTTCCTCCTTTCATCAATCAACTGAAGTATTTCTTCTGTTACCCATGGTTTCTTCATGGTTACCTTCTTTGTAACTAAGTTTTCCTTCCCAACATCTGTGATGGTTCTTTTTAGATATGTTTATTCCTCTTCAACTGTACTGCCAACTGAGCTATTCCTTACTGCTGTATCTATTGCCTTAGAGAACTTCAAGCGTTATCTTGTCATTCCTTAGTACTTCCATATCCCACTTCTTTGTGTATTGATTCTTCCTGACTAATGTCTTAAACTTCAGTCTACTCTTCATCACTACTATATTGTGATCTGAATCTATATCTGCTCCTGTGTACGTCTTACAATCCAGTATCTGATTTCAGAATCTTTGTCTGACCATGATGTAATCTAACTGAAATCTTCCCACACCACCCATCCTTTTCCAAGTATACCCCATCCTCATGGGATTCTTGAAGAGGGTATTCACTGTTACTAGCTGAAACTTGTTACAGAACTCCATTAGTGTTTCTCTTCTCTCATTCCTTGTCCCATCTTTCTTCTGTAATCTTTTCTTCTACTCCTCCCCCTACAACTTTATTCTATGACTATTAGATTTTCATGCCCCTTTACATACTGTATTACCCTTTCAATATCCTCATACATTTTCTCTATCTCTTTATCTTCAGCTTGTGACGTTGGCATGCATACCTGAACTATCATTGCTGGTGTTGGTTTGATGTCGATTCTGATAAGAACAACCCTGTTCACAGTAACACACTCTCTGCCCTACCTTCCTATTCATAACAAATCCTACTCCTGTTATAACCACTTTCTGCTGTTGTTGATATTACCTTATACTCATCTGACCAGAAATCCTTGTCTCCATTTCACTTCACTTCACTGACCCCTTCTATATGTAGATTGAGCCTTTGCATTTCCCCTTTCAGATTTTCTAGTTTCCCTCTCACATTGAAGCTTCTGACATTCCTGACATGTTATCCTTCCGTTGATTATTTAGTTTTTTTCTCATGGTAACTCCCCCTTTTGCTGTTTCCTCCCGGAGATCCGAATTGAGGACTATTCTGGAATATTTTGCCAATGGAGAGATCATCATGACACTTCTTCAGTTACAGGCCACATGTCCTGTGGATACATGTTACATGTTACGTGTCTTTAATGCAGTGGTTTCCATTCAGTTCTGCATATTCGTGCCATTTATCATTGCTGAATCTTCTGCTTTTAGAGGCAGTTTCCCACCCCAAGGACAAGAGTGCCCTAAGGGGGTGAAATAGTGAGTGGCAGCTTTTTAAAAAAGTATGTCACTATTAAAAAATTGCTTAAGTTTTTGAAAGCTACGCCCATGAAAATTGGTATTTGATTTCACAGTTACAAATAAAAAAAATGTGTTTCAGTGTTTTTGGAAATTGAAACACTAAGAGGGTGGAATAGGGGATGGGACTTTTTATGAAAATATTTCATTACAAAAGCTTTTTGAAGAGGGATTGCCTGAAATTCCACCCCTAAGGGGTGAAATAGTGGATGAAAGGCTTTTTGAAGTATGTCTCTACTAAGGGAATTTTGAAGCTAGATCTACAAAAACAAGTATCTCAGTCAGAAAATAAAAAATATGTGTTTAAACATTTTTGAAAATTCAACCACTAAGGGGGCGAAATAGTGGTTGAAAGATTTTTTTTGAAAACAAATAATTTCTACAGAACTACTAAAGGATTTTTAAGGCTACATCTATGACAATTGGCATTTGACTTCTTGATTTGAAATCGAAAAAAGAAAAAAATACATGTTTCAGTGCTTCTGGGAATTCAACCCCTTGGAGAGTGCAATAGAGGCTGTAAATTTTTAAGAAAATATTTTGTTACATTAAAAAAAAATTAAATCTAAATTACATTTTTAAATATTTAAAGCTAAATTTATGGCAACTGGTATTTCACTTCTCAGTTAGATATAAAGAAATATTTGTTAAGGGATGAAAGTTGATATGGAAATATCTCCACAAGAATGCAAAAAGCACAATTAACAAAAACTTTGGACTCCAGCTACCAGAATTGATTTTTGATCAGAGATACATTCAGATAAAACCATGGTTACATGGCCTTAATTAGAGCGAAAAGCTTAGAAGCTGTTGCAATTTGTGAACAACATAAAAATTTGATTACATAAAAACAAAACAAAACATCTCTACAAGCCATACAGCCTACACTAGCAAAGCAGTAGATGTTAAGCCAGTTTGTCGTAATTATAGTCTGGGCTTGTAACTATGGTCCTAACAGTAAGTCTCCAATGACATTGTTGTGTACACCTGAACAAATTGTGTGAATTTCTTTTCTGCTACATATGGAAATGCTATACATGCTGCACACTACAAAACTGCCAAATTACTACACTGGCATACTTGGAAAGCATCAGTTGCTGTCGAACTTTCTTGAGAAGGCAACGTAATTTTGCTTTTGTTGCAAACCTTTGTGTGTGATCATAGATGGGTAAGGGAATTTACATAATGCTGAATACTATTCTCATTTCTCAATATTTAGCAATGATTTATTCCAGACATTTTTAATAAATTTTGCATTACACAGAGCAGTGCATGAAATTATCCTACATTTGTTTTGACATTAATTTTTTTGGTTATCAGTTGTTACTTTGTGTTATGTTGACAGACGTGAGAGTAGCTCAAGGAGATTAGTTTATTTTATTTCCAAGTGCAATGTTTATGTATTGGTCCAATATGGCTGACAAAGGAAGACTGACTGTTGAACAGAGCATTGTGTGTTATTTTTTTGTAAAACGAAAAGTGTGGTGTTTCAGAGAATTGGTTTCATGCTCATTTTAAAACTCATTGGTCACTCTCATTTAAAACAATGTGTATATGTTATGAAATATTCAATAGTGATGGTTCAGTACCTCAAGGAATGTGTGAATGGTCTGCCATTGTTCCATTCTCCACAGAACATCATAGCTGTCAGAGCAGCATTACTGAGAAGCCCAGCAAATCAACAGGCAAAGCAGTAGCATAGCTTAGGATTTACAGACAATCTGTACAACAAATTTTAAAAACTGATTTGCATTTGTATCCATACAAACAAGCAGTGTCTCCTAAATTAATGACAGACAATAAACATTGAAGAAAACATCCGCTGAATGGGTTGTGAATCAAGGCGTATTGTTGAACTAATTTTGGTTTCAGTTGAGACATATTTTCACCTTGATGCACTGTAAATAAACTAAATGTGCACTTTTGGGTTTCCGAGAATCCAAATGTTTTTCATGAAATGGTGCATCACACTATATCAGATTACTGTATGGGCCGCTACCTCAGGTGAACAGTGAATGTTATCTAAACATGATACGTAATAATTTTGTTCCTCTGCAAAAACAATTTCAATTAGAAAACCAGTGGTTCATGCAGGATGATATCGAACCACACACAGCTGATGTTGTCTCAGACATGAAACTTTCAAGACAAATGTATTTTCAGAAAGACATGAATCTGTGTGATTTTTTTTCTTCGGGGATCTGTGAAGGAAAAGATTTCTTCTAAACATCCTTGTACAGTGATGGAACTGTGAGAGCTGGTAGCTGAGGCATGCAATGAGATAGCAGAGGATGTGTGTCAATGAGTAATTCAAAACTACAGCAGTTTCTGATGAAGAAGTTGGTACACGTAATGGTGGTCATATTGAACACACGATAAGCAGAACATAACCTTCAGGTACACCGTTAACATGTTGTATTTTACAATTATGTATTTTGAGTGAAATGAATATTTTTTACAGAAACAAATATTGGATCATTTTGTGCACCATCCTGTATGATATTTTATAAGAAACTTAAAAATAAGATGTAACTATGGTTCCAAATTTCCACCTACAGGGTGTTCATGTTAAATTATTTTGCACTGCTGGTACAGTATTTAACACTTGTATTAAAATAGTCTTTATAATACAAATTGCAAGTTATACTACAGGAAATAATGAACAATAAATATCAAACCAAAGAAGGTGGAAGGCAATTTTGCCTTTATGAACCAGATAAAATGGACTTATGTTTAAGGGAAGTACTTGAAAAAATATGAGTCAAAGGGAAGCATCTGAAATTAAAGATTGTGTCATTATCAAATATGAGGGCAATCAGAGTGAAGTCTGGGAAGGAAGAGTCACTAAAGTTTGTAAAACTGGGACAGAAGTGAGTTGCATGGCAAAAAGAGGAAATGGCATATTTGGCAAAAACAAAGTGATCTTCTTATGTACAATGAATCTGATGTAATTTTCAAAATTCAACTGCCAGTTAAGGCATTCAACAAAAGAAAGTTATATTCTATAAAAGAACTCGAAGGTGTACGGAACAAATGAACAACTGCATCAGTTATCTTCTTATAAACTGGTATTTAAATTTCATAAATTGTAAAATAAATTTGTTGAATATATTTTTTTCCTTAATTTTCTACTCAAACAAATTGATATAAAAACCAAAAACTATAAGCCATCACAATATGTATGAGGTGCACTATAGTTTAGAATGCCTGCACCTAACTGTGGCACGTGTGTGTGTGTGTGAGAGAGAGTGTGTGTATGTGTGTGTGTGTGTGTGTGTGTGTGTGTGTGTGTGTGTAACGTGTACAACTTTGCTTCCGCCATTTGCCGATTTCAGTTGAAAAGATGTAGAATTTGTTTTGGGACATTGTGGAAATTCCCGCTTCAGTTGGTTGGCATGTAGGATATCAGATAGGATTGCACGATCTTGTTGTGATGATGACAAACGTCTCGCCCAACGACTCCCTACGCATTTGTTCACTGCCAGGTCGCTACAGACATTCTACAAGTGCCTATGAATATATGCGATGCCCCTATAGTTTCATGAAGTTCCGATTGGTGGTGACACTATACATAACCTTCAAAAGGGCATCTGTAGTGGAGGTGTGTCCCAAACAGAGAGCTTGAATGAAGTACAGCATGACTGACTGATCACAATCAAATACCTGCCTTAAATTGCAGCAGCTGAATATTTCTGACAAGCATGATTATAAATTTCACTGCTGCACACTGAATATTTTAGGATTTACCTGGTTGGATATATGTTTTATCAAGTATTTTGAATTTTCCATAAAAAAAGCCAATTATATGTGAAATCAATCAAGAACCCCCCCCCCCCCCCCTTTTCTAAAGATGATAATACTTTTTGTCATCATTAATGCATAATTTGTAATTTATGAAGGACCTAAAATAAATATGAAAAACTAACCTTGAATTATGGTATTTCTTCACAGGAGTTATTTAAGATACATCAAACACAAATGTGCCAGTAAAATTTTAAATAATGGCTTAAATGGCTGGTCTTCTGTGCCCAACATTTTTCTAAGTGGCTGGTCCTCAAAGAGTCAAATTTTGAGTGAGAGTAGAAACACTCCACTGTTTAAGAAATTCATCACACATTTCCAAACTTAAAATAATTCATCTAAATTTATTTTGAAAGAAACAATTCTCAAACCACCAGTTGCAATTTTTTCTATGGCCTGTTAGAAATGTACACAGTTGTGACATTACACTCATAAAAAGCAGTTTGTTGTTATGGAGTATTGCATATTTTCCATCCTAAAGCCTTTGATATGTTTTTCTGTCAGCAAACATTTGTGTAAGCACTGTGTTTTGTAGTAGTAAATGGTGCCTTTTCATTACAACTAAAATTTTATTTTGGTATTATTCCCTCATTTATGTTTTGCTGCTGCAGTATTATTCTGCAGCAGTGGGCTCTACCCTAGAATATCCATTCTTACCCAATAAAATTACACAAATTTGACTGATAACTAAAACAAAGAAAAATTCTCAGATCTCTAAAAAAATGGTAATTTTTTCCTAGATTTCCCATGGATGAAAGAATTCCCATTTTTCTCAGATTTCCTGATTGTCCCAGGGTGTATACACCCTGAATAATTAATTATAAATTGTTTTATGTTATTTTTGGTTACAAAAGCTAAAATGAAAATAATAAAATGAACAGGATAACACAAAATACTGTTTCTGCTCTCAGTTCAGAGTAGACCTCAGCTACAAAGTATGAAGCCACGTACCCAAAACTTCAACTAGTGCTTCCAGTGAGACAGAACCTAGTGAATTTTCCAAGATGCACTTGTAGCGCCCTGAATCTTCCAGTGTGGTCCCTGTCAGCATCAGTCCACCAGGAACCAGGGCAGAGCGCGTGGGGTGCAATTTGTGGTTACCTTCCCGGAACCACTTCGTCACTGGAGTCGGATGTCCGAGCGCCCAGCAGGGCAACGTCACATTATCACCTGAAATGTCAAATGCAGCATATGGGAAACACGTAAGACAAAACATCATAAATTAGAACAAATTTAGTGCGTGTATGTGAAAGCTGCTGTGCAAAACTGGAAGTAAAATTATAGAAGATGTGAATCAGGATGAACAAGAATGTTGTGGGAGAAAAAGACAGGATTTGAATGAGCAAAAAGAGATTCAAAATTTAAACAGTAGCTATGAGGGTTACTCGGAATGTAAAGAATGTTTTGTTCTGAGGCTTGACTGCACCCCCCCCCTTTTCCCTCCCCCCACCCCCCACTTCCTCCCCTACTCAATCGTTTCAATTTGGCAGCAGCTATGGTCCAATATGGTTGTTTACTGCTTGACTGTGTGACTTTAAAATATGTGGCAAAATTGATGACTTCCAACAAGTGTAAGGTGCACAGTGTTATCCACTTTTTAAATGGACAAATAGTCTGACCCATCAAAATTTATAGACAGGTAATAAGTTTACAGTAATGCGATGAACAAGGTGTCAGTTCAGAAGTGCTGTATCATGTTTAATGACGGACAGAAGAATATTCACGACTAAGATCGCTTGGACCAGCCCTCAGTGGTGACTGACAGACTCAAAGGAAGGACTGAAACAAACATACAAGAAGATAGCCACTTCAATATTAGTGGACCTCACTTGTTCTTTCCAACAATTTCAGAAACTGTGTTGTACTAGGCTGTTATTGCAGATCCAGGCTACAAAAAAAAGTGTGTCGAACAAAAAAGTTTGTCCAACGAACACAAAACCAAAAAAATTGCAGTTGCATTTGATATTTCTCAGTCACTATGAACAGGGTGGTGATGAATTTTTGAATCACAGAGCTACTGGTAATGAGACTTGGATATCACATTTCACACCACAACCAATTAGTGGAATTGCATCATTTGCAATATGCACCAAAACAAAAAAAAGCAAAACAAATTTTGAGTACTAGAAAGATTATAGCTACAGTGTTTTAGGATTATAAGGGTGCCCTGCTCATCAACTATAAGCCTAGATATGAGACCATAAATACAGCAGCCTACTGCCAGATGCTTCAATAACTTCACCACACATAAAAAACAATCAGTGCAGAATGTTAATCACTGAAGTCATCCTCCTTCACAGTAATACAGCCCGCATGCAGCAGGCGTGGCACAGGATTTGCTTCAGTGGTTCCAGTGGGAAATGTTTCAACAACCATCATACAATCAGGACTTAGCCACAAGTTATTATCACTTAGTCCCCAAACTTAAAGATTTTTTGAGTGGATAGTGCTATGGAAGCCATTAATCTTTCAACAACTTTGCAACAACTGGGTATGAAGGTGGCATACATAAGCTGGTAAAACAGTATGAAAAGTGCCTAAATTTGAACAATGACTCTGTAGAAAAGTAGTATGGGTATCAAATTATATGCAAAATACAGTTTTTTTAATTATAACAAATAAAAATTTCTGTAGAAAAAAAACATTCTTCACTTTTCGAATTACCCTCTTATTTAATGTGACCTGTAAACTAAGTCAGGCATGATTGTTATTGTTATTGTGGTCTTCAGCTATCCGTACTAGTCCATCCTGTGCAAGCCTCTTTATCTCTGCATAAATACTGAAACCTACATCTATTTGGACCTGTTTAGTGCATTCATTTCTTGCTCTCCCTCTACAACTTTTATCCCCCCACATTTCCCTCCATTAGCAAATTTACAATCCCTTGATGCCACAGGATGTCCTGTCATCCAATCCTCTTTCAGTCAAGATGTATCTCAAATTTATTTGCCCAATTCAGTTCAGTACTTCCTCACTAATTATCCAATTTACTCACTTAAAGTTCAACATTTTTCTATATCACCACATTTCAAAATCTTCTGTTCTCTGAACTCCTTGTCATTCACGTTTCACAAGTGAAGTGCACTCCAGAAAAATACCTTCAGAAAAGACTACCTAATATTAAAATTTATATTAGGTGCCAAAATTTACTGACCCTTTTTTTTCCCAGAAACACTTTTCTTGCCATTTGCAACCTGCATTTTATATCCTCTCTGCTATGGCCACTATCAATGGGTTTTCTGCCCCAATGGCAAAACTTATCTAGTACATTTAGTGTCTCATTTCATAATCTAATTCCCTTAGCATCATCGGATTTAATACAGCTACATTCCACTGCCCTTGTTTTACTTTTGTTAATGTTCATCTTGTCTGTTTCCTGGACACCATTCATTCCATTCAGGTGTTGTCCAAAGTCCTTTGCTGTCTCCAACAGAATTACAATGTTATAGGTAAATCTCAAAGTTTTTATTTCTACTCCCTGAATTTTAATCGCCTTTCCAAATTGCTCCTTCTTTTTTTCTTCTCTTGCTCAATGTCCAGATTGAATAATGTAATCATGTATTACCCCTGACGTCCCACTCACTGCACTGCAGTCATTATTAGCACCTAACTAAAATTTAGAAATAAAATAATATTCTTTGACCACTTTTATTTTTAAAATGACAAAGGATAAATGGGGTGTTTTATTTACCCACAAACTAATGAGACTATCAGTATTGCTAATTTTAACCATCTTTTTATAGATAAGTTACATTTCTAAAGTCAGATAATTGCTCTGTCCTTTACTTCTGAACTGGCAGAAACTGAAGACCTCAATCTGCCAATGCTTTGTTTATGACCACTGCCACTAATAATAATAATAATAATAATAATAATAATAATAATAATAATAAAATGGAGGCCATACAGCAAAGTACCAGCCGTTATATAATTACTGTTGTGTTATGTTCTCTATTATTCCATTTATCCATTGCAAAATGAATAATGAAGTATTTAATTTACATAATCATTTGTAGTGATTCTCTAGTGCATATTGAAATATTAAACTACATCTGACGTGTCTGAGATGTGTCATCATCAACATGTCCTAAATATTTTAATATTTCAATATGCACTTGAAAATGGCTACAAAACTGAAATCACAATTGTTCAAAATAAATGAACAATTAAAGTTAAATGAAAGAAATTTCTTTCAAAAAATTGTACATGAATGTTGTCTCCCATGAAAGAAAACTCACTAAATAATGACGCAGTTCCTGGTCTATTTTGGGAACTACCTACAACTCAGATATTGCATTTTAATATGTGCTGTATGGCATGTACATGTATCAAGTATACTTTCATAAATGTATGGCACAAAGTATGTACATGTGTAGTGGGTAGTCTGTTTGAGGAAAAGGATATTCATGCATTCATTTCGCAAGCTGTAACCTCCACCACACTTTCTCACATGTTACTGCTAGTACTTGAAAAAATATCATCTTTCGGTAACTTATATAATCATTATGAAATAGTGTAATAGTAATGATCTTTTAAAAATAATTCAGTTTCTTTGGTGAAATACAATCGAATCCTTCTGTTTCTATCCCTCAGAAAATTACATTTTACCCTCAGAAAATTACATTTTACCCCTCATGGGGTAATTATACCCATGTTAGGAACCACTGATATAGCCAACAATTTTTGTAAATAATTACATTTTCTTAACCTTCTTGGTCAAGTGATTACATGTAAGAGAAATACTATGTGTATAAACTTATTTTTATGCTAGTGGATCCGAAGAGGTTATTCCAACTTTTTTGCCAGACCACTTTTGGGAATTACTACCCATGATCTGTGGTTGAAGCTTGCTCAGTCAATGATTATTAAAATTTGCCCATTATTATAACCTCATATGTACATCTTCTTGTATTTTGCTTTAGGAACAACCTGCCACAAAACTGGTTGGAATATACTTGTTATGGATCATATGGAGCACTGTCCCATGAAGTGTCTATGGTGTCACTACTGTATATACGTAATCACAAGCAGACATCCACCACAATGTGAAAACTGTTAATGTAATAATGCTTAGAGAGGGTCAGCCTAAACCATGCACAAACTAATGTAACAGAACACCACAAAATATGGTCATTTGGATGAAAAGTCTCAGTCTTACTTAAAACTCAGCATCTCATTTCCCTCTGTTCTACCCTAGCACTCTAATCTTTGAAAAGCACACATTATAAACTGGAACAGTACATGCTTTCTCATAAGGTATGACTGAAAAAGAAATAAAAGTTTATGAAGTGAGTGATGGCTGAAGTTTCGATCCAGTCGAGAGACCACTCACCTGCCCTGACAGGGTACCTCCGCAGTGGAACAGGGTCATCCAGGAAACGGGGTGCTGAGCGTGGTGGGTCCCTCGTGACAGTCACAGAGAAGATACGAGGTGACCTCACCAGCTGCCCTGTGATGTCATTCACAGCCTCACACGTGTAGTTACCAGAGTCAGACTCACTCAGGGAAGTAAGGAGCAGTCTTCCCGGTCCTGTAATAAAACAGAACAATGATACTTGCATTTACATCAAGAAGTACTATGACAATGTTGCAGTAAATAACTGAATGTTACGTCGTAAAGGTTGAGTAGAAACTGGGGATGTACGTGAGGAATTGGTTTTGTCAAAAGATGGACAATATTGTTATTTCCAATCCAACAGAAATGGTATAATGCACCAATGTCAGATAATGTGGAGAACACAATTCACCATTGTTAAATAACCTGACACCATGCATACTTTTGCATACTAACAAAGGATGTTTCATTTTATTGTGTTGAGCTGTAACTAATGTTTCCTGTATGGCATATATTTATTTTATGGTAATATCAGTGTGTGTCATTTTATCTTTCATTAATAGTTACATATAAATATATGGCACTCTTTGTTTCAAAAGCATTTGGATAAAATTCTAGAAAAAATAATGAAGTTACCTAAGAATTAGTTTGTATAGGATAGTGAAAACATGACATGAAATCCTTTTTAGAATGTTAATACTATTTCTGAGTGAACTTACGTGTAAAACTGTCAATACATAATGATTTTGTACTTGATAAACTCCTGTTTCCTAGAGGGAAAAATGACTTATTATCCATTGTTAATACTGTCAGTAAATCAGAAAAGAGTTCAGTATGGAGCAACAAAAATGTTTGATCATTTGCCTAATAATGTACAGGTAGTGAAGCAAATTTCAAATCTATTTTAAAATTATTTCTTCTGGACAATTCCTCCTATTCCACTGATGAATTTCTGCTTGAGAACTGTTAGCCAGTAAAAGAACAAGAATTGTTCAGATGACCGGTGGAACATGTAATTAACTAACTTAGCTGTTTTCAATATTTACAAGTAGTTATATCTCCTAACATTCACACTGAGTTTTAGACTGGAAATTGTACAGCTTACTGCGAGTCGGAGATAGAAGATATTTGTCACTATGTATTGCAACTGGAAGAAATAAAAGTTGTGTAGTGATAAAAGTGTATCAAGTTGTTAATGTACGATAACAACACTGAACCAGTTTATCCTGCAACATAGTTAAGTAGAACATCTTTGTATTATTGTTCTAATTGAGTCTATTCATCACTGGCCTGTGGAAATTTCTTTTGGGTTATTGTGGCAAGAAAGTCAAAAGCCAAGTACTAATATTATTTATGTTTTGTTTTTTTCCAAAAGCTACAAACTTATAGATTTCTGGAATGATCACAGCCATATGCAGTGTTCCACTTAAGTCCACTGTGAGTTGTAACTGGTAAATGAAATACCCAAATATAGCAGTCAGCACAAGCTGAATTGGCTGGAATCCATGCAGCTCAGATTCAAAGACCCCCCCCCCCCCCACTCCTTCACACTACAGACATTATGCACACTGTTGTTACTGTTTTATGAATAGTTTTTATCTAGTATGAAATTCAGTTTGCATTGAAACAGTCTTTTATTCCTATGTGTGTCAGTCTTAACTTTTTCTACTAGCTGTAACAAACTGTACTTCTATGTTTCAGATTTGTGTCTTTATATCATGGTACAATTGTGTTGCTTATTCCATTTCTACAAGTTTATCATTTTTTTAAAAGACACTCACCATAGGTCTTGTGTTCCTTTTATCTGTTAGTTTTTATTACAAGCTGACATCAGCCAATATGCCTCAGACAATTTTTTTCTTATTTGAGTCATAATTTTATATAACTTGTTGTTTAGCTTTAATTGTATCCATTGTCAATTCCAATGATGTGTGATGCCTATTTTGCTACTGCTCTTCCACATGGTGGCAGCCAATAAGACTTATTAGTTTTATATTACACATTAAACTTTGTAATTATTTTGTTGTTGACCTTTTATTCTGCATAAATAAAATTCCCTGTCAATCTTGACAATGTAAGGTATCACATCTGTTTTCATTCTGCCACCTGACAGCAACCATTTTACTGTTATAATTTTATCATGTATACTCGACCAGCGCTTTCTCGTTTGGTAAGTTACAGCAACTTTGTTTTCTATATATACTTGACAGTTGTTTTTTTATGATTTAATTTTTTGTACTATGCTGTGAATTATGTCGAAGTATGGCGCCACCATCTCTACTAACTGCCATCTTGCATGAATGTTCATCTCTATGCTTCATGTTAAAATTTTTTCACTAATCTGCTTAAGATTGTTCCATACACATCTTATAACCTTTATATCTATGTAGAGCATGTTGCTCCTCAAAATATTTTCACCTAAGTACCTTATTTGTACAACTGAGAGTTGCTCTTGTATTTCACTATACTGATCCTGTTATGTAATTTTCATGTATCTTTACTATTTTTAACAGATATCTGAGGAAGGCAAAGTCCGAATCACATCATTATGAGCAATAAAGTCATACTATTTTTGAAGCAGTCCTTTTTGATTAGCAAGCAGTCCAGCCTTCGTTCAGTAGTACTGTTCATATTCAACATGGTCACCTGCCTCCTAAGTGACTTTATATCACAATCGTGTTACAATATGGGTATTCGTGAATCTACATACATCATTTTGTAAGTTACAAGGGTCACTCCAAAAGAAATGCACACTATTTTTTTTAAATCCATCTTTTATTCTACATGTTCGAAAGTTTTACAACATGTTCCTTTAGGTACAAAATTTTCATTTCTCCACATAATTTCCATCCCTCTCAACTGCCTCACGACATCTTGGAACCAGCGCCTGTATACCCGCACGGTAAAATTCTGGACCAACCTGTTGAAGCCACTGTTTGGCAGCGTGCACAAGGGAGTCATCATCTTCAAACCTTGTTCCACGAAGAGAGTCTTTCAGTTTCCCAAAGAGATGATAGTCACATGGAGCCAGGTCAGGACTGTAAGGCGGGTGTTTCAGTGTTGTCCGTCTGAGTTTTGTGATCGCTTCCATGGTTTTTTGACTGACACGTGGCCATGCATTGTCGTGCAACAGCAAAACATCCTGCTTTTGCTGATGTGGTCGAACACGCCTCAGTCGAGATTGAAGGTTCTTCAGCGTTGTCACACATGCATCAGAATTTATAGTAGTTCCACTTGGCATGATGTCCTCAACCAACAATTCTTCAGAATCGAAAAACACTGTAGCTGCAACTTTTCCAGCAGAAAGGTGCGGTTTTGAATTTTTTCTTGGATGAATTTGCATGATGCCATTCTATTGATTACCTCTTTGCCTGTGGTGAAAAATGATGGAGCCATGTTTCATCATCTATCACAATTTTTCCAAGAAATTCATCTCTACCATTCCCATACTGTTCCAAAAGTTCACTGTGTACTGTTTTTCTTGTTTCTTTGTGAGCCACTGTCAACATCCTGGGAACCCACCTGACACAAACTTTATTAATGCTAAAAATTTCAGTATTCTGCAAACACTTCCTTCCCCTATCCAAACGAAGCGTGACAATTCGTTCACTGTGATGCATCTGTCAGCAGTCACCAATTCGTCAACTCTCTACACATTGTTCGGAGTGTGTGCAGTACGAGGCCTGCCGCTGTGAGGGCAATCCTCAATATTGCCGTGCCCACTTTCATCACCTAACCTGTTTGCCCACCGACTAACTGTACTGCGATCGACAGCAGCAGCTCCGTACACCTTCTTCAACCTCTTGTGGATGTTATCCACTGTCTCGTTTTCGCAGCACGTTGCTTCTGACGTATGCCAAGTGTAGCAGCCATCTTGAAGACATGCTGTGCTGGTGCCACTCACGGGAACAGGTTGAACTAAGCTTGAAAGGAAGTGGGAAGGATGTATCTACACACTGTAAAACTTTCACACACCAGAATGAAAACTGTATTTTTACAAAAATAGTGTGCATTTCTTTATGAGTGATCCTCATATAATTTTACACATTTTATTTCCATTTTTTTTTTTTCTGGGGGGGGGGGGGGGGGGTGTATTATTTCTGGTGTTCTGCTCCAGCTACCTCAGCCTAGCTATGCCATTGGCACTTACCTGCTTGAGCAGAGGAGCTCCTGGGCTGGAGACGGTGTTCGTCCCGGTAGAAGAGCAGCGCGGGTGGTGGCACACTCGGGGGCGGCTGGCAGGGCAGTACCAGACTTCCACCCACGGCCACGTGCACCTCCACCTGCTGGCTGGGCCCGTCGCCACCGGGAAAGGGGTCCAGCCGAGCCACCAGCAACTGCGCAGGCGTCGAGACCAGGGCCGCCGCACCGAACCACGCCACACACTGCAACAGGCGTGAGGTCACGTGTGGACATGTCTGTCTCCTTGGAGGTCTTGTAATATGTTTACGTCTATTTCAATAGGTTTGTCTCACAGCACAGTATCAGTAAGTTCAATAAAGCTTAATCATTTTAGTGCCCCAAATTCAGATCAAATAAAAACGAATTTACTCTTGGAGTAGAAATTATGCAAATAATAATTACACATTGGTACCCTTCACAAAAATACTAACTCCTAGCAAAATAATTACTTTTTCTGATTATACTGTACAATAAAAGAAAATTTCTGACAAATTATTTAGTCCCATAAAATCAGTTTTCGTAATTTCCAACTTTTGTAGTGATTGTTGTTGTGGTCTTCAGTCCTGAGGCTGGTTTGATGCAGCTCTCCATGCTACTCTATCCTGTGCAAGCTTCTTCATCTCCCAGTACCTACTGCAACCTACATCCTTCTGAATCTGTTTAGTGTATTCATCTCTTGGTCTCCCTCTACGATTTTTTACCCTCCACGCTGCCCTCCAATACTAAACTGGTGATCCCTTGATTCCTCAGAATATGCCATACCAACCAATCCCTTTTTCTAGTCAAGTTGTGCCACAAATTTCTCTTCTCTCCAATTCTATTCAGTACCTCCTCATCAGTTATGTGATATACGCATCTAATCTTCAGCATTCTTCTGTAGCACCACATTTCGAAAGCTTCTATTATCTTCTTGTCCAAACTATTTATCGTCCACGTTTCACTTCCATACATGGCTACACTCCATACAAATGCTTTCAGAAATGACTTCCTGACACTTAAATCTATACTTGATGTTAACAAATTTCTCTTCTTCAGAAACGCTTTCCTTGCCATTGCCAGTCTACATTTTATATCCTCTCTACTTCGACCATCATCAGTTATTTTGCTCCCCAAATAGCAAAACTCCTTCACTACTTTAAGTGTCTCTTTTCGTAATCTAATTCCCTCAGCATCACCCGACTTAATTCGACTACATTCCATTATCCTCGTTTTGCTTTTGTTGATGTTCATCTTATGTCCTCCTTCCTCCTTTCAAGACACTGTCCATTCCGTTCAACTTCTCTTCCAGTTCCTTTGCTGTCTCTGACAAAATTACAATGACATCAGCAAACCTCAAAGTTTTTATTTCTTCTCCATGGATTTTAGTACCTACTCCGAATTTTTCTTTTGTTTCCTTAACTGCTTCCTCAATATACAGATTGAATAACATCGGGGATAGGCTACAACCCTTGTCTCTCTCCCCTCCCAACCACTGCTTCACTTTCATGCCCTTCGACTCTTATAACTGACATCTGGTTTCTATACAAATTGTAAATAGCCTGTATTTTATCCCTGCCACCTTCAGAATTTGAATGAGAGTATTCCAGTCAACATTGTCAAAAGCTTTCTCTAAGTCTAGAAATGCTAGAAACGTAGGTTTGCCTTTCCTTAATCTATTTTCTAAGATAGGTCATAGGGTCAATATTGCCTCACGTGTGCCAACATATCTACGGAATGCAACTGATCTGATTATACAAAGGAAAATGTAAATGAGAATTACTGTGTTTACATGGGGATCCCAAAATCAGATTTCGTTAATTAATATCACAATACTGTTTTATGGATGGTCATGGAAACACCCCAAAATCCATTCTGGAAATCAGTTTCTAGCTGTTTATTTTCTACTTCCACAATCGATTTTCTCTCCCATGTGCTTTTCATTGTCGCCATTCCCTTATACAGCTGATGACTGTCCACATTCCCAACAGCGAATACATTTCATGCGTTTCGTAATGGCTGCAGTTGCCGCAGTGCCTGTTTCTTGGGACATGCCTGCATGTCTGAAGAAATATTGCATCGTAATACGGAATAACACAGACAGTGCAATATTGCATTTATCCGCCGACACCTGGCAAGCGACTTTCAATGAGGTTTTTCTCCCCTGTACGGGATATGCATAATGATTGTATGAGTGCAGGTTGTTGACACATCCTTAAGTGAAATATGGAAATTTGGGTTTGGCCGAGAGCAGTCCCAGATCTGGGATATTTCCGAACCGGAAATTTAACCTGATATAGCTCCCCTCCCCCTCGACCATTTGAGATAGGACGTCAAAAATTTAAAAAAAAAAAACGATTTTTTCAAAAATTTGTTCTCTTTGCAGCGCACAACTTTCTGAAGAGTTTGATATGTAAAACATATATGTTCGAGGAAATGTAAGCCATATTATCTGGCCATAAGTGTGCCAAAGTGCAATGTCACGCCTATTTACACAGCATTCCTCTACCGGACATCACTATATTTGGCTCTGTGGAATTCAAACGAGTATATTTTGTAATGGAAGCCACAAACCAATATCCAGGATGGTGGAAAGTAAAATGTAAGGTGGTGCATCTCCTGCTCCCAGTTGGCCGGTTTGACACCCTGTACCCTTTTTTTTTTAAAAAAAAAAAAAAAAGAAAAAACACAATTAGTGCTGGGTGGGATTATTTGTAACCCGGAGAATAAGAACTTTTCAGTAAATTTGCACTTTTTATCGCCTATTACCTAATAATTTTGTCTTTTGCGTGACATAAAATTAAAAATAGGAAACATAAAACCAGTAAATACAACAGGCAAGCAAGACAGTGCATATTTCTCCAATCCTTAGATCCCAGTACTTTTTTTTTTTTCGTCTCTGTAATCTTGCTACAGCTTTACACGGCGTGCTTTCCTTTCTGCGAAAGAACCAATCACTTCATCAAAGTTCGTCAAACGTTTCGCTACATGAAAAATCAAAATGTCGTTGTCTATTTAAAAAGCTGTTGTACGAATTGTACCCAAGACTGGTGTGGTTTCTCGATTTGATTACGTCTATTTTGTCACTGTCTACTATATAAAACGAAATAGACCTTTCTAACATTGCAGCAGTTGTACCACACGCACCGATAAAGCGAGATTGTTTTGGCACAAATGATCATTTTGTTGTTAATTTCCACTCTGGTATTCTGAATATACGGATTTCGCTAATAATTATAACAAAGCTAATCTTTTGCACACCCAAAAAACCACATAAACACACAGCGATTGGCATTCACTCGTTGGGGTTATTCTGTTGAGTTCGTATAGTCCCTTCCCCTTTTGTCAGCGGGAAAGTTTTTAATTTATAGGTGCGACGGGGATTCCCCTGGCAGAGACATCACGTACACTATGCACGCATTCAAAAAACGCCTTCATGATTCGATCAGAAATCAACTTAGAATGTATTCAAAAGCCAACTGGGATGCGTTTCAAAATCATACAATCGATAGATCAACGTGCGCTGGGTGCTAGGCGCTTTGTGAAACAAGGTTTTTTTCTCTTTTTCTTCAAGAACATGAATTTGGCGCCCCCTGAAATTGCTGCCCGGGGTAGATACCCTCACTCTGCCTGGCCGAGAGTCGTGCTCGCATAGCCGTATGGTAAGACAACCGCTCACAATAAGCGGGAAATCCGTGTTAGAGTCTCGGTCCGGCACAAAATTTCACTGTCCATACATAGAATGTTGAAGTACTCATCAGGTTCTGAGTGTCCCACTAGTGTTACAATACAGCATACATGAACAACGTCTGATTCAAAAGTCAAGTGGAACTGACGAAGATCGTTGGTACGTGTACAGGCTTATTTTGATACACCGGTGGTTAGATAATGGCGAATCTGATAAACAAGTTTGCGCTTTTACAAGGGCCTTAAAAAGTTATTAAAGGTTTCATTGTCCATTCGAAGAGAGCTGATGTAATCAATGGGTTCTAAGAGTAATATTTCTTTTAGAAAATTGTTATGGGTAAATAAAGCTCTGTCTTATTTTACGCCAGATGTAGGACACGCTCCTTCTTCTTCTTCTTCTTCTTCTTCTTCTTCTTCTTCTTTAAGAGGGGACGTTCTTGACAAAAACACAGTATTTAAAAGATGCGCCAAACTCACAATTTTGAAGATACGTTAATGACTTTTGTGCCATGCTTTCCATGATATTAACACATTTACTGTTAAGTTCCTTGGATTATACAAATTTAACTTTTTTCACTCTGCAGTAGAGTGTGCACTGATATGAAACTTCCTGGCAGATAAAAGTGCCGGACCGTGACTCGAACTCAGGACCTTTGCCTTTGCAGGTATATCGGCACAAACTCCGCTAAAGGGAGAAAATTTCATTCTGGAAACATCCCCCAGGCTTTGGCAAAGCCATGTATCCGCGAGATCCTTTCTTACAAGAGTGCTAGTCCTGCAAAGTTTCACAGGACAGCTTCTGTGAAATTTGGAAGGTAGGAGACGAGGTACTGGCGAAGATAGCTGTGAGGACGGGTGGTGAGTCGTAGATCAGACGGTAGAGCACTTGCCTGCGAAAGGCAAGAGTCCCGAGTTCGAGTCTCGGTCCGGCACTCAGTTTTAATCTGCCAGGAAGTTTCATATCAGCGCACACTCTGCTGCAGAGTGAAAATTTCATTCTGCAAGTATGTGTTGTTTGTTCTAAAATATTAGAGATGGCATTAGTGGTAAGGCTAGACAGATAAAATACTTTCTTTCCAAAAATGTCCCCAAGGTTTCTTCTGTTTCACTAAATGTGTCCCCCCCCCCCCCCACCAAAAAAATATAGTTTTCCCCAAAACTGTGAAAAAGAACCCTAACCTGGGGTCGCTATTTCAGAGTGTGCGCAATTTGATCTATGCGGCACGTATTTACAGAGTATACGAGTAATCCACTTCATGGCACCCGCAAAACAGTCAGTTCAGTGACAGATACAACACAGTTCACGGCTTATTCACACCAAAACACAGTCCTCGAATATGTTCAAACCTGCAATATCGTAAACGGACTGTTTCCCCTATGACTCGCCGACTGGCGTCCATCGCATGCGTGAAAACTGTCTTAGTTCATTCATGCATAAAAGCAGAGCGCACACCTAGCAGTTTACTCAATATTATTCGCTGCAATTCTGCAGTTGATTTGGTTAACATTGATTTAAATGATCTATCTGTGTCCTCACACGCGAAAGATAACACACTAGCCAAGCTGTCTCCTCAGCATTCAGCGTTCTGTTTGTCATCGCCCTATCAATCTGTTGTTCGGTTTCGACAGTCGAAAACAGGTTCGCTTACAGCAAAGACATTTACAATTATAACACAGTCCAACATTACAGTCGTGACACTCCGTCGTTTTTCTTAACCACAGAGATAGGGGCGCCCTAAGTGGTCAGCAAGCGATACTTCTGAATACGATATCGGATGAGTGCAAATAATAACTTTAATATCGGCTTGCAACGTAATGAGTGTACGCAGTGTCATAAAAGTCGACAATAACTAAGACATTGCATTTGTCCTCATTTACTTTCGTAGGTACCATGAGAGGTATGAAACGAACACTACAGGGCAGTTTATTTGCGATTCTCTTGTAATGTACAGATATTTACTGATAAACTCCAGAAGATGCAATACCAACGTTATTTAACGTACCAAATAAGTCACCACACCTGTAGCTTAAGGGGAAAACTCTCAGACGTGATAATAAATCGTCAACGGCAATAAAACTGTTTCCAAACACAGAGGAAGACAGTTCCACAACTGTTGCTAAATCTGAGCAACTAACGGCAAGGATCTTCCACACATTCGCTTTTGAAGCAAATGTAATTATATTTATAAAAAGATTCCTTAGCTAGAAGTGGAGTCAAGTGTAAGATTGGGCGTATCATTAGAGTCCATAAGATTTTTAAGTGTCACAGAAAGTGCCTGTCAGAATAACAACGGAAATACAGGCTTCTCATGCATGAAACATGTATTTATATTCTCTTGCTTTCAGAGGAGTAAGCTGCAAATACACAATTCATGTGTCTTGGTAAATTACTAACGCATGGAAGGCAAAAATACAACTACTTCGTTAATTACGTAGAAAATAACTAAAATCAAACATTATCCTTATGACAAATGTGACTGTGCTTTCTCACCACTTGGAGCGCTACTGTGTCCAGCTCGCACCAGAGAATGTTGTGACTGTATATATTAGACTGCCATCTATACTCTGCAAACCACTGTGAATTGCGTGGCAGAGGGTGCGCTCAATTGTACGTATTATTAGGGCTTTTACTCCGTTTAAGTCACGATTCACGTATGAATGGCTGGCTAAATGCATCCGTGAGGGCTGCGATTAGTCTAATATTATATTCAATCGCTTTGGCCAGTGCTCTTTTTCTAAATAAGTTTGGGGGACTTTCACGCTAGATATAAGCAGCGATAATTACTGAAGTTTTCAATATAGCTGATTATTTACGAGTATTTAACTATAAAATTACATTGTCATTAACATTACCTAGCATTATAATTGTTTCCAAATTGTCGTCAGTTCATTGCGCCTTCTCACTTCACTTTTGATATCAGTGACACAATGTCTGCCGTTTATAAGCAAAGAGCGTAATTAACTCAGAAACTGAAACAACTGCAGTGGAGGACCTAGCAATTTAACTAACATCAGATTGCTGACGCTCTAAAGATGCACTACTGGCCATTAAAATTGCTACACCACGAAGATGACGTGCTACAGATGCGAAATTTAGCCGACATGAAGAAGATTCTGGGATATGCAAATGATTAGCTTTTCAGAGCATTCACACAGGGTTGGCGCCGGTGGCGACACCTACAACGTGCTGACACGAGGAAAGTTTCCAACCGATTTCTCACACACAAACAACAATTGACCGGTGTTTCCTAGTGAAACGTTGTCGTGATACCAGGGTGGCGACAGTAAGGGCCTTAAAATTAACATGCCACATTCGCTTAACCAGCAGGCCCTGGAAGTTGGGATGAATGCTTGGAAAGAGAGAAAAGTAATGAGGGAGGAAGAAGTTTTGAACGTATGGAAGAATACTTGCAAGAAACTTATGATGGACAGGACGAAACAAAAACACATGTCGAGATAGAGGGAGACGAAAGAAATATCACCATCAGAGAGGAATTAGAAAGAGAAGACCTGCAGATGTAGCATGTGGAGACAGCTGTATTAGAAATGAAAAATGCCACAGCAGCTCTTGGAGTAGAAGACATCACAGTGGAAATGATCAAAGCCGCAGGACCTACCCAAATTCAGTGGCTGTATAGACTAATGAGGCTACTATGGACATATGGAAAGATTCCTGGTTATTAGACAAAGGCAATTATTGTACCTATGTTGAGAACGATAATAGAGCGTTCTGTGAGAATTACAGAGGAGTAGCACCGTTGTGTCACTGCATGAAGAAAAATCAGGAATAAGACAAACACAGTTAAGAGAAGAAAAAACAAGGGTTTCGGCCTAGAAGATCAACTGTAGATCAACAGGTTTTAGAAAAGATTCGAAAATCTGGGAAAGACATCGATGTTGCCTTCGGAGATATAAAAAAGGTTTATTACACTGTCAGAAGGGAAGAGATATGGCAAGGTCAGAACAGACTTAAATTAACAAAAGAAATGCAACTGAGAATCAGAAACATGTTCAAATATGCCTGAACTGTGTTATAATAGGCGGCGAAAAATCAGAATGATTTCTAACATAAAGAGGAGTTGTGATCTCGCCAGTGCTTTTTAAAACAGCAATGGATATCGTAAGGGAAGTCCACAACACACAGCGTATGCAGACGATGTGATGATTTAGTAAGAAAATCGGCAGAAATTGGATGAACACATAAATACCTGGCAGAAAGTAATTGAAGAAGCGTACATGGAAATTAACTTAAGAAAACGTGAACTAATAAAAATCAGCAAGAAAAATTGAAAACATTAAGTATGTAACTTGCAGTGGAAAAATTATTAAAGAAGTAGATTCTTTCAAGTATCTAGAAAGTAGATTAACCAGAAAGGAAACATCGAGGATTAAATCTCGGAGAGAACAGAAAATAGTAGAAACTGGAAAGTGCCTGCCAAAGCAACGATCAGAAAGTACAAGTCATATTATCTGCCAATTTTGACCTATGATTCAGAATGTTGGATTTGACCAAGAAAAAACCGAGCAGAATACCAGCAACAGATACGAGATTTCTACAAGGGATCCAGGATAAGACGGGAAGGGACAGACAGTATAAGGGATGAAACTGTACGAAACAACCTGCAGATCAGTCTCCTAAAAGTGGCTACTGAGGGAAACAGGCTTAAATGGTTTTGCCACATTAAACAATGGGACCAGAAAGACTTCCCAGAAGGGTCCTAGAGTGAACAGCATCTGGCTGAAGATCAACCGGAAGACCACGAACAAGATGGAGAGATCAGGTGGAGGGCGATGTAAACTGAAGAGGACTGCAATGGTAGGAGGTGCTAAATGATAGACTGTGGGTGCAAAGAGACGCTTGGAAGAAGCTCTGTGAATGAGCTGCGTAAGCAGAAGCGTTTCAGGTAGAAGAAGAAGAAGAAGGGGGGAGGAAGGAGGAGGTATGCAGGCATTTTTTCTCCCTCAAATAGTCATTCCAGGATTTCCAGGCCAAGTCGATGAGTCCAACACTTCCGCGCAATCGGAAGTAGCAATATTCACTGGCTGTTTTAAGCAATCATAAAATTTTCTGAGCTCGAGGCGTCTGCTTTATGTTCCCCTTTCCAGTGTAATTCGTCTGAAGTTGAGCTCTTCTACTGCTCCGAGAGTGTCATGGTAATGAGGACCATTCCTCAGTTTCCTTCCCTAGAACACCAACAGCTGGTTTCAGACCTCCCGTTGGGCAGAACACACTGTGATGTCTCGTGGCTGATCATTTTTGAAATGTTCAGGTTTAAATCTGCTCTTTTATCATTCACCGACAACGTCTAAATCTCTGACCTTCCAGTCGCGCTTGAATTATGGGCAAGTTTTAACTTTTTAGTTGCAGGAGAACAAGTAAATTACTTTGTAATTTTGCTGCTCTGGTTACATTATCTCAGGGCTTGATGGCGTTCCAGCACCTTCAAGGGGTTCTTTCTTGAACTCACTGGAACAGGTCTGCACCGGAGATTTAAAATAACACACGCGTATGAAATCGCAACATAACTATAATTTGCCGCTGCGCGGGCACCAGTGAACATGACAATGGGTGAACACTTGTCGCGATAAGTCGCTTAAAAATGATGTGGAAAAAAATAAAAGGAAATTTTTCTAGATTTTTCCACACCCGACGGCTGGCGGGTAAGTTCCCTACGTGTTTACAACAGACGCTAAACTTTTTATAAAACATTAAGATGCTTCTGGCGTAGAGCAGCCCTGTACGGAAAGTTAATTTCATTTACATTAGCATCAACTTACAATAAACGTCTGTAAATTACGCTCTTTAATTACTATGGTCCTGTCGCGTGAACTGGACTTCGGCTCGGAGAAATTTATCACCCAAAGGTAGAAGAAATGCAATAAAACAAACACGCTTTGTACATTCTGCAAATTATACACATCAAAAAAAAAGTTTTGCATTACCTCGGTTCCTAGAGTTCCGGAACCTGTACAGAAAATTGGAATAGAGATCAACATAAACATCATTTCCGCCCTTTTTACTGCTCATGAAAACCACACATTGCATGCTGTACCACCATATGGCGAGACCTTCAGAGATGGTGGTCCAGATTAATGTACACACCGGTACCTCTAGTACCCAGTAGCACGTCCTTTTGCATTGATGCATGCCTGTATTTGTCGTGTCATACTATCAACAAGTCCATCAAGGCATTGTCCAGATTGTCCTAATCCTCAACGGCGATTCTGCGTAGATCCCTCAGAGCGGATGGTGGGTCACGTCGTCCATAAACAGCGCTTTTCAATCTACCCCATGCATGTTCGATATGGTCGTGTCTGGAGAACATGCTGGTCTCTCTAGTCGAGCGATGTCGTTACACTGAAGGAAGTCATTCACAAGATGTGCACGTTGGGGATGCGAATTGTCGTCCGTAAAGACGAATGCCTCGCCAATTTGCTGCCGATGTGGTTACAATGTCGATCGGAGGATGGCATTCACGTATCGTACACCCGTTACGGCGCCTTCCACGACCACCAGCGGCGTACGTCGGCCCCACATAATGCCACCCCAAAACCTCTACTTTGCTGCACTCGCTGGACAGTGTGTCTAACGCGTTCAGCCTGACCGGGTTGCCTCCAAACACGTCTCAGACGATTGTCTGGTTGAAGGCATATGCGACACTCATCGGTGAAGAGAACGTGATGCCAATCCTGACGGTTCCATTCGGCATGTTGTTGGGCCCATGTGTACCGCACTGCATGGTGTCGTGGTTGCAAAGGTGGACCTCACCATGAAGCCTATTGCGCACAGTTTGAGTCGTAACACGACGACCTGTGGCTGCACGAAAAGCATTATTCAACATGGTGGCATTGCTTTCAGAATTCCTCCGAGCCATAATCCGCAGGTAACGGTCATCCACTGCAGTAGCAGCCCTTGAGCGGCCTGAACGAGGCATGTCATCGACAGTTCCTGTCTGTCTGTGTCTCCTCCATGTCCGAACAACATGGTTTTGGTTCACTACGAGACACCTAGACACTTCCCTTGTTGAGAGCCCTTCCTAACACAAAGTAACAATGCGGACGCGATCGAACCGCGGTATTGACCGTCTAGGGATGGCTGAACTACAAAAAACACGAGCCGTGTACCTCCTTCCTGGTGGAATGACGAACTGATCGGCTGTCGGACCCCATCCGTCTTAGGCGCTGCTCATACATGGTTGTTTACATCTTTGGGCGGGTTTAGTGACATCTCTAAACAGTCATAGGGACTGTGTGATACAATATCTACAGTCAAGGTCTATCTTCAGGACTGTTAGGAACGGGGCAGATGCAAAACTTTTTTTGATGTGTGTACTTTCAAGCATGGAAAAGACACATCTTATTAAAACGAGAGTGAGGGAGAAAAGTGGTATTACAGAAATTTTTTAAAAAAAATAGATTTCAACTATTTTCACAGATCTTGTGTCCTTTTCATTCAGAGGTGTACATGCGGATTAATTTAAATGACAGGATAAACGTACCGTACAACCAAGAATTTTAACGTGCAAGATGCAGTAAAACATGACGCGATGGGCAGACGGTGGGCGTTATACTGTGTGTGTGTGTGTGTGTGTGTGTGTGTGTGTGTGTGTGTGTGCGTGCGCGTGTGTGTGTCTGCGTGTGTGTGTGCGTGCGTGCAGCACACTCAGGACAAGTTCACAGAGCAGCTACAGTGCAAATGTTTGAACGTTGCTGCAGGCAGCAGTTAAAAACATGACGCCATAGGCACGAAGATTACCGACTTGCGCCGGTATGTATCCAGCAGAACTAGGGGGCATAGTGACACAGCTACGGGAACAGATGGTACCACCCATTGTTTATATTAAATCTTGTGGTTTTATTGTTGTGATTGTAAGAAATAGTGTTTTAAAATCTACATCTCACACCACTATTTTGTAAAAAATGATTTCTCATTGTGAGCTTCATCACAGGTTTTCAGATATTGAAACTTGTGATTTACATGGGGAGAAGGGGGGGGGGGGGAGGAAGGGAGGAGAAGGTACAGGGAGGGGGGCGATTATATGGTTTAAGAGGTGCGTTGCGACACCTAGAACTTTTGCCGGCCGCTGTGGTCTAGCGGTTCTAGGCGCTCAGTCCGGAACCGCGCGACTGCTACGGTCGCAGGTTCGAATCCTGCCTCGGGCATGGATGAGTGTGATGTCCTCAGGTTAGTTAGGTTTAAGTAGTTCTGAGTTCTAGGGGACTGATGACCTCAGATGTTAAGTCCCATAGTGCTCAGAGCCATTAGAACCATTTGAAGCTAAAACTATTACAACTAAAGTGGCCGGCCGCGATGGTCTCGTGGTTCTAGGCGCGCAGTCCGGAACCGTGCTACTGCTACGGTCGCAGGTTCGAATCCTGCCTCGGGCATGGACGTGTGTGATGTCCTTAGGTTAGTTAGGTTTAAGTAGTTCTAAGTTCTAGGGGACTAATGACCACAGCAGTTGAGTCCCATAGTGCTCAGAGCCACTTGAACCATTTGAACAACTAAAGTACTGCCTCCTCCTCTAAATTATCTTGCAACGAAAAGCAGGATGGTACCGACCATATATCCGACAAGAAGGGAGCAATAAGTGAATAACGAAGTACACCGTGTCACGTATCTCGGCTTACTCAGAGAACAAGAAAGTACTCACTGACTGGTTGCCAGTGATTCAGTTGTCAGGAACGGTTGGCTGCTGCTTCGAAACGTTCGAAACAGTTAACGGTATCGCTTTTCCCACCACAAACTGCATGTCCGAAAGAACAGATACCATCTTCATATATAGTTCAGGTAAACAGGCCATTGACCTTCTTCTTCTGTCCGGATGCACACGCATTGTTCGAACTCTTATGGGACTCGGTAAGATTGTCTGGTACGAGTAATGAGTGTAATGGGCAGGGGAACTACGAATGTAGTGTGTGGACATTAAGTTGGGAATGTGGGTCTCACGGGGAGCGTGCAAGGGATAAATCCCTGCAGTCGCACTATCCTCTGTGTCCTCGGTGGCTTTCTAAATCCGCATTGACAGTGTGTCAATAGACCGCTGTCTTCGAGATAGTTCACAATGCTCGAACACAATGTTGTTGTTTTGTTGTTGTTGTGGTGGTGGTGGTCTTCAGTCCAGAGACTGGTTTGCTGCGGCTCTCCGTGCTACTCTATTCTGTGCAAGATTCTTCATCTCCCCGTACCTATCGCAATCTACATCCTTCTGAATCTGATAGTGTATTCATCTCTTCGTTTCCCTCTACGATTTTTACCCTCCGCGCTGCCCTCCAATACTAAATCGGAGATCCCTCGATGCCTTCGAACATGTCCTACCAACTGATCCCATCTTCTAGTCAAGTTGTGCCACAAACTCCTCTTCTACCCAATTCTGTTCAATAACTCCTCATTAGTTATATGATCTACCCACCTAATCTTCAGCATTCTTCTGTAGCAACACATTTCGAAAGCTTCTATTCTCTTCTTGTCCAAACTACTAATCGTCCACGTTTCAGTTCCATACACGGCTACCCTCCATACAAATACTTTCAGAAACGACTTCCTGACACTTATATCTATGCTCGAAGTTAACAAATTTCTCTTCTTCAGAAACGCTTTCCTTTGCCATTGCCAGTCTACATTTTATATCCTCTCTACTTCGACCATCATCAGTTATTTTGCTCCCCAAATAGCAAAACTTATTTACTACTTAAAGCGTCTCATTTCCTAATCTAATTCGACTACATTCCATTATCCTCGTTTTGCTTTTATTGATGTTCATCTTATATCCTCCTTTCAAGATACTGATCATTCCGTCCAGCTGCTCTTCCAGGTCCTTTCCTGTCTCTGGCAGAATTACAGTGTCATCGGCGAACCTTAAAGCTTTTATTTCTTCTCCATGGATTTTAATTCCGAATTTTTCTTTTGTTTCCTTCACTGCTTGCGCAATATACAGACTGAATAACATCGGGGAAAGGCTATAACCCTGTCTCACTCCCTTTCCAACAATTGCTTCCCTTTCATGTTCCTCGACTCTTATAACTGCCATCTCGTTTCTGTACAAATTGTAAATAGCCTTTCGCTCCCATTTTTTAACCCCTGCCACCTTCAGAATTTGAAAGAGAGTATTCCAGTCAACATTGTCAAAAGCTTTCTCTAAGTCTACAAATGCTAGAAACGTGTTCCAAAATTCTACAACCGATCGACGTTAGAGATATAGGTCTATTGTTCTGCACATCTGCTGGACGTTCCTTCTCGAAAACGGGGATAACCTGTGCCCTTTTCCAATCTTTTGGAACCCTTCGCTCTTCTAGAGATCTACGGTACACCGCTGAAAGAAGTGGGCAAAGTTCCTTCGCGTACTATGTGTAATATTGGTGTGACTTGGGCATGTTTCCACATTATAGTTCACAATTTTTTTGTCAGGACCAGTTTTTGTTAGGACCACAGTCTCCTCCCTGACAATATGAGGCTACATTAAAATACACTACTGGCCATTAAAATTGCTACACAAAGAAGAAATGCAGATGGCAAACAGGTATTCATTGGACAAATATATTATACTAGAACTGACATGTGATACATCCTGAGAAATCAGTACCCAGAACAACCACCTCTGGCCGTAATAACGGCCACGATACGCCTGGGCATTCAGTCAAACAGAGTTTGGATGGCGTGTACAGGTACAGCTGCCCATGCAGCTTCAACACGATACCACAATTCATCAAGAGTAGTGACTGGCGTATTGTGACGAGCCAAATGCTCGGCCACCATTGACCAATCGTTTTCAGTTGGTGAGAGATCTGGAGAATGTGCCAGGGCAGCAGTCGAACATTTTCTGTACCGAGAGAGGCCCGTAAAGGACCTGCAACATGCGGTCGTGCATTATCCTGCTGAAATGTAGGGTTTCGCAGGGATCGAACTAAGAGTAGAGCCACGGGTCGTAACACATCTGAAATGTAACGTCCACTGTTCAAAGTGTCGTCAATGCGAACAAGAGGTGGCCGAGACGTGTAACGAAGGGCACCCCGTACCATCACGGCGGGTGATACGCCAGTATGGCGATGACGAATACACGCTTCCAATGTGCGATGTCACCAAACACGGATGAGACCATCATGATGCTGTAAACAGAACCTGGTTCATCCGGAAAAATGACGTTTTGCCATTCGTGCACCCAGGTTCGTCGTTGAGTATACCATCGCTGCCGCTCCTGTCTGTGATGGCAGCGTCATGAGTAACCGCAGCCATGGTCTCCGAGCTGATAGTCCATTCTGCAGCAAACGTCGCCGAACTGTTCGTGCAGGTGGTTGTTGTCTTGCAAACGTCCACATCTGTTGACTCAGGGATCGAGAGGTGGATGCACGGTCCGTTACAGCCATGCGGATAAGATGCCTGTCATCTCGACAGCTAGTGATACGAGGCCGTTGGGAACCAGCACGGCGTTCCGTATTACACTCCTGAACCCACCGATTCGATTTTCTACTAAAAGTCATTGGATGTCGACCAACGCGAGCAGCAATGCCGCGATATGATAAACCGCAATCGCGATAGGCTACAATCCGACCTTTATCAAAGTCGGAAACGTGATGGTACGCGTTTCTCCTCCTTACACGAGGCATCACAACAACGCCGGTCAACTGCTGTTTGTGTATGAGAAATCGGTTGGAAACTTTCCTCATGTCAGCAATTTGTAAGCGTCGCCACCGGCGCCAACCTTGTGTGAATGCTCTGGAAAGCTAATCATTTGTATATCACAGCATCTTCTTCCTGTCGGTTGAATTTAGGGTCTGTAGCGCGTCGTCTTCCTGGTGTGGCAATTTTAATGGCCAGTAGTGTGTTTAAGTTTTTCACGTGGCGCCCGTGGTAACTGCGAGCGCCCGCTGCCGTGGTACCGACCTGGTAGTCGCCGGCCTGGTCGTAGCTGGTGACGTGCACCTGGTAGCTGGACCGCACGCGGCCCTTGCCGCCGTTGGCTCCGGAGGGAGCCGGGTGCGCCTGCTGGGCGTGGGACGACGCCGACGACGCCGACGTCGACTGCGCCTGCTGCGGCACGTGCGACACGAAGCGGCCGGCGTGCTTCCAGCGGATGCGATCCGCCCCCGAGCGCAGCCGGCAGTCGAACGAGACGCGGTCCCCCAGCGGCGCGACCGCGTCCTCAGGGCTCCGCAGGAACAGCTGCGTCATGTCTGCACGGCAAACACACGGCGGGCTCTCATCACTAGGAACCAAATTTTAATGACAGGTCATATTTTGTTCTGAATCAGGGGTCTCCAAACATTTTAGTCCGCGGGATACATTGACTCCTTCACGAAGTCATAAGGGTCAAGATCTACCTAGTGTAGGGTGACCAAACGTCCCGGAAAACCGGGATTGTCCCGGTTTTCATCCCTGTGTTCCGGTGTCCCGAAAATTTGTTTCGGGACGCTCAAAATTCCCGGAATTCAATTTTTAACTACATTTCGTGAAACTTTCTCAAATTTTTGGGATTTCGCTATATTAAAGGAAATAAAACACAAGAAATTAATATACACTCCTGGAAATTGAAATAAGAACACCGTGAATTCATTGTCCCAGGAAGGGGAAACTTTATTGACACATTCCTGGGGTCACATACATCACATGATCACACTGACAGAACCAGAGGCACATAGACACAGCCAACAGAGCATGCACAATGTCGGCTCTAGTACAGTGTATATCCACCTTTCGCAGCAATGCAGGCTGCTATTCTCCCATGGAGACGATCGTAGAGATGCTGGATGTAGTCCTGTGGAACGGCTTGCCATGCCATTTCTACCTGGCGCCTCAGTTGGACCAGCGTTCGTGCTTGACGTGCAGACCGCGTGAGACGATGCTTCATCCAGTCCCAAACATGCTCAATGGGGGACAGATCCGGAGATCTTGCTGGCCAGGGTAGTTGACTTACACCTTCTAGAGCACGTTGGGTGGCACGGGATACATGCGGACGTGCATTGTCCTGATGGAACAGCAAGTTCCCTTGCCGGTCTAGGAATGGTAGAACGATGGGTTCGATGACGGTTTGGATGTACCGTGCACTATTCAGTGTCCCCTCGACGATCACCAGAGGTGTACAGCCAGTGTAGGAGATCGCTCCCCACACCATGATGCTGGGTGTTGGCCCTGTGTGTCTCGGTCGTATGCAGTCCTGATTGTGGCGCTCACCTGCACGGCGCCAAACACGCATATGACCATCATTGGCACCAAGGCAGAAGCGACTCTCATCGCTGAAGACGACACGTCTCCATTCGTCCCTCCATTCACGCCTGTCGCGACACCACTGGAGGCGGGCTGCACGATGTTGGGCTGTGAGCGGAAGACGGCCTAACGGTGTGCGGGACCATAGCCCAGCTTCATGGAGACGGTTGCGAATGGTCCTCGCCGATACTCCAGGAGCAACAGTGTCCCTAATTTGCTGGGAAGTGGCGGTGTGGTCCCCTACGGCACTGCGTAGGATCCTACGGTCTTGGCGTGCATCCGTGCGTCGCTGCGGTCCGGTCCCAGGTCGACGGGCACGTGCACCTTCCGCCGACCACTGGCGACAACATCGATGTACTGTGGAGACCTCACGCCCCACGTGTTGAGCAATTCGGCGGTACGTCCACCCGGCCTCCCGCATGCCCACTATACGCCCTCGCTCAAAGTCCGTCAACTGCACATACGGTTCACGTCCACGCTGTCGCGGCATGCTACCAGTGTTAAAGACTGCGATGGAGCTCCGTATGGCACGGCAAACTGGCTGACACTGACGGCGGCGGTGCACAAATGCTGCGCAGATAGCGCCATTCGACGGCCAACACCGCGGTTCCTGGTGTGTCCGCTGTGCCGTGCGTGTGATCATTGCTTGTACAGCCCTTTCGCAGTGTCCGGAGCAAGTATGGTGGGTCTGACACACCGGTGTCAATGTGTTCTTTTTTCCATTTCCAGGAGTGTATTTTAGCTTATTTGTCTAAAACCTCCGTTGTCCCATACTAGTAATCACAGTATCAGTATTGATACACTCAGGCAATAATTTATTTTGAGCGGTACTTTGGCCAACAAATAGCAAGTTGTATTATTGTAAGAGAGCTATGAAACTGTCCGATTGTCGCGCCACTTACACACTCATTGTCAGAACAGTGTAGTAGTTGATGTTTCGTCAGACAAACTGCAATACTTTTTTCTCATATTAGTGGTATTATTGCTGCAGTACTGTGAAACGCAATGCCGAAACGTCCCTGCAAGTTCAGTGACTGTTATCCCAAGGAATGGAATTTCATTAAGAAAGGTCGTTTTGGTTACGAAGCAGAGTGTTCCGTATGTAACTGTTTTATTAGTATAAGTCATGGTGGACGTTCTGACATAGTTGATCATATCAGGTCAAAGAAACACATTAACAGATACAGTGCACCGAGCTGCAGTAAAACTCTACAAAATTATTTTGTGAAACATCAGTCAAGTGAAGAGACGAAAGTTGGAGCAGCCGAGCTTACACTAGCCTACCACACGGTAAAACATCACCAAACTTATAGATGTAGTGATTGTACTAATAAGCTTAACAGCATTATGTTTGATGATTCCTCCATTGCAAAAAAGTTTAGTTCAGCAAGAACTACAGTGTCAGCCTTAGTGAAAGGAGTTATTGCTCCCCAGAGTGTAAAGGGAAGTCTTAAATACAACAAAAAGTCTTCTTTCTACGGGATATCCACTGATGCCAGCAATCATAAGGCCACTAAAATATTTCCATTTTTTTGTTCAGTGTTTCGATATTAATCAGGGAATTCAGACCAAACTTTTAAGGTGAGTTCCCCACCTAATGAAACATCTGACGAAATTTCAAGATTTTGTATGAATATTATCGAAATGTTCGATCTTGAGAAAAATAAATGTATGGCATTTTGTGGAGACAACATCAACACAAACTTTGGTGGTTTAAAAAAAACAAGGCAAATGCAACGTATTTACCCAATTAAAATCAACATTGCATGAAAACATTGAAGGCATAGGGTGCCCTGCACATGTTTTACACAATAGCGTACAGACATCTGCGGACAGTTTAAGTGATGTTGAAACTATCGTCATGAAGGTATACTCACACTTTTACATTTATACTGTTAGAACAGAGAGGCTTAAGGAGTTCTGTGGTTATGTGGGAACTGAATATATGAAAGTAATGTGTCACTCGAAATCTCGCTGGTTATCACTGCTTCCAGCAGTTGAAAGAGTAATCCGCCTGTTTGAACCGTTAAAAGATTTTTTCCTAAATGAAGACAAAGCCCCCAAAATATCGTTCCAGTTTTTCAGTAACCCTTTAGGTGAAGCCTACTTATAGTTCACTCACAGTCAGCTTAGCACTTTGCAGCATGGCATAAAGGAAATTGAAGGAAGCACGAAAAGTGTAATAGAGGTAAATGATGCTTTGAAAAATACTCTGTAAACTGTTACTAAGAGGAGAGAACAGCAGTTCATTTCTTTTAATGTTTAATCTGTCCTTAAAAGAGCAGAAGTATCAGAAGCAGCGAAAAGGAGTTTTAGAGAAGAAGTTAACAAGTTTTATGACACTTGTGTAGAATACCTTAGCAAGTGGAGCGCCTCATGTTTACCCTCATCGCCGGTGTTTGATTGGATGTTACTTAAGAGAGTGACAAAATGGGAAAGTGTTGAAGGAACAGTTTCTTATTTGAAGAGTAAAGAGATTGAAATCGATGATTCCATTATCTTTGATCAGTTCGGCGTACTGACAAATTTTGTTGAAGAAAGTCTTCACAAGTGGAATGATGAAAAAAAAAACACCATTGGAATGTCATGAGAATTGGGTGAGGTTTTTTTTAAAAAAAAAAAGCTGTGACTGTCTTCAGCATTACTCTGAGTTGGTAATAATTGCAAGGTATTTATTTGCAATCCCAGCCCATAATGCCAATGTGGAAAGAATATTTTCGTTCATGAATATCCAGTGGACTGATGAAAGAAACAGAATGGAGGTGGACTCTCTTGAAGCAATCCTGCAGATCCTGTACAACTACAAAATGGATTGTGCCGAGTTTGATCACGGTGTCTCAAAGAACAAAGACATGATCAAGAAGGCTGGAGACAGTGAAAAATACCCTTTTCTCCAAGGACAGTCAATTCCATCTACAAGTGCTCAGTAATATTAAAGCTCATGTTAATACTAATTGATTAAAAGTTGAATGGCTGTAAAATTTTGTAAAATCGTAATACATTTCTTTATTACTGTATACGTTTATTAAATGTCATCAATTATACAGATAATCTAGGTTATATCAATCTTCTGTATCCTCTTATTAGTTATAGTAATCGGGTTTACAAAATGTATCAACAAAACATTAATATTTAAAATTAAGAAACCTGGGTACATGTGGAATGAGGTGTCCATTGGCATTCGGGTGAATGTGTCCCAGTTTTCACCGAAAATAATTTGGTCACCCTAACCTAGTGGGATTAAAGCAGCCTAGGACTCCATGACTTCCGTAATGTAAGGCTAAAGGAAAGATGAAATCGCAAAAATCTAAGGTTGTGGGAATACTGAAACGAACTACGATTTTTATTTCATTACATAATTTTGATTGGTGGACGTACCAGACCGAAATTCTGGCGTATTTTATTCTGGCGAATTTCACGGACAAAAAAGTATGTCACTGCACATTCTTCACGAAAGCGTCCTGCAAAGTTAACGAAATCTCAAAATCATTGTTAGCAACACTATTACTACAAGACGTAACAGAGGAATAGTATGTCAACGCATTGTTATTTCAAGCGGCGCAACAATAAGTTTACTTATGCAGTCTTGTAGCGAGTAGCAGAGCCAGTGTCGGGGTGTATTGGTCGCCATAGGCCTCGAAACTCAATTGTTGGCAGTATAGGCACCACCTCTAATATTTGGCGGGCCGGGTACCGGGGATGTCCGGCCAGCTAACTCGGGCCGTAGTTTGGAGACCTCTGTTCTGGACTATAGGGTGAATTTTAGAACAATTTATACACAAATCTAGGCATTTTAGTGTCGAAAAATGTGAAAGTCATATTTCAACAAATTTTAGTAATAGGTCATATTGCGGCTAACTTTTAATATAATAGGCCATATTTCCGTCAACTTTAGCCAAAAATGCATATACAGTTTTTCTCGTATGTTACGGGACACATGAATAAGAAAACGAATATGTTGCTCACGAGACAATATTTAACGTGCTATTATAAAAGATAAACAGATAAATTAGTACACAGCTTCATTTCTCAGGACTGTAGCAGAAAATCGGTGTACCACAACAGTCGTTTCGCGAACATAAAACATTGTTGCGCAGAGTCGACAATACACTCTCAGAGCCAACAATGGCAGTCGCACAGGTGTTCCCAGTAGCCAGTTTGAATACAGCCTTTGCCTTGTTCAACATGCCTAAAGCAAAATGCTCCGACAGCGTGAAGTTGCGAGGATATGTTCAAGAACTTGCAAAAAAAAAAAAAAAAAAAAAAAAAAAAAAAAAAAAAAAAAAAAAGGTTCAAATGGCTCTGAGCACTATGGGGCTTAACTTCTGAGGTCATCAGTCCCCTAGAACTTACAACTACTTAAACCTAACGAACCTAAGGACAACACAGACATCCATGCCCGAGGCAGGATTCGAACCTGCGACCGTAGCGGTCGCGCGGTTCCAGACTGCAGCGCCTAGAACCGCTCGGCCACTCCGGCCGGCGAGAATTTGCAGACAAGTTCTTTAGTACTGATGGGGAAAATATTATTTTGTTAACTGTGTGAACTTAAAGTTAGTGCAGAAAAGCGCTTTAATGTGCAACAACACTGTAATATCGCTCAACACAGCGGCTGTGCGAAACGAAGTGCTGAAAATAACAGCAGGCAAACGCTGTTATTTGAAGAGGCAGGTCAATCGTCAACCGTGCAATCATTCTGCAAGGATTTGTGTCAGATGATGGTGTCCTGCAACATCCCATTGGAAAAGCTGAAGACTCCACACTTCAGATGGTTGTTGGAGAAGTATACAACACATCCAGTTCCAGATGAATCTACACTGAGAAGGAACTATTTATCCGTATGCTACAACGATGTGCTGAACAAAATACGAATTACTATTGCTGAGCAGAATATCTAGCTGTCGACAGATGAAACTACAGATATTAGTGGGCGACATATTGCAAATGTTGTTGGTGGTGTTCTAAAAGTTCATGGCCCTGGAA
The DNA here is from genome assembly GCF_023897955.1 of Schistocerca gregaria. Taxonomy (NCBI): domain Eukaryota; kingdom Metazoa; phylum Arthropoda; class Insecta; order Orthoptera; family Acrididae; genus Schistocerca; species Schistocerca gregaria. The sequence continues at coordinate 194,853,943 of NC_064928.1, read as the reverse complement.
ATACGTTCCTACTAACGTGTGAAGCTCTCGATAGAGTAAAGAATTAGGCGATTGCTATCTTGTTTGACAACTCTCTGAAGCTACCTTGGCTGGATAGTGTGAAAAGAGACAACGTTTAGCTCCTTGTAACACATGATGCTTCATATATGGCTAAAGCAGCCAAAGGGCTTCAGATTCTCTACCCCAGTATGGTGTACGCCACTTGCCTCGCACATGCGTTGCACAGAGTTGCCGAAGATGTGCGATCAAATTACCGTGACGTCGACAAATTAATTTCCTCTGGCAAGAAAATCTATGCGAAGGCTCCGCTAAGGGTGCAGAAATTCAGGGAACAAACACATTCAACGCCCCTCCCACCTAAACCTGTTCTTACACGATGGAGTTCTTGGCTTAATGCTGTTGAGTATTACTGCACCAACTACACCCAAATAAAGAAAATCTTCTGTGAGCTTGATAGCGATGAATCAAGTGCTATCTAAATTGTGAAAGAAGTTTTTACAGATAAATTGTCTCGAAACTTCATCAACGACAATTTTTCAGTGATATCAAAAGCCATCAAACGACTGGAAGCCGTTGGCACTCAGCTATGTGGGGCCCTGAGTATTGTGCAACATGTGCAGAGTGAGTTGTGTCGAGCCCCTGGTCACGTGGCTGACAAAGTGAAAACCAAATTGCAAAGTGTTCTCCAACGGAATCCTGGATATTCTACGCTGTGCAAAATTAGTGACAGTCTTTCAGGGAATGCCGCAACATTTGAAGATAGTGAAACAAAGCTGAACTCCAGTGACCTGGCTGCCTTCAAATACGCTCCAGTGACGTCTTGTGAAGTGGAGAGGAGCTTTTCCAAGTACAAAACTATCCTCAGCGACAACCGTAGTAGATCTTTGACAGTGGAAAACCTGAAGATGCACCTTGTGATCCAGTGCAACTTTGCAGATACTGAAGATTGACATACAGTATTAAATAATGTGAAACGCTTTAAACACTATGTAGAAATAAAAACATTGTTTTAGTGTTTCGATAGATGACCTTTTCACTGAACTTTGTGTTTAGAAAACAAAAAAGACATTCAAAAAATAGGTGCAAATTAGCCACGAACCCTACAGAAAGAAAGAACTATACCTACAACATTTTGAGCAGTGAATTTTGTATTACTTTTTGGTGAATAAAAAATTAAATAAACAAAAATGCTTTAAATAAACTTCTATTAAGTCATATTTTATTTTTAAAGTCATACACTCCTGGAAACGGAAAAAAGAACACATTGACACCGGTGTGTCAGACCCACCATACTTGCTCCAGACACTGCAGAGGGCTATACAAGCAATGATCACAGGCACGGCACAGCAGACACACTAGGAACCGCGGTGTTGGCTGTCGAATGGCGCTAGCTGCGCAGCATTTGTGCACCGCCGCCGTCAGTGTCAGCCAGTTGCCGTGCCATACGGAGCTCCATCGCAGTCTTTAACACTGGTAGCTTGCCGTGACAGCGTGGACGTGAACCGTATGTGCAGTTGACGGACATTGAGCGAGGGCGTATAGTGGGCATGCGGGAGGCCGGGTGGACGTACCGCCGAATTGCTCAACACGTGGGGCGTGAGGTCTCCACAGTACATCGATGTTGTCGCCAGTGGTCGGCGGAAGGTGCACGTGCCCATTGACCTGGGACCGAAGCGCAGCGACGCACGAATGCACGCCAAGACCGTAGGATCCTATGCAGTGCCGTAGGGGACCGCACCGCCACTTCCCAGCAAATTAGGGACACTGTTGCTCCTGGGGTATCGGCGAGGACCATTCGCAACCGTCTCCATGAAGCTGGGCTACGGTCCCGCACACTGTTAGGCCGTCTTCCGCTCACGCCCCAACATCGTGCAGCCCGCCTCCAGTGGTGTCGCGACAGGCGTGAATGGAGGGACGAATGGAGACGTGTCGTCTTCAGCAATGAGAGTCGCTTCTGCCTTGGTGCCAATGATGGTCGTATGCGTGTTTGGCGCCGTGCAGGTGAGCGCCACAATCAGGACTGCATACGACCGAGGCACACAGGGCCAACACCCAGCATCATGGTGTGGGGAGCGATCTCCTACACTGGCCGTACACCTCTGGTGATCGTCGAGGGGACACTGAATAGTGCACGGTACATCCAAACCCTCATCGAACCCATCGTTCTACACTTCCTAGACCGGCAAGGGAACTTGCTGTTCCAACAGGACAATGCGCGTCCGCATGTATCCCGTGCCACCCAACGTGCTCTAGAAGGTGTAAGTCAATTACCCTGGCCAGCAAGATCTCCGGATCTGTCCCCCATTGAGCATGTTTGGGACTGGATGAAGCGTCGTCTCACGCGGTCTGCACGTCCAGCACGAACGCTGGTCCAACTGAGGCGCCAGGTGGAAATGGCATGGCAAGCCGTTCCACAGGACTACATCCAGCATCTCTACGATCGTCTCCATGGGAGAATAGCAGCCTGCATTGCTGCGAAAGGTGGATATACACTGTAATAGTGCCGACATTGTGCATGCTCTGTTGCCTGTGTCTATGTGCCTGTGGTTCTGTCAGTGTGATCATGTGATGTATGTGACCCCAGGAATGTGTCAATAAAGTTTCCCCTTCCTGGGACAATGAATTCACGGTGTTCTTATTTCAATTTCCAGGAGTGTATTTATGTAAGTTTTGTCATATATGCTTGCATATTTCACTGTTTTTTAGGTAATTAGAATCCGGGCGCTACTCATCAGTAGCCGGCCGCGGTGGTCTCGCGGTTCTAGGCGCGCAGTCCGGAACCGTGCGACTGCTACTCTCGAACAGCGCGGGGAGAAAAACGGTTCTTAAATCCTCCCGTGCGAGCTCTGATTCCCCCCCCCCTCTAATGGGTCCACGTCCTCCACCGGCTAGCCGCGGTGGTCTCGCGGTTCTAGGCGCGCAGTCCGGAGCCGTGCGACTGCTACGGTCGCAGGTTCGAATCCTGCCTCGGGCATGGATGTGTGTGATGTCCTTAGGTTAGTTAGGTTTAAGTAGTTCTAAGTCCTAGGGGACTAATGACCACAGCAGTTGAGTCCCATAGTGCTCAGAGCCATTTGAACCTACTCATCAGTACACACGTCTCCGTTCAGGCTGTTTCAGGGGGCAGCTATCTACAGGGTGCGTAAGATGGCTATTATTTTGACGATGTTATTGGACGTGTTAATATTTGTAAAGGAAAATGATATACACTGAAGAGCCCAAGAAACTGGTACACCTCCCTAAGATCGTGTAGGACGCCCGAGAGTACGCAGAAGTGCCCTAACACGAGATGGCATGGACTCGACTAATGTCTCAAGTAGTGCTCGAGTGAACTGACACCATGAATCCTTCAAGGCAGTCCATAAATCCGTAACAGTACGAGAGGTGGAGATCTCTTCTCAACAGCACGTAGCAAGGCATCCCAGATACCTCCAACAATGTTCATGTACAGAGAGTCTGGTGGTCAGCGGATGTGTTGGGTTCATGTTTGTAACTGATTGTGGTGCCGGTACAGCACAGTGCAGGGGGGCGGGGGAGGGGGGGAGCCGGGGGGGGGGGGGGGGAGTAGTTGTGCATGCGTAAACAAACAAAGTCGATTCCAAACCTTAAGGGGACCACACTGCGGTTCAGGTAAAAAAAAAATCGATTTTCGGTTTCATCAGATTTCGATAGATTAAGGTTTTATTTAAGTACTCTGAAAAAGGTTTTGCTGAAAATTTTTTTTCGAACATTTAAAGAGCGTTTTCCTACCACGTGTGTTCATGTGACACGCCCACGTTTCTGTCACCCACTGTCAACCCTAAGCCATATGGAGATGCCATTATTAGCTAAATAGAATGTGTAGGCCGTGTTCAAAAACGTTTGGGAACAAGGCTGAGAAAACTAACTGTTGATATGATAGGAAAACAAAATTATAAGATGGAAAATTGTTGACCGGACAGGGTCGGTTAACTAAAACTGAAATAGAAAACATGCAGGTTTACTATGGGCACGCAATTAGACGAAATAAAGAAAATCTGGAGGCAATGAAGAAAGATGTTTCGGCCATATTCTTCCATAAGTCCTCTACTGATGATAAGCCATGTCATGGATTGTGTCCATCAGGAGAAATTTAGCGGTGTAAATACAACAGGTCTCAGGCAACTGGAGAATCTTATTGTCACCACCATTTTCTTCCTGCTGCTGTTATTACAGCAATGAAACCTATTTGCAGAGACTTGGCTCATCCTGAACTTGTAAGGAAATGTTTGCATGGGCAGACACAGAACCCAATTGAATGTTTTGGCAGCATAATTTGGAACCGCATTCCTAAAATTGTATTTGTTATTACATTTAATTGTGGTAATATTGGAAAGTGTTGGGTACTGAAAAAACTGGGAATTAATCCTGGTGAAAATACGATCATTGGGCTGCAACATTGCGATAAAATGAAGATAGCCATGCAGACAGGTCTGCATCTAATATGGAGAAGAAAGCAAGACAAACATCCAGGAAGGTGAAAAAGAAGCTGGAAGACATGCTAGAGGCCAAAGAAGGGCCATCATATGCTGCAGGACAGTTGTAATTAACTTTAAGTAACAAATTTCAAAAGTTTTTTCTTTAAAGTCAATTTCCCACAAACTAAAATTTTCAGTACATATGCCCCATTATATCAGAAACTATCATAGGTAAATGAATGAATTTTTCAGATAGTCTGCATAACATAAAAACTCAGTCACTATTAGCATCATGTAACATACAGTAAAAATATTATGGTCCTGCGTCAATTAGTTTTTTTCAAAAATGGGTCAAATACTTGCCTAAATTAACAGGGTTAGAAGGGCAGGGTGTGGTGTCCTTACGATACCGACGTAAACACAGTAGTATTCTGGGGCATTTACAGCTAGTTCCCAAATCGAATTAATACGATACCGCGGCAACGGTTGATTTGCGGACGCATATATCAAATTCAAATGGCCCTGAGCACTATGGGACTTAACATCTGAGGTCATCAGTCCCCTAGAACTTAGAACTACTTAAACCTAATTAACCTAAGGACATCACACACATGCATGACCGAGGCAGGTCTCATTAGAAGCGTGCAAGGTATAAGTCCGTGGAGCCGCGCTATTCATCTGTGTCCTCGGTGGATAAGATGGATAGAGCGTCTGCCATGTAAGTAGGCGATCTCGGGTTCGAGTTCCGGTGGGGGCACACATTTTCAGCTGTCCCCATCTATGTACGTCAACAACACCTCTCGGCAGCTGAGGGTTTCAGTTAATTACCATTTATTTTAGAGAAGCTCCACGGTCATCAGCGGTATCTGTTCTTCCGAGAACAGTTACTATCTTCATACACTTGTTGTCTTATATAGGCGTTGCCGACCGCAACGCCGTATTCTGCCTGTTTACATATCTCTGTATTTGAATACGCATTCCTATAGCAGTTTCTCTGGCGCCTCAGTGTAGTGAGGTAGCGCAGGGCCGTAGCATTGAACGGTGACTCGAAAAATTGTGTTTTGTAGCGAAAAGCTTGGAGAATAATGTGGTGTGTTGGAATACTGAATAAAACCAACATCTACATCTACATCTACATGATTACTCTGCAATTCAGATTTAAGTGCTTGGCAGAGGGTTAATCGGACCACAATCATACTATCTCTCTACCATTCCACTCCCGAACAGCACGCGGTAAAAACGAACACCTAAATCTTTTTGTTCGAGCTCTGATTTCTCTTATTTTATTTTGATGATCATTCCTACCTATGTGGGTTGGGCTCAACAAAATATTTTCGAACTCGGAAGAGAAAGTTGGTGACTGAAATTTCGTAAATAGATCTCGCCGCGACGAAAAACGTCTTTGCTGTAATGACTTCCATCCCAAATCGCGGATCATAACTGCCACTCTCCCCTATTACGTGATAATACAAAACGAGCTGCCCTTTTTTGTACCCTTTCGATGTCCCACCTGGTAAGGATCCCACACCGCGCAGCAATATTCTAACAGAGGACGAACGAGTGTAGTGTAAGCTGTCTGTTTAGTGGACTTGTTGCATCTTCTAAGTGTCCTGCCAATGAAACGCAACCTTTCGCTCGCCTTCCCCACAGTATTATCTATGTGGTCTTTCCAACTGAAGTTGTTCGCAATTTTAACACCCAGGTACTTATTTGAACTGACAGCCTTGAGAATTGTACTATTTATCGAGTAATCGAATTCCAACGGATTTCTTTTGGAACTCATGTGGATCACCTCACACTTTTCGTTATTTAGCGTCATCTGCCACCTGCCACACCATACAGCAATCTTTTTCTAAATCGCTTTGCAAGTGATACTGGTCTGCTCTCAAAAAAAAAAAAAAAAAAAAAAAAAAAAAAAAAAAAAAAAAAAGGAGGTGGTGGATTGCTTAGTGAACTCCTGCCGTAGAGTATCGTGATTGCGACAATCAAGTATCTTCGATAGGTCACAGTGTCACGGTGCTGGGGGAGGGGGTGGTGGGGCGTGGGGTTGAAAGCAAAATAACCCGTGGAAAAGCCGGTTTCGTCATACGCGCAGAGCGCACGGTCTGTACAGCCTCCTTCCAGACAGGTTGCAGCGCCGACTCCGCATTTGGAGGCTGCGATGACGACCAGGCGGCGGAGAAAGCCGCTCAATGGAGCCACAGCGGTCCCCGAGCGTCGCGCGTTTCTCGGAACCCCAAACCGGCCTCCAGGGACAGTCACAGCAGCGGCCACCCGTCCATCAGCGTCGCCACACCGCACTCAACAGCCACCAGGCCTTTCCGTCCATTCAGCTTTCGCGGGCAGAAATGCGAGCCTGGCGGCCGCTCCATTCACAAGCGTGGCCTCGCCCCTTTTCACAGACGGAGAAACCTCTTCCATTTCCGCTGACGGCGGAAAGTCGCATCTCGCTGGCCTCGTTCAGTCACTCTACGAGGCCGTGCTGAAAAGTAATGCCTCCGAATTGTTTACCTGAATACTCAAAGCTTTTTAACTGGGGACGCTCATGAAACTGACCGAAAATATCAATTTTGAATTTAAAAATTTTTCTCTCAAAAATTCAGTCTTGATCACACCACGTATGTTTCAAGAACATAGGTGACCGGTTTCGGTCATATCACATGACCATCATCAGACCTGTAATTTAATTTAGAAAGTAATAGAAACCTTACTAGATTGATAGAAACTTTACTAGATTGACAATAAAATACGACAAAATGCTTATAAGGATAAAATACAATAAGACTAGTTATGCCCATGGCAACCTTCTCAGCTGATGCGATGTCAACTGGTGCCAGCAAGTGACGGGCATACGCTTAAACACTAAGATGCTCTGCCTACCTCTTTTCCCTCTACCTCAAGTCAACCAGTCAGTGTAAAACGGGTTCACATAATCGTCAAAACGTAAAAAAACCAAAGTACGACAATAACATAAAATAGTTATGTATAAAATATCTCTTTGATTAATAAAATTCTTTTCCGGGCTATTATGCCGTGGTCTGATGGATTTCGCATTGTAACCCGACGTTTTGTCCCCATCTGCGGAGGACATCTTCAAGGGGGTTCGTGGCTTCTGTTAACTTCCGAAACACACACTGTCTCCCTACTGAGTACTGAGTAGTGAGACAGTGTGTGTTTCGGAAGAAGCCACGAACCCCCTTGAAGATGTCCTCCGCAGATGGGGACGAAACGTCGGGTTACAATGCGAAATCCATCAGACCACGGTATAATAGCCCGGAAAAGAATTTTATTAATCAAGACAGTTCCGGCCGTGAAAGTTTACATTTTACAAAATATCTCTTTACAGCCATGGAACTACTTAAATATTGTATAAAATATCATGGGGGATTTTGAAGAACGAGCGTTGAGCAGTGCTCACCTCCGCCCATCATGCTTCTACAGATACGCCGACGATACTTTTTTAATCTGGCCACACGGCAGTGACACGCTGCAGCAGTTCGTCGAACATTTAAATGGTGTACATCCAAACATAAAATTTACATTGGAGGTAGAGAAGCAAAGGAAGTTACCTTTTTTAGATGTGTTGGTGGAGCCAAAGCCGGATGGACGACTGGGCCATTCTGCGTACAGCAAGCCAACCCATACAGACTTATATCTGCATAGCCACAGCTTCCATAATCCGTCTCAGAAGAGAGCTATGCTGAATACTTTAGTACACAGAGCCAGGACTATTTCCGACAAGGACCACCTCGGTCAAGAGATTAACCATTTGACGACTGTTTTCAAGAGGAATGGTTATTCCGCCGGTGAAATTAAATCAGTATTGTCCAAGAAAGTAAGACTCGATGCCGCCCATATACAAGAAGAGGACCAACACACAGTGCGGCTTCCGTTTTGCGGTGCTACAACGAGCATGATAGCCAGAGTCCTGAAGAGGCAAGGAATAAAACCTGTTTTCCGACCACCTAGTAAAATTAAGGAAATGTTGAGACCAGTCAAAGATAGTCTCGGCTTAAGAGTGCCGGGAATTTGTACAATTCCTTGCGAATGCGGCAAGAATTACGTGGGCCAGTCTGTAAGAACCGTTGCCGACCGCTGCATCGAGCACGAGCGTCGCCTGAAATGCTGGTATTTGGAAAAATCAGCGGTGGCTGAACATAGCCTGCTTAACAAGCATAAGATTTGATCAATTGCAGAGTGGTATGATATTACATACACTTCTTTTTAAGTGTCTTAAAACTGATTTATTAAAAATGGAGTTATATTTCTTAATATTTCTAGTTGGAAGTTTATGATTGTGATATACATATTTATCTACTGTTCTAAGGTACATTTCTGCCATGGATTGAACTGGGTGCTATGATTTTCTGAACTGATTGGTTGACGTGAGGTAGAGGGAGAAGAAGTAGGCGGAGTATCTTCGTATTTAAGCGTATGGCCGTCACTTGCTGGCACCAGTTGACATCACAGCAGCTGAGAAGAGTGCTCCACCTACCAGCTTCGAAGGTTGCCATGGCTATAACAAGTTTTATTGTATTTTATCCTTATAAGCATTTTGTCATATTTTATTGTCAATCTAGTAAGGTTTCTATTACATTCCAAATTAAATTACAGGTCTGATGATGGTCATCTACTATGATCAAACCCGGTCACCTATGTACTTGAAACAAACGTGGTGTGATCAAGACCAAATTTTTGAAAGAAATCTTTTTAAAAATTTTCAATTTATTTTTTAGCTCATGAACAGTAAGTTCCCAAAGTTTAAGTGATGAAATCGCATCTGAAGCGCTAAAAACATTCAACAGCCTAGCTCGTATGAAACATTTTTTAAACATATTTGGAAGGTGTCTATCAAGAGCCTTCAAGTAATGTATAAAATGCGTATTTAACCATCAGCTGCTTTTATTTTAAACCCAAATATCGACCGGTTTACGTCATGGGCCATCTTCACGGATAAGGATTACAATGGTTTAACCCACATCACATTTGTCATTACTTAAATAATGTGTAAAGCATGCCATGAATATAGATATACCACACAGAACTGTTAGATGCTAACATACTAGTAACAAGCGTACACAGAGCAGAGAGAAGATCTTAGGACTGGTGTGTGTACGCTTGTTATTATTGGTTACTGATATTCATGACATGCTCTACACATTATTTAAGTAATGATAAACGTAATGCAGAATGAGATTTTCACTCTGCATTGGAGTGTGCAGTGCGATATAAAATGTAGACTGGCAATGGCAAAGGAAAGCGTTTCTGAAGAAGAGAAATTTGTTAACTTCGAGTATAGATATAAGTGTCAGGAAGTCGTTTCTGAAAGTATTTGTAGGGAGGGTAGCCGTGTATGGAACTGAAATGTGGACGATAAGTAGTTTGGACAAGAAGAGAATAGAAGATTTCGAAATGTGGTGCTACAGAAGAATGCTGAAGATTGGATGGGTAGATCACATAACTAATGACGAGGTACTGAATAGAATTGGGAAGAAGAGGAGTTTGTGGCACAACTTCACTAGAAGAAGGGATCGGTTGGTAGGACATGTTCTGAGGCATCAAGGGATCACCAATTTAGTATTGGAGGGCAGCATGGAGGGTAAAAATCGTAGAGGGAGGCCAAGAGATGAATACATATGTGGGTTGCAGTAGGTACTGGGAGATGAAGAAGCTTGCACAGGATAGAGTAGCATGGAGAGCTGCATCGAACCAGTCTCAGGACTGAAGATCATCACAACAACAACAACAACAACGTGGAATGTGCGCTGATATGAAACTTCCTGGCAGATTAAAACTGTGTGCTGGACCGAGAATCGAACTCGGGACCTTTGCCTTTCGCGGGCAAGTGCTCTACCAACGGAGATACCCAAGCACGACTCACGGCCCGTCCTCACAGCTTCAATTCTGCCAGTAACTCGTCTCCTACCTTCCAAACTTTACAGAAGCTCTCCTGCGAACCTTGCAGAACTAGCACTCCTGGCAGAAAGGATATTGCGGAGACATGGCTTAGCCACTGCCTAGGTGATATTTCCAGAATGAGATTTTCACTCTGCAGCGGAGTGCGCGCTGGTATGAAACTTCCTGGCAGATTAAAACTGTGTGCTGGACCGAGACTCGAACTCGGGACCTTTGCCTTTCGCTGATGGTGGTTTAAACACGCATTTTATACAGTTTGATTTTTATTTAAGACAACCTGTTTCGAACGGACTTTGCTGTTGTCTTCAGGTCTTAAAAATATTTTTCTTGTGCAATGTGTTCATTTAGCGTTGAACCTCACACCATGTTGTCAAGTGGATAAAAATCAGCACAGTCGTACAACACTTGCCTGAGAAGGGCTAAAGCCCCGAGTTCGAGTCTCGGTCGGGCACACAGTTTTAATCTGGCAGGAAGTTTCATATCAGCGCAAACTCCGCTGCAGAGTGAAAATTTAATTTTGGAAACATCCCCCAGGCTGTGGCTAAGCCATGTCTCCGCAATATCCTTTCTTTCAGGAGTGCTAGTTCTGCAAGGCGTGCAGGAGAGCTTCTGTAAAGTTTGGAAGGTAGGAGGCGAGGTACTGGCAGAAGTAAAGCTGTGAGGACGGGGCGTGAGTCGTGCTTGTATAGCTCAGAGCACTTGCCCGCGAAAGGCAAAGGTTCCGAGTTCCTGTCTCGGTCCCGCCCACAGTATTAATCTGCTAGGAAGTTCCATATCAGCGCTTACTCCACTGCAAAGTGAAAATTTAATTCTGACAACCACATTGTTAAAATTCCAAATCAATAACTTCAATACTTTCGGAGATATAGATTTTTACCTGAAACACATAATAACCGTGCTAGCATTCTGAACCTGAGTTAGGGACTGTAATGTACTCATCTATAGCACCAATTGAAAGTACATTCATGAGGATAGGTTCATATAATCTAATTTTCTGGAATTTCTTTAATTTCATTACCACTTATTTGTGTTAGAATTAAAAACACTTGGAAAATTATTATTTCATCGTGTTGTGGTTGTGTGAGTTTTCTGGAGAGGCTGAGAGAGTAACTGGATAATATACGTAAAGTGAGAATGTGATATTTTATTTAAAACTATGTAAATGGATGGACGAGAAACTTGTGCAATGGACAAATTTGTGACATATGTCTGAGCGAGCTTGATTTTGTAAACGGCAGCCAGAAGGGGCGTTGAGTATTAAATTTATTAGTAATTTACTTTGTGGAAGGAATAGTATTTTGTTTTCATTAAATTTTACTTTGTTTCGGAATTTACGAGGTTTCTGGTCTAAATTACTTGTGGTAATCTGACTATACAAATACCGCAAATCTAGAATAGCTCGAGATGGTCTGATTCGCTGCTTAACACACTAGCCAATATGACTTGGTCGGCCGTTGTGGCCGAGCAGTTATAGGCGCTTTAGTCCTGAATCTCGCAACTGCTTCGGTCGCAGGTTCGAATTCTGCCTCGGGCATGGATGTATGTGATGTCCTCAGGTTAGTTAGGTTTAAGTAGTTCTAAGTTCTAGGGGACTGATGGCCTCAGATGTTAAGTCCCATAGAGCCATTTGAATCATCTGAATAGGACTTGATAGCCATTTCCGCGTGTTTAAGTACGGCTTAGTGCCCCAGATCTATGAGTCACCATAGTCGCTCGGTAACAGTTTTCTTGTAAACACCTAGATTAAACAGCTCTCATCAAATTTGTTCCAAAATGAAGAAATTCACGCATTTGATCAGTACTCGTGTCGTTGACGAAAAGCGACTACAGTTTTGAGTATTTTGTGAAAGTTCGAGCTTTGTGAGTGGTTTACTTTAGGGGATATTTGCGTGTGAAAATTTCATGTCGAACATAAAGTCCGCGTGGCGTGTTTGGTGCAGATTCTGAGACATTATGGCGAGAATTTCTTTGGAGGGAGCAGATTCAATGTGTTAACTCGCAGGTAGTCGTGGGTGAGTGATTGTTTAGGACGTTCAAAATATCGGGTCCGACTAAATATCTTCTGCCTGCATTCGGGTGTGATCTTGTAACAGTAGCGGTCAGTAATATTACATAATTGATGTCGGGTTATTAAAGACGGACTTGATAGCCTTTTTCAGTGTCCTAAATGCAATAAACCAACTTAAACTAAATTTTAGACATTTTTAACGAAGTCATGCATCTTTCAGCTATTGCCCATGGACTTATGTGGTCTTTGTGTGACACGGATTTAGTCGAATTTTTGTCAACGCTGCAATTGTCGGCTAAACCAGTATCTACTACCGCAGAGTTAGGGGCAGACAACCTGAAACCTATCCAGGTAGGTAGACTGCTTAAAGTATAGTGGGAGACGCCCCCCCCCCCCCCCCCCCACTGCAGGCAGTCTGTTTATTAGATCTGTCGCACCTTCCAAGCGCAATCTTTGGTTTGCCTTCCCCCACAACATTTTCTACGTGATGGTTTCAATTTAAGTTGTTTGTAATTACAATCCCTAGATATTTAGCTCAACCTACAACGTTAAATTTGTATTATTTATCGCGTAATGCAAATTTTTTTTAGTATTCACGTGGACGACCTAACATTGTGCAATTCCTTTGATCTTCGGATGATTTTACTAGACTTTAAACGACGTCATCGACTGCTAACAGCTTAACAAGGCTACTCAGACTGTCTACAAAATACAAAGACCAGCTGAGGGCCTGTAAGAGTTCGTTGGAGAACGCCAGATATCATTTCTGTTTCACTCTATGACTTCCTGGCAATTAATTCGAACAGTGAATATCCTGACAGGAAATCACAAATTCAGTCAAACAATTGAGACGATGTGCCAAACACATACAATTTCATTGGATGCTACCTCTGAGAAGCCGTGTCAAAAACCTTCTGGATTGTCGCGAACTTTACTACAGTAACCCGAGTACGTTACAAGGATCGAAGGACATAACGGGGGAGCAGTAGTCGCGATCAGAGATGTGCTATGTGTGGAAGGCATCGATACAGTTTCGAGTTTATCATCGGCGTCTAAACCTAGATGGCCGACAGTAATGTTCGATGTTTTTAAATTGATGTTAAATGTGGAATTTATAGAATGGTGTAAAATGCAACGTATGACCACAAAAACATATGATACCATATCACAACTTCTTATGTACTTACTGGGCAAAAATTATTTCTGGAAGAACTTTACACTTCTGTCGTGTTGTTGACATACCCTGCTACTCGGAACCGTGTTTTGGCCATACAGCTGAAATACTTCAGCGCACCCTTTGTAGCTTTGGATAGGTAGTACCCGGTGACTGCATACTTATAATACACACGTCAAAAATGACTTGCATCGTCTCAGTTCCGGAACCTGTACAGAAAATTGGATCAACATAAACATCATTTCCGCCCTTTTTATTGTCCATGAAAACCACGCATTGCATGTTGTACTACTATACAGCTAGACCTTCAGAGGTGGTGGTACAGATAGCTGTACACACCGGTACTTTTAATACCCAGTAGCACGTCCTCTTGCATTGATGCATGCCTGTATTCGTCTGGCATACTATCCACAAGTTCATCAAGGCACTGTTGGTCCAGATTGTCCCACTTCTCAACGGCGATTCGACGTAGATCCCTCAGAGTGGTTGGTGGGTCACATCGTTCCATAAACAGCCCTTTTCAATCCATCCCAAGCATGTTCGATAGGATTCATATCTGGAGAACACGCTGCCGCTCTAGTCGAGCGATGTCGTTACCTGAAGGTAGGCATTCACAAGATGGGGGCGCGAATTGTCGTCCATGAAGACGAATGCCTCGTCAGTATGGTGCCGATATGGTTCCACTATCGGTCGGAGGATGGCATTCACATATCGTACAGCCGTTACGGCGCCTTCCATGACCACCAGCGGCGTACGTCGGCCCCACATAATGCCACCGCGAAACAGGAGGGAACCTCCACCTTGCTGTTCTCGCTGGACAGTGTGTCCAAGGCGTTCAGCCTGACCGGGTTGCCTTCAAACATGTCTCCGACGATTCTCTGGTTGAAGGCATATGCGACACTGATCGGTGAAGAGAACGTGATGCCAATCTTGAGTGGTCCATTCGAAATGTTGTTGGGCCCATCTGTACCGCGCTGCATGGTGTCGTGGTTGCAAAGATAGACCTCACCACGGACGTCAGGAGTGAAGCTGCACACCATACAGCCTATTGCGCACAGTTTGAGTCGTAACACGACGTCCTGTGGCTGCGCGAAAAGCATTATTCAACATGGTGGCGTTGCTGTCAGGGTTCCTCCGAGACATAATCCGCAGGTAGCTGTCATCCTCTGCAGTAGTAGCCCTTGGGAGGCATGAGAGAGGCATGTCATCGACACTTCCTGTCTCTCTGTATCTCCTCCACCTCCGAATAACGTCGCTTTGGTTCACTACGAGACACCTGGATACTTCCCCTGTTGAAAGACCTCCTGGCACAAAATAACAATGCAGACGTGATTGAACCGTGGTAATGACCGTCCAGGCTTGGTTGAACGGCAGACAATACGAGCCGTGCACTTCCTTCCTTGTGGAATAACTGGAACTGATCGGCTGTCGAACCCCCGACTCTAATAGGCGCTGCTCTTGCATGGTTGTTTACATCTCTGGACGGGTTTAGTTGCATCTCTGAAGAGTCAAAGAGACTGTGTCTGTGATACAATATCCACAGTCAACGTCTATTTCATGACTTCTGGGGACCGGGGTGATGCAAAACTTCTTTTGATGTGTGTATATCTTGTTTAACGTCTAGAAGGCGATTATTCAGCTAATAACCGCAGTGCAAATTGCTCTTTTTCTTGTACTATTTTACGAGTATAATGTTCAGGCCATAAATAAAATTTGGTTTCTCTGTTTTCCCATAACGTGTTGCCGAGTCTCGCTGGCAGTCGTTTGAAGCTGCAACTGAATCCTTGATAGTTTTGGTTTCCTTCGAACATGCTAAAGCATCTTAAAAATGTATGTTCTAGAATCTAAACCACAGAATTGAGGGATGTAGATTGGCTAATATCGTTAACAATCCCTGTTGACAGCAACCTCTTTTTGATTTCTGTTACTATATCACTCTTCAGATTCTCTTAAATAGTCTGTATTCGTTGCATGCCAGGTATTTTGATATTTAACATATTTTACGATACTTGACTGCTTTCCACTTTCCTACGCAAATATCACGAATAGCCGCTTCTATAGGCAGAAGATTGTCCCAAATGTCTACCAGATCATCAATACCTGGGACAGCATGGATGCTACACTAGTATGGCACTAATTGGTGTTATTCTCCTGCATACTGAAAACTGTAGAAGATTTTAGAGGGTTCCAGGAGGAAAAGAAACTGTGGATGGAAACCCGTGTCTTCATCTACCTAGGGAAAACAGCAGTGCATTCACATCGGACAAGGCCTGCCTACGCAGCTCTTTGCTGCATCTTCTTCACCGGTGATGGTGGCAATCAATCGCAATCGCAGAATAACAAACAACATTGTAAGCCGTTTTGAATAGGGTCCGTCAGTGTAGAAAGTCACGTTTGCTGGCGATGGGGTTGCCTAGTGGGAGGCGCCGCCGCCTATAACTTCTACGCTCTGTAGCGTCGTTGGATGACGTTTCTCGGCTCGGGTTCCTATCCTCGACTTGTTCCTCCAGACACCCACTGCAACCCATCGGAGCTTGACACATTTCTGGGACATCTTATAGAGTGAACTGTAGGGGGCGAAAGACCGCCTTACACCTTTTATTAATCCGAGCACTTTGTTGTTGATGTGATGTTTAAAGCTTTCCCGGCGTACTGATTGTTTCATAAAAACACGGGAGAACTGCCAGATATCAGTAACGTCCTGCCACGATATTTGGGCGCAGAGTCTTCCGCTGAGTGCCACTGTAGCAGTACTGTCGAGTGCGCGCTGAGCTCCGCTATTTAAAGCCAAACTGAGGTGACACTGCGCATGCGCTGATCAGCGTGCGTGTTCATAACAACTCCGTGCGCTGCGCGTCGCGCCCTCCACTGTGAAAGCCTGGCGTATCGGTGTCAGGGCGATTTCCATCTTTATGCAGATAACTACGTCTATAACAGGATTCCAAGCAGAGTTTAGCTGATAACCGCTATCTCGATTGATGAGAGTCTCGTTGTCAGACAATCTTATTTCCACAGATTCATTGATAATCGAGCTCCAAAAGTTTGATGTATGGGCCAAAATTTTTGTGTCGTTGTAATTCATGGGATGGTCTGTGGAAATACAATGTTCGGCGATTGCGGACTTGGTGAGTTGGAGAAGGCGAGTATGCCGTTGGTGTTCGACAATGCGTTCCTGAACAGTTCGTGTTGTTTGCCCTATATATGATTTGCCGCATTCACACGGAATTTTGTAAACACCTGATTTACGCAGGCCCAGGTCGTCTGTAACGGATCCCACCAGTGATGAAATTTTGGAAGGAGGGCGAAAGATCACTCTCACTTGATACTTCCTCAGTATTCTGCCTATCTGCGAAGAAATATTCCCAATAAATTGTAGATAAACAGTCGACCTGAAGGCCTCTTCCTCTTCCTTGTTCCGTCGTTTGTAGGTCTTCATCACTCTGTTCACTTGCCTAGGTGAAAAGTCATTCTTCAAAAATACTTTTTTTCAGGTGTTCCAGTTCCGCTTGAAGACTGTCGGCGTCAGAGATAGTATGGGCACGATGGACCAAGGTTTTGACAACGTCCATTGGTCCATTGTTTGTGCTGGATGGTGGCAACTACTAGCTTGTAGATACAGGTCTGTGTGAGTGGGCTTTCTGTACACCGTGTGACCAAGTGTGCCATCACTCTTCCGTCGCACCAAGACGTCTAAAAATGGCAGACAACCATCTTTCTCTATCTCCACGGTAAACTTTGTTTTCATGTATGGAATTCATGTGATGTAAAAATTCTTGGAGGCGGCCCAGACCATGAGGCCACACTATAAAAGTGTCACCAACGCACCGCCAAAATATGGTCGGTTTATAAGTGGCAGAGTCGAGTACTCTCTCCTCAAAATCCTCCATAAAAAGATTGGCCACCAGGGGAGACAAAGGACTCCCCATGGCGACACCGTCAGATTGTTCGTAAAATTAGTTGTTAAATATAAAATATGTAGAGGGGAGAGTGTGCTCAAACAACGCTGTGATGTCTGCACCAAACACATTGCCAATGAGGTGTAGTGAGTCCACCAGAGGCAGCTTTGTGAACAGTGAAACCACATCAAGACTGACTCGCCAGTACTACTACAGTGGCACTCACCTGAAGACTCTGCGCCGAAATATCGTGGCAGGACGTTACTGACATCCGGCAGTTCTACCCTGTTTTTATGGAACTTCGTTCTTAGTCTCGCATTTTTATATTTCTCTCTTCTGGCGAAGACAATATTAGACTAATGACAGCAAGTACAAAGGTATTTAATCAGGGAATCTTCCCACAATCCATACCCCATTCTAGCGGAAGATAAAGATTGGAATACATCGGACTAATAATTGAGGGTTGGGTGAGATGATGCTGGCACATTAGAGAAACTCCTGATGGGCACATCAAACCATAGGGAAGACTGATGACACAAAAGAAGACAAGAAGTGCAAATCCCGCAACTTCAGCCTTACTACCAGTACAAAATGGTTCAAACGGCTCTGAGCACTATGGGACTTAACATCTGAGGTCATCAGTCCCCTAGACCTTAGAACTACTTGAACCTAACTAACCTAAGGACATCACACACACCCATGCCCGAGGCAGGATTCTAACCTGCGACCGCAGCCGCCGCGTGGTTCCAGATTGAAGCGCCTAGAACCGCTCGGCCACAGCGGCCGGCTACTACCAGTACAGCTGTGGTGACTGTTTACCAATCTTTAGAAGAGGAGAAACTGTTCAGGAAAGGTGCCCACTCAAATGGCGCACTCAAGAGTACGTTTGTGCCCACAAGTTGCTGCAACAGTGAAAAAATGTTTAGGTGTAATGGCCAAGTCAGTAATGACGGCCGCGCGGGATTAGCCGAGCGGTCTGGGGCGCTGCAGTCATGGACTGTGCGGCTGATCCCGGCGGAGGTTCGAGTCCTCCCTCGGGCATGGGTGTGTGTGTTTGTCCTTATGATAATTTAGGTGAAGTAGTGTGTAAGCTTAGGGACTGATGACCTTAGAAGTTAAGTTCCATAAGATTTCACACAAAATTTTTGGAACAGTAATGACGTTTGGTAACAACACATATGTGTGTCTTCAAACCCATTATAGCATTCCGATATAAGGTCCTGAGTACACAAGACGGTTTGCTGCGCAACTACTTAATTCTGAAGATGATCCAGAGTGATCGAAACATGTGATCTAATTAAAAATTTGCATTTGAAATGTAGTGGGCCTGTTTTGGTCTGCTTCTTTTCTAAAATTTCATCCTCCCGTAGTTTTCGTAACCATATCTTGAACGCCAATTGAACAACTGAACTGGCGCTCGCTACTCTCTCACCTGCAGCGCGGACGACGGTCAGTGCTGCCAACAGCAGAGGCGCGGCGGACAGCCGCCACAGCACCTGCGACACCGCCATGCTGGCCGCATTCCTGCCAACACAACAAAATAAGCCGTCAGCAATGTGGTGCCAGATCTGTTACATCTTAAAAACTTTGAGAACAGCAACATGAAAAAACATAACTTTAAATTTTTTTTGGGAAAGTATCTTTGTTATCACAGTAGGGGACGAATACGAGAAGAAATTAGCAAAAAGTTAACATTAAATACTTTTAAGGTGGTTCTTTCACTTACGAATATATTTTTTAAATTTTTCACGAAACTAACCTTTATTGTCACAGCAAAGAAAAGATTATCAAAGCATTGAAGAATAACAAAGCACCACGTGAGGATGGGATGGTAGCCGAAATGTGGAAACTAGGGGGCTTATCCGCATGACAGAAAATTCACAAAGAATTTAAAGACATTTGGATAAAAGGAATCATACCCAGTGACTGGAAACGAGCACTGATCAATACTCTCCATAAAAAAGAAGATAAAACATACACCAACAACTACAGGGGCATATCCTTGTTACCAGTGACATACAAAATACTTTCTAAAGCACTTTTAAATAGAATAGAGGAACAAGCAGGACTTAATATAGGAGACTATCAAGCAGGATTTAGAAAAGGTAGATAATGTACAGAACTGATTCTTAATTTAAAAATAAGTTTGAGAGTGAGAGCTATACAAAATAAAAATACAGTAGCTACTTTCATAGACTTGAAGAAGGCCTACGACTCAGTTGACATACAAACACTATTCCAGATACTTTATGAATCAGGGATAGATGAAAACACCTGAAGAGTTGTTGAACAAACGCTCACAGATACAACATCAAGAATTAAGTTTCAAGGCGAAATTTCTGGACCATTCAAAATCAAAACAGGAGTTCGACAAGGAGACGGACTGTCCCCAATTCTCTTTAACTTGATTTTAGATAAAACAGTAAAAACATGGGAAAGCACATTAAAAACAGAGGCAGAAAGGGTATGAGCATGAGCCAAGGAAAGAACAAATTTGAAGTGAAATGTTTAGCCTTTGGGGATGATATGGCACTGATGACTGAAAACCGAACAGACGCAACAGTTATGCTCGATCTGTTACACGAGATTGCTGTAAAGACTGGACTAAAAATATCCTATGAAAGAACCGAGTATATAGAATACAAAGATAATACAGAAGAGTTGATAGATTCAAATACATGGGGGAGTAGACCCACGCCAATGGACTGGATAACACAACAAATAAAGAAAGAATAAAAAAGTTAGAATTTGCATATAAATTAACACAAAGCTACTACAATAAGAAATCAATATCCATACAAGCGAAGATTAAACATTATAATTTAGTTACTAGGACACAAGCAACGTATGGATCAGAGTGCCTAAAATTGAATAAGAAAGGCGAATTAAGAGAACTAGAAAAAAGGGAGAGAAAAATACTAAGAAAAATTCTAGGTCCTGAGAAAAACAATAGGTGGATTAAAAGGAGATATGAAGACTTATACAAATAACCCCGTGACGAAACGCGCCGCTCTTCTTTGGATCTTCTCTACCTCCTCTGTAAACCCGACCTGGTACGGATCCCACACTGATGAGCAATACTCAAGTATATGTCGAACGAGTGTTTTGTAAGCCACCTCCTTTGGTGATGGACTACATTTTCTAAGGACTCTCCCAATGAATCTCAACCTGGTACCCGACTTACCAACAATTAATTTTATATGATCATTCCACTTCAAATCGTTCCGTGCGCATACTCCCAGATATTTTACAGAAGTAACTGCTACCAGTGTTTGTTCCGCTATCATACAATCATACAATAAAGGATCCTTCTTTCTATGTATTCGCAATACATTACATTTGTCTATGTTAAGGGTCAGTTGCCACTCCCTGCACCAAGTGCCTATGCACTGCAGATCTTCCTGCATTTCGCTACAATTTTCTAATGCTGCAACTTCTCTGTATACTACAGCATCATCCGCGAAAAGCCGCATGGAACTTCCGACACTATCTACTAGGTCATTTATATATATTGTGGAAAGCAATGCTCCCATAACACTCCCCTGTGGCACGCCAGAGGTTACTTTAACGTCTGTAGACGTCACTCCATCGAGAACAACATGGTGTTCTGTTTGCTAAAAACTCTTCAATCCAGCCACACAGCTGGTCTGATATTCCGTAGGCTCTTACTTTGTTTATCAGGCTGTAGTGCGGAACTGTATCACACGTCTTCCGGAAGTCAAGGAAAATGGCACCTACCTGGGAGCCTGTATCTAATATTTTCTGAGTCTCATGAACAAATAAAGCGAGTTGGGGCTCACACGATAGCTGTATTATCACTGGATTGTTCATCTTCATCCATCCTATTATCTGGACGTCGCCCCTTCCGACTTACGTCTGTTAAGCCCAACGAAGGATGCACTCCGAGGAAGATGAGGGGGGGGGGGGGGGGAGGGGGTTTACTGATGCAGCAAAATGTCGATCAATAGAGTGGTACCATTTTGGCACATAGGCCCTATCAGTAATGTGCCGTAAGGCCGACGCATTGAACGGGCATTATGTTGAAAAATAGGGTTTTACAGCCAAAAGAGTGGGGAATAATATGGTGTAAAGAATCCTGAATAAAATCAACCTCCTTTCAGAAAAAAATTTATCGCGTTACTTACTGAACGCTCCTCGTACTTACTTCCACTGTCATTGATCTTCTCAATATGGACACTATTAGAAACCTGCTTGCCACAGTCTCCTGGAATCACTTAACACAATCTCCGCGTCGACTGTTGCTTCGAACGTCATAAGTAACTGCTACAACACACTACATTGGTAGAAGGACCTCAGTGCACCACGAGATGTGTGTGTCCAACAACACCAGAGCTTTCATGCTAAAGGCACGGCTACTTCAAAATAAATATAGTGAAACGGTGGTTTCAAGCAGAAACCACTGGTACTGAAATGGTTAAAAAGCACCCCAGGTGGGACAACAGTCAAGATCACTATTTAGGACATATGGACTGTGGCAGATAAATACATGTCATTCGCGAATAACTGTAAATACTTCAGAATTGACGGTGCCATGCGAATGATTAGCACAGGCGACTAAGTTGCCGTAAATAAACCAGACTCGTTTCAAAGTGTCTGTCTGTGATAATACAAGTACTTAACGCCGCGCTCCTCTACATATACTAAAAATGCAGACATAGTATTTCATCACAGGTTTTGCAACGGAAATTCTACTGCCGATCGTCAAGAATACGGGAGGCAGTTGATACTCGCGCAGTACTGGTTCTAAGATTGTTTGGTTGTTTCTCCCAACAAAATTTGTGACCAGAACACACATTTCTTCTGAGCGTGGTACTAAAAATGCAGACATGGTATTTCATCACAGGTTTTGCAACGGAAATTCTACTGCCGATCGTCAAGAATACGGGAGGCAGTTGATACTCGCGCAGTACTGGTTCCAAGATTGTTTGGTTGTTTCTCCCAACAAAATTTGTGACCAGAACACACATTTCTTCTGAGCGTGCGATTGAAAACTAGCTTCGCGAAACTGGCACGTTTGCCTTATCTATCGCCACGTACACACGCGACACAATTTGCGAAAAATGAACATCGAATTCCTGTATCAGATTTTCGCTGTCGTTTCACATTTTAACTCAGAGTCCATTTTGCTACCAAGACGAAATATTTGTTTTTCGAGCGTCAGTTCTTTCGCACGAAAGGTGTCTGCAATGAACTGTTCCGATTTCTTCGCCTCGACGGAATGAGGTTATCAATACCTTCCTAACATTTTTAGTCACTGAATTACTAAGGAGGAGGATGTTATTTTAAAAAAAATTAAATGAGAGTATGGCATCGTTGTCCTGGACGCCTCGTCCGGGGAAGTTCGGCCGCCAATTGCAAGTCTTATTGCAGCCGACGCCACGTTGAGCGACTTGCGCGCACCTGATGAGGATGAAATGACGATGAGGAACACAAAACACTCAGACCCCGAGCGGAGAAAATCCCCAGCCCGACCGGGAATCGAACTCGGGCCCGTTTGCATGGGAGGCGAGCACGTTATCACCTTTTTTTATTGTTCTCATTTTGTTAGATTTTTTTCGTTGCATTAGTTCGGTGCGGATGTCCCAAGACTCCAGTTCAAGTTGAGTGTTGAGCCGTTGACTCAGTTGGTTTTTGTTTGTTTGTTTGTTTGTTTGTTTGTTTGTTACAGAGGACAGCTGACCCTCTGAACACGCTGAGCTACCGTTACGGGGCCCAGCTAAGCAGGCGAACTATTAAAAAAAAAAAGAAAAAAAGGATATGTTTAAACGTGTTACGAACACGAAATCGTGTGGGTGAAACTGTCTTCGTACACCCACCTACTACGACACGCGCGTTGTGGAAAATGTGCGAAGTGACCACTGGCTGGACATCATGTATTCTACTTCACTATTTTTTAAACTCAGAGTGGCTGGACAACTTCCGAATAAGTAACAACATTGCTCTTTCGGTGCACAGGATTAGCAAATGTTCTGTCGCTAACCACTGACTGTGTAAACAGTTTTGTCACTAATAGCTACCAGTCGACATATGTTCCGCAAACAACGACTGCCTCAAACCCGGCCCTCTCTGTTCGCACACGAGTCTCATGAGGCAGTAGACGCACATGTCCAGATAGACGCCGTGTGTTCCTTGACTCCAGAAAAAGCGTTCGGCCTAGTTCCGCAATGCCATCTACTGAACGAAATGCAAGCGTACTATAATACCAGTTTTCTCAACAGTTCCTAGCAAACAGAACACAGCAAGTCGTTATTTATGAACAACTTCGGGCGTACTCCAAGGGCGTGTCATAGCACCATTACTGTTCACAAAATACAGTTAAAAAATGTTCCATATTTAGGAGGTCGTACTATGGACCAACACAACAAAAAAAATCAGCTCTCCTTGCCGACACTTGCATCCTATGTCCCCAATTACACAAAAATGGTTCAAATGGCTCTGAGAACTACGAGACTTAACATCTGAGGTCATCAGTCCCCGAGAACAGAACTATTTAAACCTAACTAACCTAAGGACATCACACACATCCATGCCCGAGGCAAGATTCGAACCTGCGACCGTAGCGGTCCCGCGGTTCCAGACTGAAGCGCCTAGAACCGCTCGGCCTCTTCGGCCGGCCCTAATTACACTCATGGAAAAAAAAATCGCATTACAAAAAAGGAGTTGTGCGACAGAAACGAAAGTTGGTAGGTTGCTACATCGCTGGCCGCTGTGTTGCGGGATAGCCCATAGAGGATGACTAACCCTGATAGATGCTGAAATTGTACGTACACAAGTTCCAAGATCTTTCTCCAGTCTTTTGTCTTTCCTCCGCGACTGGAGTACGAATAGTCCGAAATCTGTCACGATCAGCCATTGTTGCAATACAGACCCAGAATCTGTTTTTTTTTTTTTTTTTTTCTGACTGGCTTGATGCGTCCCGTCTCTTCATCTCAGAGTAGCACTTGGAACCTACGTCCTCAATTCTTTGTTGGGTGTATTCCAATCTCTGTATTCTTTTACAGTTTTTGCCCTCTGTAGCTTCCTCTAGAACCATGTAAGTCATTCCCCGATGTCTTAATAGAAGTCCTAGCATCCTGTCCATTATTATTTTCCACATAATTCTTTCAGATTCTGCGCGGAAACTCCTCATTCATTACCTTATCAGTCCATCATATTTCCAACATTTGTCTGTAGCACCGCATCGCAATTGCTTCGATTCTCTCCTGATCCGGTTTTCCCACCGCCCATACTTCACTACCATACAATGCTGTCCTGCCAACGTACATTCTCAGAAAGTTATTCCTCTGAATAAGGCCTATGTTTGATATTAGTAGACTTCTCATGACCAGGAATGCCCTTTATGGCAGTGCTAGTCTGCTTTTGATGTCCTCCTTGCTCCATCCGTCATTGGTTATTTTGTTGCCAGGGTAGCAGAATTCTTTAACTTCATCTACTTCGTGACCATCAATTCTGATGTTAAGTTTCTTCCTGTTGTCATTATTGCTACTAGAGACGCAATTCTGCGGTTGATAATGGAAGCAACACTAAAGAAAAATCAAGACACGTTCATAGGATTTGACGACCCGTTCGGCAGTGTAAAATGGTGCAAGGTGCTCGAAATTTTGAGAAAAATGAGGGTACGTTATAAGAAGAGACGAATAATATACAATACGTACAAGAGCCAAGAGGGAATAATAAGAGTGGACGGAGGTCCGAGTCTTCCCTCGGGCATGTGTGTGTGTGTGTGTGTTTGTCCTTAGGATAATTTAGGTTAAGTAGTGCGTAAGCTTAGGGACTGATGACGTTAGCAGTCAAGTCCCATAAGTTTTCACACACATCTCAACATTTTTTTTTTCTTTTTCTTTTTTTTTTTTAAGAGTGGACGACCAAGAATGAAGATCTCGGATTAAAGAGCGTGTAAGACAGGGATGTAGCCTTTCACCTCTACTGTTCAATCTGTACATTCAAGAAGCAATGATGCAATAAAAGTAAGGTTCAGGAGTGAAATTAAAATTCAAGGTGAAAGGATATCAAAGATATGATTCGCTGATGACTTTGCCATCTCGAGTGAAAGTGAAGAAGAATTACATGATCTGCTGAACGGAATAAACAGTCTAATGAGTACAGAATATGGATTGAGAGTAAATCGAACAGAGACGAATGTAATGAAAAGTACCAGAGTCTGCTAGCCATTGGGGAAAAAAACGGCTGAACAACTGTGCAGATTACATCCTGCGTTCTGGATATTTTTGAGCATACAGCACAAGGGCTCGACGATTGCTTCCATTTGTCAGACCGTAACTGGAGATCGTGTCTGATATTTTCGTGTGGAATAAGAGACTTCCATTACGCTAGTAAGCGCAAAGATAAAACTGCAACGAAAAAGCAACTGGCTTATCAAAACACAAACTAGTTCTTTAGAACTGATGTATGTGCTACACTTACCCAGAAGAGTGAATACGGTTTACAGCACCAACACTAACACAGATGTTTACTGCATGCCATATCCGTGCACAATAACATAGGAATGCGCTCCGACTTGTTTGCTGCATATTGTAGGTTGCCCGTAACAGCAAAGAGCTTGCAGTGGAAAAGATGTGTGTCATAGTAATGAAGGTCGCAGCTCTTAAGGTAGGCACATTACGGCGCATTTGCATCATTACTCTGCTGCACTTCACAGTTAAGTGTCTGGCAGAGGGTCCATCGAACCACCTTCAAGCTATTTCTCTACATTTTCACTCTCGAACAGCGCGGGGAGAAAAACGGTTCTTAAATCCTCCCGTGCGAGCTCTGATTCCGCCCCCCCCCCCCCCCCCCCCCTCTTATGGGTCCACGTCCTCCACCGGCTGGCCGCGGTGGTCTCGCGGTTCTAGGCGCGCAGTCCGGAGCCGTGCGACTGCTACGGTCGTAGGTTCGAATCCTGCCTCGGGCATGGATGTGTGTGATGTCCTTAGGTTAGTTAGGTTTAAGTAGTTCTAAGTTCTAAGGGACTGATGACCACAGCAGTTGAGTCCCATAAGGCTCAGAGCCATTTTTGAACCTCCACCGGCTCCTTCCCCATTTCCCTCCACTTCGTTTTTTTTTCCTCTCCTTCCCTTCCCCCACCCCCCCCCCCGCCCCCCACCATTGCTTTTCCCGTCATCTTTCCGTCCCCCCCCCCCCAAATCTGTCCTCGGCTTTGGTGTATCATATTTGTGCCAATTTTTTAGTGCAGTGTTCAAGTGCATGTTCAGTGTTGTTCGTCTTTCCAAAGCGTTGCGTACAGAAATCATGTTGTCGCTGGGTGTGAATCTTATGTCTCTTGCGAACAGAAACGAGAATGTCGCCGTGTTTTTTAATTGTCTGTCTATTATTTTACCTGTCTGTTTCATATATATTTTGTTAACATCATCAACCCTTTGTTCTATGTTTTAAGTTCCACGATTTTCCGCCATGTTACCATTTAAGCCTCCGATTTTATCGCCTGTTTATATATTATTATCTTCATTTTTTTAAAAACAAATTCTGTAGGCTGAAGAGCGACGTACTAAGCTGCTGCCAGTCCGCCCCCTGCGGGGGGAATCGAAACTCAATAAAGGAAAAAAAAAAGATTTCTCTTATTTTATCATGATGATCGTTTCTCCCTTTGCAGGTAGGCGCCAACACAATATTTTCGCATTCTCGGGAAAAGTTCGTGAGAAGATCCAACTGTAACCAAAAACGCCTTTGTTTTAATGACTGCCACTCCAATTCCCATGACATATGCGTGATACTCTTTCCCCTACTTCGCGATCATACAAAAAGAGCTGCCTTTCTTCGAACTTTTTCGATGTCCTTCGTCAGTCCTACCTGACCGCAAGATATTTTTGTCTTTTGTCAATAGTGTCACCTCTCAAAATATGATGCACTTTATTCCTAAAAATGGTATATATAAATGACGTAATGGATAACGGCGTAAGTTCCATGAGGAATCTCGCACATGATACTCAACTATACAGAGAATCCTCACCGCTGGAAAATTGTGGCGAAATGCAGGACATCCGCAGTGGATCGACGCATGCCGCAGTGATTACCAGTTGACTCTCAAAATAAACAAACTAGCTATATCCGACCATGTGTAGCACATTCTGCTTAAATAGGCAGAAAGGCCAGTTACTGTATGACTAAACGATTGCAGAATTTTCACATCCATTAAATACGTAGGTTCTTAAATTGTGGGCAACACTGCTGTGGAGACACTATGCAATAGAGTCTACTAGAGCACTTGCCCGCGAAAGGCAAATGTCCAGAGTTTGAGTCTCGGTTCGGCACACAGTTTTAATCTGTCAGGAAGTTTCGCATCAGCGAACACCCCGCTGCAGAGTGAAAATCTCATTCTGGAAACATCCTCCACGCTGTGGCTAAGCCATGTCTCCGCAATATCCTTTCTTTCAGGAGTGCTAGTTCTGCAAGGTTCGCAGGAGAGCTTCTGTAAAGTTTGGAAGGTAGGAGACGAGGTACTGGCAGAAGTAAAGCTGTGAGGACGGGGCGTGAGTCGTGCTTGGGTAGCTCAGTTGGTAGAGCACTTGCCCGCGAAAGGCAAAGGTCCCGAGATCGAGTCTCGGTCCGGCACACAGTTTTAATCTTCCAGGGAGTTTCATATCAGCGCATACTCCGCTGCAGGGTGAAAATCTCATTCTAGAATCTATTATTGTCGCTGATAACACACGTTGTTGACATACCTACCTACCCACCGAGCAAATGGACTCGCCCGTCCCACGCCACCGGCGTGAACACAATCGAGGGAAACACAGTCACTTGTGAGCGAGCGGTCTAACGTGATGGTGTCACTGTGTTTTCGAAATAGGAACAACGGAGTTCGACCAGTGCACAGTATTAGTTCGTCCGCAGCTCGTAGTGTTGCGGTAGCGTTCTCGCTTCCTGCGCACGGGGTTTAGGGTTCGATTCCCGGCGGGGTCAGGGATTTTTCCTGCCTCGAGACGACTGGGTGTTCTTTCGTCGTTTTCATCATCATCATCATTCATGCTCATTACGGTCGCAGGAAGGAAAGGGCAAACCACCTCCAATAGGACCTTGCCTAGTACGCTCCTCGGAGTATGGGACATCAGAATCACTGTTCGTTTTTGGAGCATCACCTGCGTCCAGGTTTGAGAAAGAAGCGGCGACACTTTTTTTCGCAATCTACCCATCATTTTGCACGACAATGCGCGGGCGCATACCGCGCAAGTTGTGGCTGCTCTGTTCGGACGATGGGACTGGGAAGTACTGTACCGTCCACTATACTCCCCGGACTTAAGTCCTTGTGACTTTGATTTGATTCCGAAGATGAAGGAACCACGTCGTGGCATTCGATTCAGAACTGTTCCAGAGATTCGCAGCATCAACAGAGTAGGATGTGCTAACGGTATACTACGCCTTCCACATCGTTGGCAACGGGATCTACGCAACATTGGTGACTACTTTGAAGGACAGTAACAGGTACAAACATGTAACTCTTTTGTATCGCTTGTGAATAAATAGTTGCCACTATTTAAGTTCAAACTCCGTATCCGGAGTAGCGTTCGGAGCGATTTAAAGTGGAACGACCCCATGAAACTAATAATGGGAAACGGAGATGCCAGACTGAGATTCACTGAAATTATACTCAGGAATTGCAATTCACTCTCGGAGGGTCCGCAGCTCGTGGTCGTGCGGTAGCGTTCTCGCTTCCCACGCCCGGGTTCCCGGGTTCGATTCCCGCCGGGGTCAGGGATTTTCTCTGCCTCGTGATGGCTGGGTGTTGTGTGATGTCCTTAGGTTAGTTAGGTTTAAGTAGTTCTAAGTTCTAGGGGACTGACGACCTCAGATGTTAAGTCCCATAGTGCTCAGAGCCATTTGAACCACTCACGGAGGATGTAACTTCCAAAACCGTCGTTTGACCGATACTTGAACGCATTTCTGGCCACATATACATATGGCCTTCTTTGATACTTATTTTCTCAGGATTCTTTATTTGCAGTTTATTCCCATTAAACAAAATGAAACATGAAAACACGTCAATATTTGAAGTGCTCTGTTATGAACATCAATAAAACGGCAAATACATCTGAAAACGGACCTTTTCAAGAAACTAAGAGAATATTTAAAGTATTTTACAGTGTTGTTTTTCTCGGATGTTTGTAATTGTCAAATTCTGTTAATATACAAGGTGTAACGGGTATACGAGCAGATATTTTTATGTGTGGTACCTTAATATGCACACCTGTCAGTGTGCTGGTACTTTTTTCTCTGCATCCAACAGCCGTACCACAAACATGTCACAAATTTTACGACCTGATGTTTTCTGCACGGTCGTAACTGCACCACTGAGTGGAATATGCCTGTCAGTACAAACTAACCGTTTTGCGTCCACACGTCCACACTTCAACACCTGACCTACTGACCAGGTCAAAATAAGAATTAGTGGCTTGCTCTTGCTATATGTACTTTGTAAGTAGGATGTTTAGGTTTTTTTTATTGGTAACGCCGCCGCCACGTAGCGCTCTGTATGAAAATCACTGGCTGTCCCATGTGCAGTCTGCGGCTGGTTTGCATTGTTGTCTGCCATTGTAGTGTTGGGCAGCGGCAGCTGGATGTTAACAGCGCGTAGCGTTGGGCAGTTGGAGGTGAGCCGCCAGCAGTGGTGGACGTGGGGAGAGAGATGGCGGAGTTTTGAAATTTGTAAGAATTGGTGTCATGAACTGCTATATATATTATGACTAGTGAGGTAAATACATTGATTATTCTCTATTAAAATCTTTCATTTGCTAACTATGCCTATCAGTAGTTAGTGCCTTCAGTAGTTTGAATCTTTTATTTAGCTGGCAGTAGTGGCGCTCGCTGTATTGCAGTAGGTTGAGTAACGAAGATTTTTGTGACGTAAGTGATTTGTGAAACGTATAGGTTAATGTTAGTCAGGGCCATTTTTTGGTAAGGATGTTTGAAAGTCAGATTGCGTTGCGCCAAAAATATTGTGTTTCAGTTTAAGCACAGCCGTGTAAAATTTTTCTAAGGGGACGTTTCAACTTGTAACATGTACTTGGCGGTACTAATCAACCGTAAAAGGACGATCCGAAACCCGAGCGTTTCGAAGAATATAGGAAGTTACGGCACGCTCGCTCCCTTGTACGCAGCGATATGACGCCCATGAGTCTGTGGAAGACACTCAGTTGCCTGGGGATCGGAAAGGCGAAATCGGAAACTGCTTTTCAGGTCTCAGCTAACGAATTGTATGAATTCTTCTCTGCACCTCTGAATACCAGCACGGCTGATAATTATCGTCCACAAGAATACCCTAACTGGGTAACTAACCACGTCAGTCTGGGACGCGTACCAAAGATCCAAAGATACCAGTGCATCATAATGAAACAGCAGGTGCTGCAGCCCACAAGATATTCTCTCCCGGACACCGGATTGCCTCACAGCGTCCCCGGCCCTGCGAGAAGCGGAAGCTGCGCTCGTGCCGGAAGCGAGCACTGGAGGGTGCCGGAAGCAGTTCTCCAGTTCCATGACGCACCGCCGGAGAAGTCCCGCAGCGACACTCAATGGCAGCCGCTCAGAACGTGCGCCCTGGAAAGGCAGGCGCGGGACAACGCACGGGTTGACTCGTGTAGTCAGTGTAAAGAAGCGAGTCTCGCTTCCGGCGCGAATAATAAAGCTGAGATACGCTTCTCCCCTGACAAGTTATACTCGTCAGCCAACCCTGGGAGCACCTACTTACTGGCGTACCGGTCCACCTTTGATAAGCAATACAGTGGCGACTCTATGTCGCATGGGTCCGACAAGTTCCTAGTAGGTTTTCGGAAGTATGTAGCACCAGATGAAGGGTGGTTATAATACACTACTGGCCATTAAAATTACTGCACCACGAAGGTGACGTGCTACAGACACGAAATTTAACCGACAGGAAGAAGATGCTGTGATATGCAAATTATTAGCTTTTCAGAGCGTTCACACAAGGTTGGCGCCGGTGGCGACACCTACAACGTGCTGACACGAGGAAAGATTCCAACCCATTTCTCATACACAAATTGCAGTTGACAGGCGTAGCCTGGTGAAACGTTATTGTGATGCCTCGTGTAAGGAGGAGAAATGCGTTCCGTCGGATTGTAACCTATCGCGATTGCGGTTTATCGTATCGCGACATTGCTGCTGGCATTGTCGAGATACAATGACTGTTAGCAGAATATGGAATCGGTGGGTTCAGGAGTGTAATACGGAACGCCGTGCTGGATCCCAACGGCCTCGCATCGCTAGCAGTCGAGATGACAGGCATCTTATCCGCATGGCCGTAACGGATCGTGCAGCCACGTCTCGATCCCTAAGTCAACAGATGGGGACGTTTGCAAGACAATAACCACCTGCACGAACAGTTCGACGACGTTTGCAGCAGAATGGACTATCAGCTCGGAGACCGTGGCTGCGGTTACCCTTGACGCTGCATCACAGCTGGAGCCCCTACGATGGTGTACTCGACGACGAACCTGGGTGCATGAATGGCAAAACGTAATTTTTTCGGATGAATCCAGGTTCTGTTTCCAGCATCATGATGGTCGCATCCGTGTTTGGCGACATAACGGTGTACCCACATTGGAAGCGTGTATGCGTTATCGCCATACCGGCGTATCACCCGGAAGGATGGCATGGGGTGCCACTGGTTACACGTCTCGGTCACTTCTTGTTCGCATTGATGATGATTTGAACAGTGGACGTTACACTTCAGATGTGTTACGACCCGTGGCTCTACCCTTCATTCAATCCCTACGAAACCTTACATTTCAGCAGGACAATGCACGACCGCATGTTGCAGGTCCTGTACGGGCCTTTCTGGATACAGAAAATGTTCGACTACTGTCCTGGCCAGCACATTCTCCAGATCTCCCACCAATGGAAAACGTTTGGTCAATGGTGGCCGAGCAACTGGCTCATCACAATACGCCAGTTACTACTCTTGATGAACTGTGGTATCGTGTTGAAGCTGCATGGGCAGCTGTACCTGTACACGCCATCCAAGCTCTGTTTGACTCAATGCCCAGCCGTATGAAGGCCGTTATTACGGCCAGAGGTGGTTGTTCTGGGTATTGATTTCTCAGGATGTATGCACCCAAATTGCGTGAAAATGTAATAACATGTCAGTTCTAGTTTAATATATTTGTCCAATGAATACCCGTTTATCATCTGCATTTCTTCTTGGTGTAGCAATTTTAATGGCCAGTAGTGTACATTAAGCCCTATTATAACTCGCAGAATGCAGGCTACGTATCGTCTTCCTATTATTCTACTACCCAAATGGGCCCACCAGCCATGGTCGGCTGTTAAGTCACCGTTGTCAGGGGGCTTCCCGCTCTTTCCATCGGCGCGGGGTCAGCTCCTTCAACGAGGGTTGACGAAAGTAATGAACCGCGTTTTGTGATTGTTCTTTTATGATATCAATTTTTCAACAATATTTCTATCACAGGTAAGACATGGTGAAATCAGAGCTTCTAGCGATACTCGAACTACCGACTTCACGATTACAATTCCATTGCATTACGCATTCGTCCATCGCCAAATACGACAGTAGTCTAGAACCCTTCTGTTCTTGAGACGCGACGTTTTTTCTTTTTATTTAGTTGCGTCGCGCCGCTTTAGAAAGCTGATGTTCGGTTACGGACCTTAAAATCCTGTGGGTATAAAGGAAATCATAGATAGGCAGTACGTAAGGTCCTTACCGTGTAATTCGTTCGGCTTTGGTAATGCCGGCACCGCGGCTTCCCCGCAAGACCGCTGTGTTGTGCGGGTTGTATCGGAATGCGTTCCAGGCGTTATACGAGCGGCGGGCACGGCTGAGCAGCGGGCTGCCAGCCGGAATAAAAGACCGGCGGCACGGCGGGCATTCCAGGTCGTAAATACCGTACTGGGCGCGCTGCACGTCCAACACGCTCCCCTCCACAGCGGCCAGTTTCGGCACGTCGCTGCCGCCTGCACCTCGAATGTGGGGGACCAACTCTCTCGCGACGGTATGCTTACGTAAAATATTCCACGGATCTTTGTCGCCTCATATTAGAATAATATTAAATGAAACAACGAGTTTACTGTTACCAGTCACCGTTTTATTTATATCCACGACGCGTTTCAAAGGTTTAAACCTCCATCCTCGGGTAGATTTACATTAGCTAGTATGACATGTGTGTGTGTGTGTTGTGTTACGATTTTGGAGGCACTTGTGGCACTGCCTAGTAGAGAAACAAGACACTATTTCAGAACATGGTTTAGGATTACTTTTGACAAAAAATTAAACTAATGTCTAATGGTGAACATAAAATAAGTTAACTAGAGTACCTCCAGTGGTCACAGGTTCCTTTCGCTAACGTAACACATCACATGTATACTGTCGCATTTGTAAACAAATATGGCGTCTGAAATCTACTGGGTGCAAGGTTCGTATAGCAGAAGAGAAGACATAATCGCAAAGTGCAAAGAATATACATCGTAAAAAACATTATTACAGAATAATTGTTTAAAGCATTTGGAGGTGTTTGTTTTGAGGTGTCGAATATATATGTGTGTACTTCAGGTGGTATACAAATTCAATTTTGACAAATTAAAACAGCTAAACATTCGTACTAGTTTATACAATCAGGTGAAATGTTATTAACAAGTATGAAGTTTAAGCCATTTTAACATTTCAGAATGAGTTAAAGGGTGATTGTAAAGCGACCACGATTACGTTTTTAATTCTTCACTAATCAAGGTCATTTGAGGATTTTATTTACCTATGTTTTTGACGTTATTTACTTTACTAAGCCTCCAATTCGTATGAAATACGAAACTAAAAATAACTGCAGAATGCATTTGAAAATACAACTCAGATTCTTTGCTCGCCAGCTAGATGCCTAGGTCGCTAAAGCCAAAGGTGCTTTCGTTGAACAGTGTTTTTCTTAAAGGCACATATGCGGTAGTCACATAAAGGTTTCTCTCCTCGATTTCTAGGCCGTATGGCAGACAGCAGTCAGGTTGGTATCTCACGGCTATACGGGGCGTTTCTAGATACGCCTTCGGTCTGGAATATCATTGACTGGAACAGAACTGTCTTCAGTGACGAGTCCCGCTTCGAACTGAGCCCTAGGTGCACTGTTTCCGATGTGATAGTGAAGTGGAAACGTGATGGGACACGTACACCACAAAAGCATACAGGCCGACCTCGTCTGTTGACTGACAGATACCGCCAACAGTTGAAGAGGGTCGTAATGTGCAACAGGCAGACATCTGTCCAGACCATCACAAAGGAATTCCTGACTGCATCGAGATCCACTGCAAGTACCATGACAATTAATCGGGAGGCGAGAAAACTTGGATTTCATGGTCGAATGGCTGCTGATAAGCTCCACATCACGCCATTAAATGCCAAACGACGACTTGCTTGATGTAAGGAGCGTAAATATTGGACCACTGAACAGTGGAAAAACGTTGTGTGGAGCGACGAATCACGGTACACAATTTGGCGATCCGAAGGCGCCGGCCGGAGTGGCCAAGCGGTTCTAGGCGCTACGGTCTGGAACCGCGCTACTGCTACGGTCGCAGGTTCGAATCCTGCCTCGGGCATAGATCTGTGTGATGTCCGTAGGTTAGTTAGGTTTAAGTAGCTCTAAGTTCTAGGGGACTGATAACCTCAGAAGTTAGGTCCCATAGTGCTCAGAGCCATTTGAACCATTTTTGATCCGATGGTAGGATGTGGGTATGGCGAATGCCCGATGAACGCCATCTGCCAGCGTGTGTAGTGCCAAAAGTAAAATTCGGAAAAGATGGTGTTATTCTGTGGTCGTGGTTTTCTCGAAGTGGGCTTGCACCCCTTGTTGTTTTGCGTGACATTACCACGGCACATGCTTACACTGCTGTTTCAAGCACCTTCTTGCTTCCCACTGCTGAAGAGCAATTCGGGGATGGTGACAGCATCTTTTACACGATCGAGCACCTGTTCATAATGCAGGGTCTGCGGTGGAGTGGTTACACGACAATAATATCCATGTAATGGACTGGCCTGGACAGATTCATGACCTAAATCCTATAGAACACCTTTGGGATGCTTTGGAGCGTCGACTTCGTGCCAGGGCTCACCAACCGATCTCGATACGTCTCCTCAGTGCAGCACTCCGTGAAGAATGGGATGCCATTCCCTAAGAAAAATTTCAGCACCTGATCGAACGTATACCTGCAAGAGTGGAAGCTGTCATCAAGTCTAAGGGTGGGCCAACACAGTATTGAATTCCAGCTTCACCGATGGACGGCGCCACGGACTTTTAAGTCTTTTTCAGCCAGGTGTTCGGATACTTTTGACCACATAATGTACCTACAGACAAGGACACAGCTGATTTTGCTCAGCAATACGAAAATTCTACAGCCCTGATGAAAAAAACTAGAAATATCTTGGCAATTAACTGCGACAGCCCAACCATCCCCCAAAAGTGCCGTGTTTTGCAACTACAAGAAGGGACGTCGAACAAATGTGCAGAACTATAGGTCTATATCTCTAACGTCGATCAGTTGTGGAATTTTGGAACACGTATTATGTTCGAGTATAAAGTCTTTTCTGGAAACTAGAAATCTACTCTGTAGGAATCAGCATGGGTTTCGAAAAAGACGATCGTGTGAAACCCAGCTCGCGCTATTCGTGCATGAGACTCAAATTGCCATAGACACGGGTTCCCAGGTAGATGACGTGTTTCTTGACTTCCGCAAGGCGTTCGATACAGTTCCCCACAGTCGTTTAATGAACAAAGAGCATATGGACTGTCAGACCAATTGTGTGATTGGATTGAAGAGTCCCTAGATAACAGAACGCAGCATGTCATTCTCAATGTAGAAAAGCCTTCCGAAGTAAGAGTGATTTCAGGTGTGCCGCAGGGGAGTGTCGTAGGACGGTTGCTATTCACAATATACATAAATGACCTTGTGGATAACATCGGAAGTTCGCTGAGGCTTTTTGCGGATGATGCTGTAGTATATCGAGAGGTTGTAGCAATGGAAAATTGTACTGAAATGCAGGATGACCTGCAACGAATTGACGCATGGTGCAGGGAATGGCAATTGAATCTCAACGTAGACAAGTGTAATGTGCTGCGAGTACATAGAAAGAAAGATCCCTTATCATTTAGCTACAATATAGCAGGTCAGCAACTGGAAGCAGTTAATTCCATAAATTATCTGGGACTAGGCATTAGGAGTGATTTAAAATGGAATGACCATATAAAATTAATCGTCGGTAAAGCAGATGCCAGACTGAGATTCATTGGAAGAATCCTAAGGAAATGCAATCCGAAAACAAAGGAAGTAGGTTAGAGTACACTTGTTCGCCCACTGCTTGAATATTGCTCACCCGTTTGGGTTCCGTAGCAGATAGGGTTGATAGAAGAAATAGAGAAGATCAAACGGAGAGCAGCGCGCTTCGTTACAGGATCATTTAGTAATCGCGAAAGCGTTGCAGAGATGACAGATAAACTACAGTGGAAGACTTTGTAAGAGAGACGCTCAGTAGCTCGGTACGGGCTTTTGTTGAAGTTTCGAGAGCATACATTCACCGAGGAGTCAAGCAGTATATTGCTCCCTCTTACGTGTGTTTCGCAAAAAGACCATGAAGATAAAATCAGAGATTAGGGCCCACACAGAGGCATACCGACAATATGTCTTTCCTCGAAGAATACGAGACTGGTTCAAAAATGGTTCAAATGGCTCTGAGCACTATGGGACTTAACTTCTGAGGTCATCAGTACCCTAGAACTTAGAACTACTTAAACCTAACTAGCGTAAGGACATCACACACATCCATGCCCGGGGCAGGATTCGAACCTGCGACCGTGGCGGCCGGCTATGAGACTGGAATAGACCGGAAAACCGATAGTGGTACTCAAAGTACCCTCCGCCACACACCGTCAGGTGGCTTGCGGAGTATGAGTGTAAATGTAGATGTAGATACAGCGCAGCAACGCTGACGGCATCACTATTGTGGC
Organism: Schistocerca gregaria; assembly: GCF_023897955.1. Lineage (NCBI taxonomy): Eukaryota > Metazoa > Arthropoda > Insecta > Orthoptera > Acrididae > Schistocerca > Schistocerca gregaria. The sequence goes on along the minus strand of NC_064928.1, from coordinate 194,816,531 downwards.
CACACATTGCCGTAAAATATTGCGTGTGTGTAAACGCTTTACCAAGACATTCTAATTGTAACGATCAACCGTGAGGGAGAAACTTTCGAGGCAGCGTGTGTCCCGGCCCCTACGCTCGTTAAGCCACAACTACTGAATTATATCTCAATCGATAGGAGGGGGCGGACAGAGGTTTTAGTGCCGTGTCGGAGAGCTGGCAACAAAAGACGCCGCCGACACCAGGCTGAGAAGGTGGGGGTGAGGGGATGACCTCGAATGATTCGATGCATTCCGCGCCGACAGCGGCTACAATAAGCGGAGAATCACAAAAAGGAGCAGAGAATGCTACCTGCGATCGGAACCACATACGCCGGGCGCCCACACAATGGCCGTGAAATGCTTCGGACAACACCGCCATCTTGCCGTGCCGTAGATGTTTTTGTCCCGCCAGAGATGCTAGCCGCGGCAGCCTATACGTCACGCCAGAGATGGTATAGTCTGCGGACGGGAAACAAGCACCGCGCGCGTGCACCATTTTCCATTGTTCAGCGCCGCAGAACCAAAGCTGTTGGGAGCATCCGCTGCCCTTTTATGGAATGGTGTTTACCCCCACCTCTGACATTGTCTTTGATGACAAACTGCGCGTGAGCAACAGGAGCGCATTAATGACTCGCAGTGAATGTCGAGGATAAATTATGCTTCAGACTGTCTTCTGTACTGATACACTGCTTACACGTTCTTAGAGGGAACGTTGTCGTCTAAAAGACGTATGTGACTGTTCATTTCATTGATTTATCATACTGGTTCAAATGTTTAAAATGGCTCTGAGCACTATGAGACTTAACTTCTGGGGTCATCAGTCTCCTAGAACTTAGAACTACTTAAACCTAACTAACCTAAGGACATCGCACACATCCATGCCCAAGGCAGGATTCGAACTTGCGACCGTAGCAGTCGCGCGGTTCCAGACTGTAGCGCCTAGAACCGCTCGGCCACACCGTCCGGCATCATATTGGTGAACAAAAGGACGACAGCACCTATTCCATGATGTGCCACAGTCAGGTAACATCGCTCAACGAAAGATCCGTACCCAAAGACTGGAAAGTTGCACAGGTCACACCAATATTCAAGAAAAGAAGTAGGAGTAATCCACTAAATTACAGGTCCATATCATTAACGTCGATATGCAGCAGGATTTTAGAACATATATTGTGTCGAACATTATGAATTACCTCGAAGGAAACGGTCTATTGACACATAGTCAACATGGGTTTAGAAAACATCGTTCCTGTGAAACACAAGTAGCTCTTTAGTCACATGAAGTGCCGAGTGTATTGACAAGGGATTTCAGATCGATTCCGTATTCCTTGATTTCGGGAAGGTTTTTGACCCTGTACCACACAAGCGGTACGTAGTAAAATTGCGTGCTTATGGAATATCATCTCAGTTATGTGACTGGATTTGCGATTTCCTGTCAGAGAGGTCACAGTTCGTAGTAACTGACGGGAAGTCAGTCCCCTAGGTAGTGTTATAGACCTTTTGATGTTCCTTATCTATAGAAACGATTTGGAGACAATCTGAGCAGCCGTCTTCGTTTGTTTGCAAATGACGCTTTCGTTGATCGACTAATAAAACGATTTAGAAAAAATATCTGAATAGTGCGAAAAGTGGCAGTTGATCCTAAATAACGAAAAGTGTGAGGTCATCCGCATGAGTGCTAAAAGGAAGTCGTTAAACTTCGATTATACGAAAAATCTGTCTAATCTAAAAGCCGTAAATTCAACTAAATACCTAGGTATTACAATTATGAACAACTTAAATTGGAAAGGACACACAGAAAATGTGGAGAAGGCTATCTGAAGGCTTCATTTTATTGGCAGGACATTCAGAAAACGTAACAGACCTACTAAGGAGACTGCCTACACTACGCTTGTCCGTCCTCTTTTAGAATGCTACTGCGCGGTTTGGGATACTTACCAGGTAGGACGGAGTACATGGAAAAAGTTCAAAAAAGGCAGCACGTTTTGTATTATCGCGAAATATGGGAGAGAGTGTCACAGAAATGATACAGGATTTTTGGCTGGAAATCTTTAAAAGAAAGGCGTTTTTCGTTGCGACGGAATATTCTAATGATATTCCAATCACCAACTTTCTCCTCTGAATGCGAAAATATTTTGTTAACACCGACCTACATGGGCGGAATGATTACCACCATAAAATAAGAAAAATTAGAGCTCGTGCGGAAAGATATAGGTGTTCATTCTTTACGCGCGCTATAAGAGATTGGAATAATAGAGAATTGTGAAGGTGATTCGACGAACCCTCTGGCAGGCACTTAAATGTGATTTGCAGAGTATCCATGTAGACGTAGATTACATTTAAACCATATATAGAAATAACTGGTAAAGTACAGTATAGTATAGAAAGGAGCTGAAAAAACGCCAAGACGCGAACAGAGATGACGATAATTTTACTGAAATCACTGTGATTCATGAGAGTCCCCCAGAGAAAAAGTGAGACATGGTTCTTAATAGGGTGCGTTATCACCATGGACGGCTATGCATGCTCTCGTGCTAACCACAAGGTCGGAATGGAGTCCTGGTGATAGGATGTTTCATTCTTCCACCAGCGAAATGGTAAACTTCTGCATAGTCATTGGTGCGCGTGAACCTGTTACAACTCGTCTCCCCAACCATCGCACACGTGTTCAATGGGGTTTAAGTCGTGAGGAAGAAGCAGGCCAGTCCATTCTCTGCCGGCCGGGGTGGCCGAGCGGTTCTAGGCGCTACAGTCTTGAACCTCGCGACCTCCATGGTCGCAGGTTCGAATCCTGCCTCGGGCATGCATGTGTGTGATGTCCATAGGTTAGTTAGGTTTAAGTAGTTATAAGTTCTAGGGGACTGATGACGTTAGAAGTGAAGTCCCATAGTGCTCAGAGCCATTTGAACCATTTTGAAGTCCATTCTCCTTCCAAGAGTTCTGCCACCTGCTCTGTTCTACACGGGCGCCCATTGTCACTTAAAAATAATGAATTGAGGGCCTAATGCACCCGGAAGAGGGGGGGGGGCAGGGGGGGGGAATTACAGTGTCACGATTACAAGCTCCCGTGAGTGTACCATGTTCAAAGATCTGGAGGTAATTACACCCATGCAGTATTATGCTTCCCTACAATGAAAGGGCGAGTCAAAAGTCCTTGGACACCTTAATAAGTTGGAAGATTAAAGGAAAAAATTGAAATGTGAAGATGGGAACATAGGTTTGACGTGGAGCCGCAACTTCTGAAGTGAATGTCTTTCATGGCCGCCATCTTGAAATCCGCCATTTTGGATTCCTTTTTTTTAATGGGAAGGGGGGTGTATGACACATCAAATAACACTCGCTTGAGGTCGGGAATTTCGTGGTGTAATTTGTTTTTGTCTATCTTGTACAGTTTAGAAGTTATTAATGTTAGAAGTTACTTTGATACCGAGTCATGACTCTCTATGTTCCAGGTGATCTAAATTGGGTCTGACGCGTGAACAGAAGATCGAAATCATCCTTATATCACGGGAACGCAGCTACCGAACAATCGCAGCTGACTACAACAGCCAGAGAACCGGTATCGCACAGCATGGTGGCTCTCGTGTTTACCAAATTCCGCGAGATGGGCTCTGTTCACGATAGGGCACGTAGTGGGCAACCAAGGACTGCCACCAATGAGGAAACTGCAACTGCGGTTGTTGCGTCGTTCGTGAAGTCCTAAACGAAGTTCCCGTCGTGTGGCCCTACCATGTGGATATTGCACACCAATAAGTGGCATCCTTACAAGCTGCAGATGCAACATCGACTTAAACGAGGATGATCGCCGGTTGGAGTTCTGCCTGTGGGCTACTGAACAACATGAACTGGATCCTTCTTTTGCCAAGGGCATACTGTTCAGCGACGAGGCTTATTTCACTTTGAACGGGGAAGTTAATCGACGTAATTGTCGATATTGGAGTGACGCAAATTCGAACTGAGTTGCCTCAATTCGAGAACATAGTCCAGCAAAGGTGATGGTGCGGTGTGGCATATGGGACACCCGCATCATTGGGCCATTTTTCTTTTACAACACCTTAACTGCACTACAGTATCTGAGTCTGCTGCAGGACCTTCCAGACTGAATGCTCACGGCATTTTTCCATCTTATTTTCAGCACGATGGAGCCCCTCCACACAATGGCATTGGTGTCCGTGAATGGTTGGAGGGAAGTGGATTGGTCGCCGTGGTCCAGTGGAGTGGCCGCACAGAACCCTTGATTTTTATCTATGGGGACATCTTGAGCAGATAGTGTATGCTGAGAGCATCCGTGATTTGAGACACCTGGAGGAACGCATACAACACGCCTGTGACCAAATTCCAGGAGATACTCTCCTCCGTGTGCAGTCAGAGGTTGCGGCGACTACAGTTGGGCATTGCATGGGATGGACAACACGTAGAACGTGTGTTGTAGCAGTCGGTATGAAGGTACTTTCCCAACTTTGAACATTAATAACCTGTAAACTGTACAAGATAGACAAAAACAAATTACACCACGAAATTCCAGAGCTTAAGCGAGTGTTATCTGATGTGTCATACATCCCCGTTCCCATTAAAAAAAAAAAAAAAAAAGACTTGAATCCAAAATGGCGGATTTCAAAATGGCGGCCATGAATGACATTACTCCAAAAGTTGCGACCCTACATCAAACCTACGTTCCCGTCATCAATTTCAATTTTCCCTTTAATCTTCCAACTTATCAAGGTATCCAAGGACTTTTGCTGGACCACCAAAGCGATCGTGATCCAGTTGCTGGACGTACACTTATGCGGGGACAGGTAGGAATGCGCAATGCACCTAGGAATATTGTCGAATATCATCGTTTTGGTAGTTCGAGATGTTATGAAGAGGAGGTGAGAGCGGGGTGGGGTGTGTGTGTGTGTGTGGGGGGGGGGGGGGGGGGGGAAGGAGGGACACTGAAGGTGTTGCCGTACTTTAGTGGTCTTATAGGGTCGTTTTGCCGATTTATTCACGCATATGTTGTTCTCCCGTGTGATCACGTCACAGGAGAGCGAAAAACAGGAGGTTTGAAAAAGGATAAGTACCTTTTCATGCTTCGGATCGCGTGCAGATTTCGTCGAATGGTTCTTAACGATCCACAGTGCTTACAACCTGTACACGAGGGTAAACAATGCGGTGGCAATGCACTCCAAAGCGGAGCCACCACGTTCATTGGGGATGCTGCTCCACAACGTCCTTTGAGAAGAAACTTCCTGGCACATTAAAACTGTGTGCCGGGCAGAGACTCGTAGTCCGAGTTCGAGTCTCGACCCGCCACACAGTTTTAATCCGCCAGGAAGTTTCATATCAGCGCACAATCGGCTGCAGAGTGAAATTCTTATTCTGGAAACATCCCCCAGGCTGTGGCTAAGCCACGTCTCCGCAATATCCTTTCTTCCAGGAGTGCTAGTTCTGCAAGGTTCACAGGAGAGCTTCTGTAAAGTTAGGAAAGTAGGAGATGATGTACTGGCAGAAGTAAAGCTGTGAGCAACCAAAGGTTCTGTGAGCACAACACTTAGAAGGTGCAACAGGTCTACTAAAGAGACTGCTTACACCACGCTTGTCCGCCCTATTCTGGAGTATTGCTGTGCGATGTGGGATCCGCATTAGGTGGGACTGACAGGTGACATCGAAAAAGTACAAAGAAGGGCAGCTCGTTTCGTATTATCGCGAAATGGTGGAGATAGTGCCACAGACATGATGCGTGAATTGGAGTGGCATCGCAGGAGAGTTTCTGTAAAGTTTGGAAGGTGGGAGACGAGGTATTGGCAGACGTGAAGCTGTGAGGACGGGGCGTGAGTCGTGCTTGGTTAGCTCAGTTGGTAGAGCACTTGCCCACGAAAGGCATAGGTCCCGAGTTCGAGTCTCAGCCCGGCACACAGTTTTAATCTGCCAGGAAGTTTCATATCAGTGCACACTCCGCTGCAGAGTGAAAATCTCATCCTTAGAGAAGGTTTGAAACGTCCGAGGGGTGCCAACGATGTCAAACGTTGTCAATATCATCTTCCTGTTACTCTTCGCCTCACCGCGAAACATGTGAGAATAAACGCCTCAGGTGAATGGGTGGTTTTATAGACACCCTTTATGCTACCCTCAGAGACCTTTTCTGAGCGGCGGTGTGTCTCAAACGTTTTCCTCGGCCAACCATCAGAAAACCGCGTGATTTCAACGGTGAGTGTCGCGGTTCTGACCTCCGTCGAAGAGACGTCAAAAGAAGGGGTGAAATATGGCTAAAAGAGGGTGCGAGCAGAGACGTCAAATATAGGCGAAGGAGAGTGTGTGACCACCTTTCCATCGTGTAGCACATCAAAAGTGGCGTTGGACAGAATTGTGGCGAAATATGGTGATGTGACGTCATTAACCCACCTTACAGCACACCCAAGCTTTTGAGGTCCGGCCTTTTTTCCGCACGTGTCGACGCCTTGCTGGCTGAAAAGTCGCTGAGCCCCAAGGTGACTCGCAAAGCGCCACATTTTTGCACCGTTACACTCCCCTGTGGCACGCCAGAGGTTACTTGCGATCTAGATTGTTTCATAGTTTATTTCAAATACGGTGTTACATTGTGAACGCTGGCTTTCTGGAGCAGTGTCTTCAAAAATAACTCAATAAAAGTATTTCACAGCCAGTACGAATCGTTTAAAAATGTGGACTTTCGGCTACGGGTGGCCGCAGTTTGAAATTACGCGCTAATTGCGCAGCGGCCGGTTGGCGCGGCCAGCCGCCAGATGGCAGGGCCGGCGCCGCCTAGCTGGACTGGACGCTGTCCGCCCACTGCCCGATGCCCACCGAGACTCAGTCGGCTGCCTTATTAGGCGATGCCAGCGCCCCTGGCGGCGCCTGCGACCTGCCTCGCGCGGCCAGCTGCCGTTTGTTCCGCAGATAACATCGCCGCACCTACACTCCACGCACGCCGCGGGTCCGGTTCGGCCGCATTCTGCTGTCGCCCTTGTTCTGCTCATCTGGCATGTGGCCGGCAAAACCTACACTCCTCGAGACCCGTTTCACAGCCACACGGCGAGCGCAGTAATATAATTGTCGCGGGCGAGTTTCGAGCATCATCATTACCGTCTACGTCCACAAGCGCTCAAGCGGTCTCACAGTGTGTGGCGGGCGGTACATCTACATCTACATACATACTCCGCAATCCAACATATGGTGCGTGGCGGAGGGTACATCTACATCTACATTTATACTCCGCAAGCCACCCAACGGTGTGTGGCGGAGGGCACTATACGTACCACTGTCATTACCTTCCTCTCCTGTCCCAGTCGCGTACGGTTCGCGGGAAGAACGACTGCCGGAAAGCCTCCGAGCGCGCTCGAATCTCTCTAATTTTACACTCGTGATCTCCTCGGGAGGTTTAAGAAGGGGGAAGCAATGTATTCGATACCTCATCCAGAAACGCACCCTCTCGAAACCTGGGCAGCAAGCTACACCGCGATGCAGAGCGCCTCTCTGGCAGTGCATACCACTTGAGTTTGCTAAACATCTCCGTAACGCTATCACGCTTACCAAATAACCGTGTGACGAAACGGGCCGCTCTTCTTTGGATCTTCTCTATCTCTTCTGTCAACCCGACCTGGTACAGATCCCACACTAATGAGCAATACTCAAGTACAGGTCAAACGAGTGTTTTGTAAGCCACCTCCTTTGTTGATTGACTATATTTTCTAAGGATTCTTCCAATGAATCTCAACCTGGCACCAGCCATACCAACAATTCATTTTATATGATCATTCCACTTCAAATCGTCCCGTACGCATACTACCAGATATTTTACAGAAGTAACTGCTACCAGTGTGTGTTCTACTATCATATAATACAATAAAGGATCCTTCTTTCTATGTATTCGCAATACGTTACATTTGTCAATGTTAAGGGTCAGTTGCCACTCCCTGCACCAAGTGCCTATCCGCTGCAGATCTTCCTGCATTTCACTGCAATTTTCTAATGCTGCAACTTCTCTGTACACTACAGCATCATCCGCGAAAAGCCGCATGGAACTTCCGACACTAGCTACTAGGTCATTTATATATATTGTGAAAAGCAATGGTCCCATAACACTCCCCTGTGGCACGCCAGAAGTTACTTTAACGTCTGTAGACGTCTCCCCATTGAGAACAACATGCTGTGTTCTGTTTGCTAAAAACTCTTCAATCCAGCCACACAGCTGGTCTGATATTCCGTAGGCTCTTACTTTGTTGATCAGGAGACAGTGCGGAACTGTATAGAACGCCTTCCGGAAGTCAAGGAAAATATCATCTACCTGGGAGCCTGTATCTAATATTTTCTGGGTCTCGTGAACAAATAAAGCGAGTTGGGTCTCACACGATCGCTGTTTCCGGAATCCATGTTGATTCCTACAGAGTAGATTCTGCGTTTCCAGAAACGACATGATACGCCAGCAAAAAACATATTCTAAAATTCTACGACAGGTATCAGCTCTCCTCAGGTACCTCGTACCACCACTAGCATCTTCTCTCCCTGTTCCACTCCCAAACAGAACGAGGGAAAAAAGACTGCCTATATGCCTCTGTACGGACCCTAATCTCTCTTATCTTTGTGGTCTTTCCGCGAAATGAAAGTTGGCGGCAGTAAAATTGTGCTGCAGTCAGCCTGAAATGCTGGATCTCTTAATTTCATCATTAGCGATTCACGAAAACAACGCCTCCTTTCCTCTAGAGACTCCCACCCGAGTTCCTGAAGCATTTCCGTAACACTCGCGCGATGATCAAACCTACCACTAACAAATCTAGCAGCCCGCCTCTGAATTGCTTCCATGTCCTCCCTCAATCCGACCTGATAGGGATCCCAAACGCTCGAGCAGTACTCAAGAACAGTCCGTATTAGTGTTTTATACGCGGCCTCCTTTACAGATGAACCACATCTTCCCAAAATTCTACCAATGAACCGAAGACGACTATCCGCCTCCCCCACAACTGCCATTACATGCTTGTCCCACTTCATATCGCTCTGCAATGTTACGCCCAAATATTTCATCGACGTGACTGTGTCAAGCGCTACACTACTAATGGAGTATTCAAACATTGCGGGATTCTTTCTCCTATTCATCTGCATTAATTTACATTTATTTATATTTAGAGTTAGCTGCCATTCTTTACACCAATCACAAATCCTGTCCAAGTCATCTTGTATCCTCCTACAGTCACTCAACGACGACACCTTCCCGCACACCACAGTGTAAGTAGGCTGTTTAGGTTTTTATGTTGGTAACGCCACGTAGCGCTCTGTATGAAAATCACTGGCTGTGCTGTGTGACCTCTGTGGTTGGTTTGCGTTGTTGGAATTTGCTATTGTAGTGTTGGGCAGTTGGCTGTTAACAGCACGTAGCGTTGCACAGTTGGAGGTGAGCCGCCAGCAGTGGTGGATGTGGAGAGAGAGATGGCGGAGTTTTGAGAGCGGATGATCTGACCGTTTGTCCATCAGAGACATTGAATTTGTAAGACTTGATGTCATGAACTGAGATATATATATATATATATATATATATATATATATATATATATATATATTCGAACACTATTAAGGTAAATACATTGTTTGTTTCTATCGAAATCTTTCATTTGCTAACTATGCCTATCAGTAGTTAGTGCCTTCAGTTGTTAGAATCTTTTATTTAGCTGGCGGTAGTGGCGCTCGCTGTATTGCAGTAGTTCGAGTAACGAAGATTTTTGTGAAGTAAGTGATTCATGAAAGGTATAGGTTATTGTTAGTCAGGGCCATTCTTTTGTAGGGATTTTTGGCAGTCAGATTGCGCTGCTCTAAAAATATTGTGTGTCAGTTTAGTGTTGATCAAAATAAGTAAATGGAGACATGTCTGAGTACGTTCAGTTCTGCTCAGCTGTTTAAAAATCAAATAATGTAAGAGGTTTATCAGCACAGTAATTCATAAATTTTTCTACGCTGACGTTTCAACAGCATCATCAGCATACAGCCGCACATTGTTATCCACCCTATCCAAAAGATCATTTATGTAGATGGAAAACAACAGCGCTCCTACCACACTTCCATGGGGCACTCCAGATGATACCCTCACCTCCGATGAACACTCACCATCGAGGACAACATACTGGGTTCTATTGCTTAAGAAGTCTTCGAGCCACTCACATACTTGGGAACCAATCCCATATGCTCGTACCTTACTTAGGAGTCTGCAGTGGGGCACCGAGTCAAACGCTTTCCGGAAGTCAAGGAATATGGCATCCACCTGATACCCTTCATCCATGGCTCGCTAAATATCATGTGAAACAAGGGCGAGTTGCGTTTCGCAGGAGCGATGCTTTCTAAAGCCGTGCTGGTGCATGGACATCAACTTCTCTGTCTCAAGGAAATTCATTATATTCGAACTGAGAATATGTTCGAGAATCCTGCAACAAACCGACGTTAAGGATATTGGTCTGTACTTAACGTGCCAACACCTACATCTATATTTACGAGGGTCATTTCAAATGTTCTGCACATTGCAAGACGGAAGTTACAAAATGCCTTTATAGGCCTTCGGTAAAATCTCTATTTTAGATTTTCAGAAGGCTTTCTACACCGTTCCTCACAAGTGTCTTCTAACCAAATTGTGTACCAATGCAATATCGCCTCATTTGTGCGACTGGACTCGTGACTTTCTGTCAGAAAGGTCACAGTTCGTTATAATAGACAGAAAGTCATCGAGTAAAAGAGAAGTAATATCTGGCGTTCCCCAAGGAAGTGTTATAGTCCATCTATTGTTCCTGATCTACACTCCTGGAAATTGACAAAAGAACACATTGACACCGGTGTGTCAGACCCACCATACTTGCTCCGGACACTGCGAGAGGGCTGTACAAGCAATGATCACACGCACGGCACAGCGGACACACCAGGAACCGCGGTGTTGGCCGTCGAATGGCGCTAGCTGCGCAGCATTTGTGCACCGCCGCCGTCAGTGTCAGCCAGTTTGCCGTGGCATACGGAGCTCCATCGCAGTCTTTAACACTGGTAGCATGCCGCGGCAGCGTGGACGTGAACCGTATGTGCAGTTGACGGACTTTGAGCGAGGGCGTGTAGTGGGCACGCGGGAGGCCGGGTGGACGTACCGCCGAATTGCTCAACACGTGGGGCGTGAGGTCTCCACAGTACATCGATGTTGTCGCCAGTGGTCGGCGGAAGGTGCACGTGCCCGTCAACCTGGGACCGGACCGCAGCGACGCACGGATGCACGCCAAGACCGTAGCATCCTACGCAGTGCCGTAGGGGACCGCACCGCCACTTCCCAGCAAATTAGGGACACTGTTGCTCCTGGGGTATCGGCGAGGACCATTCGCAACCGTGTCCTAGACCGGCAAGGGAACTTGCTGTTCCAACAGGACAATGCAAGTCCGCATGTATCCCGTGTCACCCAACGTGCTCTAGAAGGTGTAAGTCAACTACCCTGGCCAGCAAGATCTCCGGATCTGTCCCCCATTGAGCATGTTTGGGACTGGATGAAGCGTCGTCTCACGCGGTCTGCACGTCCAGCACGAACGCTGGTCCAATTGAGGCGCCAGGTGGAAATGGCATGGCAAGCCGTTCCACAGGACTACATCCAGCATCTCTACGATCGTCTCCATGGGAGAATAGCAGCCTGCATTGCTGCGAAAGGTGGATATACATTGTACTAGTGCCGACATTGTGCATGCTCTGTTGCCTGTGTCTATGTGCCTGTGGTTCTGTCAGTGTGATCATGTGATGTATGTGACCCCAGGAATGTGTCAATAAAGTTTCCCCTTCCTGGGACAATGAATTCACGGTGTTCTTATTTCAATTTCCAGGAGTGCATATTTTAACGAGATAGGAGACAATCTGAGTAGCCCTCTTAGATTAGGAGAGCTTCTGTAAAGTTTGGAAAGTAGGAGACGAGGTACTGGCAGAAGAAAGCTGTGAGGACGAGGCGTGAGTCGTGCTTGGGTAGCTCAGATGGTAGAGAACTTGCCCGCGAAAGGCAATGGTCCCGAGTCTCGGTCCGGCACACAGTTATAATTTGCCTGGAAGTTTCATATCAGCGCACACTCCGCTGCAGAGTGAAACTCATTCTGAAGCCCTCTTAGATTATTAGCAGATGATGTTGTCATTTACTGTCTTGTAAGGTCATCAGACGACAAAAAAAATTGCAAACTGATTTAGATAAAATATCTGAGTAGTGCGAAAAGTGGCAATTGAACCTGAATAAAGAATAGTGTGAAGTTATTCACATGAGTACTGAAAGAAATCCGCTAAATTTCGATTACATGATAAGTCACACAAATCTGAGGGCTGTAAATTCAATTAAATACTTAGGGATTACAATTACAAATAACCTAAATTGGAACGACCACGTAGATAATATTGTGGGTAGAGCAACCAAAGACTGCGATTCATTAGCAGAACACTTAGAAGGTGCAACAGGTCTACCAAAGCGACTGCTTACACCACGCTTGTCCGCTCTATTCTGGAGTACAGCTGTGCGGTGTGGGATCCGCATTAGGTGGGACTGACGGATGACATCGAAAAAGTACAAAGAAGGGCAGCTCGTTTTGTATTATCGCGAAATGGGGGAGATAGTGCCACAGACACGATACGTGAATTGGAGTGTCAATCATTAAAACAAAGGCATTTTTCGTTGCGACGGGATCGTCTCATGAAATTTCAGTCACCAGTTTTCTCCTCCAATTGCGAAAACATTGTGTTCGCACCCACCTACATAGAGAGAAATGATCACCACGATAAAATTAGAGAAATCAGGGCACGCACAGAAAAATTTAAGTGCTCGTTTTTCTCGCGCGCCGTTCGAGAATGGAACGGTAGAGAGACAGCGTGAAGATGGTTCATTGAACCCTCTGCCAGGCACTTAACTGTGAATAGCAGAGTAATCACGTAGATGTAGATGTAGATGACAGCTTCCCAACGTTTGGGCCACTTCTATATACCGGGTAGGGCACCTTCATTGTCGAACTGTCTGGTCACATAGGAATCTTTATCATTTATATCCAAACATTTAACACGGAGTAGTTCTTTCAGTTTCGTGAACAAATCAGAGTCTGGTCATGTCATATCAGGACTGCATGGCGTGGAAGGAAGTACACAGAGGTGGCAAAAGTCATGGGACAGCGATACGTAGATGGCGATAGTAGGGCGAACACAAGGTATAAATTGGCTGGGCTGTCATTTCCACTCCGGTGATTCATGTGAAAAGGTTTCCGACGTGATTGTGGCCGCACCACGGGAATAACACACCGCGGAATGGTAGCTGGAGTTAAACGCGCAGAACATTCCATTTCGAAAATCGTTAGCGAATTCAATATTCTGAGAGCCAACAGTGTGCTGAGAAAACAAATTTCAGGCATTACCTCTCACCACGGACAATGCAGCGGCCGATGTCCCTCACTTAACGACCGAGAGCAGCGCCGTTTGCGTAGGTTGTCAGTGCTAACAGACAAGCAACTCTGCGCAAAATAACCGTAGAAATCAATGGAGGGCCCACGATGAACGGATTCACAAGGACAATGCGGTGAAATTTGGGGTTAATGGAATACGTCAGAAAAAGACCGACCCGAATAGCTTTGCCAACAGATGACATCGCCTGCAGGGCTCGCAACCATATCGGTTACACCCTGGACGACTGGAAAACCGTGGCGTGTTCAGTTGATAAGAACTGATGGTAGTGAAGCGCAGATCCCACGAAGCAATGGACCCAAGTTATCAACAAGGCACTGTGGTGGCTCTATAATGGTGTGGGCCAACTGGAGCCATCATTGACTGGAAATTATTACATTCGGCGCCGGCCGCGGTGGTCTCGCGCTTCTAGGCGCGCAGTCCGGAACCGTGCGACTGCTACGGTCGCAGGTTCGAATCTTGCCTGGGGCATGGATGTGTGTGATGTCCTTAGGTTAGTTAGGTTTAAGTAGTTCTAAGTTCTAGGGGACTAGCAGTTGAGTCCCATAGTGCTCAGAGCCATTTGAACCATTTTTTTTATTACATTCGGCTACTTGGTGCACTCAGCCTCGTGATACCAATTGAGGAGCTACTCGTCCGAATAGCAGCGGCTCTGGTCAAGAATACCATCATAACGACCGGGAGAGCAGTGTGCTGACCCCATGCCCCTCCTATCCGCATCCTCCACTGAGGATGACATGGCGGTCGGATGGTACCGGTAGGCCACTGGTGGCCTGAAGACGGAGTGCTTACTTGGTGGCCATTTGGAGCCATTCACGGACTTGATGTTCCCAAATAACGGTGGAATTTTAATGGAAACAATGTACCATGTCGGCGGGCCACAACTGTTCGTGTTTGGTTTAAAGAACATTCTGGACAATTCGAGCGAATGATTTGGCCACTAAGGTCAACCGACACGAATCCCACCAGACCTTTATGGAACATAATCGAGTAGTCAGTTCGTTCACAGAATCCTCCACCGACAACACCTACGCAATTATGGACGGCTATGGGGCATCACGGCTCAATATTTCTGCGGGGGACTTTGAACGACTTTTTGGGTTCATGTCACGTCGAGTTACTAGAGTACGTAGGGCAAAGCGAAGTTCGAAAAGATGTTAGGAGTACCCCATGTCTTTTATCATCTCCCTGTATTTCCCATTCATATTTCTCGAGCATTACTCTACCTGGTAGGGCAATATGCGGTCTTGCGTCAGCATGCAAAACGGGGACATCAGCTGTAAACATATCAGGCCCTCTTTGACGGATTTTGGGGCGAAAAACATTTTGCCCAAACAGCTTGTAGAACGCGCCCGATACGGACGTTTCCTGTTTGTACATATGACTCCATTCATGTCATACGCAAAAATCATCACCAGTTCCACTTTGATTGTTGACGGCGGAATTTTTTTGACCACTGTGACGACTGACACTTCTGTTCTGGCTCAAAATTCCGTAGCCAGGTTTCATCGAGTCCAACAATGCTTTTAGAAGCTACTATTCTTTTGTTCGAAAGCGTTGAAGGAATTCTTCTGCGATTCTTTTCGTCTCGCTTCCTGCTCTTCACTCAGATCATGTGGGACCCATCTGGCAGCAACGTTTCTCATCTTTCACTGTTCAGTTAGGATTCTATAAATTAAAGAGACGGACATTCCGGCCTGAAACGCACCGAAATCTGGGAGGTGTAGTCTGTTGCAGTTGATGGCCTCCCCTCTACTTGGGTTGTCCTCAGTGCTACCCGACCTTCACGGAAACGAGCAGACAATCGTGACACTGCGCTACGATCCCCTACACTATTCCCACACACCTCTCTCAAAGCACTGTAAATTTCCTTGGGCTTCTGTCCACGTAGGAATTCGATGGGATCGCTGGTCACTATGTGTAATCTGACCTGAGTCAGTTTTAGCTTCCATTTTAACACTGAATTATTCACGAGACAGCGCGTGAACCAGCAAACACATGTACGATTGTCACGCCCTACAGTCTCTCCCACAACTGATAGGCATTTCAATTTGATCACGCCACCATACCGGTCGCGCATGCGCAGTGTGCACGACTTTTGAAACGACCCACGTTCGTACACTGCGTGACAGTTACTAAGGAACTACTGCCAGTTGCAGTGGAACAGCCGACAATTGCTTCGGAACACCCGAACAATGATAGTAAAAGGGAATGTGGAGGGCGAGACGTGTTGACTGCAGCGAAGCCTTTGTACGAACGCTCTGTAAGCATTCGACAGTTAATGTAGTATGTTGTTTGAAGAAGATTGTTTTGGAAACGTTGAGTGCGACACTCCGCGTGGTACATACGTATGCAGCACATCATGTGAGTCTTTACGACCGTGGACGAGGAGTTGCTCAGCACGAAGCCGATGAACGTGTTATTGCTGCCGCAACAACACATGTGTCCAATAGCGTCATCTCGCGATGAAAAAAGGCCGCTGACGCTGGAAATACTATGGGAAAACATGCCGGTGGCCCACCACGCCGCAAGAGGCTTGATGTGTAGCCCCAGTGGCGAAAAGGAACGGACATCTCCTGCCTAGGCACATCACTGTAGAATACATTATGGCAGTGACAGTGATCAATATGTTACAAATATTTACTACTAAAAACAGTCTTGATCACAATTTATTTAGTACGGTGACCGGTTTCGACCACTACTGTGGTCATCTTCAGAACAACGACTAAGAACCTCCTTCTGCTGAAGAATCACTACTTCTCCAGCAGAAGGAGGTTCTTACTCATTGGTCTGAAAATGATTACAGTAGTGGTCGAAACCGGTCACCGTACTAAATAAATAGTGATCAAGACTGTTTTTAATAGTAAACATCACTGTAGACCTTGTAACCGCTACTGATACATGTGTCTCTCCCAGAACCATTTCGCGGTGATTAAATTAGTCTGGTGCGTACGTCCGGAAGCCTGTTGAGTGCATCCCTCTTCAACCACGTCGCCGTCGACAAAGAGTTTGTTGACGTAGGGAGCATGTTGATAGGGGTCATCAACTGTGGTCCAGAGTGATGTTGTCCGACGAAACCTGCTTCACTCTGGCAACTGGTTCTGGCCACCTGTTTGTATGGAGAGAGAGAGGGGGGGGGGGGGGGGGAACTCTAAATCTCACGAAAACAGTTGTTTATTTTGATTGGCAAAAGATTTCGGTCTATAATTTAGGCCATCTTTTGCTGACTGCTAATGCCAAGCATCCAGCGCTGTTGAATCACTGCTGGATAACTGTTTGTTCTGCGTGTTTTACTCTGCTTGTTAACGCATATCGACGAGATAAATATCGGACTAGACTAATTTGGGACCGCTCGATCGAAATTTTTTTTATTTAGTCATTAGTCTTCTGATTGGTTTGATGCGGCCCGCCCGAATTTCTCTCTTGTGCCAACCTCTTCATGTCAGAGTAGCACTTGCAACCTACATCCTCAGTTATTTCCTGGATGCATTCCAATCTCTGTCTTCCTCGAGTTTTTTCCCTCTGCAGCTCCCTCTAGTACCATGGAAGTCAATCCTTGACAACAGGTGTCCTATCATCCTAGTATAATGACCTAGTAGATAGTGTCGGTAGTTCCATGCGGCTTTTCGCGGATGATGCTGTAGAAGTTGCAGCATTAGGAAATTGTAGCGAAATGCAGGAAGATCTGCAGCGGATAGGCACTCGGTGTAGGGAGTGGCAACTGACCCTTAAATGTAATGTATTGCGAATACATAGAAAAACGATCCTTTATTGTATGATTATATGATAGCGGAACAAACACTGGTAGCAGTTACTTCTGTAAAATATCTGGGAGTATATATACGGAACGATTTGAAGTGGAATGTTCATATAAAATTAATAGTTGGTAAGGCGGGCGAGTTCTTAGAAAATGTAGTCCATCAACAAAGGAGATCGGGTTGACGGAGGAGATAGAGAAGATCCAAACAAGAGCGGAGCGTTTCGTCACAGGGTTATTTGGTAAGCGTGATAGCGTTACGGAGATGTTTAGCAAACTCAAGTGGTATGCTCTGCAAGAGACGCGCTCTGCATCGCGGTTTAGCTTGCTGCCCAGGTTTCGAGAGGGTGCGTTTCTGGATGAGGTATCGAATATATTGCTTCCCCCTACTTACACCTCCCGAGGAGATCACGAATGTAAAATTAGAGAGATTCGAGCGCGCACGGAGGCTTTCAGACAGTCGTTCTTCCCGCGAACCATACGCGACTGGAACAGAAAAGGGAGGTAATGACAGTGGCACGTAAAGTGCCCTCCGCCACACTCCGTTGGGTGGCTTGCGGAGTATGAATGTAGATGTAGATGTAGATCCTGTTCCTTCTCCTTGTCAGCGTTTTCCACATATTCCTTTCCTCTGAGGTTCTGTGCAGAACCTCCTCATTCCTTACCATTAATCTAATTTTCAACATTCGTCTGTAGCACGACATCTCAAATACTTCGATTCTCTTCTGTTCCGGTTTTCCCACCGTCCATGTTTCACTACCGCAAATGGTTCAAATGGCTCTGAGCACTATGGGACTTAACAGCTATGGTCATCAGTCCCCTAGAACTTAGAACTACTTAAACCTAACTAACCTAAGGACATCTCACAACACCCAGTCATCACGAGGCAGAGAAAATCCCTGACTCCGCCGGGAATCGAACCCGGGAACCACTACCACAAATGCTCTGCTCCGAACGTATATTCTCAGAAATTTGTTCCTCAAATTAAGGCCTAAGTTTGGTACTAGTACATTTCTCTTGGCCAGAAATTTTGATGTCCCACTAGCTCCGTCAGTCATTGGTTACTTTGCTGCCTAGCTAGCAGAATTCTTTCACTTCATTTACTTCGTGACCATCAATCCTGATTTTAAGGTTCTCGCTGTTCTTATTTCTGCTACTTCTCATTAATTTCGTCTTTCTTCGATTTACTCTCATTCCATATTCTGTTATTATTAGATTGTTCAATCCATTCAGCATATCATGTAATCCTTGTTCACTTTCACTTAGGATAGCAATGTCATCAGCGAATCGTATCATTAATACCCTTTCACCTCGAATTTTGATTCCACTTCTGAACATTTCCTTTATTTCCATCATTGCTTCTTAGATGTACAGATTGAACAGTAGGAGCGAATGACTACAGCCCTGTCTTATGCCCTTTTTAATACGAGCACATCGTTCTTGGTCGTCCACTCTTATTATTCGCCGGCCGGAGTGGCCAAGCGGTTCTAGGCGCTACAATCTGGTTTTGCGCGACGGCTACGGTCGCAGGTTAGAATCCTGCCTCGGGCATGGATGTGTGTGATGTCCTTAGGTTGGTTAGGTTTAAGTAGTTCTAAGTTCTAGGGGAGTGATGACCTCATCAGTTAAGTCCCATAGTGCTCAGAGCCATTTGAACCATCTTATTATACTCTCTTGGCTTTTGTACGTATTGTATATTACCTGTATCTCCCTATAGCTTACCCCTATTTTTCCCAGAATTTCAAACACCTTGCTCCATTTTACATTGTCGAACGCTTTTTCCAGGTCTACAAATCCTATGAACGAGCTAACGGCCGCATAAAATTTCGATTTAAAGATAGTCTTGTTTGTAATGGGAAACAAACCGACGTTTTCTGTTGTCACTGAGCGTCTAACGAAAGGCGTGACGGGTAGTAACTGTTTGGAATGAAGCCAGCTACGCAATGCAAAAACGAAATTGCAAGTATCTGCCGCAAAAGCAAAGTAAATGTGCCCGACGACTCTTACCACACACTTCCAGAAGGTACTTGGTAGATCGAGTTTTACATAATAACCCCTGTCCGGAAACGTCATCCAATGACGCTAAAGAGCGTCAAATCAAATCAAAACTCACAAGGAATTAATTCCGGGGACTATGGTGGATGGTGCAGTACTTCCCAAACCCATCGACCGAACAGAGCAGCCACAGCTTGCGCTGTGTGCGCCCGCGCACTGTCGTACAAAGTGATGGCTGGGCTGCGCAGAAAGTGTCGCCGCATCTTTCGCAAAGCTGGTCGAAGGTGATGCTCCAAAAACGGACAGTAATTCTGTGCATTGACGGTCTCCCGTTGAAGAAAGTAATGCGTTAGGATAACATCATCACAGTCTTACACGAGAATCACTACAGCTTTCACCATACGACGCTCTGACACACTTTCGACTTTCGCGGAGACCCATAATGACGTCATTCGTTGGACTGGCGTTTCATTTTTGGGTTCGTGGCATTCGCTTTAGAACTGTTCCAGAGATTCGACAGGAAGTGGACCGCTCCATTCGCACCATCAACAGAACAGGCTCTGCTAACGGTATACTACGCCTTCCACATCGCTCGCAACGGGTTCTGCACGACGCTGGTGACTGCTTTGAAGGACTGTAGCAGGGCCAAACACGTAACCCTTTTGTATCGGTTGTGAATAAACAGTTGCCACTATTTAAGTTCCAGCCCTCGTATATATGCGCCACTGCAGTGGGTATATAAAAACAGGCGCATTCCAATGCTACATTGTGCCAAAATTTGAAAACAATCGGTGAATAATTTTCGAAGTTTACGATTATACACGAAGGAAGATTCACATTTTATTTATATTTAGATGAAGAAAGAAACTGAAGAAATAGACTTACTTACGTTGTTCTCTTTTATGTGTACTTCTTGTAAGAAACAGAAGGTGGTGGTGGTGGTGGTGGTTAGTGTTTAACGTCCCGTCGACGACGAGGTCATTAGAGACGGAGCGCAAGCTCGGGTTAGAGAAGCATTGGGAAGGAAAGCGGCCGTGCCCTTTCAAAGGAACCATCCCGGCATTTGCCTGAAACGATTTAGGGAAATCACGGAAAACCTAAATCAGGATGGCCGGAGACGGGATTGAACCGTCGTCCTCCCGAATGCGAGTCCAGTGTGCTAACCACTGAAGAAACAGTAGGATGTTGTAGTTGAAAAAAAAAAAAAAAAAAAATAGGAAGATGTAAGCAGGACTTGTGCACTGGGAGTTCTGAACGACTTAATTACGTATGTACACAGTTCAGCAATTTGGGTATCGACGATTTTTACCTATTATCGACACTGATTCTAGCTAGATATTGGTCCTATGGATCGAAGACTTTGGGGAATGTTTTAATTTGAAGCTTGAAATCGGATAACAAACGACAAAAGAAATATTTTTATCGCTATATATAATTACAAATAAACAATTTTGGGATTTTGCCTTTGTTTGTGCTGGGAAACCTTGCTTCTTGCCGAATTTCATGATTCTAGACCGACGGGCAGGAACCTTTAGTTTTTGGTCAGTGAATTTTCCGGAATCAATATGTATCTTTTCGTTGCATTGCCTTAGAAGTTTAAAACCTTTATACCGCCGAGAGTCCATAGCAACAGGGAACAAACGACAAAAAATTTTCTTCGTGTGATATAATTATAAATTAACAATTTTACCATATTTTCCTTTGGTCGTAGTGTGAAACTTTGGTTCGTGCCAAATTTCATAATTATATGTCTGTGGGATGTACCCTACAGGATTTGAAGAGTGAGTTTGCGAATATCAAAACATCTGAGATAAATGGCCTTATCTTCCCACTGTGTTTACATAAAAGCTTCAATTTTTTACGTAGGCCGAAGTGAATCATAAATTTTAACTTGAGATGTCTACCCGTTCCCGAGAAAAAGGGATTTTTAATAATCGAACACACACAGAGACAGATGGTCAACAAAATGATCCTACAAAGGTTCCGTTTTTACCGATTAAGGTACGGAATCGTAAAAACAATTCAGATTTACCATTGACAAACAACTTTCGAACTTATCAATAAGTACCGGAAACTCATGCCTTTGATGATGATGATGAAGGACATCCTATTCAGTACAAAATAACAGCAATAATTATATAGACATGTTTATACTTGCATCAAAAGTAGCAGGTATCGTTACATAAATTTCAGAAGTTACGCAATCAACTAATTTTTATTACTTATGAAATGCAATTTATACATTGTAATCAAATAAAATGGACTAACACTGAACGATGTGCGACGCTAATCACACACATATACAACAAAGAGAGAAGTCGTAGGCTCCCAGTTCCTCTCTCACACATTCAATTGTTTTTCTGTCCCTACCAGTGCTACCAACACTACCGGTAAGCCTAACACAACAACACTAAAACTAACCCTCATTTTTCTACATAAAGCAACGCTTATTTTTATCGCGATAGTTAATTATTATAAATAAGTCGCATATGTTTTGCGTGTGACCCGCGTTGCGCTACAATTTGTTTGGAGTTGCCGAGATTCCAGTCTTGATGTTACTGCCTGATCACCCTGTACTTTAGACCGTTTACCGGGTCGCAGCGGCTCCAAGATAAGCGAGGAGGGTCAGCACGATGGTCCATAATGAATATAACGTCTCAATTAGACTCCATATATCTTATCCGAAATGGGCGGAGGAATCCATGACGACTTCTACAGCGTACTGAGAACACAACAGGAACATTTGCCTTGACGTGAAGAATTCACTACTACAAAATTGTTAAGGTTTTCCTGGGCACTTGTTGATGAGTTGCCTGTTGGCTTCTGTCTCGGGTATGAGGATTTTTCTGGAGTTTCGCCAATACGAGCGGCTGGCATTGCCAAAGTTTCACCCTCCATTGCCAGTGGAGGAGTGGAGCCGAACTCGCGACCGCACAAATACACTGAAACGACAAACAAATCTGGTATAGGCATGCGTATTAAAATACAGAGATACGTAAACAGGCAGAATACGGCGCTGCGGTCGGCAACGCCCGCCTATGTGAGACAAGTGTCTGGCGCACTTGTTAGGCGGATTACTGCTGCTGCAATGGCAGGTTATCAAGATTTAACTGAGTTTGAACGTGGTGTTATAGTCGGCGCACGAGCGATGGGACACAGCATCTCCGAGGTGCAATGAAGTGGGGATTTTCCTGTACGACCATTTCACGAGTGTTCTGTGAATATCAGGAATCCGCTAAAACATCAAATCTCCGACATCGCTGCGGCCGGAGAAAGATCCTGCAAGGACGGGACAAATGACGACCGAACAGAACCGTTCAACGTGACAGAAGTGCAGCCCTTCCGTAAATCGCTGCAGATTTCAACGCTGGGCCATCAGCAAGTGTCAGCGTGCGAACCGTTCAACGAAACATCATGGATATGGGCTTCCGGGGTCGAAGGCTCACTCGTGTACCCTTCATGACTGCACGACACAAAGCTTTACGCCTCGCCTAGGCTCATCAACACCGACATTGGACTGTTGATGACTCGAAACATGTTTCCTCGTTGGACAAGCCTTGTTTCAGAGTGTATTGAGAAGATGGACCTGTACGGGTATGCACGCAACTTCATGAAACCATGGACCCTGCATATCAGCAGGGGACTGTTGGAGCTGGTGGAGGCTCTGTAACGGTATGGCGCGTGTGCAGTTGGAGTGATATGGGACCTCTGGTACGTCTAGATACGTCTCTGACAGGCTACAGGTGCGTAAGCATCCCGGCTGATCACCTGCATCCATTAACGTCATTTGGACATTGAACAATTCCAGCATGACAATGCGACACAAATGGCTCTGAGCACTATGGTACTTAATATCTGAGGTCATCAGTCCCCTAGAGCTTAGAACTACTTAAATCTAACTAACCTAAGGATATCACACACATCCATGCCCGAGGCAGGGTTCGAACCTGCGACCGTGGCGGTCGTACGGTTCCAGACTGTAGCGCCTAGAATCGCTCGGCCACTACGCCCGGTCACGCCTTACATTCACAGTTGCTACAGGGTGGCTCCAGGAACAGTCTTCTGAATTTAAACTCTCCCGCTGGCCACCAAACCCCCCAGACATGAAGATTATTGAGCATATCTGGGATACCTTGCAACGTGCTGTTCAGATGAGAGCTCCACCCCTCGTACTGTTAGGGATTTATGGACAGCCCTGCAGGATTCCAGCTCTACTTCAGCCGTTAGTTGAGTCCATGCCACGTAGTGTTGCGACTCTTCTGCGAGCTCACGGGGGTCCTACACGATATTGGGCACGTGTAACACTTTCGTTGGCTGTTCAGTATACAGGGTGTTACAAAAAGGTACTGCCAAACTTTCAGGAAACATTCCTCACACACAAAGAAAGAAAATATGTTATGTGGACATGTGTCCGGAAACGCTTACTTTCCATGTTAGAGCTCATTTTATTACTTCTCTTCAAATCACATTAATCATGGAATGGAAACACACAGCAACAGAACGTACCAGCGTGACTTCAAATACTTTTTTTTTACAGGAAATGTTCAAAATGTGCTCCGTTAGCGAGGATACGTGCATCCACCCTCCGTCGCAAGGAATCCCTGATGCGCTGATGCAGCCCTGGAGAATGGCGTATTGTATCACAGCCGTCCACAATACGAGCACGAAGAGTCTCTACATTTGGTATCGGGGTTGCGTCGACAAGAGCTTTCAAATGCCCCCATAAATGAAAGTCAAGAGGGTTGAGGAGAGCGTGGAGGCCATGGAATTGGTCCGCCTCTACCAATCCATCGGTCACCGAATCTGTTGTTGAGAAGCGTACGAACACTTCGACTGAAATGTGCAGGAGCTCCATCGTGCATGAACCACATGTTGTGTCGTACTTGTAAACGCACATGTTCTAGCAGCACATGTAGAGAATCCCGTATGAAATCATGATAACGTGCTCCATTGAGCGAAGGTGGACGAAACTAAAATGAGCTCTAAGATGGAAATTAAGCGTTTCCGGACACACGTCCACATAACATCTTTTCTTTATTTGTGTGTGAGGAATGTTTCCTGAAAGTTTGGCCGTACGTTTTTGTAACACCCTGTATATGTACCTGAGGTGCAAAGTCCAAGGGCTTTTCCGTGGTCATTGCCGGCCTGGTTGTCCCCTAGCTACATGCGACATTAGTTATGTACAGCACGGAAATCCAGGATCCATTCATGTTGAAGCTTTCTTCTTTGTTGTCGAATCTGTTGTCATATTCGTGTATTTCTACGGCTTTCCTGAACAAGCGGGTGTGATAGCTCTAGTCTACAGCAAGAACTTCCGTGTCGGCGAATTTTACTTTGTGGTTGGTCTCACACATCGCGTGCTCTGCTATGGCCGATTTCTCTACCTGTTCCAACATCCATTGCCACTTATGTTTGGTGATCCTGGTGTTGATCGATCGTCCAGTCATTCCGGCATAGACTTTTGCGCATCCACATGGTAGATGGTATATTCCCGGCATCGCATCTACGTCTACATCTACATAAATACTCCGCAATCAACCATACGGTGCGTGGCGGAGGGTACCTCGTACCACAACTAGCATCTTCTCTCCCTGTTCCACTTCCAAACAGGAGAGAAAAATGACTGCCTATATGCCTCTGTACGAGCCCTAATCTGTCTTTCCGCGAAATATAAGTTGGCGGCAGTAAAACTGTACTGCAGTCAGCCTCAAATGCTGGTTCTCTAAATTTCCTCAGTAGCGATTCACGAAAAGAACGCCTCCTTTCTTCTAGAGACCCCCACCCGAGTTCCAGAAGCATTTCCGTAACACTCGCGTGTTGATCAAACCTACCAGTAATAAATCTAGCAGCCCGTCTCTGAATTGCTTCTGTGTCCTCCCTCAATCCGACCTGATAGGGATCCCAAACGCTCGAGCAGTACTCAAGAATAGGTCGTATTAGTGTTTTATAAGCGGTCTCCTTTACAGATGAACCACACCTTCCCAAAATTCTACCAATGAACCGAAGACGACTATCCGCTTCCCCACAACTGCCATTACATGCTTGTTCCACTTCATATCACTCTGCAATGCTACGCCCAAATATTTAATCGACGTGACTGTTTCAAGCGCTACACTACTAATGGAGTATTCAAACATTACACGATTCTTTTTCCTATTCATCTGCAAGTGGATCCCTTCTCTCGTTTGCCGATCTGAGACACTCTGTGATATTCTTTGTCGGTTTATGAATGGTCCTTACGACGTGGTTGCCTAATATACGGCCGATTCTATCCATCACTCTGGGAATGTATGACAGACAGGCCGTACCCGACATTTCTTTTTCCAATGTGTCACTCTGCCGACTGTTTTGTTCTGTACACTTCTTATGATGGAGTACCCACTGCTCCTCTAAACCATATTCTAGTTGTCGTATCTCGTGTCTGAAGTGCTGTGGCTCACATATCCGTCTTCATCACGTCACGAGCGTATTAATCACACCTATTAATCATGCCTCGTTTCTGAGTCGTGTGATGATTAGACAGATTGCGCAGGTATCAGTCCGTGTACGTTGGTGTTCGATATCCGCCGTATCCCAGGTTTTCACCATCCCTAGTGTCGAGCATATCTAGAAAGGGCTACTGTTGGTACTTTTCTACCACCACGGTAAATTTTAAGTTGGCACGGAGGCTGTTCAGGAAGCTTAGGAAGTCACTGAGCTGTTTCCTCACCATGGCTCCATACAACGAAGGTGTCGTCGACGAATTTGGACCACACCTTGGTTGACAAGGTGCCATGTCCAGCGTCTGCTTCTAAATGTTTCGTGAAGAAGTTAGGCACCACTGGACTAAGTGACAGCTGATCGTAGAACTTGCCATGCTCCATGAAATAGCTCGTGATGACACGTGCGTGATAAAGCTTTGCAGGTTTCGGTGTTGAGATCATCTTCAGATAGCGTTAGGTGTTATACTGGGAGATACCACTGGTCGAAGATAGAAAGAATAACAATCAAAAATGTGTCTGGAAATAATTACTTATTGAGATATTGGCTATACTTTTCTTCTTCTTCTTCTTCATCTTCTTCTTCAACTTCTTCCTCCCAACACAGTCACGTTGCTCTACGGGGTCGGCAGTGTTATATGGGCTTTGACAGTGTCACTGCCATTTGGTGGTCAAATACCATCCCTAAGGCCACGGCTCCACTTCGGGACGGTGCAGTAGACACGAGAAGTCGTGATCCGAAGCAAAATCTGATGAATCCAACTTGTGTTACAACGAAAACAGGCTGGGTGACTAAAAGTCAGCCAATAAGAAAGCGATATAACGGATTGATACACTTGCAGCGCTCCAAGTGGCGTGACAGCGAACCAAGGCTGTGTTGCCGGAAGTCCCTATATGAGTTTCATCCCCATGGCTGGTTGCCGCCTCATCATCGATGGCCAATAATAATCGACCTCACCACATCTTGAATATCTACACCGCCGTTAAAAGCGACATACAAACGGTCAAAAGTATACGGGCAAATATTAGTGGACATTAATATGGGATGTGTCCACCCGTCGCCTTTGTAACGGGTTGAGCTCTGCTCGGGGTACTTTCAGTTAGATGTCTTAATATCTGTGAGGGCATAGTCTGTTAGGGGCACATTCAATCAGGCATCTTGATATCTGTGGAGGAATGGCAGTCTATTGTTCCCCCAGAGCCGAAATTAGAGAAAGAAGTGTAGCTGACTGTGGTCTTTTTCATCATCTTTTGTGCGGAGGCGTACACAATTAAACAAAACATTAGATCACAGTGTTCCATTTACTATCAGCTGCATTTGTCGTGCTTCGCCACTGCTCCCATCGGGTTCCCTCGGAAACTGTTAAGAACAGGAAGTATCTTCATACGACGTTTTTTCCTCCTGACTCACCCTGTATAGTTACATAATATGAATTATTCTTGCGCTTACACAGTACTGAACTTACAATGGAGATCACCTTTTATCGACTCATATGACTCGTTCATTTCTCATGCCACTGAGCGTTTCGGTATTCCGATCCAGACACAGAGTTCGCTATTAAGAAAAATGGCTATTCATAAACATGGACAGAAAAATGAACTTGAGCTACTTATTGGCACCCAGTGGAGAGCAAACATCGAAACGGCAGCTACAGTGACGACGGATGATAACAGAGTGTAGCCAACAATAACAATTTAACAATAGCAAAACAATCGAATGTTTCCGCTAAGAAGTGAATGCGCCGAATAGCGTCTACTGTCTCGTCCGGTTGCTCCATTACACTGTTTTCGATGAAAATAATGACAGAATAACTCAACTCATACGTAAAACTACAACCGAAAGAGTGATTGTTTTCCAACAATCGATAGTATCCACAGTTTTCATTCAACTGTTTCCATCACTAGTTATCCATAACGTTTTGGCTCGGCAAGGTAAAGACGTCGTCGGAGACACTTTTATACTACTGGCCATTAAAATTACTACACCACGAAGGTGAAATTTAACCGACAGGAAAAACATGCTGTGATATGCAAATGATTAACTTTTCAGAGCATTCACACAAGGTTGACGCCGGTGGCGACACATACAACGTGCTGACATGAGGAAAGTTTCCAACCGATTTCTCATTCACAAACACCAGTTGACCGGCGTTGCCTGGTAAAACGTTATTGTGATGCCTCGTGTATGGAGGAGAAATGCGTCACCTTTCCGACTTTGACAACGGTCGGATTGTAACCTATCGCGATTGCTGTTTATCGAATCGCGACATTGCTCCTCGCGTTGGTCGAGATCCAATGAATGTAAGCAGAATATGGAATCGGTGAGTTCAAGAGGGTAATACGGAACGCCGTGCTGGATCCCAACGCCCTCGTATCACTAGCAGTCGAGATGACAGGCATCTCATCCGCATGGCTGTAACGGATCGTGCGGCCACGTCTCGATCCCTGAGTCAACAGATGGGGACGTTTGCAAGACAACAACCATCTGCACGAACAGTTCGACGACGTTTGCAGCAGCATGGACGATCAGCTCGGAGACCGTGGCTGTGGTAACCCTTGACGCTGCATCACAGACAGGAGCGCCTGCGATTGTGAACTCGACGACGAACCTCTGTGCACCAATGGCAAAACGTCATTTTTTCGGATGAATCCAGGTTCTGTTTACAGCTTCTGATGGTCGCATCCGTGTTTGACGACATCGCGGTTAACGCACATTGCAAGCTTGTACTCGTCATCGCCATACTGTCGTGTCACCAGGCGTGATGGTATGAGGTGCCATTAGTTACACGTCTCGGTCACCTCTTGTTCGCATTGACGGCACTTTGAACAGTGGACGTTACATTTCAGATGTGTTACGACCCGTGGCTCTACCTTTCACTCGATCCCTGCGAAACCCTACATTTCAGCAGGATAATGCACGACCGCATGCTGCAGGTCGTGTACGAGCCTTTCTGGGCACAGAAAATGTTCGACTGCTGCCCTGGCCAGAACATTCTCCAGATCTACCACCAACTGAAAACGTCTGGTCAATGGTGGCCGAGCAACTGGCTCGCCACAATACGCCAGTCACTACTCTTGATGAACTGTGGTATCCTGTTGAAGCTGTACCTGTACACGCCATCCAAGCTCTGTTTGACTCAATGCCCAGGCGAATATAGCCGTTGTTACGGCCAGAGGTGGTTGTTCTGGGTACTGATTTCTCAGTATCTATGCACCCAAATTGCGTGAAAATGTAATCATATGCCAGTTCTAGTATAATACATTTGTCCAACGAATTCCCGTTTATCATCTGCACTTCTTCTTGGTGTAGCAATTTTAATGTCCAGTAATGTATCTTCGATAGCTGTCCCCTGCTTGTCTGTGGGAAATAACATGCGGCCAGAAGCCGTCATAGCGCGGAGTTTTCGCAGTTGTGTTTGCTCGCCCGTACGTCACATTACAGTGGCTGTCCTTGTTGGCTACCGTACGGCAGAATGCATGCACCCGCCCTATCTTTAGCGGCGCCTGTTCGCGGCTGCAAGTGTGCGTTTATTTTCGCACGCGCACTTCTTACGCAACGGTGGAAGTGTTGCGTGCGTGTGTGTGTGTGTGGGGGGGGGGGGGGGGGGGGGCTAGGTGGGTTGCCGCGTGTCACTGCGTACGTGGGAGAGGGCACGCAACTTCGCCCGGCGCACTGGGAGCTGCGCCCGAGCAAACATCTGGGCGTGGTTACTTGGCGTTAACTGAAGCGCTCGATACCGCTCCGGCAACTTACAAAGTAACCCAGGTCTCGGGATACGCTACAGATCCGTTCTCACCAGAATCTACATCCCAAGAAATACTGTAGACACGAAACTGATTACACCCGTCTGCTTTGACCCGTGGCGTAATGACGTTGTGGTGTGTAACGACACTACGGCGAGTAGTTTTTGAATTCGTTGGCTTTGTAGATGTCGTGTTGTTGTATTTAATGGTATCCTTCAAATGGCTCCAAGCACTATGGGACTTAACATCTGAGGTCATCAGTCCCCTAGACTTAGAACTACTTAAACCTAACTAACCTAAGGAAAATTCACACGTCCATGCCCGAGGAGGATTCGAACCTGCGACCGTAGCAGCGCGGTTCCGGACTGAAGCGCCCAGAACCGCTCGGCCACAGCAGCCGGCGATGGTATCCTCTGGTGGTGGATGTGAACCTGCTGAGTTTAATGTATGGTACTGGGTTCATCTGAGTTTCAGTTTCGGTTGTCATCGTGGTAATGTGGTTTTGATTGTAGGTAGTTGATGCGGTAACAAGGGTTGTCGAAGTGTTTTCAGTAATTCATTAACGGTTTTGTTTTGTTTGTGGCCGACCGTGGTGGCCACGCGGTTCTAGGCGCTGCAGTCCGGAACCGCGCGGCTGCTACGGTCGCAGGTTCGAATCCTGCCTCGGGCATGGATGTGTGTGATGTCCTTAGGTTAGTTAGGTTTAAGTAGTTCTGAGTTCTAGGGGACTGATGACCTCAGATGTTAAGTCCCATAGTGCTCAGAGCCATTTGCACAATTTTTTTGTTTTGTTTATGTGTTTGGCGTTTTGGTTAGGTCCGATTACTTTGGTGATTGTTGTGCGAAAAGAAGTCTAATTTTTTTATTGCCTTTTGTTAGGTATGGATATGACAGTGAAGTTCACGAGTGAATCATTAAATTTTGAGATCGGTGATGTTATGTTGCCTGTCATACAGTTTCTGTAGATGTTCGGTCTCATTGCTGAATACGTTGTGTGTCAAGCCTAGGCAGCAACGTAAGTTTTACGAGAGTTCCGGCGGCTGGGACCAGGGACGTGTATATATGGCGATGTCGGTGTGTGTGTGTGTGTGTGTGTGTGTGTGTGTGTGTGTGTGTGTGTTGTGTGTGTGTGTGTGGTGGGCAATCGAGGTTGCATTTGCCAGAGGCTTTTGTCGGTAAATACCTTTCGTTTTGATTTTATTCTACTGAAATGGGGTATTTGGGTTTTTGAGTCGTTGGAGTGTTGGTTCCTCTTTCCGGAGTTGTAGATAGTTTTTTGGTACTGATAGCTGCAGCTTAGCTATGTAGGTGAAGTGAAATGGCCGATTCCTCGTTCTTGGGTTGTAGGTGTGGTTGATTTTTGGGTACTCGTATCTGCAGTTGAGCTATGTAGATCAAGGGAAATATCTTATTTCTATGGTTCTGTTGGTGTAGCGGAATGCTGTAATTTAACCTTTTCTTGGATATTATTTGTTTTGGTATGGTGCGGTGATTTTTATTAATGTTTATTTAGCTGTGTTGTGTGATGTCCTTAGGTTAGTTAGGTTTAAGTAGTTCTAAGTTCTAGGGGACTGATGACCATAGATGTTAAGTTCCCATAGTGCTCAGAGCAATTTGAACCATTTTTATATTTAGCTTGCCTCCGACCCAAACCGCCCATTTTCCGACGTTTTGCTGTTAGTTTCAATTTACCAAGCTGCGACATCGTCGCGGAAAAACACAGTGACCCGTATATCTAATATGTTTCCTTTAATTTACGTCTATGCTCACAACCTTTTTTGTTTAACAGATTACCGGTTTCGGTCTTTAATGACCATCATCAGATCTGTTTCATAAAAATTGTTGTTTTTATGAAACAGATCTGATGATGGTCATTAAAGACCGAAACCGGTAATCTGTTAAGCATAAAAGATAGACGTAAATTAAAGGAAACTTAGTTTCAATTTATTTTTGGAGTGAGACGTTATTGTGTCATTTTTATTTTTGTTGCGTGTTTAGTGACGTCATTCTCATTTTGTATCTGCTGGGAGTAGCCGTTTCCGCCGTACTGAAGACGTCATGGGTCAAAGCAGAATGGTGGAATCGAACGCTTCTGTAATGCCCTTCAGTCTTATGTTAGCTTAGGAAGTCTTCATCCATCCAACCTGTTTTATCACCTTTAGATATCTTCTTATTTTGTCCATTTCTGTTCTAGTTTTCATAAAATTTGATGTTGCTGGTTACCTCAAGACGTCAATTCCAATGCCACCATCTCGACTACCCTTTGCATTTTCCCGCTACCTGCGTACTGCTGTAAGGTGACTTACGTCAGAATCAGAATTATACTCACTACGTAGTTACCTGTCACCATAAAAACCACGGGGAATGAATGAGGCGCCTAGAGTTGGGTTAAGTAACGCGCAGTTTGTGGCTCGCCGCATACCGCATAACGACTCGGCGCGGCCTCGATGTCGCCGGGATAACGCGCGGGAGAAATACTCGCCTGGGCTGCGAGCCAGGGAGCCGAGTTATGGTCAGCTCCGGCTGGACAAGCCAAGGACTCGGCGGCGGCGCCTGGCTGTAGCCTAGCTAGCTGGCGTCCGCTCCCAGCCGGCGTGTATGCAAACAAGGTGGCGCCGCCATTCCACCGTCTGACGTCACACCGAGCGGCGCCAGAAATGCGGCCCTGATGAGCGAGCTGTCCCCAGTGGTCAGAAGCGTGTAGGTGCGGCGGAAAATACCAGACGCCCTAAACTACAAGGCATGCCCAATTGACGAAGGATACCCACCCAAAGACTGGAAACTTGCACGGCTCACACCAGCATTCAAAAAAGAGTGGATTACTCCTACTAAATTACAGGCCCACACCATTAACGTCGATATACAGCAGCATTCTGGAACATATACCGGGCGATCAAAATCTCAGTATAAATTTGAAAACTTAATAAACCACGGAATAATGTAGATGGAGAAGTAAAAATTGACACAGAGGCTTGGAATGACATGGTTTTTTTTTTTTTTTTTATTAGAACCACTCCATATTGCTAGACGCGTGAAAGATCTCTTGCGATGACTGGGTGTTGTGTGATGTCCTTAGGTTAGTTATGTTTAAGTAGTTCGAAGTTCTAGGGGACTGATGACCATAGATGTTAAGTCCCATAGTGCTCTGAGCCAACTGAACCATTTTGATCTCTTGCGCGCGTCGTTTGGTGACGATCGTGAGCTCAGCCGCCACTTTCGTCATGCTTGGCCTCCCAGGTCCCCAGACCCCATTCCGTGCGATTATTGGCTTTGGGGTTACCTGAAGTCGCAAGTGTATCGTGATCGACCGACATCTCTAGGGATGCTGAATAACAACATCCGACGCCAATGCCTCATCTTAACTCCGGACATGCTTTACAGTGCTGTTCACAACATTATTCCTCGACTACAGCTATTGTTGAGGAATGATGGTGAACATATTGAAAATTTCCTGTGAAGAACATCATCTTTGGTTTGTCTTACTTTGTAATGCTAATTATTGCTATTCTGATCAGACGAAGCGGCATCTGTCGGACATTTTTTTAACTTTTGTATTTTCTTGGTTCTGATAAAACCCCATGTCATTCCAAGGATGTGCGTCAATTTGTACCTCTATATCTACATCATTCCGTGATTTATTCAGTTTTCTAATTTATACTGACTTTTTGATCGCCCGGTGTATTCCCGTACAGGGAAGGCCTTTTAATTGAGAGATGCTTGTCCGGTGTCGGTAGATAAATACGCTATTGCGGTGCCTACGTCATTCCGAATTACGATGTGTTCCATCGCAATTCAGAACAGCAGAGCAATATCGTATTAAAATTTTGTGTGATTTGGTAGGAAAATATACGTAAAATATGTCAGGAGAAAGCTGGGAAACGAGAGATTGAGGTAGGTTTGGCAGACCAGGCGCAAGATTTCGACGGGTACGGCGCTATCTCCACATCCTCAGGTGCGACTGCACGCCAGGCCACACCGCGAACCGAAGCGCCCGCTGGTATACAGAGCTTAAGCCCCGGCTTCCTGCGCGCTGTTTGCGCAGACACGCGACCGTTGAAAGCGCCCACTCAGGCTTATCGCTGTCCAAACAGCGCAGCCTCCAGAGTTCCAGGGACGCTACGTAACACCTGAACCCCTTGCTCCCGCGACACTGCGCGCCTAGCGAGAATATTACCGGATCATCAGCTTGCTTGCAAAAGAGGGCAGATTTTTTTTTTCCCTTCGACTTCCGATCGGTCGCGAAATTAAAACCCAGTGAAGATCCAGCGAAGCTCTGCATAGATGTTGCACACTGTCTCCAGTATGTGCGTCTAATGCGTTAAGTCGTTCTTTTTTCTGGAGGATCTTGGAGAACACTTTATAGGCGGTGCTAATTAATGAGACGCTCTGTAGTTCCTGCATTGCTCTTTGTCGCCCTTTTTATGAACTAGTATTATTATCGCTTCTGTCCGCTCCTCTGGCATTCTTTCTTCCTTCCAGATGTTCGTAACAAGTTTTTGTATCTGTGATAACAAATCAGAGACGAGATTATTTTTCATATGATCTAACTACGAACTCAAAAGTTTCGGATTTTTTCTATATCTACATTTATACTCCGCAACCCACCCAAAGGTGTGTGGCGGAGGGCACTTTACGTGCCACTGTCGTTACCTCCCTTTCCTGTTCCAGTCGCGTATGGTTCGCGGGAAGAACGACTGCCGGAAAGCCTCCGTGCGCGCTCGAATCTCTCTGATTTTTCATTCGTGATCTCCACGGGAGGTACAAGCAGGGGGAAGCAATATGTTAGATACCTCATCCAGAAACGCACCCTCTCGAAAACTGGACAGCAAGCTTCACCGCGATGCAGAGCGCCTCTCTTGCATAGTCTGCCACTTGAGTTTGCTAAACATCTCCGTAACGCTATCACCCTTACCAAATAACCCTGTGACGAAACGCGCCGCTCTTCTTTGGATCTTCTCCATCTCCTCTGTCAACCCGACCTGATACGGATCCCACACTGATGAGTAATACTCAAGTATAGGTCGAACGAGTGTTTTGTAACCCACCTCCTTTGTTGACGGACTACATTTTCTAAGGACTCTCCCAATGAGTCTCAACCTGGCACCCGTCTTACTAACAATTAATTTTATATGATCATTCCACTTCAAATCGTTCCGTACGTATACTCCCAGATATTTTAGAGAAGTAACTGCTACCAGTGTTTGTTCCGCTATCATATAATCATGCAATAAGGGATCCTTCTTTCTGTGTATTTGCAATACATTACATTTGTCTATGTTAAGGGTCAGTTGCCACTCCTCGCACCAAGTGCCTATCCGCTGCAGATCTTCATGCATTTCGCTGTAATTTTCTAATGCTGAGTGGTTGTACGCGCTATAGTCTGGAACCGCGCGACCGCTACGGTCGCAGGTTCGAATCCTGCCTCGAGCATGGTTGTGTGTGATGTCCCTAAGTTAGTTAAGTTTAAGTAGTTCTAACGAGGGAACCTCCCCAACGCACCCACCTCAGATTTAATTATAAGTTGGCACAATGGATAGGCCTTGAAAAACTGAACACAGATCAGTCGAGGAAACAGGAAGAAGTTGTGTGGAACTATGAAAAAAACAAGCAAAATGTACAAACTGAGTAGTCCTTGTGTAGGACACATCAAGGATAGCGTGAGCTCAGGGGCGCCGTGGTCCCGTGGTTAGCAGCTGCGGAATGAGAGGTCCTTGGTTCAATTCTTCCCTCGAGTGAAAAGTTTAATTTTTTATTTTCAGACAATTATTATCCGTCTGTCCGTCCGATGCGATCACTTTTTTGGGAGTGATTATCACACCCACAAGAAAACCTAAATCGGCCAAGGTAGAAGAATCTTTTTATCCATTCGCCAAGTGTACAAGTTGGGTGGGTCGCCAACATATTCCTGTTATGTGACGCACATGCCGTCACCAGTGTCGTATAGAACATATCAGACGTGTTTTCCTGTGGAGGAATCGGTTAACCTATGACCTAGCGATCAAAAGTTTTCGGTTCCCATTGGAGAGGCACGTCCTTTCGTCTACTAATCGCACGGTTTTGCGGTGCGGTCGCAAAACACAGACACTATACTTATTACAGTGAACAGAAACGTCAACGAACGAACGGACAGATCATAACTTTGCGAAAATAAAGAAAGTAAACTTTTCACTCGGAGGAAGACTTGAACCAAGAACCTCTGGTTTCGCAGCTGTTCACCCTAAACCCGGGACCACGGCGCTTCTGAGCTCACGCTCTCCTTGATGTTGCCTGTCTCGCGCATGGACTACACAGTTTGTATATTTTGCTTATTTTTTTCATAGTTCCACACAACTTCTTCCTGTTTTCTCGATTGATCTGTGTTCAGTTTTTCAAGGCCTATCCACTGTGCCAACTTATAACTAAATCTGAGGGGGGCGCGATGGGGAGTTTCCCTTGTAAGTTCTAGAGGACTGATAACCTCAGAAGTTAAGTCCCATAGTGCTCAGAACCATTTGAACCATTTTTTTTTCAATTCTAAAGGCGGAGTGAGTACATAAAGATGCCTGGAAAAATGTATCTCCCTCCAAGGGTGACGTTCTGTTGAGCGATTTTGCCTGATTTCACGCAGCCCACATAAGGCGACTGTCAAGCATTGCCTTCTTCAAATGTTCGAATGTGTATGAAATCTGCTAAGGTCATCAGTCCCTAAGCTAAGGTCATCAGTCACTAAGCTAACATGTTTTCGTTACTCTTAAACAAATTTCGCACTTTTCAATAATAACAGAAAACTATTACCTTTGATTACGATGATGAACGTTGTATGAAGTACAAAAAACTACAATATTAATGTAGATTTATTATGTTTGGGCCTGTAAACTGTGCCTGCATCAAAAGTAAGTACTTTGTTTACATAAAAGCGCAGAAGTTATGCCGTCAGCTAATTTTTATTATATATATGTGAAGATAGTAACTGTTCTCGAAAGAACAGATACCATTGGTGTCGTGCAGCTTCTCTAGAATAAATGCCCGAGGGAGGACTCGAACCTCCGCCGGGACCAGCCGTTGCCTTCTTCATGACAATTCTCTGCCGCACACTGCAGGGGAACTGAAGACTCTGCTTCTGCATTTTCGATGGGAACTGACCAATCACTCATCATTACAGAGTTGCCCTCTACCAAAACTACGGTTCGGTAGTTTTGGTACAATAATAAATGAAAGAGTAAACGGCTGCATTACTGGTGGAGTGGTAGCATTGGTAGGCAGAGAGACAAACATGGATGTGTGAGAAAGAATTTTTGTTTGCACCTAATCAGAACCGTACATCGTTGGTGTTAGTCGATTGTGTATGCGATATCCTTACGGAATGTAAATCGCATTTTATAACTAATACAAGTTAAATGAGAATTAATTGAAACCCTGAGCTGCCGACAGGTGTTGTTGATGTACCTCGATGGGGACAGCTAAAATGTATGCCCCAACCGGGACTCGAACCCGGGATCTCCTGTCTACATGGCAGACGCTCTATCCATCTTTTTCTTTTAATCTTTTTTTTTTCGCTCGTTGAATCTGCTCGTGGCGGTGGTCGTAAGACATCCGTTTAAGTTCGTTGTTGATCGATTAACTGTTGTTGTTGTGGTCTTCAGTCCTGAGACTGGTTTGATGCAGCTCTCCATGCTACTCTAGCCTGTGCAAGCTTCTTCATCTCCCAGAACCCACTGCAACCCACATCCTTCTGAATCTGCTTAGTGTAGTCATCTCTTGTTCTCCCTCTACGATTTTTACCCTCTACGCTGCCCTCCAATACTAAATTGGTGATCCCTTGATGCCTTAGAACATGTCCTACCAACCGATCCCTTCTTCTGGTCAAGTTGTGCCACAAACTTCTCTTCTCCCCAATCCTATTCAATACTTCCTCATTAGTTATGTGATCTACCCATCTAATCTTCAACATTCTTCTGTAGCACATCGATTAACTAAGTTTTACTATTATTATTATTATTATTACAGAGGGATCCATCTGAGCCACCGAGGACACAGAGTATAGAGCGACTGCATGGACTTACCCCTTGCACGCTTCCCGTGAGACCTACATTCCCTATTGTCCACAATTTACATATGTAATGTACCTAATAGATATTTGCCGATCCTCTCATTACTTGCGAACACTAAGGTGACGATTCCCGTAAGAGTTCGGGCAACCTGCGAGCATTCGCACAGACGATGGTCAATGGCTGTGTAGATTGCGGACAGTTGGGAATGTGGGTCTCACGGGAAGCGTACAAGGGATAAGTCCCTGCAATCGCTGTATACTCTGTCTCCTCTGTGGCTCAGATGGATAGAGCGTCTGCCATGTAAGCAGGAGATCCCGTGTTCGAGTCCCGGTCGCGTCACACATGTTCAGCTTTCCCCATCGAGGTACATTAACAACGCCTGTCTTCAGCGGAGGGTTTCAATTAATTATCATTTATTCTAGAGACGCTGCTTGGTCATCAATGGTATCTGTTCTTTCGAGAACAGTTACTATCTTCATATGGTTCAAATGGCTCTGAGCACTATGGGACTCAACTGCTGTGGTCAATAGTCCCCTAGAACTTAGAACTACTTAAACCTAACTAACCTAAGGACATCACACACATCCATGCCCGAGGCAGGATTCGAACCTGCGACCGTAGCAGTCGCACGGTTCCGGACTGCGCGCCTAGAACCGCGAGACCACCGCGGCCGGCAATCTTCATATATATATATATATATATATATATATATATATATATATATATATATATATATATAAAATTAGTTGATGGCATAACTTCTGCGCTTTTATGTAAGCAAAGTACTTACTTTTGATGCAGGCACAGTTTACAGGCCCAAACATAATATATCTACATTATAATTGTAGTTTTTTGTACTTTATACGACGTTCTTCATCGTAATCAGAGGCAAAAGTTTTCTGTTATTATTGACAAGTGGGAAACTTTTTTATGAGTAACTAAATATGTTTTGTATAACCTCGACGAAGTATTCAAGCGTTGTTCGATATGTTTTTGTTTTGCGACAGGCCTGAATATGATGGGAACGTTGAAACTGGTTGTCTAATACAACAATATAACGGCTGTTGGTACGGTATTACTAGATTTCAAAGTTTTTATTTTTTCTCTCTGGGACGTGTGGTCTTCGGCGCCAAGTCACGGTTCGCGAGGCTCCCCCAGTCGGAGGTTCGAATCCTCCCTTGGGCGCGTGTGTGTCGTCCTTAGCGTAAGTTAGTTTAAGTTAGATTACGTAGAGTGTAAGCCTAGGGACGGATGAGCTCAGCAGTTTCGTCCCATAGGAACTTACACAAATTTCTTCTCCTTGAAATGAAGAAAAATTAAATCACGCGATGCTGAAGGATTGAGACAGTAAGAATAGTAGATAAAAGGCAGACTTGGGCAACAAAATGACGAACGATGAAGCATAGGGGATGAGAAAATGTAGATTGGCTGTGGTACGAAAAGCATTTTTGGAAAAGACAAAAAAAAATGGTTCAGAAGGCTCTGAGCAATATGGGACTTAACTTCTGAGGTCATCAGTCCCCTAGAACTTAGAAAAATGGCTCTGAGCACTATGGGACTCAACTGCTGTGGTCATCAGTCCCCTAGAACTACTTAAACCTAACTAACCTAAGGACATCACACACATCCATGCCCGAGGCAGGATTCGAACCCGCGACCGTAGCAGTAGCGCGGTTCCGGACTGAAGCGCCTAGAATCACTCGGCCACAGCGGCCGGCTATTAATTTACATATTTCTACATTTACAGCTAGCTGCCATTCGTCACACCAACAAGACACTTTCTCTATCTTGTAACTTCCAATAGTTACTCAATGTAGACACCTTCCCGTTCGCCGCAGACTACTGCACACCCCGTCCGTCAGATCATTTATGTACACAGAATGCAGAAACACATTGTATTCCAACTAAGAATATGTTCAACAATTCTGCATCAAACCGATGTTAGGGATATTCAAATGGTTCTGAGCACTATAGGACTTAACATCTGTGGTCATCAGTCCCCTAGAACTTAGAACTACTTAAACCTAACTAAACTAAGGACATCACACACATCTATGTCCGAGGCAGGATTCGAACCTGCGACCGTAGCAGTCCTGTGGTTCCGGACTACAGCGCCTAGAACCGCACGGCCACCGAGGCCGGCTAGGGATATTCATCTGTAATTTTTCGGGTCCGTTTTTTCGCCCTTCTTATAGACAGAACTCCGGCGATTTTTTCCAGTCGCTTGGGCCTTGGCGCTAGGCGAAAGTTTAGCGATAAATGAAAACTAAGGGGCCAATGCCGTAGAGTATTCTGCTATTCTCCTATTCCAGCCGGACCTGGAGATTTATTTACTTTCATCTCTTCCAGTTGTTTCTCTACCCCTGGAATGCCTATTACTACGACCTCCATACGGCAGTCTGTGCGATGGTCAACTGACTATGTGTTCGTACGATTATGCTGCGTGAACGATTTCTTAAACGCGAAATTTAAAACTTCGTCTTCACTTTTGCCTTATTCTACCGCCACGCCAGATTGGCTAACGAGGGGCTGGATAGACGCCACTACAATAACGAGCCTAAACATTGAACTGTCTTGTATTGTAAGATTTGATTAGTACTTGTAAAGAACGCAAGGTAAATCTTTATCAACCTTAATCAAAAGATTAAATATAAAGAAAGTCACGAGTAATAATTAACTGTATGCTTAGTGTCCCGTTCTTGGCGCTGCGGAATTTTTGTAGACGAGTTTATGAGTCGTGCCTGTGAGGAAGGCTAATAGAAACTCTAATTTTAGTTTATGCAAAGGTGGAACTTTTGACGAATAAAACAGTACTTCTGAGTTAAGTTGTACCAGTGTACCAACTTCTCTCATCCGTATTTTACGGATCATAAGACGCACATTTCTCTTCGAAAAATGCCTCCAGAATTCAGATGCGTCTTATGCAGGAAATTAATATAAAAATGTCCAGTGTTTCATTTAAAATTCCCGTCAGTCGCTGCCGCGCGCAACCTATCTCTATACATTGCAACACTGGATTCAAATGGCAGCAGCCGTGTACCAATGCGACGAACATGAGTTGCGGGGATTCACTAGCTTGTATTGTATTGAATTGTATGTTAAACCGGGGACCTAGAAACGACGGAGAGGCTCCGACCCCACCGCAGCCGCAGTGGTCCACAACCCCACGACGACTACCGGCGTCCACTTCACCCCTCCGCCGCCCCACACCGCACCCAGGGTTATTGTGCGGTTCGGCCCCCGGTGGACCCCCCAGGGAACGTCTCACACCAGACGAGTGTAAACCCCAAATGTTTGCGTGGTAGAGTAATAGTGGTGTACGCGTACGTGGAGAACTTGTTTGCGCAGCAATCGCCGACATAGTGTAACTGAGGCGGAATAAGAGGAACCAGCCCACATTCGGCGAGGCAGATGGAAAACCGCGTAAAAACCATCTACAGACTGGCCGGCTCACCGGACCTCGAAACCAGTCCGCCACGCGGATTCGTGTCGGGGACCAGACGCTCCTTCCCAATCCGGAATTCACCAGCTCGCTAACACAGTGTCCCACCCGCCCCGCCACTACAAACCCAGAATACTGGACTCGCATTCGGGAGGACGACGGTTCAATGACGCGTCCGGCCATTTCCCTACATCGCTCCAGGCAAATACCGCGATGGTTCCTTTCAAAGGGCATGGCCGACTTCGTTCCCCGTCCTTCCCCAATCCGATGACACCGTGAACCTCTGTCTCTGCTCTCATCCCCAAACAACCCAACCTCCCAGAACATTGTCTCGCCGATGATGCGTCATTGCCAGTGACCTTGAACTGAAGTGATTTATGTTATTAGTAACAGTCCAATATTTTTGTTAGTAACTAGTTTCGTAATGGAAAAAAATAAAAGGTATTTATGTGATGTGACCTACATACTGAAAGTAATAGCACATGCAGAAGAATATGGAAAGAGAGCAGCCGAATGGCATTTCGGCCCGAACCAAGAGCAAAAAAAATTCGCCACTGTGGGCTAGTAAAGAAGAACTGAAAGTAAACGAGGAAAACTAAATGCACATATAGAGTACTGAACGTAAAATGGCCGAAACTAGATGATGACGATTTTCAGGGATATTAAATGATTAAATGCCAGTTGGGTTTTACAAACTACGAAATTTTTTTTTATGTGCATAGGCAGTCTAATAATAAAAATAGTAAAAATATTCTTTAAAAAATTCTTAAAAATCTGGTGCGCCTTATAGTCCGTAAAATACGTTGTATTGTAAAGAAATACTTATCTAAACATTGAAACATTACGTCCTGTTTTTGAGGCCCGGCTATTGGGTCCTTTTCCCACCGATTTTTTTTTTTTTTTTTTTTTTTTTTTTTTTTTTTTAAGAAAAGACGTCCATACGTTCCGTGTTCCTGCAAATTGGACCTGTCAACATATAGCGCGCCTCTTCCGCGCCGACCACATACTTTGAGAGCGGCCGAGTGCGCGAATCCAGGCAGAAGAAGCGAGCGTGTGCGAGCATTTTACTCAAGCGCACACGGAACTCTTTCAC
This sequence comes from Schistocerca gregaria, assembly GCF_023897955.1. NCBI lineage: Eukaryota > Metazoa > Arthropoda > Insecta > Orthoptera > Acrididae > Schistocerca > Schistocerca gregaria. The sequence goes on along the minus strand of NC_064928.1, from coordinate 194,774,551 downwards.
GTTCCACACAACGGCCTTGTTGTACAAGCGTCGCATTATACTTCGAACACGTGGAGTACGGACCTCTCTGTTTCACACACACACACACACACACACACACACACACATACACACGCACATGCACGCGGTTCTAGGCGCTTAAGTCCTGAACCGCACAACTGCTACACTCGCTGGTTCGAATCCTGCCTCGGGCATGGATGTTTGTAATGTCCTTAGGTTAGATAGGTTTCAGTAGTTCTAAGTCGAGGGGTCTGATGACCTCAGATGTTAAGTCTCGTAGCACTCAGAGCCATTTGAACCAACATGCACGCGCTCGCGCTTGATATCGTACGCCACACTCGAAACAACCATGCAAGCTTTACAAAATCATTAAAGGTGAGTGCTGTAGATTGTCTCAGTCATCACTTGTGAAAACGCGCGTTGCACTGGTTACAAAACAACTTTGTTTACCTTAATTATTTTCAGTAAGGTAGCTTGCAAATTTAAAAACATTAGTGCCCGCAGAGAGTAAGTATACAGGGTGGTCCATTGATAGTGACCGAGCCAAATATCTCACGAAACTAGTGTCAAACGAAAAAACTACAAAGAACGAAACTCGTCTAGCTTGAAGGCGGAAACGAGCTGGCGCTATGGTTGGCCTGCTAGATGGCGCTGCCACAGGTCAAACAGATATCAACTGCGTTTTTAAAAAATAAATTTATGCTCTGAGCACTATGGGACTTAACATCTGAGGTCATCGGTCCCCTATACTTAGAACTACTTACACCTAACTAACCTAAGGACACACATTCATGCCCGGGGCAGGATTCGAACCTGCGACCGTAGCAGCAGTGTGGTTCCGGACTGAAGCGTCTAGAAACGCTCGACCACAACGGCCGGTCCTTGCTGAATTTCCGGGGTCACATTGCATGTAAAGGTTCTGTAATGATTCGCGGAATGTCATGTCGCTAGTCAGTGGGAAGACCTCAATGTGATCACAATTCTCGTAGTTGGTGTTTCACTTTTTTCGAAACAGGAAACTATGCGTAGGAGGTGGAGTTACGATATGGGGGTGTTTTTCCTTGTTACTGTGGCTAAGAAAACGCTAAATGTGGAAGGATGTGCAGCAGAGGAACAGTTCGGAGACGATGGCTGTTTCAGCATGACAATGCACTATGTCATAAAGCAGCATCTGTGAGTTAATGGTGCCCGGCCACTGTGGCCGAGCGGCTCTAGGAGCTTCAGTCCGGAACCGCGCTGCTGCTGTCGTAGGTTCGTGTCCTGCCTCGGGCGTGGATGTGTGTGAAGTCCTTAGGTTAGTTAGCGTTAAGTAGTTCTATCTCTAGGGGACTGATGACCTCAGACGGTAAATCCCATAGTGCTTAGAGGCATTTGAACCATTTTTTGAGTCAATGGTTTGTGGATAATAAATGAAATGGACTGACTTGCCCAGGGTCCCGATCTGAACGCAACGGAACACTTTCGGTATTAATTAGAACGTGACTTCGCTCGAAACACAAGCGTCCAACATCGCTAGCTTCTCTAATTTCTGCTCCTGAAGAAGAATGGGTTCTGCGGTTGGGGTGTGGTCCTCTTATTGCGTTCAGTAAACCCTGCATGCATGAGGACATACGTACATTTTACAATACACACTGGTCGACAATTCGGAAGTCGATAATTGTATCAGTCACAAGGTACTTTACCCTGTTATAAAGCAGCATAAATGAGAAAATGGTTTCTCGGCCACAACAATCCTGAAATGGTCTGGTCTGCACGGAGTCGAGACCTGAACTCAATGGAAGCCCCTTCGGATGAGTTTGAGCATCAACTTCGCTACAGACACTAGCGTCCAAAACCACTACCTCTTCTGGTTTCGGTTCTTGATGCCGGTCGATGTGGCCGAGCGGTTCTAGGCGCTTCAGTTTGGAACAGCGCTGCTACTAAGGTCGCAGGTTCGAATCCTGCCTCGGGCATGGATGTGTGTGATGTCCTTAGATTAGTCAGGTTCAAGTAGTTCTAAGTCTAGGGGACTGATGACCTCAGATGTTAAGTCCCATTGTGCTCAGACCCATTTGCACCATTGAATGATGGCATGAAAAATTCTGAGAAACAGGTTGTTTGCGTAAAGGCAAATCGCCAGCCTGTCCCCGAGTGTCTGACAGGACGTCGAACGCGAAAGTTTCACAAAGAGTCCGCAGAAATTCGTTCGCCGTGCAGCTCAACAGCTCAACATGCCCGCGATATCCGTCTGGCCTGTGCTGCGTCGACGTTTACACACGAAAACATATAAAATTCAGCTTCGTGAAGGTGACAAACAACGTGTGGCGTTCTGTAATGTCGTTTCTGAGAAGATGGAGGATGATTGACTTCTTCCACGCTTAGTGTTTAACTGGAAGGATGAACCGTCATAATATGAGAAGATGCCATTTGAACCATTTCGGTTCTTGAGACACCTCATTGAAAGTGTTCTCAGTAAAGTTGAAGCCGTCATTAATAACACACCTTATGATTGCCAGTAATTGGTGTCGGATCAGATAGCGTATGTACACACAACTCGTGGTCTTGCGGTAGCGTTCTCGCTTTCCGCGCAAGGGGTCCCGGTTTCGATTCCCGGCGGGGTCAACTTCCCCGCATGGGGCCTCCCGGCCAATAATGCCATACGATCATTTCATTTCAATGGCATTCTCAGTCTCTCATGCTTTCAAGGTACGAACGGTCCTGTCTGGCTCATTCGGAGGTACCGATGTGTAGCATGAGCGTATCAGACGCCAGAACGACCCGCCCATGTGTGTGTGTGTGTGTGTGTGTGTGTGTGTGTGTGTGTGTCCGCGCGCCCTCTGTTTGCAGTTCCCACTGCACATGTGTGAGCAGCCAGTCTGCTTCCGAGTCCTGATTGGCTTCACACTTCGCACGTGTTTATCGTTAACTGTTCGCAAATGTTTGTCGTCGTACTCCGATATCACAAGAGGTGTGAGGTTGGCCTTATCACCACCATCCATCAATTTTGGCACTCAGTGATAGGGGGGGGGGAAAAAAGCCTTGCTGGTTACTGTGGGCCTCAAAGAAAGTACTGCACAGCCTTCACGTTTTGGTTATCACGCGTCCTCGGGCGTGTTTCCAGAGCTGAACGATCCAAGGTCTCATAGGAGAGGTTTCGTTCTATCCTTGGCTTACAGCTCCCTCCTTTACACAATACTCTGCTGGGCGTGTGCGATAATATTTCATTAAATTTCCACCGTGAGCGTGTTAGAAGAGGCAGAAAATTTCGCGAAACCAATAAAACGAAACTGCCGGTTTTTAGCAAAATACACGACTATGACGATGTTTACGAAATAGAGGGAAATCGGTGTTTTTTTTCCAAATATCGCGAAATTTGTCATTTTTTTGGTATAAAAGTTTTATTACTCTAAGGGCGGCACTTTACCGATATTCTTAACTGATAGTTTTTGAATCTTGAAACTGCACTTTAATTTCCTGTTCCCTCAAGGCTGACGTTCATGTATAATACACTCCTGGAAATTGAAATAAGAACACCGTGAATTCATTGTCCCAGGAAGGGGAAACTTTATTGACACATTCCTGGGGTCAGATACATCACATGATCACACTGACAGAACCACAGGCACATAGACACAGGCAACAGAGCATGCACAATGTCGACACTAGTACAGTGTATATCCACCTTTCGCAGCAATGCAGGCTGCTATTCTCCCATGGAGACGATCGTAGAGATGCTGGATGTAGTCCTGTGGAGCGGCTTCCCATGCCATTTCCACCTGGCGCCTCAGTTGGACCAGCGTTCGTGCTGGACGTGCAGACCGCGTGAGACGACGCTTCATCCAGTCCCAAACATGCTCAATGGGGGACAGATCCGGAGATCTTGCTGGCCAGGGTAGTTGACTTACACATTCTAGAGCACGTTGGGTGGCACGGGATACATGCGGACGTGCATTGTCCTGTTGGAACAGCAAGTTCCCTTGCCGGTCTAGGAATGGTAGAACGATGGGTTCGATGACGGTTTGGATGTACCGTGCACTATTCAGTGTCCCCTCGACGATCACCAGAGGTGTACGGCCAGTGTAGGAGATCGCTCCCCACACCATGATGGCGGGTGTTACCCCTGTGTGCCTCGGTCGTATGCAGTCCTGATTGTGGCGCTCACCTGCACGGCGCCAAACACGCATACGACCATCACTGGCACCAAGGCAGAAGCGACTCTCATCGCTGAAGACGACACGTCTCCATTCGTCCCTCCATTCACGTCTGTCGCGACACCACTGGAGGCGGGCTGCACGATGTTGGGGCGTGAGCGGAAGACGGCCTAACGGTGTGCGGGACCGTAGCCCAGCTTCATGGAGACAGTTGCGAATGGTCCTCGCCGATACCCCAGGAGCAACAGTGTCCCTAATTTGCTGGGAAGTGGCGGTGTGGTCCCCTACGGCACTGCGTAGGATCCTACGGTCTTGGCGTGCATCCGTGCGTCGCTGCGGTCCGGTCCCAGGTCGACGGGCACGTGCACCTTCCGCCGACCACTGGCGACAACATCGATGTACTGTTGAGACCTCACGCCCGACGTGTTGAGCAATTCGGCGGTACGTCCACCCGGCCTCCCGCATGCCCACTATACGCCCTCGCTCAAAGTCCGTCAACTGCACATACGGTTCACGTCCACGCTGTCGCGGCATGCTACCAGTGTTAAAGACTGCGATGGAGCTCCGTATGCCACGGCAAACTGGCTGACACTGACGGCGGCGGTGCACAAATGCTGCGCAGGTAGCGCCATTCGACGGCCAACACCGCGGTTCCTGGTGTGTCCGCTGTGCCGTGCGTGTGATCATTGCTTGTACAGCCCTCTCGCAGTGTCCGGAGCAAGTATGGTGGGTCTGACACACCGGTGTCAATGTGTTCTTTTTTCCATTTCCAGGAGTATATTAAAATGTCAGTTCTTTTCTCGTGCAATTTAAGACAATGTGACGTCAAAAATAGCACTGTATTTGACAATATATACCAGCGATATCAGATGTAAAACACCGAAACCGGAAAAATACCACAGAAACTGGAAAGAAAATTACACCGAAATTGGAAAGAAAATAGTGCCAAAATTGGAAAAAACATGCCACTGAGATAATGACACTGAAATTGAAAAAGGCTCTAATTGGAAGGAAATAACTTAAAACTGGGAAAAACACCTAAATTGAAATGAACCACCGCAATTGAAAAGTTTCGAAACCGGAAAACACTGAAATTCGAAAAACACCGAACATGGAAGAGATAAAAGCGGAAAATAAAAGAAACGGCGAAATTGGAAAAAGGAATAACAGCGAATTTCGCCAAAACTATCTGCGAAACAGGTAAAAATAGTAAATTTGACAAAAGAACCTGTACCGAACTTACCAGGAAAAACGTCGAATTTGGTAAAAATGGTAACGCCGAATTTGGCAAAGAAAGTACAACGAACTTAGCAAGAAAAGATTAACAACGAGTCTGGAAAGAAAGGTAATAGCGTGGCTACCAAAAACAGTTAACATCGAAACTGGCAACGAAATAGAACAGAAACTGAAAAAAATAGTAAAAAGGGAAAAAACCACGTAAGTTGTCAAAAAAACAGCGAAAGTGACAAGAAATACAGAATTCAAAAAATTAGCACCGAAGTTGGCAGAAACATGACATCGAATATAGCTAAAAATAACACGGAATGTGACTAAAAATAACTTGCCTGCCGCTATATATTAGTCACCATTTTGTTAAGTGATAAAGCATCGATTGCACACCGAAAAGCGCAGCGTCGCGAAATGGCATTCACGAGGGAAGCCCAGAGAATAATGCACCGCATTTTTTTTTCTCAGCCGAAATCATTGCTACGAATGAGAAACGTTACGTATGTAATATATGAAGACTCTTGAGTGAGTTGGTGACTGAAATTTCGTAAATAGATCTCGCAGCGAAGAAAAACGTCTTTGCTTTAATGACTTCCATCCCAACTCACGTATCACATCTGCCACACTCTCTCCCCTATTACGTGATAATACAGAACGAGCTGCCCTTTTTTGCACCCTTTCGATGTCCTCCGTCAATCCCACTTGGTAAGGATCTCACAACGCGCAGCAATATTCTAACAGAGGACGAACGAGTGTAGAGTAAGCTGTCTCTTTAGTGGACTTGTTGCATCTTCTCAGTGTACTGCCAATGAAACGCAACCTTTGGCTCGCCTTCCCCACAACACTTTCTCCCCTATTACGTGATAATACTAAACGAAATGCCCTTTTTTGCACCCTTTCGATGTCCTCCGTCAATCCCACCTGGTAAGGATCCCACAACGCGCAGCAATATTCTAACAGAGGACGAACGAGTGTAATGTAAGCTGTCTCTTTAGTGGACTTGTTGCATCTTCTCAGTGTCCTGCCAATGAAACGCAACCTTTGGCTCGCCTTCCCCACAATATTATCTATGTGGTCTTTCCAACTGAAGTTTTTCGTAATTTTTTAACACGCAGGTACTTAGTTGAATTGACAGCCTTGGGAACTGTACTATTTATCGAGTAATCGAATTCCAACGGATCTCTCACAGTCTTTAATACGTGTGGTCGCGGGCAGGCTGCCGCTCCGGCCGGAGCGCCAGGTACCGAACCCACGACCGACGGATACCAGCTCTCGCTGGCTCGCTCGCGAGCGCGCGCGCGTGTGTGGGTGTGGGTGTGGGTGTGGGTGGGTGGCGAGCGCCGACTGAATCAGCAGGAATGCGTGACGCGGCACACAGCAGCGGCTCACGGGCTCTCTCCGGTGATACGCGTACACATTGGCGCGCAGTATGACCGCCGTCTATACTTAACTCTGCACTCCGCCGTATACTGCCTACCGGGAATACTCCATTACGGCGGCTGTGCCTAGCACATGCGCATCTTGCCGTCTCTAAAAACGTGCCGTAAACCGCAGAAATTCCGTGCAGTCACTCTTAAACAAACCACAGGCATGCGCCGTATTTAACAAAAATAATTCGGCTAATGGAAGGAGAAAAGATGCTTACGTCTGAAAAGAAAACTTTATTGGCGTCTCACAGGGTTTTATATCTCCACCACGGTGAAGCTGTTCTCTCAGAGAACGTACGTGGAAGGGCAGCTAGTGATGTCACAGCGTGGAATTCCACTAGTTGGCGTAGGCAATGAATAATCTGGCATGTCCGATTTTTTGCCTTTTGGAGTGGAACGTCAGCATTGTACATCTACATTTAAACTCCTCAAGCCACCCAACGGTGTGTGGCGGAGGGCACTTAAGGTGTCACTGTCATTATCTCCTTTTCCTGTTCCAGACTGCCGGAAAGCCTCCGTGGGCGCTCGAAACTCTCTAATTTTACATTCGTGATCTTCTCGGGAGGTATAAGTAGAGGGAAGCAATATATTCGATACCTTATCCAGAAACGCCCCCTCTCGAAACCTGGCGAGCAAGCTACACCGCGATGCAGAGCGCCTCTCTTGCAGAGTCTGCCACTTGAGTTTGCTAAACAACTCCGTAACGCTATCACGTTTACCAAATAACCCTGTGACGAAACGTGCCGCTCTTCTTTGGATCTTCTCTGTCAACCCGACCTGGTACACATCCCACACTGATGAGCAATACTCAAATATATGTCGAACGAGTGTTTTGTAAGCCACCTCCTTTGTTGATGGACTACATTTTCTAAGGATTCTCCCAATCAATCTCAACCTGATACCCGCCTTACTAACAATTAATTTTATATGATCATTCCACTTCAAATCGCTACGTACGCATACTCCCAGATATTATACAGAAGTATCTGCTACCAGTGTGTGTTCCGCTATCATATAATCATACAATAAAAGGTCCTTCTTTCTATGTATTCGAAATACATTACATTTGTCTATGTTAAGGGTCAGTTGTCACTCCCCTCAACAAGTACCTACCTGTTGCAGATCTTCCTGCATTTCGCTACAATTTTCTAATGCTGCAACTTCTCTGTATACTACAGCATCATGCGCGAAAAGCCGCATGGAACTTCCGACACTATCTACTAGGTCATTTATATATATTGTGAAAAGCAATGGTCCCACAACACTCCCCTGTGGTACGCCAGAGGTTACTTTAACGTCTGTAGACGTCTCTCCAGTGAGAACAACATGCTGTGTTCTGTTTGCTAAAAACTCTTCAATCCAGCCACACAGCTGGTCTGATATTCCATAGGCCCTTACTTTGTTTATCAGGCGACAGTGCGAAACTGTATCGAACGCCTTCCGGAAGTCAAGTTAAATGGCATCTACCAGGGAGCCTGTATCTAATATTTTCTGGGTCTCATGAACAAATAAAGCAGGTTGGGTCTCACACGATCGCTGTTTCCGGAATCCACATTGATTCCTACAGACTACTTTCTGGGTTTCCAGAAATGACATGATATGCAAGCAAAACACATTGAGATGTGGTGAATTAGAACTTCGGCGACGCCACATTCTATGGAGCTAAACTCTGTATTTTGTGTTTTTAAGGTTCCATACCTCAACTAGTAAAAACGGAACCCTTATACGATCGTTTTGATGTCCTTTTCCCGACGGTTAATAACTGTTTTTTCTAGGAACGTGTACACTATCATCTTGAAATTCATGTCACATACTAAGTTCTACATCTACATCGATACTCTGCAAATCACATTTAAATGCCTGGCAGAGGGTTCATCGAACCACCTTCACATTTCTCTATTATTCTAATCTCGTATAGCGCGCGGAAAGAATGAACATCTATATCTTCCCGCAATTGGTAAACAGTCCATTTTAACCCATTAAGTCCCAAATTAATTTTTTTAATTGAATTTTTTATTCCTTCATTATAATGTACATAGTGTATGAACCACAATAAGTACAAAAATAGCCAAAGAATATTTATACATGCTGATATAATGACCGTCCTCAAAATAGGACGCTGGGATCTAACAGTATACTAAACTATATTCAAGTCTTAACTATTTATTTGTTGTGAATTAATAATTTATTGTATATTTATAAATAAATATGTGCTCCCAATAGTAGGTCATCCCTTGCAGTATCTTCTGGATCCTTTCCACAGTATAAATCAAATTTGAAACACTTGCTCCACAAAGAGACCACAACTTATAGCCAAATCTAATAGGCTTGCCTCGGATAAACTTTTTCAGCCCACTTCGTCCGTAGTGTTTGACTATCATTTCGCCAATTGACAAATTTTCCTCAAAGATTCCAAATATTTGAAAAGATTCATTTATCATTTTCAGGAGATGTCTAGTTTTGAATCCGCGATCGTGTTTGTTTTCATTGGCTAAGCCATAATCTTTAAAATGAAGCAATGTTTTCAACTTCTGATATTTATTCCTTGACGTAGCTGTCTTTATAATTGGTATGCCAACATCTTCATCCTCAGACCACTATAGCTTCTCAGCAGGTAGCTTATGGTAGCCAGCAAAAAGAAGAAATCCGTCAAAGACCCTCACTTCAACTGTGAGGATAAAATCCTGCATATTCTTCATATTTACTGCATATCTCACAGTTTCGTTCACTATGAACTCGTATATGTTTTCGTTCATCAGTTCTTCAAACATCTCCTTCGGAGTCAAGGAAGAAAGTCGTTCCTTCAATTCCCCTCTCTTTGTGGTGATGTCATGCTCACTAGCTTGAGACAGCTTTGTATAAACTGGAGGTATCTTTTTCCAATTGCTCATGAGTAAGACGTCTCTTCTTCGAGTTACTTCTGGAAACTTGTAATGTACTTGGTTTTACATACAGTTAACTCAGCAACAAAATATAGTAAAATTAACACGTTCTAAAAAGAAAATACATCAGCAGTAGCAGAGTATCATATTCGAACGTGCTGCAATACAGATAACTGAAATGATAACACCAAGTCTCAGTGTCCTATTTCGAGTACACCAAATTTTATAACAATGGAAAACAATGAATATAACTCCAATTGAGCTAACAATGCAAGTAGTTTAAAAGACACATTGTAGACTATAAATAATCACAAAAAGATCTTTGCCACATATTTCAAATTTTACTAAATTGTCGATAAAGTAAATACCTGTAGTAACGAAAAGAGTGCCTTAGTATTCAATAATCAATTAATGGTAGGATTTATTGCTTGTAATTTCCTGTGAGCATACATTTGTTATAAAAAGCATCAGCAAATGACGAAAAACAGTAATAGCTGCAAATTAATAATTTATTGTGTATTTATAAATAAATATGTGCTCTGTCCTCAAAATAGGACACTGGTACTTGATGGGTTAAGACACGTAATGTATCACGAAGCAAAAACCGTTCGCACTGGCGGAATGTTACGTGATGCCACGTACTTATACGTTAGTGACTATTACAGTGCCATCTATGACAAAGCGAAAAAAGTGGTCCAACTAAAACATTCATATTTCTTTACATGCTAGACGAATATGTAATAAAAATGGGGGCTCCCATTTTAAAAGAACGCAGTTGATATCCGTTTGACCTAGGGCAGCGCCATCTAGCGGGAAAACCATAGCGCCATCTGGTTTCCCCTTTCACGGTAGACAAGTATCATTCTTTGTAGTTTTTTCGTTTGACGCTTATTTCGTGATATGTTTGGCCTGGTAACGATCAGTTGGGTTGTTTGGGGAAAGAGACCAAACACCGAGATCATCGGTCTCATCGGATTAGGGAAGGATGGGGATGGAAGTCGGCCGTGCCCTTTCAAAGGAACCATCCCAGCATTTACCTGGAGCGATTTAGGCAAATCACGGAAAACCTAAATCAGGAGGAGGAGGAGGAGATTAGCGTTTAACGTCCCGTCGATAACGAGGTCGTTAGAGACGGAGCGCAAACTCAGGTGATGGAAGGATGGGGAAGGAAATCGGCCCTTTCAAGGGAACCATCCCGGCATTTGCCTGCAGCGATTTAGGGAAATCACCTAAATCAGGATGGCCGGAGACGGGATTGAACAGTCGTCCTCCCGAATGCGAGTCCAGTGTGCTAGCCACTGCGCCACCTCGCTCGGTGGGTAACGATCAATGGACCACCCTGTACTCTGATCCTGGTTCAATAATCGGTTCTAGGGGCTTGAGTCTGCAACCGCGGGACCGGTACGGTCGCAGGTTCTAATCCTGCTTCGGGCATGGATGTGTGTGATGTCCTTAGGTTAGTTAGGTTTAAGTAGTTCTGACTTCTAGGGGACTGATGACCTCAGAAGTTAAGTCCGATAATGCTCAGAGCCATTTGAACCAATAATCAGGAAAGGAGTAAGACTGTATTTCCTAAAAATATCCGATCTCTATATCTCCAAGGTTCTGAGATAACGGGCCATCGATCATGCAAATTTAACACTGTAGGAATAGGACGTACGTACTCAGCGTAAATTGGAGTCGTCTGAAAAGTTAATTCCAGACGTCATAACGGTGTTAAGTCTTGTAGCAAAGTGGCCCGACGGGGTGCAGAAACGGCGGCACAGTGGTGGGGAAGGCTGGCCGCTACTGCTACGGGTACATGACAGCGCCAGCCGACTTGGACACAGCCTGGCTGGAGTGGGTGGGCGTCTTGTATGTGTGTGTGAGGCGGGGGGCGTCTCCACCTCTACCCCCCCCCCCCCCCCCCCTCACCGTCGCAACTCGCCACTCCGCTGTGGTTTGCTTTGCGGTGCTTAACGAGCGCGCAGCCCGGCACGGTAGGTAGGCAGCTTTCTCTTTCCGTTCGACGCCCACGCTGACAACTGCGTGCCTGCGTAGGGCGCAGCCCCGCCACGCAACTCATGCCCGAGCCGCCGGCAGCGGAGCTCCTGTTCGCCACCACACCAGCACTCGCTGCTGGCACCAGCTTCACACGTTTCTTGCGGTGTCTGTTACCACGAAGATGACTTGCTACAGACGCTAAATTTAACTGACAGGAAGGAGATGCTGTGATATGCAAATGATTAGCTTTTCGGAGCAATCACACAAGGTTGGCGCCGGTGTGCAACACCTACAACGTGCTGACACGAAGAAAGTTTCCAACCGATTTCTCATACACAAACTACAGTTGACTGGCGTTGTCTGGTGAAAAATTGTTGTGATGCCTCGTGCAAGGAGGAGAAATGCGTACCATCACATTTCCGACTTTGATAAAGGTCGGATTGTAGCCTATCGCGATTTCGGTTTATCGTGTCGCCACACTGCTGCTCGCGTTGGTCGAGATCCAATGATTTTTAGTAGGATATGGAATCAGTGGGTTCAGGAGGGTAATACGGAACGCCGTACTGGATCCCAACGGCCTCGTACCACTAGCAGTCGAAATGACAGGCATCTTATCCGCGTGGCTATAACGGACTGCGATAGTGTACTCAACGACGAACCTGGGTGCACGAATGCCAAAACGTCATTTTTTCGGATGAATCCAAGTTCTGTTGGTCGCATCCGTGTTTGGCGACATCACGGTGAACGCACATGGGAAGTGAACGCACATTGGAAGCGTGTATTCGTCATCGCCATACTGGCGAATCACCCGGCGTGATGGTATGGGGTGCCATTGATCACACGTCTCGGTCACCTGTTCTTCGCATTGACGGCACTCTGAACTGTGGACGTTACATTTCAGATGTGTTACGAGCCGTGGCTCTACCCTTCATTCGAACCCTGCGAAACCCTACATTTCATCAGGATAATGCACGACCGCATGTTGCAGGTTCTGTACGGGCCTTTATGGATACAGAAAATGTTCCGACTGCTGGCCTGACCAGCACATTGTCCAGATCTCTCACCAACTGAAAACGTCTGGTCAATCGTGTAGTAATTTTTATGGCCAGTAGTGTATGTGGTCTTTGCAATTTAAGTTGCTCGTAATTATAATTCCTAGGTATTTAGTCGACCGGCGTTAATGGTGAAACGTTGTGATGCCTCGTGTAAGGAGGAGAAATGCATACCATCACGTTTCCGGCTTTGAAAAAGATCGGGTTGTAGCCTATCGAGATTGCAGTTTATCGTATCGCGACACTGGTACTCGAGTTGGTCGAGATCCAGTAACAGTCAGCAGAATATGTATTCGGAGAGTTCAGGAGGGTAATACGGAACGCCGTGCTGAATCCCAACGGCATCTTATCCGTATGGCTGTAACGGATCGTGCAGCCCCGTCTCGATCCTTGAGTCAACAGGTGGCGACGTTCGCAAGACAACCATCTGCACGAACAGTTCGAAGACATTTGCAGCAGCATTGACTATCAGCTCGGAGACGGTGGCTGCGGTTACCCTTGACGCTGCATCACAAACAGGAGCGCCTGCGATGGTGTACTCGACGACGAACCTGGATGCACGAATGGCAAAACATTTTTTCGGATGAATCCAGGTTCTGTTTACAGCGCCACGATGGTCGCATCCGTGTTTGGCGACATCGCGGTGAACGCACATTGGAAGCGTGTATTCGTCATCGCCATACTGGCGTATCACCAGGCGTGGTGGTAAGGGGTGCTATTGTTTACACGTCTCGGTCACCTCTTGTTTGCACTGACGGCACTTTGACAGTGGACGTTACATTTCAGATGTGTTACGACCCGTGGCTCTACCCGTCATTCGTTCCCTGCGAAAACCTACATTTCAGCAGGATAACGCACGACCACATGTAGCAGGTGTCATCATCAAACAGGAAATCTTTAGAGTTACTCGTAACACTAGAGGACATATCATTTATATAAATAAGGAACAGGAGTGGCCCCAACACTGATCCCTGGGGCACCCCCCACCTCACAGTACCCCACTCAGACTCCACATCACAGCCATTCTAGACACTGTCAATAATGACATTTTGCTGCCTGTTGCTAAAGTAGGAGGTGAACCAATTATGAGCTAGTGCCTGCATTCCGTAACGCTCCAAATTCTGGAGCAATATTTCGTGATAAACACAATAAAACGCCTTAATTACATCAAACAATATGCCTAGCGATCGAAATCTTTTGATTAACCCATCTAGTACCTCACTCAGAAAAAAATAGCATTTTAAGTTGTTAAACTACTTCTAAAGCCAAACTGTACATTTGATAGCAAACCTTGTAATATAAAATGAACAATTATCCTTACATACACAGCCTTTTCAATAACGTTAGCAAGCACTGTTAGTATAGAAATAGGTATAACATTGTCCACATTATCCCTTTCTCCCTTTTCATAAAGCGGATTTACCACTGAGTGCTTTAATCGTTTTGGAAACTGACCATTCCTAAAGGAAAAAATACAAATATGGCTGAATACAGGGCTAACATGTGCAGCACACTACTTAAATATTCTGCTAGGCACTCCATGATAGCCACGAGAGTCCTTAATCTTCAGTGACTTAATCATTGACTCGATCTCCCCCTTGTCTGTATCACAGAGGAGTATTTCAGACATCAATCTTGGAAAGGCATTTGCCAAGAGACTTATATCGTTCCCTGTGGAAACTATGTTTTTATTTAATTCACCAACAATACTCAGAAAATGATTGTTAAATGTTGTACATATATCTGATTTATCAGTAACAGAAATATTTTTACTGCGAACTCACTTTATATCGTCGACCTTGTGCTGCTGACCAGACACTTCCTTCACAACTGACCATATGATTTTAATTTTATCCTGTGAATTAGCTATTCTGTCTGCATACCACATACTCTTCGGTTCGAATGGCTCTGAGCACTATGCGACTTAACTTCTGAGTCATCAGTCACCTAGAGCTTAGAACTAATTAAACTTGACTAACGTGAGGACATCACACACATCCATGCCCGAGGCAGGATTTGAACCTGCGACCGTAGCGGTCGCCCGGTTCCAGACTGTAGCGCCTAGAACCGCACGGTCACTCCGGCCGGCCATACTCTTTGCCTTCCTAATAACATTTTTGACCACCTTAGAGTACTGTTTGTAATGGGCTACTGTAGGTTGATTGTGACTACTTCTAAGATCTTGATACAATTCCCGCTTTGTTCTACATGATATCCTTATCCCACTATTCAGCCACCCAGGCTGCCATTTATTGCTAGTACCCCGTTTAGAACGTTCTAATGTAAAGCAACTCTCAAACAGCATAAGAAATGTGTTAAGGAAAGCAATATATTTGGCATCTATGTTATCGGCACTATAAACATCCTGCCGTTCTTGTTGCTTGACGAGGTTTAAAAAATTATCTATTGCTGTTGTATTAACTTTCCTAGATAGTCTGTAATTATATGTGGCATTTGTTTGAGTACAAAAGCCTGCAAATAAAGGACACTCTTCAGTTTGCCTTCAACACCACATTTTTCTGTGTGTTCTTTCTAATTTATGTTGATCGTAATTGTAATTCCTAGGTATTAAATTCAAAAAATGATTCAGATGGCTCTAAGCACTATGGGACTTAACATCTGAGGTCATAAGTCCCCTAGACTTAGAACTACTTAAACCTAACCAACCTAAGGACATCACACAAATC
Source organism: Schistocerca gregaria (assembly GCF_023897955.1). Lineage (NCBI taxonomy): Eukaryota > Metazoa > Arthropoda > Insecta > Orthoptera > Acrididae > Schistocerca > Schistocerca gregaria. The sequence continues at coordinate 194,759,163 of NC_064928.1, read as the reverse complement.
CATGCCCGAGACAGGATTCGAACCTGCGGCCGTAGCAGCAGCGCGGTTCCGGACTGGAGCGCTTATAACCGCTAGGTCACAGCGGCCGGCGGCATTAAGTTCAATTTATGGCCTTTAGAATAGACTGATTTATCGTGTAACCGAAGTTTAACGGATTCCTTTTACTACTCATGTGATTGATGTCACAATTTTCATGGTTTAGGGTCAATTACCAATTTTTGCACCATTAGAGATATCTTTTCAAAATCGTACTGCAATTTCTTTTGATTTTCTGATGACTTCACTAGACAATAAACGACAGCATCATCTGCAAACAAGCTAAGACTGATGGTCATATTGTCTCTTAAATCGTTTATACAGATAAGGAACAGCAGATGGCTTGTAACAATACCTTGGAGAGCGATAGAAATCACTTCTGTTTCACTCGATGACTTACCGTCAGTTAGTACTAACTGTGACCTCTCTGACAGGAAATCACGAAACCAGTAAATGTAACAGAGACAGTATTCTACATCTACATAAATACTCCGAAATCCACCATACGGTGCGTGGCGGAGGGTACCTCGTACCGCAACTAGCATCTTCTCTCCCTGTTCCACTCCCAAACAGAACGAGGGAAAAATGACTGCCTATATGCCTCTGTACGAGCCCTAATCTCTCTTATCTTATCTTTGTGATCTTTCCGCGAAATGTAAGTTGGCGGCATTAAAATTGTACTGCAGTCAGCTTCAAATGCTGGTTCTCTAAATTTCCTCAATAGCGATTCACGAAAAGAACGCCTCCTTTCCTCTAGAGACTCCCACCCGAGTTCCTGAAGCATTTCCGTGACACTCGCGTGATGATCAAATCTACCAGTAACAAATCTAACAGCCCGTCTCTGAATTGCTTCTATGTCCTCCTTCAACCCGACCTGATAGGGGTCCCAAACGCTCGAGCAGTACTCAAGAATAGGTCGTATTAGTGTTCTATAAGCGGTCTCCTTTACAGATGAACCACATCTTCCCAAAATTCTACCAATGAACCGAAGACGACTATCCGCCTCCCCCACAACTGCCATTACATGCTTCTCCCACTTCATATCGCTCTGCAATGCTACGCCCAAATATTTAATCTACGTGACTGTGTCAGGCGCTACACTGCTAATGGAGTATTCAAACATTACGGGATTCTTTTTCCTATTCATCTGAATTAATGTACATTTATCTATATTTAAAGTTAGCTGCCATTCTTTACTCCAATCACAAATCCTGCCCATAAGAAAGGTATGTCGCTATAAGCCGCTTGCGTGGTACAGTGTCAAAAAGCTTTCTGGAAATCTAGAAATGCGGAATCAATTTGAAATGCCTTGTTATTGACACTCTACACTTCGTGTGAGTAAAGAGCTAGTTGTGTTTCATAAGAATTCGTTAACCTGTTAACAGAAGCAAAAGCCTTCGCAATACAAAACAAAGTACTGCAAGATAGCCTCTGTATCAGAGAACGAGAATCAGGAAAATAACTGGCCACACAAAGAAAGGAATGGAGGAAAATTAGTGATTAACGCCCCATCGACGGCAACAGCTCGGATTAAGGAAGGAAGTCGGCCGTGCTCTTCCTAAGAAACCATCCCGGCATTTACCTTAACAGATCTATGGAAATCATGGGAAACCAAATCATGGGAAACCTACATCCCGAGTACGAGTACGGCGTGGGGACCGCTAGTCTTCCTTCCCCGGTAGATACGCATCGCACTAGACATTCGCCCCACCTAACCACGGCCAGAGAAGTTTGGACTAAGTTCAAAAATTGAAAAAAAAAACAAAGCATCAGAACCGGCTGCCTTAACAAACGATTAACACAAGGAAATGCCAATAAAACCAATCATCTTACTAGCTAGAATCTACAGTAGTTATACGTTGAACTGCTGTTTCCAGGACAAGTGCAGAAAAGCATAAGTTATACCGATCTCAAAACCGAGGAAAGATTTGACCAAACCAACCGACTACTGAACGAGTTTCCTACTGAGCAGTTCCGGCAAAACTGTCGACAGAACACACGAAGATAGACTCCAGGACATTGTCCAAATGCACGGTTTCGAGGCGTATGCACTGTAAGAGAAAGAAAAAAGACGTACTACGAAGGAATTATCCGAACACTGAGGAAGTCGGAAGATGTGACGTACTCGTTTAGTCAAACAAATGATTACAATTTCAGATAAATTGGGTAGTTTACTTAAGAGAAAGAGCTTCACGAAGCAAATCAGTCAATAACGCGTTGATCCATCTCTGGCCTTTACGCAAGCTGTTATTCAGCTTGGCATTGATTGATAGAGTTGTTGGATGTTGTCCTGAGGCATATCGTGCCAAATTCTGTCCAATTAGCGCGACAGATTGTCAAGATCCCTAGCTGGTTGGCGGGCAGCGGCGGGCAGTCTTTTTATTCCGAATATGAAACATTTCCTCACTATCGGGTCACTAGCCAATCACGCAGAAGAAAGAAATGGATTACCACACAGATTTGACAAAGAAATTTGTGTAGCAGGGGTATTTTTTGATTTAACAAAGGCATTTGACTGTGTAGATCACACAATATTGCTCCAGAAGTTGGACCATTACGGAATAAGGGGAGTAGCTCACAATTGGTTCACCTCTTACTTTAGCAACAGGCAGCAAAAGGTCATTATTCACAATGTTGATAACGGCTGTGATGTGGGATCTGAGTGGGGTACTGTCAAGTTGGGGGGGGGGGGGGGGGGGGAGAGGTGCCTCAGGGATCAGTGTTGGGGCCTCTCCTGTTCCTTATTTATATGAATGATATGCCCTCTAGTATTATGGGTAACTCTAAAATATTTCTGTTTGCTGATGACACTAGCTTGGTAGTAAAGGATGTTATGAGCAACATTGACTCGGTTTCAAGTAGAGCAGTACATGACCTCAGTTCATAGCTTGTAGAAAATAAACTAACGTTAAATCACAGTAAGACTCAGTTTTTATAGTTCGTAACACACAATTCAACAAAACCTGACGTTTTAATCTCACAGAACGGGCATATGATTAGTGAAACTGAACTCTTCAAATTCCTAGGTGTTCAGATAGATAGTAAGCTGTAGTGAAAAGCCCACGTTCAGGATCTTGTTCAAAGACTTAATATTGCCATTTTCAGTATTCGAACGGTATCGAAAGTGAGTCATATTTCGACACGTAAATTAGTCTACTTTGCTTATTTTCATTCACTTTCTGTCGTATGGTATTATGTTTTGGGGTAACTCTTCCCATTCTAGAAGGATATTTTTGGCTCAGAAACGGGCGGTTCGGGCAATAAGTGGTGTGAGGTCACGAACCTCTTGTCGACCTCTGTTCACGAGTCTGGGTATTTTGACATTGGCCTCTCAATACGTATATTCCTTATTGTCGTTTCTTGTTACCAATATTAGTTTATTTCCAAGAATAAGCAGCTTTCACTCGGTTAATACTCGGCAGAAATCAAACCTCCATTTGGATCGGACTTCCTTAACTCTTGTGCAAAAAGGTGTGCAGTATACTGCTGCATCCATTTTCAATAAGCTGCCACTCGAATTCAATAATCTTAGCGGTAATCCACGCGCTTTCAAATCGAAACTGAAGAGTTTCCTCATGGTTCACTGCTTCTATTCTGTCGAGGAGTTCCTTGAAAAATTAAGCTGATTCTCATTGTATTGCTGATAGCGTTTGCTTAAACTTATGCGCTGATTTTCTTTCAGGTTCATGAACATTTATTTTTATCTGTTATTACTTTTTATGTTGTAAGTTCATGTACTGACACTTTCCATGACCTTGGAGATTTGCTCCTCAATTTATTCCTACGGAACTTGACATTTAAATTAAATAAAAATAAAATAAATAAGGACTGGGTTACAGTGAATTATCACTAGGCATCGTATAGACATCATATGTTGTCTGTTCACAAGTCAGAAATACATTTGGTGCACGACCTAGGGGATTCAACAATAACAGTAACGGTAATTAGGTACTAAGCATTAAAAATAATTGTGCTTTACCCGTCAGGTAAGCCGAGAGCGCTAATGCGCTGCTTCCTGGACTCAGGTAGGCGCGCCGGCCCCGGTTCGAATGCGCCCAGCGGCTTAACGACGGAGGCTGGTGTGCCGGCCAGCCTGGATGTGGTTTTTAGGCGGTTTTCCACATCCCACTAGGTCAATACTGGGCTGGTCCCCACGTCCCGCCTCAGTTACATGGCTCGCAGACATCTGAACACATTCACACTATTCCATTCATTACACAAGGCACAGACCCTCGGGGTACACTAATTCTTTCCCGGAGAGGATGGGAGGGGGGTGACAGGAAGGGCATACGACCGCCCCTGGGGGGTACAGGATGGCGGCATGGAGGGGATCTGGCCACCCTTAAATTAACCTTGCCAAATACGATTAATCATGCTGATCCTGTGTCATGGTGGGAAAACGGCACAAGCGAAAGAAGAAGAAGATGATTAAAAATAATGTTCTTTCTGACATTAAAATATTTTCTTATTCTTCACGAATTTTCTGACGATTCCATATAAAATTTTATGTCTTAGTTTTGAACCTCTATTTGTAAGGATTTTAACGTATAAGCAACGATTTCACAAGATATTGCCTTCTCCCATTGCGGCAGAACGGGAAATATGCGGGCATTTCTTTGAAAAATGTAATCTACATTTTTGGTTGGTTGATTTGGGGGAGGGGAACAGACAGCGAGGTCATCCGTCCCTTCGGATTAGGGAAGGATGGGGAAGGAAGTCGGCCGTGCCCTATCAAAGGAACCATCGCGGCATTGGCTTGAACCGATTTAGGGAAATCACGGGAAATCGAAATCAGGATTACCGGACGTGTATTCGGGTTTTCGTCCTCCCGAATGCGAGTCCTGTATGCTAACCACTGAGCCACCTCGCTCGGTACAGTTCTAAACGTACGGTTTGTTAGCTTATACTGCAAGGTGAATTTTTATAACTGTAAGAAGACTTTTCTTGTATTTCTTTACAAAAATTATTAAACATTTATCCCACTCCGCCTCCAGCTCACCCTACTGACAAAATTCTCTCGTACTTCCAGACGCGTAAAGTGATTTAAATATGCACTAGCTTTCGGCCGAGTACCCATCGGCCATTGTCAAGAGCTGCCGTCCTTATACAGCCACAATGCCTTCCGTGACGTCACTGGTGCTCACTCCAGCTCCGTATACGGAAATGTCTTCGTTGCGCAACGGCCGCAACCGCTTCAGACTTCCTATAGCCCGCTCCTAGCCTACACTAGGCTGCAAGCTGTCGTTTTTATTGAGCGTGTTGTCACAGATTTCTACCTCGATCATTTCTGTTACGGCGCCATCCCGAATAGCATTGGTCCGTTTACCAACAGATGGCGAAGTCAATACGGTGTCCGTTTTCCAGAGCTACCGCTGATTTCTCAGGATACCGTCAGCGGAAAAACTTCTCGTGTACAGAACTGCGCTGTTCACCAGTGCGTACACTCTGTCCAATGTCCGAAGAATCACGGAACACGAAGTGAAAAGCTTAAACGTGACAAACGCTACCGCATCTGCTTTTCTTGACTTTAATAGCTTTTCTTGACTTGCCCACACTTTTATTACTTCCAAAAATACCTTACGCGTTTCGACATTCCGTCACTTTCAGTACTACACAAATACTACACAAAACTGGTATCAGAAGATATGAAAATATGTTACATTTCAAGATTGATTAGAGACATAATATATTGAGTAGAATATGGCATTCTAGCTTACCAGCGTTATGTCAGTCATACAAAAGTGACCATTAGATACACCACTGACCATTAAAATTGCTGCACCACGAAGATGACGTGCTACAGGCGCGAAATTTAACTGGCCGGAAGGAGATGCCGTGATATGCAAATGATTAGCTTTTCAGAGCATTCACACAAGGTTGGCGCCGGTGGCGACACCTACAACGCGCTGACATGAGCAAAGTTTCCAACCGATTTATGATACACAAACAGCAGTTGACCGGCGTTGCCCGGTGAAACGTTGTCGTGATGCCTCGTGTAAGGAGGAGAAATGCGTACCATCACGTTTCCGACTTTGATAAAGGTCGGATTGTAGCCTATAGCGATTGCGGTTTATCGTATCGCGACATTGCTGCTCGCGATGGTCGATATCCAATAACTGTCAGCGGAGTATGGAATCGGTGCGTTCAGGAGGGTAATACGGAACGCCGTGCTGGATCCCAACGGCCTCGTATCAGTAACAGGCGAGATGACAGGCATCTTATGCGCTTGGCTATAACGGATCGTGCAGCCATGTCTCGATCCCTGAATCAACAGATGGGGACGTTTGCAAGACAACAACCATCTGCACGAACAGTTCGACGACGTTTGCAACAGCATGGACTATCAGCTCGGAGACCATGGCTGCGGTTACCTTTGACGCTGCATCACAGACAGGAGCGCCCGCGATGGTTTACTCAACGACAAACCTGGCTGCACGAATGGCAAAACGTCATTTTCTGGGATGAATCCAGGTTCTGTTTACAGAATCATTATGGTCGAATCCGTGTTTGGCGACATCGCGGTGAACGCACATTGGAAGCGTGTATTCGTCATCGCCATACTGGCGTGTCACCCGGCGTGATGGTATGGGGTGCCAATGGTTACACGTCTCGGTCATGTCTTGTTCGTATTGACGGCACTTTGAACAGTGGACGTTACATTTCAGATGTGTTACGACCGGTGGCTCTACCCTTCATTCAATCTCTGCGAAACCCTACATTTCAGCAGGATAATGCACGACCGCATGTTGCAGGCCCTGTACGGGCCTTTATGGATACAGAAAATGTTCGACTGCTGCCTTGGCCAGCACATTCTCCAGATCTCCCACCAATTGAAAACGTCTGGTCAATGGTGGCCGAGCAACTGGCTCGTCACAATACGCCAGTCACTACTCTTGATGAACTATGGTATCGTGTTGAAGCAGCTGTACCTGTACATGCCATCCAAGCTCTGTTTGACTCAATTCCCAGGCGTATCAAGGCCGTTCTTACGGCCAGAGGTGGTTGTTCTGGGTACTGATTTCGCAGGATCTATGCACCCAAATTGCGTAAAAATGTATGACATTTCAGTTGCAGTATAATATATTTGTCCAATGAATACCCGTTTATTATCTACATTTCTTCTTGATGTAGCAATTTTAATGGCCAGTGGTGTACATTGTATCTCGTCAACACTCTCACTGACCTACAGATCGGTCAGGGGCCTGAAGTTGGTTGTAGTAGAACAATTAAACTGGTTGCCAAATAAAGTAATGTTGGAAACTAGACTGCTGAAAGTGTTGTTTCTTTTGACATCCTCGTTCGAACAGCCGAGTCCCACAACTATCTCTAAACAGATGAACATACAGAGAAAGGATATTCGGCGAAAGGACTGAACTTCCCGTTTCCCCAACTAAAATCCCAGCGAGCACGTGTGGGATCCGTTGGGAGATGCATTACATCACTTCCACATGCACAGACGACCAGCTAGTGATTGTGGATTGTGCTGGTGGAGAAATGGAAGGCCCTACCAAGGAACTCCTCACCAACCTTCTGGCCAACGTGGGAGTGCTTTGCAGAGTATGCATGGCCATTTATGGTGATAACAAGCCCTATTAAGAACCATTCCTGCCTTTTGCAATGTCCAGAGGCCCATCACAAATCGCGGTGACTTCAGCGTAATTATTGTCTTCGAAGACAATTGTCATTTCTCTTCGTCTCCCTGCGTAATTTTTCCAGTTACCTTCTATATTACACTGTACAAGTTCTTTCTGTGTGTGGTCCAAGTTTTCTCAAGCTATGTTACATGTCTGTGACACGTCATTATGAACTGACGTTCGTTCGTAAAATTTTTCCTCATCAGTGTAGAATTTGCGCAGTTTCAAACGTCCCCTTTGGAAAATTATGTAATACTGTGCTGGTAAACCTCTTACGTTATTTTATTTTCAAACAGCTGACCAAAACTGGACGTACTCAGATATTTCTCTCTTTACTTATTCTGATCATCTCTAAACTGACACAATATTTTTAGCGCAACGCGATCTGACTTTCAATAATCCCTACAAAAGAATGGCTCTGACTAACAATTTCATGAATCACTTACCTCACAAAATCTTCGTTACTGTAACTACTGCAATACATCGAGCGCCAATACTACCAACTAAATAAAAGATACCAACTACTGGAGGCATTAACTACTGAAAGGCATAGTTAGCAAATGAAAGATTTTGATAGAGAACAAACAATGTATTTACCTTAACAGTGTTTAAAATTCATAATATATCAGTTCATGACATCCAGTCTTACAAATTTCCTTTTCCTGACGGACACACGTCCAGATCGTCTGCTCTCAAAACTTGGCATCTCTCTCTCTCTCTCTCTCTCTCTCCACATCCACCACTGCTGGTGGCTCACCTCCAACTGCGCAACGCTACGTGCTGTTAACATCCAGCTGCCCAGCACTACAATAGCGAATATTTCAACAATGCCAACCAGCCACAGACTGCACACAGCACAGTCAGTGATTTTCATACAGAACACTACGTGGCGTTACCAACATAAAAACCTAAACAGCCTACTTACAAGTTCACAGATGATTCTGCTTACAAGTGGAAAACATTATAACTCCAACAGCAGAAGACTAGGGACACAATCTGATCCAACTGTGGATCGGCGCAGCAATAGCGGAAACACAATTAATCCCGGAAAAACGTCGATATATTTGCGCAAAGAAACATCCACACAAGGAGAGGAAATAAGTACCCAAGACCACGCAAGACACACCAACCAGTATAAATACCAGATACTTGGGAGTAACATTAAAACTAAACTCCTACCGAACTGGCCGTGGAAGGCCCAACGGCACCGACCGGCCGCCGTGTCTTCCTCACCCACAGGCGTCGCTGGATGCGGATAGTAGGGGCAAGACTCACCAACCAGTATAACTATCAGATACGTGGGAGTGACATTAAAACTAAACTCCTCCCAAACAAGCCATGAAAGCCCGACCGGCCACCATGTCATCCTCAGCCCACAGGCGTCACTGGATGCGGACATGGAGGGGCATTTGGTCAGCACACCACTCTCCCGGCTGTATGTCAGTTTACAAGACCGGAGCCTCCACTTCCCAATCAAGCAGTTTCTCAGTCTGTATCACAATGGCTGAGTGCACCCCGCTTGCCAACAGCGCTCGGCAGATCGGATGGTCACCCATCCAAGAGCTTAACTTTGGTGATCTGGCGGGAACCGGGGTAACCAATGCGGCAAGGCCGAGGGGGTTACATTAGACTATCAGAAATTTGCCGGCCGCGGTGGCCGTGTGGTTCTGGCGCTGCAGTCCGGGACCGCGGGACTGCTACGGTAGCAGGTTGACACAGAGGCTTGGAATGACATGGTTTTTTTTTTTTTTTTTATTAGAACCACTCCATATTGCTAGACGCGTGAAAGATCTCTTGCGATGACTGGATGTTGTGTGATGTCCTTAGGTTAGTTAGGTTTAAGTAGTTCTAAGTTCTAGGGGACTTATGACCTAAGATGTTGAGTCCCATAGTGCTCAGACCCATTTGAACCATTAGAAATTTGATAATAATTCTCGTGGAGCACAGCAGTTGACGTTCGTGGAGTTCATAGCGGCTGCTCCGTTCACCGCCACCGCCACCGTGAAGATCGCCAGTAACGACCGAAACTAGTAACCACAAAAAAAGATTACTTGAGGTAGAGACTGTTTATGTTCATTTTAAAATTAGAGTATCAATTATTTTTCCAGTGGTATGTACAAAAACCTAAAAAATAAAGTGTGCACAACGGCGAGCGAATTTGTGTCACTATTCCGCATTCAAGAACTCAAAGTAACAAGGACAGTAAGACCATATAAAGCACACTACTGGCCATTAAAATTTCTACACCAGGAAGAAATGCAGTTGATAAACGGTATTCATTGGACAAATATATTATACTAGAACTGATATGTGATTACATTTTCACGCACTTTGGGTGCATAGATCCTGAGAAATCAGTACCCACAACAACCACCTCTGGCCGTAGTAACGGCCTTGATACGCCTGGACATTGAGTCAAACAGAGCTTGGATGGCGTGTATAGGTACAGCTGCTCATGAAGCTTCAACACGATACCACAGTTCATCAAGAGTAGTGACTGGCATATTGTGACGAGACAGTTGCTCGGCCACCATTGACCAGACGTTTTCAGTTGGTGAGAGATCTGGAGAATGTGCTGGCTAGGGAAGCAGTCGAACATTTTCGGTATCCAGAAAGGCCCGTACAGGACCTGCAACATGCGTCGTGCATCATCCTGCTGAAATGTAGGGTTTCGCAGGGATCGAATGAAGGGTAGAGCCACGGGTCGTAAAACATCTGAAATGTAACGTCCACTGTTCAAAGTGCCGTCAATGCGAACGAGAGGTGACTGGGACGTGTAACCAATGGCACCCCAAACCATCATGCCGGGTGATACGCCAGTATGGCGATGACGAATACACGCTTCCAACGTGCGTTCACCGCGATGTCGCCGAACACGGATGCGACCATCATGATACTGTAAACAGAACCTGGATTCATCCGAAAAAATGACGTTTTGCCATTTGTGCACCCAGGTTCGTCGTCGAGTACACCGTCGCAGGAGCTCCTGTCTGTGATGCAGCGTCAAGGGTAACCGTATCCACGTTCTCCTAGCTGATAGTCCATGCTGCTGCAAACGTCGTCCAATTGTTCGTGCAGATGCTAGTTGTCTTGCAAACGTCCCCATCTATTGACTCAGGGATAGAGACGTGGCTGCACGATCCGTTACTGCCATGCGGATAAGATGCCTGCCATCTCGACTGCTAGTGATACGAGGCCGTTGGGTTCCAGCACGGCGTTCTGCATTACCCTCCTGATCCCAGAGATTCCATATTCTCCTAGAGTCATTGGATCTCGACCCACGCGAGCAGCAATGTCGTGATACGATAAACCGCAATCGCGATAGGCTACAATCCGACGTTTATCAAAGTCGGAAACGCGATGGTACGCATTTCTCCTCCTTACACGAGGCATCACAACAACGTTTCACCAGGCAACGCCGATTCAAATGGTTCAAATGGTTCTGAGCACTATGGGACTTAACATCTAGAACTTAGAACTACTTAAACCTAACTAACCTAAGGACATCACACAATACCCAGTCATCACGAGTCAGAGAAAATCCCTGACACCGCCGGGAATCGAACCCGGGAACTCGGGCGCTGGAAGCGAGAACGCTACCACACGACTACGAGCTGCGGACGCAACGCCGGTAAACTGCTGTTTGTGTATGAGAAATCGGTTGGAAAGTTTCCTCATGTCAGCATGTAGTAGGTGTGGCCACCGGCGCCAACCTTGTGTAAATGCTCTGAAAAGATAATAATTTGCATATGACAGCATCTTCTTCCTGTCGGTTAAATTTCGCGTCTGTAGCAATTTTAATGGCCAGTAGTGTAACTGCATTAGCGAAATACATACACCTCGTGAAGGTATAGCTACCAAGACCAAAATTCAAGACGTCTATGGCCGGCCGGAGTGAACGAGCGGTTCTAGGCGCTACAGTCTGGAGCCGCGCGACCGCTACGGTCGCAGGTTCGACTCCTGCCTCGGGCACTGATTTGTGTGATGTCCTTTGTTTATTTAGGTTTAAGTAGTTCTGAGTTCTATGGGACTGATGACGTCTGCAGTTAATTCCCATAGTGCTCAGAGCCAATTGAACCAAGGCGTCTATGTACTACAAAAACAATATCCTCCGACGGATACTGAGGGCTTTAAGACACACGAGAATTCAAACAGTGACACCAGGAGGCAAATGTGAAAACCTTTTACAAAAATGTTAAAACTCAGATTGTAGTGTCTGACAATTGGATAATTCCAAGTCTGCAATACGTAGAGAGTACAAGCGAAGTAACTAGAGTTGACGCTGCTATAGAACTGGCTGGTTTTGAAGCTGCTGTTGAACTGTGTTGTCACCGATTGGTCGCGGCGCTTGTGTCCTCTTTACTTAGGGGCCTCTGCTGTCGCATTGTCGTCCTGGAGAGGCATCGGTCAGGGTGCTACTGACTAACCTCTTGTCACAGCCATTTCTAGTCTATCGTTGCCGACTGGCGTGCCGGCGCTTGCCTTTACGCCATAACACAGATCAACAAAAGTACATGAACATCTGGACCAACAAAGATATGAAATCAGACACATCTGCGGCTTAGGTACCACCACAACAGGACACTAGCATCGGTAAAGAGTCCCCAAGGGTAACAGAAATGATACAATGCAAATAATAAACAACCGGCAGAGGAGAGAGTTAGGGACGTGATGGTCCTAACAAGTTCTCCTTGTGAGTTTAAATAAAGAGTAAACTCAAACTTTACCCTACTACCGAGATGAGGGAACCCCCGTGGGACTTCGAAAGAAAAACGACAGGTATTGTTCGACGTCACGTAGCCAGCTGCCAGTTTCTCATTCCAAATGAGACAAAAATGCTTCCCAACAGACACTCAGCTGCCGCCATAAAGTCGCAATGCATCCTCTGCGGCGTCTTGAAAGCAACAAGGGACGAGTCGGTGCGACAGGAGGATCCAATAGTTGCGTAAGCGACTGTACCCCAGGTAGCGGCAGCTGTTGCCTCAGGGTGTGGGAGGAATGGTAGAAGCGAGTGGGGGCGGTGGGGGGAGGCAGAGGGGATGGGGGGACCCGGCTCTCTCAGGTAGCACACACACACACACACACATACACACACATCGCGGCAATCCCGCATGATTGGTCCCGCTCGGCGAACCAAACTGCCAAGTTCGGAAAACACGGGTAAACACAGACGCCGGCTGTCTCCTTGTTCTTCACTCTGCCGACAGTTCTTACGTCATCCACACTTCACCTTCTTTTTTTTTTACATCGCACCCTCCCCACCTTCCTCCCTCGACTCTCGCCATAATCTCCGTCACACCACCAAATTGCCCCCTCAGCCTCCAGTTTTTACCGCGTGCTGTTCCTGTCACGACAACATGCGTGACCGGAAAAGGCGGGAGCAATACTGAATACAGTTCTCGAAGCGAATGTTCACAACGCAGAATCAAAACTCAGGTAGTGCCATAGTAGGCAACTGTGGTGTCACTGACAAGACTGTGTATTGATCTTCATTATTTTAGGTAAATCTGTCGTCAAGCAGGAGGTTAGTTTTTCACCGCAGTGCCTAGACGTTGTGCTATAGCCAGTACATTTTCTGCCGACCTCTAAAGTGATTTACCGGGCAAGTTATAAGGTTGGGTCGGCTTGTTTGGGAAGGAGACGAGACAGCGAGGTCATCGGACTAATCGGATTAGGTAAGGAAGGAGAAGGAAGTCGGCCGTACCCTTTGAAAGGACGCACCCCTGCATTTGCCTGGAGCGATTTAGGGAAATCACGGAAAACCTAAATCAGGATGGCCAGACGCGGGATTGAACTGTCGTCCTCCCGAATGCGGGCAAGTTATAAGGATCCTACATCTATTCTTTAAGAGGGCAGAACGGTGTAGAATTTTTTTAGCCTAATTATTGGCTTAAAATTTTCCTTAGAGAGTATATTTTTAAGATTCATTCATATAAAGTGTAGCGCAAATGTTACAATATGTTAACACCGCGATTTACTGCATAGGCATCTGGTTCTTGCGAGTTCGGATATCACCGATGTAATGCTATAATAATTTTAGGTAGTATCACACAAGGCATTAGTACCAGCTAAAATATCATTCTCAACAAAATTTCTCTTCGTAACATGATTCGTATGTCGTAAGAGAGTCTGGAAGCACGTCCTTGTTTCGAGTCTATTTAACTTGTTATTTCGTTTGTTTTTTTATACACAGTAAAACGCGAGTTCTTGAAAATAACAAACAAACATGTTTATACGTATAGATAAAAATGCTTCTATTGGTAAGCGGAAACTAGTTCAAAAAATGGTTCAAATGGCTCTAAGCACTATGGGACTTAACTTCTGAGTCATCAGTCCCCTAGAACTTAGAACTATTTAAACCTAACTAACCTAAGGACATCACACACATCCATGCCCGAGGCAGGATTCGAAGCTGCGAAAGTAGCAGTCGCGCGGTTCCGGACTGAAGCGTCTAGAACAGCTCGGCCACTACGGCCGGCGGAAACTAGTTAATCTATATACACTCCTGGAAATTGAAAAAAGAACACATTGACACCGGTGTGTCAGACCCACCATACTTGCTCCGGACACTGCGAGAGGGCTGTACAAGCAATGATCACACGCACGGCAAGGCGGACACACCAGGAACCGCGGTGTTGGCCGTCGAATGGCGCTAGCTGCGCAGCATTTGTGCACCGCCGCCGTCAGTGTCAGCCAGTTTGCCGTGGCATACGGAGCTCCATCGCAGTCTTTAACACTGGTAGCATGCCGCGACATCGTGGACGTGAACCGTATGTGCAGTTGGCGGACTTTGAGCGAGGGCGTATAGTGGGCATGCGGGAGGCCGGGTGGACGTACCGCCGAATTGCTCAACACGTGGGGCGTGAGGTCTCCACAGTACATCGATGTTGTCGCCAGTGGTCGGCGGAAGGTGCACGTGCCCGTCGACCTGGGACCGGACCGCAGCGACGCACGGATGCACACCAAGACTGTAGGATCCTACGCAGTGCCGTAGGGGACCGCACCGCCACTTCCCAGCAAATTAGGGACACTGTTGCTCCTGGGGTATCGGCGAGGACCATTCGCAACCGTCTCCATGAAGCTGGGCTACGGTCCCGCACACCGTTAGGCCGTCTTCCGCTCACGCCCCAACATCGTGCAGCCCGCCTCCAGTGGTGTCGCGACAGGCGTGAATGGAGGGACGAATGGAGACGTGTCGTCTTCAGCGATGAGAGTCGCTTCTGCCTTGGTGCCAATGATGGTCGTATGCGTGTTTGGCGCCGTGCAGGTGAGCGCCACAATCGGGACTGCATACGACCGAGGCACACAGGGCTAACACGAGGCATCATGGTGTGGGGAGCGAGCTCCTACACTGGCCGTACACCTCTTCATCGAACGCATCGTTCTACCATTCCTAGACCGGCAAGGGAACTTGCTGTTCCAACAGGACAATGCACGTCCGCATGTATCCCGTGCCACCCAACGTGCTCTAGCATGTGTAAGTCAACTACTCTGGCCAGCAAGATCTCCGGATGTGTCCCCCATTGAGCATGTTTGGGACTGGATGAAGCGTCGTCTCACGCGGTCTGCACGTCCAGCACGAACACTGGTCCAACTGAGGCGCCAGGTGGAAATGGCATGGCAAGCCGTTCCACAGGACTACATCCAGCATCTCTACGACCGTCTCCATGGGAGAATAGCAGCCTGCATTGCTGCGAAAGGTGGATATACACTGTACTAGTGCCGACATTGTGCATGCTCTGTTGCCTGTGTCTATGTGCCTGTGGTTCTGTCAGTGTGATCATGTGATGTATCTGACCCCAGGAATGTGTCAATAAAGTTTCCCCTTCCTGGGACAATGAATTCACGGTGTTCTTATTTCAGTTTCCAGGAGTGTAATTTGGTCCAAATGAATTTGGACATCAGCGAAAGAAAGGCCAACTATACGGTACTGGCACTGCCGATTAAAGGTTCGTTCGATTTCAATAGTAAAAACTACAAGTTGAAACTTTAAACGCTTGTTTCTTCAAAATAACTTGTTTTTCAAGTTGGCTGCAGCTCTAGCTTGCGAAATATACACTGAACAGCTAAACAAATACGCCTGCATAGTATCGTGTAGGACCCCCGTGAACACGCAGAAGCGCCGCAGCACGACGTGGCATGGACTCGACTAACGTCCGAAGTTGTGCTGGAGGGAGCTGACATCATGAACTCTGCAGGGCTGTCCATACATCCGTGAGAGTACGAAAGTTGAGTCACCAACTATCTCTTACGATTGCGAAAATATTTTGTTGACGGCGGCCTACACAGAGAGAAACAATCATCATAATACAATAAGGGAAGTCAGGGCTCGAACGGAAAGATATAGATGTTCGTTTTTTCCGAACGCTGTACGAGATTGGAAAACTGTAATAGAGAATTATTATGAAGGTGGTTCGATGAACCCTCTGCGAGGCTCTTAAGTGTGATTTGCGGAGTATCCATGTAGATGTAGATGACCAGAATTTCTTTTTATGTGTGATATCCTGAGATAATATTCTGCTACGGTAGTAACCAAGGCTCCATCCATTGCTCTCTTAACGCAATTCATTCAGCATCTACACACCGGTACCTATCGCCCGGTGCTTTGTTTCACACCTGTTATGCAGGTTGTGTTGGCCCCTCCCCCCCCCCTTCTCCACCATGACATTACATGTGCTAAATATAATTTCCTCACATTTGTGAGAATTACGGCTATGTTTACGTTATCCTGCGATTAGTAGAAATCAGAAGGTTGGGCACCTGCAAATAACGTCCTGACTTATATAGGACGTAAAAGTTAAAACTCCCGGAAGAAACCACAAAAGATGGATATCCAAGACATCTACACTCCTGGAAATTGAAATAAGAACACCGTGAATTCATTGTCCCAGGAAGGGGAAACTTTATTGACACATTCCTGGGGTCAGATACTTCACATGATCACACTGACAGAACCACAGCCACATAGACACAGGCAACAGAGCATGCACAATGTCGGCTCTAGTACAGTGTGTATCCACCTTTCGCAGCAATGCAGGCTGCTATTCTCGCATGGAGACGATCGTAGAGATGCTGGATGTAGTCCTGTGGAACGGCTTGCCATGCCATTTCCACCTGGCGCCTCAGTTGGACCAGCGTTCGTGCTAGACGTGCAGACCGCGTGAGACGACGCTTCATCCAGTCCCAAACATGCTCAATGAGGGACAGATCCGGAGATCTTGCTGGCAAGGGAAGTTGACTTACACCTTCTAGAGCACGTTGGGTGGCACGGGATACATGCCGACGTGCATTGTCCTGTTGGAACAGCAAGTTCCCTTGCCGGTCTAGGAATGGTAGAACGATGGGTTCGATGACGGTTTGGATGTACCGTGCACTATTCAGTGTCCCCTCGACGATCACCAGAGGTGTACGGCCAGTGTACGAGATCGCTCCCCACACCATGATGCCGGGTGTTGGCCCTGTGTGCCTCGGTCGTATGCAGTCCTGATTGTGGCGCTCACCTGCACGGCGCCAAACACGCATACGACCATCACTGGCACCAAGGCAGAAGCGACTCTCATCGCTGAAGACGACACGTCTCCATTCGTCCCTCCATTCACGCCTGTCGCGACACCACTGGAGGCGGGCTGCACGATGTTGGGGCGTGAGCGGAAGACGGCCTAAAGGTGTGCGGGACCTTAGCCCAGCTTCATGGAGACGGTTGCGAATGGTCCTCGCCGATACCCCAGGAGCAACAGTGTCCCTAATTTGCTGGGAAGTGGCGGTGCGGTCCCCTACGGCACTGCGTAGGATCCTACGGTCTTGGCGTGCATCCGTGCGTCGCTGCGGTCCGGTCCCAGGTCGACGGGCACGTGCACCTTCCGCCGACCACTGGCGACAACATCGATGTACTGTGGAGATCTCACGCCCCACGTGTTGAGCAATTCGGCGGTACGTCCAGCCGGCCTCCCGCATGCCCACTATACGCCCTCGCTCAAAGTCCGTCAACTGCACATACGGTTCACGTCCACGCTGTCGCGGCATGCTACTAGTGTTAAAGACTGCGATGGAGCTCCGTATGCCACGGCAAACTGGCTGACACTGACGGCGGCGGTGCACAAATGCTGCGCAGCTAGCGCCATTCGACGGCCAACACCGCGGTTCCTGGTGTGTCCGCTGTGCCGTGCGTGTGATCATTGCTTGTAGAGCCCTCTCGCAGTGTTCGGAGTAAGTATGGTGGGTCTGACACACCGGTGTCAATGTGTTCTTTTTTCCATTTCCAGGAGTGTACATCCATATGATTACTCTGCAATCAACAATTCCTGCCTGGCAGAGGGTTTATCCAACCACCTTCAACCTATTTCTCTACAGTTCCACTCTCGAAGAGCATGCGGAAAAAACAAACATTTAAATTATTTTCATCATGGCAGCAACACCAGCACCAACAAAAGATTTAGTATACAAGTGATTAGTGCAACTGTGGGCTGTTTTTCATTCAAAACAAACATTTAAATCTTTCAGAGCGAGCTCTGATTTTTTTAAAATTATTATGATATTTTCTGCGTATGTAGGTGGGCGCCAACAAATTATTTTCGCATTCGGAGGAGAAAGATGGCGATTGAAATTTCGTGAGAAGATTCTCTGCCGCAACTAAAAACTTGTTCGTTTTAATGATTGCCACCCCAATTCGGGTGTCATCTCCATGACACTCTCTCCCCTATTTCGCGATGGTACAAACCGAGCTGCCCTTCTTTGGACTTGTTCGATGTAGTCCGTCAGTCCTACCTTGCAAGCATCCCATACATCACAGCAAAACTCTGGCAGAGGGTGAACAAGAGTGGTGTAGGCAGTCTTTTTAGTAGACCTGTTGCAACTTCTAAGATTTCTACCAATAAAACGTAATCTGTGGTTTGCCTTCAACACAACATTACGCGTGTAATTATTCCAATTTAAGTTCTTCGTAACTGTAATTCCTAGGTATCTAGTCGAACTGACAGACTTTAAACTTGTGACATTTATTCTGTAACCGAAATTTAACGGATTCCTTTTTGTACTAATGTGGATAACACATCTTTCCTTCTTTAGAATCAGTTGCCACTGTTCGCGCCATATAGATATCGTGTCTAACTCATTTTGCAATCATTAATTGTTTTGATCTTCTGAAGACTTTACTAGATGTTAAATGACATCAACATCCGCAAACAATATAAGAAAGGTACTCATATTGTCTCCTAATGTTTGTGTAGATTAGGAACAGCAGAGGGCCTATAACACTTTCTTCGAGAACGCTCAATATCGCTTCTGTTTTACTCAACTATTTTACGTCGGTTACTACGATCTGTGACCTTTAGCACAGGAGATCACGAATAGAATCTCACAACTGAAGCGATGTGACCAGAAGTGTCTTGTGAGGTACGATATCAAAATCCATTTGGAAATCTAGAAATATGGAGTCAATCTGAGATACCCTATCAACGGCAGCCATTACTTCGTGAGAATAAAGATAGTTTCTGTTTCCGTGCTGTCTGTCGATAGACCTATACCTTCGAGGTAATTCATAATGTTAGAACACAGTATATGCTCTAAAATCCTGCTGCAAATCGACGTTAGCGGTGTTGCTGTTGTGGTCTTCAGTCCGAAGACTGGGTTTATGCAGCTCTCCACGCTACTCTATCATGTGCAAGCCTCTTCGCCTCCGAACGATTTCTGCAACTTACAGCTTTCTGAATCTGCTTACGTACGATTTTCATTCCCCCCTCCCCCATACATACTTCCCTCCAGCACATAGTTGGTGATCCTTTGATGTCTCAAAATGTGTCCTACCAACCGGGCCGTTCCTTTGGTCAAGTTGTGTAACAAATTTCTATGTCTCCCCAATTTTACACAGTGCCTCCTCATCAATTACGTGAACTACCCACCCTATCTTCAGCATTCGTCTCTAGCACCACACCTCAAAAGCTTCTATCTGTTCTTGTCTAAACTGTCGTCCACGTTTCACGTCCATACATGAGTAAACTCCATACAAATATTTTCAGAAAAAGACTTCATTGCACTTAAATCTGTACCAATTCTAAACAAATTACTCTTCTTCAGAAACCCTTTTCTTGCCATTGCCAGCCTACATTTTATATCCTCTCTACTTCGACCATCATCAGTTGTTATACTACCCAAATAGCAAAACTCCTTTACTACTTTAAGTGTCTCATTCCCTAATCTAATTCCTTTCAAGACACTGTGCATTCCGTTCAACTGCTCTTCCAAGTCCTTTGCTGTCTCTGACAGAATTACAATGTCATCAGCGAACCTTAAAGTTTTTATTTATTCTCCATGGATTTTAATACCTACTCCGAATTTCTCTTTTGTTTCCTTTATTGCTTGCTCAATATACAGATTGAATAACATCGGGGAGAGGCTACAACCCAGTCTCACTCCCTTCCCAACCACTGCTTCCCTTTCATGTCCCTCGATTCTTATAACTGCCGTCTGGTTTCTGTACAAATTGTAAATAGCCTTTCGCTTCCTGTATTTTACCCCTGCCACCTTCAGAATTTGAAAGAGAGTATTCCAGTCAACATTGTCAAAAGCTTCCTCTAAGTCTACAAATGCTAGAAACGAAGATTTGCCTTTTCTTAATCTACGTCGTAGGGTCAGTATCGCCTCACGTTTTCCAATATTTCTGCGGAATCCAAACTGATCTTTCCCGAGGTCGGCTTCAACCAGTTTTTCCATTCGTCTGTAAAGAATTCGCGTTAGTATTTTGCAGCTGTGACTTATTAAACTGATAGTTCGGTAATTTTCACATCTGTCAACACCTGCTTTCTTTGGATTTGGAATTAGCGTTTTGGTCCTGTAATTCAACGGATTACCCCTTTAGCTTACTTGAGTGTTGGAATCGGTGGGTTCAGGATGGTAATAGGGAGCGCCGTGCTAAATCCCAACGGCCTCGTATCGCTAGCAGTCGAGATGACTGGCATCTTATCCGCATGGCCGTAACGGATCGTGCAGCCACGTCTCGATCCCTGAGTCAACAGATGGGGACGTTTGCAACACAACAACCACCTGCACGAACAGTTCGACGACGTTTGTAACAGCATGGACTATCAGCTCGGAGACCATGGCTGCGGTTGACCTTGACGCTGCATCACAGAGAGGAGCACCTGCGATGGTGTACTCGACGACGAAGCTGGGTGCACGAATGGCAAAGCGTCATTTTTTCGGATGAATCCAGGGTCTGTTTACAGCATCATGATGGTCGCATCCGTGTTTGGCGACATAACGGTGTACGCACATTGGAAGCGTGAATGCGTTATTGCCATACCGGCGTATCACCCGGAAGGATGGCATGGGGTGCCAGTGGTTACACGTCTCGGTCACCTCTTGTTCGCATTGATGGTGTTTTGAACAGTGGACGTTACTTTTCAGATGTGTTACGACCCGTGGCTCTACCCTTCATTCAATCCCTACGAAACCCTACATTTCAGCAGGACAATGCAGGACTGCATGTTGCAGGTCCTGTACGGCCCTTTCTGGATACAGAAAATGTTCGACTGCTGCCCTGGCCAGCACATTCTGCAGATCTCTCACCATCTGAAAACGTCTGGTCAATGGTGGCCTTGCAATTGTCTCGCCACAATATGCCAGTCACTACTCTTGATGAACTGTGGTATCGTGTTGAAGCTGCATGGGCAGCTGTACCTGTACACTCCAATGAAGCTCTGTTTGACTCAATGCCCAGGCGTATCAAGGCCGTTATTACGGCCAGAGGTGTTTGTTCTGCGTACTGATTTCTCAGGATGTATGCACCCCAATTGTGTGAAAATGTAATCACATGTCAGTTCTAGCATAATATATTTGTCCTAATGAATACCCGTTTATCAACTGCATTTCTTCTTGGGGTAGCAATTTTAATGGCCAGTAGTGTATTAAAGGTGATAGGGGTAGAAATTTGGAGTTATCACTGGTGTCTTTTTTTCCCCAGCGTCGCATGCGACTGGTTTCTGTCCTCTTGTCACCGGCGAAGACGACTCTCGGAGGCAACAGCCGTAATGGAACGCGGAGCACGGCAGACGCGGCAGGTAGCTACAGAGGGCAGCCAGCCGTAAACACCGGACCCGTAGAGGGAAAGGTGGAGGGGCGACAATTTGTGTCCAGTGGGCCGCGGAGCCTTGTTTTTTGTGCAGCCCGGGCAGGCGGCACGCGGGGTGCTTAGCTATATAGCGGCAGGGGGCAGGCAGGGGCGCGCATCGGGCTTATAAGCCCGGCCTGGGCTCCCCAACAGCAACAAGGAATGACTCGCCCCTAATTCCACACACGCACGCGCGCTCCACTCGATTGACAGCGGCTGCCGCGGCTACGTGTGCTCCGGCGGCATTGTAAATCCGTTTTTAACAATCCACCCTAAGCCCCGAGTAAAAAAAATAAAACGGTGCGCCCTGTTTTATAAGTGTTGCCACACCGTGTTTAGAAATCTGGACGAGTGAGAGAAATGCTACCCTCTGTAGGGACGGGTGATTATGAGTCAGAGTCGATTAACTACTCTATCGATTATTCCAATAAACCGATTAATAGTATAGGTTACCTCTATGCCAACATTCGAATAACTGTTGCTTGCATTACTCAGGAATGGTTACTCGGCTGCTGAGATAAAAAGAGCGTTAAGACCGCCGCGTCAAAATCATAGCAATGCACAAGCGCTTGCAAAAATCGAAAGTTTTCCTGCCTTTTATTAAGGACGTCACTGACCGCATAGGGAAAATATTGAAAAAACGGAATATCGCGGTGATTTACAAACCTACCCGGAAGATACAAGAACACCTGAGATTGGCTAAGGATGCTCGTAAGCCGTTGGAAAAAGCAGGAATTTACAGGATACCGTGTAGTTGTGGGGAGGTATATGTGGATACCACAAAAAGAACGGTCAAAAAACGACTAGAAGAGCAGAAGGGCAATTGTAGAAGGGGAGAGATTGATAGATCAGCTGTTGCGGAACACGCTTTGCAGTCAGGAGACCACCACATTTATTTTGATGGCACTCAAGTACTGGCAGCCACAAGCGGATATCATGAAAGGCTTTACAGAGAGGCTATAGAGATCATGAAACACCCCAGGAATTTTAATAGGAAGGAGGAGGGCGTGAAATTGAATGACATCTGGATGCCGGTGCTGAAGAAGACGTGTACCAGTCTTCCGCCATGGGATGATAGCAACAGCGGACGGCGGCAACCGACAACGGCCAATTGCGGTCGCGTATTCAAAACATGTGACGTCACGCCTATGCGCGGGAGCACGCGAAAACAAAAATTTGCTGCAGTCAGTAGTGAGACGGTGTGTGTTTCGGAAGTTAACAGAAGCCACGAACCCCCTTGAAGACGTCCTCCGCAGATAGGGACGAAACGTTGAGTTACAATGCGAAATCCATCAGACCACAATAGCCCGGAAAAGAATTTTATTAATAACTGTTACGTTAGGAATTTCTTTTTAGGACTACAAAGCACTACTGTAAAAAAATAGAAAAAAATGACATGATTACCGCCTTGAGCTGCTGATAAAATCTCTATTTAAACAACTAGTTTCGGCCGACTGGCCATCCTCACCTTCTTAACAGTACTTACAGCACCATATTAGCCGAATTCTGAGGTGGCAGGCGTAAAATACAGGGAGCGAAAGGCTATTTACAATTTGGACAAAAAATGGTTCAAATGGCTCTGAGCACTACGGGACATAACTTCTGAGGTCATCAATCACTTAGAACTCAGAACTACTTAAACCTAAGGACAGCACACAAATCCATGCCCGAGGCAGGATTCGAACCTGCGACCGTAGCAGTCGCGCGGTTCCAGACTGTAGCGCCTAGAACCGCTCATCCACTACGGCCGGCCAATCTGTACAGAAAGCGGATGGAGTTATAAGAGTCGAGGGGCATGAAAGGTAAGCAGTGGTTGAGAAGGGAGTGAGACAGGGTTGTATCCTATCCCAGATGTTATTCAATATGTATATTGAGCAAGCAATAAAGGAAATAAAAGAAAAATTTGGAGTAGGAATTAAAATCCAAGGAGAAGAAATAAAAACGTTCAGGTTTGTCGATGACATTGTAATTTTGTCAGAGACAGCAAAGGTCCTGGAAGAACAGTTGAACAAAATGGACATCAACAAAAGCAAGACAAGAATAATGGAATGTAGTTAAAGTAAGTAAGGTGATGCTGAGGGAATTAGATTAGGAAATGAGACACTTAAAGTAGTAGATGAGTTTTGGTATTTGGGAAGCAAAATAACTAATGATGGTCGAAGTAGAGAGGACACAAAATGTATACTGGCAATGGCAAGGAGAGCGTTTCCGAAGAAGAGAAATTTGTTAACATCGAGTATAGATTTAGGTGTCAGGAAGTCTTTTCTGAAAGTATTTGTGTGGAGTGTAGCCATGTATGGAAGTGAAACATGGATGATAAATAGTGTGGACAAGAAAATAATAGAAGCTTTCGAAATGTGGTGCTCCAGAAGCACCCTGAAGATTAGATGGGTAGATCACATAACTAATCAGGAGGTACTGTACAAAAGTGGCTAGAAGAGAAACCTGTGGCACAACTTGACTAGAAGAAGGGATCGGTTGGTACGACGTGTTCTGAAGCATCAGGGGATCACCAGTTTAGTATTGGAGGGAAGCGTGGAGGGTAAAAATCGTAGAGGGAGACGAAGAGATGAATACAGTAAGCAGATTCAGAAGGATGTAGGTTGCAGTACGTACTGGGAGATGAAGCAGCTTGCACAGGATAGAGTAGCATGAAGAGCTGCATCAAACCAGTCTCTGCACTGAAGACCACAACAACTACATTAGGCGGATACAAAATAATTCACATCATACTAACCGAAGGACATCACACACATCCAAGCCCGAGGCAGGATTCGAACCTGCGACCGTAGCGGTCACGTGGTTCCACACTGAAGCGCCTAGAACCGCACGGTCGGCTAGAACCATGTATTTGTCACTGCTGTCATATAGTAATATACATTACATCGCAAAGTATAAACTGTAGAGTACTAACCCAGTGCCCTCTTCTATGTTACATTCCTTTAAGATGATCGTTTATGGTGGATAGGTTCGTTCTAAAAAAACTGATCCTATCATACTCATACTTCTCTCTTTCTATTTAACAGTAGTTGCTCATACTATCGTAATGATAGTCTAACATGGCTTCTTTTTTAGACATTTTTTTATTTATTTCTACCGGTCTCGAGCATAGTACTCTATCAAGCGGTACCGAGATTCAGTCGAGCTATTATTAGTATGAGAATTATTGAACTAATGAAAAAAAAACGTAAATTAGTTACAAACTACGGCGTGCAAATACTTTATTCAACATGTCAACGTAACTACATATATTCCGATTTAGGTTATGATATGTTCGATATGCCTGCCATCACTGACGACGATGTGGCGGAGACGAGTAGCGAAATTCTGCATGACCCGCTGAATTGCCGGAAGATCGATGCGGTCGATGACCTCCTTAATGGCTGTTTTCAGTTCAGCAGTTGTTTTGGCGTTATTGCTGTACACCTCGCCTAAAAAAACGGAGTCGCACGTGTTCAGATCCGGAGAATATTGCGGCCAAGCGAGGTCCATGCCAGTGGCCTCTGGGTATCCCAGAGCCAGAGTGCGGTCCCCAAAGTGGTCCTCCAGGATGTCAAACACTCTTCTGCTTCGTTGACGTCGTGCTCCGTCTTCCATGAATCACATCTTGCCGAAATCACGGCCACTTTGGACGATGCAACGGCTTTGCCGCAGTGGATACGCCGGTTCCCGTCAGATCACCGAAGTTAAGCGCTGTCGTGCGTGGCCGGCACTTGGATTGGTGACCATCCGGGCCTCCATATGCTGTTGCCATTTTTCGGGGTGCGCTCAGCCTCGTGATGCCAATTGAGGAGCTACTCGACCGAATAGTAGCTGCTCCGGTCGAAGGAAACCATCATAACGACCGAGAGAGCGGGGTGCTAACCACACGCCCGTCCTATCCGCATGCTCAAATGAGGATGACACGGCGGTCGGATGGGCCACTTGTGGCCTGAAGACGGAGTTCTTTTGGATAATGGGGCTGAAATCATGTTCGAAATACTTCAGGTACCGTTCGGTAATTACCCTGCCATCAAGGAATATCGCGCCGATTGTTCCTAACGCAAACCGTTCAGAAGTTATGACTATTTTACTTCATATAATTTAATAATTGTCTGGAGTGTAGCCGTGTATGGAACCGAAACACCGACGATAAGCAGTTCCAGCGAAAATCGAATATGAGCGTTTTAAATGTGGGTGCTATAGTAGAATACTGAACGTTAGATAGGTAGATCGGATCAGTGACGGACGGAAGTGTGGTGGAGTTAAAACTGTAGAGGGATAAGTTTGCTACTGTAAGCAGGTTCAGATGGATGACGTTGCAGAAGTTAATAGGAAGTGAAGGAGATTGCAGAGGATTGAGTACCTTGCAGAACTCCATCAGACCAGCCTTCAGACTGAAAATCACAACAGAATGAGTGGTGTTTTGGTCACTCAACAGGACAGACATCAACATTTGTCATGCAGTTCAGTTTATGAAGAGGTTTACACGCCATCAGGTATTCCCGAAGTTGTCTGCTCATCTATAAGAGTGGACATGTTTAATTGGGCTAATTGGTAAACATGAAGGAGCAACTCACGTGACGGCTGGCTACTTACCTACTTGCGGATAACGTGGGCAACTTGTGTGAATTACCGTCGTAAGCAGCAGTCGGCAAAATCTTACCTAGAACAGACGAACAAAAAATTATTATTATTATTATTATTATTATTATTATTATTATATCATTATTATTATTGCTAATACAAACAAAAAACAGCTATACAATTCCATCAGATAATACAGGGCTTAAACAGTGTCACATATTCTCACAGGCTATAGTACTGAACAAAACTATAGAAAAAAGTTCCGTAAACATTTAAGTCGGTTGACTTTCGTGGCCGTTGTCTTTCATGTACATCTACCTGATTACTCTGCAATGTAGAATTAAGTGCCTGACAGTGAGTAATACCTAAACAACTACATCTACATCTACATGACTACTCTGCAATTCACATTTAAGTGCTTGGCAGAGGGTTCATCGAACCACAATCATACTATCTCTCTATTATTCCACTCCCGAACAGCGAGCGGGAAAAACGAACACCTAAACCTTTCTGTTCGAGCTCTGATTTCTCTTATTTTATTTTGATTATCATTCCTGCCTATGTAGGTTGGGCTCAACAAAATATTTTCGCATTCGGAAGAGAAAGTTGGTGACTGAAATTTCGTAAAACGGTCTCGCCGCGACGAAAAACGTCTATGCTGTAATGACTTCCATCCCAACTCGTGTTATCATATCTGCCACACTCTCTCCCCTATAACGTGATAATACAAAACGAGCTGCCCTTTTTTGCACAACAACTAGCTCCCAATATTATAAATTTTGAAACTTCTTGGCAGATTAAAACTGTGTGCCGGGCCGAGACTCGAATTCGGGACCTTTGCCTTTCGCGGCAAGTGCTCTACCAACTAAGCTACCCAAGCACGACTCACGCCCCGTCCTCACAGCTTTACTTCTGCCAGTACCTCGTCTCCTGCCTTCCAAACTTTACAGAAGCTCTCCCGCGAACCTTGCAGAACTAGCACTCCTGAAAGAAAGGATACAGCGGAGACATGGCTTAGCCACAGCCTGGGGGATGTTTCCAGAATGAGATTTTCACTCTGCAGCGGAGTGTGTGGTAGAGCACTTGCCCGCGAAAGGCAAAGGTCCCGAGTTCGAGTCTCGGCCCGGCACACAGTTTTAATCTGTCAGGAAGTTTCATATTAGCGCACACTCCGCTGCAGTGTGAAAATCTCATTCTGTAATCATAAATTTTTTTTTCTCGTTATTAATTTCTATGGCTGTTTTCGTTTCCTCATTGGTAATAATAAATTTGTACATTGCCGGCAAAGACAGGCTTTTAAAATCATATTTGTAACCAAAGAGTAATGTCCGAGGAGTTGGTACACGCGTTGGGCACAATGTATGGTGTTGTCTCGGCGCTTTCAGCAGTGGTCCGTGAAACATTCCATCACCTGCAGACGCACGTCAAAACTGACGTATTGGCCAGGAGCGGTGGCCAACCGTAAATCATGTACGGGCGAAATCCGGGCTCATGTTGCACCTGCTGTATCGTGAGGGAGCACTGAGAATCATCTGCTTGCAACAGGGTTGAGATGACGTGCGTCTCTGGCCAGGCTACAGCTGACGCCACGAGACCGCAGACCGCCAAACACGGCTACTCCGGTGTCTTCAGTGACGAGACTAGTTTCTGTTTGCATGCTGGTGATGCGCGGGCACGTGTGTGTGGCACAGACTTGTGGGCTGCCTATTCTGAAGTGCGTTCGTCCACATTACATTAAGGGAGACGAAGCACTTTCGAGGGACAGAGTACAAAATGTGAAACAATCTCCAGCCAAGAAGAGAAGGATTGAAAAGTTGGGCATTAATATCTCTCTGGCAAGTTGGCCGCTGATCCTGCTGTGGCGTGAATACACAACCTCTGAGTGAGATATTACTATCGCGAGTCGTAGCGAACAATTGAAAGCAGTCGGACGCAGCGTGCGCTGGGAGAGAAGCCGCCCGACATGAGGTCGCAGCCCGCCGTGATCGTGGCATTAGCGCCGGAGTAGACTTCGCTATTAAGGGAGGATTTTTAGCAATTTGATTTTTTGCTGCACGTAGCTGTTGCCTGTTTGCGCACTGGAGGGATCTTGTCAGACTTGTGTATGCATGCATTCAGAGTAATATTCGTATGAAACTTCCTGGCAGATTAAAACTGCGTGTGCCCGACCGAGACTCGAACTCGGGACCTTTGCCTTTCGCGGGCAAGTGCTCTACCAACTGAGCTACCGAAGCACGACTCACGCCCGGTACTCACAGCTTTACTTCTGCCAGAACCTCGTCTCCAACCTTCCAAACTTTACAGAAGCTCTCCTGCGAACAGGCTGTGGCTAAGCCATGTCTCCGCAGTATCCTTACTTTCAGGAGTGCTAGTTCTGCATGGTTCGCACGAGAGCTTCTGTAAAGTTTGGAAGGTTGGAGACGAGGTTCTGGCAGAAGTAAAGCTGTGAGTACCGGGCGTGAGTCGTGCTTCGGTAGCTCAGTTGGTAGAGCACTTGCCCGCGAAAGGCAAAGGTCCCGAGTTCGAGTCTCGGTCGGGCACACGCAGTTTTAATCTGCCAGGAAGTTTCATATCAGCGCACACTCCGCTGCAGAGTGAAAAATCTCATTCTGGTAATATTCGTATCTTTGTTGTGACCAGATACGTGATTACAGACATTATGCAATAATTAAAGTAGTTGCTAATCAAACTGTCAAAGGAAAGGGAACACCCGGGTAAAGTTTCTCAGTGTTTGAATTGTCAATTTTCACAATACAGTAAATTACACGTTTTTATTGCTTTCATTTTTTTTATGTCGCCTAAGGGTTATTGACCAAACCCTCCTGACCATTCAATTTCTAGATAAGGAAATGCAGCAGTTGTATGAGTAGTTCCTGCCATGCATTGCACTCTGCATGATTTGCAGTACTTCTTTTGAATTAATTTAGATCCTCGCTGCAAGATATTCGCGCAGTTCCAGCGACAAGACGAGGTGTGTTGTCTGCTGCGTGCAGGAGCATTATTATACACACATCAGAAAAAGTTTTGCATCACCTCAGTTCCGAGAGTTCCGGATCCTGTACAGAAAATTGGAATAGAGATCAACGTAACCATCATTTCCGCCCTTTTTATTGCTCATGAGAACCACACATTGCATGTTGTACCACCACACAGCGAGACTTTCAGAGGCAGTGGCCCAGTTTGCTGTACACACCGGTACCTCTGATACCCAGCAGCACGTTCTCTTGCATTGATGCATGCCTTTATTCGTTGTGGCATACTATCCACAAGTTCATCAAGGCACTGTTGGCCCAGATTGTCCCATTCCTCAACAGCGATTTGGTGTAGATCCCTCAGAGTGGTTGGTGGATCACGGCGTCCATAAACAGCCATTTTCAATCTATCCCAGGCATGTCCGATAGGGTTTATGTCTGGAGAACATACTGGCCACTCTAGTCGAGCGATGTCGTTATCCTGACGCAAGTCATTCACAAGATGTGCACGATTGGAGCGCAAATTGTCGTCCATGAAGACGAATGCCTGGCCAATATGCTGCCGATATGGTTCCACTATTGGTCGGAAGATGGCACCCATTCTTCGTACAGCCGTTACGGCGATTTCAATGATCACCAGCGGCGTACGTGGGCCCCACATAATGCCACCCCAAAACAGCAGAGAACCTGCACCTTGCTGAACTCGCTGGACAGTGTGTCTAAGGCGTTCAGCCGGACTGGGTTGCCTCCAAACAAGTCTCAGACGATTATCTGGTTGAAGGCATATGCAACAGTCATCGGTGAAGAGATTGTGATGCCAATCCTGAGCGGTCCATTCGGCATGTTGTAGGGGCCATCTGTACTGCGCTGCATGGTGTCGTGGTTCCAAAGATAGACCTCGCCACAGATGTCGGGAGTGAAGTTGCACATAATGCAGTCTACTGCGCACAGTTTGAGTCGTAACACGACGTCCTGTGGCTGCACGATAAGCCCTATTCAACATGGTGGCGTTGCTGTCATGGTTCCTCCGAGCTATAACCTGCAGGTGGCGGTCATGCACTGCAGAAGTAGCCCTCGGGCGGCCTAAGCGAGGAAAGTCATCGACAGTTCCTGTCTCTCTTATCTCCTCCGTGTCCGAACAACATCGCTTTAGTTCACTCCGAGACGCCTGGACACTTCCCTTGTTGGGAGTCCTTCCCGGCACAAAGTAACAATGCGGACGCGATCGAACCGCGGTACTGACCGTCTAGGCATGGCGGAACTAGAGATTACATGAGCCGTGTACCTCCTTCCTGATCGAATGACTGGAACTGATCGGCTGTCCGACCCCCTCCGTCTAATAGGTAACTGCTCATGCATAGTCGTTTACGTCTTTGGGCGGATTTAGTGATATCTGTGAAGAGTCAAAGGGACTGTGTCTGTGATACAATATCCATAGTCAACGTCTATCTTCAGGAGTTCTGGAAACCGAGGTGATGCAAAACTTTTTTTTGTGTTTGTATTAAATGTTACATGTTAGAGAATATTTTTATAATCGCAGTCAGATATAAGAGAATTTGATTTTTCATGATTTATAGGAAGAACAATAAATTTCTGATTTTTTCTCAATCAGAAAACTAATATTGTCAGAGATGGAGCTTTACACATTTCCGTACGTCTTTCACCCGAACAGTAATAACTATAAATGTTGAAGTAAACAGTTTTCAAGATTAGCAGAGACAAAGAATGAGAGGTATTGGGAAGATAGGAAGAAGAACATTATTCGCATGAACAGTTCCTCTAAGTAATTGCTTTACGTGGTCGGCACTTGGCTAGAGTCGATGCAAGAAGAAGAAAGAAACGTTCCCCTTAGGAGCGCCAAATTCCCCCCCCCCCCCCCACCCTCATTTCGTCACCGCCAGATAGAGCAACTATGCTTGCGGTGGACCAGCTGCACCGCCTGTTTCGTGTGAACGCCACAGATCACGTGTTACGTGGTCTGTGGTCCAGACCTCAGCTCAGGACGCGGTGTAAGCTCTGAGCCTCTCCGAGGAGTACCTATGACGGCGGACACGTCCAGGAGAGGCCTAGGTATAGGTATGAGGAGGCAGTGCGTCTGTTATGGGAGGGGCCGACACCGCTGTTTGCGCCAGACCCGGCAATTTGAGGCACTTACTTCTCACGCACTGCCCCAGGCTGGTCGGCAACACTATATAGGTGGGGAGGGAGGGGGGGGGGAGGGAGAGGTGGAACGCGGGGGGAGGGAGGCAGCGGGGGAAGGCGACGGAGGCGTCCCTGGTCAGAGCTGTAATCTGCCCACATCTTCACAACCATCGCCCAACACCACTCCTAGCGTGGCCACGTCCCGAAGCTGCAGCCGAAACTTAGCGATAAGGCCGTACTCTCACGGGACGTGAAAATACACGTGGACGAGGAGCTGGTGACGTCACAGGTTGGAATCGCACGTTCCACTACTCTGGAGAGCGTGAAATAGAGAATCTGGCATGTCAGATCTTTGCCTCGTGGAGAGCAGTGTAGCTAACGAGGCGCGGCATCGCTTTACGTTGCAAGCAGGAGATAAGAACCGCAATATTGTATTGATTTAAACTACGTATTTGGCGAGGTTTTTTATCACAGAGCACGTAATACGGAAATAAGCTGCTTCAGAGCAGCATAAAATTGAGGATCTCTCGAAGACAAGTCCTTTTAGCTACGGGTTGGTTATAATAAAATGACGGGAAACTACACTCATGTTAAGAAAAAGCGACCACAGATTGGACGTTCATATTGACATGTATCGTATGTACCGGGTGAACAAAAAGTCAGTACAAATTTGAAAACTGAATAAATCACGGAACAATGTAGATAGAGAGGTACAAATTGACACACATGCTTGGAATGACATGGGGTTTTATTAGAACCAAAAAATACAAACGTTCAAAAAGTGTCCGACAGATGGCGCTGATCAGAATAGCAATAATTAGCATAACAAAGTAAGACAAACCAAAGATGATGTTCTTTACACGAAATGCTCAATATGTCCACCATCTTTCCTCAACAATAGCTGTAGTCGAGGAACAATGTTGTGAAGAGCACTGTAAAGCATGTCCGGAGTTATGGTGAGGCATTCGCGTCGGATGTTGTCTTTCAGCATCCCTACAGATGTCGGTCGATCACGATACACTTGTGACTTCAGGTAACCGCAAAGCCAATAATCGCACGGACTGAGGTCTGGGGACCCGGGAGGCCAAGCGTGACGAAAGTGGCGGATGAGCACACGATCATCACCAAACGACGCGCGCAAGAGATCTTTCACGCGTCTAGGAATATGGGATGGAGCGCCATCATGCATAAACATCGTACGTTCCAGCAGGTGTTTATCAGCCAGGTTGGGGATGATGCGATTCTGTAACATACCGGCGTACCTCTCACCCGTCACAGTAGCAGTTTTGCTGTCCAGCGCCATCTGTCGGACATTTTGTGAACGTTTTTTTTTTTTTTGGTTCCCATGTCATTCCAAGCATGTGTGTCAATTTTTACCTCCCTATCTACATTATTGCGTGGTTTATTAAGTTTTCAAATTTATACTGACTTTTTGATCACCCTGTACATTAGTATGTTCAGCAGAATGATACTACTGCAACCCCAGTTAAAATCAACCAAGTTAAAATCTGTACACTACGCTTATTGTTCGTAAGTCACTTGATTGCTGTCCGCCCCCGGTAGCTGAGTGGTCGGCGCGACAGAATGTCAATCCTATGCGCCAGGGCTCGATTCCCGACTGGGTCGGAGACTTTCTCCGCTCAGGGACTGGGTGTTGTGTTGTCCTAATCATCGTCATCGTCATTTCATCCCCGTCGACGCGCAAGTCGCCGAAGTGGCGTCAAATACAAAGACTTGCACCAGGCGAACGGTCTACCCGACGGAAGGCCCTAGTCACACGACATCTACATTTTTACTTGATTGCTGCTCTTCTTACTTTTGAACTGGCAGGAATTGGAAGACTTCAGACTGTTACTGGTTTGTGTCTGACCACAGCCACTAATAGTAATGCTGGTAGTAATAGCACTAATAATAATAATAATAATAATAATAATAATAATAATAATAGAGTAGTAGCAATAAGATCAATAATAGTAACAATAATAATACTGTGTATGGCACTATAGAGCCTTTACCACTGCTATGTCGTGCTATCAATTAATTCATTAATCTGTTTCGAAGCGAGTAATGAAGCAATTCCCGGTAGTGGTGGTGGCCGAGCGGTTCTAGGCGCTACAGTCTAGAACCGTGCGACCGCTACCGTCACAGGTTCGAATCCTGCTTCGGGCATGGATGTGTCTGATGTCCTTAGGTTGGTTAGGTTTACGTTGTCCTAAGTTCTAGGAGACTGATGACCTCACAAGTTAAGTCCCATAGTGCTCAGAACCATTTGAACCATTTTTGAATGAAGCAATTCCTGGACTACTACAGGTAGTGTCTACGACTTAAAGACTTTCCTTGAGATATTTGGGATGTACGGGACAAAGCACAACATATGTGTGTAGTGGGTGGAGTATGTGCGGAAGCTGTAGCATTAATGCCACTAATTGAGAAAATGTAATTATTGAAACTTACATATACAATATTAGAGCCTTACAAAACTGTGATAATAGTAACGATCTTTTAAAAACAATTTAGTTTCGTGACTCAAACAGAATCGAATGGTTCAAATGGCTCTGAGCACTATGGGACTCAACTGCTGTGGTCATTAGTCCCCTAGAACTTAGAACTACTTAAACCTAACTAACCTAAGGACATCACACACATCCATGCCCGAGGCAGGATTCGAACCTGCGACCGTAGCAGTCGCACGGAAACAGAATCGAATACTTTAATTTTTACCCAGTAGAAAATTTCATTTTACCTCTCAAGGGGTAGGGTAATTACCCTCAGGTTGCGAACCACTGACCTGGAATCATGCCAGTTGGTAAAAATTAATGTTTCGTAGTACGATTAAAGACAAAATCCGAAAATTCTTAATCTGTAGTTATGAAACAGGAAAATAATGTTTCTTTTGTCTATTGTTGTCCGAATTCTAACATTGTCGAAGGTATTGGAATTCCTGGGACCAATATCTTGCCACTATCAACGTCGCTAACAGGAAAAAGTCGTCCAGGTTCTCGATTCCCGAGATGGATGAGCTGTCTGCATACGTCACTAAGTTTATATGGAACCTCCAGTGTGGGAATGCTACTATGGCCCGGCCAGTCTTTTTCTTGTGTGGTCATGTCGAGGGTAGCGTTTGCGGCAGTGGATCACAGCAACTGTTCTTACTCTCAATCCTGATACGTTGGGCCACGTATGGGCGGAATGATTACATGTTTGCCGTGTGACGAAGGGTGGGCACAGCAAAACTTTTATAAACTTTGTAAAAAGAAATTGTGAGAATTTATCTTTCACACACTGTACCTCACATTACATTCTTCTTTGCCATTTGCCAGCACTCATCTTATGAAACGTTTCATTGAGTTTATGATTACCGTGTATATGTAAAAACGTTGTTTCCTACGGATTACGCCGTCTCTCTTCCCCTTCGGTCCGTGCCTGGGCGATGCCATATTTGTGGGATAACGCACAGGTTACAAACGCGACGCCAATTTGACGTCACAACCAGTATCGAAGACCGCAGGAGCTGCTATCGACTTTCGTGATTTGGTGTTGCCTGCACGCTCTGGGCTGCACAGTCTGCTTCATTCATAACAGGAGGTACTGTTTCAATTTCAGGCATTACAGTCTCTAGCACTGAGGCTTATTACTCACCATAATAAAAGCAATTACGCAAGTAATTCCTTTATCTAATCCTGGATCCTGGAAGAAAGAGATATAACATTTGTGGAATGAACCCGGTAAGGACAAAACACGGAAGAAATATAAAACGAAACTTTTGCAAATTTCCTGAAAATCCCATTGTAAAAAGCGTATGGTGATGTGGGACTACAATTTATTGCACTACTTTTTCTTTTGTGTTCTCTTGTCATTTAATGTGATTTCGTGATCTACTGTCCGAAGTCCTTATTTGCTTTTCTGTGATCCAGGTGTCGAGATTACTATTTTTTCCATGTCTAACACTTTACTGGAAGAGTACTGACAGAAAAATAGACGTAGTGAACTTGCCTGAATAGTGTTCTGGAGTTGCTTGGTGTGGTGCACATTCCAGTACATGTCTCCTTATGTATGGGGACAGGAGGCTGGTCTACTGAAAAATACTGCCAAAGGCAGAACAGCTGGTAGAAACTTCTGTTCCTTACATTTAACGTACATTTTATTTCCAAGCAGGATGTAAACTCTGGAGGTAAACATTTACTTCGAGTGTGTGCGAGAACATCTGCTGCCAGTTCATGTTATCTTTGATTCCATGTTTCAGTCAGGAGCTTTTCATTTAGAAGACGATTTTTTTTTTTTTTTACAATGGAAAAAAGTTTTCGATGTTGTGCTTCAATAACGATTATTATTTTTGAACAGTGTCCAGTGAAAATTTTATTTTTCCATTTGACGAGGAAGAAACGTTCCAGGCTTTAAACTCTTATGAAGAACTGTCGTTTCGACCATCTGCTGGCCATTGTGTTTGACCTAAGTTCTGTTACTTTGCTTTGAGAAGAACAGTACGTCAAGATATTCGTATACAAATTTGCATTACCGAAAAATTCTTGCTACACACCAGGATGGTTTCAGTTCTCAAAACGAAAGGCTGTGAGGGGAGAAGGGAGTCCCTAAAAGAAATAAAAAAACATTAAAAATTATAAATTTTAATATAGCTAAAGATGACAAATGAAAGTTTTGTGTAAATGGAGAAGTGTGAGAATCAGTTGTAAATACAACACAAATCTAGTGCTAACTGGAAACAGATGACAAATATGAAGATGGCATCTGTTCTTTCGGACACATCTTCATATAGTTAAGGCTAACCGGCCATTGACCTTTTTCTTGTGATCTGAATGCACAGGCATTGTTCGAACTCTTATGGGACTCGGTAAGACTGTCTGCCGCCAGTAATGAGTCTAATGGGAAGGGGTACTATGAATGTAGTGTGTGGACCTTAAGCTGGGAATGTGGGTCTCACGGGGAGCGTGCAAGGGATAAATCCCTGCAGTCGCACTATCCTCTGTGCCCTCGGTGAGGGGAGAAGGTTGTCCCTAAAAGAAATTAAAATAAATAAAAAACATTAAAAATTATAAATTTTAACATAGCTACAGATGACAATGAAAGTTAGTTTCATATCAGCGCACACTCCGCTGCAGAGTGAAAATCTCATTCTACTTAAACCTAACTTAACCTAAGGACATCACACACATCCATGCCCAAGGCAGCATTCGAACATGCGACCGTAGCGGCCGCGCGGTTCCAGACTGCAGCGCCTAGAACCGCTCGGCCACCACGGCCGTCTAACAAATTTTTAAATACTTATACAGCAGTGGTTCCCAACATCGGGATAATTTCTCTTTGACGGGTAAAATGAAATTTTCTGAGGAGTAAAAACAAAAGGGTCCGATTTTGTTGATGTCGCGAAGCCTAGCTATTTTTAGAAGATCATTATTACCAGCACTTTTCATAAGGCTGCAATACTGACTACGCAAGTCACCGGTATTTTTATACAATACTAACGTTAACAGGAGTGCAGTGTGGTGGATGCTATAGCCTGTGAAACGAATATATGAACAACATCTTCCTCATACAGTCCATCCACTACATACATACTGCGTACTTTGTACCATCCTTCGATGACAACAAAACTGAGGCATACGCATCATATATGCTTGTACACCACATGAAAATGCCATCTCCGAGTTATACGTAGTTCCCGCAGTGACTCGGAACGGAAATTGCTTCATCTTTCATTTCGCAACAGATAAACGAAGTAATTGACAGCACAAAACAACAATAACAACACTATGTGATCAAAAGTATCCGGACACCGGGCTGAAAATGACTTACAAGTTCGTGGCACTCTCCATCGTCAATGCTGGAATTCAGTATGGTGTTGGCCCACCCGTAGCCTTGATGACAGCTTCCACTGTCGCAGACATACGTTCAATCAGGTGCTGGAAGATTCTTGGGGAATGGCAGCCCATTCTTCACGGGGTGCTGCACTGAGGAGAGGTATCGATGTCGGTCGGTGTGGCCTGGCACGAAGTCGGCGTTCCAAAACATCCCAAAGGTGTTCTGTAGGATTCAGGTCAGGACTCTGTGCAGGCCAGTCCATTACGGGGGTGTTATTGTCGTGTAAACACTCCGCCACAGGCCGTGAATTATGAACAGGTGCTCGATCGTGATGAAAGATGCAATCGCCCTCCCCGGATTGCTCTTCGACAGTGGGAATCAAGAAGGTGCTTAAGACATCAATGTAGGCCTGTGCTGTGATAGTGCCTCACAAAACAACAAGGAGTGCAAGCCCCCTCCATGAAAAACACGACCACACCATAACAGCACCACCTCCGAATTTTGCTGTTGGCACTACAGGCAGATGACGTTCACAGGGCATTCGCCATACCCGCACCCTACCATCAGATCGCCACATTGTGTAACGTGATTCGTCACACTACGCAACGTTTTTCCGCTGTTGAATCATCCAATGTTATTGCTCCTTACACCAAGCGGGGCATCGTTTGGCATTTACCAGCGTGATGTGTGGCTTATGCTCGACCACGAAATCCAAGTTTCCTCGCCTCCCGCCTAACTGTCATAGAACTTGCTGTGGATCCTGATGCAGTTTGGAATTCCTGTGGATAGATGTCTGATTATTACACTGTCGGCGGTCTCCGTCAGTCAACAGGCGAGGTCGGTCTGTACGCTTTTGTGCTGTACGTGTCCCTTCTCGTTTCCACTTCACCATCACATCGGAAACAGTGGACCTAGAGATGTTTAGGAGTTTGGAAATCTCGCGTACAGACCTATGACACAAGTGACACCCGATCACATGACCGCGTTCGAAGTCCGTGAGTGCGCGGAGCTTCCCATTCTAGTCCAGTGACTACTGAAGTCGCTGATATGGAGTACCTCGCAGTAGGCGGCAGCACAATGCACCTAATGTGAAAAACGTATGTTTTTGGGGGGTGTCTGGGTACTTTTGATCACATAGTGTATGTAATGGTTATTAAATTGCTGTGGGGCTAACACAGTATTGTTATTATTATTGTCGTTGTCGTTACGGGTGGCAGTGATTAGGCACGAAGCATTGGCAGCCTGAAGTCTTCAGATTTCTGCTTCAGGAGTAAGGAGACTAGGAGTCAAGTGATTTAGAAACAGTAAGTGCAGGAGGTATCAGATAGATTATATAATGGTAAGACAGAGATTTAGGAACCAGGTTTTAAATTGTAATACATTTCCAGGGGCAGATGTGGACTCTGACCACAATCTGTTGGTTATGACCTGTAGATTAAAACTGAAGAAACTGCAAAAAGGTGGGAATTTAAGGACATGGGACCTGGATAAACTAAAAGAACCAGAGGTTGTACGGAGTTTCAAGGAGAGCATATGGGAGCAATTGACAGGAATGGGGGAAAGAAATATAATAGAAGAAGAATGGGTAGCTTTGAGGGATGAAGTAGTGAACGCAGCAGAGGATCAAGTAGGTAAAAAGACGAGGGCTAGTAGAAATCCTTGGGCAACAGAAGAAATATTGAATTTAATTGATGAAAGGAGAAAATATAAAAATGCAGTAAATGAAGCAGGCAAAAAGGAATACAAACGTCTCAAAAATGACATTGACAGGAAGTGCAAAATGGCTAAGCAGGCATGGCTAGAGGACAAATGTAAGGATGTAGAGGCTTATCTCACTAGGGGTAAGATAGATACTGCCTACAGGAAAATTAAAGAGACCTTTGGAGAAAAGAGGACCACTTGTATGAATATTAAGAGCTCAGATGGAAACCCAGTTCTAACCAAAGAAGGGAAAACAGAAGGGTGGAAGGAGTATATAGAGCGTCTATACAAGGGCGATGTACTTGAGGACAATATTATGGAAATGGAAGAGGATGTAGATGAAGATGAAATGGGAGATACGATACTGCGTGAAGAGTTTGACAAAGTACTGAAAGACCTGAGTCGAAACAAGGCCCACGGAGTAGACAACATTCCATTGGAACTACTGATGGCCTCGGGAGAGCCAGTCCTGACAAAACTCCACCATCTGGTGAGCAAGATGTACGAGACAGGCGAAATACCTTCAGACTTCAAGAAGAATATAGTAATTCCAATCCCAAAGAAAGCAGATGTTGACAGGTGTGAAAATTACCGAACTATCAATTTAATAAGTCACAGGTGCAAAATACTAACGCGAGTTCTTTACAGACGAATGGAAAAACTAGTAGAAGCCAACCTCAGGGAAGATCAGTTTGGATTCCGTAGAAATGTTGGAACACGTGAGGCAATATTGACCCTACGACTTATCTTAGAAGCTAGATTAAGGAAGGGCAAACCTACGTTTCTAGCATTTGTAGACTTAGAGAAAGCTTTTGACAGTGTTGACTGGAATACTCTCTTTCAAATTCTGAAGGTGGCAGGGGTAAAATACAGGGAGCGAAAGGCTATTTACAATTTGTACAGAAACCAGATGGCAGTTATAAGAGTCGAGGGACATGAAATGGAAGCAGTGGTTGGGAAGGGAGTGAGAGAGGGCTGTAGTCTATCCTCGATGTTATTCAATCTGTATATTGAGGAAGCAGTAAAGGAAACAAAACAAAAATTCGGAGTAGGTATTAAAGTCCATGGAGAAGAAATAAAAACTTTGAGGTTCGCCGATGACATCGTAATTCTGTCAGAGACAGCAAAAGACTTGGAAGAGCAGTTGAACGGAATGGATAGTGTCTTGAAAGGAGGATATAAGATGACCATCAACAAAAGCAAAACGAGGATAATGGAATGTAGTCGACTTAAGTCGGGTGATGCTGAGGGAATTAGATTAGGAAGTGAGACACTTAAATTAGTAAAGGAGTTTTGCTATTTGGGGAGCAAAATAACTGATGATGGTCAAAGTAGAGAGGATATAAAATGTAGACTGGCAATGGCAAGGAAAGCGTTTCTGAAGAAGAGAAGTTTGTTAACATCGAGTATAGATTTAAGTGTCAGGAAGTCATTTCTGAAAGTATTTGTATGGAGTGTAGCCATGTATGGAAGTGAATCATGGACGATGAATAGTTTGGACAAGAAGAGAATAGAAGCTTTGGAAATGTGGTGCTACAGAAGAATGCTGAAGATTAGATCTGCAGATCACATAAGTAATGAGGAAGTATTGAATCGGATTGGGGAGAAGAGAAGTTTGTGGCACAACTTGATCAGAAGAAGGGATCGGTTGGTAGGACATGTTCTGAGGCATCAAGGGATCACCAATTTAGTATTGGAGGGCAGCGTGGAGGGTAAAAATCGTAGAGGGAGACCATGAGATGAATACAGTAAGCAGATTCAGAAGGATGTAGGTTGCAGTAGGTACTAGGAGATGAAGAAGCTTGCACAGGATAGAGTAGCATGGAGAGCTGCATCAAACCAGTCTCAGGACTGAAGACGACAACAACAACAACAACAACAACAACAACAACAAGTGCAGGGCACACATTTTAACCTGGTTAATTTTACATGGGATGCAGGGTCGGGACAAAGCAGGTGTCATTAGCGAGAGGAGTGGTGCAGAGGAAGCACGTTTTGTAACAAGTGTCTTACCCTTTAGTGCGGATAGTTAGCTGTCTTATCTCAGAAGATGTTATAGGTAGCACTTGTGACGCACTGAGAATACATCACTCTGAAAGGAAAAAAGTTGCTAGAGATAGGGAAGAATGTCTCATCGACTCTTTAGTTCATGGTTTAATAAAGCACCAACACAAACTAAATGTCATTAATCTTTCGTTACTTTAAAAATAAAAATGTTAAGAGAAAATTCTCTTTCGTTCTTATATTAGGCGCTAATGTTCATGATGGAGGGACATGGGGGGTGGGTAGGGGGGACTTGTTCATACCTAATTACGCTTAGGGCTTAGTTTGGGAACCACTGTTATAGGGGTATCGCTGAAGACAATACTTTGTAATATATAGAGAAAGGACAGGTACATCATTCACTGCCCGTCACATGACACATTCTTTTCTACCCAGACGTAGACGCGTTTACATGTGGAAATATGTATGTCGTCTTCCCTCCACCAACCCCTCTCCACTGTATCTGCCGTTAATATCATTTACATAGTCCTTCTTCTTATCACTGTCCTCTACATTGATTTTCCCCGCTCTTCCTGTAACTTCTTTTAATTTTTCCGCCATTCCCTTTATTTTCTCGATCTGAAAGCAAAAATCAATAGCTATTAATATTTGAGACAATAACTGTCAGACCTCATTTTGGAGCTGAAGCAACTAGAAAGCTCTGTACGAACAGTTTATCCAGTTACGCCGTACGTCACACTGTTTCCGTTCCAACAACTTTATTTGGAAAAATGGAAGTGCTTCCCAAACTGCTTATTCTGAGCCATAAATCATGGTCATGGCTAGTTGGAAGGCACGGCTTTTCGATACTGGGCCAGAGACGTTTTTCTTTTACGTTCTCTGGCCACGCTGAATAGGTACTGGAGATTTGTACACCTTTTTTCGGCAAGTGAAGCCTTTATATGTAAGTGAGTCGCTGTCCTGCGACCTTCCAGCAGAACTGACGACGATCACATCGACAACGCAGTTCTCAGCTGTGCTGGCTGCTGCAGGCACGTGTCTCGCTCCGCACGCTGCATACTCTGCGAGTGACACAACAATTTTGGTTGCATATACAATTTTGGAATTATATCTCAAAATGTATTACATAGTAAACGTTTCACTTCTGTTTCACTGAGTGATGGCCCGTGCCTGCGTCTGGTCTTAAAAGAAGTATTCACGTCAATACGAGACTGGAATAGAAGGGAGAACCGATAGAGGTACTCAGGGTACCCTCCGCCACACACCGTCAGGTGGCTTGCGGAGTATGGATGTAGATGTAGATGTAGAAGGAGACTGTAAGTAGGCTGTTTATTTTTTCGTATTGGCATCGCCACGTAGCGCTCTGTATGAAAATTACTGGCTGTGCTGTGTGCAGTCTGTGGCTGGTTTGCAGTGTTGGAATATGTGCTATTAGAGTGTTGGGCAGTTGGATGTGAACAGCGCGTAGCGTTGCGCAGTTGGAGGTGAGCCGCCAGCAGTGGTGGTTGTGGGGAGAGAGACGGCGGAATTTTGAGAGCGGATGATCTGGACTTGTGTCCAGCAGAGACAGTCATGAACTGATATATATATATATATAATGACTTTTGAACACTATTATGGTAAATACATTGTTTGTTCTGTATCAAAATCTTTCATTAGCTAACTATGCCTATCAGTAGTTAGTGCCTTCAGCAGTTAGAATCTTTTATTTAGCTGGCAGTAGTGGCGCTCGCTGTATTGCAGCAGTTCGAGTAACGAAGATTTTTGTGAGGTAAGTGATTCATGAAAGGTATAGGTTATTGTTAGTCAGGGCCATTTTTTTGTAGGGATTATTGAAAGTCAGATTGCGTTGCGCAAAAATATTGTGTGTCATTTTAAGGACAGTCATTTATAATTTTTCTAAGGGGACGTTTCATAAGACGTGTAAGTAAGTGCGATACGTGAAAATAAGAGGTCATAGATGAGTGACATTGTCTAAAAAGCTGACTACGTCCGAAAAGGCAAGGACGAGGCTAGCTCAGAGAGGGGGGGGGGTGAAAATTAAGCGCAGGCCAGTCCTTGCCCCACCCTTTCTAAATAAATATTAATTTCCGAGTTCTAATTTTCCAGTTTTCTAAAAATAAACTTATGTTGCTGAATAT
The DNA here is from genome assembly GCF_023897955.1 of Schistocerca gregaria. Taxonomy (NCBI): domain Eukaryota; kingdom Metazoa; phylum Arthropoda; class Insecta; order Orthoptera; family Acrididae; genus Schistocerca; species Schistocerca gregaria. The sequence continues at coordinate 194,716,046 of NC_064928.1, read as the reverse complement.
ATACATTACTGGACTGAATGCTCGCTAGCTTCAACTAGATTGTTTTTTGTTCGTAAATCAGCAAGCCATCACTCTTTCGTGGTTGATTGGCTTATTAGGAAAAATATTGTAGACAGTATAACATTTTCAGTAAGTTTTGGAATTACTCTTAAAAATATATTATGTCCCTTATCCACAACTCTGTCCATTTAAAGTTTTTAAAAACAACGCAATTTCGAAGTTAATGTATCCGGCGGTAAAGAAAAATAGAACTTTCTGTTGACTCTGAGGTGAATGTTATTGCTTCTGTTCCACCACAGACATTCCAACAACTCTCACGGGCTATCGAATGGGAACGAATAGCACAGAGTAATTTCCGTGGACATATTATACGGAGCATGCCACGTAGGTTTCAGGCAGTGATAAACGCTCACGGAGGGCATACACATTACTGAAGCTTTCGAAATCCAATGATAAGCGTCCAGGGTGACCGGATGAACGGTTGTTTCCACCTTGTTTTCAACCGCTGTCGGACATTTCAGTGATTCTTATGTAAACGACTCAGGGTGTAACGATGTTTTGCCGTGTACTTAATTTGTGAAAGATAAAGGTATAATGAGCTAGCATACGCTACCCTCAATTATTACTCAACGGAGAGTGGCACTCTCTCAAAGTAGTGATTCCCAAATTCTTTTGAGCTATGTAAAACGGACAAAATCCAATACGGCGTGGACAGATAGCCCCTGCCATGTTCGATATGGCGTATGACGTCGTGGCCAATGATAAACATAGGACTAAGCGGACTTCTCTGTGACGTCAGCATTGTAGTGATACCTGTCCAACACCAAGGAGGTTAGATACTCCCTTGTACTCAGCAATGGTAACGCCATCTCCCCTTATTTTAACCCACTTGGCTCACAAAAACTCTTGCTTTGTCAGAGATTTCGTCAAACTTCTTTGACCAAACTACTTTACTGGAGCTATTACACGATTGTAAAATTTTTCGTCAATGTTGTTTCGGTATGAAAGCGGAACAGTTAACAACGCATATGTTGGTGCCGAGTGCACTGCTTGAAAGAAACAATAGCGGGTGAAACCGCGGATAGCGAGAGGAGCACGAACTGTTCACCAGAATTAGCTACACGAGCTACAGTGCAAGAACATAATGAACAATAAAAATTATTTGAGAATAGACGAACAGACATTACAGCCTGCTCTCGTGAAAGTGGTCCCTCACAGTTGCATTCACGCTGCTCATTAAAGAAATTTCATTTCTTGACTTCATTAATCATAAACGATGTTTTTGAAAATCTGCAATTGTGTCATTCACGATTTAAATAACGAAACATTCACTAGTTACATATTATTTCACGCTTAATACGACGTATTTTGGGAATTATTAGCATAGATATTCAATGTGGTGTTTATAGGTGTGTTGTTCTGCCTGACTTGCCCTTTAGTTATGTTATTACGGTCAACTGCTGTCGGGCAGATTTATTTTGGGCGATTTCCGAAACATCGCAAAAATACCTGTGTAAATATCTGCACTTGATGATGAGAATAAATTCTCACAAAGTATTGTGCAAATCGTCAGAAAATACATAACTGGTGCAGTGTTTCATTTTTATAATCATGAATGCTATTTCTGCTAAAGATGGTTTCGTGGAAAATGTGAGGTTTTAGGGACAGGCGAAAGCTCTTCCAACTTTCCATACATTAATCGAATTCCACTATGCACCATCTACTTATCATTCCAGAAACATGTGTACCAATATATACTGAAGTGCCAAAGAAACAGGTATAGGCATTCGTATTCAAATACAGAGATATGTAAACAGGCAGAATACGGCGCTGCTGTCGGTAACGCCTATATACGACAAAAAGTGTCTGGCGCAGTGGTTCGATTGGTTACTGCCGCTACACTGGCACGTTATGAAGATTTAAGTGAGTTTGAAAGTGGTGTTACAGTCGGCGCACGAGCGATGGGGCACAGCATCTCCGAGGTAGAGATGAAGTGGGGATTTCACGACTGTACCGTTAATGTCAGGAATCTGGTAAAATATCAAATGTCCTACGTCGCTGCGGCTGGAAAAATATCCTGCAAGAACGGGAGCAATGACGACTGAAGAGAATCCTCGAAGGTGACAGAAGTGCAACCCTTCCGCAAACAGCTGCAGATTTCAATGTTGGGCCATCAACAAGCGTCAGCGTGCCAACCATTCAACGAAACATCATCGATATTGGCTTTCGGAGCCGAAGGCTCCCTTGTGTACCCTTCACGACTGAATGACACAGAGCTTTACACCTCGCCTAGACCCGTCAACACCGACGCAGGACTGTTGATGACTGGAAACATGTTGTCTGGTCGGACGTTTCAAATTGTATCGAGCGTATGAGAGTGTACGAGTATGAAGACAACCTCATTAATCCATGGACCCTGCATGTGACCAGGAGTATTCAAGTAGGTGGAGGCTCTGTAATGGTATGGGGTATGTGCATTTGGAGTGATATGGGACCCCCGTTACGTCGAGATACGCCTCTGACGGGTGACACGTACGCGGGCATCCTGGCTGATCACCTGCATCCATTCATGTCCATTGTGCAGTCCGACGGACTTGGGCAATTCCAGCAGGACCATTCGACACCCCACAAGTGCAGAATTACTACAGAGTGGCTCCAGAAACACTCTTCTGAGTTTGAACACTTTTGCTGGCCACCAAACTTGCCAGACATGAACATTATTGAGCATATCTGGAATGCCTTGCGACGTACTGTTCAGAAGAGATCTCCACCCTCTCGTAATCTTACGGATTTATGGACAGCCCTGCAGGATTCATGGTGTCATTTGCCTCCAGCAGACATTAGCCACCGCTCGGTTACAGACACCATGTCACGGATTGCGCGGTCCCTCCCGCTGGAGGTTCGAGTCACCCCTCGGGCAACGGTGTGTGTGTTGTTCTTAGCATAAGATAGTTTTCACTAGTGTGTAAGACTAGGGACCGATGACCTCAGCAGTTCGGTCCATTAGGAATTCACATACATTTGAACATTTTTTCGAACATTAGTCTAGTCCATGCCACGTCGTGTTGCGGGGACCCTACACGATATTAGGCAGGTGTATCAGTTTCTTTGGTTGTTCAGTGCATGTAACATCATCCACAGTGTAGCAACTTCGAATGCAGCAGACTGTTGCAGCTATTTGTTTCTAAGACTGCAACCGCTTATTATGGGTTTTGTAGTCAGCGTACTACGTGGAATGAAGAATTTCGTATCACATTGGTGTTGACCACGCACCAAATACACTTCGTCATTTTATAGCTTAAATGCACAAAAGCAAGCCAAGTGACATGTAAACAATGGCCTCACTCTAACATTTATCAAAGACCGTTGTAAAACTTCCCTACTACACTGGCAATGATTTGATAAAAGGGTTTTGACACTAAGACATACGTACATGGAGGTAAAAATAAGAGGTGTTGTCAAGACGTCACAAACTTGAAGCCAACCCAAGCGAAGGTCCGCCATGTTAGCTACCACAAAACATTCGCTTCTGGTGGTTTGATTTCGTGTAGTCGTGAAGTGTTTTGATAAAAAATTCCGGCTTGCGTCGCTTACGGGTGTACTAATCGTTCTGATTGTAGTGTAAAGTTTAAACAATCACATTTCATTCGTAAGTGGACTTATTTAAGCGTTATTTTCTTATTTATAAGTGAAATTCTGATGCACTGTAAAGTTTTACAGTATGGTTTTATTTCTGTGATTTGACTTTAGATTTCCTATCAGTCCAAGGCGAATACATTTGGTGAGGTGAGCAATACACTTGGTTTTTGAGTACCTGAGAAGTCCTGACAAGAAGTCCTGGAAATGGGGACTAATGTTTCAAAATGCAATAATTTAATATAAAACTAATGTAACTAGATGTAGTTAATTAAATCTTCAATAAAATGTGTGGAACACCTGTTACAGTGGTTAAATTATTGCCACTTGAATGGTTACATATTTGTTAAAGCAAACTTCCCTATCTAAGTCCAGGCTTAGATCATTACACTAATCATTGTGTTGTCGTGTTACCCTGTAAATTGCTATTATTTGCCGCACTGAATGCCATTTGGTAGGTACAGTTTACAAAGAGACCAGATGTGGAAATTACAATGGTCCTGACAATCTTAAATTCAGTTCTTTTCCTTCGTAATTTAAGGTATCTTTCACTCTGCTGACGTGAGAGCTGGCTTGTTTATATCATCCCTGCATACATATATGGGACACCAAAGGAAATAAGGTAAGTTTCTTGCAAACGTAAAGATTTAAAATTTGCATTTGACTTGAAAATGCAACGAATACAAAACGGTACCTCTAAACTATCAATCATTGCTTTTGAAGTTCTGACTTTATCAATTATCGACACAAACGCAATGAAAGTGAATAGAAATGGATCACAAAAGCACGCTTTTCATAGCACATACATCTCTTCTCGGTTATTCGAAGTGTATAAACAAAAAGGAATTACAGTAATGAGGCCAAAAGCGTCATATTTTCCTGTCGGGTTACTGTATCGAATACGCATTTAAGACTAGAAAAACGTTTGAAGTTGCGTTCCTTATGCCGTTGTTCAATAAACAGTGTAACATTTACTATACAGGGTGCTACAAAAAGGCACGGTCAAACTTTCAGGAAACATTCCTCACACGCAAACAAAGAAAAGATGTTATGTGGACATGTGTCCGGAAACGTTTAATTTCCGTGTTAGAGCTCATTTTAGTTTCTTCCACCTACGCTCAATGGAGCACGTTATCATGATTTCATACGGGATACTCTACCTGTGCTGCTAGAACATGTGCCTTTACAAGTACGACACAACGTGTGGTTCATGCACGATGGAGCTCCTGCACATTTCAGTCGAAGTGTTCGTACGGTTCTCAACAACAGATTCGGTGACCGATGGATTGGTAGAGGCGGACCAATTCCATGGCCTCCACGCTCTCCTGACCTCAACCCTCTTGACTTTCCTTTATGGGGGCATTTGAAAGCTCTTGTCTACGCAACCCCGGTTCCAAATGTAGATACTCTTCGTGCTCGTATTGTGGACGGCTGTGATACAATACGCCATTCTCCAGGGCTGCATCAGCGCATCAGGGATTCCGTGCAACGGAGGGTGGATGCGTGTATCCCCGCTGACGGAGGACATTTTGAACATTTCCTGTAACAAAGTGTTTGAAGTCACGCTGGTACGTTCTGTTGCTGTGTGTTTCCATTCCGTGATTAATGTGATTTGAAGAGAAGTAATAAAATGAGCTCTAACATGGAAAGTAAGCGTTTCCGGACACATGTCCACATAACATATTTTCTTTCTTTGGGTGTGAGGAATGTTTCCTGAAAGTTTGGCCGTTCCTTTTTGTAACACCCTGTACAAAATAAATATCACCTGCACAAGACAGAAATACGGGACAAGAGTCAATTGTAAATACTCGTCTGCTAATGTTTTGAGGGATCCAAGATGACGGCAAGGCCCGCCCACTGGCTTGAAAAGAACGTACAGAGTAAATGTGTAGCGCCATCTCCCCTTATTCTACCTCCATGCTTACGTTTGACTGTGGGCTTCGACACGTATTTATCGTTGGCCTGACGTCACACTGCCCCGCGCTTAGGCCTCTATGTTTCGTAGGTAGGGTGACCAGACGTCCGGATTAATCCGGACATGTCCTCCTTTTTAGCTCTTTGTCCGGGGTCCGGGCGGATTTTTACAGTGTCCGACTTTTTCGCAAAATTGAGCGTGATAGAGTTAAATTTACAATTCGTCCCGTTCTATGCTCTTTTCTTAAATACTTTAACTATTGGCACGGCCTTCGTGACAAACACGCACGAAGGCGGTGTTAGTAGGTGGCACCAGGATCGTCGATGACATCGTTGATCGACCTATAAGTGAATGCAAATATCGATTATTTAAAATTTTCGTTTCGTATCTTCACTTTGTATTGGCTTGGCTTCCTGTAGTGCAGGTGTGATTTGTGAGTGTAATTTTTAACCGAGTGAGTTACGTAAAAATATTTGGCTACGCGTAAACGAAAGTATACATTTTCTGATGTCCTTTCTTGCATATATCCGGCTTTCAAGAAAGGGAGAAATGAATTTGAAGCGGAATGTAAGATATGTGGAGCGGGAACGTACGTCTCAGTGGCCAATAAAGGTAAGAAATAACTCGACAGGTTAACTGTCATGGTTTTATTTCATTGTTTCATAGTCATTCAGATTATTTGTATTCGGAAGGTTAAAGTACATTTTACATGTCGTCAGCTGCTTCTTGAACTGTAGATGTTGGTAGCGGTGCATCGAATGAAGGGAGGTGAATGGTCTTACGTTTTTCGCTTTGTAAACAATTCCGTTTTGTTGACATAACAAAACTATTGACGTCACACTGTCACCACAATCAATGTTTTTAACTTTTTTATGTTGCTCTGTTAGCCACCACCTGACTATCAGTAACAATTAACTACTAGTTTTATCGGGAATTCCCGGCAGTCACGTGACTTATCTAAAGCTGACGGGTGGTGTCCTCATCTGCAGTTGACCCGTTTGATGTGTCCTCTTATCTTCTTCCTTTGTCCTTTTTGAAGCTGTTTGTCCTCCTTTTTAAACAATTTCATCTGGTCACCCTAATTGTAGGTCACGGATGACGTAAAATTACGTCACGTTTGCGTCGTCCGTGGTCAACTGAGTGTTACCGGAGTTTGTGGAGTCGTGTGAACGGCAGCTGAAGGCGCCACTCGCTCTGTGGCGTCTCTTTAGTCCCGTGTGGTAACCCTGCGACGGTACGGATTAGTGGCCGCCAGACAAGAGCGGCGTAAAGCCGTCGGCACACGGACCGTGCTGTCGAACGTGAACGTTGAGCGTGCCGAGTTCAACGTGCTGCTGAACGCTCAGGAACGATGCGACTTGTGCACACGGTACGTGGGCTCCAACGTGGTGTACGCGATCGCAACGCACTCCAGCGGCAGCTTTGGGATGTTTCCAGTTCGTAAATCACACTGTTTACTCAACAGGCGCGCGTGAAATTCCCACGTTAGCTCCATTAAAACGCACATTCCGTCCATCGTCCACGCAAAGGAAAGTACCGTGTCCAATTAATAAGGACACAGGCCTATAAAAGTTCGATAACAAGCAGTGCATTACAAATTTGGATTAATTCTCCGCATAAGATAAACATTATTTCATCATTTCCACGTTTTAGTACAACCCGAAGGTCAGTCTTACTTGATCACTGTTCCTTCCCAGTAGCAGAATCTTTGCAACATGTGAATTACGAAGCGTAAAAGAAAAAGGAGCAAAATATCTTTATTCAAGTAGCGCAAGCTGTCCTGTAAGTATGCCAATCGAACAAAGTCACCCCTAAAAAATAAAGGTGAACTTATATTTACATAACAGCAAACATTATAGCATATACTTACACTCCTGGAAATGGAAAAAAGAACACATTGACACCGGTGTGTCAGACACACCATACTTGCTCCGGACACTGCGAGAGGGCTGTACAAGCAATCATCACACGCACGGCACAGCGGACACACCAGGAACCGCGGTGTTGGCCGTCGAATGGCGCTAGCTGCGCAGCATTTGTGCACCGCCGCCATCAGTGTCAGCCAGTTTGCCGTGGCATACGGAGCTCCATCGCAGTCTTTAACACTGGTAGCATGCCGCGGCAGCGTGGACGTGAACCGTATGTGCAGTTGACGGACTTTGAGCGAGGGCGTATAGTGGGCATGCGGGAGGCCGGGTGGACGTACCGCTGAATTGCTCAACACGTGGGGCGTGAGTTCTCCACAGTACATCGATGTTGTCGCCAGTGGTCGGCGGAAGGTGCACGTGCCCGTCGACCTGGGACCGGACCGCAGCGACGCACGGATGCACGCCAAGACCGTAGGATCCTACGCAGTGCCGTAGGGGACTGCACCGCCACTTCCCAGCAAATTAGGGACACTGTTGCTCCTGGGGTATCGGCGAGGACCATTCGCAACCGTCTCGATGAAGCTGGGCTACGGTCCCGCACACCGTTAGGCCGTCTTCCGCTCACGCCCCAACATCGTGCAGCCCGCCTCCAGTGGTGTCGCGACAGGCGTGAATGGAGGGACGAATGGAGACGCGTCGTCTTCAGCAATGAGAGTCGCTTCTGCCTTGGTGCCAATAATGGTCGTATGCGTGTTTGGCGCCGTGCAGGTGAGCGCCACAATCAGGAGTGCATACGACCGAGGCACACAGGGCCAACACCCGGCATCATGGTGTGGGGAGCGATCTCCTACACTGGCCGTACACCTCTGGTGATCGTCGAGGGGACACTGAATAGTGCACGGTACATCCAAACCGTCATCGAACCCATTGTTCTACCATTCCTAGACCGGCAAGGGAACTTGCTGTTCCAACAGGACAATGCACGTCCGCATGTATCCCGTGCCACCCAACGTGCTCTAGAAGGTGTAAGTCAACTACCCTGGCCAGCAAGATCTCCGGATCTGTCCCCCATTGAGCATGTTTGGGACTGGATGAAGCGTCGTCTTACGCGGTCAGCACGTCCAGCACGAACGCTGGTCCAACTGAGGCGCCAGGTGGAAATGGCATGGCAAGCCGTTCCACAGGACTACATCGAGCATCTCTACGATCGTCTCCATGGGAGAATAGCAGCCTGCATTGCTGCGAAAGGTGGATATACACTGTACTAGTGCCGACATTGTGCATGCTCTGTTGCCTGTGTCTATGTGCTTGTGGTTCTGTCAGTGTGATCATGTGTTGTATCTGACCCCAGGAATGTGTCAATAAAGTTTCCCCTTCCTGGGACAATGAATTCACGGTGTTCTTATTTCAATTTCCAGGAGTGTATATTAAACTAATAATAAAGTATCAGAAGTACATAAAAATTCGAATAGGAAAAAAAAATCTTGGGAGTGCTACGACGCGAACCAACGGCTTAACCACTACTCGTCAACGAACAGAGACGCTACTCATTACGCTAAACCAACAACGAGCACATGTATCTTAAACATATTGTTTTGCCCCTTTATAAAGACGTTAATCGTAGATAATTATGTTATTAATTGAAATATAATTATAACAAATTGTAGGAAGAACAATGCGTTTCAGTGTGTCGCTGTTTTCAAATAGTCTACTCTCATAATACGCTCGTTACAATAATTCTTTTACCACGAATATGTTTCTCATTAATTAATTGGAACGAATCACACAACTAACAACGGGTTTTCCAATGATTCTCAATTTGCTGGTGCTCAGAAACGGCATATATACATACAGGCTCGAAATGAATGCCAATATGGCGCTTCACAACTCTGTACTGAAGGGAGACGGCGTGCGTGTGACGTAGGTGGCGTTGCGCAATCTGATTGGTCAACGCTCAGCGCACGCTCAGAATATCTGACATGATAGATATTGCTCTGCACGCTCGGAAAGACTCCCGAACTTGCTATCTACATCTACATCTACATCCATACTCCGCAAGCCACCTGATGGTGTGTGGCGGAGGGTACCCTGAGTACCTCTATCGGTTCTCCCTTCTATTCCAGTCTCGTATTGTACGTGGAAAGAAGGATTGTCGGCATGCTTCTGTGTGGGCTGTAATCTCTCTGATTTTATCCTCATGGTCTCTTCGCGAGATATACGTAGGAGGGAGCAATATACTGCTTGACTCTTCGGTGAAGGTATGTTCTCGAAACTTGAACAAAAGCCCGTACTGAGCTACTGAGCGTCTCTCCTGCAGAGTCTTCCACTGGAGGTTATCTATCATCTCCGTAACGCTTTCGCGATTACTAAATGATCCTGTAACGAAGCGCGCTGCTCTCCGTTGGATTTTCCCTATCTCTTCTATCAACCCTATCTGGTGCGGATCCCACACTGCTGAGCAGTATTCAAGCAGTGGGCGAACAAGCGTACTGTGCCGTCTCATTGGTCAACTGTCATACACACGCTCAGAATATCTGACATGCCAGATATTGCTCTGCACGTTCGGAAAGACGCCCTAGCGTGCTGTTCCACACTATGACGCCAGAAACTCGGCACGCTCAACGTTCGGATCCAAGAGCTGTGTGCCGACGGCTTTAGTCGCGTGTGGAAACCCGACGACACATTAGTGGCAGCCAGACCAGAGCGGCATAAGAGCAAGTTGCTGTACCTGTTGAGGGTATCTGGAGACTGAATCGTATATCTGGAGGGAGGCGGAGGAGCGGCGCTGTGTCGTGAGGAGGGGGAGGGTAATCCGGTGCGACGAGAGGCTGGAGTCGTTAGGCGGCTTGTTGCCGCTGACAAATCGCCAGCGCCACAAAGGCGCTGATTGCGGCGCCGCCGCAGCCTTATCGTTAGGCCGGGGGCTCTCCTCATCAAGGACGCCAGGGGGCATCCGGGCGGCGAGCGGGCTACACAAAAACCAGAACGGCGGCTGGAGGAGGCGCCGACCCGAGTACTCCCTCAAAAAAGCATCCCGGCCACGGTATACAGGGTGTATCGAAAAGAATCATCCGATTTTAAAAAATCCCAACTACTGTGTTATTTGAGATATGAACAACGTATGGCTGGATAGAGCGAACACTCGAGTTTTACATGCTCCTGTTAGGTAGCAGCAGTGTGCGCCCACTTTAGTTCCCCGTTCATTGAGCCGTGGTAAAAATTGCTGTTTTGAAAAGCGCGCTGCAGCGCGTAGTGTGAAGCAGTCGCCCTCCGTTTCTGGCGGTGGCGCCGTTGTGGCAGTCGCAGCTTTGATGTCTCTCTCTGGTGGGGAAGGAGAAAGCTTGCCTGTTCACGTGCATTTCAGGGGCGCTATGAGCTCGGCATGCACTCGCCCTCACTCCTATCCACCAAAGGCCCCAACGCCTTCTCCAGAATGAAAAAAATGGTTCAAATGGCTCTGAGCACTATGGGACTTAACTGCTGTGGTCATGAGTCCCCTAGAACTTAGAACTACTTAAACCTAACTAACCTATGGACATCACACACATCCATGCCCGAGGCAGGATTCGAACCTGCGACCGTATCAGTTGCGCGGTTCCGGACTGAGCGCCTTAACCGCTAGACCACCGCGGCCGGCTCACTCTCGAGAATCACCTTGACCTTTTTGCCGTATGGTGTAACCAGTGGCTCCTAAAAATCAATCCTTCCAAGACCGAGGCAATCATCGTAGGTCATACCACTCGCTCCTTCCGGCTCCTGGATTTCTCCCTTACTGCCTGCACCCTTCCTGTCCGCCTCACCCCCACCCTCATCTACCTTGGCCTCACCATTGACCGTCACCTCACCGGGATCCCTCATCTCCGCTCCATCCAATCCGAACCCCACAACCACCTCCGACTCCTCAAACTCCTCTCTGGCCGGACATGGGGGTCGCAACCCTCTACCATTCTCCATGCCTACAAATCCTTAATCCGTCCCATCTCCTGTTATGCCAGTCCCACCTGGATATCAGCCCCCCCCCCCCCAAATTCTTTAAGTCCCTCCAGATCCTTGAGCGTCATGCACTCCACCTCGCCTTCAGTACATGCCTCCCATCCCCCATGCGGATCGTCTATGATCTCATTCCATTCCCCCATCTGCTCCTGTGCCTCAAACATATCCGCATACTCTACACCTCCTGCCGCCTTGATCCCCCTCACCCCCTGGTTGCTCCTCTCCTCTCCCATCCCCGCCCCCTGCCATGTCTTCACTGTTGTGTCCCCCCTACCCTCCATCTCTACACCCTCCATCTCCTTTCCCAAGGTGGCTTCCATCAACTCCCCCTCCCGGATGATGCCCTCTCTCCTTTCCTCTGTCCTTTTCCTGGGCTCCCTCTCCCCCCCTTCCATCCTCTTTTTTCCCCACCTACCTTCTCTGTGCCCCCTTTCTGTCTCCCGAGTCCTTTTGCATTTCCCTCCTCTGCCTTTTTCCATTCCCTCTCAAGTCTGCTCTGCCCCTTCCCCCTTCTGAGTCCTCTTCCTACTTTGGTCCACCCCTTTCGTATATTCTCTCCTCCCTCCTTGTTTTCCCCACATCTGTCCAGGGTCCCCCCCCCCCCCCCCCATCTGCCCTTGGCTAGGGTGTGTCATCTTTGTGCCGACATTTTAGTGCAGTGTTTACAGTGAGTGTTCAGTGTCGTGTGTCTTTTCCGAAGTGTTGCGAACGGACATCGCTGGGTGTGATTTTTATATCTCTTGCGAACAGAAACCAGACTGTCGCCATGTTTTTTTAATTGGCTGTCTACTATGTTACTTGTCTGCTTCCTGTGTATTTTATTAGGTTTGCCAAACCTTTGCTTTATGTTTTATCTTTCCACAATTTTTCCGCCGTTTTCCATTTAAGTCACCGTTTTATCGCCTGCTTTTATTGTTTCTTATCTTCTTCTTATGTTTTAACAAAGTCTGTAGGCTGCAGAGCAGCCTAGTAAGCAGCTGCCAGCCCGCCCCCTTCGAGGGGAATCGAAATTCAATTAAGGAAAAAAAACTGGGCAGCCAGGGAGTCTGTCAATCTGAGTCGCCGTGTCTGGTTAGTTGGTCAGGCAACTTAGTCTGGGTCTGTCTCTCGTCCGCATTGGTGAGGCAGTTACTGTCTGTCGGTCGTCCGGAGTGCTAGTATGTGTTAGGCCGCCAGTCTGCTCGAGTCTGCTCAGGCAATGGGCATTGGTTGGTCGGTCGCGCACTGAGACACAAGATGACTCGTCCGTCTTGACCGTCAGCGCATGTGAGGTCGCCACGCGAGTCCAGTGGGTCGCGCCGTATAGCGAGGGGTAGTGGCTTCGCGGTCGACACGAGAGCAACAGGAGTCAACCCACGACATCAGTCTGGCCGGTGCGAGCTGCGACGCCGTGAGACGGGAGATCGGCGCGCCTTTCTGCGTCCGTTGAAGCGGCTGGCAGCGGATGGTTCGGCAGAGCGATTTGGGGGTGCTGCGCCAGGTCTTCGCCAGAAATCGCAGTTATTAGAAGTTAAGTGCTTACTGATATGTTGTTTCATTTACTTGTTAAATTCTACTTGTTTTCTTGGTCAGTCTCTCGTCCCCAGCTTGCTCGTCTGTCTCCCGTTCGCATTTATTAGGCAGTTACTGTCTGTCGGTCTGCCATACGTTAATAGCTGCCTCTGTCATGTTTGTCGGTTTCGGTGTTAACGAATTTATAGAATTAAAGTAAAGGCCAAATTCATGAAATATGTTTTTATCTTGCCTATCATCTTGCGAGGCGGTATATGTGTAATGTAGAGCATCTTGTACACTTTATGTAAGTCTGAATTTCATGGGTTTTATTTAAATAGTCATTTTTATAAAGTTGCCACCCTTCCACCTTAAGAGTCCTTTTAAAAACAAACTGCACTTTTGGTGGAAAATAATTTCTTAGTGTGAGTGTTTGTACCATTTCCATCCCTCTTAAGGGGCGCATAGTTAATGTGGTTGTGTGAGTTGTTATAATTTTTAGTTTAAAGTAGTCTGGTGTGTTGCAGATTTGCATCAGTGTACTTTTTCCGAGGTCGTGACTACGGCCGTGTTGAAAGGGAGCGGAAGCTTCTCAGCCCGAAGGCTCCTAATGCTAAAAAAATTAAAAAAAAATTCTGCCTCTGAATAATTGTAACTTGATATTTCGAGGGTGCTTTCCTGCTTATAAATTTAAATCTGTTTTGGTAAAGGCTTTTATGAATAAAATTTCCGTTGGTTGAAATTTAATTTGTTTCCATCAGTTATTCCTTGGTAACTACTTCCACGCTCACATAGTGTGTTAATGTTCTTGATGAATCGCTAGTAAAAAAGGAAAATCTATAAGAAAAAAAATTGAATGTTTAAATTCACGGTTCATTCATCATAAGGATAAACCTGGGGTAAACACACACAAACGTGATTATTGGTCAGAAGCCGTAGCACACGTACACTGGTATTGTACGCTCTTGGAAGTAAGTCCTATTTATGTATTAGATGTCTTATTAATGCCGCGCGGTCTCAGGCGTCTTGTCATGGTTCGCGCGGCTTAAAAAAAAAAAAAAAAAGGTTCGAATGGCTCTGAGAACTATGGGACTTAACGTTTGAGGTCATTAGTCCCCTAGAACTGAGAACTAGTTAAACCTAACTAACCTAAGGGCATCACACACATCCATGCCCAAGGCAGGATTCGAACCTGCGACCGTAGCGGTCTCATGGTTCCAGACTGCAGCGCCTAGAACCGCTCGGCCACTTCGGGCGGCAGATAGGTAAACAGGCAAAATACAGCTTTGGAGTCGGCAACAAGTGTCTGGCGCAGTTGTCAAATCGGTTACTGCTGCTAAAATGGCAGGTTATCAAGATTTAAGTGAGTTTGAACGTATTTTCCCGTGTGATCATTTATAGAGTGTACAGTGAATATCAGAAATCCGGTAAAACATGAAACCTCCGACATCGCTGGGGCGGAAAAAGATTCTGCATGAACGAAGAGAATCGTTCAGCGTGACAGAAGTCCAATCCTTCCATACGTTGCTGCAGATTTCAATGCTGGGCCATCAATAAGTGTCAGTGTGCGATCCATTCAACGAAACCTGATCGATATGGGCTTTCGGAGCCGAAGGTCCTCTCGTGTACCCCTGATGACTCCACGACACAAAGCTTTACGCTTCGCCCAGGCCCATCAATACCGACATTGGACTGTTGATGACTGGAAACCTGTTGCCTGGTCAGATGGGTCTCGTTTCAAATTGCATTGAGCGGAAGTATACAGGTATAGTGACAACATGAGTCCACGGACCCTGCATGTCACCGAGGGCTGATCAAGCTGATGGAGGCTCTGTAATTGTGTGGGACATGTGCAGTTGGAGTTATATTGGACCACTGATACGTCTAGATACGACTTTGACAGGTCTCGTTTCAAATTGCATTGAGCGGAAGTATACAGGTATAGCGACAACATGAATCCACGGACCCTGCATGTCACCGAGGGCTGATCAAGCTGATGGAGGCTCTGTAATGGTGTGGGACACGTGCAGTTGGAGTTATATTGGACCACTGATACGTCTAGATACGACTTTGACAGGTGAAATGTACGTAAGCATCCTGTCTAACCACCTGCCTCCATTCATGTCAATTGTGCATTCCGACGGACTTTCGAAATGCCAGAAGGACAATGCGACAACCCACACATCCAGAATTGCCACAGAGTTGCTCCAAGAACATTCTTCTGAGTTTAAACACTTCGTCTGGCCACAAAACTCCCCATACATAAACATTATTGAGTATAATTGCGATACCTTCAAACGTGTTGTTCAGAAGTGATCTCTATACCGTCGTACGCTTACTGATTTATGGACAGTCCTGCAGGATTCATGGTGTCAATTCCTGCCGGCACTATTTCAGACATTAGTCGAGTCCATGCTTCGTTGTGTTGTGGCACTTCTATGTGCTCGTGGGGGTCCTATGTAATATCTAGGCAGGTGTACGTTTCTTTGGCTCTTCATCGTAGTTCAGCAGTTTTCACCCTGTAAGGCGGCAGAATACGAGGTGCATTCAAGTTCTAAGGCCTCCGATTTTTTTTCTCCGGACTGGAAAGAGATAGAAACATGCGCATTGTTTTAAAATGAGGCCGCTTTCATTGTCAATACGTCCCAGAGATGGCAGCACCGTACGGCAGATGGAATTTTACCCTCAGCGCCGAGAATGAGAACTGTTTTAAATACTTAAAATGGCGACGTTTTCCTTACTTGAACAGCGTGCAATCATTCGTTTTCTGAATTTGCGTGGCGTGAAACCAATTGAAATTCATCGACAGTTGAAGGAGACATGTGGTGATGGAGTTGTGGATGTGTCGAAAGTGCGTTCGTGGGTGCGACAGTTTAATGAAGGCACAACATCGTGTGACAACAAACCGAAACAGCCTCGGGCTCGCACAAGCCGGTCTGACGACATGATCGAGAAAGTGGAGAGAATTGTTTTGGGGGATCGCCGAATGACTGTTGACCAGATCGCCTCCAGAGTAGGCATTTCTGTGGGTCCTGTGCACACAGTCCTGCATGACGACCTGAAAATGCGAAAAGTGTCATCCAGGTGGGTGCCACGAATGCTGACGGACGACCACTTGGCTGCCCGTGTGGCATGTTGCCAAGCAATGTTAACGCGCAACGACAGCATGAATGGGACTTTCTTTTCGTCGGTTGTGACAATGGGTGAGACGTGGATGCGATTTTCCAATCCAGAAACAAAGCGCCAGTCAGCTCAATGGAAGCACACAGATTCACTGCCACCAAAAAAATTTCGGGTAACCGCCAGTGCTGAAAAAATGATGGTGTCCATGCTCTGGGACAGCGAGGGCGTAATCCTTACCCATTGCGTTCCAAAGGGCACTAGGGTAGCAGGTCACTGCAACAAAAACGTCCGGGAAGGGCTGCGAGTGTTCTGTTTCACCAAGACAACGCACCCGCACATCGAGCTAACGTTACGCAACAGTTTCTTCGTGATAACAACTTTGAAGTGATTCCTCATGCTCCCTACTCACCTGACCTGGCTCCTAGTGACTTTTGGCTTTTTCCGGCAATGAAAGACACTCTCTGTGGCCGCACATTCACCAGCCGTGCTGCTATTGCCTCAGCGATTTTCCTGTGGTCAAAACAGACTCCTAAAGAAGCCTTCGCCGCTGCCATGGAATCATGACGTGAGCGTTGTGAAAAATGTGTACGTCTGCAGGGCGATTACATCGAGAAGTAACGCCAGTTTCATCGATTTCGGGTGAGTAGTTAATTATAAAAAAAAAAAACAAAAAAAAAACGGAGGCCTTAGAGCTTGAATGCCCTCGTAAATGGCCAGATTCGCACCTTACATGAGACCTTTACACATCGCAACAAGAAAGTGAAGATGACACCTAATGTAGTTCGGCAGTTATTAGAAAATTTGTCTATCAGTACGTAATGCAAAAATGGATGACAGCCAATCGACAGTAATTGACACAACATTTCTATACATTGCATGCCTTTGAGTGGAAGGTGGAACAGGGAACATGAGTTGCTTTTAGTTTTGAAAAGCCAACCCCAGAACAGCATAGCGAAGCCACACTGTGGGAGTCTACAACTGAAACCACTTAAAGGCGTGGCAGGAGGAAGGTCAGCAACCCTGGGCCAGATGATTCAGGCTGGAGGACGCATGTAGCGGCACGTCTGCACAAGGGAAAGAAAGCAACGTTTCGGAATTCCAATGGGATATGAACATAAGGCAGTGACACATTTTGGCCAGCGAGTGACACTCGGAAAGGTCAGTGTACTTTAGGTGTCTAGAATGGGCACAAAACGCCCAATTAGCGGAAACGCACTGGTGAGGAGAAAAACACTGAAGTTTCGACGCAGTTTTATAGAAGGGACATTGCGATTCGTAGAGAGACTTTCTACAAAATAAGAGGAATGCTCCTATTGGTCGAAAAAAAGCCGTGATGTGGAAAATGAACCCAAGTGGACGGAGGCAGTTCTGCCGTGAGTAGAACAAGAGAGACGTTTTTAAGAGGACTCTTCTCTGAACTGGCGTCAAGTGCAGAATGGAGCGCTTGACGCTCCATACGACGCAGAGAAGAAATCTGTGTGGACACTGCATTCACAGCAGCTGCACTTCAGCTACAAATTAGCTGTAGCAACGTTTAGATCCAACCGTGCAGAAACGAACTAGCCAAATTAATTAACTCTTCTTGCGAGAACTGAGAGGACACTATAATATGCACGCTGCTCCAACTATGTGCGTGTATATCGCCACATAATAAGACAAGGTCTTAGTACATGTTTTGTCGCATATCGAGAAACATAGGGAAAGTTTCTGCTGGAAAGTTCAGCAAAGGCCAGATTAGTTTTGTAGGAATTTCAGTGGGAGAGAGCGGCCTTGCAGACAGCAGCACGTCGCAGCTTAAGGTAAATGCCGCGTGCAGAGGCGTAAACTTTGTTGGTTCACCAGCTTGCGTCCACTGTAAACTCGAGCGGTCTCGGGTATTCGTGCGCTCAGATTCGTCACTTAACTAACCACCAACCATAGACTTGATTGTCATCCTAAATAGAACCGAACTTTGAACAGAAATCGGACGATTTTCGTAGTACTGACCAACATCATAACGTATGTGTAGGAGCAGTTTTGTAAAGAAACTTCCCATTAAACTTTTATATTATTGTGCTTAGGATTAATGTACAGATACTTTCAATTAAACTTTCATAATATTTCAGAGAGTTAATATTTAACATTGTTGTGTATAAAATTATTTCAACGTTTGATGTTGGCAAGTTGCGTTATCCATTGCGCTGTTTTTATGTTGTTGGGTTGAAAACTGTGTAAAAGCGTGTAATTTTATGAGAAAATTGCGACATTAAATTTGTCATTTCATATTACACAGTTGTTCTCAATTCTAGAACAGAATAAACCAAACCGCACCTTACAACCCTGTATGTAGAAGAGGATTAACATCATCATCATCATCATTATCATCATCATCATTTAAGACTGATTATGCGTTTCAGCGTTCAATCTATAGCATAGTCCCCCATATAAAATTCCTCCATTACCCCCTATTCAGTGGTAACATTGGTGCCTCTTCTGATGTTAAGCCTATTACTTCAAAATAATTCTTAACCGAATCCAGGTACCTTCTCCTTGGTCTGGCCCGACTCCTCCTACCCTCTACTGCTGAACCCATGAGTCTCTTGGGTAACCTTGCTTCTCCCATGCGTGTAACATGACCCCACCATCTAAGCCTGTTCGCCCTGACTGCTACATCTGTAGAGTTCATTCCCAGTTTTTCTCTGATTTCCTCATTGTGTACACCCTCCTGCCATCTACTAGTACCTGCAATTATCTAGCTACTTTCATATCCGTAACCTCAACCTTATTGATAAGGTAACCTGAATCCACCCAGTTTTCGCTTCCATGCAACAAAGTTGGTGGAAAGATTGAAAGGATTAACAGCTTCGCAAAGTTGATGGTCGCTACTTGATGTTTTCGAGGTGATAATTGAAGCTTTATGAGTAACCATCGTGCGTTCTCTCTTCATCAGTGCGAATTATTATCGCAACGTATTCGTAAGAGGATGACGTAGATTTCGGCGTGGCCTGCAAGGAGATAAACCGGAAGCTAGCACTGTGAATGGGATGCTGTCAGAAGCTCGCCAGCCGACACGTGGAATCGCCACACACACGACCGACGAGATGAGAAATAAAGACAGGAGCGACGTTTCCCTGCCGAGAAGGCCAGGATTTTTCTCTTCTGCAAAGAGGCTGACAGCGCCCGCACCTGCAGCCGTGTGGCGTGGGTCGTAAAATACAGAAGAGCTCGGCGTTCCCCCGCGGCTCCGACAATTACGCTGCGGCCGGTAAGACAGGCGTCGCAGTAACCGACGCTATCGGCCGTGCAGAATTCGGCCCAAGCTTCGTCTCGCGGTCGTAAGCTGCCCAGGAACGCTCGTAAATAGCTCGCCGCCCGTCCACCGAACGGAGATAACGGCGTGCATTAAAAAACCGACGCGAAAAGCATTAAAACTAATTGCAGGAATTATTTCTCTTTCTCTCCGCATGACAAAGACACACACACTGAGATCGCGAACGTCACGCCAAGTTATTATCGAGTGTCAACGTCAGTTACACGTTCAGGGGTTGGTACTCAGTACCGCGTACACCTCTGCAGTGACAGCACTCTAACCTAACAAAACCTGTCTTATACTCTCCCATCTTCTAATGCTGAAAAGTACCACCTAGGGGGCGAGAATTCACAGACACTCCAGTCTATTCGGAAGTATTTTGCGGGGACGATAACGCGAAAAATTACGCGAAAATGACGGTTTTTAATGGAATAACACTAATAAAAAATGTTTTGAATCTGAGGACGGCAGTTATAGTTTACCGATATTTTTAACTGGTAGTTACTGAATAATTAAACTGCACTCGCATTTCCTATTTTCCTCAAAGCTGACGGTAGTGTATAACATTCAAATGGCTCTAAGCACTATGGGACTTAACTTCTGAGGTCATCAGTCCCCTAGACGTAGAACTACGTGAACCTAACTAACCTAAGATCATCACACACATCCGTGCCCGAGGCAGAATTCGAACCTGCGCCTTTAGTAGCCGCAGGGTTCCGGACTGTATAATATTAAAACGACATTTAATTTTCAGCGTCACTAACGATTCTGTGACTCCGAAAATAGCACGGAAAACGACAAAGAAAAACACCGATATCGGAAGAATAATACCGAAATTGGAAAAACATAACACTGAAACTGAAAAAAGCACCGAGACTGGAAAACAACCTCCGAAACTGGATAGAAAACAACACTGAAATTGGAAAAATTTGCACCAAAATTGGAAGAAACCACCGAAACTGGAAAAACTACCGAAACTAAAGAAACACGTACATTGAAAGAAAAGTGTGAAATTGAAAAAAAACACCGAAATTGGAAATAAATAACATCGAAAAAGGAAAAACTGGCGAAACTGAAAAAGAAACAACAGCGAGTATTGGCAAAGAATAACAGTGAAATTGGCAAAGAAACGCGGAATTTGCCGGCCGTTATAGCCGAACGGTTCTAGGCGCTTCAGTCTGGAACCGCGCGACCGCTACGGTCGCAGGTTCGAATCCTGCCTCGGGCATGGATGTGTGTGATGTCCTTAGGTTACATAAGCTTAAGTAGTTCTAAGTTCTTGGAGACTGATGACCTCAAATGCTAAGTCCCATAGTACTCAGAGCCATTTGAACCATTTGAGCCTTACAAGGAATTAGACAAAAAATTGCACCAAATTTACCAGAAAATAATTGTCTATAAAAGGTAAGTGCATATTCGGCAAAAAAAAGTAACAGCAAGGCAGCCAAAGGAGGTACCACCAAAACTGGCAAAAAAATAGAACAGAAATTGAAAAAAAAACTAATTGTGTGAAATCCCCTTAACTGACACAAAACGGCGAACGTGGCAAAAAATGGCGAAAGGGGCAAAAACATGGATTTGGAAAAAATAAAGCACCAAAGTTGATAAAAAATAACATCGAATTTGGATAAAAATAACACTGAATTTGGCTTAAAATAACACCGAGTTTGGCCGTAAAATAAAATTATTTTTTCCCGTCCTTCCTTGTGCAGTTTGTTATACGTCTGTACGTCTCTCCCACTGTTAAGAACCCTGTTTCTGAAGAATAGGTAGTCGTATCAAGTTTAAATTTATGACCTGGCGGCGTACCATTGCATCCTAATTCGGAATAGCAGACACATTGCAGTATCGTATTTATCTGCCGACACCGGGCAAACGACTGCCGAAGTAAAATGTCTCGCCTGTACGGGAATATTCACTGTGGACGTACGAACACACGTTGTAGACACATGGATGACGACATATGGCACTTCGAGTCTGGTCGTGGGTCCTGCTCGGATAGCCTACTGGTAAGGCGATCGCTCGTGATAAACGGAAAGTACGGGTTCGACTCTCAATCCGGCACAAATATTCACTGCCGTCATTTCATTATACAGGTGATGCCCACATTTGCAATTGCGAATACGTTTAATGTATCTAGCTGTGGAGGTTATTTTTCGGCGGCTACAAGAGTAGCCACGACATGTTTGCATTTGCATGCGGTATAGGTGCTGGCGACTGAAGTATTGTGGTCGGGAGAAGGTGAGATTTGGACCTTGTCCAAACTCACTCCTCGTGATAATTAATTTTGCTCATTTACTGTTGAACCTCGTGGTACACTCGGAAAATATGCTTGCAAGCGGCATCCTCAGTTGGCGGCAGAGAAGAGACGCTGGCGGTTATTCTGAATGTTGGTTTGACGTATCACCTGCATCTTTTGCGGTTCAGAGACGCTTTACCACCATACAACTGGATGAAGGATCTGTTACCAAACTCCACTGCGGCCTCACCAGTGGATTTTGAAATGTTTGTATGTCCTGTTGCAGTTCACCGTTTTTGTTCATTGTAGTGACGGATTTCACTCTGCCCAGATTGGAAAGAGCAGAAGTAGTGTCACAGCCACTAAGTGCATGCAAAAACAGGACATTTCTCAAGTGGGGTGGCCAGTTCCCGAGGAGAGTAGAGCTGATGTGGGGTTTTCTCTCTACCTGATTTCAACAATACATTACTGTATTGATTAGGCCATTTAGAATGGGGAGAAGGTCCATGGCTTCCCTAACGACAGCTGAATATGCGGGGTCCAAAAATGATAGGTGTTCATAACCTCGATATCGGCATCTTCCTCAGCTTGCTTGGAAGCTATGGCAGCTTTGACCAGTTTGTCCATTCACACTGATATTAAGCGGTCCTTGTTCTTCGAATCAGCAATAGCTGCTAATCATCGTTCCCTTGAAACGTATAATGGGAGTTCAAAAAGAAACGAGCCGGAGGCATAATTACAGAAACCAGCACCTGTGTGTTAGAAGTATTGACCCTGGCTGTTGAGAGACTTGTCCCACCGCTACACAAGGCGGTGAATGGCTGTATCATAAAATTCCTGGGGATGCGATGTTAACCATGTAGGTAGGCTGTTTAGGTTTTTATGCTGGTAACGCCACGAACAGCTCTGTATGAAAATCACTGACTCTGCTGCGGGTTTGCTCTGTTGTGGCCCATTACCTGTCTGCATGTCAAGAGTCAGCACTGTCTTTCCGCTGGAAGGACAACTCTACTTCTTCAAGACTGCATGGAAATCCACTACTTCCGTGTGCATTTTCTTTTACTGCTCAGACTTCGTACTACTGTGATGAATGACCAGGACTGCCTTTGTGGACTGTGACAACAGTTTTTCCTTTTGACCAACATTGTATCAATAAGTGTGTGCATCTGATATCTTTGCTATTGAAATTATGAAAAAATTTTCAAATCAGTATTGGGCACTGCCCAAAACAATTTGTAAAATTTTTTGTGGGGAGCATGGGGGCTATGTAAGTAGGCTGTATAGGTTTTTATGTTGGTAACGTCACGTACCACTCTGTATGAAAATTACTGACTGTGCTGTAGCGAAGCGTTGGGCAGTTGGCGGTGAGCCGCCAGCAGTGGTGGATGTGGAGAGAGGCATGTCAGAGTTTTGAGAGGTTACTGTAAGCGGACGATCTGGACGTGTGTCCGCCAGAAAAAGGAAATTTGTATATGATGACTTTTGAACAGGCCCGGCCGGAGTGGCCGTGCGGTTCTAGGCGTTACAGTCTGCAACCGAGCGACCGCTACGGACGCTGGTTCGAATCCTGTATCGGGCATGGATGTGTGTGATGTCCTTAGGTTAGTTAAGTTTAATTAGTTCTTAGGCGACTGACGACCTCAGAAGTTAAGTCGCATAGTGCTCCGAGCCATTTGAACCATTTTGAACATTATTAAGGTAACTACATTGTTTGTTCTCTATCAAAATGTTTCATTAGCTAACTGTGGCAATCAGTAGTTAGTGCCTTCAGTAGTTAGAATCTTGTATTTATCTGGCAGTAGTGGCGCTCGCTGTATTGCAGTAGTTCGAGTAACGAAGATTTTTGTGAGGTAAGTGATTCATGAAAGGTATAGGTTATTGTTAGTCAGGGCCATTCTTTTGTAAGGATCGTTGAAAGTCAGACTGCAATGCGCAAAAAATATTGTGTGTCAGTTTAGTGATGACCAGAATAAGTAAAGAGAGAAACGTTCAGTTTTGCTCAGCTGTTTCAAAATCAAATAACGTAGCAGGTTTTCCAGCACTGTCATTCATAATTTTTTTCTAAGGGGACGTTTCTAGCACTTTCGCACGTAAAGCTGGATGTAGTCATGTGAGGTGAATCGTTGGCCCCTATACTGCCGTTGGTCTTTGACCAAGATGGCCCCCCTCTGATTCACTTCCTGCAGCACGGGACAACAGTGAATGCCCAGCGTTACTCGCAAACCTTGACCACCCTTCGCCAAGCGATCAAATCAAAACGACCAGGCAGTCTCACCCGTAGGGCCATTCTGCTGCACGACAGTGCAAAGCCTGATACGGCCAACACAGTCGCGGCACACCTGCAGAAAGTCGAATGGGAGGTTCTCGGCCACCCTCCATACAGTCCGGACATCCCTCCCTATGATTACGCCACTTCTGGTCCCCTTAAAAAGGATCTGAGGAGCAAACGATTCACCTCGGACGATGACGTCCAG
The DNA here is from genome assembly GCF_023897955.1 of Schistocerca gregaria. Taxonomy (NCBI): domain Eukaryota; kingdom Metazoa; phylum Arthropoda; class Insecta; order Orthoptera; family Acrididae; genus Schistocerca; species Schistocerca gregaria. The sequence goes on along the minus strand of NC_064928.1, from coordinate 194,692,018 downwards.
CTGTACGTGGGGAACAGGTTAACATCGCAGCTCCGGGAATTTCATGAGACAGCCATTCACAGCCTTGTGTCACAGTGGGACAAGTGTCTCAACGGCCAGGGTCAATACTTCTACCACACAGGTACTGGTTTCTGTAATTACGCCTCCGACCCGTTTCTGTTAGAACGTCCCTTATACACTACTGACTATTAAAATTGTTACACCAAGAATAAATGCAGATGATAAACGGGTATTCATTGGACAAATATAGTAGAACTGACATGTGATTACATTTTCACGTAATTTGGGTGCAGAGATCCGGAGAAATCAGTACCCAGAACAATCACCTCTGGCTGGAATAACGGCCTTGACACGCCTGAGCATTGAGTCAAACAGAGCTAGGATGGCGTGTACAGGTACAGCTGCCCATGCAGCTTCAACACGATACCACAGTTCATCAACAGTAGTGACTGGCGTATTGTGACGAGTCAGTTGCTCGGCCACCATTGACTAGACGCTTTCAATTGGTGACAAATCTGGAGAATGTGCTGGCCAGGGCAGCAGTCAAACATTTTCTGAATCCAGAAAGGCCCGTACAGGACCTCCAACATGCGGTCGTGCATTATCCTGCTGAAATGTAGGGTTTCGCAGGGATCGAATGAAGGGTAGCGCCACGGGTCGTAACACATCTGAAATGTAACGTCCACTGTTCAAAGTGCCGTCAATGCGAACAGGAGGTGACCGAGACGTGTAACCAATGACACCCCATACCATCACGCCGGGTGATACGCCAGTATGGCGACGACGAATACACACTTCCAATGTGCGATCACCGCGATGTCGCCAAACACGGATACGACCATCATGATGCTGTAAACAGAACCTGGATTCATCCGAAAATATGACGTTTTGCCATTCGTGAACCCAGGTTCGTCGTTGAGTACACCATCGTAGGCGCTCCTGTCTGTGATGCAGTGTCAAGGGTAACCGCAGCCATGGTCTCCGAGCTTACACCCCACGCTGCTGCAAACGTCGTCGAACTGTTCGGGCAGATGGTTGTTATCTTGTAAACGTCCCCATCTGTTGACTCAGCGATCGAGACGTGGCTGCACGATCCGTTACAGCGATGCGGATAAGATGCTTGTCATCTCGACTGCTAGTGATACGAAGCCGTTCGGGTCCAGCATGGCGTTCCGTATTATCCTCCTGAACCCAGAGATTCCATATTCTGCTAGAGTCATTGTATCTCGACCAACGCGAGCAGCAATGTCGCGATACGATAAATCGCAATCGCGATAGGCTACAATCCGAACTTTATCAAAGTCGGAAACGTGATGGTACGCATTTCTCCTCCTTACACGAGGCATCACAACAACGTTTCACAAGGCAACGCCGGTCAATTGCTGTGTATGAGAAATCGGTTGGAAACTTTCCTCATGTCAGCACGTTGTAGGTGTCGCCAACGGCGCGAACCTTGTGTGAACGCTCTGAAAAGCTAATCATTTGCATATCACAGCATCTTCTTCCTGTCGGTTAAATTTCGCGTCTGTAGCACTTCATCTTCGCGATGTAGCAATTTCAATGGCCAGTAGTGTAATTAGCTTCAAAGAAAGACTATATCGATTGCAATGCAATAAAAAGACATTTATATTAAATGAGATCGTAGTGCATAACGTTCTCGAAACTAACATTATTATCTTTGTCATTATATATAAGAGAAAAAAGATATTAAAAATCACTTGGAGCCGGATCATTTCTTCTGCTGCATGTATGGTACGATTGCTATTGTAAAGCGGTAGCTTTTGTTCTATTTGTTCTCGTACGTAGCGAATAATTCAAGTGTGTATTCTGTGCTTAGTAGTAATATATTTACAAAAAGTGAGTGCATTGTGTTACTTAAAGAACCCATGCAAACAATTCTCCCCGAATTAGTAATTACAAGAAGTTATTTAGCATTTTTTCAGTCTCTGCGGAGCGAGCAGCGGGTTATCTTTGACTGGCAACAATTGGCCGCCATTAATGGCGTATTTAAATTTATTTTTTTGTGTAACATATCACCACAGCCGGAGCAGAAAGAATCATTTCAAATTATTCAATTGAGTACAGTGCAAAAGTCCACTAATGTTATGTTGACAAAAAATGCATACTTTCAAAGATACGATTTAGTGTATGTCGGTGAACTTACGCTGCATTACATTTCGCCGAAAGCATTTGAAATAATTTGTAGGGAGCCTGGCGCTCATTTGAAACATAATTTAATACTTATCTTTGGCCACCTATATATATATATATAATCCCTTTTAGTAATAATAATAATTAATAACCACATAAAGGAAGGGATAATATAACATACAGGAGATTAAAAGTGAAGTATGTTGTGCAACATAAGCGGAAATGAAAAAAGCAGACACAAGAGTAAGATGAAACAAATTTCTTGTTTTCGACAGAAATTGACCAGGCTGTGAGTAATAAAGGTCACATATTTCTCCGAATATTTTAGCAGACAACAAAGGTAAAAGCTTATGAAGACAACGAACTTTAGTATTTCGCTTCTGGACGACCTCTATTTGCACGAAAGGCACGAGTAACTTGCCATTACCACCCTGCCTGCCTCTGCTATTCTGTTCCAGACCGAAACTTCGTCGTCCATTTTGCCGCAGGCGCCGCCGCCACATCCCAGTTTGCCTTGGAAGCGTGCACCGCCTTCCCTTCTCGCGCCGTAGGCGCAACCACCGCCTTCTCGATGTGATTCCCGTCGCTCGCGTGCTTACCAACAATCACAGCGCCTGTCATCACGGCATCTGGCAGCTGGCAGCCGTGATTACTTTCCACGCTTTAACAACGTCCGTTCCGATGTGAGAAGCTCTTCCCTAGTTTGCTCCTTTATTTTTACGTCAACGAACGGTGTAATCTGCAGCAACACTCCTCTCACACCGCTAATCTCTTTTTCTCGGCTTTTTGTTCGTAGCCGAACATAATAAAAATGTGCATATATAACAACATAATGTCTACTCAAGAAAAAGGATAATTCTAGGCGCTCCAAATTGTAGATTAGTATGTTTCATGAGAAACATGGTGAATATAATTATTTACAAAGACTGCAGGCATCAATCTTTTTATTTTTTTTAGTTCTGAAGACTTGTGTGTGTTTGCTCCGAAATCATGTCAAGTTGGGAAATGTAGATAATAAAAGATTTCTCAACTAGTCTTTTCATCATCACATGAAGTGGTGCCTTCCAGAATATTAGTCACACTCAATTATTACACTCCAGAAATAACATTCCCATTTTCAATCCAGTTTAATATCCAGAAAACAGAAAATATAATTATGAAAATATAATGGGTAAATATAACCATATTGTCATTATATCAACATCATGATACTAAAGTAAGAATATAGATATTATTTCTACAAAATATCATACCTTGCGCAACATATAGTTCAGGTGATATGACTTCATTAAGATTGAGATTTGAGAGAAACTAGCTTTTGTGTAAAATGGAGTACAAATTACCCAGAATGTACTTAGTCAGTGTTTGGTAATGAAACTATTTAGGAACTCCCAACAAACTTTAAACATAGTTTCAAACATTTTCTAAACTTATTCTTGCTTACAAGTTCGACATTTGTAAATTAATCAGATGCTTGAAACTGTTTTATGCATGGGAGTTCCAATCATTATAGAAATATGGATAAGGGATGTACTGACAGAATCCACTACATACTGTATATTACTATACTTGCATCACATACTTGTTTGTATATATAATATTAAGCATACAACAGCCAAATGATGATGTGTACATGTCCTGAAGTCAGAACTGAAAATGATTAAGAACTTTAAAAAATGAATTAAAACTGCTGTTACCAGATGATCAGTTTGAACATCATAGTGCTTTACTAACTAGGATTCTACCACAAGGAGACAAACATCTAGAATTAAGCTCAGTTCATTGTAAAGTACTTCAGAGTTTATATTGCTTTCCCACTCAGTATCCCTGTCTCCCACTGGTAGAATTTGCTCTCACAGCCACTTTTAATGTACCACAATTGCCTAGAATTTAATAATGATAAGGATAGCATGCAGTCTCTATTCACGATTTTCAACACAGGTCTTCAATCTATGGCTTTATCTGCATGTAAATGAGAGAAATGATGTTTTCTTCAATCATTTCCACCTACAGTCTAGGAAATCAGTGTTGCTGTTATTTTTTCCTTAATGGAGATTATTTCCATTTCTACCTTCCTTGCTCAAGTTCCTGTGGTTTGCTGATTTTCTGTCCATCACATTTACTGCAAAATTGACCAAGTATGTAGCCACACTTATTCAAAAACAAGAATGTCGAAGTTAGCTTTCCTACCAATAATAAACTTTTGTATAGAGTTCTACACTCATTTCCATACATTTATTGCCGCAAAAAGAGAGCAGAAATTAATAAAATGAACTTCAATAACTGTCCCATATTTTACATAGGCCAAAAACGTACAAGTTTTGAAAGAAGGCTTAAAGAACACATTGATGCCCCAAGTGTTGCAATGTAACATCAAGTGCTGGCGCATCGGTCAAGAACATTAGAGCAGAGAGGGCAGTGAAAGATGTCAGAGAATAGTACACTGACCAACCCCTCTCTATGACGACAAGTGGACAGCAATGGCGTCAACACGAAGAGGACAGAAGCACCGCACTGCCTGGCTGTGCGCCAAATGAAGACTAGCCGTTCTATGAGCTCCACAGCAGCGACTTAGAAACTATGTAATTTCACTTGTTATGGAACATCTTCCCAGGACTAATTCTGAATGAGTGAACAGTCATCCAACACAGACCTCTTTAATAACTTCCAAAAGATTTCTGATCTCTTAAGCCAACATATAATAGCCATAGCCCATTATGGCCATATCACACCCTCAATGGTGTTTGATTGATATATTTACCTGTCTTCTGTGAATGCAATGTAAACTACCCACACTTTGATTCTGAAACTCATGTTAATTTGATATTCATAGATAGATATATAAAAACATTGCAGCTTATTTCTTACATTAAAACTGGTCAATCAGCAAAACATAAAATAGTGTTTCATCTGATCCATTTATATAATGCACATCTATAAACTTTTCATAGTTTACTTGTGAGTACAGTAAATGTAATAGTCTTAACCATTCAACAGGATGGTTCAAAATGGTTCAAATGGCTCTGAGCACTATGGGACTTAACTTCTGAGGTCATCAGTCCCGTAGAACTTAGAACTACTTAAATGTAACTAACCTAAGGACATCACACACATCCATGCCCGAGGCAGGATTCGAACCTGCGACCGTAGCGGTCGCGCGGTTCCAGACTGAAGCACCTACAACTGCTTGGCCGGACTGGCCATCATTCAGTAGGATGCCTCATTCAGATTCATTCTACATAATTTTATTTTCCTTTCAGTGCAGTGGCAAAGACCTAACCTACTTGGCCATATATTCCATACAGTTTCTGTAACTTAACATCTTTATTATTCTACCATCTTTGAGGCTAACGTTTTTGTCACTCCTGTGAAGCTGGTCCAAATTTTGTGAATACTGAGCGTGTGTGCTGCCATAAAATGTACGATGGTGTATGTCAACCAGTTTCCAGTGCATTTAACAGCACTCAGTGTCAAAATGTGGAATCTTTAAAATGTATAACACAAACAACAAATTCATCAGACAGAAATATGCACCTTGTAAGTTTTTGCCACATTTCATAATGTATTAAGCATTTCAAGCATGTTCCTGTGAAGATCAGAAAGAGAAAAAAGAATCTTTCGTAAGTCTACAGAAATTTGAAAGAAAAGAAAATTGTTTATCTTAGTGCATGGTGCCAATAATGACTACAAAACTAGGCTCCAGAAGGCATGCAAGGGAATCTCTAAAAGTCTTTTGAAGATGGATTTGCAGTAAATGCAAAAATGGTTTACGGTGATTAAAATAATCCTTTACTGCGTATTTGTGGATGGTTACTGTTTTTAAATTATAAACATTATCACTGTACTACAGCCACAGTTCTGATAATGCCTGTTATCAAAAAATAATGTTTATCTATTCTTAATAGACAACCGAACCTTCAAATCAAACCATATCAAATTGTTACATTCGTGCTCGCGCCTGAATGTAGCATACAGAAAGCGCCACGACATTATACGGCCAAATCTGCGGCATTCCTGTACCTTAAAAATTGAGAGGCCTTGGTATCGTCGGCAACAACAGGCGTGACTCTTCGAGATTGCCTCGCCGCGTAAAAACAGCCACAGGAGAAGAGAGCTGGGAAACTTTTCGCCTGCACTATTAGGCCAGAGCGCCGGCCGGGCAATTACGGCCGGCGCGCCGCGAGGTGGCTCTGGCGTCGGCTCGTTTTCCCATTATTACAGGCAGGCAGCGCCTCGGAACTAACATCGAGAAGGCGCCGAGCAGCCGACCGGGCGCAGGCACTAGCCAATAAGAAAAACGTTAATTATCTTTTCGCCCGGAAGATTAATAACTCGAAATGCTGGCCGTCCGATGAAGAAGAGGAAGGAGGGAAGAGGGGAGGGGAGAGAGAGGGAGAAGCGGAGAAGAGGGCAGGGAAGAGGCAGAGAGGAGAGACCATTGTAATAAAGCGAGCCGGTCCTCGCCAGGGCCGTTCGTGGTGGCCGAACAAAGAAACGTCGAGGCTATGTTGCAGCCAGCGCCAGATTGGCCAGGCGACAATAACCGCCAGTTACGATCGCCACAGCCCCGTCTCGTAGTCGCGGAACAATACATCTCACTTTTATGCGCACGGGATTCCGGCGGGGCGGCTGGAACGAGACACGGCAGCGGAGGCAGACATCCGCACCCGGCCTTCACCGGCGCTACGTTCTCCGCAAACTGCGCCGAATCGGCCAATACCAGTGTAGAGGAGGGGGGGGGGGGGGGGGGGGGAGGGAGGGGGCGGAAGAGGCCCGGGGAAAAACGTGACTGCAGGTGCTCGTTCAGCTGTCTTGACAGCTCGTCAAGGTGGACTGTACGACGCTTCTTTTCTCGTGCGCTTGTGCAGAGGCGTGGGCTACAAAACCGCCTGTACTGCGGGCGTCCATGGGCAGCTGTTACTTTAATGTGACGCACCTGTCAAAAGCCTGAATAGCCACCTTTTGGCACAGCGGAAAGCTGCCAGACGTGACGGAAGAGGGTCAACCAGGTCCTGGAAGGTACCTGTAGGGATGTGGAGTCATTTCGACTCCAGTGCCGTGGCAAACAGCCAGATCGAGTTCGTCCCATAGAATCACGATTCGGCTTAAATCCGGGGAGTCGAGCAGCCAGTCGAGTACGGTCGACTCATCCTGGTGTCCTTCGAACAGCGTTCGTGCATGCTGCATTTTCCTGCTTGTATATACCACCTACATCTGCATTTATACTCCGCAAGTCACCCAACAGGGTGTGGCAGAGGACACTTTACGTGACACTGTCATTCAAATGGCTCCGAGCACTCTGTGACTTAACATCTGAGGTCATCAGTCCCCTTTAACTTAGAACTACTTAAACTTAACTAACCAAAGTACATCACACACATCCATGCCCGGGGCCGGGTTCGAACCTGCGACCGTAGCAGTCGCGTGGTTCCGGACTGAAGCGCCTAGAAACGCTCGGCCACCGCGGCTGGCGCCACTGTCATTACCTCCCTTTCCTGTTCCAGTCGCGTATGGTTCGCGGGAAGAACGACTGCCAAGGAAGCCTCCGTGAGCGCTCGAATCTCTCTAATTCTACATTCGCGATCTCCTCGGGAGATATAAGCAGGGGGAAGCAACATATTCGATACCTTATCCAGAAACGCACCCTCTCGAAACCTGGACAGCAAGCTACACCGCGATGCAGAGCGCCCCTCTTGCAGAGTCTGCCACTTGAGTTTGCTAAACAACTCCGTAACGCTATCACGTTTACCAAATAAGCCTGTGACGAAACGCGCCGCTCTTCTATGGATCTTCTCTGTCTCCTCTGTCAACCCGACCTGGTACGGATCCCACACTGATGAGCAATACTCAAGTATAGGTCGAACGAGTGTTTTGTAAGCCACTTCCTTTGTTGATGGACTACATTTTCTAAGGACTCTCCCAATGAATCTCAACCTGGTACCCGCCTTACCAACAATTAATTTTATATGATCAATCCACTCCAAATCGTTCCGTACGCATACTCCCAGATATACTGCTACCATTGTATCTTCCGCTGTCATATAATCATACAATAAAGGATCCTTCTTTATATGTAGTCGCAATACATTACATTTGTCTATGTTAAGGGTCAGTTGACACTCCCTGCACCAAGTGCCTATCCGCTGCAGATCGTCCTGCTGGCAAGATGTTTTTGTTCGTGGACTAAGATTTTGCCATCTCATAAAACGGATCACCCAACGCACGCTCGTTTTAAAATCCTTTCTGTTATTGTTGAGCGTGGCAGGTATCTCGCGAGCTCTGTTCTGAACCATTTCGTAAGAGGCAGTATAACGATCATTCCGAAGTTCAGTGACATAGGCGATTACACCGTTGTCATTTTCGGAATATTTTCCTATATTAGGCCCACGGATAGATTTGGAGCTTGCCTTTGCAGGCATGAGTTTATCTTTTTGCCTCCGTCAATTCCGTATTGGATCACGATTAAAGGGGAAGTGCCTTCCTGCAGCCTTTGTGCCGGCATAAGATGACACATTTGATTTACATTTTGTAGTGTAGTCTGAATATTTCGACATTGTAGCAAAACTGACCTAGAAATGCGTCTGCAATTTCACTTTTCAAATTTACGGTATGTTGTCACAATAGAAATATTTTTATGAGAAGTACGGTTGTGTCCATTGTTATCTATTGTCAAGTCGCTTGAAGGCCCCTGCAGTAAGAATGAACTAGGAGAGGGAATTACGCGCGATATTAATAAAATAATTTTTAATGACAAAAATTCGTAGGGTAGGGGGATATGCGAGGGTAGACGGGGCTTATGCGATAAAATAGGGTGTGTCTTCCATGATGGATTTCTTGGCAAGAGCGGCGAATTTTTAGAGCAGTGCCGGCTACGGCTTGCCAAACCGCACGCATGCCGCGTGTGGTCTGTCTCAGACCTTGTCGGAGGTCCTCGGTACAGCTCGCTATTTCGCTTGCGACGTACGTTCAGAAGGTAAATGTATTGTAGCCATAACGGGCTTTGGTTTTGGCAACACTCAGTGATAGAGGGGGAGCCTATGACCAGAGCAAGCACCACAGAGAACACGGTAGCACGTAAACTCACATTCTGGTGTTCAGTTGCGCCGGCCGCAGTGGCCGAGCGGTTCTAGGCGCTTCAGTCTGGAACCGCGCGACCGCTACTGTCGCAGGTTCGAATCCTGCCCCGGGCATGGATGTGTGTGATGTCCTTAGGTTAGTTAGGTTTAAGTAGTTCTAAATTCTAGGGGACTGATGACCTCAGATGTTAAGTCCCATAGTGCTCAGAGCCATTTGAACGATTTTGTCCAGTTGTGTGGAAGGTGTCGGTAAGAAATCCTGCCACACATACTCGTGGATGGGATAGCTCTTACCGAAATTTTTTCGCTAATCAAAAAACGCCTGATGGCGAAGGTCTCGTAAACAGAACGGGTGTGTTTTAAGCGATGTTAGGTTTCGTATCCCGCCTGGAAAGGCGGAGCGTGGGTCTGCTCCTGTAAACTGAAAGGTAGGTCGAATGTAGGGAGCGAGTAGGGGCAGAAAAAAGTGAAGTAATTCGGTACTGATTGTAGATTTTACAAGTTTACTATAGTAAAAATGGTCACTTAATTTCGGCTGAGATGAGCATGTAGGTGCGAAGCCGTGCTGGTACCAACGCTAACAGCTACTAGTAGTTAGACAAACAATCACTGAAGTAACCAAACAAAGTCTGTCTGTCCCTATGAAGTAGAAGCGAAGTGTCCCCGTCGTCTGCTCTTGCTCAACTGGGCAGAATCTGGAGCGGCGCTCGTAGAGCTCCACAGCGCCGCCTAGAGGGCGCTGTCGTCGGTGTCTGTGTCGTAGTGCCAACCCAGGAACTTCTACCTACACTGTGCCATTAGGGAATTTAGTGGAGGCAGAATAAATGCTGGCGAGGAACCGACGAGTGGGAACATATTCCAGTTTGACAGACGAGTTGGAGAAAAAAAAAAAAAGAGGAGGAAACTATTCGTAAAGACGGCCAACTGACAGAGAATGAAAGTTCTGCAACATTTGCACAACTCTCCGCAAGTCTGTTATACAAGACACTTACAGGGATACAGGCAATAGTGCGCAAGGTGGACCCCAAAACAGCTGACAGAGCAGCACAGGTAAAATTGGATCAATAGCACCCGCGAATTTCTTGAGCGACTCAAATTGGAAAACTGAGAATTTTCTGAGCTGGAGACGAAACTTGGGTGGTTAAATACACCCCTGAGACAAAACGACAGTCGTCAGAATGACGTCACACCAACTCCCCACCTACCGAAAAAAAAAAAAAAAAATGCAAAACAACAATTTCGGTCACAAACAATTCGTGGCCTCAGTGGTTTGGGACTGAAAAGGCATCATTCTGGTTGAATTTCCGCCCCAGAGGGAGACCATCAATCACACAACGATACTGTGAGGCTCTAAAAAAACTGAAAAGGAGCGTTCCAAAGAAAAGGCGGGGAGTGCTGGAGAGAGGAGTGTGCTTGTGGCACGACACTGGCCGCCCTCCACACAGACTCAGCCACCGAGGCGCCCCTGGACTCTATACGATGGCATGTTCCGAACCCCCCTCCCCGTAAACTTTGTTCCTTCAAACCATTTCACCCTCCCGGGCGGCACACATGAGCGGAATTAACATTTCAGCGGACAAATAGGTTCTAAATGGCTCTGAGCAATATGGGACTCAACTGCTGTGGTCATCAGTACCCTAGAACTTAGAACTACATAAACCTAAGGGTAACCTAAGGACATCACACACATCCATGCCCGAGGCAGGATTCGAACCTGCGACCGTAGCAGTCGCACGGTTCCGGACTGCGCGCCTAGAACCGCGAGACCACCGCGGCCGGCGACAAGTAGGTGCAGAAAGAGTTTCTGAAGTGGGTGAAGGAGCTGGCAAGAGATTTCTTTCAGGAGGACATAAAGGCACACACGCCACGGTTCACCAAATGCACTGAACGGGATGGCGATAATGTGGAAAAATGGTCAACAAGGGTATCAAAAATATCGTTTTTTTTCAAACACGCTTTTTCTAAACAAAATATAAAAATCTAATGATGATGAACATGCCTGGTAGTACCGCGGTGTCGCAGTTTTCAGTCGCAACAACTCTCTCCAGTCCGGCAGAATCGTTGTCTAAGCGCTATTGGTGTGTGTCCAGTGTTTGTTTCTACACAAAGAGGCAGTCTAGCGATCTACCGCCACAAGCCTTTACAATCGAATGGGCATTACTGAAAAAAGGGATGATAATTCTCAGTATCTATCATGAAGCCACATAATCGACAGGTACTGCAGATTTTCTGCGAAATGACATTACAGTAACATGCAGAAAGAATTTAAAGGTTTAGTGACAATGAAGCAGTATAAAATTACAACGACCTTTAGACGAGATTCATTCACCTGTACGCCAAAAAGCACTTGGTGCTCACTTTGCAGGCATGGCGCATTTGAAGAAATTGGTGGTATGAATAGTAAAATTTCTGAAGTAGCTGGCATTATTCCACTGTAAGCTGATATAAGTTTCGAGTATACTGAACGAACAGTATTGAGACTATGTGTATAATAATCCATAGTACATTGGTTAAGTCTAGGGGCTTATCTGGAACGTTTTCTGACTTAAAACCCGCCACTGTTGAATTCGTGAAGGAAAATGGAGTGCATGAACGAAAATGACGTCAGGATTGAATCGCATGCCGCTGTGACTGCACATTGCCCACACTACGGCAATATAACGTGAGAAAAAAGTTATTTCAGATTTGATAGCGACTCATTTAAAAAGAAAATCGCATTCAGCAAAGGACAAATTCTGTCAAAAGACGCCATCCATTTATCTAAGCTCACTGGCATTAAAGAAAATTTGAGGTTTGAAGAATTCATTGTGACCCTGAAAGCATTACAAGGATACTTTTCTAAACCTTTTGAATACAATACCAGTTCTGTATGTGTTTCCAAGCCTTTTTCAAGACTCTTCACCATTTCAGTTGAATGCAGCCTTGTGCATGTGCAGATGTAGTTGACTTATCTGCATTGTAATTCTAATTTTAGAGACAAATGCCATAACGTTAAAAAAGCCTAGGACGCCTTCATTGCTTTCTTCAGGTAGGTTTTCCACGTCTTCGTAGTGAAGTTGCGTAAGTGCTACAGCATTTCGATCAACATGTGTATGTGAAAGATCTTTCTTCAATGATGAAGCTAACTAAGTTACTATTACGTGGCAACCAGACTGCGAAAATCTGTGAAATTGTCTACACCTGTCTTTTAAGAATCATGAAAGAAGGGTGTATACGTGGAAGAACCCTGGAGATACTAAAAGGTATCAGATAGATTATATAATGGTAAGACAGAGATTTAGGAACCAGGTTTTAAGTTGTAAGACATTTCCAGGGGCAGATGTGGACTCTGACCACAATCTATTGGTTATGACCTGTAGATTAAAACTGAAGAAACTGCAAAAATGTGGGAAATTAAGGAGATGGGACCTGGATAAACTGAAAGAACCAGAGGTTGTACAGAGTTTCAGGGAGAGCATAAGGGAACAATTGACAGGAATAAGGGAAAGAAATACAGTAGAAGAAGAATGGGTAGCTCTGAGGGATGTAGTAGTCAAGGCAGCAGAGGATAAAGTAGGTACAAAGACGAGGGCTGCTAGAAATCCTTGGGTAACAGAAGAAATATTGAATTTAATTGATGAAAGGAGAAAATATAAAAATGCAGTAAATGAAGCAGGCAAAAAGGAATACAAACGTCTCAAAAATGAGATCGACAGGAAGTGCAAAATGGCTAAACAGGGATGGCTAGAGGACAAATGTAAGGATGTAGAAGCTTATCTCACTAGGGGTAAGATAGATACTGCCTACAGGAAAATTAAAGAGACCTTTGGAGAGAAGAGAACCAAGTGTATGAATATCAAGAGCTTAGATGGCAGCCCAGTTCTAAGCAAAGAAGGGAAGGCAGAAAGGTGGAAGGAGTATATAGAAGGTTTATACAAGGGCAATGTACTTGAGGACAATATTATGGAAATGGAAGAGGATGTAGATGAAGACGAAATGGGAGATACGATACTGCGTGAAGAGTTTGACAGAGCCTGAAAGACCTGAGTCGAAACAAGGCCCCCGGAGTAGACAACATTCCATTAGAACTACTGACGGCCTTGGGACAACCAGTCCTGAGAAAACTCTACCAGCTGGTGAGCAAGATGTATGAGACAGGCGAAATACCCTCAGACTTCAAGAAGAATATAATAATTCCAATCCCAAAGAAAGCAGGTGCTGACAGATGTGAAAATTACCGAACTATCAGTTTAATAAGCCACGGCTGCAAAATACTAACGCGAATTCTTTACAGACGAATGGAAAAACTGGTAGATGCAGACCTCGGGGAGGATCAGTTTGGATTCCGTCGAAATGTTGGAACACGTGAGGCAATACTGACCTTACGACTTATCTTAGAAGAAAGATTAAGAAAAGGCAAACCTACGTTTCTAGCATTTGTAGACTTAGAGAAAGCTTTTGACAATGTTGACTGGAATACTCTTTTTGAAATTCTAAAGGTGGCAGGGGTAAAATACAGGGAGCGAAAGGCTATTTATAATTTTTACAGAAACCAGATGGCAGTCATAAGAGTCGAGGGGCATGAAAGGGAAGCAGTGGTTGGGAAAGGAGTGAGACAGGGTTGTAGCCTCTCCCCGATGTTATTCAATCTGTATATTGAGCAAGCAGTAAAGGAAACAAAAAAAAAATTTGGAGTAGGTATTAAAATTCATGGAGACGAAGTAAAAACTTTGAGGTTCGCCGATGACATTGTAATTCTGTCAGAGACGGCAAAGGACTTGGAAGAGCAGTTGAACGGAATGGACAGTGTCTTGAAAGGAGGATATAAGATGAACATTAACAAAAGCAAAACGAGGATAATGGAATGTAGTCAAATTAAGTCGGGTGATGCTGAGGGAATTAGATTAGGAAATGAGACACTTAAAGTAGTAAAGGAGTTTTGCTATTTAGGAAGTAAAATAACTGATGATGGTCGAAGTAGAGAGGATATAAAATGTAGACTGGCAATGGCAAGGAAAGCGTTTCTGAAGAAGAGAAATTTGTTAACATCGAATATAGATTTATGTATCAGGAAGTCGTTTCTGAAAGTATTTGTTTGGAGTGTAGCCATGTATGGAAGTGAAACATGGACGATAACTAGTTTGGACAAGAAGAGAATAGAAGCTTTCGAAATGTGGTGCTACAGAAGAATACTGAAGATAAGGTGGATAGATCACGTAACGAATGAGGAGGTATTGAATAGGATTGGGGAGAAGAGAAGTTTGTGGCACAACTTGACTAGAAGAAGGGATCGGTTGGTAGGACATGTTTTGAGGCATCAAGGGATCACAAATTTAGCATTGGAGGGCAGCGTGGAGGGTAAAAATCGTAGAGGGAGACCGAGAGATGAGTACACTAAGCAGATTCAGAAGGATGTAGGTTGCAGTAGGTACTGGGAGATGAAGCAGCTTGCACAGGATAGAGTGGCATGGAGAGCTGCATCAAACCAGTCTCAGGACTGAAGACAACAACAACAACAACAACAACAACAACAACATTCTCCAATGACGAGCGAAACTAGAAATACAACTGTCTGTATGCTCACTATGTGTGTTTGATAAAGATTACATTGTCTTCAGCGCGCCAAAAATAATTACATAACACTGGAATTTGTTTTATGTGCAGCTGAAGAATGTAAAATATAAAACCAAGTCATACGCAGTCTGACCACATTGCCATCTACACGTGGCACGTTCACAGTTTTCCCCGCCAGACAGCGTGCCATGGTTGGGAGGGGGGGGGGGGGGGGCAGTTAGGCTGAGCGCTTTGGTACTCGTGCCATGGCAGAGCTCGCGAGCCAAAATCTCGCCGCACCCCCTCCCCCACAGGTTTAGATACAAGCAGTTACTGGTGTTGTGCTTCAATCACTATTATTTATACACTCCTGGAAATTGAAATAAGAACACCGTGAATTCATTGTCCCAGGAAGGGGAAACTTTATTGACACATTCCTGGGGCCAGATACATCACATGATCACACTGACAGAACCACAGGCACATACACACAGGCAACAGAGCATGCACAATGTCGGCACTAGTACAGTGTATATCCACCTTTCGCAGCAATGTAGGCTGCTATTCTCCCATGGAGACGATCGTAGAGATGCTGGATGTAGTCCTGTGGAACGGCTTGCCATGCCATTTCCACCTGGCGCCTCAGTTGGACCAGCGTTCGTGCTGGACGTGCAGACCGCGTGAGACGACGCTTCATCCAGTCCCAAACATGCTCAATGGGGGACAGATCCGGAGATCTTGCTGGCCAGGGTAGTTGACTTACACCTTCTAGAGCACGTTGGGTGGCACGGAATACATGTGGACGTGCATTGTCCTATTGGAACAGCAAGTTCCCTTGCCGGTCTAGGAATGGTAGAACGATGGGTTCGATGACGGTTTGGATGTACCGTGCACTATTCAGTGTCCCCTCGACGATCACCAGAGGTGTACGGCCAGTGTAGGAGATCGCTCCCCACACCATGATGCCGAGTGTTGGCCCTGTGTGCCTCGGTCGTATGCAGTCCTCATTGTGGCGCTCACCTGCACGGCGCCAAACACGCATACGACCATCATTGGCACCAAGGCAGAAGCGACTCTCATCGCTGAAGACGACACGTCTCCATTCGTCCCTCCATTCACGCCTGTCGCGACACCACTGGAGGCGGGCTGCACGATGTTGGGGCGTGAGCGGAAGACGGCCTAACGGTGTGCGGGACCGTAGCCCAGCTTCATGGAGACGGTTGCGAATGGTCCTCGCCGATACCCCAGGAGCAACAGTGTCCCTAATTTGCTGGGAAGTGGCGGTGCGGTCCCCTACGGCACTGCGTAGGATCCTACGGTCTTGGCGTGAATCCGTGCGTCGCTGCGGTCCG